>NC_060066.1:139417528-140617528 GCF_922984935.1 Meles meles | reverse complement strand
TCCTCCAGAGGATGTTAGGGATCTGCAATTAAGCAACTGTCATCTTTCAACCCACTGGACCGCTAAGTGATGGGCTGCAGGAGGTTTCACAGAGTGACTCAGCAAGGCTAGGGACTGCTAATAGCACTCTTAGTATAGAAGTAAGGGAATATTGTTCAGAAATGACTATAATACATTGAGTAATTTGTGTGAACTTTAGTTTATAAATAGAAATTATTTGTGTTTTGATTGTTCTTTACTCAGAATGCACAGATCCTTTTTTGTTGTGGACCCTGAAGAGCAAAATATTATATCTTCTTATTGAATTGATAAGCAGATTAAGTAAATCCAGGAATTTTTTTTGACATTCAAGTTCACTCAAAGATAAAAGTGTAAAGTTTCCACCCACCTCTATACCTGTTTTCAGCCTCAGAATGCTTCCCCCTCACCTTTACTTGTAATCAAACTGTCCATAATTCCCCCACCTACACAAGGCTTTTGTCAGCTACTAGAAGCTAGCTGTTCTACTCACTAAAACAATAGGTTCCTTTGAAACCCTGAGTTCTTTAATTCACTCATCAGGTCTCAATTTCTCTGAGTTTTTCCTACTTTAACCCATCCTCTCCTCTACCAGTGTAAGCCTTCCTACTTTAGCCCACCAGTTTTGTAATGAAAAAGAACATCTGCTTTATTATCTTACTGCCCTTTTTCATAAGGTAAGTAGATTATATTAAGCTATTATAAAGCATACTTGAGTGACAGGCTCTGAGCCATGTCAGTATCCTGTGGTAGGAGATTTTTATCTGGCTACATATTTGCCTCTATTTTTTCAAGTTTTAAAACCTTTATACTTCTTGAAGGAAAGTGTCCTTTTGCTTTTATATGCTCCAAAAAGAATAGTTTGGCGGAGACCATAAATTGGATGCAAACAGGTCTGCAGAGATAAGTTAGTAGAAGAGGTAGGTGATTGGAAAGTGTGCCTGCATTTAGATGTGGAGGATTCAGGAGACCAAGCCCAAGAGGATAGAGTTGTGGGAACAGACTGCAGTTTGGTTAGTCCTCATTGATTTATCATATCCAGCCTAGCATTCTGTGGAGGATGAGAGACTGTGGATCTGAGGAAGTCACAGGCCACATCCATCATAGGGACCGGTGTGTCCCCAGAAACCAGTACAGTATTTCGCACAAGATAAATCTTGTTGGATGGTAAATGAATGAAAAGAAGTCTGACACTTCTAAAACATGAATGAGGTATATCCATCTACTTTTCTTATATAGTTCACGATAGATATATTATACACCTTGTAAAACAGAAACTCCTCCCTAGACTGTTAATGGCTTGACCTATGTCTCATGGCCAGAAGAGCCATCAATAGAACCCAAGACTCCAATTTCAGTGCTCTTTCTTGCAAATATCTCTTTCTTCTCCAGCTCTAAAATGTTCTGAATCCTGTTCTTTTATGGTTATTTTTCTATTCTTAATAAACCACAGAGCTATATTAGCTCCTACCCTTAAACAGTCAATTTAGGGGCACCTGGGTGGCTCAGTCAGTTAAGTGTCTGCCTCAATTTTTGGCTCATGTCACACTTTCAGTGTTGTGAGATCAAGCCCCACTTTGGTCTACATGCTGGGTTTGGAGCCTGCTTAAGATTCTCTCCTTCCCTCTGCTCCTCCCCTCAGGCCCCCCCACTCTCTCTAAAAAAAAAAAAAAAACCAATCAGTTTAGATGAGAATTGAAATCCAGTATTCAACGTATATTATAATTAATAGATGACCTAATATCAGACCAAGAAATGTGCAGGCATGTATGCACGCGCATGCACACACACACACACACACACACACAGAGCTGTTGAAGGGTAAAAAAGGGGAGAAATCAAGGCCTGTCTGATGTTAGACTTGTGTTACCCTCAGCCAAATAAATGGAAGGGTTTACTACGTGGAACGTCAGAAACCAGTCAGTGTAACACTCTTGCCCAGATTGCAACATGGTTCATGGAACCCAGAGTGAATCCTTGTAGGGGTCCCAGCAAGCACAGTCCAGTCATGAGCAGAACTTATCAGGGCTTTTTTCAACCACTTTGCAGACACTGCGGAGCACCAACTCTGCTGTAATGTGAGGCTTTCAGCCTGGCTTCACTTGCAAATATTTTCTTAGAAGTCACCTCCTTTTTATGGATAGGAAAGGGACGAAAGTCAGTAACTGGCTGGCTGCTGTATGGTGGATTCCAATATGTGACCCAGATGACAATATGTATTCTTTAAATGGGATGCATGGGAAACTTTCAAAGAAATATTTGGACAACTTCCCAGAAGACAGATCAGCTGGGGATGTCGGGCATCCTGCCGCAGGAGTTGGTGGTTTTCCTTCAGAGAAGAGGCTGGGAGGTCTCCTCCACAGCACTTTTCCCACAAGTAGGGGCAGCGTACAATTCAGGCAGAGGGGACAATCAGCAAGGTGGGTGGTGAGAACAGGGAGTAACCAGTCATGAATATTTCAGACTGGAACCACGATAAGGGATCAACTCACACTGAAGTGCACAGCAGCCTTGCACAATTGCAGTCTGGATTTCTAGGTCAAGCTACTTTATTCCAAACACGCGTGCCATGTCCTACTCATCCCGTTCTCAGAATTCCCACCACTGAGCTCATCCTCAGGGGTTATTCTCAGAATTTTCCCCAGGCTCAGAAAAATTCATATTAAACCTCTGAAAATAGTAGATTGAAAATGTCAGGACAACATGGTGAAGTGTTGGCCAAAAATAAACATTCTTTATCAATATCAACATGTTCAGCCGTATACAGCTGAACCAGGCAAGCTTTCTGAGAATGCAAAACTGTGAATAACTTCTCATTTTTGTTCTTTTGACCCAACATATCAGTAAAACTAACAAACTTAAACCATGATGCTGAGACAATATTTACTTATTTACTTATTTATTTTGCTGTGACAATATTTAAAAGTAATATCCCAGTTTGGCATCTTAAAGGTAGTCAAACTTTTTCAGACCCATGTATGATTCTCCTTCAACCCTGCAGGGCCCACCAACACTCCTCTTTAAGGTTCTGTATGCTAACTGGATATACCTTCCGCACCTAGAATACATACCTAAGAAAATGATTTACTATATTTATCTGGATATTTCCCCACCTCTGTCAGATCCTCAGTCTTTCTTTTATACTGTATAGACATTCAAATGTTTAATTTAAAGAAAGAGGATTTTTCATTGTAACAAATAATTTTTAGATTACAGAATTGGAAAAGAACTGTTAATATTGGATAATATTCTGTCTTCCATTAATCATAAAAATTTTCTCAAGACTCAGGAAAAATGAAACTCTTATCAAGACAGCCACGTGGAACATAGCTCATGCTGATGACACTCAGAGATGTGTGGGATTTTTTTTAACTTATTTTTTTCTTTCAGATAATCAGCTCAGAGATACCCTGCCAACATTTTAGACTTCAATTAATTTGGCTGTGGAAATAATGATTAAGTTTTGTAGTTTGGGGTTTTTTGGGGGGGTTTTGTTTTTGTTTTTTACTAAAATGAGTTAATCAGAGAGTCCCTTAGAGAATTTCAGATATCCCTATAATCCTGTAAGGACTTACATATTCTAAGTCATATTCTAAGACTCCACAGGTCCTGTTTTCAAAGAGATTACAATATAATGGTAAAAACGGGTACAGACATAAAAAGCTAAACAGTATTTTTCTCATTATAAGGTCTATCCTGGGATGTCAATAGTTTCCAGTTAGCAAATACTTTCTCTTCGTTATGGTCCCATACCATGTGCAAAGTATTAAAGTTCTCCAGGACTAGGATTAGAGGTTATTCATCTTACTCACACTATAATGTAAGCAGGAGGTTATGTGAAGCATCACAGGACCAAGAAGAAACGAGAAGCATCCGTTGGATGTTTCAGAGGAGGATTCCCAGGAGCAATATCACAAATTCAAAAGCCCACATTCTCTAGTGACAATAATAAATGTTGTCATCATGGAGGGTGACTTTGTTCATGAGAACTGGAGTAAAATAAACATATTTATAAGCAACATATCTGAGATTAACCCAAAGCTAGTGGAGTCTTTTTTTTATTTTAAATTTTTTATTTTTTATTAACATATAATGTATTATTAGCCCCAGAGATACAGGTCTATGAATTGCCAGGTTTACACACTTCGCAGCACTCACCATAGCACACACCCTCCCCAATGTCCATAACCCAACCACCTTCACCCTCCCCCCCTCCCCCAGCAACCCTGTTTGTTTTGTGAGATTGAGAGTCTCTTATGGTCTGTCTCCCTCCCGATCCCATCTTGTTTCGTTGTTTCCTTCCCTATCCTCCAATCCCCCCACCATGTTGCCTCTCAAATTCTTCATATCAGGGAGATCATATGATAATTGTCTTTCTCTGATTGACTTATTTCGCTCAGCATAATACCCTCTAGTTCCATCCACATTGTTACAATGGCGAGATTTCATTTCTTTTGATGGCTGCATAGTATTCCATTGTAGATACATATACCATCTCTTCTTTATCCATTCATCTGTTGATAGACATCTGGGTTCTTTCTATAGTTTGGCTATTGTGGACATTGCTAGAAACATTTGGGTGCACGTGCCCTTTTGGGTCCCTACATTTGTATCTTTAGGGTAAATACTCAGTAGTGTGATTGCTGGGTCGTAGGGTGAGCTAATGGAGTCTTAATGAACTCCATGACTTTAACTTCTTGCGAATGGTACCTTGCGTTACCAAGCATGGAAGTCAGCTTTTAATTCATACCATCACTGGAATGGAATCTTAACAGTTCATGTGGTTTATACTCTTTTATTTGATAGGTGAAAAGACGATTCCCAAGGAGGTTAAGTAACTACTCCCAGTCACACAGGTAGTGATATTGCTGTGATAAAAGATGGATTATCTGACCATGGATTTGGAAGGGAAGAGAAAATTCTTTTCCAAACATTCAAAGATACATATGGAAAATTAGGTATTTTCAATTTTTAATCTCATGACTTTATAATCAAAATTGCTTTATAGCACTCACTTTTTCCCTTGTTTCATATTTAATTCTCTGTATATTTTTTAATCTTCTCCAGGTGGTAAACCATTTGAGGAGCAAACCTAGTCCTAAATTGACTTAATAGATCTGTACATACACAGCGTCTTACATATAAACTCAGTAAAAATTCTATGAATGACCAAAAGCAGAAATGCTTTCAACCTTTCCTCCAAGGCTCAGGAAGAAGACCGCTGCCAACCCAGAATGGAATGGACAAAGAATAGAGCAGGGTGAGAAAGACAGACTTCTTCTTATCCCCTTTGAAAGTAACTCAAATTGTAGTTCTAATCTGAACAGTCTTTGCAGGACACAATTTGGTCTCATATAACCCAGTCATGCCGGTTTCTTTACACCCATTTATACAAACCCATCAGATATACCCCCAAAGCTGTGTGTTTTACAGTCTTCATTTTATTCCTGTGGGAGTTCCCTCTACAAACAATTTTTTTTAAGGGGCATGTGATTGCTATAGCAACTCAGAGACATAAATGGTGCCTAATTGAATCATTGTGTTGAAGATGGCAGTCTGTGCCAAAAGCCCGAGATAAATCTGGGGTGGGGATGAGAGTGGGGACTGAATTGAGGATGACAATATTAATTCCCTGAATTCCTGGGTTTGCATTTTGTGTTCATTCTGTAAGGTGCATTGTTACTTTTCAAAGGCAGGATCCCAACTGCCGAGTGGGTTAGTAGATGGGGCTGACCTGCAGCTTACTAGGAGTAAAACGCTGGTGAGTAAAGCGTGGCCCCGCCACCATGTTGCCTCCCCGACCAAGGATAAGGGCCTCTGAGACGGACGGATGATACTGGAGGCCCAGAATCCCAACTTAAGCCGCTTGGTTTGGCACAACTATAAACTCTTCCGCACAAGGACTCGGCGGCCCTGGGGCCTTCCTAAGGCCGCTGGGTAAAGAAAGGTAAGGGGACTTCTGTGTGTGAGAGGTAGGTTCCCACGTGCTGCACCTGAGCCTTCCCTCAGGGCCCAGCACACGGTATGTAAATAACAAGTTACTCAGCGGTGCCCACGTGAAAGGGGGGCGGGGGGAGGGCGCAAAAATACAGTACTTCCAAAGTCTCTTGCCCGGCGCGCTGGCCGACGGCCCTAAGCCCCCAGCTCTCCCTTCTCTTGAAAACAGCCCCGGCGCTCTCCAGGCCCCAGCGAGTCGTGTAGCTGCGCACCGCTGCCCGCCGACCCCAGTCTGTGGCGAGCGGGCCGGGGCGGCCACATGGCGCGCTCCGGGTGACGGCAGCTGCGCTTTGTTTTCAACGGCGAGGGGTGAGTCACCGGCCCCCGCGCGCCCGAAGCTGGGCACACACTCCGGCCCGGGCGGCTGCAAATTTCACAGCAGGGGCAGCTACCAAAGCAGCCGCAGCTTCTTCCTCCTCTTCCTCCTCCGCCTCGGCCGCCGCCTCCGCCTCCCGCCTCCGCCCAGTCCCCTCCTCCTCCACACGCGAACTTAGTCAGCGGTTCGCGCCGCCGCGCCGCGATTGGCCGGCGGAACGCGCCGCGTCACAATGGAGCCGGTTGGAGGCGGCGAGCCCGGCAGCGCTGGGGCTTCCCGCTGAGCCCGCAGCAGCCGTCAGCCGAGAAAGTGCCGGCGCGGAGCCGCCGCCGGCGCGCCCCGAGCGGCGCGGAGCGCACGCGGTGGGGAGCGCGGGCGCCCGGGGCCGGGGTCGCGCAGGTAGGTCGGAGCTGGGCGCCCCCTGCTCCGAGAGGAGGAGCCGGGCGGACCTCGCGGGTGGAGGCGGAGGACAGGGTGAGGGGACGCAGCAGGTGGGGTTGGCCGAGCAGGTGCGGTTACCTGCCCGCGCCACACCTGCGAGCCGGGCCTGCAGGCAGGTGGCGCGGCCGCGAATGAGTGGCAGCTTCGCTGCCGCCTTGTCTCCGGGAGAGAGGGAGCGAACCCCCAGAGAGCACCTCTCCTGGGTGCTGGGGTCGTTCGGGGCAAGGAGAGTGGGCGGCCGCGATGAGGCGGTCCCCTCTCCGCCACAGGGGGCTCCGTGCTGCACCTGAGTGTGAGCCCTTGGCGCGGTGCGGGAGCAGGGTTCTGGTTTCCCAGGCTAGAGTGAGCAGACCTCTCCTGAGGGCGTCCGCCTTTGGTCGCTCTCCTTTGCCCCCTGCTCTTGCGCTGTTCTTTGACCAACTCCTTAGGTACTCATTGTTCACCTACAGTTTGATGGTGTTGGTGTTCGTTTGCTTGGGGGCGGGGGGGGGGGCAACCCATACTCACGTAGAGAAGCCTAAGAATTTCCTTCTAGGTTACAGGGGAGCAGGTGCTGAGAGGTCAGAAGGCAGGAGGCTCTGTTGTTGGCTCATTTTTCTGTGTCCCAACTGACTTCCCAAAGTCCATAGGTTACCTTTAGTCAGATGACATTTGTGGAAGGCTTTTCTTTGTAGTCAAAAAGGCTCTCTGCAACCCCCTTTCCCTTCCAGAGGAAAGGACAAACCTAAATTTAAAAACAAAAACCTACGCCTGGACTTTCTTAAATACATTTGCCTTGCCTAAAAACTGTTTTTTAAAACTCCGAAAAAGATAGCAGTATGAAAATTTTAAATTGCAAGTATGTAGCCAATTTGAAATAGTCAATTTGTTCCCTGCTTCCTAAAAGAAAATGAAATGGCATGTGTTTTTGTCAGACTGCTCCGTCTCTTAAACCTAAGTGTAGGGTTGAAGCGCACAGAAGTCAAATGTATAATTATTTAACTATTCCAATGTCCTTAATGTGTTCAGATTGCACCTCCTGAGAACCCAAAGTATTCCTTTGAGTTGTGGGTGCCAAGGTGACTTTCTTTTGCCCCTGACTTTTCTAGTCCAAAGCTCCACTCTTGAAGAGAATATAAAATGACAGCTAATCCCCCCAAGTAATTGGGCCTGTGTGCTTTAAGAATATAAGCCTTAACGTGTCTGCTATTACTTTCAGTTCAAGTGAAGGAGGCAAGGTTGTCACTGGTTGTACAGTTGAGTCATAGCACTTTTTTTTTTTACAACTACTACCCCCTAAAATGTTTTTATTGTAGCAAAAAATAAAAATCTACATGTTATAAATAAATTTACTGTTCTTCAAAGCTTATTCTGTTTTTCTTCAACATGTCCAGCCTGACATGTATATTTTCAGATTTGGAGTGATTTCATTTGACTGCTTGTCAAGATTTGCTTTTCTAAGACCATTCCTCATTGCTGCTTCATTCTTCGTAATCCTCAGAATGAAAGCACCAACATTGATTAAAATGAAAAGTGCCCTAATCAATATAAATTGAAGAAGATACCAGATAGACTTCATTTTTTTTTTTTAGAGCAATTTTAGGTTCATAGCAAAATTGAAAGTAAAGTGCAGAGGTTTTTCTTAAAGCTCCCTTGCCCTCCCTGCCCCTGTATAGCCTGCCCCATTATCAACAACCCCTGCCAGAGTGGTACATTCATTATAATCAGTGAGCCTACACTGACGCATTGTTATCACCCAAAGTCCATAGTTTACTTTAGGGTTCACTCTTGGTGGTGTTCAAATATACAGTAACATGTATCCACCACTGTAATAATAGACTATGATATTATATCACAGTATCACTGCTCTAAAAATCCTTGTGCTCCACCTTTTCATCCCTCCCTCTCCCATTGACAACAACTGATCATTTTACGGTCTCCATAGTTATGACTTTTGCAGACTATCACAGTTGGAATTATACGGTCTATAGCCTTTTCACATTGGCTTCTTACACTTGGTATTAGGCATTTAAGTTGTGTCCAGTCATTTCATGGCTTTGTAGCTCACTTCTTTTTAGCACTGAATAACATTCCATTATCACTCCAAGTATTTTAAGACTATGTGGGTATTTTCTTTCAGTGACCTGAAATTTGTGATGTTTTTGTTGTTTTCTTGAGGCTGAAACAGGCAAATATTTTAATATTTAAAAAATTCTTGCTTTAGGGGTGCCTGGGTGGCTCAGTGGGTTAAAACCTCTGCTTTTGGCTCAGGTCATGATCCCAGGGGCCTGGGATCGAGTCCCGCATCAGGCTCTCTGCTCGGCAGGGAACCTGCTTCCTCCTCTCTCTGCCTGCCTCTCTGCCTACTTGTGATCTCTGTCTCTGTGTCAAATAAATAAATAAAATCTTTAAAAAAAAAAAATTCTTGCTTTAGCCAATTTTTTTGTAGACAACTTAAAAAAAATTTAAATCCTTCTTAATGGTATCTGCATATTTTTATGTGCTTTTCTAATTTTTTTTTTACTGCCCATGCAAAAAATAGCTTATTTAATCCTCGATTTACATTTGGTATCTCTCAAGTTGAATTTCTAAGTTTTATTTTTATTTCTCCTTTCCTTCCCTCTTCTAGCATACAATGATAATATCAGAAATGAATGTATGCTAAAGCGGTCGTGTTACTCCAGACTTAGTGGAATGGTTTGCTTTGCCTTCCACGTAGCATGTCCTTCCCAGACACGAATACTGGATGTTCCACAAACAATTCAGACCTGTGAGCACTCAAAAGAAACCTGGAAGGTCCAGTTATAGCACAGAATTTTTTTTAACCAGTTGTAAAATTCATTCTCATCTCTGTTGTGTATGTTTTCATATTCCTGTCTTTTCTTTTATTGCTATCACCTGCTTTCATTTTATTTCCCATCTATATTTTCTACACTTCCTACATACCTTTATTGTAAGTTAGTTTTTTCCTGGTGTTTAAATAGTGTCTTTGGCAGACATAATTTTTTTTTCCTTTTCTGAATCATGAAGATTGATTTCAAATAAAATGAGGCCTAACTCCAGTCACTGAATCTCTCTGCTAAGTTCTTATCACTGCTGTTCATTTAGAAATTGAGCAAGGGGTAATAATAAACTCCCTGTTCTGTGACTTCCTCTCATTTAGGATTCTACTCAATTGCGACAATTTTAGTATATGTGCTGCCGAAGCGAGCACCAATTGCGACAATTTAAATTCACTTCTTCAGTGCTGTTGTGAACCTGTGTAAAGGAAATGAATAAAAATGAGTTGTCAGAGCTTCGTTCTTGACCTTTCCTTTTGCCTTTTTGACCTTTATGCTGTCTTTGATACGGGTCACATGATTCTGCTTTCCCTTTCCAGACTGTGTATCTTTGAGCTTCATCTCCTGCTTCTTCAATTTCAGAGTTCCTTGTAATTCTTTTTGTCTGTCTCATTCTGTGGCCATTTCCAGGGCTCCATTCTCCAGTGCTTAACTCCTCAGCGAGCAGCATCTTTCTCAGAAGCTACCAGCTGTGTTGCTTCTATTTCTCTTCTATTTCCAGCTCTGTGCAGGTGACAGAGCTCTCCTCCTGCCCAGCTCTGATGGAAACTGAATTCTTTATTGTTGAGTAGCATATTCCTTTTGATCTCTTCTCAGGTGTGCAGATTTGAGAGCATATTTGAACTTTCTTTTCTTCTGTCAAATTTCTTTCAGCCTTTTCACACTACGCTCCTTTCCCCCAGTCTATCACAAATTATAAACAAGAGCTCTTAGCTTCTACCTAAGAGTGTAGACTTTGCAGAAGGGCCTGATGAACCAGTTGCTGGATTAATTAAGATTAGCTGCCAGTCACAGAGACCACAAAAACGGTGGTTTAGACGTAGTGATGTTTGTTTCTCTTTCACACTAAAAAAAAAAGTTTATAAAGAGACCATCCAGGGCTGGTATAATGGTATTACAGTCTTCTGAGACCTAGACTGGTTCCACCTTAAAGATCTACCACACATCAGAAGAGACTCAACCTCACGGTCCTCAATGGAGCCTCAGCCATCACGCGTGGGTTCCAAGTAGTAGAAAGGCAGAAAGAGGGCGCCTGGGTGGCTTAGTGGGTTAATCCTCTGCCTTCGGCTCAGGTCATGATCTCAGGGTCATGGGATCGAGCCCCGCATTGGGCTCTCTGCTCAGCAGGGAGCCTGCTTCCCTTCCTCTCTCTCTGCCTGCCTTTCTGCCTACTTGTGGTCTCTGTCTGTCAAATAAATAAATAAAATCTTAAAAAAAAAAAAAAGCGGAAAGAAGGAAGGTAGGGGGAAAGGGGAAAGGCAAGAGACCATGGTCTCTTATGGAAATTTCCCAGAAGCCGTCATACACTCTGTGCTCCATCTCATTGGCCAGAACTTAGCAGTGTGACCTCACCTAGCTGGAATAGAGACTGGAGACTATTGTCCTTATTCCCAACAACCTTCTGCCCCACTGAAATGTGGGAGGTTCACATCCTTAGGAAGGAGGGAAGGAACACTGTGGTAGCCAAACATCACAGTTATTTTACACCCCTGTTTTCTTGACTCTTATTTTACGAGATTCTTAGGATTGAAGGAAATATTAACATTAAAGCATCTAATACAGTATCTGGCATAAAGCAAGCTTTCAGTAGATGACAGTTCATGTTTCTCCTTATTCCTTTTCCTTTGTCATAAATTGTCTAGTTTCCCTGCTACCACGTCATTGGCCTCCAGATCTTTTTTTTTTTCAATACTTCAGTATTTGCCCCAGTTGGTAGTATCAGACTTACATAGTCTTGTATCTTTCCACAGGAGGATGCAGTGGTTTACTTCTAAATGTCAACATTTACTTCCTAGTTTAATGCGCGGCTTAGATTAAAAACCTAGCTCTTGTAATTGAACAGACCTGCATGTGAATCCTGGCTCTGCTGCTTACTCAGTATGCAGCCCTCGCCTCTTGTACCCTCCATTTCCTCATATGCAAACTGGGGGCAAGAATCAGACAGAGGAGGATTAAAGTAGAGTGCCTACTAAACTGCCTGATGAAGTAAATGGTAACTTTGTTTAAAATTGGGAGCTAATCTGAGTGAATCTTTCCGAGAATGAACTCTTATCCCTTTAAACAAAAGGTTTTAAAATTGTTCATATTCATACATATCCAAATAAGCATTGCTAAATTATTACACTTTTTGAGAGTCATCTCCCAAACCAGTTTAATCCCAACTAGCAGCAGAGTCTTTCTCTGTATTTTTTTATCAAAAGCAGAACAACTTAGCCTTAACCTCCTTCAACCTTGATTTGAATGATTTTTGGCTGATCTACTCTCAGAAGCTGAAACATTTCCACCAGTGAGTTTATGTCATAGTATTCTTTAAGCATCTGTTTAGTAAACAGCTACTGACACTGTGCCAGGTTCTGGGGACAGAAGAAAAACAAAAATGTACATGGTCCCTGCCCCATGGAGGTTGCGGGTTACTGGGGGAGGCAGGTGAATCGATTGCTGCAATTAAACGAAAAATTGCCACTAAAAAATTTGTTCAGAAGGAGAGGGGTGCCTAGGTGACTCAGTCTGTTAAGGTTCTGCTTTCAGCTCAGGTCATGATCCCAGGATCCTGGGATCAGGCCCCGCATTGGGTTCCCTGCTCCGAAGGGTGTCTGCTTCTCCCTCTCCCACTGCTTCCTTTCCCCCTCTACTCAAACTCTCTCTCAAATAAATAAAATCTAAAAAAAAAAAAAAAAAGAAGAAGTAGTACAGGTGGTATAGAAGCACAAGTAAATGTCCTGTGGTCACAGGTTGAATGGTGACTTTAGGAAGAAAAAATTGGCCAGTGAGCTGAAGTAGAATAGAGATGGTGTGGGAGTATAGTTTGAAATGAGCTCAGACATGAAATAGCCTGTCCCTCGGCATGGATTGTAATGTGTCACAGGTTTCCAACACCATTCCAAAGAGAGTGTTTCATAATGCTTGCAGCCATCTTTAAAGTAAGTGCGTATAATCTATAACTTCTCAATGTGATACTCTGAAAGGAGCTACGTAATTCGGAAATAATTTAATTCTTTTATAATTTATTCTTGCCACATTGGCAAACTTTAAATACAGGTACTTTTTTTTATACACCAAGCAGATGCATCTGAGCAAGTTCGAGCTGTAGAGTAGGCTCTTTCCAGAGAGGGTCATAGGGTTGATTGGCATCACCCTTGGCAAGTGGAATTTAAAGCCATTTGGCTGAATGAGGGCCATATGAAAGACTGCTGGCAGAAGACCAGGTAGCCCTTAAAGCAGCAGTGGAAAATGACTACAGAATGGGAGGCACGGGCAGTGCAGAGAGCTGGCTGGGCTGCTGCGCCCGAGTGGCCTGTGTGCGCGCCAGGAGGCAACCCCAATATCCCCTCCAAGGCTTTCAGATGTACATAGGCAAGACCCCTGCTCTGTACGTTGGCAATGGGGTACCATTTTTCCTTGCCCGCCAGCTGAGCTGCTGGGGGATCCTTTGGAGCAAATGTTGCCTTTCTGATCCCATTGAGAACCTTGGAGGGTGGGCGAGGAGGCTCTGCTTCCATGTAGTGTGCCAGGGCTTGACCAAGCCTTGGGGCAGAGCCCCCTGCCATTATACTGCAGATTGTTTCTTGCTCTGAGTGGATAAATGTAAAATGAATTCTGTTCATCTAAAGATTTTAAAGCGCATCCCTCTAGGCAAGACTAAATGAGTTTGTTTCTGGCCCTATTTCAGTGCCAAAATAGGCAGTCCTCACTGAGCAATGGCTTGTCTTCCAAAAGCATCTGTGAGTCATGACGCAGTTTCTCAAATGCCAGTGTTGTGCATGGAGGTTTGCAGGCTTCCCCAAGAGAGTTTATGCTATGCCACTGCTGCCCTAAGGGGCCACAAGTCTTTCACCTTCACCCTCCCAGGAATACCCTTGGAATCAGGACTGCCTCTGGCTCTCCACTTGCCCCAGTATTTGGAATTCCTCCCTCAGTAGCACACCAACCTTGTTCCCACCTCAAGGACTTCTCAGTTGCTGTTCTCTGTCTGGAAATGCTCTTCCCTTATTAATTACATGAATGCTGCTTTCTCCTGAAGGAAAGGTCATCTCAAATGGGACTTCAGAGATGCTTTCCCTGACCACCTCCGATGAGGTACCCGTATCCCCCACACCTGCCCCATCATAGGTCTTTCAGATCTTAGTTTATTGTTTGCTTGCTGATTTGTCTTCTACTCCCCTTGCCCCCAACAGAATATAAGTTCTGTTGAACATGTGGGTCTTGTCTCCTTTGTTTACCTGCTCTTGAGCTGGGTATATAGTAACCTTCCCAAACTGTTGAATATGAGATTGGGCAAAAAAAATTTACCCCTTTGAGCAGAGATTGCAGGTAATACCTGTGCTGCCTGCCTCATAGAACAAATGAGGGACTGGAGTTAGTGTACTGAAGATATTTTGTTTCCCCAAAACTTGATATTTGTCTTTTGAGTTCATACTTTTGTAAATAACAGTACTACTTACCCAATTACATAACCCATAGAAACCTAGACGCCCTTCTGGGCTTTTCCTTGCCTCATTCCTCCCAACCACTCCTTGTACAGTTTGTAACCAATTTGTCCAGGGACCACGTCCTTCACGTATTTCCATCTGCACCCTTCCTCCATGGCCTTTTTACCCGCCAGAGTCTTTTCCGGTACAACTGCTAATGGTCTTCCAGTTCATAGTTCAGTTTGTAGTCTTCTGTACCCTCCACCCCCACCCCCCAAATTTGTTGTCCACACTGCAGGGAAGTAATCATTCTGAAAGGCAAATCTCTTACCATGACTGCCCAGTTCAATAATCCTCTAATGACTTGCTTTGCCACAGGATCAAATCCAAACGCCTCGGTGAACCATATAATCAAATCCTCTTTTGTCTGCTTCCACAACTTTCCAGCTTTACCCCGTCATTTCTAAATCACCAGTGTATGCACCATGGAGAGTGTGCATGGTCACACCCACCTGCCAGCCATCCTAGACTCTTAGCAGTATAGGAGGAAGGCATGAGGTAGTCAGATGGCTGTCCTCCTGGGTTTGTTTCTTCCCTCTCTACCTGGGACGTTGGTATCCTCCGTCAATCACCTGCCCGTCTTTCGAGGATCCGTTCAAGCATACTTACACTGAAAGACCATTGCAGACACACTCCCTCTGCCTACCACCCACGAGAGCGCCACAGTCCCTACTCTTGCTGGCTCTGAGTTTTGCACACCTATTGTAAGGCCTATGCCAGGGAGCACCTCTGTCACTGCCTAGATGCTCTTGTGAGGATTATTTTATTTCTCTCCTGGGTTTCCTGGGCCAGGCATCGTACTTGGAATGTACATGAATAAATGGGAAAGAATTAGGAATGAAACTCTACATACTTATTATGGATTTGTTCTGGTAACATACTTTTGACTGGTATTTGACCAAAATTTGAAAGCTCTCCTTGAAGGTTAGAAACAGGAAGGGATATTGCATATATGCTATTAAGAGATATCATTTAAATGGCCAAAATATTTTGTCAATGAACGGTGCTTATTGAATATTTACTGTGTTCAGAGTTATGGTTTTGCAGGGGGTGCTTCCGACAGATTCTGCACTTTTCTGAAATAGTCCAGGTTTTGTCTCTCTATTAGAAGTCAAAACTTTAGTCAACACAGGCTCTTGGCTTAGAGGTAGTTTAGAGTAGTATCTCTGATATTTTTTTTCTTCTAGTACCCCTTAACGGATTTGAAAAACTGTGAGCTCTCCCCAGTACACTTTAAAAGTTCATATCTAGGAGCACCTGGCTGGTTCAGTTGGTTAAGCATCTGGCTTTGCTCAGGTCATGATCTCAGGGTCCTGACATCAGGCCCTGAGACTGGCTCCCCAGACTCAGCAGGGAGTCGTCTTGTCTCTCTCTCACTGCCCCTCCCCCTGCCTCTGTGCTCTCTCTCTTTCAAATAAATAAATAAATCTTTAAAACTAAATAAAAATTAATATCTAAAGTTTTTTTTATCATGATTTTAAATAGTTCTGGAAGATGACACTTCTGATATAAATATTGATTTCTTTAGAAAACACTTTTTGTGATGTACCTCATGGAAACGAAATTAAACACAAAAGTAATTTCATGCCTATTATAACATCCTCTAAAAAACATGAACAAGCTCTTTGAGAAGTCAGGAATTTTGTATCGTATTTCCCTTATGGAACTCATTTCATCTCTCTTTTCCTATAAAACTTAAGCCCAATGTTACGTTCTTATGTTTGAAAATCTTCCATTGATTACCTTTTCAAACTCTTGTGAGACACACACATTTACACATATATCTTTTTTTAAAAGTTCTTGTGACAATAAGGCTCTGTTTAATAAAATCTATTTTGGATCAAATTGTCATGATTTTTACTAGTACACAATTGATCAGAACAACGGGTATATTAGAATTTTGATGAATCATTTTTAGATATAGGCAAACTTTTGTGAGAAAAATCATTCCCTCAAAATTCATGGGGCTTAAAAATCATTTATTTATGCATAAATAGTACTTATTGCTAGAGTAAGATAGCCTTTATTATCAAATCAAGTGTTCCTTTTTTTTAATGTAGTGTTCAAGAAATCTTGCTATATAAATAAGTATATGGGGATGAAGGCAATGTAACTCTACCAATTTTTTTTAGAGGGGAAGAGGGGCAGAAGAAGAGGAGGAGATCTTATGGGAAGCCCCTCACCCAGCACGGAGCTGGATGCAGGGCTTGATCTCACAACCCCTAAGCCGAATCAAGATCATGACCTAAGCCAAAATCAAAAATTGGATGTTTGACTGACTGAGCCAGGCCCCCGACTCTATTTTTAAATTCCTGAGTTACATATCAAAAGTTAGCTAGTGTCTGATCCCAAAAATGATTTTCAGTTTTCCTATTCTATTCCATTCTATTCAGTTTTCTATTCTCTGTTGATTAGGTCTTGCTCTCGCATTTGAAGCAAAAAAATGGAAACTTTCCTCTGATTCCAAAAAGATTTGTTTCTCAGTCATGAAAATCACTCACTTTCATTGCATCTATAACATTTATGGGTATTTCAAAATAGCCCTCTTCTTGGGGCTTGAAGATTTTTACATCCCAAGGCAGGGCACTATAAGCAGACTCCTGAAAAGTGAGGTGTATGCCTTCCTTTCAGAAAGGAGGAAAAGATAAATGTGAAAGGAGAAAAGGAGATGGCTAGAAAAAATCAAGATGACATCTGGTGTTTTGAAGCAGATACTTTTAGACATGGATTAATTGATGATCTACAAATAGATTCTATCAGAGTACCCCTCTCTTCAAAAAAAAAAAAAAAATGACCCCCAAACCTCATACCCTGTTTAAAGATCAAGTGGTTTGGCTGCTACAGAAACTCCTCAGTCAAATTAGTTGTCAGCTCTATGGGAAAGGGCCTCTAGTAGGCCAATTTAAAGATTTCCTTTTGAGAGGAAGGAGCATTCAATAGGGAAAGAGTGGATATATATCTGGTGAAAGCTAATTTGATGCCAAATGATTTAATCACCATCATCCATTTTAAGGACACACAGTTAGAAATTGTACATAATTTTTTATACCCATTGTTAGACAAGGAAACAGAACACTGAAAGAAGAAAGTGGGTAAAGATCACGAGACACGTGACTGAAGGTGAGCTGGGTCGGTAAGTGACTAGTTTCTAAGAATAAGTCTCAATCCTATGGAGGAAAAAAAAAAAGTGTTTTTCAGAATTTTATCAAGAATGCTAATTTCTTCCCAGGGGGAGGTTGTGAATTAGAGCATGCAAAAGGATTGGTCCCAGGCTAGATTTGGGACTTTTTTTTTTTTCTTTATGGAGTAATGCATCCTGAAGAGAGAGGAGTTGAGCCTGGCTATCGTTGTGCTGAGTAAGGAGGCTTTAACTGGGATCCTCTGAGTTCCTGGATGCTCTGGCTCTGTAGTAAAGAACTCTGTACAGGTGTCCCCTGCTCTCTTACCTTCCCCCACATCTTAAAGCAAATCTCTCCTGAAGCACTTTACAAGAACCCCTACCACATAACTTATGTTTGTACATCACTTTTAACATACTAGTGCATTTATTCTCCTGATGACTGGCAGTAGGTGGGGCAAATATTATCTGCAGGATATAAACATGGAAATGGAGTTTGTGTGGGGACTTGTGGCTTCTCTAAGCAAACCCAACAAGTTAGTGGCACCTCTGATAACTGATGAAGCAGTTTTTTCTGTATTATATTGCTGGCACCTTTTCCCAGATGTGTTAGTTTATAAAAGGCTCTAAAAATTGGAAAACATGCCTTAAATAAGAGGTAAAATACATAGGCTTGCAACATGCTTAGTAAAATGCATGGCTGTTAGCAGGCCCCAGACTTTAAAAAAAAAAAAGAAAAGAAAAGAAAAAAAATGTATTTGAGTTTTTGTTCTGCTGTTCTTGATTTATGGCTTTTAAAAAGTTAATTCATTTGGATCTTTTTTTTTTTTCCTTTGAGCACTTAGTATGTGCTAAGCATCATGCCAGGCACTGGGAATAAATCCAGCAGTGAAAAGAGAAAAACAAAACAAAAAAAAACCTTTTTGCTTGGAACATATATCCTAGCAGGGGGAATATAGATAATATAGATAATAAGAATATAGATATAGATAATAAGCAAATACAAGATAAAATATCATGTGCTAAATGATATGAAGAAAAATAAAGCAGCGTAAAGGGCTAGAGTGTGGTTGGTGTGAGGGTTGGATAACCTGGTCAGAGACAGCATCCCTGGCATGGGGACTTGAAAAGACCTGAATATTATGCTTACCTGAGTCTGAGTTCAATGGCTTTGCTTTATTTGATTCAAGTCCTGGTATTTTAGAGCAATGTGGAAGAGACTTACAGCGTGTCTATTG
The DNA here is from genome assembly GCF_922984935.1 of Meles meles. Taxonomy (NCBI): domain Eukaryota; kingdom Metazoa; phylum Chordata; class Mammalia; order Carnivora; family Mustelidae; genus Meles; species Meles meles. The sequence continues at coordinate 140,598,893 of NC_060066.1, read as the reverse complement.
ATTTTTAACTTTATGTTATGCATATCCTTGAGGGTCTTTTCCAAAGTAATATACATCTACTCATATGCATAACATTTTAACATGCCTTGAGATCATCTTTAGATACCCTCGAGCTCATATGCCTGGTCTACTTCGGTCCTTTCTTTTTTCTAATAAGAATTAAGATTGAGAAAGGCAAAGTAAAAATTGTCCACAGAGTCACAACTGGTTGGTGGCTGAGTCAAGATTCCGACGAAGTTGTCTGTTGCTTTTTCCACTAAAATCTGTACGTTGTTTTGTTTTGTTTGGGGGGGGGTTGTTGTTGTTGTTGTTGTTTTGAGAGGCAGAGGGGAAGCGAGAGATGCTGAGGGAGAGGAGAATCTTAAGCAGACTCCATGACCTGTGAGGAGCCCAACATGAGGCTTGATCTCACAACCCTGAGATCATGACCTGAGCCAAAATCAAAAGTTGGAGGCTTAACCAACTTGAGCCATGAAGGTGCCCAGTTGCTAGTGTTAAATTCTCTAAAACAATTGTAGTCTATAAAACATCTCTGTCTTTTTTTTTGCAACATTTTTATTTTCACAGAGTAAAACCTATGTAGTAAAAAGCCTGTGTAGTAAAACAAGTAGTTTATGTGGCTAGTATGGCTTCTTTTCTTATTTCCTGACCAGTAACAATGTAAATAACATCCCAGGTATTCCAGACATCCTAGAAAGGAGGACTCAGGCTGGCAGCAGGGAAGGAAAAAGAAAAAAAAAAAAAAAAAAAAGATCTTGGAATGGGAAGATTTCTTACAGATGAATCTTTGGCCCATCATCACTTTCAAGAGCATAAAGGGACTGACAGTGCCAGTGAAGACCTTTGAACCTACAGAGAGCAGAGGGGCTGCAGATGGGAATGGCCTTGTCCCAGGTTTCAACTGGGGTAGTGACTCCCTAGGATGAAACAACAGTCACCCCCAATCACCACCTAGGGATTTCCTTTTGGGACATTTTATACAAAAACTTTGAAGATAAACTTGTCACTTTCAAAAATATAGTCATTGTATTAACTTATCTTCCTCAGCCACACTTCCTTAACAGATGCCTCAACTTTTAGTACTACAAAGTAACCAAAAAAATGTTAATAGTAATCATCATACTGTGAGATGAGTCCCTAGTTTTCCAAATTACAGGCTGTTGTATAAATTTCGATTTGCATACAAGATTTTCTAATAAAATATTTCTGGCTTTAAAACCTCAGAAACCTAGCAAGTCCACCTCCTATAAATATCGATATTTATTGAATTTTTAGGCTGCTCTCTGCTGTGGCCCACTTAAAGACAAAGCCTAATTTTTCAGTTAGGTTGCCCATTAATGTACTGACAGCTCTGATAGAAGAAACTTTAGCCTTTTCTCTCAATCAGTGAAAGGCCCTTTCCCCCATAGCCTCCATCCCCACCCCCATATTTGGGTATTTCTAGCCTACTTTTCCATCTGTGTGCCTTGTTACTATGGTGATGGGCACCATAGAAATACAGAACAAAGCAGATGTAATGAGCATCTCCTACATGGTTTACAATGCTAAAAAGGGATCTGGGTTTTTCAGGCATGGCTTGATCTTTATTGGTGGCAGAACTGGACCAGCCCAACTTGGGGGGAATACCTATGGTTACAAGCTGATTTAAGCTTCACTCTTCCCATTGTTCCACACTTCAGCAGACCCTTCTCTACCCATGAGTCATGAAGGTGAAGGAAGAGAAATGGGAGCCTGCAGAGGGAATGTAGTACAGAAGTTAGGGCCTCAGAGTCAACCCATTGCACAAGTATTTCTGCCAAAACATATTACATGACAGGAAATCTTGGACCGGTTTTAAGGTTTACCAGTCATTATTGCTTGATTTTGCATTGTTCGACTGAATCTTCCAATAGAGAAGATTTGCCAGTTTAGGTTTTCTTTCCTTCAAGGTACTTAGACTTTTTTCAAAATTAAATAACTATCTTGATTACTATTAACAGCTTGTAGTGTTAGCACCCATCCATTGAATTTGTTTAAGATAAGTGGTTACTACTAATGTGTGCTTACTGTATACTTGCTTCAGAATTACAATGAAATATTTTCTAGATATTGTAGAAATAAGTGTTTTCCATAAGATCTGGGAGAAGATGCCCATAGGTCTTTTTTTTTTTTTTAAAGTAATCTTTACACCTACTATGGGACTCGAACTTAGACCCCTGAGATCGAAGGTGACATGATTTGCTGATTGAGCCAGCTAGGTGCCCCCCCATAAGCATTTTTTTATCCCTCCACATGCATGTTTATTCTTTCATATATTACATCTTCATGTATCATATTCTTGAGAGGTCCTAATGAGTCATCCAAAGAGTAAATAAAATATTCCAGTTATTCCAACTTCTGGACAATTATTTTTATTTTTTATTTAATTTTTTAGAGAGCAAGGGAGATAAAACTTTTTTTTTTTTAAGATTTTATTTGAGAGAGACAGGGAACACAGGCAAGGAAAGGAGCAGAGAGCAGAGGGAGAGGGACAAGCAGACGCCCTGCTGAGCAGACACAGGGTTTGATATCAGGACCCTGAGATGATGACCTGAGCTGAAGTCAGAGGCTTAACTGATTGAGCCACCCAGGCACCTCGAGAGTGAGAATCTTAAGCAGGCTCCTCGCCTAGCACAGAGCCCAACATGGGGCTCAGTCTCACGACCCTGACATGACCTGAGCCTTAACCGACTAAACTACCCAGGCATGCCTGGAGAATTATTTTTCAGTTTACTGTTACTTTTTAGGTTTTGCTTTGCTTTTATCTGTATATTTAAGGGGCATGTACAGGGTAAAATAATTTAGCACAATGTTTTAGATATAAAGTCCCCGAGCATGACACATTTTTGGAACTAAAGGAAGCTGAAGGTTCCAGGTATCTATTGCCCTTTGTCTTGAGAGCCTGAAATACTTTCCAACTGTAACTTCTTATTTCTTTGGCCATGTGGCTCCCTTCTTTTCACCTGATGAACCTACATTTTGCCTGTTTTGTTATCTGCTATAATGGCTTTCACACTGATGTGAAAATATACTTCGAGTCAATCCCACACTCAATGATTTCTTAAATACCTACACAGTGTACACCTCGCCACCAAAGGCAGCTTTCCCCCTTCATGGAATGAATGAAGACAAGCTGGGAGTGGGAGTTGGAACACTCAGTGCCGATTCTGGCTCAGTCTCCACCTGGGGTGGGCTTAGAGGTGCATTTTTAACCCTATAAGCAAGCATACAACCTCATCAGGAGGATACACAAGGAAGATTTTAAGCCAAAGGTGACATCGGATTTTTTGGGAATTAATGCCAACAGCTAAGATAAGAGAGGTCATCTTGGGAGACCAAGTAGAACAGTGGGGTTGGAAGAGAGGAGACTAATACAAAAGAAACTTGAGAAAGAAGTGGTAAGATTAAATTGTCCTATTTCCTTTCATCACAAGGATCCTGTGGCAATTACTTAATACAAACTATGCTCGCCAAAGTTTTACTGTTTTGACTGTTGCTCTTAACTTTTGAATCATTATTCATAGAAGGAATAGAGTAAGTTCCCTCTTGGTTACATATTGGGTCCCCCCCAAATCCTCAAATTACAGAGTACTGATGAATACACGTATTAATAGAACTTTTTTTTTTTTTTAAGATTTTATTTACTTGACAGACAAGTAGGCAGAGAGGCAGGCAGAGACAGAGGAGGAAGCAGGCTCCCCGCTGAGCAGAGAGCCCAATGCGGGGCTCGATCCCAGGACCCTGGGATCATGACCTGAGCTAAAGGCAGAGGCTTTAACCCACTGAGCAACCCAGGCGCCCCATGTATTAATAGAACTTTTAAGAAAATCATTGATTTTGCTGTAGACTGTTTGTTTCTCCCAAATTCATATGTTGAAACCTAATCCCCAAGGTGATGGTATTAAGAAGTGGGGCCTTTGGAAGGTGATGAGGTCATGGGGGAGAACCCTTAGAGAATCCAGAGACTGTCTATTCCTCCTACCGTGTGAGGGCGTGGTGGAGAAGATATTTGTCCGTGAACCAAGAAGTTCTAATCAGACACTGAATCTTCTGGCATCTTAATATTGGACTTCTCAGCCTCCAAAAGTGTGAGAACTTAGTTTCTTGATGAAGCACCCCACCCCACCCCACCCCCACCCCACCCCCGCCACCAATCTATGGTAGTTTGTTATGGCAGCCCGAATGGATTAATACAGCTTCTAAGCATGGATATCCTGTGACTAGAAATGAGAAGAGACTTGGAGGAAGTAATATTTGTTCTGTGGCAAGAATAAGGACTCTCTGCACAGGAGAGGTCCGCTGACACCAGGTAATCACTCCACACAGGACAACTCCTCATCTTCCAGAAGGCCTGAAAACTGTGGGCACATGGGGTATGTTCTGTAGCCAGAGGAGAACAGAGCCTGTCTTTGTGAGGAGTTTACTCCTTTGTGGGCAACTGTTCTCTGTTCCCTCCTATGCCATGGGAGTTTCCATTGCTTTTGATGGTATCATCAATGTGAAGGTAGAAAGTAGGCCAGGTAGAATTATTTCTATTTCTGCAATTAAGAAGCTGGCATTCTGACAGACTGTGTAGCTTGGCTAAAGTTAAGGCAGATGGTAGGCAGGATTCAAGTTCACTTTGTTCAGTCACTTTGCTCAGACTTCTGCTACGCTTATTACTGAATGAACGAGGACATGAACAACTGCACATTTCATCTTTTGTTCGTTCTACTAGGTAAGCTACTTTTTATCTCAAAGATCTCTTGGAAGATTATTCCCGTTCATGCCAGTGTTACTATTATGAGTTTACTAGTCGTGCAGGCTTAGGTAAATCAAGTCTGCTTCTGTTGCTTCATCTGCAAAGATAACCCCATGGAGTTGTTGGAAGCATTAAATCAGTTAATTGACATAAAGGGTTGAGAATATTTAACATAAGGTTATCTTGGGACGAGCACCAGTTTCCGAGATTCTTATAATAAACTGCACCTATTCAAATCCTTCATCCTCACCTCAGCTACTTGGGGGCCGAAGTATTCCCATACTGGGCTTGTTTTTGTCTTATTTACCTAGGAGGGACTTGTAGGGCAAGTTCTACCTGCTTCTTTGGGTAATTTATAATTTGTCATTTCAGTTAACTAGACTTAAATGGACTTTCTCCTGGTCATTTTTAAAGTACAGTCAAATTGCTTAATGCTGACAAATTAGACTTGTATAATTATTGATCAAATAAGCACACTATAGACAAATTAGGAGAAATTAGACCTGCCCCAGCACCAGATCAGAAAAGCCTGAGTTATTGTTTAGCCTGAAAGTTTTCCATCTTCCCATTCCCCAGAATTCAGTTTTGAATTATTCAGCAGATGGACAAGTAAAAAAGAAAACCAAAGCCCCCAAAACTTATGGTTTCACATTTTGTTTGTTTGGGGTTTTTTTTTTTTAAGATTTTATTTACTTATTTGACAGAGATCACAAGTAGGCAGAGAGAGAGGAGGAAGCAGGCTCCCTGCTGAGCAGAGAGAGCCCGATGCAAGGCTCGATTCCAGGACCCTGGGATCATGACCTGAGCCAAAGGCAGAGGCTTTAACCCACTGAGCCACCCAGGTGCCCCTGGTTTCACATTTTGAATGGATATTTGCAGATAGGTAGATTTTTTAACCTTGAAAAATCTTTCATGCAAATTGACCATACTGGGTACAGTACCTAAAATCATGCAAGTTGAGACATTATAAAATTCTTTATATTTGTTAGAAGTCCTAGAATTCCTTTGTGGGGTTGTTGTTCATGAAGATAACAGAAGCAATGACTGGTAGTTTCCTTATTTTAAATGGGTCTATGTGAGAGAAGGTTTATTCTAATCACCTCATTTTTGGAAAACAAAGCATGGTTTGAAGAACCTCTGTGAGTGTGTGTGTTTACGGAGAGCAAGAGGTAAGGACACATAGGGGTTACCTGGTATGTGCAGAAGGAGAGGGAGGAGAGGAAGGAAATTCTTGTTCTCTAGTTTACCCTTGGATTCTTGTGTTTTTCCTCTCTAGGGAAGTCCTTAGAGAAGTTACACATGGTGAAGTCTTATAAAAAAAAATACTTTAAACAAAATGTTTCCTTTGCTAATGAGATTCTGCTTTGGTGCTTTGTTGTCAGTGTGTTGGGAATTTTGAAATATCCTCTGCGTATTTCTGTGATTTTAACCTAATAATCTCATTTGGATTTACCAGGTTTAACAGCTGTTGTTTTCACCGACTATTGCTAAATTGCATTAATGTCCAAAGTTGAAAACTGTTTTTTCTACCTTGGCCAAAATTATGTCGGGGTTTAGGGTTTGTTTGTTTTGTTTTGTTTTGTTTTTAAGATTTTATTTATTTATTTGACAGAGAGAGAGAGCGCACAAGCAGGCAGGGGGAAGAGGAGAGGTAGAGAGAAAAGCAAACTCCCCACTAAGCAGGGAGCCCATGACTCTGGGCTCAATCCCAGGACCCTAGGATCATGACCTGAGCTGAAGGCAAGACACTTAACTGACTGAGCCACCCAGATGCCCCAAGATTATTTAGAGTTTTATAAAATGTCAGCCTTTTCTCCAACCCTAGTAATTTTCCTTTTCTGGCAAGGAAACTTATATTAATACTGCAATGGATGGCAAATCTAGGCTGAACGTCTCTCCCAGGACACTGGTGTGGTGCATAGAAATGTTTTCTTGATAGAAGCCATCTATCCTCTTTTCTACTGGGAGAAGGCGAGACCTCCATTCCATTGTAATTTAAGCAGTGTTTGGTGTGATATGATAAATATTTGAAGTCTGATATTAATGATAATTCTTTTTGGCAAAGCAAACTGCAAAATTGAGAGGCCAAAGGCTTTGACAGTGTCCTAAAAGAGCATAAACTTAGAATGACAACGACTTTGTTGGATAATTCTGTAGTTTTTTGGAGGGAATCAGATGATGAATTTTGCCTTTCCATTTAATTATTTCATGTAACAGGATTCTTTTTAAATAGCTGACAACATATCTTGCTTCCTTTGCAATTTCTTTTTAGGGCTCCATCAATTTAATTGCAAGGCCATGGTTTTTCAAGTCTCAGAAGGAAAGATATGCTTTTCTATTCCTCCCAGAGTTAATTTTGTTGATTCTGAATCCCACCTGATCCCACCTGATCTATCACATTCCCATTTTCCCTGTTAAGGACTTAATGTTCCCTCCTACATTCAAGATCTAAAGCAGTAATTTTCCTTGTTTTCAAGTCATATGACCAAACATTTCTGCATTTCCAGATAACGATGTGTATTAACAACATGCTCTATCAATTACAAACCTATTTTTACATGTGTAACTGCATTTAATTCTGACAGTCCTGTAAGGGGAAGAGGGAGGATGGCTGCAGTTAATTCCTATTTTATGAGTGGGCTCGTAAGTCACTCAGACCCAAAAGAATGGACAAAACAGAAGGGTGGGGACAAGAACTCAGGCCTTTTAACTCCACATCCAGTGTTATTTCTGCCTTGTCATACTGTGCCAACATACCCTGGTCTGTGCTATGAGACATTTCTCATAAAAGGAATTATGTCAATATACTGTGTAAAACGGTGGGACCAAATTTAATGCTCTTTTTTATTCTTTAGTTCTTTCCCTTCTAAGCATTTGTTATTACTGTATATGTATGCTGAGAGAGGTTTCCTGCTTTCCAGGCTAAGGACATGTTGTTAAGTGAATGATTTAAGAGGTGAGGAACACAAAGAATAGCAACAAGAGAGATGTCCCAACGTAACATGACTAAGTCGTAAGTTCAGTGGAAACAACGTAGGAGGTTAGACCTGAGCTGAGCCTTGCAGGATGACATAGAATTAGGAAAGATGGGGATGGGGAGAGGAACTGTCTAAGCAGAGGTGTGCAGGAAAGAATGGCTGCAATACTGAAATAATTGTGGATGAAATGATATATCCATTAGGACTCAAAATAATCGTGGGCGTGGGTGTGATAGGAGTTGATAATTGCTGAAGCTGAGTGAAGGATACATTGGGGCTTCCTTAAACAATTTTTGATACTTTGTATGTGTTAAGAATTATGTTCCTAACAAAAAGTTCAAAATACAAAAATCGTACAGAAAGTCGGTAGGCTGGCCTACCTGGAATGAAGGGTTTGTTCAAAAGCATAGTGGGGAAGGCAGTTGGGTATCAGATTTGGTGGGAGAGGGTATTTGTGATTCTACCCTGTGGAGTGTGGGTGAGTACTGATAGACACTAGACTTTGTTGACTGGACTTGAGTCTTAGCATGAGGTCAAGGTGGAGTTGAAGTACAGTCTGCCATCCTCATCAAGGATGGAAGGATGGCCACAACCCACTTAAATCTGGGTAGGCCCCACTCCATCTCAACTGGTATATTCAGTTCTGAAAGGCACATTTAAAAGGGGCTTTTTATAAGCCCGAGTTTCCATGGTGGGACCCCTCAGGGACAGAGGAGTGTCTCACATCTTGTTGAGAATCTTGCTAGCAGAACACTTCATTAACGTAAAGCTTGTCTACCTGGAACGGACTTATTTTCCCTTCTGCCAAGTCCTCTCCTGCCCTTTTTCTCTCTCGCTCTCCCCTCCTCTCTCGTGGGCCTAATAGTGGGCAGTTAAAAGGAAATAAAACCATTACTATGATTCTCTAGTAATATGAAGGTACGTGTGTGTGGTGGTGTCTAATCTCCTGAAAACAGATTTTAACAGCAGACGGAGCTGTACACAGCGGCTCTGAACCATTTGGAAAGGCCGATGCTTTACTGTAGCTTGTGAAACAAAGCTCCTTCTTCCTTCCTGTTTATAATGTTTCTCCACCACTGAGAAGAAAAGAGGAAAGACATGTCAGCCATTTGGAAAGTTGGTAATATTAAGGAATTATTAATCATTTGGATATGATTCAGTGGAATGCTAGGCAGACAAGAGCGCACTGCTCTATTGTCAGGAACTTTTGCAAGCCGGCTGTTAAACACAGCCGTGAAACAATTACAGAAACATAAGATATTAAAACGAACGTGACACTCAAACTCATTACTTCCTAATGATTTTACTATACTGTGCTATTATCCACGCCCCTAAGATGACTTATGTCTCCGGTATCTGCATCGCACAAGTCCCATTTCACGGTGTCTGCACATTTCTTCTCAACCCCGCCTTCAGTGCTGTCATGTTAGTAGCTTGAAAGGGGCTGTGGTGGGAATACTTACGCCATTTGAAGTGGCAAAGGCTGCGAATCGGGCCTTTTCTTCCCCCGTGGAGAACTGATTGTTGAATACGTACCAGCATACGGGGTATGATTATGGTGTTCCAGTTAGATGTTTTAAAGACTCTCTACCTTTTAGAGATAACATTCTGAAATAGGATAAACTATGATCTCTGGAATTTGTTTCAAGTAATCCAGTGAGGGTGGATGTTTTGATTGTTATATCAGAGTGGTGGGCACATTGGCCTCCTTATACCCTTCTCTTTACATTTATGTATGTTTAACATTCTCCATAATAAAAAGTCAAAACAACAATTAAGGAATGCTGCAATGAAAATAGATAAGTTGCTTGTACCCAGTTGATTGTCTGGTACTCGTCAGCCCCTCAAACTTTGATGGCAATATTCCTTTGATAAAGTATTATTCTCTAATTGTAGAACCCTATTTGTAACTGGTTCACATAGATCACTGAGTTTAAATGGCTGTTTCTCTTGAAATAAAATCAAGAAATCATGATGTGCTGTTTGCCATACCCATGAGGACCGAGGAATCCAGGAGAACCCTCCCTAGGACCCTGAAAAGCTCTCTTTTCATAGTGGGGGAAAAATACATTTTTTGGATTGCAATCCTGTTTGCAGAACCAGTGGTACAAATAGGAGAAAATGAATCAAGTTATTGCTCAGAGGGCTACTTCAGATTACATGACAGCTGTGTACCCTTCAGATTTATTTTCCAGTCTAGCTAGCTTGAGTCATTGCTCAAGAAAGGAGTGCTGTCAAGTGAATTGTCTTCTGTGCAGATGATGAGAGCCTTTCTAAACATTGCCTTGCTGATACACGTGATGTGTTTAGAATTGTTGGCCTATAAATTCAATTAGACCCAAGCCAGTGGCTTCAGAAGCATAGCATGGGTTACATACTGACTGCATTTCCCAAAGAGTACACAAACACAGTGTATTTCCTTGCACGTACCTAGACGTCAAATGGAAAATGTGTAGCATAGCTTACATAGAATATATCTCTTTTCCCCTAAGTTTAAAGTCTTTTTCACTTCATTCTTAATAAGAACTTAGATTATGGTAATAACTTCTTCTTGTCTTTGTGTAATAATTCATACTAACTCAATCCAGTTGACCAGAAAAAAGAATTATTATGAGTGAGGGAACACAAGTGGTCACTGTGATTGTCCCATCAAATGGCGTGGTGAGGAAATTACTATGTTGTATAATGGGCATAGGGAAGGACAGTAAGAACCTTGAAGAGAAACTAGTCTAGAATATCTGTGTCATTATTTTAAGTTATGTGAGTCTCTGGTCCATGTGGAAAGACAGACCTAGACTGTTCTGTAGGTTTAACCATGGTGGGTGGTGGAGGGGTGGAATCACAGTGTCAAGCAATGAAAACAACAGATTCAAACTCAGGTAATCCGGGTCAGAATGCCAAAAGGAAGCCTAGACTGAAACAGGAATCAAGATCAGGAAACCAGAAGTGAGTGCGGCATGGGTAGGACAGAAACCATGACTCATCCTCCTAAGACAGAGCTGGACAGAGGGGTCACCTGGGGTACCTGAGACATTTTCAGACCTGGCTGCAGTTTTCCCCATGTTAACTCCTTTGCATCCACAACTGCAGTACCTCCTGGGGTCCCACCACGGCATAAGTCCTGAAAGAATTTCTTCAGAGTCTATAAATAGAAATCATGGTTCAAGATTAAGTTGAAGCTTGCAGACTGAGACATGAATGCTAAGGAAAAACACATGTTAAATTCTTCAAGTATAAGAATCGCAGGACTGTGATTGATTCACTCCATGATAATTTATCAAGCCCCTACTATCTGGCTAAGTGCTGACATACCTCAGTGCACCCTCCAGGTAAAAGCCCTGTGTTCTCCGAGCTTACTGCCTAATGGGTAGATCTAGAGAGTAGACTAAATAATTCTATAGTACATTAAACAGAGATAAATTAGCAAAGAGCAAAACAGGAAATATTCTCCAGAATTAGATTTCCCCAAGGATACATTTTTCAACTCTATCAAAGCTAGCAGAGATTGATAGTTACAAAGGTACAAAACACACCACATCTGGAATTCCTTCGTGTTTCTATTAACTCTGTTGATAAACCAAATATATTCACTGTTTTTACCACCAGTAAGTTTAGAGCACAAATGAAAGTTGAAGTACCATGGGAGAGGGAGCAGCTTTTTTTTTAACACTGAAGTAAAAGGAAATATATACACATATATTTTGTGAGAGAGTTGGCAGTTCATGATCAGGAAGGCAATGGAGCCCTCACAGTAAGGAGGCTTTGATTACTGTCAGGTGTCTTTGATTACTTCCCATCTTGTTTACCTCCAGCTGGACAGACAAGTAGAAGCCATTCAAAGCAAAGAGGGTGAGTGCATGCGTGTGTGTATTACAAAATACAGGTGTTATGGGGCGCCTGGGTGGCTCAGTGGGTTAAAGCCTCTGCCTTCAGCTCAGGTCATGATCCCAGGGTCCTGGGATCGAGCCCCGCATTGGGCTCTCTGCTCAGCAGGGAGCCTGCTTCCTCCTCTCTCTCTGCCTACTTGTAATTTCTGTCTTTCAAATAAATGAATAAAATCTTTTAAAAAAAAAAAAACAACAAAATACAGGTGTTATATATTAGTCCAGTTGATTGCCTTCATAAAAATTTAGTCTCATCTTTAAATGGAAATATTTAGAAAGGAATGTGTAAGTAATTTTTTATAGGAGATGGACCAGACTACCTTAAGTTTTTTATTTTAAATATTTTTTCCAAGTTACCAAGCTTTTCAACCCAGTATTAGCCAGAGTCAGTGCCAAAAATGTGCAGCGTAACAAATTCATTTATGTGTCCTCTTTTCCCTAGAGTGTACTACAAACTTAGGGTTTTAAAAACCACACTCATCAGTCTCCTCCACAAATGTTCACAATTGACCCTTGGCCAAGACTAGGGTGGTCACTTGTCCTTGAGCCCTGGGAGTCCTGAATATCTAGTCTGCCACCAAGTCCTGAGCAATACCTGAGTAACCCTGGAATCCATGTCCATAAGCTGTTTAGTACCCTCCTGAAGGTGCTTAAAAGTGTTTCCTTTATCTCCTTTCCTCTTCCCATCTAAGCACATCTTAGTTCAAACCTTCTTTCTTGTTTTACCCCTTCAACTATTGATCTGGTACTCTACCCACGTTGTATATTTCACCTCCTAATGAATCCCCCATGCTCCCACCAAAGCAGTAAATTCTACATTTCTGAACTTAAAATTTGAACTCACCAGATCATGTCATCCCCTTGCATAAAACCTCTCATTGACTCCATGACATGGTGCCCATGTCTCTTTATGACCTGACCCTAAATGTCCTTTTGTCTCACCTTCCTCAGCTTTCCAACTGGCTTCACTCTTGAGACCAATATTCAGTCAAAACTTAGCTATGCCAGACCCCTTATAAAGGTCTGAAACCTTAATTAGGTTAACAAATTATTCTTGATTTAGAATGAAACCGAAATTCATGGGCTTGCTCATTGGTCTTTCAGTGAATATTGGAATAATAACTAGCACTGTATGATTAAAGCCTTTTATTAGCCCAGCTTGGTTCCTCTTTCCTGTCCCCATCTCTCCCACCAGCCAGTATATTTCAGGTTTTCCCTCGTAATACTACTAAATTCCTTTATCCCTGGTCATTTTCACTGACACTCCCCAGGTCAAGTCTTTGCTGCTTAGTTATTGAATTACTGAGGTAGTATCCTACCTGGTTCCTTTGCCTTCATTCTGTCTCGCTTTCTTCTCTTGCCCCTGTACCTCCTGTGCTCCCCAGCCCCAGGTTAGTCTTCCTGAAACATGGCTTGCATTCTGTTTTAGAATCTCTTCTGTGAGTCAAGTCAAGCCATACTCTTCATTCTGGAACCTTCATCCTAAAGGTCCTCACCAAGTCACTTATTTGCAAAGTCATCTCCCTCTGACTGTGAACATTCTCTCCTCAGTGGGACTTGCTATCTGTTGCTCTTAACTCCAGACCTCTCTGTTCTTGCTCTTCTACAACTGAAGTTCTTTCTGGTTCAGCTCCTGCCTATCCCTACAGGTTCAGATCCAATCACCCAGGCTGCTTTCTGTAGTCCCTCAGTCATAACTTTGTTGACCTTTGTACGAGGCAGCTTTGGATGGTAGCAAGAGCACAATGGTTGGTGTCAGTTATTGGCTCAAGCTCATGTTCACAAAATGTTCACAAGATGTCTTGTTGTTGTTTCAACTATATACTGTTTGTAATATATTTTGATATTGTTTGATGTTGATAATGTATTTTCCTGTTGCCTAATCACTTAGTGTATTTCCCATCTTCCTAACTTTTAAGCGTATTTTAACGATAGATGTAAGACGAAATACAAAAATGAAATGAATTCTCATTTACCATTATTCCTTCCTGTCTTATCCACCCCACACCTTGCAAACATTTAATCTTAATGTTTTAATTAATTTTCCCGTCAAGAGAATCCAATGAATAAAAGTGTAAAGTTTCAGGCACGATAGGAAAGAATAGTATTTGGTACAAGGAGAGACAGAAACAGGAAGAAAGCAAGATGACTGGAAAGAAAGAGCCCATCTAGGGAATTGGCCTGCCTCTTCTTTCTGACTTCTTTTGTGGGTCCATGGACAAGCTCAAGATTCAACTCCTAGGCTGTCTCTGCGAATTTTTTATACCCAAGCAGTAGAGTTGCCTCACTTTCCTAAAAGTAATAGTTCTAAGACAGATTAGGCTCTCAAATGTTTGTTGAATTCACTACCCATATAATTTTCCTACTGTCACACATCCATGTACACACACAGTATGTTTCTGTGCACACGTGTACATGCCAATGGATTTATCTATCCCTGCTTGTAATTACTCACATTTCTCCTCTCTTTTTCCTTGGCACGAGTAGTCTGCCTCATCTGCAGGGTGCCACTGACACTCACATTTGCAATGTGTTTGTGCAATGATGGGAGTCCCTGATCACTTGATAAAGCCACAGGTACTTCCAGAAACTGTTTATTTAAATTGCTAAGAAGTGTCCAAAAGTACAGCATTATAAGATTAAGCTTATTCAAATCATACTTAAAATTAATAAGAATAAGGAAGAATCATTACCACATAAGAGCTCATTTTTGCAAGAGTATCTTCTAGCCCCTCTCCCACTGGTAATTTCCTGGGAGCAAGAGAGAGGCTGGTGGAGTGGTGGAGTTTCTGATTCAGCTTAGTGTCCAGCTTCGAAGAAAGCTATCAACTGGCAACTCTTCCTGGATTACACTCTCCTTGAACTATAAGAATAACCATTCAGTACTCATAACTCTTCCAATGCCTGTGCCACCAAGTCTCAGTACTCAGTTAAAAAACAAACTAAACAAACAGTAGAATACAGTTCCTCTTTTCAGGGAATTCCTAATTTGTGGAAGATAAGAGAATGCTAGGAGCCCCAGCAACACAATTAGGAGAAGAGGGATTTGCTCCATACCTTAGAAGCCAGGGGTGTGTTTCTCCAAAGCAAGTCATTAAGGATTTGTGATTGTTTTGTTTCAGAGTAGATTTAGTGGCGTGGAAAATGCTCCCTTAAAACCGTGTTCTCCGCTCACCACTCAGGCTGGGCGAGTGCTCACATATCAGATGATCCAGCCTGGCTACAGGACAAGACATCTGCATAGAATAGCGGGGAAATTGCGGAACAACAAAATGAAGACGTATGCTTTTAAATTCCTCTTATTGCTGCTTTAATTAAATTGAAGTTTCCAAAGGAAGGGGCTTTCAAACAAATTTTAACAGTGCCTCAGCTAATTCCAATGCATTCTTTCTTTTTACTCGGCTTTCACAATGTGATCATACTTGGTTTCACTTCCTGGTGTTCCACACAAGCCTGTTGTTGCTGGGAAATATTTAAATGAAGCATTTGTGAAAGAAGAATATGATTTTGTCATGGATGAAAGCATTTGGGTTTGATTTTGATTTAGTTCATGTAGTAATTTTTATAGTAAGATTTCTGACGCCTGAACTGGCCAATCAGTTGCCCAAAGAAGACTTAAAAAACAATAAAAAAAAAAAAAAAAAAAAAGAAACCTTTGGCACTGAAGTTAATTAAGTTACCTTGTGGTCAAGTTGTCTACAGAACTGTTTGATTAGGCTGTGCTTGTGAAACAAATGAAATGTTGGCCCATAATTAGAGTAATTGTAACTTGATTTTAAGCAGAGGCTTGATTGCATGGTGAGTGACATAATGCCTAAGGACTTTTCCAGAAGGGCCCAGTATATTCTTAAGATGATGGCTTACTTATGGTGTGTTTCACATAGCTCCTAGTCTGTCTGGCACCATTTTGTGTGTGTTTTAAGATGACTCTTCTTGTGTGTGACAGCACTGCATGAAGTATTTGGCTATTAATTCTAAAAGTGATGTTTTTACCCCCAAAGTATCTGATTTCACCAAAGTATTCAGGTATCATCTAATGTTAAA
This sequence comes from Meles meles, assembly GCF_922984935.1. Taxonomy (NCBI): domain Eukaryota; kingdom Metazoa; phylum Chordata; class Mammalia; order Carnivora; family Mustelidae; genus Meles; species Meles meles. The sequence continues at coordinate 140,583,228 of NC_060066.1, read as the reverse complement.
AACAAAACAAAAAAAAAGCAAAAAACAAAAACAAAAACACGACTGATCAAATCCATTTCTCTTTTGAAAACACCAGTGAAACAGGAAAAGTCTGCTCCTTCAAAATCTATTTGTTTTGTCCAGGTACGTCATTTGACCCACTAATCGGAAAGTTAAAATGTTTTGTTAGGTTGGCTGTACACCCAGCGTGGAGCCAGACGTGGAGCTTGAACCCCGAACCCTGAGATCAAGACCTGAACAAGATCAAGAGTCCGATGCTCAATTGACTGAACCACCCAGGTGCCCCTGAAAGTTTAGTTGTTTTAAGCATAACTGTTTTTCTACTTGATATTTGTGTTGTGCAGTCCACTTATGTTTTATTTTATGAGGTGATCAGATATATACCCTAATATAGAAGTAGGCTTCCTGTTCTTGTGTTCAAACCCCCCACAGTGAATCCTTCCTGATGCTTTCAAGTTAATTTCCCTAATACACACTAATATGCCTTTAAATGTCTTTTTCCATCATTCCCTTGCTCAGATGCCATCAAGTGTTCCCTACTGGTTATATGATCAAATCTGAATTACTTTCTGCTCTCATAAAAATATTTGGCTGTTGATTCTAAAAGTAATATTAAACTGACAAAGTGGCTCTAAAACAGTCATTTCTCAGGTGCCTATCATGCACTAATAAGGCCTGAATTATGTCTTGAAAAGTTCTTAGCCTGACATTGGAGACTTTCTTTACTATTTAACCCTAATCTACTTATCTCCATCAGTATATGTCTCCATCAGTATATGTCTCTTCACTAACTCCTAAAATTCACCTTGGCATCCTCCTACCTTCTTTATTTGTTCCTCCATACCTCCACAGCTCCACATAAAATACTTTGTGCTCTGTTTTAAATTCTTGTCCCTTTGCCTCCCACCTCAATAAATCTTAGGCATCTTTCTTGGCCCACTCATAACTCCTCTGCAGTAACCATTATGCCTTTGGTGTATACTGCTCTGCAATGCAACTGTAATCCATTTGAGCTTGCTTGTATTCATGCTTCATTTCACTAAAGCATGAAATATCCTATCATACTTTCTTTTGGGATCCCATCCTGGCTATGATGCAGTTGGTGGTACATAGGGTCCTCTTTATTTCTACATCCCTTCAACTAGCGGCAGCTAAGTTGTGGCCTTCCCTGAATGGGTAAGGCTTTTCACAATAAAAACAGATGGTGTTGTCAAATATGAATGGAAAAATATTATTTCTTGTGTGTGGTAAGGGGAAGAAAAAGGGACAGAGAAAAAAAAAAAAAAAACACACCATTAGCTTTCTTGGCACAATCTTTCTGCCTTTCAAGTCTGGTTGCTAAGAAATAACCGTAGATTCATTTGCTGGGTACAAAGGAGAAACTTAGGTCACTAACCCGGAGACTGTGCTTCTTAGGCAGCTGAATTTATCACTGAGCCAGACGAAGCCCCACCCTGATTTAGAAGTCATGTGTTAAACTTCCAGATGGGGAATGTGACTTTTGTCTCCCTAGAAGCCATCAAAACTCTAAAGTTCCCAGAGGGAACATGATTTCCCTGCTTTGCTAACACCAGATGAAACTGCAGGGCCCTGTTGAGTTCTAAAGCCCAAAGCCAAGCCAGTGTGCAGAAACAGTCCGTTATCTTTGCAGTGTAAGCATTCTACCTGATTCCTATTCGTTCTTTGTAGGTTCTTGTAGAAGCTGGACCTTACTCTGTCACTTCAGTATGCCCTGAATGACCTGAAATTATTCTTAATACCATGGCTGAGCTGAATCTTTCTTCTTTGCTGATAGAGCTTGAATCTGCTAAATGACTCAGGGACCTTTGCATGTCAAGTGGAATTTGGAGAATTGAAGACACGATGATGTGGTGATCGTAGGAAGTTGCTGTGATCTTTGTTCCAGGCAACAGGTCTAATTTTAATTCTCTCATCCATTCATGTAATGTTTAATAGCAGCTTCTGACTGTAAGAATGGGGGGGGGGGGGTTGAAAACAGCATGACACACGATCAGACCTCCTAGACCTTAGAGTTTAGTGGGAGAGAAATAAACTTTTAATTGAACTGCATGAAGGTGTGTGATAAGCACTGTGAGCATGAGAGAAGACTGAAGGAGCTCATTGTGACGGGCTTGGTCAGAATGGTCAGGAAAGGCTTTCCTTAGGGAGAATGTAAGTCATTGACTCTGGAAATCTGTGACTTAAATGACTGTCCTGGTGGGGCCTTGAAGGTGAGTTTGATCTTCTAAGTGAACTGCTTGGCACTCTTTCAAATTGCAACAATTTCGAATGACAATTAGCCCTCAGGTGTTACTGTTCTTATGCAGTGCTGTGCTACACACTGTACGTGGTACAATATTGTATCTGGTCTTTGTCCCCCGTTCCTGGCACAGTGCTAAAACCCTTGAAATTTCCCAGTAGGACATCCTTGGTTACTCATAATGATCCCCTCTCAGCCATACCTGAGTTTTTGCTAATGAGGTGACTCTGGATGGGCCTACGGAGAGCTTCAGGTTGGGGGCTAGTCACCAGAGGAACCAACCATGGGATTAGAGGGTTGGAACTTTCCATCTACCACCCCCAACCCTGACCTCAGGGGAGGGGGAAGGGCTGGAGATTTTTCATTGCCAGTGGCCAGTGACTTAACCAACCATGCCTATGTAATGAAACTTCTATAAACACTCTCAATGATAGGGTTTGGTGAACTTCCCAATTGGTGCTTGGGAGGTTGACATATTCAGACTGGGCATGGAATCTGAATTCCACCCTCCCTCCCCCTCCCCCACCAAGACTACCACCAAGTACCATGCCCTAGATATCTCTTCCATTTGGCTGTTCCTGAGTTATGTCCTTTACAATAAACCTGCTGGTTTGTGTTTTCCTGAATTCTCTGAGTCATTCAAGGGAATTATCAAACTTAAGGAGAGGGTTATGGGAACCCTTGGATTGCTAACCAAGTCAAACAGAAGAGCAGGTTGTCAGGGTCCTGGGACTTAGGACCAGTGTCGAAGTGGGGTCAGTCTTTTGGGACTGAGCCCTTAAACCTGTTGGAGTCTTAGGCTGACTCAAGGTAGTTAGTATCAGAACAGGACTGCGTGGGAGGGCACCCACATGGTGTCAGAAAAAAGACATCTCACCGTGGTTACATTAGATGTAAACCAGCTATTTTTCTGCTCCAGCAGAGGAGCAAATGGAAATCAGTGATTCTGACCGGGAACCACAGCCGAGCTGCAAATGTGAAGCACTGCTTTAACCCCAAGATGAACGTGGACTTTTACCAGAAACACAGATGCCAGAAAAGCTTGCTCTTTCAAAACTGAACTGTTTCTCTGCTCACGCTCTTGCTGGATGCTTCACTCTTCCCACACCTTCTGCCATGGAAGAGAGAAGCGATTCAGCTGACCGGAATGTTCCAGAAGGCCTTCTCTGGGCTGGGCAGATAGACATGGCTGCACTTTGTGAGCACGGAGAGCCGGAGGTTGTGGGTGTTATGTCATCTTTCCCTCTTTTCTTTCTTCGATGGACAGAATATAAATGGTCCGTTATTAGTGCATTATTGCAAGGTTGGTTTGGAAAAGAATTTTTTACATTCGCTGTTGTCTCACTGCACAGTTGTGTGTTTGGACTACATATATCTGCCTGGACCCCTGGACCTTTTGGAAAAATCCCCTTTGGCTTTTGTAGTGGGCTTAAATGTTAGGAGGTGTCATTGACCTTGTGACTCTTGCTGCTTTGTTTCCTTGGAATCAAAGTGGTATAAAGAACGCTCACTTCATGGGTTGCTTTGTTTCGATTTAAGATAATATTCCAAGGCCAAAGGTATCCTCTCTTAAAATTATTTTACCAGCAAACAAAAAAAAGAAAAAAGTCTTTATAAGAGATCACCCTTATATTTATATGCCATTTTAATGATTCCAAAGTACTTCCGCAATATTTATTTTACCACCAGTATCAACCCTTGGGGCCTGTATGATTGTCCACGTTGTAAAGGTGAGGACTCAGGCCTGGGTTGGATGAGCTGATTTGCTTAAGGGCATGCAGATGGTGGTGGAAGCAGGCCGGGGACTCCAAGTACACGTTTCCCACATTGTAGCCACGGAAGACCAGCCCCTGCCTCTAATTCATGCTTGTGCGCTGAATGAAGAAGTGAGGTTTCACTTGATGAGCAACAGGGCCCCAGCAGTAAGGGAGTAAGAAATATAAAAATAAATAAAAGTTGGGTGGTTTACACTTACCTAATGCAACTCCAGAACATTTAGAGGGCAACACATCAGCAGAACAAGCAATCACTCTATATCCCAGAACTGACTGCCGTAGCAATGACTGCTGCTGCCCAAGGAGGAGAAAATTTCTGTAAAAATGCCCAGTCTTTGGGAGCATAGATATCAGTAACATGTAGGTAGAAACAGAGCTAAAGGCTTTAAAAATCCCTTCTCACAGCACTAGTCCCATGACACAGGCAGTGTGAGCTGCAGTTGGGGGGAGGGGGAGCCTACCTGACTTGTCGGGTTGGATGAGTGCCCACAGCGAGCCATAGGGTGAAGCATCCTTTCTTCCTAGTCCGGCTAGTCCCAAGTGAGTGATGATCACAGAATATGTGACCTAGTCAGCCCAGCCTTTTGGAGTCAAGCCCTCACATTCTTGGGAAGGAAGTAGCAAGAACCAATAAAACGGCAGGAGAAGCTGGATAGCATTTGTTCCCATCACATTCCATTGCAAGGCCTCCCCATCCCTCCCAGTGATATTATTTTTACTTTATAACAACAACAACAACAAAACCAAATCAGGAAGGTTTGATATGTTTTAGAAAGGGCTCCCTGACTCCCTTTTGGAAAGGGGACCAAGGAGGGCAAGATAGGAAAACACTTCGGTTGTCTTCCGCAAAGATTCAGCAGGCTCCACCCAAGACAGTGGTGGCAGGGCTGCAGAAGGGGCTAGTTTAAGACAAAAACAGGTAGATTTGAGGGAATAAAAGGAAAGAAGGTTTGGGGCAGGTGCCGGAGCTCTTGATGTTGCTACCAACATTCAGGGACCCAAGAAATGTGGATTGATTTCGTGTGGGTGTGGGCAGAAGTGGTGGGTTTAGTTTGGGACATGCTGTGTGTTAGTTGCTTCCACACATCTCAGTGGATAGCCAGGAAGCTGTTAGGGAGACGATTTGGAGGCTCAGAGTTAGAGAGCAGGGCTCACCATGTCGTTTTGGGGATCCCCTACATAGAGGTGGCGGATGATCTTTTAGAGTAGGGAATTTCACTTGAGGAACACCTGTGCATGAGCAGAGAAGCTACTGGCCAAGAACTGAATCCTGGGGAACCCCGGTGCCCCAGGGATGGATCTGTATTAGGCCTCTTACATGGTTCTCAGTTACCTTTTTACCTTCAATTAAAATCTGTGCTCTTGTTATTATGCTTGGCCCAATGACCTTCTTTTCTTGCTGTGACCCACTTTTACTCTCCTTTTAGCGAGATGGATTTATTAGTTGCCAATCATAGACCGTTCATTGCTCTCTTTGTCTTTGAGTTCATGTTTTCCCTGGTGCTGTCACCATTTTTTTAAAATCCCTGTTCAATTCTTGCCACTCCAGAGGAGTCTTTTCAGATTAAGTGTCCCTCAGCTCCAGCTGCAATTAATCAACTCAGAGAACAGTAGGATGTTGGAATTGGAGGGTCTATCGATCATTTGGCTTTCCCTCCAATGTGGCAAGTAAGGAAAGTCAGGTCAAATGAGGCGAGGTGACTCATTCAACGTTATACTGTCAGATCACTGGAAAGCAGGGAGTAGAAATTGAGTCTCCTGACACCTAGTCAGGGGTTCTTTCTGTTAAGCCATGCTGCCTTGTGGTTTTGATTCTTCCCTCTGCCACTGTCATGGTGACTTTCCTTCATTTGAACATCCAGTCTCATTCCTGCATTCCTTCATCCTCGTCCAGTATAGCCCTCCAGAGAGGCAGAGAAGGGATTTCTCTTATTAAATTGGCTCTCATTTGATACAGGTCATTACTGCATCTCTTGTGCCTTGGATGGTCATTTCCACCCCACATATCCAGAGCCCAAGGAAGTAACAAGGCAGTTCTACAAAAATGAGTTCATAATTATGAGAGCCTCAGGAATTGATTGATTAATTGATTGACTGATTGACTGATGGGTGTTAAGTGCCCAGTAAGAATGTCTGCTATCACCAATGGAAAGGGTTATGATCGCTCTTCTTTAATTGCTTCCCAACACACACACCATCTCTCCCTCCACCCACCCCACCTGCCATCTAACCCCTCTCCCCAGCCCTCCTTCACATTAGGCTATCCTTGATGCCTTCTGCTAGATTGGCCTCTTTTTTTTTTTTTTTTAAAGATTTCATTTATTTATTCGACAGAGATCACAAGTAGGCAGAGAGAGTAAGGAGGAAAAGCAGGCTCCCTGCTGAGCAGAGAACCCAGTGCGGGGCTTGATCCCAGGACCCTGGGATCATGACCTGAGCCGAAAGCAGAGGCTTTAACCCACTGATCCACCCAGGTGCCGCTAGATTGGCCTCTTAATAAAAGATTAATAAGAGGTTCAAATACTTTTCAAACCCATACAAAGTTATTGGTGATTTTTGTAAACATATGGGTGCCTCAGTGGTTATTTTAAGGAGGAAAAAAAAAAAGATCTCCTGTGTATGCTTACCTAGATAGTCTCTAGAAGATTTTTGAATGTGTTAGCTTCATATATGGTTATTTCTGTAGTAGAGACGATCTGTGCCTTTTCTAGACAAATTAGTAGGATCATCAGCCAAATCCTTCTAATTCAAGGTAACAGACAAAATTGATAATTAAATAGTATTTATTATAATCTAGGAATTATGGGTAAAGTAAATTTGACACAGTAAACATATTTTTTATGTGTCAGTATGCCTTCCAGTACATCAGGGCCCACTGTGCATTAAATTTGTGTAATCCATTTATGTTCATTTTAAAGCAATCAGAACAGCTTTTGTTTTACATGATTATAGGGTTTTTTGTTTTTGTTTTTGCATAACATAAGATGTAGCATCTTAACCATTTTTAAGTGTACAGTTCTGTGACATTAAGTTCATGCATGCTGTTGTAAAACTGTGGATTGTAAAACATGGCCTTTGCTTGGGTGACATTGGTAATACCAGGCTTACCTAGAGTGTGAATCTTGACTGCAAAGGCATGCACTGCATGAGAAGGAGGGGTAACTTATTTTTGCATCATCTTGTATTATTTTGGCCTCACAACACTTTGTCTTCCCTTTGGGCCATATAGTAAATGATTGAGGCAAATTACATTTATATTCCACAACACTTTCTAATAACTGGAGTCCTGCGATATAGTGCAAAATCTGGCATGGAAATCACTCATTTAGGTGGAGAACAGAACCCCCTGACGTCCAGTCTGGTTTTTCTTTACAAGCTAATACTTTAAAGCCAACCCTTAAAGGATTAATTTCAGGTAAAGCTGCTACTCTGTTAATAAATTACCATTTTTGAGTGTTTACTTTGTACCTGCTGTTGTGCCAAGCATTTGATTTATGGTTACCTCATTTAATTCTCTCTCTTTTTTTTTAAGATTTTATTTACTTATTTATTTAAGAGAGAGAGAGAGCAAGAGCAGGGAAGAGGGACAGAAGCAGGCTCCCCACTGAGCAAGGAGCCTGATGTGGGCCTCGATTCCAGGACCCTAGGGTCATGACTTGAGCAGAAGGCAGATGCTTAACTGACTGGGCCACCCAGGTACCGCCACCTTTTTTAATTCTTAAAATAACTGCATTGTCGCTGTTTGACAGATGAAAAAAATGGATACTTAGCTCATCTACCATTAGGCAGGTGGTAAATGACAAAGTTAGAGTTCGATCGGACCTTAGCCATTCTGCTGTGCTCCCTTCCAGGTTTCTCTAACAGTCATACAAGTTTTCTAGTAAGAACTAGGCCTAACAACATAACCAACAGATTAAAAGTAACTAATATACTGAACACATGTGATACTTCTTTATTAAGTCTTTCAGAAAGAATGTCGTTTATAGGGGCTCTGATATTAATTTGTTTTGACCACATTTTAATAGGAAAGCCAGGAAGAAAAGCCTTGTAAAATATCATTTAGACACAGATTAAGCCTTAGTTATTCCTCTTGTCATTATATTGCTGGAGGCATGTTTCCGTAAAAGGCTGTGCCTTTAGGATGCTCCCTTCCTCTGGCCATCTAGCATGTCAATCTTAATTATATAATAGAGGCAGGCAGGATGGAGGGAGCATGTGTTGATTCTGTTTCACAAGATGGAATACTGAGTAACAAGCTGGGAAACCTATATTAATCTGATTTTCAGATTGTGTCTTTTAGTTCCCCTAAAAGATAGATTGTAGATTTGTTTTTAAAAGAGAGATGCATGTTCTATATAAAACTCCTTTTTATATAGTGCACTGGAGAGGCGGTGTGGCAGATGGCTCATAGAGTGGGTTGGTGTGAATTTGGGGTTCACTTTGTGAGCTTGAGCAAGTTTCTTAATTTTTCCAGTCTTCAACGTTCTCATCTTTAGTGCTGAGATCATAATATCTACCTCGCTAAATACACAGTAAATGTTAGCCTTCCCTTTTCCATCTCCTTCGACCTTTTTAATTCTGCACATAGTTATTACTAAGGATGTCTTGTGTGTTAGGTCCTGTCCAGTACACTATATTCTTTTAAGAGCTCTAATCGAGGAGGCAGGAAGGCATCTAACCATCTCTTTGTGATGCAGATTAATGACAGTATAACAGAACTATCAGCACTCCTTAAATGCTAAAGAAGCATGAAGTATGGAGCAACTATTTATTTGGGGGGTAGAATGGGTAGCAGCTTTCATTTTACTTTTTTAAAGATTTTATTTATTTGACAGAGAGGGACAGCAAGAGCAGGAACACAAGCGGGAAAGTGGGGAAGGGAGGAGCAGGCTTCCTGAGGAGCAGGGAGCTTGATGCAGGGCTGGATCCCAGGACCCGGGGATCATAACCTGAGCTGAAGGCAGACGCTTAACGGCTGAGCCACCCAGGCACCCCAGCAGCATTCATTTTAAACATCTTTTGTGTTTAACAGTCATTTAATACTTGGCGAACATTAAACCTTTATATTTTAGGGTCAGAAGTTAACTCAACCTAAACACTAGGCTGATTTTCAGTGCATGTCAATTTGATATTTGACACTGGGTTAAGAAAATGTTCTACTGGATATAGCATTCTTCTAGTGATCGCTATCAGAAGTTATTGATTTTGGAGACTGAGAACATCCAGAGACACATAATATTTTCAGCTTAATCATAGTTCACAGGAATTGTGGAATTACAATACTTACAGACCCTGAGGAGACAAGAAATATCCTTTCCTTCCCCGAGCCCATGGTCTTGAGTGAAGGTGGAGAGGGAAAGGGCTCACATCATACTGTTGCATTGTACTTTTAGCTTGTACAAAAGAATTATAAATCATAATTTGATAAGATAGTAAGGTCATTTAGGAATGCTGTGGCATTTATCCAGTGATCCATCACTGATTCAAAATGACTCCGCGCCATGAGAATGCAGCCAGTCATGCTAAATTTGACAGCAGTTCTCTGCTCAGATCTCTGCGATGTCATGTTTGGTGGCTTTGCTGAAAAGTATGAATTTTTCTCCTTCCGAAGGGTGAAAACTTTGCTTCTGCTTCTGAATCTCTGCACTGATCATGGGGTGATGGAAGTGCCCGAGGTTCTGTCCCCTCTGCTCTGCTTTCCCACTTTCCCAGACCCATTGTGTATGCCCACCAATTGTGTTCTAGATCATTCAGAGTCAGGCCTTCTTCCTCTGTACCCTTGGTTCCTAACTGGGTGGTGAAACCTGATCTGGTATTATTGGTTCACTCAGTAATTATTTACCAAATATTCATGGTAGGGATAGGGGCAGGATTGAGATATGGGGGTCCAAGAGATAGGGTAATAATTTGTTACCCTGGGCAGGCTGACGATTTGATGCCACTTCAGACTGTTGTTGTCCTTTGAATATTTTTCACAACAGTTTTAAGAGGAAAAGCCAAGCTCCAGATGAGAGGGAAGGGGGTAGCCAAAGAATCCCTCAAATCCCCCTCCTGCCAGTTCCTAGGATCTCAACGGACCAGAAGAAAAATAACAGACCTCTTCTTTTTCCTTCTAAGCATACTCTCTATAAACCCTGAGAAAAGTTCTGGTGGATACTATTTTTATTTCATCTAGTTAAGTTTCCAGAGATGTCTTCAGCACCCCATGGATACGTCTGTATGTGGAAACTGCCCTAACATCCAGGCTTTTATTTTTTTTTTTTAACATTTTATTTATTTATTTGACAGAGATCACAAGCAGGCAGAGAGAGAGGGTGGGGGGAAGCAGGCTCCCTGCTGAGCAGAGAACCCAATGCGGGGCTCGATCCCAGGACCCTGGGATCACGACCTGAGCCGAAAGCAAAGGCTTTAACCCACTGAGCCACCCAGGCGCCCACATCCAGACTTTTAATCTAGCCCTGGGAAAAGACACTGGGATAGATCCCAGAAATGTAGATAAATAAGATGCTGCCTCAGTGCTCAAGGAACTTGAGGCAATAGCTTATTCTATACTCTAACACAGTATGACAGTATAACACAACTGTTAATGTAGTAGGAACACGGATGCAGGGGCAGGGAATTCAGGCTGTGGAGGTCAAGGTGGATCATGGAGGTGATTCATGGAGGTGACGCGAGGGTGGGACAGATGGTGAAATGAAATGTCCCTCTTTTAAGTACATCTGGTATTCCTAGTTTGAACTTTTCAAACTGATGAAATAGGCTACTTTAACTGTATAGAAACTAAAGCCTTAAACTTATGGAATTGCTGGAGAGCAGGATGAGCAAGTGTGATACTGCAACAATTCTGGCCATGTCTGACTTACAAAATGAGATCGAGTTACTAGGCAGAGATTCTTGACTTCTTGCTAAGCCTTAAAGGGGAAGATTTGATTTAACCATCACTAAGACACAGATTCATGCCAATGGAGAACCATTCTCAGATTCCAGAGTTTTAGAGCAGTTCTTTGCTTAACTACAAAGGAGTTCCTTTTGTCAATCTCCCCTATCTCTACTGACCAGAAGGAAATGAGAGCATCCAGACTTCTCAGTTTTCAAAGCAGAAGGCATGGGGCCTCTTGTTTTTCTATCACAGTTGATTGTCCCCTATTGTTCTTTAATCCACAGTCACTTGGAAGTAGTCCTTTGTATGCCATTTCACTGGAAACCTTTTGAAGGGAGTTCTTCTTTGAGAAAGGGAATTTTGGGTGTTCTCTTTGTCATCTCCAGATCCTCCAGAATAGACTTTTTTTAAGATTGTCTTGGAATTGACTTTTTAAGTGAAAATGAACGTGCCTTGGGTCCTGCCAGTGGGGAGAGAAAATGTTTTTGAGGGGGTAGGTAATGCCAGTTTCATAACACTCATTAGCATAGCAGCATAGCAAACTGGAGAAGCCTGTGTCAGCAGCTGGGTCTGTCAGCATTACCCTTGACAGTCGAATCCTGGGTTTTCCTGCCTCATGTGGACTATTGATTGTATTCTAACAAGCATCGTCATTCAGTATTTTCACATTTCATTTTTCCAACTTGTAGTTTTGTTTGCTGCTGGGGAGAAAGAAAGCCAATAACTTATGCTATAGTTTCTTTTTTTTTTTTTTTTAAGATTTTTATTTATTTGACAGACAGAGATCACACGTTGGCAGACAGGCAGGCAGAGAGAGAGAGGGAAGCAGGCTCCCTGTTGAGCAGAGAGCCGGATGCGGGGCTCTATCCCAGGACAGGGATTATGACCTGTGCCGAAGGCAAAGGCTTAACCCACTGAGCCACCCAGGTGCCCCTGTGCTATAGTTTCTAAAATTAGCTTTGAGTGATTTGGTTTTAGTCTGAATAAAGAAACTGAACTACATTTTGTTGTTTTTTTACTTGACAACAATGGCTTCACTCTGAGATGACAACTTGTGGTTAGGAGGGAGCTTTCATTACACTTATATCTTCTCATCAAAATACTCCTCTGGGGTAGGTAAATATGAAGTAGAAAAGAAGAATGAGGGGCGCCTGGGTGGCTCAGTTGGTTAAGCGTCTGCCTTCGACTTAGGTCATGAGCTCAGGGTCCTGGGATAGAGCAGGGAGCCTGCTTCTCCCTCTCCCTCTGCTGCTCCCCCTGCTTGTGCTCTCTCTCTCTCTCTCTCTCTCTGTCTGATAAATAAATAAAATATTTTTTAAGAAGAAAAAAGAAAAATGAAACTTGTTAGTAAAACATGTTTAAAAAGCGTTCAACTCAACCCAGTCAGAGAAATGCAAAATAAACAATATGCTAATTTGGGGTGGAATTAGCCAAAGTGTTTTGTTTTTTTTTAATTTAATGATGATTCTCACATCTCGTAAGGGTACTACTCATACTGTTTATGGAAAAGAAAATTAGTATAACCTTCTTGAGAAATCATTTGTTGTTATATATCAGAGACCTTAACGTATTTATGGCCTCGGACCCATCACTCCCACTTTTAGAGATCTATGCAAAGGAAATCATATGAACAGAGTACAGGGATGTTTACACTATTATTAGTAGTAAAAAGGGAAAATATAGGACTTAATATAAAAATAATTCTGTGAACTATGACATATCTATGTGTGAATTATTATGCTTCCATCAAAACATGTTTAGAGGGGCACCTGGCTGGTTCAGTCAGTGGAACATGCGACTCTTGGTCCTGGCCTTGTGAGTTGGGTGTGGAAATGACTTTAAAATACAATCCTTTTAAAAAAGATGCTGTTTACAGAAACTGTAACAACATTGAGAAAGCCTATGATAAAAAATAAGAGGGAAAAATATTGTGCCATTTTACAATGGCTTGTGTCAAATAACAGGACAGCAAGCAGCAACAATAACAAAAAACCCCAAAGCAAAAACAATAAAAACTTGAAAGAGAAACTATCCCAAATATTCCCCCTCTCTCTTTTTATATAAGAAATGCAGATATTTTCAATGGTTTTTTAATTATTTATACTTGTAAATATTATATTTATTTATAAACTTATATTTATGAAGTTTTAATATATAAAATATATAAATATATATTATATACATATTTAATAAATATATATATTTGTATATTCTGTATATATTAAAAATATAAAGATAGAACAATATCTCAGATTTAATTTATAAACTTATAAATAATATTTATTTATATTCAATTTATAATTTATTTTTAATTGTATATATTATATATTTCTTATATTTTTATATTTATATTTATATCTTTATATATAAATAAATTATATATAATATATATTATAGTATATAATATATATATTATAAAAAATATAAATTTAAACAAATATAAATTTGTTTAATTTATAAGCTTATAAATGTCTTTAAGACTTATAAATTAAACCTGAGATATACTGTTCATCTCATTCTTAAATAAAAATTAAATGTTCATATTTTATGCCTTATAAATTGCTGTGGTGAAGACACTGAAAGTATAACATGTGACAGTGGTTTGTGTCTTTGCAGGAGGTCAGAAAGCTGACCCCTATAATAACACTCACTTTTTAAGTTGTATGTCTCATAAAGTTATTATATATCTTGGAAATCTTAGAATCACGTAAGTAGATAACTTGTCTTGCAGTGCTGCATTGAGTAAAATGTAATAATGTGTTTATGATTTCTCTTCAGGAATTTTTCAAATAGAAACTAATTGCAGAGTGTCCAGTTGACCAGCATTCATCGGGTAAGGTTAACATTTTGAATTGTGAACACATGGTAAAGATAATTATTGGTAGCTTAGGGCAAATACTGAATACTTAATATGTAAAAAGAGATTGTTATTCTTTACAGACCTTTTGCATAAAATCCTTTTGATATAGTTAAACCAGTTAATAAACTAGAAAATTAAGTCTGTATACGTTTTGGTAAAATGTCCTCTTCCTGTCCTTTGTTGGTCTTGTACGTTGCAGAGTATATGTGTATGTAGTTGATAGTTGTTATTTTTTTAAACCTGAGAGATCTGAGGAATATAATGTCTATGACAGACTTAGACTCCATGATTCCATGTCTGTATTTTTTTTATTTTTGCTTAAGGTAGTGCTTTTTTATGCCGGGAATTGATTTGCCTTGTTTCCATAAATGTACAATGGCCGCCCTTTCCCAGATTACAGAAGTCAGAAATAAACAAGTCCCGTATCTGTTGCTTTCTACAAACATCATTTATCTTTTATACTTGTGGAAGATTAATCTTAAATTAGCACTGCAGCAGAACTTTTGATTTTGACATAATGAGCAATTAATTTGTACACTATATTAAGTAGCATGACTCTCTAGTATTGTGAATATGACAAATGTCTTGAAAAGTGTGTTGCCCAGGTCTGAACATAATGTAATCCAGGTGAAGCAGTGGTGAGGACATTGGGTCTGTCCTCTGGGTATTGTGAACACCCTTCTTTTATAGATGAAAATATAGATTCTTTGACTTCTTGAGTATATTCACATATCCCTGCTGATTCATTGAGTTGACTTTGAATTTTTAAAAGCAGTATCAGGGATGCCTGGGTGGTGCAGCTCAGTGAAGTGCCCAGCTCTTGCCTTTGGCTCAGGTTGTGATCTCAGGGTTATGAGATCGAGCCCCGCATGGGCCCATGCACCCCACATTGACCTCTGTGCTCTGTGCAGAGTCTGCTTAAGTCTCTCTTTCTCCATCTCCCCTCCTCTCAAAAAATATCTTAACAAAAAAAAAAAAACAGCGTATATCAGGTCAGCTCCTTCTCTACTTATGGCTCTTCAGTGGCTTTTCCATTCCTCCTGGACTATTTATTATCCAAACTCTATATGTTGGCTGCAGGCCCTCCCATTTAGTTCCTAACATCCCAGCTGAGAGGCCTCCCTTCTGATCTGCACCCATTCTAAGCTTCTTGTTCCTTCTACTTGGAATGAGTTTCCCCAATATCATTGCATGGCTGGCTCTATTCAGATCTAAAGAGGCCTTCCCTGACTGCCCAATCTAAAGGAGCTCTATATTCTTCATGGCACTTCTGAATTTATTGTGTTTACATATTTGGTTGTCTCTCTTTCCTTCTTCCTCATTAAGATCCCTGAAAGCAGGGATCTTTCTGTCTTGCACATCTATATTTCCTGAATGCTTCAACCTCCACCAGGCATGGAGTGGGTATTCTACAAACTAAAATCCTGACCTCTCTTTGAGAAGTGCTACTGTTCAGGGATGTCCCACCCATTCTCTTGGAGGTATTTTCTTTGTATAGAATCAAATATAGTACTTATTAGGTTTACCCATCATGCCACCCATTTGGCCTGGTGAGAGCTTGGCATGGTGGTGCTTCCAACTATGCATGCCTTCTCGTGGGATTATAAATCCCATGAAAGTAGAAACAAGGTCTCATATTGCCTTAGTACACCTTTGCAGTCCTAGCCTCCCTAAGTGAATGCATTTAAATATTAACTTTAGAGAAAGGGTGAAGATGAGTGGCTTAACCATATTTTTAGTATTTCTTGAGTACACTGGTTTGTCCCAAAGCTTAAAAAAAATCTCGTTTTGATTTATGGTTTAAAATTGTAAAATAAAAATATTCTGGACTACATTCATAAATTCATTAAGAAGGCCTATTAGTAATTAGGCTAGGTAGCCCTTATCAATTCTATCAACTTCCCAGTTCTGTACAAATTAGGAAATTTGTTCATAATTCCAGGCCCTAGAGAATAACTTAAGCATTTCTATGCTTTAGTTTTCTTACTTGTAGAGTTACAGTCTAATCTCCGTGGTTTCTTCCTGGGTTTGCTAGCCCATATGATTCTGCTCTTGTGAAAGGTAGGTCACCTATGGGAGGAGTAGGAGAAGCAAATGATGATCTCTGCTATCAGCCAGACATTTAAAAGGAAAGCATGTAGATTCACAAGAGACTACACAAGAACTGAGTCTGGATCTACTTGATGGCTTGCTTATTGTGGATGGTGGGAGGGGGAGACAAGAAAACATTTTTATAAACAATGAAGATGGTGGAGAAGGGTCCAAGGTTGCCTTCTGCTTACATATTCTAAGAACCATATAACCACTGGTGGCTTATGTGCCAATGTTAATATTATAACGTGACTGCAACTTCTTTCACTTTAAATGTATTCTAGATAATTCGGTAGCTTACTGATCGCATCAAAGAACTGAGCCTTTTCCTAAAAAAGACAATTACCATCTACATTAGATAGACCATGTGTTCCCTAACTCTCAGAAACAAGGAAAAGTAAAGCAATTTTTTTTTTTTAAGTTCAGAACAACTCAGATTTAATTGGAATTTCTAGAGTTATTCCTGTGGTGTTAATTGTTGTACTCAGTAACTGTCTTCTGGGGCTTCAGATGATTAATTTTCCTAATATTTAGAATATTATTTATGATTGTTTGGAAACCCACTACCGCTGTACAGCTTTGGATAAGAAACTGCTGAATGGTAGTTACACATCACTTCTCTCCTTCGGTTTCTCAGTGATATTGACCATGATGTCATACTCTTTCCTTGAAACTGATTTCCATTCCAGAAACACTGTGCTTCTTCTTTATCTCACTGAGCCTGCTTCTTGCTCCCCCTTTGCTCTTCCTGGTCTAAGAATCCTTCTTCATGTGATATATTTTTCAGGGGAGAGATTCTGTTCTTCACTCACTCAGTTCTCTCTCTCAAAGAACGAATTCATTTCTCTGGCATTGTCCACTACTTAAATGTTCTTGAGTTCTTATCATGAATTAAAGATAGTGGTAAATACTTTGTGATTTTTCCAGCTGAGTCCGTTTCCCTTCCCTTTAAAAATCTGGGCCCACCCGGGTACCTTTTTTGAACCCTCAAGCCTGGCCGAAGTGGTGCAGAGTAATTTCTAAGGCTGGACTTTAAAGAGATTTGTGGCTTCTGCTTTTGGGTGCTTATGGCATTCCTTTGAACTTAGCCACCTTGCCATGGGAAAGCCTAACCAGCTGTGTACGTGGAGGAGTGGCTGGGCCCCTGGTCATTAGCCAAACTGAGCAGCAAGACCAGCAGACAGCCCAAATGCCAGTCCTGTGATTGGCATTTTAGACCTTCCAGCCATCCCAACATTCCAGCCAACACCATGTGAAAGAGAAGATCTGTCCTATCATCGCACAGAATCATGAGAAGTGACAAATTGTTGTTTTAGTCACTCAGTTTGGGGATGGTTTTTTGCATAGCAATAGAGATCTAAAGCAAAAATTGGTACCCAGAAGTGAGGTCCTGCCCTAACGAAACATCTGGAATTGGCTTTGAGACCAGGGCACAGTGAAGTTCTGGAGGGAAGTGAGACAACTATTAATGGTGGCTGGAGGGGCAGTGAGGAAATTGCTATTGGGGGATATAAAACAGTACCCTTGTTGCATACTGACAGAAAAATTGACGAGACTGATACCTCCAGTAACATGGAAGATGGAAAATGAACCTAATGGATTTGTGTATCTAGCTTAGGAGATTTTCCAGCAGAAAATCAGAATATCCAGCCTGGGTGGTTCAGTGGGTTAAGTGTCCCACTCTTTATCTCAGCTCAGGTCTTGGTCTCAGGGTCATGAGTTCAAGCCCTGTGTTGAATTAAAAAAATTATTCAAACATAAAAAAAAATATTCCAAGTGCCAATTGACTTTTTTTCACCACGACCAAAGAAAGAAGAGATTGTTCTGATTTTAAGCAGACTTTGGATATAGGTCCCATCCAGAATTGTCTAGGGTTGTAGATAAAACTGTTCTTCATTCCAGCTTTTCCACCCAGCAAAAGGTACTCAAAGTAGAGATCAGATCCAGAGCACTGCTGCCAGGAAAACATAATCTCAAGGTACAAACAAAACCCAGGGCCTCACAGTAAGACCCTGTATTATGACTTCAAAAGATGAAAGGCCATGCCTTCTGAATCTTCTTTGCTAGATAACAGGACTTCTACATTCCTTAAGAATGCTGTCCCACAGCCTCCTAGACCTAATTTAGCTGACAAGATCCTGGACTTCAAGCCTGAACTTGATGCCATAGTCAGATGAAATTTTTAGGGGCTTGGAAGAAGGTGAGTGTTGCTTTGCATGTAGGAGGAAATGACTAGAAATCACTTGGGGCAGGGAGAGCAGGGTAAGTTAACCCAGGCTGTGTATCTGTTACCACTCCTCCCATTGAGAAGTCACATTTCCCCTGCTCTGTCGTCTGGGATCAGGGCTGGCTATATGACTCCTTTGACTGATAAAAAGTGGTGGATGTCATACCATGTAGCTTTGAGGGCTGGGCCATTAAAGAACTGCAGTTTTCCCCTTCGTGCTTGGAAAGCACCGTCTTTGAACCCCACCACGCTATGTCAGGACCCTTGAAGAGCCATGAGAAGTCGCACTGGAAGGCCAGCCAGCAGCCAGCTCCAACCACCAGCCTGATGAGTGAGGGCGTTCTGGACCTTCCTACCACTCTTGTGCCAGCCAATCCCATGAAGTAAAAGAACCACCCCAGAAACATGAGAAATAGAACCCTATTGTTTTTTTAAGCCATTGATATTTAGAATATGCAGAATAGTTAGCCCAAATCCTTCCCATCTACATGTGGCTGAGCACTGGCCTCTCCCAGGGAAGGTCCTAGGACCTTAGCTACACCCTGCCTAACACCTGACTATATTACTTTCTGCTCTCTGATATGCTCCATTAATTACTGTACAAATATTTGTTGTACACCATGTGCTAGGAACTGTGGAAGATACTATATAATACCATAGACTCAAAATCTGAATCCTTTTGACTCCTGCTTCTCCATGGACCCCTTTATCTGCTGTTGCTAAGTGGTGTTGAATTTTCATTTACAGTGACTCTTTCGTTCATTGCTTTCTTTTCAAACGTGTTACAAAATTCTCCCTCATTATTTCAGCCCACACAATTGAAATAGCCTTTCAGCTGGGCTTCATTGTCTAATTCCTCCTCATGTTCACCCTACAAATCTCTACAGCTCAGGGACTCCCTATCTCCTGCATCACACACCTGGGTCTCTCTCGGGTCTCTGAAGGGCTCATGGAGCGGGATGGTCGCTGTTACTGGTAATCTGTGGAGAGGGATAGCACTCTAGACATCTACTGAAACTTCCAGGAAGATTTAAAAGGCCAGCATTTTCCCCAGATATTTAATTGCCAATCTGTCTTGTGAGATTTCTCTTCCTGCAGAGATGTGGAAAAAACAAACAAACCAAAAAGTACTGGTCTCAGCTAGACCAGTTGAATTGCTTGATCCATCGTAGGAGTAGGGCCTGGATTTGAAGGTTTGGGGTTTTTTTGTGGTTGTTTTTTTTTTTTTTAAAGCACAGGTTGTTCTAGTGGGAAGCCAAAATTGAGAACCACTGTCTTAGATTCTCAAAAAATGGTCTCTGCACCAACAGCATCAACATTAACTAGAAGTTTTTTAGAAGTTCACATTTGGGGGGCCTTCTTCAAACCTAATGAATGAGAAACTCTGAGGTGTGGGTTTTTTTAGATTTTGTTTATTTGTCAGAGGGAGAGAGAGCACAAGCAGGGGGAGCTACAGGCAGAGAGAGAGAGAGAAGCAGGCTCCCCGCTGAGCAGGGAACCCAATACGGAATTCATCCCAGGACCCCTCGATCATGACCCAAGCCGAAGGCAGGTACTTAACCAACTGAGCCACCCAGGCATCCCTACAACTTTGTGTTTCAATAAGCTCTCCAGTGATTTTTATAAATATTAATGTTAGAGAAACACTTTACTATATAAATCTTAGATCCCTTCCAGGAAGTCTCAAAACTACAACTAAACGTGGGAAGAGCGTTTATTGTTTGAAAGTTGCTCTATTGACAGGATCTGAAACAATTGGTAAAGGACATAAACTTGTTACCGAGTGCCTTGCTAGTGATCACTTAAGTTCTTGAGAAATGCTGAATGATTATCACCACATCTCTGAAAAATGCCTCAAGGGGTTATTTAATTTAATCTGAAGGAAAGGAGCAGGTTAATCAAGGATACTGATGCTCTATTTCCCAGAGAGAGAACTTGGAGAGGTGAATTGAAACTTCAGTTGGATGTATGTTAGACCCAAGAAACATCTTTTGATGAGAAGTGGTACTAAATATTTTGAAGGGTTATAAGGCAATTTCTAAATCAATTTGCTGTGAAAGCGTAGAGAATCCCCGTTTTGAATTGTTTGGTTATATCCCTGCCTGGGGTCAGAGACAGAGATCTTTGAAGTAGTGTCCAGTTCTCTGCATAGAATGACTCTAAATACCATCTGATCATCATTTGTTTATTTTTTCACTAGTTATTTTGGAAATGCTTTCAAAGTAAAATAGGGACTAGTGGAAAGTAAAGATGCCTAACTTGAGTGTTCTTGTTTCAATCCTAGAGGATTTGGGGTGAGATTGTCAAAGAATTCATGTGCTTTGAAAAGCTTTTATGATTTTTGAATGAGGTTTAAAAGCTAAAGAAATGGGATTAGGCCATAAAATCCTTTACTCTTAACATGGTTTCTTTGAACTGATTTAGTGCATTTGTATATTAGAAATGGAGATCTGATTTAGATTGAATCCTCATTGTTTGCAAAAATACGGTCTGGAAAAAATTTCCTAGACACACAAACAGTTAAATTTTGTAGTGACAAAGGCTTTGCTCTAGCCTTTGAGATAAACACTTTAATTAGAAGAATTAACATCATGTAATATATAAGAATGCTTGAGTTTTTCATACATCATGAAACCTGGATGCTATATATTTATTTTTTTATATGTGAAGTCTTAGTTCAGTGGAAAACGTTTGGTAGAAAAAGTTTAGCTGGGGAAAGTAGATTCTATAGTATATTACAGTGGTAATGTAAACATGGTTAACATGTGGACATGGTAGAAAACTGTGTATTTCTATCCTTTTTTTTTTCAAAAGATTAAAATGGAACCCAGTTACAATGCAGTTGTTGGGGTGAGTTAATGTCTTTGTCTGTCCAGGCTGCTTTAACAAGCTAGCACAGACTGGGTGACTTAACTAGCAGACATTTATTTCTCACAGTGCCTGGAGGCTGGGAAGTTCAAGACCAAGATTTCAACACATGTATTTTAGGGGGACAAAATATTCAGTCTGTTGCAGTTGGGGAAAAGAGAGAAATATTCAGCTTTTTCTTTAGCATTTGAAAGAACAGAGTGGCATAGTTAATTGGATTTAATGAGACAGCGTGGTCTGCTGTGGACAAGGTTTGAGATTTGAGTCTGAGGACCTAGGTTCTAACTGGAATTATTTCTTGACAATTTTGTCACCTTGGACAGGAAAGCTCCTTTGGGCCTCCTTTATTTTCCATGTTTTACAAATGTGAAGAAGAATAATACTTCTTTAGCGGTTTATTTTCTGAAACCAATTAATACAAATGAAAGTGCTTTGAAAGTAGGAAAACAGGTATCAGCTTATAAATTGTACCTTTTTATCTGCTCTCTTATTATAAGGAATTCCTCAATGGAAATCTGAATTAGGTGATTAGGGGGAAAGCTTATAATTCTTAAAAAAGGTAAACAGGAAAAGTTATTTACAAATCACTTTCAGTTAGTATTAATATGGTAAACCTATAGTTAGCTGTGGTTCTCTTAACAGATTAGTTATAATAGTTTCTCATATTATTACTTAAAAATACATATTTTAAAAGATTACTATAGTTGGAGGTTTGTGACTCTCTTCTTTCAAGAAATATTGTGTTTGAAGTAGAAATGTGCTTGCAAATTTTAAAAGAAAATGTATTGTACAAGAAGTATTGGGATGGCTGGGTAGCATTCTGGAGTTACACAATAAATTCTTTCCTGGTACGTTATAGATGCAAAGCAATGGAAGAATATGTAAAATGTTTCACACCTCAAATATCTTTATCATATCTGCTGCACATAAATGCAGTTGTGTATCATATGTTGGAAGCCTTCTAAAAATGAATTGTGAATGAGAAACTCATACTCTAGTGGTACTGTGTAAGTATGAATTAGTACACAGCTGGATTATCATACACACTAACTGTGCCTTCCTGCCTACAAAATAATTTGATACTGGATAGTGGTTATCAAGCAGGCTTTATTGCACATGGATTGGTAAATCCAAAGTAAATTTCAGACATGCCCAGCTTTTTGATCTTTGAAAATGACAAGGTCACAAGAGAATTACTAAAAATATCTTAACTACAATTTGCAGTTGATACACTGAGCTCTATTTCAAGTACTTAATAAACCAAAAAAGAATCGTATCACCAGGGCAAATATATAAACATTCCTAGCAACTTTTCAGAGGTTCATAGGCACTAAGAGAATATAATCCCTTAGCAACTTAAAAGTTTTATATGTTTTGGATTGGCCCCATATTTCAAACTGACTGATATATATATACAATTTAAATTACTACAAATGATTATTTGAAATAGATGCTTAGGATGGTATTTATTAACCTACAAGATTAAAAAAACTAATACAAAGTACAGCTACATTTCATAATTTCAGAGAATTTCAGACATATTTCTGAGCTGTATTTTCAAAAGTTATTAACTTGTGCCTATTTCTAATGATATCAGTAGGCTAAATTTGAAGAGCACTGAGCCTTCTTATTTGGAGAGATATGTGCTTTAAAATTAGGATGCCGAAATTACGTGATTTGACAGGCCATCTGATAAATGCAAATAAGACCAACTGTGTATGAGGACTGAATGAGAGAAATTAACATATGTAGGCTGCTTGGAAAAGCTAAATGTTCATCTAAGTGTTGTAAATATGGCATTTTAAAATATATTAACATCTAAATCTCTGTAGAAACTTCTCTGTAATTTAAGGGAGTTTAGGGGCTGAGTATGATCTCATATATGGGTGGGGTCCTGTATATATAGCTTTGCCAAAATGTCCTCCAATGTCAAAAGTAAACTGATCTATGAAAATCTATTTGCCGTAACGTGTCTTATGATGGAGTGAGTTTCTGAAGACAATGTCTCCATTTTTGTTTGAAATATTGCAGCTATTTTATCTACGCTTTCTCATAGAATGAAGACAAACACAGAGATGGTGTGTCTAAGAAATTTCAAAAGGTGTCGGCCTCCTGATTGAAGCACAGTCAACTTATTGGATTCATCTTTTTCATCCAGTAAGTATAAATATTTAAAGAACATTATTTCGGACAATGTTGACTTGTGTTCTTCGTTGGATAAATATTCGCTCTCTGTCAAATACCCGTATCATGGTTGGGGCCATTTGTGTTTACATTCTTCTGCAATTGCTGTTGTATGTCTCAAATGAATTTAACTCTCAGGACCTTTAAGAGGACAAATACAGCCGCAAGCTGTGAGCTGGAAGAGCCCTTAGAGACGATCTGGTTCGTTCTCTAGATCCATTAAAAGACTACTGTGAATCTGTGAATTTTTTTTCTGACCAAATATGCTATTAGATCCAAATATTTCCTTTTATTTGTCTTCCTCTGCTCCATCTTATATGGTCTGGATTTTACTAATTAGATATTTTTTAAACAGTTGATATATCTAAGGTTGAACATTACATAAATCATTGCTGTAAGGAGCACTATTTGAATACTTTTTAATATGAAAAAATGCAAAATCTGCTTCTTGTGTTTCTGAAGGCAAAAATAATTTAATAATAGAACATATCCTGAATCGTTTATCTTATTAGTGCTTTGACATCAAAACAGTGCTTATGAGAGAGAGTCCCCATAGTAGCATGTTCTAACTGGGTTTTTCTTCCCTTTCCCTTTTTAAGCTGCTGCTGTTGTTTTGTCCTCTGTTAAATACTCCAAGTTGGACATGAACTTAAATTATAAATCAAGAGCTTGGGGGAAGAGGAGATCATGCATTAACTCACAGTTTGTTTCTAATGTAGCACTGGTAGATTCCTCTAATCCCAAGGGATACTTACATAAAGCGATGCTTGCTCAGAAGAATTTCTGCAGAATAGTTTAAACACAGCTCTTAAGCCATAACTGATGCTCCAGACATGGGATAGGATGTGGAAAAGAGCTTGTTCAGACTCTTTGGAAGGTGTGAAATGTGGCTGTAAGAAATAAGTAGCATAAGAATAAGTTTTCCTAATGTTGGTTGAAGAAAACATGGCTTCTTGTTTTTATTTTATTTTATTTTATTTTTTAGATTTATATATTTATTTATTTATTTGACAGAGAGATATCACAAGTAGGCAGAGAGGCAGGAGGGGGATGGGAGGGGGGGAGTAGGCTCCCCGCCGAGCAGAGAGCCCAATGTGGGGCTTGATCCCAGGACCCTGAGATCATGACCTGAGCCGAAGGCAGAGACTTAATCCACTGAGCCACCTAGGTGCCCCGGCTTCTGGTTTTTAATGACTCGGCAGAGAGTCAAGATCCAGGAGGGAGTTACTTCACAGTCTGCCCCAAATACCTTTATAGATCCAGTCTGGTGACCACCAAATGGTCTCTCATCTGAAGATGAGTGCACAGCTGGGATGGCCCAAGTTTTCAAGTGAAACCAGAAAACATCTGCATCCTCTGATCAGCCCTGCCTCCCAGGTTCTGTTCCTGAACTAAATCCTACCTGGCTAGGACAAGCCATTAGAGTTTTGGATCCTTGCTTCAGTGGCTTTTCTTTTCTTTTCCTCTTCCAGTTCCTGGACCCCTACAAGGGAAAGTCATGATTACACTAACGGAGCTGAAATGTTTAGCAGACGCCCAGTCATCCTATCACATCCTAAAACCATGGTGGGACGTCTTCTGGTATTACATTACCCTGATCATGCTGCTGGTGGCTGTGCTGGCCGGAGCTCTCCAGCTCACACAGAGCAGGGTTCTGTGCTGTCTTCCATGTAAGGTGGAATTTGACAATCATTGTGCCGTGCCTTGGGACCTCCTGAAAGCCAGCGCCAACACGTCCTCCTCTGATCCCGGGACCCTGCTTCCACTCCCCCTCAGAATCCAGAATGACCTCCACCGACAGCAGTACTCCTACATCGATGCCGTCTGTTATGAGAAGCAGCTCCACTGGTTCGCCAAGTTCTTCCCCTACCTGGTGCTCCTGCACACACTCATCTTTGCAGCCTGCAGCAACTTCTGGCTTCACTACCCCAGTACGAGTTCCAGGCTCGAGCATTTCGTGGCCATCCTCCACAAGTGCTTCGATTCTCCGTGGACCACACGCGCCCTGTCCGAAACGGTGGCCGAGCAGTCGGTGAGGCCCCTGACCCTCTCCAAGTCCAAGGTCCTGCTTTCGTCCTCAGGGTGTTCAGCCGACGTTGATTCCAGCAAGCAGTCATTGCCCTACCCACAGCCTGGCTTGGAGTCAGCTGGCATCGAAAGCCCCACTTCCAGCGTCCTGGACAAGAAGGAGGGTGAACAGGCCAAAGCCATCTTTGAAAAAGTGAAGAGGTTCCGCATGCACGTGGAGCAGAAGGACATCATTTACAGAGTGTATCTGAAGCAGATCATCGTGAAGGTCATTCTGTTTGTCCTCATCATAACCTACGTTCCGTATTTTCTAACCTACATCACACTTGAAATTGACTGTTCGGTCGACGTGCAAGCTTTCACGGGCTACAAGCGCTACCAGTGTGTCTACTCCTTGGCAGAAATATTTAAGGTCTTGGCTTCGTTTTATGTGATTTTAGTTATACTTTATGGTCTCACCTCCTCCTACAGCTTATGGTGGATGCTGAGGAGTTCTCTGAAGCAATATTCCTTCGAGGCGTTGAGAGAAAAGAGCAACTACAGCGATATCCCTGATGTCAAGAATGACTTTGCCTTCATCCTCCATCTGGCCGATCAGTACGATCCTCTCTATTCCAAACGCTTCTCCATATTCCTGTCAGAGGTCAGTGAGAACAAACTGAAACAGATCAACCTCAATAACGAATGGACGGTTGAGAAACTAAAGAGTAAGCTTGTGAAAAACTTCCAGGACAAGGTAGAACTGCATCTTTTTATGCTAAATGGTCTTCCAGACAATGTGTTTGAGCTGACAGAAATCGAAGTGCTCAGCCTGGAGCTCATCCCCGAAGTCAAGCTGCCCTCCGCCATCTCACAGCTGGTCAACCTCAAGGAGCTTCATGTGTACCATTCGTCCCTCCTGGTGGACCACCCGGCATTAGGCTTCCTGGAGGAGAACTTAAAAATCCTCCGCCTGAAATTTACCGAAATGGGAAAGATCCCACGCTGGGTATTTCACCTGAAGAATCTCAAGGAACTTTATCTGTCAGGCTGTGTTCTCCCTGAGCAGTTGAGTACCATGCAGCTGGAAGGCTTTCAAGACTTAAAAAACCTGAGGACCCTCTACTTGAAGAGCAGCCTGTCCCGGATCCCACAAGTCATTACAGACCTCCTGCCTTCACTGCAAAAGTTGTCCCTCGATAATGAGGGAAGCAAACTGGTGGTGTTGAACAACTTGAAAAAGATGGTCAATCTGAAAAGCCTGGAGCTGATCAGCTGTGACCTGGAACGCATCCCACACTCCATTTTCAGCCTGAACAACCTGCATGAGTTAGATCTAAAAGAAAATAACCTTAAAACGGTGGAAGAGATCATTAGCTTTCAGCATCTCCAGAATCTTTCCTGCCTAAAGTTGTGGCACAATAACATTGCTTATATCCCTGCCCAGATCGGGGCGCTATCTAATCTAGAGCAGCTCTCTTTGAACCACAATAATATCGAGAATCTGCCCCTGCAGCTTTTCCTATGCACCAAACTACATTATTTAGATCTAAGCTATAACCACCTGACTTTCATTCCAGAAGAAATCCAGTATCTGAGTAATTTACAGTACTTTGCTGTGACCAACAACAATGTAAGTAAATGCATCCTTCCCTTTATTTAGCCAGTCTTTTGAGCCTCTGCTGTTGTGGTGTATAATGTAGGTAAAGAAAATGGACCTTCAGTCCTACAAAGCATCCTCTGAGCCTGGTCCGACAACCACTTACCAGATGCTTGCCCATGAGTAAATTACCAAAGCACTGAGCATCAGTTTTTGACCTAAATTACAAGTTGTCATGGAGATTTTATGAGAAAAATACATATAAGCACTGGGCATCGTTCCTGGCACATAGTAATTGCTCAACAAATGTTCTCTTTATTCCCTTTCCCCATTTTTTACAGAAATATCACAGTTGAAGTATTTTAAACTAATTAGTTATAACAGAGCTTACTTTTCATTTTGGAAAGATCTTAAGTAGTTAGAAAGCTTCATAAAAGTTTTTAGCTTCCAGATCTGTCATAGGAAAAGAACTTTTTGTTAAAAATACTGGGATCATGAATTATTCATAAATCTTTTTTGTGATGCAGTAAAAAAAGACTTGAAATCTACATGCATGTCTAGAAAGACAATTCAAAATGAAAGGCCTGGTTCTATAATGCAACACTAGGGCTTCTTAGAAGCTTTTTCCAGCCTCCATACTTTAAAAGTGAACCATAATTTGCAACAGTAAAGCCAAGTTAAGGAAAACTTGACTTCACTGAAAGAAGAAAAAAAAAATAAATGAGTAGTTTCCTAGGTTAAAATATGAAGCAGGAGGGAAAAGAAAAAAAAAAAAATCATGCTAGCCAAAAGGGCAGGAGAGTGATGGTAATGTCCATATGAGAAGAAGGAAAAAAATCTTTCAGAAATCAGGTCTGCCATAAAGTGAAATTTGATCTTCCTATTGTAGAAAATAAGAGCTGTTTTCTTCTACCCCACCCACCAAAATGTAATATCTCCTAGACTTTTTATAATTCATATTTCATGCTAAATATGACTATGAGCATGGTGTTAGCTAATAAACATATTAATCCCCAGACATTATTTTCAAAAACCATAGGTTGTTGGGAAAACACCAGAAAATTGGGGGATGATAACAAAATTCCTGCTGATTTTCAGAGCCCTAAGACTTGACTCATATGTTAAAAGGCTAGAGTCCATTCTAAGATAAATGAGAAATCTTCAGGTCTTAAAGGATTATCAGGCTGTAAGATTCCTTGAGGGTTGATCTAGATTAGCAGTTCATCAGAATTACCTGAAGGATTTGTTAAAACACCAATTGCTGAACACCACCAGAGTTTCTGATTGAGTAGGTCTGGTGTAGGATCCAAGAGTTGACGGTTCGCACAAAATTCCAGGTCAAGCTGATTCTGCTGGTGTGGTGACCATACTTTGAAAACTTTAGGTCTAGAGATTTATTATTAGCATTGTTTAATCATGTAGTTCATCAATGTTAATATTTTGGTTATACTTGTCCCATTGTTAAATCAATAATAAAAGATACAACTAATTATTTTGAAAGGCATCAGTTCCACCAAGTTGTTGTGTGGTTATATCACCACCATGAATTTTTGAAAACTGCAGCTGATTAAATTGTCAGCGGCCCATGAGTTATTTAAATGTGTAAGCGGGTCGATGTGTTTTTCTGGTTTAATATAATAAAACCTTAAATCCATTGGTGCTTTTGACACCAAGTCTATTGATATGACCACGTCTAAAAGAGAAACTAGGTGTATCAGAAACATTTTATCTGGAGTAAGGGAAGATACTTGGCACACGTGAAAAGTCCTGTGCTGGGCGCCTGGGTGGCTCAGTTGTTAGGTGTCTGCCTTTGGCTCAGGTCATGATCTTGAGGTCTTAGAATCGGGTCCCTCATTGGGCTCCCTGCTCTGCAGGGAGTCTACCTCTCTCCGTTCCTCCCCCCACTCATGTGCTCACTAGCGCGCGCTCTCTCTCTCCTCTCTCTCTTTCTCAAATAAATAAATAATCTTTTCCAAAAAATAAAGAAAGAAGGAAAGAAAAGTCCTATGCTGAAGGCAGTTATGGCCAAAATAGAATATCCTAGGCTTAGTTGTCTCAGAAGTCTAATAACCAGCAGTTGCTGAGCATCCCAGAGCCATAATAATGACCATGACACCGCTGAATGGGTGAGGAACACTCTCATCACACTATGAAGAGACTTGTTTAATCAGGATATGGAGAAAGTAGAACTCATGCATAAGATAACAGCCAGAGAGATGAAAAGTCCTCCAATGGAACAGTTAACCTAAATGTAGGAAGTAGGGGAGCGAAGGGAAAAAGAATAGTCCATGGTAATGGTCTCTAGATATGTGGAAGACTTAAATAGAAATCTTCTTGCAAGTAACCATGAGTGTTAGAACCAGGACAAGTAGGGGTAAGATTTCTCATATTCCCAAAAAGCTGTCCAAAAATTGAACCTTTGGGAAGGGGTAAATGATTTCTTATTAATTAAACTGTCCAGATATAGATTGTCAACCACTTGGTAAGAATGAATCAGGGATTCATGTTTCAGTTTCAGGGTTCCTTCTAACTTTGAGATTCCTAAGATTCTTTGAGGTAGACCAAAATATTTTTTTAAATTAGAAAATAAGGGGTGCCTGGGTGGCTCAGCTCTTAAGCATCTGCCTTTGGCTCAGGTCATGATCCCAGGATCCTGGGATCAAGACCTGCATCAGGCTCCCTGTTCAGTGGGAGGCCTGCTTCTCCTTCTCCTGTTCCCTCTGCTTGTGTTCCCTCTCTGGCTCTGTTTCTCTCTATCAAATAAATAAAATCTTGTTAAAAAATGAGTAAAATTAAATAAAAATAAATATTTAAAAAAATGAGTAAAATTAGAAAATAAAACATCAAATTGGATGCATAAGTATATACTCAGAAATGTGAGTTGATTTGTCCATTTGGAATAAAAGTTGGTAAAGGTTCCCGAAAGCAGAGGTTTTAAAATATTCTTCTAGAGTTGGGCAATATACCAGGTTCATGGATGGAGGCAACAAATGCTCTCTGTGGTTAAGTAGAAAAGACATTTATTGAAAGGATGTTGTATCTCTCATATTATCACTGAAAAGGCTGCAGAATCAAGCTTGGAAAACAGTCAAGCGGAAAGTTAGTCAGATAACCAAAAGGTCAAAAGCACAAAAACAAAATGGTGAGTGCTGCCCCTGAATATTGGATGCTGCTGCTACTACAGCCCTCGCTCTCCCACAAAAGTTCTTCATGGTTTCCGCTGCTTTGTGACTCTAGCCCAGATGTAAAGTCCAAGTCTGAGCACCTGATGGGCAGAGCTTATGAACTACCATCCCACACTCAAGCTGTAGAGGATCTAGAAACACTGGAATCTGGTGTTGTCAGTTCCTCCAGTGGGAAGTGGACTCTGCTTCCCACCAAGATGAAGTAGGGAATTCTCCAGACATTGAAGATGCTGGGCATCCCCCAAATGACAGACATTCACAGAGAGAGCACGCTAGAGTTTCTTCTACAAGATAGTAATAGGTATTATCACACAAAACAGTAAACATTTCTTTTTATCATATTTTTTGCTGCAGGATTCCTCAGAGCTTTTTGTAGTTGAATATGCTTTGTGCTTCTGCAGGAGGGAGGTATGATACTCAATGTTTGCCAAATATATGTGAGCAAGATGTTCTTTTTTTTTTTTTTTTAAGTAATCTTTATACCCAATGTGGGGCTCGAACTTACAACCCCAAGATCAGGAGTTATATGCTCTACTGCTTGAGCCAGCCGGGTGCCCAAGATGCTTTTTTTTTTTAATAGTAACTCTAGAGAGGAGTGTTCCTAAGAACACTGGGGATTGGGGAAATAGAGGATAGAGGTCATGTGCAGAGGCATGTCCAGATGTAATAAGAGATGAGAGCATTTAGAAGCTGGATCAGAATGGAGAATGCCTTGAATTCTGCCAGTCAAGTTCAGGTTTAAGTTCACTGGACAGTAGGTGGGGTCAGACTTGAGCTTGAAAGTGATATTTAGCATGAACCGACACCTTCAAAGGAGGCTCTGATTGTAACCCATTTAGAAGTGTTGGGAGAGTATAATCAAGAAATAAAACCCCTTGAAAAAGTTTAAATCAGTTATGATTTAGAAGTAGGAATATAAAATAAAAAGAAAAAATGAAGATTTATATTTGAAAGGAACACCATGGGCCATCTAGTCGGCAAACTGCCAGCCTGGGACCAAAACCTACCCACAGCCTGAGCTAAGAATGCTTTTTAAATTTGTAGATAGCCCCAAGTTAAGAATGATTTTTAAAATTTTTTAATGGTCAGGGAAATTTTTTTTTTAAATAACATTTTGTCTCACATGAAAATTATATGAAATTCAAATCTCAGTAGCCATGAAGAAATTCCATTGTTCTCATTCGTGGGCCTATATTACCAAAAAATTATCCTTAACTGTTATTCTATTTTGAATTTCCTCATTTAAAAGTGTATGGATTTTTTTCTCTCTTGTTATGTAAGTACCTACATAATATTTTCAGTTTTACTTCTTCATGCACAAGGCCTAAAATATTTCCTATCCTACGCATTTAGAGAAAAACTTCTCCAACCTCTGCTCTAGTTACTGCCCTCATTTTACTGATACTGAAGCTGATGCTCAGAGCCATTTGCCTGAAGTCTGAAGCTTCCTAGTGATGGATCTGGGATGGAACCCAAGAGCTCCAGCTCCCACTCCAGCCCTCCCTCTACTGCACCTCAGATGCATCCAACCAACACTATTACGTGGG
Organism: Meles meles; assembly: GCF_922984935.1. NCBI lineage: Eukaryota > Metazoa > Chordata > Mammalia > Carnivora > Mustelidae > Meles > Meles meles. The sequence continues at coordinate 140,551,744 of NC_060066.1, read as the reverse complement.
ATGCAGTGGTGTGTGTGTGGATGGATGTGGGAGGTGGGAGGGGGGAGGCGGCGTCTCTATGCCAGTGCCAAAGCGTAATTGGGTTATGATGGTGTTGAATGTGATGGAGAAGCATAAGAAAGGGGGAGGACTTAATAGTTGTGCTCAAATTTTAAAAACCGCTCTAGTTTACACCTAGGTCTTCCAACTTCTACATTTGTGCATTTTTAAAAAATTTTATTATTTATTTGACAGAGAGCACAAGTAGGCAGAGAGGCAGGCTGGGGCGGGGCAGGAAGCAGGCTCCTCACTGAGCAGAGAGCCCGATGTTGGGCTCGATCCCAGGATCCTGGGATCATGACCTGAGCCAAAGGCAGAGGTTTAACCCACTGAGCCACCCAGGCGCCCCTACATTTGTGCATTTAATCCATTTATTTTATTAACTCCAAAGCTTATAACTGGAAGTAGAAATTACTTCTGAGCATCATTTATGTGGTGGAGCTTGGGTTTGACATCACTACTTAGGAATGGAAATATTCATTTTTATTTCCTAAACAATTGTATTTTATGGATTTGGTTAGCATATTCTGAGCTGATGTGTTTGACAGCCAGGAAAAAAGGGGAAATCTGATTCTGAGACAGAGTCTGAAGTAAGCCGAAGCCTCTGCAAACAGGGGAGTATTTAATTATCAGATGCCAGCAATAGATATAGGAAGGGGACCATCCTTCCTTGGATGTTCTGGGGGCTCTACTACATTTTGTTTGAGAAACGTTGTTGCCAGATAATTCTAGGATATAACATTAGTTTCTCTCCTTTTCTCAGTTTATTTAATAGCTTGTTGCATGTATAGTTTATAGTTCATTCTGTAAAAACCATCCTGCATGTGAAGTCTCTCATCTCCCTGAGAGTCTGCAAACATTTCTTTTGATATTTTAAAAGAAATCAGTAGCATGGGGGTGATTTTTTCCTTTTGGGGTCATATATTATATTGTCTAGGAAAGAGCATGTTAAATGAATTGAGAATAGATAAATGCTATCTAAAAATTTTTTTTATAAAATGTATTGGCCCAGGCAAAACGTTTTTGATATTCTTGAAAGTTTCAGCACAAACTTTTTTTTTTTTTTTAATTCATTTGGCAGAGAGGGAGTACAAACAGGGGGAGCAGCAGGGAGGAGAAACAGACTCCCCATTGAGCAGGGAGCCCAATGTCCTGAGCTGGAGGCAGAGGCTTAATAACCCACTGAGCCACCCAGTCATCCCCAGTGTAAACTATTTTTAAAGGTGTTCGATTTTTCAGAATAAAATTGTTGAAATGAAGGAAAGTTTTGCGTCTCTAACACAACTCCCCAGCCTCCTTTAACATAATTGGATTCAGGTAGGTGACGAAAGATCTCGCGCCTCAGATGGGTGCTGACCTGAGAGAAAGTCCCTGAGATGGACACTTGGTGCTCAGGAAGGAGAACCACTAACCGTAGCCCTCGCCTCCCTTTCATGATAGCAGCACAGCTGAGGGACCCCACCGGTCACTCCCACTGCCTTGTGAAATCCCTCGTCTGCCTTAGGGGTCTGAGAAGTTGCTACAATCACAAATTCAGAAATTTGAAAGAAGATTGGTGAGAACTGGTAGTGCTGATAGCCAGACAGGAGCACGACAGCAATGGCTTCAGGGTATTCTCCCAGTGGAGATGAGTCCCGTTAAGCAAGGTCCTTGCTGGGCATCTGGAAGCTAACTGAACTAGGGAGATGGAGGGGTCCGTGAGACAGTCTCTAATACAGTCCCTCCTTCCCAGCACCCACGACAGATTAATTTAATTCATGTAACTGTTTAGTATTTCTCACCCAGGAAACCAGAGCTTCTCAAATGGGGACACTTTTGCCGCCCCCTAGGTGACATTTGTCTGGTGACATTTTTGATGATCACCACTGAGGAGTCATCTAGGACACAGAGGCCAGGGACGCTGCTAAATAGTGTGTAATCCACAGGTCATCCCCACAAAAGGAATTACCTCACCCAAAATGTCAGCAGTGCTACAGTTGAGAAATCCTGCATTAGACCATGGTTCTCAAAGACCCATCTGTCTTCCTCAGTGCTTTATCCTCTGCACCTAACTGGGAGACTGGCACAGAGGCTCTCTGCATGCATTTACTGAATACAGATGAACCCTACCCTCTTTTTTCAGCTGGCTTGCCTAAGTCATCGCTTAGACGCTGATAGGCACTTTCAGGGTTGAGCTTGGGCTGCACAGGACAGATTGTTTACTCTACTTGTACGTCCCTGACCCTACTTCTGAGCTGCAAGTGTCCAGCTAGAAGATGTTGCAGTAGAAAGGGGTTCCATTTCTCCTGTCTCTTATCTCTCTGCCTCAATTCTATATCGAAATCTACATATGTACGGTTTTACATCTGCATACTTGAGAAGAGAATGAAAGGGAAGGATGGATATTTTTCCTTTGCTTATTCCTAGTATTCTGGTGTGCAATGATGAGCTTTATTGAATGCCATACTCAGCAATGGGGATCATTCGATTTATTTCCAAGGATATCCAGGACTCAGTATATGTGTGGGTGATGGAGGAGAGGGGAATTTCCAATATAATGAGCATTTTTGAAGGCAGTCTGACCATTTTTTAGTTTGCATAGAGAATGTTTGTCCTTTTGAGAAGATAGTTCTGGATGGCCCTGGAAATTCCAGCAGAGAGCTGGCTCAGTTGAGCTGTGTTAGCCTGTCAGAGGAGCGGGCTGAGCTCTCGAGTGCCGCTTTCATCCCTGTGTCTACCAAAGCCATGTCCTGAACCAAGGAAGGAGCCTGCACTATTTCATTGCTGTAAAGATGCCCTGTCCAGAGACACATAAATATGTGGAGTGTTATAGATCGGGGTATGTGCTGTCCAGCACTGCCTGGTGCAAACTCACCTTTCAGTGGCATGATGAGAGGGGGGATGTCTTTTCCAATCAACTTTCACATATGGACTGTGGCTCCCTTAGAAATTCCCATGCAGGGGCACCTGGGTGGCTCAGTGGGTTAAGGCCTCTGCCTTCAGCTCAGGTCATGATCCCAGGATCCTGGGATCGAGCCCCACATCAGGCTCTCTGCTCAGCAGGGAGACTGCTTCCCTTCCTCTCTCTCTGCCTGCTTGTGATCTCTGTCAAATAAATAAATAAAATCTTTAAAAAAAAAAAAAAAAAAAAGGAAAGAAAAATTCCCATGCAACCACCCACCACATGGGGGAGCAGCTCATTTGAGCAGTCCTAGGTGTTGACCTAATTTCAGGCTATTTATCATATTTTAAATTATTTCTCCGTGTTACATGATTTAATTGAAACTGCCAGAGGGCAGGAAGAAGGGTAAATATTCAGGAGTGTATATGTGGAGGGAAATGAAATGTGCATGTATAGATGATCACGTCTTCTTGTCTGTGCTTCTGTCGACTTTTTTCTTTGAACAGAAGAAAGTTTTCAATCTCTAGAAATAGCCTTGTGTCTGTACTCACAGTGTTTTTGAGGCTATTGCTCATTACATTACACAGTAATTCTTCATGAGGACTCTTGAGAACAAGTTATTTCTGATCCTCGGCCTCAAGAATAATTATGATTTTCCTAAAATACTGCTGTTGTTGTTTTTTATCCTGGGGACTGTGAGTAGGTGACTGATTAGGTTTTGTTTGGGAATTGCTTGTTAGAATGCTTAGAATCAAATCTTTTGCCCACCCACACATACAGCAGGGGTTTAGAAGTTCATGGTAGCCTCAGTGCCAACTTCAAGTCAGGACGTTCTTTTTTCTTCTTTATTTTTTCCATCTCCTTCATATTTATCATCACTGTTCTATGGAGTCCTGCTAATGTCCAGAAATGTTTTTGGGAAAAGGTAGGGGCATAAATAAGCAAATGCATTATCATAGACCACAGAAAACAAGTTTTACTGGCTTCTTTTTTTCCCTTTCCAGATTGAGACGCTGCCAGATGGACTGTTTCAGTGCAAAAAGCTGCAGTGTTTACTTTTGGGGAAAAATAGCCTGATGAGTTTGTCCCCTCACGTGGGTGAGCTGTCGAACCTTACTCACCTGGAGCTCATTGGTAATTACCTGGAAACACTTCCTCCTGAACTGGAAGGATGTCAGTCCCTAAAACGGAGCTGTCTGATTGTAGAGGAGAATTTGCTCAACACGCTTCCTCTCCCTGTAACAGAACGTTTGCAGACGTGCTTAGATAAATGCTGACCTAAGGAGAAAAGAATGTTTAAAAGTTTGCCCCAGGGCTTTAAATGAGAACTGAGATTTTCTAAGTTATAAAGATGAAAAATGGGTAATAATTATGACTAACTATAACCAAATATCTTTAAAGCAACTCAGTGTCTAACCCTAAATTAAACAGGTAAAAAGTGTTAACACTGAACTTAAGTCTTGTGAATAACTGATCTTTAACTTAATAAGATGTGAGAAGTACACTTCGAGGGTGACATGGGGGACATGAAATTGTTGAATCTCTACGTTACAGTTTTTACCTTGAAGATTAGATACTCTTTCATCTCCTTCCCCGAGTCCTCATTACTTACTTATTTGCACACTTGTTTTAACGGACTTCCTGCTTTGATATTTATCACCTAGACCATAAATTCATCAATATAGATGTCCTTGATATATACTCAACACTGTCTTTGATTATGTTCTGAAATATTTTTAGGCAGGGTGTACATTGTGCTTGACCGAATTCCTTGTTGGCTTGATTTTACTTCCTGTCCAAGCTTGCTGGAGTCTTCCTTCATCTTGCTTTATCTTAACAATGGTGAATCCTAAAAAAGAAAGCCCCCAAACAAAGGTGAGCCCTGAGAAAGTGCCTGTCTTTGGCGCTAGCGTAAAAAGGCACAGGGTACTGAGGACCCGTCACCCTCGGGGCATCCTGAAAATTACTCTATTAACTAAAATGTCTTCTTTTGTATCATCAAAGCCTTTCTTTTTTGCTAGTCATTTTTATAGTAAATGTAAAACCTGTAACTATTTTCTATGGTATAATCTTGGATTTAAAGTCTGTGAGAATAATTTTTGTAAGGTACAGAGAACACGTGCATTTCTTTAAGAATTTACTATTAATATACTTGGTTTGGGCTGCTTACGAGTCTCCTGTTTGTGTACGCCCTGCTCCAGAATGTTTTTGTACTCTGCAACTAATTAATTTTGGATAACGCAGGCCTTGTGTTCATGCCCTAAAATATTTGGGGGGTTTCCTCATAAGAGGATGGCCGCATCATCTACCTCTCTCTTCCCTGGTCTCTGTGCTGTTGTACGGGTACAATTCTTAATTATTTCAAAAACTGTGACGGAGGGGAGAGGTACAGATTCGAATCTTTAAAACGGATTTCATAACACCCAGACAAATTAAGTTCAAAGCAGAATACTTCTCCATCTGCATGATCTCTAGATGTGTTTATCATGTAAAACACTCCGCCTCTCTTTAGTATTTAAGAATTCTCAAAGCTCACAAAGCAGTAGATCCATTTAACTGAAATTCATCTCATGCTTTTGTCTAACTTTCCTGGAATGCGTTTTGTTCTTCCTTTTTTTTTTTTTTAATAAAGAGCTTTGTGTTTAGTCTTTTATTATCATGCATATTGTAAAATGAATAAAGTCAATTGACTCATTTTTGGGAAATGTACATTTTTACCATGTTTTTCTCTAATGGGTCTGGACATTATGATGCCCGACTCATTTTGGATGTTAACTCTGAAGTAACCCACTAACTGCACCTAGACAAAACTGGAAAACACTATGGGTAAAGTACTGTAAACACAGAATTGTGATGTGTGGGATGTCGTTTCTTGCTTTGCCCCTTCCAGAAAGATAAAAGTGAGTCTTTAAATCATAGCAAAATGTCATTCCCCTCACCTGCCACACACCCCTGAACTCAAACTCAGAAAGGAATTGCTTATGTCAAATGTAATTTGAATAATATGAGCTATAAAACTCTAAGCACCAAAAGCTGCCTAAAACATTTATTTTTATTCTGAATGAGAAGGAACAGTGTAAAAAATGTTAATTCCTACCAAAACTTGCCTTTAGTCAGAACATTCAAGTTCTCAGGGACCCAGGCATAACTGATGAAACTTTCTTCTAGGACTTTAGAAAACAGATTCTGACTCTATCTAGGGTTTTTGTTCTTTTCGTTTTTGTTTTTTTGGTTCTTTTTTAAATGTAAATTAATGGCCATTTTAATGTTTTGCAATAAAATTGTCACGTGTACTGATTTCAATGTTGGGTAGGATTTATCTTAAATATTTGGAATATGGAATATGATGCATGGTGAGGTATTGAAATGTTTGTGGCCATATAATTAGCCATAATTTCTATGAAAAATCCCACCCCCCTTCCAGAAAGAAGAGTTTTCAAAAACAAATTTCAGCTTTGCTACTGTTCTCACAAACTAAAACGTCTCCACGGTAGTCACACCAGTTGTGTTCCCTGCAAAAGTCATTGACTCAATCTTCCTTACCACTGCTCTCAGTTTCTAGAAGCCCATTACTTACCATCAGGATCGATACTGAATATTGTAAGCTGCTTTCCAAACACTAGGGTATGGTTACTGGTACAAACCTTGTTCTTTGATGCCACAGTTTTTAGATTTCTGTCTCCTTTCCGTCTTACACACCAGTGTTCAGGTAGCTTTCAAACTAACAAGGCGCTGAAGCAGTGAACACCGAGACCGCCACTTGACATACTGGAAATGTGGCATTGGAGGCCACCTTCACTGCATTGTTGGAGCAGATCTTCATTTTGCGAGTGTTCATATTCATTCAAGAGGATTCTCAATGAGGAAAATGCAGTGCATTCAATGAGGACACTTTAGTTGGCCTAGGATCTCCAAGAATGTATAGCGTGTTTTCCAAAAAATACACGTGGCTATTACTCAGAACAGAGTTGGTGGCTTATGGCAGCAATGGCATAGCTTTGTTTCACTTACACACGCACACAGACATTCACAGATGAGCTCGGATACACACAGAGACACAAACACCCTGGGCAGTTTTGAGCACTCCTAGTAAGGTATAGTGTTCCTTCCCTAACCTACCTTAGGATATGTCTTTGTGGCACATAGAGACCGCGTTTTCATTCTTCATCCTCAGTCTTCATTTTTCTCCCTGGACATCACCATATTTCACGGTCACTTAACAAATGTTTGTGTTAAACAGGGTAAGCAGAGATCCATGAGCTCCCAGTGGTGTGGCCTAGCTTGTTCGTGTGGTAAGCTTACTACTGCGCTGTGGTAAGCGGCAGTGAGTTCTTCGCATAATATTCATCGTTTGAGAGTGACAGGATTTGTTTCTGTTCTTCATGCATTTCATGATTCAGATTTTGTGTGTTTAATTAAAATATCACATAATGGTGGGTTCACAAACCATTAAAATAATCAAATAGTTAACCTGTGGGTTGACAGCTCTCTTTCCCCATATTTTCCATAAAACGCTCCTTCCATCTTTACATTCTCTTAGCATCATCCTAACTGCACGTAGGTATGTTGTTTTCCCTCTCCACTCACTCACCTCCTTAAATCTGGTTAGCACTTGTGTATAACAATATATTTGTGCTAAAGAACTCACAGTGATCCTTGAGCATGTATTTATTTGGGGGGAAGCCAGGGCCTCTAATAAGGCCTGATTGAGTTGTTCCACTTTACTGGTCACTGCAGTATTTAGAGCTGATTCAACCCATGATCTCTCATCCCTCCCAGAAGCACAAGAATATAATCGTAAGTCCACTTTGTTTCCAGGAACTGGATATTGCATCAAAATCTGTGTTCACTTCTTTCTGGAAACAAGAGGGAGGCTGATGGGAGGGGGAGGAGCTCCCTTGTATCCTCCTTTGAATTATGAAGACATTATATATATGAAATGGTATAAACTAATGGCTGTTGGAAAGTGCCCTGGATATAATTATTTCTTATCTTCAGTTGAATGTGAAAGAAGTGAAAACCTGCAGTCCTATTTAATTGGTTTCTTCCCGTTTCTGGCCCATCACTTTTACATCCGCAGGGAACTATCTGCTTGGTACCTTTGGTAATAGACTCCATTCTCTTCAACTTTTTTTTTTTTTAATATGAACAATTTCATCAACACTAAAGCATTAATACAGAGTATATGAGCTAAAGTACTGAGTTGAGATGGCTTCCGGTTGAACCTAATTCGTGTTTAAATTTTGCATTTGACTTGTATAATACACCACTGCTGAGAAAAAACAATTATGAATGCCTCCTGCATGTTCTATATTATCTCTAACAGAGATGGTGCAATTTAAAAAATACAAAGGGGCATAGAATTAGAATGGACATGTCTGTGCATATGTGTCTTGTGTATAAACCTAAATATTTATGTTTAAATACTCTAAAAGCTCCTCAGATGTTTCACTCTGAGTGGAATAATGGGCCAGTCTTGGGTGGGGGCATTTTCTTTGGTTAACTTCACAGTGAAAGCTGCCTTTGTTATTTTGTCACCTGTTTTGAAACATGTACATAGTCGGGTTTTGCTTCTGGTAATGAATTATTAGAAAATATAAGATTTTTTTTTGTAAGCTGAATGTTTTTGGGCCTCAGGTTTACCATGTAAATCTGCATTTTGGTGGTGAATCCCTTTGCTTGAGATTCAGTGGTTTTTGGTAAATGTCACTGTTTTAAAGTACCTTTTGTGTAAAATACAGATTCAATTTTTATAACAAATGGCAAATAAAAACAAATTAAATGTTGGAAGAAGTTGACTGTACTGATTTGTCCCCATGCAGGTGTATTGCTGTATCGTTCACTAGATAGTCAATTTTAGATTTACACGTGAATCTCATGACAAGAGTAGTTTTCAAAATATGCGACAATGATCACAAAATAACAAGCCCCTGAAAAAAGCTGGTTTGATCCTAGAATATGCTGGGGCAAGGGGGAAAGGGGCGAGATCTGTCCCCAGGACTCTAAGTAGATCCGCCTTTCCAGTGGTGCTCATCCTTGGGGACTGGTGTTCACAAGGCGACCCAGCTCTCTCCCTCTCCTCTTGGCTCTCATTTCTCCATTTACTGTTAGCTCAGCACTAACGCTGGCTATGGATCAGATTAATAAAAAGTAAAGAACTGCAAGATGAAATTTTGAGAAGGTTGAGTAAAAGAGGGAAAATGGAATTCCTGGGTAAAATAAGCACATGATAGTTCAACCTTCCTCTCTGTCTCCCTCTCAAGTTCCTACTCCCCTCCCCGCCACACACACACACTTTCAGGAGCACGTTAGAAAGCTGATCAAAGACTTCTCTGCTGGAGAACAGAACTCGACATACATGGAACCAGATTTTATGAAGGAAAGTGACTCTGCTGACTTACACTGGCTGGCCGTGTTTCACCCTGGACATGCAGTACTTCAGGAAAGGCATGCTTCAACCTCGAAGCGCCTGAGACACTGAGGAAAAGAAGCCAGTGTCTGACTCAAGACGTCAGCAGCCATTTAGGGACTACAAGGGACCTCAGGACGCTGGGGTCCTGTGCCAAAAGCCTCCAAGACCGTGATGGGGCCCCAAGTTTATGCAAAAGTGTGATTTCGTTCTGCAGTATTCCCTGCCACCCTGAAATAACAGCCGTTCTGGACTGACTGCAGTGAGGGCCTGTCGGCTGGGAGAGATGTGCCTGTGCTGTTGAGCCCATGTTGCCCTTCTCCTGGGGATTCTCTAAAACCCCGCTCATAGCTGCAGTCCCTGTCCCCCTCCCCTCTGAGCTCTACAGAAAAGTGGTTGGTCCAGAGGCCCAGAGTCACACCTTGAACTCAAGACCCATATTTACCGAAGACAAGAGATCTGCATGGCAAAGGAGGATCAGAAAAAAAGTCATTTTATAAAATGCACGGTCTTTTTTAAATTACAAATCTCTCTTCACCCTGCTGTCTCCTTATCCTCTGATCTAGAATTATAAATCCTGCCTCCCAAATACCAGTGATTCTGTAGAGCTGCCTGTGTGCTACTCGGAAGTTTTTCAAATTATTTCTTATCATAATTACCTTAAATTGCGTATGCCCTTTTACACATGCCTGGTGTTTGTTCGGGGAGGGCTTGTCACACACCATTCTTTACTCTCTGCCTCCCTCTGCCGCTGAGATGAGAATAAATCAAATAGAAGGTGACAAGCTCTGACTCCCTCCCCCTTTATTCAGTTTCTTCTTGCCTTGCCTTTATCCAGTGCAACCCCCAAGGTAAGATCTTAACAATTCAGTGGCCCCACTTAATCTCAGTTTCTCCTGTCAAATGAGAGGCACTCAGAAAGCCTCAAGCAGTGCCTGGCACCAGGACCAGACCAGACATGTGGGTGCCCCAGGCAGGTAAGAATTTGGCACCCCTTTAAAAGACCTGCTTTGAATATTTATTCAATGTGCCCTTGATAGAGATAAGGGAATTGGTCTTCTATTACTAAAAATCATGAACTTTCGGGGCACCTGGGTGGCTCAGTCGGTTGAGTGCCCAACTCTTGATTTCGGCTCAAGTCATGATCTCAGGGTCATAAGATCAAGCCCAGTGTCGGGCTCTGAGCTCAGCACGGAGTCTGCTTGTCCCTCTCCCTCCATTCCCCCCTCACTCTCTCTCTCAAATAAGTAAATAAAATCCTTAATAATAAAAAAAAAAATTCATGAGCTTTTGTGTCAACTGTCTAATTATTCCATTCTTCCCCCCAAAAAAAAACCTCTCAAGAGTAAGGTAAAGATGGGGGAGGGGGGCAAGGGTTGCAGGGCCAGCAAGAGTTCTCACGGCTCATAACAATTCTGTCACACACACCCCCATAGAGAATCTCCTCCCAGGCCTCTTGAGCAGGACTGTCAGTTGCTGGGGCTCACCTCCCTTTTTTCCCTTGGAAGGACAGAAGTACCTTACTTTCCTGGTCCCCACCCTCTCCCTTTCCAGGATGCGCTCTCTCCCTCTCCCTCCACCCCTCCTCTGGCTGTGCTACTTCGCATTTTCCTAATTATGCACTCCAAGCTTACATATCCTCACCCATTACTAAATGCCATCTTTGAGAGTATTGTCATACTAAGAATGATGTTTTAGCTTGTACTCATGAAAATAAACGTCTTCCACTTATCAAGAGTCTCCCTTCCTAGAAGGTGGTTTCTTGTCACAATTTCAAATTCCAAATAAGAGATTTCTTCAATATGGGGCACCTGGGTGGCTCAGTGGGTTAAAGCCTCTGCCTTCGGCTCAGGTCATGATCTCAGGGTCCTGGGATCGAGCTCCACATCGGGCTCTCTGTTCCGTGGGGAGCCTGCTTCCTCCTCTCTCTGCCTGCCTCTCTGCCTAGTTGTGATTTCTCTCTGTCAAATAAATAAAATATTTTAAAAAAAAGATTTCTTCAATATACTGAATGGGGATAGGACCAATTTTCATTCCTTAAGCGGATAACCTAGAGAATTGCATATGGAAACCGGAGTTAACTGGTCCCCTAATTCCAATTACTTCATTAATATTTTTATCTGTGTAAAGTAATACCCAAGGCAAATGTCTAAACCCCAGGAGGACCAAATGCCACCTGTGTGACAGAAGTTTCCCTCTAGTCTTTGCCTGAAGTGGGTTTGGATTCACATCCTTGTCTTGGTGTCTCTACAGTGCTTCCTAGAGAAATGACTTAGATCATTATGGGGAGAATGGAAGAGTTCTGTCACCTTTTTCATAATAGACAGAACCAGTCTCCTACAATTGCTCTGTGAAAAGGGAAAGTCTGAAGAAGTAACCAAGTGAAGGAGAATTGATTCAGTCTGCGTTAAGAGACTTGGGAAAATTTTGCTGGCTTGTGATACATGGACGGAGCAATATATCATGAACTACATTAATGATTTGAAGTTGAGAAAAGATAAAAATGGAATCATTTTGGTTATGCTCCTTCAGCGTGGTGTCCATCCCTGAAGGGGAAATAGCACAATGTTATTGAACACCTGCTATGAGTCAGGTGGCGGATGGTTTATGCGTGCTAGCTCAATCCATCCAACAGCCTTATTTGGTATGTTATTCCTATTTTACAGATGAGAAAACAAACTTGGAAACTCCAAGGTCTCCTGACTGTTCAGAAGAGGAATCCTATTCAAACTACAGGTCTGCAAAGCCTGTTCCTACAGAGGTGCAGTAAAGAACACAACCCCACACTCCATCCTCTCTTCCCCACCTTGGAGTTTGAAGACTCCAGATGGTTATCTGGTTTTCAGAGCTCACCGCCCTCTTCCCTCCCTTTGAGCCCAGTTCTTCCTCCTCCATATCTGTCCTAGTTGGTCATCTCCAAGCCAGTGAGTTACTTCCTGTCCATTTTATTTGCTCCCTCACTTACAAATGTAATTTCAGAATTTTAGAACTTTCCAACTGGAAGGAACCACATAGACTTTTCTGAAGAGGAAGACCTAACTGGCTTGTTTAGATCACAGACCCACTGTCTGAAGGAGCTGCCACCTATCTGCTTGTGCCCCTGGTGTGTACACTTTGTGCTCTCCTGGGCTGGTTCTCAGAAGTCCAGAAAATCTATATGTAACCAAAGAGTGGAAGATTCGAGCTCAGCAGCCAGGCATCCTCGCTAACTCCAGTCCTGTGCGTTCCCTCAAAAGCTGCATTCATTTGAGCTGTGTCCTGCATTTTAATAATGACCCCTCCTAGGCACAGGGCATTACTGGACACAAAGCAGTTTAGGTTCCTGTCCCCATTTCACCTAAAAGAAAACTAGGCTCTGCAGGAGACATTCTTCAATAGTTACCACATTGGGCATCTGCCATAGACTTTGTAAATATCATTAATGCTTGAAACATATGAAGGTAAGCATGATCTCCATTCTATAGAAAAAGAAATCTGCCCAGGCAAGTTAAAGGGCATATTAGGTCACGTATGAGATTGCATAGGATGTGGCACAACCAAGTTTTGAACTGGGGACTCTGTAGCACCAAATCCCCACTTTTTGTATAGTGCACACAGACAAGGTCATATGGCAAGCAAGGGATGGAACAGTGAATACAGCTGAGGATTTGGGCATCAAATACTGTCCTTTATGATGTACAGGCTCGAATATTCTGGGAAAAGATTGACATACACTCATACATATGCACAAACACAGTGTTTTTTTTTTAAAGATTTTATTTATTTATTTGACAGAGATCACAAGTAGGCAGGCAGGCAGGCAGAGAGAGAGGGGGAAGCAGGCTTCCTGCTGAGCAGAGAGCCTGATGCGGGGCTCAATCCCAGGACCCTGAGATCATGACCTGAGCCAAAGGCAGAGGCTTAACCCACTGAGCCACCCAGGCACCCCACAAACACAGTTTTAAATACCCTTTCATGTAAATATAAAATTTCATCCAAAGTGCTAAAGTATTATTAAATGTGCTTATTTTTGAAAAAAAAAATGCTGTTTTTATTTACATGTCCTAACCTAAGCTCTGAGCACTTTTTATATCATTTGAAGAATGGAATGCCATTCTGAATTTTGAGTCCTGTGAGAGATGTTGGGTAAAGACCCTCATGCCATAAAAAAAAAAAAAAAAAAAAAAAAAAAAAAAAAAAAAAGACCCTCATGCCATTAAAAGGAGAGGTTAATGTGTTGGGCTTTATTTCAAGGTAGAGATGAGGCTCGTCATCAGTTTGGGTTTCACTACAGAATGGCAGTCTAACTCCCTGAGAGCCCTGATTTATTATAGGGAAATGCTGGCAGACATTTTAGACTTGCAAAATGACTACCAATCCCAGTTCAAGCTAAATTAGTTCTAAATTCGTTCTGCTGATTTAGATGTTTGGAGGAGCGGGTTATGCTGTCCTTATTGAATTCATGCCATGTTCCAGATAAGAAGCTGTGTTTCTCACCCCAAGCTGATGGTGTGTCCCTCCCTGGTTTTGCCTTTTGGCTGAATGCACTGCTAAGCATGGAAAAAGCCTTAAGTCAAGCAAAGAACCCACTCCTTGAAGCCCTGATTTCCTTGGCATTTGCCTTTGGCGTCATTTCAAAGCACCTGCCTTTCAAGGCAAATAGTACATCAGGTCAGCTGTCCCTGGGGTCCATGCACCTAGTGCGACCACAGCTCTTGGATGCTGCCTGTCCCCCAGCCTGCCACTGAGCTCTGCTAAGGAAGGAAAGATTCCTTACCAGGCAACTTTGTGTAATCACGTTGTCTGTTTTTATCTTCTTCTAGATGAAATAGATTGGCCCTTTTTCTACTGGTGGTGAGTCTTAATTCGTCCTGCTTAGAAAAGGGTGCCCATAGAGAATTTTTTTTTGCGAGGGGGGAAATGAGTCAGATGGAATAGGTGCTGCTTGGCATACTCAGCCGAGACCCTAACCGAGCCCATGACTGGAGGGCCTGTAGGAAAATAACACATTTCTCTCTCAGGGTGAGCCGTGACTCAGGGGATTTGGTGTTGCTGAGGATGCTGGAGGCCAGCTCAACAGGGGAGGAGAGGTGGGGTCCTTGTGACATGTGGAATTAAGCATCTGCCCTCGTGATAGCATTTCCAGTGCAATGTGCATATGTCCGTGGGTTCGGGGGCCTGACCTAACTGAGCCTAATGAGAGGGTGAACTTAGGTGTTCCCTAGGGTGCCTGCAACTCTGATATTCGGATCGACATAGAAGGCTCAGTGAGTAGGAAGTGTTGATGGGGGTTAATATTAACTTTCTTAAGAGTCTGAACACATCATACATTTATTTTTGAGCTCTTAAAATGACTCATTTTCAGGACATACGAATAAGACTTTTATTCACTGGAGAACCTAAAGCATAATAGCAAGTGGAGGAGGACGGAACTGGTAGGAAGAGCCGTTCTGCCATCTCTGCGTCAGAGAAGATAGCGCGACAGTGAAGAGGTGCTCTCGAGGGCGGGCCGGCTAGAAGGAGGGCCTTCGTCATGCTCAGATGATAGGTCCCAGTAATGACAAAGGTAACCCATGAGGTACTTGACCCTCGTGGGCTTTAACACCAAAGCTGGAAATCTGAGGCCGCTCCATCACCACTTACACTGAGCCTGGAGTCTGACTTTCAGACTCTGAGACTTTCAGGTCTCAGGATTATGTTCCATGGGGCTCTGAGCCTAAGCGTCCAAGCAGCAGACAGGCTCAGTTGGAGAGACACACCTCCAGCCTTGGTGGACTGAGGCGTGTCAGCTTCTCCCTGCATTTAGGATACGCCTCCAACAGGGTACCAGCTCCCAGGGCAGACTGTGTGCCCATCGGGCTCACCTGACATGAGACGGGCTGTCCTGGGTCTTGTGTGCTGTGCTCCTCCTCTGGGCCCTGGTGCCCAGCTCAGGACTGCTCTTAGGCTTGTGCTCCTTTGTGTCTAGAAGAAGAGGAAGCAAGACCGGTGTCCTAGACAGAGCCGGACAATCAGCAGGCTACCAGGAAGGCACTCCGCTCCATGCTGACTTGGAGGCCTTTCTCCACCAGTAACACGTGAATAACCTTATGTCTCTGAGCCTCTGTTTCCTCTTCTATAAAATGTAAACTCTTGTCTACAAATACTAAGCATCTGTTCCCAGCCAGTTGCCATCCTAGGTACTGAGGATACAGTATGATCAATGCGGACAAGACAAACAAGGGTCCCACCTTCGTGGAAGTATGGCTTCAGGCGGGTTCCCTGAGATTATACAAAATGCCTAGCATCTTTTCTGACCCTAGTAGGTGTTCACTGCTGGTTAGTCCTGATGACTTTTCCTCCAAATACAGTAGAAAAACTTTTAAAACATGATCTTTCCCACCTCTTGCACATGTACTTCTCTTTGACTAGAAGGCTCTTCCATGCTCCCTTTGCTTAGCTAACTCCTGTTCATCCAGTGCTTGGGGTCCCTGGTCACTTCCTTAGCACAGCACCTCCCAGACAAGGTCCAAGTTCGGGGTTCCCTGTTGTGTGTTCTCATTGCAACTGGCGCTCTACTTTGAGGTATCCATCCTTTTGATAACTACTACTCATCCAGTGTCTATGTTCCTGACCAGACTATAAAACTGGGGTGGATGGCATCCATGTCTACCCAAGTCTCAGCTCCTGGCTCCAAGATGTTCCATAAGTATTTGACCATCCGACTGGATCACATGTGAATGGGATGTTCTCTTCCAAATTAGAGAAGTCTATGGGACCAGAAAAAGGAGAATATGGCCCATCAGGAGTACTTGGGCCCTTTCTTTCCTCCCTCTTCTCTGACCTAATATGAAGAGGAGAGATAGCCAACATGGCTGATAAAACAGGCCATGCCCTGGGCAGCATCTACATCTCCTTGGAGGCAATCAGATAGCCAAGTCACCATGCAAATGATGGCATGTTGGGTTGCCCATTGGTAACAAGATTTATCCATCACCACTCAGGGTGCTGCTGAGAACAGGGCAGTAGGAGTCTCCTTTGGGACCATGTACCACCGTCTCATCCTCATCTGCTCTCCCACAGCCAGGCAGTAGGATTTAAAGGAAACGGTCTTGTCTCTTATAATTAGCTAGAAGAAGCTTAGAAAAATGAAGTCCAATGGCACATGGCTAGAATGATGTCAGCAGTAGAAATGTAACCATGTTGATTTTTTGCTCTGTCACGTGGTATGAAAGATGCCCCCAGCCTCAGTACATGGAGGAAGAGACTCCAGCAAACACAGTCATTTACATGTGACTCACTGCAAAGGTTAATGTTCTGCCCTTTGGAGCCCTGTGGGATGGAACAAAACAGCGATGTGGCCTGACCCCAGTGGTTTTCTTTTGGCCAAAATCCAAATGCACTGGGCCGTGCTGGACTTCCCACATGCATTCCTATGAGCCCCCCACATGGAACTGCATGGCAGTCCTCTTTACCAAGCCTTTCTAAGCCTCCGTGTGTCTTTGCCCGTGCTGTTCTTTCCATCAGAAGTTCCTTCCTTCCATGGAGATACGGAATAATATCTATCATCTATCTACACATCATCATCTCTCAGTGTTTTGGTCAACCCTCCATTCATTCATCAAGACTAAGATGAAATATCATTTTGTCTCCAACCTCCTCTGGCCACCTTCCTTCTCCAAAATTGATTAGGTGGTTTTATTCAAAATAACGAGGTAGTAAGGTTATTTCTTGATTTCTTCCTCACTTTCATTGATTTCTTCCTCACTGATGACAGAAACCAAATATTCTTCACTTTTTTATCCCCTTCAACCAGTGCAGTGTCTAGGACGTTGCCAGGTGCAGAGTGATAAATTAGGAGAAAACTAGGCACTGGCAAACTGTGCCATGGGGCCAGTGGGTCAGCCAGAATGCCTAACTGCAAGGATATGTGCCAGAAACTACTAGTGGGTATTTTTGTGGACAGACTGTGAAAATGACCAAAAGTCATTGAAGGTTGGTGGGCAGAACAGCACAAGAAAGTAGAACTTTGGGTACATTATTTGAAGGTGTAACAGGATGGTGAAATTAAAGGATGAAAATCTTATGCCCATTCTACAGATGAGAAAACTAAGGCTCAAGGAAGTTAAATGTTTTACCAAAGCACACAGAGCTAGTAAGCAAAGAAATCTGCTTTAGCAGATCCGATTTCAGAGATCGTGTTCTTAGATATTATGCAAAACCTCAAACAAATCTTCAAACACTACCTTGAACTTGGGTCCTTCAGGTCTTTGGGGAATGCTCTCTCAGCTGTATTAAGTTTAACTCCAGAATGTCACTAACCCTTATTGGAGCCTACTTTAGTTTCCTCTTCAATAAAATGAGAAATGCTGAGCTATGTGTCTGTGAGACCAAATTCAGGCCTGAGATACTAGGATTCTCTGCAGGATGCCAGCAGACTTCTTAACCTGGTGATCAGCTCAGTCAAAACATAAGTCCACTGGTGTCTTGGCCCTAAAAACCTTGTCATGGGTTGCAATCATGACCCTAAAACACAACAAAGCCTAGGAAATACTATCTTAGAGGCCCAATTATTCTTCCCAAATAGGTGTTTAAAATATATTCACACATTCAAGTATAACCGTTGAACTCACAGAAAGTAACTTTATCTGAATAGTTGAACTAAGTCCAAGTTTCCACTCCCTCTCCATGGCCTTAGGACTTCATTCTACCTGTAATTCTGTATCATACTGAAATAAAGTCCAGCATTTTGTGCCCCATACCTGTGGCACCCCACCACAACACAGGAATCTCAGTCAGATAATGCATGCAATTCTGACTTGAGACTGAATTTTAGGGTCGAACACATCTGAAAATGGCTGTATGGTTCTGAGTGAACTCTGAAATGAAAACTTCCCACCCAAACCACTGAATAACATCCTGTTGTTTTCATCAAATCTATGCAGTAACTCCTTTGATTTGGCTTTCGTTTGGAATGATCTGTCCGATGCCATTTTTCTGAAACATTCAGAACAAGATACAATCTCATTATGGTCAGCTACATAGAGTGGACCTTTCAGAGCATAAAGAAACATCTGTCCTCCATCTGCAGCGCTTAGAAAATAGGGCTTTCAATGGAGTACATTGTGAGACGCTAATGCTTTTAAAAGGGCAAGAGATCCATTTCTACTAAAAATCTCGATAAATATGTCTAGCAGAATATTTTCATCTTTCAAACTGTTTTCCAAAGAGCATTTCAAAAAGCAGAAGGTTTAAGAACATAATCTCTGGGTTCAGCCAGACCTGGTTCAAATACTTGTTCTGTCATAGACGAGCCACATGATCTGGAAAAGTGACTTAAACCTGATAGTTTCCCATTTTTTCAGGAACCTAAAGTAGAATAATAATACCTACCCTAGGAGATAATGTTTTCAAAGAGGATGGCCTGCAGCAGAGCACTAAGTAAACATCAGTTCTCTTTCGGCTTTGTGACTTGCGGCTGTTCATACTGGGGGCAGAACAGCCTGATTCCTGCTGCAGCTGAAAGAACACAGAATTTGGAAGGAGAGGACCTGAATTTGCCCGCCACCGCGGCCACTTACTAGGGGTGTGACCTTGGGGAAATCACTGAATCCTTCTCAGCTCAGCTCCCTCATCTGGAAAACAAGGAAAATAAAAATAGCTAACTCAGTGGTAACAAACATGAGGTACAAATGAGACAATTTATGTGAATTTACTTTGTCAGCTGCTAAGCTCTGTGTGTACGGACTTATTTGTTACTGTTAGTATTGTGGACTGAATGCTCGTGTCGCCCCACAGTGCAAGTGTTGAAACCACTTAACCTCCCAAAGGGATAGTATTAGTAGGTGGGCCCTTGCAAGGTACTTAAGTGAGGTCCTCAGTTGGAGGACTGTGCAACTCTTGATTCTCAAGATGGTGAGTTCGAGCCTCAGGTTGGGCATAGAGATTACTTAAAAAAATAAAAAACTTAGAAGAAGGAAGAAGGAGGAAGAGGAGAAGAAGGAGGGGCAGAGGGACAGGGAGGAGGAGGAGGAGAGAAGAAGAAGAAGAAATAGAGGAAAAACCCAGAGCTCTCTCTCTCCATGTCTTGTGATGGCAAGAAGTCAGTTGTCTATAAGCCAGGATGAGAGCCCTCACCAAGAACCGAATTGGCGACACCTTGATCTTGCACTGCCAGGCTCTGGAACTGTGAGAAATGTTTATTGTTTAAGCCACTCAGTCTGTGGTATTCTATTACAGTGGCCCAAACTGACTGTGACAATAACACCACCAGAACTGAAGAACATACCTTCTTTTGTTTTGTTTCTCAGGAATTTTGATTCATAAAAATCTTAGTGGGGCACTGAGTGGCTCCATCAGTTAAGCCCTCAAATCTTCATTTCGGCTCAGGTCCTGAACTCTGGGCTGTGGGATCGAGCCCCGCGTACAGCTCCATACTCAGCTCAGAGTCTGCTCAAGAATCTCTTTCCCTCTCCCTCTGTTCCTAGCTCTGTTCACACATAGACTCTCTCTCTCCAAAATAAATAAATCCTGGGGAAAGAAATCTTAGTTAGTTCTTAAGTGATGATAACTGATTTCCACTTAGCCACAAAAGTAAGGATTCTGGGGATGGACTAAGGCAGCACACATAAAAGTAGAATGTCCTCTTTCCCAACAAAACCTCACCACCTCTGTGTGCTTGTCTTAGACTGGACCTCTGTGAATAATTAAAATGTGGCCTGGTGAAAATTTCACATGTCTGAAGAGGTGCTGAGACAGAAAGTGTTGTCATCTGTGGTTTCTGCCTGTTGGGTGTGGGTTCGACATTACAATTGTTAGTTTTTCAGATTTCACCTCCCACCCCTTCCTAGAGTACTTCACCCATCTCTACCTCCCTGGTTACCTGCTCCCCTTTGTCCTTGTCAGAGGGTGGAAGTCCCTGGGCTTAGGACCTTGATATCAGCCAAACTTAAGTTTAAATCTTGTCCTGAAAACTTTCTGGGTGTGTTACATTGGGCAAGTCACTTAACCTTTCTATACCTCAGTTTTCTCATCTGCAAAATGGGAGAGAATAATCAATATCTCCCAGGGGGGTTGGGAAAATTAAGTAAGACAGTGCCTTTAAAATCCTTGGAGTTATATCTGAGAGTGGATAGGTACTCATCAAGTCCCCCTTCCTTTCTCCAGGCTTTCTTCTTACCCACTTCTCATTTCTTATACCTGATTATTGATAGCTCTCTGGGACCCAAATGTTCCAAGGACCTAGCCTGAACACCTGCAACTTCCTAGAGTAAGAGAGTTTGCTTGGTGATAGCCTTAATGACCAATTATATTCAGCTAAGATTGGTTTTCTGCCACCAGCACCAATCCAAAAAAAAATTTTTGTTTTTTTTCTCAATCAAAAATGTATGTATACAACATATATAGGCTTTTTTTTTTTTTTTGTCTTTTAAATCTTTGCGGGGGGGGGGGGGGGGGTTGTGGGAACTGCTTGGGTTCCTGCCCAAATCTGTGTTTCCTGAGTTGTAATTCTGAAACCCCCAAATAAATGCTTCTGCTTTTATTCTAGCTCAGCCTCTTTTCTTGTTTGACATTTCTGATGTCTGAAGAAGTGGGATCTGAAGTGACACACAGCCTCAACTTGGTGCTGCTGTTGGTCGAGCAAGGTACCTTCTTGAACCCTCTGTGCTCTGTTGTCCCCCCACCTCACAGCCTGAGTTCCTGTGCTGAGTTCTGAACCTGCCTCCTTGCTTGAGGTTCTAGCCTCTCTTTGGATATCTATTTGGTGCTGGTTTGTACAGGGGAGTAAAACTTCTCTGACCCAATTCTGTTAGGTAGAATTTCTCACAGGGGATTCACACAACCCATCTGACTCTATCCAGTACTCACAGGGGATTAACACTTTCCTAACAGGATTCTGTTCGGTAAGGCTTCTACAGGGTATTAACACTCTCCTCTCCAGAGTTACCTGAGAAGCACTCTACATTTAAAATTGCAATGGTCACAGGGGAGCCTGGTGGCTCAGTCGGTTAAGTGTCTCCCTTCAGCTCAGGTCATGATCCCAGGACCCTAGGATCCAGCCACACATGGAGCCCAGCATAGGACTCCTTGCTCAGTGGGGAACCTGCTTCTCCCTCTCCCTCTGCTTGCTGCTCCCCCTGCTTGTGTGCTCTGTCAAATAAATAAATAAAATCTTTTAAAATAAATAAAATAAAATTGCAATGGTCACTTTGGAGATCCTTTGAAATTTGAAAATGAACTTATTTGCATACACAACTGGAAAGGGGGAATATAACCAAGAAAAAATCAATGAGAAGCCTATTTCAGTTGGTATAGAGAGGTCTCCAAGTAATAAAATGACTCAAAACTCTCTTCCTTATAAGAAACTAATCCTGGCTCTCTAAAGACAACTCTGACCTTCCCTAGAAGCTATCTGAAGTAGAAAAGCTTTCTGGAGCTCCTGAACTGACCATTGTCACTACTACTTCCCCTCTGCCTTCTTTCCCCAACCCTCTACCTATCTACCCCAGTGTAGTTGAGCTTTTCATCAATAGCAACACCCTAAAGGTCCCCGAATCATCCAGGCAGTCAAGCACTCTTTGAGATAAACACTAACAAAGGGGGTTCAGGAACTCCCTCTGTTTCTTAGCACCCTTGGACTGAAGTTGGATTGTGAGTTGCTACTGAAGAATTTCCCAATGCCCTTCAAGACCCTCTAGAGTCGGGAGGAGGAGTCAAGATGGCGGGGAAGTAGCAGGCTGAACTACATCAGGTAGCAGATCAGCTAGATAGCTTATCAAACCATTCCAAACACCTACAAATCCAACAGGAGATTGAAGAGAAGAAGAACAGCAACTCTAGAAACAGAAAATCGACCACTTTCTGAAAGGTAGGACCGGCGGAGTAGTGAATCCAAAGTGAAGGGAAGATAGACCGCGGGGGAAGGGGCCAGCTCCCGGCAAGTGGCGGAGCAATGGAGCACAACATCAGGACTTTTAAAAGTCTGCTCCACTGAGGGACATCTCTCCAGAGGCTAAACCGGGGTGAAGTCCACGCGGGGACAGCATGGCCTCAGGTCCCGCGGGGTCACAGAAGGATCGGGGGTGTCTGAATGTCACAGAGCTCGCAGGTATTAGAGCGAGGAAGCCAGTTACAGAGGCAGAGCCAAGGAGTGAGCTCTCAGCTTGGGGTTACCTTGAACCATAATCCGTGGCACAGACCAGTGCTCTGGAGTGAGGTCCCCACAAGATCAAGGGAGACCCCGCCCTAGAAGAGCTCAAGGATCTGCAGGTTTTGGAGACTCCAGGTGGAGCTGTGTGCCAGAGACAGAGATGCTTGGTCACAGGCTGGGTGAGCTCAGAGCGCAGCCAGAGTCCAGGGAGATGGGAGCGATTGAGCGCTTTTCTCTGAAGAGTGGGGCCCTGAGCTCTAGGCTCCTCTAGGCCGGAGACTGGGAGGCCGCCATTTTCATTCTCGTCCTCCTGAACTCTATAGAAAGGATTCAGGGAACAAAAGCTCCCAAAAGCGAACCCAAGTGGATTACTTAGCCTGGCCCCTGGTAAGGACAGTGCAATTCTGACTGGGGCAAAGATACTTGAGAATCACTACAACAGGCCCCTCCCCCAGAAGAGCAACAAGAAATCCAGGCAAGACCAAGTTCACTTACCAAAGAGAATAGCGGAATTCCAGAGGAGGAGAAAGCAAAGTATGGAATTCATGGCTTTCTCCCCATGAAACTTTAGTCTTGAGAAGTTAATTTTTTTTAATTTTTTTTCTTCTGCTAATTTTTTTTAACTTTTACCCTTTCCTCTTTTAACATTTTTAACTAGCTTATCTTAATACCTTTCATGTAAAAAAATCTTTTTTGAACCTTCATTATTATAGTCATATTTTGTCCTTCATTGTATCTCACTTTATTTTTTGTATACACATAGGGCTTTTTCTTCTAAAAAATTTGGGGGTACAACTTCTTCTAATAGATCAAAATACACCCCAAATCTAGCACCGGGCTTGATCTAGTCTCCAGTCTGAGCAAATTCTCTCACTTTCTTTTTCTTTATTCTCCCAACCAACTTACCTTATCAATTCCTTTGTTAGAAATTTTTGAAAAATTCTTTTTTCATCTTTATAGCCATATTCCATCCCTTCATTGTGTTTACTCTTATATATGTTTTTTCATTCTTTAAAATTTTGGGAGGTAGTTTCTTCTAAGAAACCAAAATACTCCCAAAATTAAGTGGGTGACCCTGTTCTAGTCACCAGTCTAATATATATATTTTTTTTCTTTTTTATATTTTTGCTTTATTTGTTTTCTTTTTAAATTTTTTTTCTGAACTTCTTTTTACCCTCTTTCTCCCCCCCCCACAATTTAGGGTCTCTTCTGATTTGGTTAAACCACATTTTCCTGGGGTCTTTGCCACCCTTTTAGTATTTCATTTGCTCCTTCATATATTCTTATCTGGACAAAATGACAAGGAGGAAAAACTCACCACAAAAAAAAAGAACAAGAGGCAGTACCAAAGGTTAGGGACTTAATCAATATGAACATTGGTAATATGTCAGATCTAGACTTCAGAATGATGATTCTCAAGGTTCTAGCCGGGCTCAAAAAAGGCATGCGAGATATTAGAGAAAACCTGTCTGGAGAAATAAAAGCCCTTTTTGGAAAAAGAAAAGAAAAAAAAATCTAACCAAGTTGAAATCAAAAAAGCTATTAATGAGGTACAATCAAAAATGGAGGCTCTTACTGCTAGGATAAGTGAGGCAGAAGAAAGAATTAGAGATATAGAAGACCAAATGACAGAGAATAAAGAAGCTGAGCAAAAGAGAGACAAACAACTACTGGATCACAAGGGGAGAATTTGAGAGATAAGTGATACCATAAGATGAAACAACATTAGAATAATTAGGATTCCAGAAGAAGAAGAGAGAGAGGGGGGAGCAGAAGGTATACTGAAGAAAATTATTGTAGAGAATTTCCCTAATATGGCAAAGGGAACAAGCATCAAAATCCAGGAGGTGCAGAGAACCCCCTTCAAAATCAACAAGAATAGGTCCACACCCCGTCACCTAATAGTAAAATTTACAAGTCTTAGTGACAAAGAGAAAATCCTGAAAGCAGCCCGGGAAAAGAAGTCTGTAACATACAATGGTAAAAATATTAGATTGGCGGCAGACTTATCCACAGAGACCTGGCAGGCCAGAAAGAACTGGCATGATATATTCAGAGCACTAAACGAGAAAAACATGCAACCAAAAATACTATATCCACCTAGGTTATCACTGAAAATAGAAGGAGAGATAAAAAACTTCCAGGACAAACAAAAAATGAAAGAATTTGCAAACACCAAACCAGCTCTACAGGAAATATTGAAAGCGGTCCTCTAAGCAAAGAGAGAGCCTAAAAGTAGTAGATCAGAAAGGAACAGAGACAATATACAGTAACAGTCACCTTACAGGCAATACAATGGCACTAAATTCATATCTCTCAATAGTTACCTTGAATGTAAATGGGCTAAATGCCTCAATCAAAAGACACAGGGTTTCAGAATGGATAAAAAAAAAAACCCATCAATATGCTGCCTACAAGAAACTCATTTTAGACCCAAATTTTAGACCAGATTTAAAGTGAGGGGGTGGAAAACAATTTACCTTGATAACGGACATCAGAAGAAAGCTGGGGTGGCAATCCTTC
Organism: Meles meles; assembly: GCF_922984935.1. NCBI lineage: Eukaryota > Metazoa > Chordata > Mammalia > Carnivora > Mustelidae > Meles > Meles meles. Next base: position 140,526,784 of record NC_060066.1, on the reverse strand, counting down.
TATAAGATCAATTAGATTTTAAGCCAAAGACTATAATAAGAGATGAGGAAAGACACGATATCCTACTCAAAGGGTCTGTCCAACAAGATAGAACAATTTTAAATATCTATGCCCCTAACATGGGAGCAGCCAACTATATAAACCAATTAATTACAAAATCAAAGAAACACATCGACAACAATGCAATAATAATAGGGGACTTTAACACCCCCCTCACTGAAATGGACAGGTCATCCAAGCAAAAGATCAACAAGGAAATAAAGGTCTTAAATGACACACTGGACCAGATGGACATCACAGATATATTCAGAACATTCCATCCCAAAGCAACAGAATACATATTCTTCTCTAGCACATGGAACATTCTAGAATAGATCACATCCTGGGTCATAAATCAGGTCTCAGTCAGTATCAAAAGATTGGGATCATTCCTTGCATATTTTCAGACCACAATGCTCTGAAGCTAGAACTCAATCACAAGAGGAAATTTGGAAAGAACCCAAATACATGGAGACTAAGCAGTATCCTTCTAAAGAATGAGTGGGTCAACCAGGAAATTAAGAAGAATTGAAAAAATTCATGGAAACAAATGATAATGAAAGAATAAATAAGATTGATAAACCCCAGGCAGACTCATCAAAAAGAAAAGAGAAAGAACCCAAATCAATAAAATCATGAATGAAAGAGGAGAGATCACAACAAACACAAAGAAATACAAATAATTATAAGAACATATTATGAACAACTCTACGCCAACAAACTTGACAATCTGGAAGAAATGCATGCATTCCTAGGGACATATAAACTGTCGCAACTGAACCAGGAAGAAATAGAAAACCTGAACAGACCGATAAACAGTAAGGAGATTGAAACAGTCATCAAAAATCTCCAAACAAACAAAAGCCCGGAGCCAGATGGCTTCCCAGGGGAATTCTACCAAACATTTAAAGAATTAATTCCTATTCTCCTGAAAGTGTTCCAAAAAAATAGAAATGGAAGGAAAACTTCCAAACTCATTTTATGAGGCCAGCATCACCTTGATCCCAAAACCAGACACGGGGGATCCCATCAAAAAAGAGAATTACAGACCAATATCCTTGATGAACACAGATGCAAAAATTCTCACCAAAATACTAGCCAGTAGGATCCAACAGTACATTAAAAGGATTATTCACCACGACCAAGTGGGATTTATTCCATGGCTGCAAGGTTGGTTTGACATCCACAAATCAATCAATGTGATACAATACATTAATAAAAGAAAGAACAAGAACCATATGATACTCTCAATTGATGCTGAAAAAGCATTTGACAAAGTACAGCAACCTTTCTGATCAAAACTCTTTAAAATGTAGGGATAGAGGGCACATACCTCAATTTTATCAAAGCCATCTATGAAAAACCCACCGCAAATGTCATTCTTAATAGAGAAAAACTGAGAACGTTTCCACTATGGTCAGGAACATGGCAGGGATGTCCATTATCACCACTGCTATTCAACATAGTACTAGAAGTCCAAGCATCAGAAATCAGACAACAAAAAGAAATAAAGGACATCTAAATCAGCAAAGAAGAAGTCAAACTATCACTCTTTGCAGATGATATGATACTATATGTGGAAAACCCAAAAGACTCCACTCCAAATCTGCTAGAACTTGTACAGGAATTCAGTAAAGTGTCAGGATATAAAATCAATGCACAGAAATCAGTTGCATTTCTTTACACCAGCAATAAGACAGACGAGAGAGAAATTAAGGAGTCAATCCCATTTATAATCATACCCAAAGCCATGAGATACCTAGGAATAAACCTAAGCAAAGAGGCAAAGAATCTATACTCAGAAAACTATAAAGTACTCATGAAAGAAATTGAGGAAGACACAAAGAAATGGAAAAATGTTCCATGATCATGGATTGGAATAAAAAATATTGTGAAAATATCTATGCTACCTAAAGCTATCTACACATTTAATGCAATCCCTATCAAATTCCCATCCATTTTTTTCAAATAAATGGGACAAATAATCCTAAAATTTATATGGAACCAGAAAAGACTCGAATAGCCAGAGGAAAGTTGAAAAACAAAGCCAAAGTTGGTGGCATCACAATTCCAGACTTCAAGCTCTATTACAAATTGTCATCATCAAGACAGTATGGTACTGGCATAAAAACAGACACATAGATCAATGCAACAGAGTAGAGAGCCCAGAAATAGACCCTCAACTCTCTGGTCAACTAATCTTCGACAAAGCAGGAAAGAATATCCAATGGAAAAAAGACAGTCTTCAACAAATCTTGTTGGGAAAATTGGACAGCCACATGCAGAAAAATGAAACTGGACCATTTCCTTATACCACACATGATAACAGACTCAAAATGGATGAAGGACCTCAATGTGAGAAAGGAATCCATCAAAATCCTTGAGGAGAACACAGGCAGCAACCTCTTCGATCTCATCCACAGCAACCTCTTCCTAGGATCAATGCCAAAGGCAAGGGAAGCAAGGGCAAAAATGAACTATTGGGACTTCATCAAGATCAAAAGCTTTTGCACAGCAAAGGAAACAGTCAACAAAACCAAAAGACAACTGACATAATGAGAGAAGATATTTGCAAATGACATATCAGATAAAGGGCTAGTATCCAAAATCTATAAAGAGCTTAGCAAACTCAACACCCAAAGAACAAATAATCCAATCAAGAAATAGGCAGAGGACTTGAACAGACATTTCTGCAAAGAAGACATCCAGAAGGCCAACAGACACATGAAAAAGGGCTCAATATCACTCAGCATCAGGGAAATACAAATCAAAATCACAATGAGATACCACCTCACACCAGTCAGAATGGCTATAATTAACAAGTCAGGAAATGACAGATGCTGGTGAGGATGCGGAGAAAGGGGGAACCCTCCTACACTGTTGGTGGGAATGCAAGCTGGTGTAGCCACTCTGGAAAACAGCATGGAGGTTCCTCAAAAAGTTGAAAATAGAGCTACCCTACAACCCAGCAATTGCACTACTGAGTATTTACCCTAAAGATACAAACATAGTGGTCCAAAGGGGCACGTGCACCCAAAAGTTTATAGCAGCAATGTCCACAATAACCAAACTATGGAAAGAACCTACATGTCCATCAACAAGATGAATGGATAAAGAAGATGTGGTATATATACATACAATGGAATACTATGCAGCCATCAAAAGAAATGAAATCTTGCCATTTGTGACGATGTGGGTGGAACTAGACGGTATTATGCTTAGCAAAATAAGTCAATCAGAAAAAGACAACTATCATATGATCTTCCTGATATGAGGAAGTGGAGATGCAACGGGGGGGTGTAGTTTGGGGGGCAGGAAAAGAATAAATGAAACAAGATGGGATCAGGAGGGATACAAACCAAAAGAGACTCTTAATGTCACAAAACAAATGAGGGGGGCCGGGGGAGGGGTGTAAGGAGAGGGTGGTGGGGTTATGGACATTGGGGAGGGTATGTGCTGTGGTGAGTGCTGTGAAGTGTGTAAACCTGGCAATTCACAGACCTGTACCCCTGGATCTAATAATACATTATATGTTTATTTAAAAAATTTAAAAATTTTTTAAAAAGGCCCTCTAGAGTCTGCTAAAAATAATAATAATAATTTGGTCACTCAAACTTAAACACCTGGTTATTCTGATCTCTACCAACTTATTCATATGCTTGTAAGTGAAAGCCATGCTGGGGAACCTTTTTTCTCCTTAAGGAGAAGAGAGGAATCCAAACTTCTGGGTACAATAGAATATGCCCTTTGACTGATGTACAGAAGCGTCTAAAAAAAACAAAATAACTTCAGAAACAGTTCCAAAAGGATCCTTATAACATACAAATAATGTAAAAGACTTTGGCCATCTAATCCAGTAACCCTAACTTTGTCCATCTGCTAAAACCATCATTTGAATCCAGCTATTCTTTTTGAGTTTCATACCTGAGGCATGGCTGAAATTCAAAACAAAAATAAATAAATAAGTAAAAATAAAAACTATAAGGTCTCTGCATTTGTATGTGTATATGAGTATGTTATAGATATGTGATCTTCCACCTCTGGATGGTGTAAGTTCAGAAAAGAGCTCTATTTAATTGGCTTGAGGAAAATCAAGTGCTTATGAATTAAGTATTTGTGAAGTTCTCAGAAGTATAATAAAAACTCACCCAAAATTTTTTCAAGTTCATATCATTTAAAATAATCTTTGATAAATAAAAGCTAATTCAAGTTTGTTGGTTTAATCCTGTCTTCAGAATTATTAGCATTAAATATAATGAGATCAACCACTTTTTTTACCCAGGTTTACTAATCAAATTAGCTCATATGATCTCTGTGATACAAAATTTGTCAACAACAGCGAAAAATAACTTAAAATGATAATCAATTGTATAATGGCTAATCCAAGCATAATTACTAAAAGCCAAGTAATTTAAATAAATATAAATAAGATCAAAGTTTATACTGAGTTAAACTAAATATGTTTATTGTCTCAATGTCTCAATCATCTTTCAAAATTAGATAAACATCAAATGCTAAACATAAATTTATCTACTTTTTGACCTTTTTGTTTATTTTTTATTTTTTTTAAAGATTCTACTTATTTGTCAGAGAGAGCACAAGCAGGGGGAGCGGCAGGCAGAGGGAGAAGCAGACTCCCCACTGAGCAAGGAGCCCAATGAGGGACTTGATCTTGGGACCATGGGATCATGCCCTGAGCCCAAAGCAGACCAATTGACTTAACTAACTGAGATACCCAGGCAACCCTCTTCTGGCTTTTTAATTTAAATTTAAAAATATTATGAGAAAGAATAATTCCATAAAATGAAAAATAAAATGCATGCATGAGGGTAGACTGAAAACAGAAAATATGTGTCAGTTTATTGACCTCTTATTTCAGTCACTCACAGGGTTTTATATGGGTATGTGCTGGAACATAACACATGGTCTTTCCTGTTGTGAAATTGATCCAACATATTTAAAAGCCACTGCTCTTCATACCACAGTAAACTGAGCAACAGAATGTGCTTGTGGCCATCTGAAAAGGCCAATACCCAACCACCCACACTTTCTCACCTGCAGACACAATGCTAACTGCTCAAGGCCAAGCTGTCATCACTCCTTGATGGGTTCATACTTCGTTGCCTTGTCTTTTCCAATTTACAGCCAGGCAACAATCTTTGTTTAAAAGAACTTCCCACATGTCATATAACTACCGTCAAGGCTGGGAATTCTGGTGGTGGTTTTCCCCCGACAGATACATGGCTCTGCCATCAGGTTAGGAGCTGTTCCATCTTTCTAATCCTTCTTCTGCCTCACTCAGTTCAGGACAACCCTTCTCAGCAATAATATGGCAATCCTAGTGCCCTTGCCTGTTCTATCATTTCCATTCTAGCAGAGTGATATCAGGATGAGTGTGGAGACAAATAACTCTCACACTATAATTTTCCTAGAAGTACATGGTTTATTTTAATTCTACTGTATAGAAGGAATTTATATTCATTTAATGTCATGCATAAGCAATTTTACTACCTTCTAAAAGTAAGTCTATAATTATTCTGTAGCAACTGTCATACATCACTTCCAGATAAATTTTTGAAATTAAAAAAACTACGATTTGAGGGGTATCTGGGTGGCTCAGTCCATTAAGTGTCTGCCTTTGGCTCAGGCTGTGATCTCAGAATCCTAGGATCAAGCCCTGCTTCCCTCCCTTTAATAGAAAATTGTAAGCAAAGACTTCTCCTTACCTCTAATATCATCTACCTAGAAAACAAAGATTTGTCTGTTTTGTCTTCATCAATCTTTCATTATTCAAATAAACCAAGTCTTCTGGTGTTAAGACAGCTGTTTTGCTTCTGACTATGTGACCCTTTGTGTTTGCCTTTGAAATTTTTTGTCATTGCTTTGGTCAAATAAATACTTAAATATTGCTTTTTAATAATCTATGGTCCTATTTCATCAAATGTTCAAAACCTTTTGGTATTTCTGACAAACTTCCCCAAATCACATTCTAAATAAAATCTTTCTGACCTAAAGCTAACAAAGAATTCCTAGAGGGTCTCTAGAATTTCTCAAAGATCTGTTCCCTCTCCTTATAAAAAGAGACTACACTAATTAGGATTGATATGCCCAATTAATGGGAAGCAATGTCAAATAAGTGTAATACTAAGCTTCTTTTACATTGTATTTGCATAAATGTATATTATAAATGTTGTAGAAGTTATACAAAATTCCTAAAACTCTAATGGAAACCTGATTTCTTGGTGTTTTGTTTTCCAGGCTTAAAGGAACCCCTTTCCTCTCCCCTCTCAGCTATCTGTAACTTACCATCAGTTGATACATTGTCTTTACAACAAAGGTCAAAATATTTATCTTTTTCTCCCTACATCCAGAGTTCTGAAACCCTTGTTAAATATTCTTATTTTTCATGACAAATATATGTATTTGCACAAGTTTAATAGAAATCTATTATTATAAAATGATACCCAATACTTGTAGCCTCTGCTTCTTTGAACCACAGTTGATAAAAGACAACCTATTTCAATGTTGTAAGGGCCTAATTGCTTGTATTAAAAATAACCATGCTTGGGGCACCTGGGTGGCTCAGTGGGTTAAGCCTTTGCCTTTGGCTCAGGGTCCTGGGATCAAGCCCCGAATCGGGCTCTCTGCTCAGCAGGGAGCCTGCTTCCCACCCCCACCCCCCGCCCCGCCTGCTTCTCTGCCTACTGTGATCTCTGTCAAATAAATAAATAAAAATCTTTAAAAAATAATAAATAACCATGCTTTGGTAGAGCCATCTTCTCACAGTGTGTTCCTGGGGAGAGAAATCTTAAACATCACACCTTACAACCTAGAGATGTTGTGTGTTGGAGAAGACATCTCCAGAAAGATTCCCTTCAGCCCCATTGGCAAGACTCCCATCAGGTATAATGAACCAATCCCTGTGTCAGCAAACTCCAACAAAAAGACCCTTGGATTCACAGGTCATATCTCAAAAACAAACCAAAACAAAATGCAAATCCTGACCAGACCTACACACTAACTGTTGACCTAAAAATAAAGATTCCCAGGAACTGAAGCCAATGAAAGCTGAAAGAGACATTTTTCCCAGGATGACCTGCCTGTATACCGTTTTCTGTTGCTTCTACCTTGGTTTTTGTTTTTGTATTTGCTTTCCCCTCTTTCTCCTGGACAGACAGTGCTCTTACCGACATTTCTCAGTCTACTGCAAAAGGAAGAAACCTGCTAGATCAGTCACCAAAAAACTCTGATCTGCTCACAATGTCAGAGACCCCTCAGTCTTCCCCATAACTAATTTCTCTTTAGTCTCAAATGCTACTGTTGATTATACCCACAAGGCTATAGATGTTACCCCCCAGGGTTACATTATTACAACCAAGTATTCCCCTACCTGCTTCAGGTTTTCCCCAGGCATAGCTGTACTAGCTTAACTAAACACCTTATAAAAAGTGTTGCTGGGCACCTGGGTGGCTCAGTCATTAAGCATCTGCCTTCGACTCAGGTCCTGATCCCAGGGTCCTGGGATTGAGCCCCACATTGGGTTTCCTGCTCAGCAGGAAGATCACTTCTCCCTTTCCCACTCCCCCTGCTTGTGTTCCCTCTCTCACTGTGTCTCCTTCTGTCAAATAAATAAATAAAATCTTTTTTTTAAAAAAGTTGCCAACAGTGACTCCATTTTTATACATTGTTATCAATCTTGTTAAAAAAAATGACACTCTGCTGTCCCTGCCAATTTGCCAAATATAATGGAAGGTTTTACTTCCTTAGATCTGCTCTATCACACTGGAGTTTACTGAACCCTTAAATACTTAATAATCCAACATTTGTAACAATTCATTAGATTAATGCCTAATATCCCTGAAGTTTATAATTTATTTTTTGCTAATTGTTCTTTTTATGCTTATCACCTTGCTAAAACCTCTATAAGCATCTGTTTATGGTCATTCCATAAATTAATTCATCTGAAACTCCAGGTGACCTCATAAAGCCCCATGTGAGTGAACTGCCTAACAACCACTTCCTGACAGCCCCCTTATTGCTCACATGCGGCCTGACCCCAACAACAGTGATGCCTCAAAACAACCATCAATGACTAAAAATGCTCCCCAACACCAGACATGACTTCCTGGGACAGGTCTATTCCAGCAACAAGGGACTAAGTCCGCTATGGTTGATCAGCAATGCTTTCTGACAAAGTTCAAGATCAATAGAGGCCATGTGAAAGGTGAAATTCATTAGGGTTACTTATGTCAAGAGGTTTTTAAATGGAGCCAAGAGGCCATTAAGGAGATGAGCCTTATGCACTTCCTAACCTGGTAGAACCATGAACTTTTGAACTGGGCCAAACAGCAAATATTCCAGGGACTTAGCCTGAACACCTGCAACTTCCTACAGTGAGAGACTTTGCTTGATGACAGCTTTAGTGATCAATTATATTCAGCCAAGATTGCTTTTTTTGCCACCCATACCAATCATAATTTTTGTAAACAACATATACAGGTATTCCCTTTTTTTCTTTAAAAACCCTTGACTTTTGGGGCACCTGGGTGGCTCAGTGGGTTAAAGCCTCTGCCTTCGGCTCAGGTCATGATCTCAGGGTCCTGGGATCGAGCCCCGCATGGGGCTCCTCTCTGCTCCGCGGGGAGCCTGCTTCCTCCTCTCTCTCTGCCTGCCTCTCTGCCTGGTTGTGATTTCTCTCTGTCAAATAAATAAAATATTAAAAAAAAATAAAAATAAAAAAATAAAAACCCTTGACTTTTGAGCCCTCCCCTGGGAGGGGGGTGCACTTTGGATTCCTGCCCCAATCTGTGTTTCCCAAATTGCAATTCTGAGACCCCAAATAAATGCTTTTTTTTTTTTGTAGCTCAGCCTCTTTTCTCAGTTGACACCTTGTATAAACTTTTCTCCATGTATCTTTTTGTATTTTCTTTTAATTTTGTGTCACGTGCAAGTTTTACCTATTCAGAAATTACTTTAAAAACGCTAGTGATGTTGGGGGTCACCTACCTGGCTCAGTCGGTGACACAGGCAATTCTTGAGCTTGGGCTTGTGAGTTCAAACCCCACGTTAGGTGTAGAAATTACTTAAAAATAAAATCTTTAGGGGTGCCCAAGTGGCTCAGTCAGTTAAGCATCCAATTCTTGCTTTCAGCTGATGTCATGATCTCAAGGTCGTGATAGCAAGCCCTGGTAGCAAGCCCAGGCTCAGAGCTCAGTACAGGGTCTGCTTGAGAGATTCTCTCCCTCCATCCCATTCCTCCTGCTTGTACTCTTTCTCTCTCAAATAAATAAATAAATCTTTTAAAAAATAAAAATAGATAAAATCTTAAAAAAAAAAAGTCAATGATGTTGAAATGAGTTCTTGAGTTACATAATCTAGAAATAATTCTCCCATGTCTTAGAGTATATCCCCTAAAGCTTTCTAATAATATCGACAAGGGAAATTGTGGCTCTTGAAGCTGAAAACCACTGTCTATTAATAGCCTATTAATAGCCAAAAAAGAGATTCTAATCCTGTGGCCTCCTTGTCATAGAATATTTGTAACCTCTTTCCTTAAGATTTGTAAAGTAACCATTTGCCACCAATAACAGCAGTAATGTTTATGGAGATCCTATTATGTGTCAAGCACTGTTCTATGTACATTTCACACATTTCAAGTTAATTTTCACTACAACCTTATGAGGTAAGTTGTTATATATTAGAAAATGGAATCTCAGAAAGTTTCCTAACTAGCAAGTGACAGAGCTGAGATTCAAACCTGTTACAGGTTTATTATAAGGAGCATAGGACCATTGCAAAGATTAAAGTGATTTAATGCATTAATGTGCTTAGAACATTAAAAGTGCTTAGAACAGTATTTATTTTTTTTAAAGATTTTATTTATTTTATTTATTTGACAGATAGAGATCACAAGTAAGGAGAGAGGCAGGCAGAGAGAGAAAGAGGAGGAAGCAGGCTCCCTGCCAAGCAGGGAGCCCGATGCAGGGCTCGATCCCAGGACCCTGGGATCATGACCTGAGCGAAAGGCAGAGGCTTTAACCCACTGAGCCACCCAGGCACTCCATTAGAACAGTATTTAAAATGCTTAGAACAGTATTGCTTTCAGTAACTATCTCCATTAAGCACTAACACTAAGAATCTGGAGTTCAGGGAGGAATTTTGTAAGTTAGAGATATGATTGAGTCTGCAAAAGTACATGAAGTTATTTTGATGAACTGAAATGTAAGTTAAAGTCCCATGTATTCAGTGACTAAGAGCTCTACGTTTTTCAAGATAGTTTTCCCCTTGTTTTTATTTCCTCTGAGTGCCATCTCTCAGAAGACTTCCTGCAACCAATTCCAAGTTATTTGTTCCCCCTCCCTCACCACCATTTTAATGCTTTTTCACCATAGAGATTTTTAACATAAAATCAGAGGAAAATAACGCTTTATTTTTATTTTTTTTAAGATTTTATTTAGTTATTTGAGACAGAGAATGAGTAAGAGAGAGCATGAGCTGGGATGGGCAGAGAAAGAAGCAGACTTCCCACTGAGCAGGGAGCCTGCTGTGGGACTCTATCCCAGGACCCTAGGATCAGGACCTGAGCCGAAGGCAGATGCTTAACGACTGAGCCACCCAGATGCCCCGGAAGATAACATTTTCAAGTGCAGCATCAGGATGACAATCCACACAAGCAGAAATTTTGCTCTTAGATCTTTCCTTCATGGTTTCTTTGTTTGTTTGTTTGTTTGTTTTGGTTCTACCTGTGAGAGAAAAGAACAGGTGAAACAGGAGACCTGCAGGGCAATTTTCCACTTCTAGTGGTTAGTGCGTAAATACAGTCTGATATCCTCTGTTTCCAATGTGTATAAAAATTGTGACCACATAGCTACTCACTATTTAAAACAAAGGAACAAGTAATATCTGAGCCTGACTGACTGAAAATACACCAGGTTTCCAGAGTTGAATGTCAGGCTCAAAAAATATAAAGCAAGACGAAAAAAAACCCCCAAACCTGCCTATTGCCATCAGGAACGTGCTCTCCAGTGTGATAGTCCCTAGCCATGTGTAGCTATTAAGTTCTTGAAATGTGGCTAGTTTTAATTTAGATGTTCTGTAGGTATAATATACACACTGGATTTCAAAGAATTAGTTAAAAACAGAGTAACGTATATTGATATTTTTATATGGATTACATGTTGAAAGGATAATACTTCAGGTTTAATAATGTCAAAAATCAATTTTATTACTTGTTGTTTTAAACGTGTATACTAGAAATCATAAAATTATCTATGTAGTTTGCAATATTTCTCCTTGGTAGCACTGCTCTAAAATGAAGTCTCAACTTTGCCTCTACCTGATCCTTAAGTCCCTAGGACCTTAGAAACATTTATATATATATATGTGTGTATATATATATATATACATATATATATAATTAGTATATAATATAAAAATATAAATGTATTAATATATAAAGTGACTATATTCATATCTGGAAATAAGTGCATTTGTTATGTACCAGCTAAGAGTACAAAGACTAATAACACAGGGTTCTTGTCCTTAAGAAGAAGTGAACTAAGATTCATTGAGTCCTGCTATGACCCAGGCCTTGGGCAACCTTGCAAACGAGATATTATAATTATGATTTTCACTATACAGCTTGACTCCAGCTTCCCAGTCTTCTCTATTTGGGGGCCAGAAAGTTTGTTCAAACTGAGATGAGCATAGGTATCATGGTCTTCTCTACATTCTTAGTCATAAATACCCTCCTTCCAACTCTGGCCTGTATGCCTTCATCATTTGGTATACTATAACAAAATCCCACAGCCTGGGTAGCTTCTACGCAACATTTATTTTTCATAGTTCTGGAGGCTGGGAAACTTAACATCTGGTGCTGCATGGTTGGGTTCAATTGAGGGTCCTCTCCTGGATTGCAGACTGCTGACTTCTGGCTGTGTCCTCACAAGGAGGAAGGTGCAGGAAGCTCTGTGGGAGCTCTTTTTTTTTTTTTCCCCATTTTATTTATTTTTTCAGCGTAACAGTATTCATTCTTTTTGCACAACACCCAGTGCTCCATGCAAAACGTGCCCTCCCCATTACCCACCACCTGTTCCCCCAACCTCCCAGCCCTGACCCTTCAAAACCCTCAGGTTGTTTTTCAGAGTCCATAGTCTCTTATGGTTCGCCTCCCCTTCCAAATTTTTTTTTTTAATAAACATATAATGTATTTTTATCCCCAGGGGTACAGGTCTGTGAATCGCCAGGTTTACACACTTCACAGCACTCACGATAGCACTTACCCTCCCCAATGTCCATAGCCCCCTCCCCCTCTCCCAATCCCACCTCCCCCCAGCAACCCCCAGTTTGTTTTGTGAGATTAAGAGTCATTTATGGTTTGTCTCCCTCCCAATCCCATCTTGTTTCATTTATTCTTCTCCTATCCCCCTACCCCCCCATGTTGCTTCTCCATGTCCTCATATCAGAGAGATCATATGATAGTTGTCTTTCTCCGATTGACTTATTTCACTAAGCATGATACGCTCTAGTTCCATTGTGGGAGCTCTTTTTAAAGAAAAAAAAATAGGGGCACCTGGGTGGCTCAGTGGGTTAAAGCCTCTGCCTTCGGCTCAGGTCGTGATCCCAGAGTCCTGGGATCGAGCCCCACATTGGGCTCTCTGCTCAGCAGGGAGCCTGCTTCCCCCTCTCTCTCTGCCAGCTGCTCTGCCTACTTGTGATCTCTGTCTGTCAAATAAATAAATAAGATCTTTAAAATATATATATGTGTGTGTGTGTGTGTGTGTGTTTATTTATTTATTAAAAATATATTTTTTATTAACTCGTATTATTTGTTTCAAGGGTACAGGTCTGTGATTCATCAGTCTTGCACAATTCGCAGCACTCACCATAGCACATACCCTCCCCAATATCCATCACTCAGCTTCCCCATCCCTCTCAACCCCCTCTCCTCCAGCAACCCTCCATTTGTTTCCTGAGATTAAAAGTCCCTTATGGTTTTTCTCCCTCTCTGGTTTCATCTTATTTCATTTTTCCCTCCCTTTCCCTATGATCCTCTGTCTTGTTTCTCAAATTCCTCATATCAGTGAAATCATATGATAATCATCTTTCTCTGATTGACTTATTTCACTTAGCATAATACCCTCTAGTTCCATCCATGTCGTTGTGAATGGCAAGATTTCATTTTTTTTTAGGATTTCATTTTTTGATGGCTGCATAATATTCCGTTGTATACATACACCACATCTTCTTTATCTATTCATCTGTAGATGGACATCTAGGTTCTTTCCATAGTTTGGCCATTGTGGACATTGCTGCTATAAACATTGGGGTGCACAGGCCCCTTTGGATCACTACATTTGTATCTTTAGGGTAAATACCCAGTAGTGCAATTGCTGGTTTATAGGGTAGCTCTATTTTTAACTTTCTGAGAAACCTTCGTACTATTTTCCAGAGTAGCTGCACCAGCTTGCATTCCCACCAACAGTGTAGGAGGGTTCCCCCTTTCTCCGCATCCTCACCAGCATCTCTCATTTCCTGACTTGTTAATTTTAGTCATTCTGACTGGTGTGAGGTGGTATCTTATTGTGGATTTGATTTGTATTTCCCTGATGCCGAGTGATATTGAGTACTTTTTCATGTGTCTGTTGGCCATTTGGATGTCTTCTTTGCAGAAATGTCTGTTCGTGTCCTCTGCCCATTTCCTGACTGGATTATTTGTTCTTTAGGTGTTGAGTTTGGTAAGTTCTTTTGTAGGAGCTCTTTTATAAGGGCACAATCCCATGTATGAGGGCTCCCCCCTTATGACTTAACCAACTTCCAGAGGCTGTACTTCCTAATACCATCACATTGGGAGTTAGGATTTCAACATATCCGTTAGGCCAGGGTGTGTGTGGAGGGAGGGGGAGTGGGGATACAAACATTCAGACTATATAGCACCATGTAACTTTCATAAAGAAACCAAATGAATGGGTGAGTGGATGGGTGCTTTCTCTCTCTCTCTCTCTTTTTATTAGAGAGAGAGGGAAGGACAGAGGACATGGGAAAGAGAGACTCTCAAGCAGGCTCCATGCCCAGCACAGAGCCTGATGTGGGGCTTGATCTCACACCCTGAGATCATGACCTGAGCTAAAATCATGAGTCAGACATTTAACCCACTGAGTCACGCAGGCACCCTGGATGTGTGCTTTCTTTATTGTATGTACCCATGACGAGAGCTTCCTTTACCTTTAAATTTGTGAACTTTGGAATCCCTTTAGATAATTAACTGCAAGGAGATAATGATAATAGTGACCCTGCTAGGAAAGCACAGAAGCTTCATTTCTCAAAACGACTTACTTCTCAGGCATCTTGGCTTCTCACCACACAGTGAGAAGAGGTTGCTCTTTTTTTTTTTTTTTTTCTTGAAGACAAAAGCAGTCATTCTTCTAGATCTAATCCATTTGGTTAAGTTTTACTGTTTGTTGAGCAACGTGTTTTCATTGTATCCATTTGGATGACCAATTGGCCATTCTCACTTCCCATGCCCCCAGCTGAATTCCAGATGTGCCATGCCTCCCCACCTGTCCCCCTAAACTATGGTCAGTTGCAGAAAATGAACATTTCATTCTTCCGGTAACCAGGCTAAAAACCATGGAGTTGGCCTTCCCTCCCTTATTTCTTTCCCACCCTCTCCCCTCTGGCAGCCCCAGCAGCTCTACCTTCGAAATAACATATAGGCTACAGTTCAAGTGCTCCTCACCACCAGATGCCAAGTCCCCGGTCCCGCCCATCGTGGGGCCTCCCTTCATTGTGGTGATGGCAGCCCGACTCCGTCACTGAAGAGGGACAGCCACAGTTACCTTGACACAACTTAGAGCATAGCTCCCCTGCTCAGAACCCTCTGAGAGCAACCGCAGGAACCCCTCGTCGGTGGCCTCTGAAACCCCACGCTCACAGATTCTAGCGATTTCTGACTTCTTGCCATTTCTCAGAAACAGAGGTGGTCCCCGACTTCAGGGCCTCTCCCGCAAAATGCTCTTCCTCTGCCTTCCACCCGGTGCACCTCATACCTGCTTCCAGTCTCTCGTCAGCGTCCTCCTCTCTCAGGAGGACTTCCTACCTCAGTGTATTTCTCATTTGCAATCATCCTGCACAAATACTCCCTTGCCCTGTTCTGTGTTAATCCATGACCCCTATTGCCAGCTAATGTATTATGGCTTTTACTCATTTGCGTCTCTCCCCCACAAAGGAATTTAAACTGCACAAAGCTGGGGATGCTATTTTATTCATTGTTTCCTTCCCAGTGCTTAGAACAGTGCCTGCCACGAAATAGATGTTCAGTAAATATTTGGTAGGTGACTGAATGACATTTTCATGATGAGGAAAATGAGGCCCGCGAGCTCTGTTTTAGCCCAAGGTCACAGGACTCGTGAGTGCAAGGGTCGCACTGGGGACTCTTCTGGGGCACCTTCCACTCTCTCCATCTGGGTCAGCAGGTAAAGGGGGCAGCTGCTCTGGGGGAGAGGCACACACCAAGGTTCAAATGTGTATCTTGCTGGAAGCACGGAGCTGCAATAGAAACAATGATTTTGGAAGCATTTTGGACAATCTCTGAGATTAGAGAAAGTCATTTGAAGGCATATGCCGAAGCTTTCCAGTTTTAAGAGTGGCTTTAACTATTTTTCTTTCAGCTGTAGCTTTCTGGGGTAATGAATGTACCATATGTCGATATCTCCAGGTTCTCATACAAATTAGGGAACTAAAAAAATGCCAGATGACTAAAACAGATTTCTGCTTGTTTCCATGGGAAATCAACTGCTGGGAAACCTTAGGAAATGGGAGGGAGAACTTGTTCAGTTCAAGGTGTTAGTTCTCTGGTGAGTGGTGACCCTCTGCCTGCAGCCCAGGCTCCAGCCCCCAGGGCTGTTCAAAATTTTGGACAGGCAAGACACTGTCCTAGGCTGCTGCTGTGCTGGTGGCCAAGTAACACCGAGAAGGTCAGCATGTCTTGTGTGTCTCAAAGTGTCCTTTGAGCGTCCACTACCAGGATCTGGTGCTACACTCCAGGCCCCCAAGTGTCAGGGCCTGGCCAACCACACTACAAAGGCACCTGCTAATGATTCATAGACTCTTGATAATGTAGGTCCTCTAACCTCAACCTCCCAGGGTGGTTTCAGCATGTTTCAAGCCTTCTAGAGAATCTTCTGGCAGTCAGAGGGATGCACCATCAAGGATTCTTGCTGGAAGAGTCAGTGTTGGCTACTTGCAAGTAGATGGAGCTAATTCAGGGGAATGGGGGGAGCACTCTGGAAACACGGCCAAGTATGCCCTGGGAGGCTGTGCCAGCAATGTCTCCAGGAGGCTGTGAGGAGGACTCGTTCCTGCCTGCCCAGAAATAGCACCAATTTACCTCAGTGAGAGAATGCTGAGAGAAAAGACTGCAAAAGATTTCAGTATTGTTTTGCCAGTGGCGATCTCTGGCTTGTCTGGGGGAAATTGGTTCAGGAGCATACTCTAGACTAAGCTGAAATGGAAAAGGTAACATTTCTCTCCTTTCTTCACCCAGAGTGTAAGTCGAGCCTGCCAGGGTGCGGCCCAAAGCTGACACATCATCTATAACAGAGAATGGGGGGGTTAGATTTGAATTCAGACAGCGCTGAATTCTCCTGCTTCTTCTCTAATTTATGAGCTGGTAGACCTCCAGAAACTCACAGACACAGTTTTGGTCTCTCTGAGGTGGGATGATCAAACCTCCTCCTCCTCCCCAGGGAGGTTATGAGGATAAAATCAGTTAACTCGAGTCAAAGCATTCATATGGAATCTGGTAGGCAAGAGGGGTACAGTGCATTGGACCTTCTCTTTTCTTTCCCTCTGCCGCCATGTTTTACTGCCAAAATTGGAAACAGATACCTTGGCGAGCAACAAATAGACAGTGGTCTCTCTCTTGCCATAACCACTGTCGCCATAACCACTGTCACCAGCACCAGCAGCTCGATTCTCCTCAGAAGTGCTACTAGGATGTAGACAGCCCAGAGGACTCCAGATCTTCACACAGAACATACCCACTGACTTATAACTTGTCAGCCAGGCTCAGTTGTCTTGCCAAAGTGGAATGTTCCTCAGAGAAACTAAGTGGAAAAGGACACTTATGTTGTCTTTGTCAAAATAAGCCATCGGTAGGACCCACCCCAGGGAATCAAGACCATAGATCATAATGCATTTCAAATGCCTTCCCCTAGGCTAGTCAAAACATTTTGATTCTTCTTTCTTCAAATGACTCACAGGCATGGTTCCTTAGCATGAGGCCAACCTAACTTACGGGTTCTGCTTAAGCCAGAGCACAGGAAGTGGTATTATCATTCTGTGGTCCCAGGAGTCTTTTAGTAAATCAATCTTTCCATTACAGCTATGATATCCAAAGTCATGCTCTGGTGACATAGTCTATTTCTGTAGATTCCAGTAATAGCTACTTAATACTGGATTTTGTTTCTACCCAACCCAGTTCTGACACTGACTAACTGGAGTTGGTGCAGACTCCACAAGTTCAAGGCAGAGCCCTCCCCAGGACTGCCCGCCCATTAGATGATAGTCACAAGTTTCAGGGAGTCCCCGGGTCACCAAACTTCTGCCCAACTGCCCAATGTGAGGGTTCCATGACTCCTTCAGGTTTGATAATTCACCAGAATGACTCCTAGAACTCAAGAAAATGCTATACTTACTACAGTTGTATTAGAAAGGTTACAACTCAAGAAGAGCCAAACGAGGAGAGCCTAGGACAGAACTCAGCTTACGTGCCCTCTCCCCATGGACTGAGAGAGAATGTGTCACCCTCCAGGCACTTCTGCGAGTTCACCAACTGGGAAGCTCCAATGAGCCTTGATGTCAGAGTTTTTATTAGGGTTTCATTATGAAGACATGACTGATCTCAAACTCATCCCCTCTCCAACTCCCTGTCCCTACAACTTTCCCTCACCCCATGTGAGGCTGGGCCAAAACTGTAACACTCTAATCACATGGCTGGCCTTTCTGATGTCCAACCCCCATCCTGAAGCTATCTGAAGGCCCAGGCTGATGAGTCATCTCATTAGCTTAACAAAGACACTTCTATCATTCCGGAAATTCCAAGAGTTTTAGGAGCTCTTTTATCAGGAACCAGGGGCAAAGGCCAAATATATTCTTTATTATATCATAGCCTCTTATTATTATTTGTAAAACATTAGGGCTTTGGGTTTAAGCTTTTTCCTTTGGGTAGTGTGGAATCACTTAAAGCAAGTGATTTACTGAGCAGCTACTATGGGCTGTTCATAATATACATGCTGAGAGCTATACTTTTGGAAGATAGATGATTGCATGGAGGGTGGTCTGCATGCAGTGAAGACAAGAGACTAGGAAGGAGCCAGTAGCCCCCGTGTACCCATAAATCGATGAGAGCTAACCTAGGGGGGTACAAGTGGAAACGGAAAATTTTGGAGGCATTTGAGAGAGGTTTTGAAGGAAGATTTCAACTCGCAATCTTTTTTTGTTTTTGTTTCTATAGAACAGCCATCCATCTTTATTAGATTTGATAAAAATCTGCATTATTAAAGGACAGGTAATAAAATTAAAGCTTATGTTGAAACTAACATACTAAGTTCTGTAGTATTTAGAATAGTACATAAGAAATGTCAGCTGGGGAAACGGGTAAAAGCATCACTATATCTGCAGGTGTTGTCCATAGTGTGCAATCACATAAAAATAATCCCAGGGACAATGCAACGGACTTACGTTTTGTAATGTGTTTTCCTTTTGGGGTGAGGAAGAGTGGCAAAGAGGAGCAGGAAATCAAAGGCATAAGCAGAATGGCTTCTCCCATTTCAAAATGGTAATAAAAATATTTAGATCATGGCACTAGGGCACCTTTGAGGAAAAAAAAACACACCTTGATCAGAGTAGGCTCATTGCATAATTCTTTAGTAATTGTATAATTTTTGTGTAATGGAGAGGGCTTAAAGAACAATTTTACTTTAACTGTGTGCTATCTACTTTTCTTCTCGCTCTCTGGGGCTTGATCTATTTCAGCATCACACAGCTACTTCTCCACACACTTTCTAGAAAAGCAGACTCTCATTCTTGAAACACCTTCTATCAAAGGAATCATCAAGAATTCTACCTCTAAGCAATCAGTATCATAACTATCTCGTGGCTGAAAAGAATTCCCTTTTCTATATCTTTATTTGAAGCTCCTCAGTAAAGGGGCTTGTGAAGAAGGTTTTCACTCCTTTTGATTCCTTTAGTCAAAGGATAGCAAGTACCACCAGAATCTTCTGTTGCTTTATATTGAATGCTTCTTCTTCTTCCTTTTTTTTTTCCCCCCTTGGAGTCCATGGTGGGGAGCGGGGAAGGAGAAAGAATCTTAATCAGCTTCCACACCCTATGCAGAGCCCAACCTGGGTCTCAATCTCATGACCCTGAGATCATGACCTGAGTGGAAATCACAGGTCTGATGCTTAACCGGCTGAGCCACCCAGGCTCCCCCAATTCTGACTCTTTTATCTGTTTTTTGTCTCAATTGTTCTACGGTGAAGTTCTACTGGTGACAGCCTTCTGTAATTGGCCATTCTAGCCCACCTCCTTCAGGGACACTGACCATGTAAATACCCATTTAAAGTTCTTCCATCTACTTCCATATCATAAGGTAAAACCTCATCTAGTTGATAATATTGAATTCGATCTTTAGCCTTTTCTTCAACCTAGGATTCAACGGAAGTTTTGTTTGTGAAAATTGTTTTCATCTGGTTAGAAAATAACATCCCAACAGCAATGGTTGTTCCTAAAGCTAATCCCAAGGCAAACAAGGTGACCGCAAATGCTACTAACTCGAAGGGAATAATTGGAGAGAATCCTTGGAGAGAATCTCTCCAAGCTGCATTCATATCAATGTTCAGCATATTTCTCCTAAAGAAGAGCCAACTATAAAGCTGTGTAAACATAGTCATAACAAAAATGAAGGCAGCATGAATACAACCCAGGGGTGCTCAAGGAGAAACAGTGTGGAGGAAGCATGGTTTGGGGAACCATAGCAGTTGTTCATCCGAGGAGACCAATGGTACATCTTTATCACACACCTGTTAGACCTTCTGCAGTGACGCGATCATAGTGCCTTATATGCTTGGTGGGCTTTACTATCCTGAGATTTTCTGGTTTCCACCCCCAAAGTGACAAACCCAGGACCCATAAACATAGCATGGGAGTAATTAAAAAGAATTTTATAATTTATAACTCATCAACATGATGAAATAAAATCACACTTCCTCCAGTGATATGCAAAGGCCAGGACCACAACGCAGGGTCAATCATGGCCATGGTAGAATGTGTTTCGATATCCCCAAGGGCTCTGATGGGACTCCAGGAACACAGTCTTCTCCTTAGAAATTTTCAGATTTGATAACCAAGCAGAATGTATCCATCTTGGTGGTAAAGAATGAATGTCCTATACGTTTAGAAAATCATAGGTCTCCTGGGGCACCTGGGTGGCTCAGTGGATTAAGCCGCTGCCTTCGGCTCGGGTCATGATCTCAGGGTCCTGGGATCGAGCCCCGCATCGGGCTCTCTGCTCCACAGGGAGCCTGCTTCCTCCTCTCTCTCTGCCTCTTTCTCTGCCTGCCTCTCTGCCTACTTGTGATCTCTCTCTCTGTCAAATAAATAAATAAAATCTAAAAAAAAAGAAAAGAAAAGAAAAGAAAATCATAGGTCTCCTTTTCCTGTGCACACATTTTCCATGTGCCACAAATCCATGTGTGTTCCCTCATTATCATGCCTTCAAACTGTGGGATGTTAACACAGATTATGCCATTTTCACTTTTAACATGCACAGAGCTCTTTATCTTGACCAGAGGAGTCCAGGATCTTGACTTGAAACCCAATCTCTGGTCCCTGGTGCCTGCCCTCAGCCATTGCATTTCCTGTTCCACCTGGAACAAGTTTTCCCCTTCTCAGATAACTCCATCTGGGTACCTCAGACCAGTCGAGCCAAAAGCAAATCCTTGTTGCAAGAGGGCAGAATGTGGAAACTGCCCCAGCCAATCTCGTCTCCCCACCAGTTCACTCCCCAATTCAAAGTTTTGTCTCCATTACTAACTACTATGTGAAGACTAGAGAATACTAGTTGAAGGGTTAAACTACTGTCTAAAGAAATCCAAGTAATACTGATTAACTAGCTCCTTTGTGACTCACAGAGCTCTGTGTTCTAAACTTTGAAAATTCAACTAGCAGAAAAGATCTTAATATTTTAGCTCCTGAGCAACCTTCAGCACCTCTGTCCTGGTTTTTAATGCCGTATTTCCATTATTCTTCTGAACAAAAATGTTGACTCCTCTTGTCTTCAAATGGCTGAACTATTTCTGTTTTAAAATTAACATGGTCAGTTTTTACCCTTCAAACGGACTTTTGAAATGTGTTCTCTTTGGAGCGCAAGGCCTTCCCTCCTCCTGCAGATCACAAATTCCTGAAGCAGCTGGGGGAATGTTGGAATGCACCCCTGTGGAAATCAGGTACAACAAGAACCTGTAACATTGATATGTTAAAACTGGCTATTTCTTCCTACATGCAGATTTCGGTAAACAATAAAAGCAATATTTCAAAATGTTCAATGAATACTCTTTTTTTCCATAACATTAACAAAAGACACTGAATCACTTATATTCACAGAAGTTCTGCAACATATTTTACACAAGAATTTCTCAAAAAAATAATTTCATGGGTTTCGATTGGGGGACGAGAACTAATGATTATTTTCTGTATCATGGGTGATATGTTGAAATAGAAACAAAAGTATAAAAAATATACTTTATTATGTTTACTTTTTTAAAAAATTTATATATCAAGCTTCAAGATTTTGGCTTTTAAGAAAACTGGCAACTCACAGTTCTTCATGTTTATCAGTTCATAATTTTTTTTAAGATTTTTTTTAAATTTATTTGACAGACAGAGATCACAAGTAGGCAGAGAGGCAGGCAGAGAGGGGTGGGGGGGAAGCAGGCTCTCCTCTGAGCAGAAAGCCTGATGCGGGGCTCCATCCCAGGACCCTGCGGGGCTCGATCCCAGGACCCTGGGATCATGACCTGAGCTGAAGGCAGAGGCTTTAACCCACTGAGCCACCCAGGCGCCCCAATTTTCTTTTTAAGTAGACTCCACACCCAACATAAAGCTCAACATGGGGCTTGAACTCACAACCCTCAGAGAACTGAGCTGAGATCAAGAGTCAGACGCTGCTCAACAGAGCAATTTATTTATTTTTTATTTTCTTTTTAAAATTTTTTAAATATGCGATTTATTGTTTTAAGTAATTTTTTATTTTTTTAATTAATTTATTTTTTATTTATTTTTAAATATAATTTATTTTTTAAAATTTTTTTAATGTGAATTTATTTTTTTAAAAATGTGAAGGAAATACTCCCCCTTTGATGCAATGTTTAAATAATTAAGTCAACAAATAAGTTTTGAACCTCAATGTGGGAAACGAAAAAAAATATAAAGTGTCAAGAAAGAGAAGATATAATTAACTGTTGAATATTAATAAAAATTGACACATTGCATATTTATGATCAGGCGCACATATTAAATCACCTCATCCTCTCAACACACTACAAAGTACTGTAATTATCCCCATTTATCTATGGAGAAACTGAGGCTCAGAGAAGCTAAGCAACTTATCTAAGTTTTCACAGCTGTGGAAGCTAAAAAAAATGATAAATTACTATAAGAGTTTTCAGAAAATAAAGTGTTAGAAACACTTCACAAAGCTAGGATTTGGATAAGGCATTTAAAGACCAATACAGTTTGGAGGGGAGGAGAAAGAGGAGAGAAGAAAAGTGAGAGAAATTAGAAGGGGGAGTAAAGATACATACAAAATCAAGGAGATGGTGAAGAGCTGTGAAGCCCACTGAAGGCACATGCAAATTTGATGGCGGGGTTCCCTCAGAGTAATCCAACTGTAACATTTGGGAACTTGATTTTGCCAAAAAAAAAAAATGGGTTTGTAAGAATTCAGTTATATGGGTTTTTTGTTTGTTTGGTTTTTTGTGTGTGTTTGGTTTTTTTGTTTGTTTGTTTTGTTTTTTTAAATCAGTGCTAGTTAAAATCAAGATAAATCCAAATCCTTTTAGTTAAGGAGTTACAATACTTCTGTGCAGCTGCTTGGGGTCCCAGAAAGGTTGGAAGATGGATTCATCTGTGCTTCTCTTGAACTTCTAGCTTCACTCTATATATCAGAAGCGGACAGGCAGGAATCTCCACTCAACTCTTGGCTTTTCAAGGCCTTGACAGGAAGAGGGGAAAATCTCCAAAAAAGTTGTTCTGCAAAGACCATGCTGACTCCCTCATTTTCCTCTGAAAATGTTGGCAGGGGGCACAGAAGTGCATCTCCCTCTCACATTTGAAATTTGTACCATGCCGGTTGTCTTCAGAACACTGAACAGATCTAATCGTGCAGAAAGTTCTGCCTAACTTTGCTATCACTAGGTTTCAGAAATATTTTGGTATTTCAGAGGCTGGGCAGCAATCTATAAAGACTGTCCTCACCATTCTAAGGAGCAGTCCTCCAAGATTTTGAAAATTCCTTTCTCCTTCAAGCATGCCAAAGTCCCCTAGTCCTCCCACCTCCATGCTCCTTGGGAGATTGGAGGGGATAAGGGGCGAGTCTGATTTGAGGAAAAGCATTGTGATGCGATTGCTGGTCTAGACAGAGTCACAATGTGCCCATCTGGGGACTGTGGCAGTTGTGGTTGATTTGGTATTACCTACCACTCCTGATCATGAAAGAGTAAAGCTTGCTCAAGTAAAGAACTGATAACCTTTAATACATTGTTGCTTTTTTCTTCTTCTCTCAATACAGACTTAAAGAGAAAATTCTCTTTTAGATTATTAAATCTATAGTCTTTTAGATTGCTAAAAGATTTTTCACGTTAGGAATTCAAGATAAATCAAAATCATACACAGAAGATTTCAAGGTGGCTTAACTGGAGTGTCTCCCCACTCAAGTGGTCCACATAGTATCTTCTTTCTCTGTCCACATGAGCTGATGACAGACATAATTCACCCTTAGTGGTCCTAAGGTATATTCCTCATAGAAAAATCAAACATTATATCTGAGAAGATAATAATCTAGAGATAAAAATCAGAAGAAGTAAGAAAATTGATGTTGATTTCTCTTAAGCATTCTAAAGGGGGAAAAAATCACTTTTCCAGCAGTTTAAAACATAGTGATGTTATAAAGTAAAAAGGGAATCGTAAGAGTATAGGCTTTGGAGTCAGGTTGCCTGGATTCTGTTTTTGGCTCTGCCACTTACTAGCCGCGTGACCTTAGGCAAATGACATTACCCATCTGTGTCCCATCCTTTCCATCTGTGAAATGGGGACTGTGACAGTACCTATTTTATGGTATTGTTACATGGGTTGAGTCAAATAATACATGTGAAATGCTTAAATGGTGCCCGGCATAGAGTATTTTTTTTTTTTTTTTTTTTTTTTGACAGAGAGAAATCACAACTAGGCAGGGAGGCAGGCAGAGAGAGAGGAGGAAGCAGGCTCCCTGCAGAGCAGAGAGCCCAATGTGGGGCTCCATCCCAGGACCCTGGGATCATGACCTGAGCCAAAGGCAGAGGCTTTAACCCACTGAGCCACCAGGCTCCCCCCAGCATAGAGTATTAAACAAAGTTTACTTTACACCCTATCTGTGGCATTCAGATTACTGTAGCACGTTATCAGACTACCACTTACGATTTCCAGACTGGGTTTCCAAACTAATTTATAAAGTCCCTGCAAACATAGTTTCTGACTGTTTGAAAACAGCTGATCAGAAGCGTTGTTATAGAAAGCACAATTTTGACTTCTGGTTTAGCCAATGAACTCAACAGTTAATGTGAAATGACATCAGATCAGACTGTTGTCAGGAGCATTTTATAAGCTGAAGAATATTGAGGACGTTCAAGAAAATCTGGATGTTTTCAGTCTCCTAAATAAGGCCATGATTGTTTTCATGTTGTGGTAAAATGATCCTCCCTTTGGTCACGTGAAGCAATTTATCTTATCTGAACTCAAGTCTTTTTCTATATTGTTTTTGGAAGCAATCAGTGCAATTAATTCGGAAGTTTCCCTGACACCTCCTCCCCCTACCCTGCCCTGTGTGCGAGCGCGCACACACACACACACACACACACACGTCCATTCTTTTTTTTTTTTTTTACACTGAATCCTATGGTTGGGTTGTAGAAATGGAGTTTACACCCTGCTCTGTTAGATGTTAAAGCCCATGGTCTTTTTTTTTTTTTTTTAAGATTTTATTTATTTATTTGACAGACAGAGATCACAAGTAGGCAGAGAAGCAGGCAGAGAGAGAGGAAGGGAAGCAGGCTCCCAGCCAAGCAGAGAGCCCGATGCGGGGCTCGATCCCAAGACCCTGGAATCGTGACCTGAGTTGAAGGCAGAGGCTTTAACCCACTGAGCCACCCAGGTGCCCCCACACGTCCATTCTTTACT
Organism: Meles meles; assembly: GCF_922984935.1. Taxonomy (NCBI): domain Eukaryota; kingdom Metazoa; phylum Chordata; class Mammalia; order Carnivora; family Mustelidae; genus Meles; species Meles meles. Next base: position 140,501,254 of record NC_060066.1, on the reverse strand, counting down.
ATAAGATGGTACTTCCTTTTCATTGAGGATTAATTTTTCAATTTCTTTTGAAAAACAAGATCACATGTAAAATAATTTCTAATCATTTTAATGAAATGTTATCATGCTGAGCAGAATTCCTGGCGTCTTTCTTTGAAATTCCATGATCAGAGCACATCACTTCTTTTTTTTTTTTTTTACATTTTTTACTTATTTATGTTTATTTCTTTTCAGCGTAACAGTATTCATTGTTTTTGCACCACACCCAGCAGAGCACATCACTTCTAATAGCCCTCTACTGAAAGGACATCAGAAACAAGGAGACAACCATAAATGCTACAACAGGCCTAGAGAGGCAGTCAGAGAAAAGAATAGTCACAAGACTGGAGATGATTCGGAGAGGGAGAACACCTAAGGATATAAACTTATTCTACCAATGTCCAATTCACAGGGGGAGGGAAAAGCCAGTTATTGTCAGAACTGTGGAGGATCTGAGACTTCATCCCTTGCAAGCTAAAAAAAAAGGGGGGGGGCACCACAGTTTCTTGAATGGTGATAGAAGACAGGAAACTCCTGGATCAGATGAAAGTTCATTACTCAGCAAAAGCAGAAGCCAGAGTATTAGCATTTTTGTGTCAGTTACTTGGGTCCCAACACAGTAATAGGTTGTGCTATAGAAAAGGAACCATGAGCTTAGGGAATGTGAATGTTTTATAACAAGTGTGAGTGAGTACGCCTGCCTCTTCCTCTGAAGAGAAACATTATTATACTGGACAGTACGTTTGATTGCCTTTTGCTCCAGAGGGAGACATTTTCTTTAAATTCAAAGGCTGTTCACTCTGTAAGTATCCCTGAATTTTATAGTCTGGAAGAAAGGGCCTTACTTACAAGACGGGCAGTGCCTTGTTCATAAGATGTGTGAAAATACTAGAAACCGATGGAGAACTGTCTTCCAAGACATTAATAGATAAACTATTCCACACCAGCCCTTTAAGTACTCAGAAGGTTTGTGTTTGTCTTATACCAGTTTCAGGTTTCTAAAAAGTGTCAAAGAACCCAGGGACTAATAAGAATATGTAAAGGCAAGGAAATATTCCTCTGTGTAAAGGAGGAAAGCCACACTTACTGGTGAGAATGGGTATTCTTTGTCCTATTAGAGATGAAAGGCACTCTATTTAGGGCTGATGTTTGGAAGGAAAGTAGCTATGGAAAACATCTACCCAGAGGGCTTATATTGGTAAGCATTCATTAAATGAATTAATAGGGCTGATAATTTCCTGTGCTTTCCAAAGAAAAAAGGTCACACAAAGATTCTGCAGTCTTCAACTCTGGAATAACAGTTCAAATGTTCTATTCTGAGAGAGTTTGTTCTTCCTGGAATGTTGGTAGTTGTGACAAAGGAAACAGCTCCATTATCAAATAAAGCTAGAGAAATGCTAGGGTCAGCAAAATTAAACAAGTATTTTTAACTCGGGACTACTCAGAGTGCTAAGCATGTTAACACACATTGTGAATCCCCAAAAGGGAGATAGTATTTTCCAAGAGAATTTGACCACGGACCCCCTATTTCTCCAGAAGTTCAAAGGAGAGAGTTCTAAGGAGAGCTGCCTGGAAATGCCTCAGCAGAGGAATGGCCCTAGCTCACTGGCCATGGATGGTGAATGACAACAGTGCTTTGGGAAGATGTTGCCTGATGGGTCTGCCATGCTCCAGGCAGATTTCCTATGGATTAGAGCAATGGGGGGCCTTTGCCTTTCCTTGATCAAATGTTGGTGATTATATCCATTACTGACCAAAATCTAGGGAGGATAAATATGTATCATTTTAAGATAGATCTGAAAAGTTTTGGCACTGAATAAGCCCTAAGAAATTACCTATTCCAACCCCTTCAGTGCAAATAAGGAGACTGAGGATGCAAAGACATTAAGAGACCTGTCCCAAGTCCCAGAGTTAGTTAATGGCAGAACCACACCTGGAATCTAGGTCTCATTAATCCCAATTTATGCTCTCTTCACTAATAGCAATCAAAATGACCATTAATGACCACTACCATTGATACTGAGAAGGAAAACCAGGCTTTTTTTTAGTTTTTTGTTTTGATTTTGTTTTCTTTTTTCCCCAGAGAGGTAAACAACATGGGTAAATCCAGGAAATTAATAAATGAACTCGGGAAAATGCATCATATATCAGCATGGGTGATGGCTTTAAGAAGAGATCATCTGGGCGTGGTTTTTAACATTTTCTAAGTATACAAAGCACCTTTCATGATCGTTTTCCTTTTTTTTTTAAGATTTTATTTATTTGTTTGTTTGTTTGTTTATTTTAGAGAGTGAAATGGAGGAAGAGCCCATAAGTGGGGAGAGGAACAGAGGGAGAGGGAGGGAGAGAATTTCAAGCAGATTCCAAAGCCAGCACAGAGCCTGACACAGAGCTTGATCTCACAACCCTGAGATCATGACCTGAGCCAAAATCAAGAGTGGAGTGATTAACTGAGTCACCCCGGGTGTCCCCATGATAATTTTCCAAAGAGAGTCATGTTTATGTGAGAAACAAGAGCATCTTCAATTTCACTACCCTGGTAAGGTTTCTTGAGCCATCGATAGCCATGCCTCAGGGAGCAAGCAGCTTCTTAGTGAAAGGGAAGAAGCAATTCCTTAGACTTGAAATTAGGTGCTTTGTCAGGGCTGATGTCACTGAAATTTGAAGCAAGTCAGTGTTAAACTGTGATCTGAGATGTTCTATGGTACATTCTATACGCATAATGAGATATGGAGTTAAAAGACTGGAAATGTGGAGTCCTGGGAAATTGAGTTACCTTCCTTAGGAGGTACAGCTTAGTGTTTTGTCTGTTTTAATAAATAAGGATGTTCCAAACCCCTTAAGGATTTTTCATTACCTTCAGAATAATTCACTGCATGGCTACAGCTAGTCATTTCAGATTTAATTAATGAGTTCACACATGTAATGTTCTTCGAGCAGTGGCTGCACGTGCTTCATGAATAGTAGCAGAAAGGTATTATTTCATATTATAATTATAACAGTTAGATTCAGGTGCAAAAAATAAAAGCCACCGTTGAGAATGTCGAACTCATTTTTTACTGTAAGCTTGTATCATATATGTATTACATGAAAGTTACTTACTTATCACTGGCCCATATGAATAATAATTTTAAGAATGAGTTTCTCTACCGGTATATTTCATATTGCCTAAACTCAAAGCCACAGACACTTTATGATCTTTCCTTAAGTAGTTTGTTTTCAGTCATGAAATGTTTTTCAGTTAGATTAAGCTGAAAAAAATCTCCTCACGAAGACACATTTGGGATGTGAGTAGGCTATTGGGAAAAGCACAAACTAAAGCCATTTCAAAAACTCCTTGAAAAGTACCTTATCGAATATACTTGATGTATTCAATTTTAAAATATTCATTTTCCATCTGATTGAGCAGTGGTTAAGCAGAAGAACTCTGAAATTGGACTTGCCTGGGCCCAATCCTAATTCTTCTACTCAGTGCTCATCTGACCTCTGATTAGTGACTTGTTTATAATGTGCCTCAGTTTCTTCCTCTGTCAGTAGGAGGAAATAACACTGCCTGGATAGCAAGGGTAAATAAATCAGACAATACGTATAAAGCTAGTACCTAGCACACAGTATGTACCTAGCAAGTGTTTATTATTATCATTTCCAAACTATATCACAGATTAGTGGGGCCGACCACTTCAATCTTATGTGTCTGTGTGTGTTGGCGGTGGGTGAGGGTTGGGGGAGTGGTGATAAATAAACAAGACTGATTTTAGAAGAATTTGGACCATAATTTTGTAGTATTTTATTTTTAAATCCTCAGCACCAACAGCCTCTCCTCTGGCACACATTCAACTGTCATTTTAGGGTCAAGACCACATTTGACCACATTACCTCTTGGGCAACTTCCTGCTCATACGACATTTTCTAGGGGATGTTTTATTCTCCCAGTCTTAGCATTTTTAATGGCACAGAGTCAAGGATTTCAAAACTGTTGGTAAAGGTGGATTTTAACTGGCAGCCATTAATTCAGAAACTGCTAATTGTTGCAACAGTGTTATAAGAGCTGAAACTTAAAACAATGCTTTCTGTTAGCTCAGGACCTTCCCACAAAAGCTCAGAACCGCTCTGGGGAACAGATGTGCATAGGGTGGGTAGAGAATGCTGGGTTAAACCCTGCTGGTGGTTTTGGTTTAGAATTTAGATTTTACTTTCACTATTACTAGGCAGGATCAACTGACATCAAATATAAAATAAAACAAGCATAGCAGGTTGGTCTTCAAGAACAGGCCCAGCACTGAAAAGGCAAGGTTTAAGCACGTGCATATACATAATACATAATGTCAGTATAAATTCTATGAGCTAGAGGATTTTGCATTCTAGAGTCTGACGTTTAATACAAATTACTGTATACTGAAAATCAGAACCAGTAAAAAATTTCTGAAAATTTAAAAAATGCATTCTTTCAACATTTAATTCCAAGCTCTGTGCTACATGTTGACATAGGGATAAAAAAAAAAAAAAGTACAGTAGTGAAACAAAAATGCAAAAAGATAGATAATACCACATCATGGTAAGTGCTAGGGGAACACAAAGAAGGGAGAAATACACTTGCCTGGAGCCTATGGAAGCTTCACACAGAAAGTGATTTTTGAAATATGCCTTCATGGAATGCTATAGCTCAGCCTGCATTTTACTGTAGCTAACAGCAAAACAATATAATTACCACTTCCGTACTCTTTCTAAGTCTCACCAGAACCTTAAAAAAAGTAGGTACTGATGTTCGAATAGACAGACGGAGAAACTGGGGTTCAAAGATTAAGAAGGTCAGGGCCACATAGTCAGTAAGGAGTGGACTGAGGACTTGAGCCCAGATCCGTATTACCCCAAATCTGTTACCACGCCCCCACACCGCCCAGAAAGATCCACTTCAGCTCCCTACTGCCAACCAGTGCACTATGAACTTGTAGCTGTGTGGAGTCTTGGTGTGGGAACTCACTCTTGAAAGCCCATTGAGAATGTCAAATTTTGGTCTAAAGAATTGGGTGAGTGAAAGGTCAAGATGGTGGGTCTATACATAGTTCACCGAGGTATAGTGCCCTCTCCTTACTCTGAAAAGCTATCACATTTAGTTCGAGACTGTTTACTCTGACTCTTGGGCTGCCAGATTCTGTCTCTCAAGATCTGTGAATACTTTGAAGTTAGGGAATAAGCCTCATACAGCAGTCTCCCCTTATCTGAGGTTTTTTTCCATGGTTTCAGATGCCCACAGTCAACTGTGGTCCAGAAGGAGATGATCCTTCCTCTGACAAATTGTCAGAAGGCTAACATTACATCATAACACTTATGTCATTCACATCACTTTATCTCGTCATGTAGGTATTTTATCGCCTCACATCATCACAAGAGGAAGAAGGGGGAGTACCATACAATATGATATTTTGAGAGAAAGGCCATATTTACATAACTTTATTAAAGTATATTGTTATAATTGTTTTATTTTATTACTGTTGACTTCTTACTATGTCTAATTTATAAATAAAACTTTATTATAGGTATGTATATACAGGCAAAAAACAGCATCTATAAGGTTTGGTACTATCTGCAGATTCAGCCATCCACTGGTGTATTGGTGCTTCTTTCCCACAGATCAGGGCCTCTGTGGTGCTTCTTTGAGACCCTCAGAGGTCAGCACTCAGGAGTCGGCTGTGGATTCACCTGATGGTTTTCCAAGGCCTTGATAAGTGTGGATGTTGATTTAAGTTAGGTTGACCGAGGTGAAGTGACTAGACTTTGGGTGTACATGATCTAAAATAAGAAGGCATGACCTAAGCAGTATAACAGTGGTTTTCAGACTAGTGCCTCTCAGACTTCAGAGTGCATGTGAATCTCATGACTACGTGTAGCCCTACCCAATACACCTATTTAAAAAGGAAGGAAGGAAGGAAGGAAGGAAGGAAGGAAGGAAGGAAGGAAGGAAAGTCATGTCCAGACAAAAGTATTGCAATTAAAGATGAGACGGAGGCAGGAGACTCAATTTTCAGGGTTCATATCCCATTTCCAAACCTTGTTGCCATTCCTCGTCCTTTTGCTTTCAGGTCTATGAAGAGTAGATTAAGTCCATAACAGCTACCATTTATTGTGTACTTACAAGGCACTTGGCATTGTTTTTGCTGCTTTAAGCATGTTATCTCATTCACACAGCATCCTAGAGTACTATCCTTATATTGCTGATGATGGGGGAAAAAAAATAAAATTAGCAGTAACTCCCTTGCATTTACACAGGAAGAGTAGGGATTTATTCCTGATTCACCTGAGTCCAAAGTCTAGTCTAATAGTTCCTTGCCACTGGGTAATAAGGAAGCATTTCAGGGATGTGTAAGCTTGAAGTCAGGGTGGGATGGTGCAGAAGATGGAGACGCTCAGAAAGCCTTGCAGAACAACGCGCCTGACAGGAGGTTTATGCCCTTCGTATTTGCCTCATTAGAGCGTTTAAATCCACGGTCGGCGGGCAGGGGAGGGGGTGATACTTAAGAGAGGGAGCTACCTCAGATAGTATCTGGTAGCTTGCAAGGTGCTTGCAATTTTAGCACATTGCTGAGGCCAACCTCTCCCTTTCCCCAGGAACTCTCCACGAATTTTTCCTCCTGCTATCTAGGAGGAAAGCTCCACCCTAGATTTTTGTGAGGATCTACGGAAATTAAGGCTGGTGGTGTTAGAGTCAGAGGATTTAAGGTTGACTTCCACAACATACTGGATTGGAAAAAAGTGTGGTAGTTTGCCCAACGAGCGGGGGCGGGGGGGGGGGGGGACAAAAAACAGTTGAAAGCATAAGAGAACAACTTCTAGACAAATTGTCTTTTCATTTTGACTTGGAACTAGAAATGGGGTTAAAGGAGGTGCCTGCTTTCTTAAGGCTTGCTTGTAAGCACCAGTCAACTAGTGAAAGACGATTAGGAATGTCAGCCTTTTCCTGACTGCCAGGACAGAGCAGTAGGTTCGTTTTCAGTACTCTTCGAACAACTACCATTGAGAAGGCATCCCAGCAGACTTTATATAACCTAGTAATGTTGTCTGCACATTTTTCAGGAGGAAGCAGATTTTCCATAGGAATAGCTGTCAGCTTTCAAGAAGATAGTTTGCTTTTTCATCCTGAAATTGAGCAGGAGACTGTGGAGAAGAAAATCATGCCTCCGATCAATCAATAGGGAGAACCCCTCCCCCCATACTCTTAACAACAGGTGGTTGTGATGAGGACGGTCAACTCCTTTATGCACAGTTCACAATTGTAGGCGGAGCGTTCAATTTCAGCGTCTCTTAACCTGTTGCTGAGAGACGAGGGAGCCCAGCACTCAGTGTCCGGGAACATGGGGTTTCCTGCTGGAGAGGAGGCTGAGGTGTCCAGGGAGATTGGTTTTACCCATTCTCCTCCGTCTCCCTCAAAGCCTTACCACCCCACCCCCGCCCCGCCTCATTTTTGTGTTCTTCTGGGGTCCTTCTGTTCTCCTGAGGAGCGGGAGATGAGGAGGAGGGATGATCTCCATCCTGACCCCAGTCCTGCAGGGGAGTTGCCAGAAGGGCTATTTTTAGTGGTAGCTGCTCCCCTCTAACACCCAGGGGAGGAGCTGCGGCAGTGGAGCGGCCGCAGAGCGCGGAGAAGGCTCGGTTTTCCGCGCCCTGTTAGGGATGGGGGAGGTATTAGGCGCAGCCAGTTCCCCAGGCAGAGGCCGCAAGGTGGCCGTCTCAGAGGCCCGGGCGGCCCCGCCGGGAAGCGCGGGAGGGTTCGTTTTCCACATCCAGGGGAAAGCCTCCGGCGGCCAGCGGCAGCCTCGCCGGCCAGTCCGGGCTCGGGGTGGTCTCCGCAGAGGAGGAAGTTCCCGGGCACGGCTGCCTGCGTCACAGCGGGGCTGGGACCGCGGGGCGGGCGGGCGGGCGGCGGCGGCGGCGACCCCGGGGCCGGGCGCTGGGCGGCGCTGGCTGCCGCTGGCCCGGCTGCGCGCGGGGCGGCGCTGGAGGCGGCTCCGTCCGCGGCCGGGGAGGCGGAGGGGAGGAGGGCTGCGGGGCTGGGGCGGTAGCTGCGTCCCGGCTCGGAGCCCGCGAAGAAGACGAGGAGGAAGGCGCCGCCGTGGCCGCGGCCGCAGTGCTCTGGGAGCTCCACGCCATGAGCAGCGGCCCCGCCGACGACCCCGCTGTCGCCGGCCGCCGCTGAGCCGGACCGGGAGACAGCTCGCCGCTCCCCAGCACCCTCCCCGCCGACACCCTCGCGCCCGGAGGTAAGGGCGGGGACCGCCGAGGGATGGAGAGGGGTGGCCCGCCGAGGACCGCCGGGCTGGGTCCGCTAGGTGCGCGGGAGCCACTGCTCGCCCCGCCTCGCTGCGCCCTGCCTGCTCCCGCTCTCGGGCGGGCGGAACGTGGTCGCCTGCCCGGTGTTTGGTCCTTGCAGCCACCCGCTATTGGGGCTTTGGGACCCGCCAGCCCCTACCCCACCCATCCTAAGCCAGCCCCAGCGTCGGGACCGGGGACCCCAGCCTGGCGCGGAGCACCGCGCGGCAGCCGCAGGTTCTGCGGACTTGGTGGGGGGTTGGGGGGATTGGGGAGTGGAGGACGAGGAAAAAAGGCGGCCACCACCGGGGCGATCGTCCTTCGTCCCTACCTGATAACCCGGTGAGACCCCACGCCTGTCCCTTCTGGTCTGCTCTCCCTTTGTACCCCCGAGCCCCTGAAGTTAGCACTTTCGGGGGGAGAGGAATTTGATGGTCTCCGACGGGAACCGGAGCGCGGTGCCTGCCCCTTTGCAGGACCCGAGGGGAGAGAGGGTTTAGCCGGGTCGGGAGGGCCCCAGAAGCCAGGTGTCTAGGCCAGCGGTTGAGACCAGAACTGCCGCCTTCAACCCAAACCCAGGGTCGCCGGTATTTCCCTTTCCAGCTGGTTCCAAGCAGCGAGGTGGCTAGGGATGGAGTTAGCAACTCCGGAACCTTGGGATGTGCTCCTGTAGAGGCTAATTCCGTTCTTTTCTCCCCAGCCAGTTCTTCCCTCCCCCACCCCACGCCTGCCGGTGTACATAAGATTACAGTTCCTTCAAAAGCTTGCACGGTACCTAGCTCTGAATAACCGCAGACACCTAGCCCACATCCCAGGACGGGTATTTCAGAGTGTGAAGATCAAACTTCACTTGGTTCAAATTCTTTTTAAACATTTGAAACTCAGCAAATCCGTTAGGTTAACACTTGCAAGTCCCCATCCTCCTTAAAGTAAAAAATAAGAACCAGTCATATTTGTGGGAGTGCTGGGCTTGGGCAAAAGGAGGGTTGAGTGGCCCTATTTATTGCAGCTTTATGGGGGAGGAATAGATAAAAGAAATGGCAGTCTTATTTTATTCACATACTTCTTATAATGTAAGAAATGGAGGTTCGACCCACGGGCACATTTATGGACAGGTATAGACTGCTTTCCTAAGGCATCCGTGAGGCTTCTTCATGGACAAGTCAATAAGATGCCATCTAGATGGGAAAGGAGGCAAAGTGATGGTAACCCCCTTGCTTGGCCCAACACTGCAAAATCGCTGGAACCAAGGAACTTTATACGTGTGTACATTTTTAAATTTTTTAACGATTTGTGTAAAACCAAAATGTAGATTTAACTTCCCCAAATTTGCTCAGATTCATAAACCGTGTGTTGGGCATGTGGATATAGATAACGCATTAGGTGTATACAGCTCTAATCTATGATATTTGTATTTCTTCTGAATTGCTTAATTAGGAAAGACCAGAGGCGTAACCCTGATTTACTTTACTTTGGAGTGGTTAATTTAAGTACAGTGTTGAGATCAGTTTGTTTGTTTGCTTTTGAGGGGCAGTTGGGGGCCAGCGTTGCAAGGACGGCTCCTTTTCATGGTTCACTTAATGGATTGACCACAGATGGTTCCTACCACTTCAACAATGCTATCAGAGACAGCAAGCATGTTTAACAATTTTCTTAGTAATAAAATTATCAAAGTCTTTGTTAATGGTACTAATCTTTTATTTCTCAGATTGACTAAGCACTTTGTTTAATGAAATGCTTTTAGAAGAAAATGCTTTTAGTGAAAAAAATATGAGGGAGTATAAAAGAATGAATAATTTTCCATTTATGTAAATTTTAACTTTTAAAAACAATACAAAGTTAGCAATTTTTAAAATGCCTAAGATGTCTAATTTTTACCAAATTGCTGTTACAATTTTCCAGTAGTCTGTAGTATTTTTAAGTTATAGTCACCAGTAACATTATAATAGAGCCCAAGTGTAAAAACAGATGGGGTTGAAGGTTATACAAATTTTGCCAAGCATTGTGTTAAAGATTTTATATGGTGGGTACATTGCTATAATACAGTCGAGCACTGTAGGTACCTAACATATCTTATACTTAGATTCATAAAACAAATTCTTCTTTTTTTTTTAAGATTTTATTTATTTATTTGACAGAGAGATCACAACTAGGCAGAGTGTGAGAGGGAAACAGGCTCCCTGCTGAGCAGAGAGCCAGGGATGCGATGTGGGGCTCCATCCCAGGACCCTGAGGTCATGCCTGAGCCGAAGGCAGAGGCTTTAACCCACTGAGCCACCCAGGCACCCCCCATAAAACAAATCCTTGAAGTAGATGGTGCCATCAACTTTTTACAGAAGAAGGAGGGTCAGAGTTTGTGATTTGCCCAAGACAAGACAGCTAGTTTAATGCCTGAATGAGGCCAAGCCTCTTTAGCCTTATTGATGTATTTTTTTGTTATCCAAAGCTGCCTATCTTTTTTTCTACAAAAATGTATTGTTAGCTTGCTGTAATGACTCTGTGAAGAAGCTGAGATTGATGAAGTAGAATCACCTGTCCAGGGTTTTCCATGGAACTAGTATATAGCAGAATTCACATCTGGAATCAGGGTCATCTATTTCTTAAACCCCTGTTCTTGCCACCGCTCTCCATAATGACAGATTAAGAACTTAACCTGATGCACATTTCACTTTTTTTCATCAGCTGTTCTCATCCACGTGACAGTGATGGTCTCAGAGGCTACAATACACTCGCAAGGTTTTATATTCAGTCCCTAGAGTGCTGGCTGTATCTCCAGCCCAAGATCACTGATGAAAGCGTATTTGCAACCAATGAGGGTGACATGACTATAAAGGTATCTTTGAATGGACTTCATTTCTCTTAAAATATAAATCAGGCTATGTTGGCATGAGGAAAAGAGCATGGTCTCAAGATGGGAAAAGCTGGTCTCAGATTTTGGCTTTACTGTCCAAGAGGAGTGTAAACTAATAACTGCCGTGGAACTTTCCTGAGCCCATTTCCTGACATATAATGGAGTTAATAAAACCTACTTTGTTGGAGTTATTATCTGGACTAAATGTAACAATCCATATAAAGGACAGCTCCTGTCACCTACTAGGTGTTCTGTAAATGGTAGGCATTAGCACCCCTGTATCCCAGTACTGAAGGAAATTGCTGCTGGATTTTGCTCCATCTATATTTTACATGCATATAGTGATTAGTCATTGCTATCAGTGATTCATTCTTCATATGGCTAGACAAAGGTCCAATCTGGTCTCTAGCATCTTTAACTTTTGAATCACATCCTTTTTTTGACTTATAAACATTTACTCACCTTACATAGTTTTTCGTTTGCTCCACTCTGCATTTTTTTTTTTTTTTTTAGAACTTTACTAGCCATACTTCAGTGAGTTGGAATTTGTAATTTTTGGCAAACGCACTTTCCTGTTTTCTGTGTCTTCTGATTTCTCAGCCTTGCTTATCACTCAAGGCACCATGACAATCCCACTATCTTCCCACCACATACCTCACCCCTGACCAGATCTCCGCTAGCTAAAAGGCTGCATGTCCTTCAAGGCCCAGCCTAAATGCTACCTCCTTCCTGAGCCCACATACCTTCCATTTTAAATCCTTTCTCAGTTCACTTATAATTCAGATACCATATACTCCTAATAATTAAAAAAATATATTATCTTTTTAATTTTTTAGTTATTTGACTAGATAATATTCTATGAAAGTCTGTACACTCTTTGAGGGCAAGGGAATTTTTCTGTTTCTTTATATTTCTTGCTTAGTATAAAATACAAATAGTTTCTAATTTCTTTTTTTTTTTTTAAGATTTTATTTATTTATTTGACAGAGAGAGATCACAAGCAGACAGAGAGGCAGGCAGAGAGAGAGAGAGGGAAGCAGGCTCGCCACTGAGCAGAGAGCCCGATGCGGGACTCGATCCCAGGACCCTGAGATCATGACCTGAGCCTAAGGCAGCGGCTTAACCCACTGAGCCACCCAGGCGCCCAATAGTTTCTAATTTCTGAATGAAAGATGAGTCAGATATACTGAGGGAGAGCCTTATAGTAATTAGGAAAGGGGCCTAAATTATTTGTCCCTGTCACAAGATTATTAGTGACACCTTCCCCTTTATTTTGAGACTTATTTGTCCCACCCTTCTCCACCAGTTTAATTGGTATTACGTTTACTGGAAGGCCTTTCTTTTTTTCTTTTTTTTTTTTAAAGAGAAGGTGGGTGGGGCACAGAGAGAGAGGAAGAGAGAATCCCAAGCAGGCTGCATGCCCAGTGCAGAGCCTGACCCCGGACTCAGTCTCACAACCCTGAGATCATGACCTGAGCTGAAATCAAGAGTCTGTTGCTTAACTGACTGAGCAACTCAGACATCCCTGGAAGACCATACTTCTTAAAGCCTTGGCCATTTGGGACCAGATAAGATAGCTATGTTTCATTAATAAATGGCTCCTGTGGTGGTATAGAAAACTCATTAACTTTGCAAGTACTGAGCCCATCAACAGTATTTGAGTAGTTTGATATTTCCAGTGGGCCAGATGGATTTCTTTAATTAGGAATAGGATTTACCTGAGGGAAAGGAATACCTACCGTGAGAGAAGGTTGAGGTAATGAGCAAGGAGGATTTCAAACCCCTTTGGTTGGTAATAGGACTAATCATGGCACAGTGCAGAGACTGCAACCAGAAGTGACCTTCATGAGAGAATCAGCACAGGGAGAAGATGCAGACCATTTCCCACAAATGTGAGAGGTGGGAAAAATGGAAGTGGTAACAGAAATGAAGCACAACTACAACATTATATGACTGAGACTTGCAAGATAGATGGTATTCCTGGAGTGTAGAAATAGGAATGACACTGTGAGGCAAGATTGGCAGGAGAGGAGAGGAACTAGGGTGGCCTCAAACGCCCAGTACCTTAATATATTCTCATTTGCTGCCTGGGCTGGCCCAGAAAGACAAGAGGATAATCTCAGAGGTTTGCTTACAGTAGATAGTTTGGCAGAAACATATTGAAAGTTTCCTAATTATCAGGAATAGAGAATGAACTCTTCAATAGAGAATCTGGGCTATCTGCTTAGAAGTGTGACACACAACTTCTGGGAGTGAATTTAGGATTACTTTTTGATATTGGATGGGTATTACTCTAAAATATGGTTCTATAGGGGCTCCTGGGTGGTTCAGTTGATTAGGCATCTGCCTTCGGCTCAGGTCATGATCCCAGGGTCCTCAGTGGGGAGTCTGCTTCTCCCTCTCCCTCTGCTCTCATGCTTCTACTCATGCACTTTCTCTCTCTCTCTCTCAAATGAATAAAAATAAAAAGATCTTTTAAAAAATCAAATAAATAGAATAAAATAAAATATGGTTCTATAGTCTGTGATGTATCAAATTGTGAATGGCAGCTGGTAGAGAAATGGTAATGTGGATTCAGAAAATGAATAGGATTTAGAAAAGGGGCAACCAGCAAAATTCAGAAATCATGTTTAAGAAAGATGCCTTAAAGCCTAGGGAAGTAACTGAAGATGTTTCAGATGACTGAAGTATTTTGAGTCAAAGGAATCCAGAAATATATGTTGTTTGAAGAACTCTTCTAAGAACTGGAAAAACCAGAGCTATTCTGTTGGAGAAGGGCTGAAGGTAGAGCAAAGAGGAGCTATTTTGGCTAAGCCATAGAACTGCATGAATGCTTGAAACACTAGCGAGAACATAATGGAGCTCATAGAAAAGTGTTTCCCAACCTTTGTTTTGTTTTTTTTTTTTTTTCATTATTACTCCTCCTCCACAAGTTTTTTTAGATAAATTGTAATATTGCAGATACACTGTATATCTGTTCATGAACTGTGGCCTTTTGGCAGGCTACAAACAATTATTTAAGATTTTTTTTTTTTTTTAACCCTGCCTTTCAGAACTGATTTTTGACAGCGCCCCCCAGTTAAGAACACATGGTGTGGCATGATTCTATATTATGTCCGAAAATCATAAAAGGGCTGGAACTAAAGACATAAAGAAAAGTCAATATATGTATTTGTATGAATGTGTATGGTACCTTAATTCACAAATTCTCTGGAATTAAATTGTTCTTTTCTTTTTTTGCCTTTATAAAGAGAAGCATACTCTCTCGACTCTTAAGCTGAAATATACTTGTAAAAAAATACAAGGCTTCTAGTTGCCCCAGTTCTCCTTTGGCAAAATTATTAAATTTATAAAGTTATCTTCCAAAGCCCCCTCTACCTTCACTCTTTTCTTTCCTGGATAGGAAGCCCTCCGCAGACTTTAAATGCTCAATACCTTTTATTTACTTATGTTATGCTGGGAAGTCTCTGCTATTAACTATTCATTCTTGTAACCAGTCAATTATACATGAGCATAAATTAGTTTGTCTTTAATAGAGCATTTGTATTTTAAGCCATTTATTTATACTTATGAAATACTACGTTCCCTTCCAAAGAGATTTCAGTTTGTAACAAGTAGATATTTGCAGGGGAGTGGGGCTGTGATGTCATTCTCTGCTTTTTCATGTTCTGTTCCTTACTCCAGTTCCCTAGGGAGCATAAGGCTGGGCTTCTGGTGTCCAGTCTCAGGAGCTGCAAGCATTAGAAGAGCTTGGCTTTTTTGTATATTGACTTCTTTCAGCATTTGGAGCCCATCAGCCCTGGCACAGTCCCTTCTCCCCAAATAGCTCATCCTCCAGCTTTTGTTTTAACTGTATTGTTCTTTTTCCCTTCCTTCACCGTCAAACCTCCAGTAATTGTTTTTCAACATCTTTTCTCTATCATTTTTGGAGCTGCACTGAAACCTCCCTGAGGGCAGAGACTGTATCTGTCTTGTTCAGTTCTGTACCCACAGCACCTACACGGACTCTGGACAAAGCCGCTCAAGACAGTTGTGGGATAAATATTTACCGATAGATGTTACAGTAACATTTCTAAGCTACCAGTTTGGAGTGTATCCTTCTCCCTTTCTGTTATTTTAATTCTGATTATGAAATTTGATAGTGTAACTAGAAGTTATCCTTCTTAATAGGGTTATGAAATATGTACAGGTAAATATTTCTGTATGTGATTGGAAATTAGGGGCTAGCATTACATAAAATATATCTGAGGCAAAAGCCACTAAATAAGCTAAATGAATGAAAACTCAGGAGTCCTGTGATTTCATTCTGTGTATTTGAAGAACTTATCAAACCAACAAAAATTATTAAGTACTCTTTCTCAAATATTGTTGAGGTTTATGAAAATTAGGAAAAGGTTCAGGGGGTGCCTGGGTGGCTCAGTCAGTTAAGCATCTGTCTGCCTTCAGCTCAGGTCATGATCTCAGGGTCCTGGGATTGAGCACCGCATCAGGCTCCCTGCTTGGTAAGGAAACTGCTTCTCCTTCTCCCTCTGCCCTATTCCCTGCTCATGCTCTCTCTCTCTCTCTGAAATAAATAAATAATTTTTAAAAAGGGGGGTTCAACTATTTTTTTTAAATGGGAAATATAACCAATAAATCCAACTTCCGGAAAAGTATTACAGAAGATTCTCAAGCTAATAACACCTTGCTTCATTAGAAAAACACTCCCAGACTAATTCGTATTATCTCCCTTGACATTAGCTCTAGGATAATGTTCTTATCAGCAAAGTTGGGAAATACTGTCCAGCACACACAACTTTCTAGTTTGTTTGAATATGCTCATTTCTATATCACTAGTATTTAGAATAGTGCCTCACATGTAGCAAAGGATCAATAAATATTTGTTGAATGAGTAAATGAATGAAATCCAAGATGGAGAAAGATTAACCATATGCCATGAGGGCAAAAGCAAATTTATTTCTAAGGAAATGGTGCTGGATGACTAGTAGACTGAATATACTGTTAGAAAAACTTTCTAGACAAATCATTTATTTATGAGCATACATTAAAGTTCTATTCCAGTCTGACATATAAGAGAAAGGTTTCTGGTAAGACAGTTTGAAAATTCATTCTTACTAGGGACATCTTATAAAAGGAATGGGTGGTTAGACATCATTATGAGACTAGATAAAGAATGTGGGTTGAAGGTTATTAGACTGTGGAGTAACAGTTGGCAGTTAACTGGGTGGCTTGGTAGCTGGTTTCCAAGGACGAGCCTAATCCCCATTCCACATTGTACAGGAGGCTAGCCTGTGCAGTAAGGATGAAAAAATTAAGACATAAAGATGAGAAAGGGTGAAGTAAAAGTGTCTCTTCTTATAAACTTTGTGATTAGAAATTAGGATTCCATATACTAAGGAATCTACAAAGCAGCAATTAATAATAAGTGCCTCACTAATCTCTAACTGACCTGCAGGTATTTAAAATTTACCCAAAAAAGCTTAGAAGTAAATATGTTGACAGTCATTATTTTAGTCAATCCTTGTACATAAACATGTAGAAGATTTTACTTGTCCCAAGAGTGTATCCTAAAAATGTAATCACATTAATAGCATTTTGTCTATTAGCTTTCTTCCCCCACATGACAGCTTTCCCCATAATGTGATTGCAATAAACAGAGCAGCCTACTATTGAACTAATTAAGGAATTAGGGAGCAAATCAATTAAAACTAATGATCTCCAGCATCTCTTTTACTTATGAATGCCATGTTCTGGGTTGTAGGAGAGGGAGGAAACCTTTGATGCTACCTAGAGACTGTCTAGTGTGTATCAGATATATTCTGAGTATAAAAAAACTCCTGTCTTTATTGCTCCAAATTTGGAACATATCTTAAGACAACATTATAAAATGTTGTCAAGAAATGTCCAATGTCCAATGATAAGATAAGGCCGTATTGTTGGTTGTTGCAGTAACTACCCACCACTAAATCAGAAAGTCTATTTTAAAAAGTCAGAATTCGGGGCATCTGGGTAGCTCAGCGGGTTAAGCCTCTGCCTTCAGTTTTAGTCATGATCCCAGAGTCCTGGGATCGAGCCCGCTTCCCCCATCTCTCTCTGCCTGCCTCTCTGCCTACTTGTGATCTCTTTCTCTTTGTCAAATAAATAAATAAAATCTTTTTTTAAAAAAAGTCAGAATTCTAGTTTCTCTAGAGGTCAGGAATCTCTAATTATTCTGCTTGTTGACTTTCATATATTTACAATTTCAATTCCAAAAAACAGTATAAAAGCAAAAAAGCTGGGGCACCTGGGTGGCTCAGTCGGTTACACATCTGCCTTTGGCTCAGGTCATCCTGGGATGGAGCCGCACATGGGGCTCCCTGCTCAGCGGGGAGCCTGCTTCTCCCTCTCCCTCTGTCATTCCCTCTACTTGTGCTCTCTTGCTTTCTCTCTCTCTCAAATAAATAAAATTTATTTTAAAAAACACAAAACCTGGGGCGCCTGGGTGGCTCAGCGGGTTAAAGCCTCTGCCTTCAGCTCAGGTCATGATCCCGGGGTCCTGGGATCGAGCCCCGCATCAGGCGGGGGCTGTTTGTGGGGAGCCTGCTTCCTCCTCTCTCTCTCTCTCTCTGCCTGCCTCTCTGCCTACTTGTGGTCTCTATCTGTCAAATGGATGCATATTTAGAAAAAAAAAAAAAAAAGCACAAAACCTAATTGCCTCTTTCTAAAGAACACATTAGGTTGGGTAAAGACAAAAATAACTTTTGCTACCTGGGTAGGATATATAAGTAAATAATTTTACAGCCTCATATTGAAAAAAGGCCATCTCAAAAGTTATTTTGAGTTATTTATTCTATTAGTTATTCTATTAAAATACTTTAAAAAGTAATTTTATCTCAGTATGTGTTGTTTTTCGGATAAATCACATAAGCTAAGCTAAGCCATGGCAGATGACGGTATTTAAAATGTTAGACTTTACTTTTTTTTTTCTTTTCAGCGTAACAGTATTCATTGTTTTTGCACCACACTCAGTGCTCCATGCAATACATGCCCTCCCTATTACCCACCAAAGTAAAATTAGACTTTACTTTTTAAGATGAAATTAATTTTATAGAGCATGTTATAAAATGATTATGATCTTCTTTGAGTGTGATGAAGAACAGATAATGTTTGTATATATGATATGTAAATTTAAACTATCCCATGATAGTATTTTGTCAAAGATTGTTCATTCATTATCTAATTTTAATATTAGTCCCAAGCTTTAAAATTAATTATCTTGAATTACAATTTACACTGCCATTTAAAAATAGTATAAGGGTGTCTGGGTGGCTCAGTCAGTTAAGCATCAAACTCTTGATTTCAGCTCAGGTCATGATCTTGCGGTTGATCGAGCCCCAAGTGGCGCTCCATTCTCTGCTCAGAATCTGCTTGAGATTCTCTCTCTCTCTCTCTCTCTCCCCCTTTGCCCATCCCCCCATGTGCATATAGGCTCTCTCTCTTTAAATAAAGAGATAGGGGCGCCTGGGTGGCTCAGTGGGTTAAAGCCTCTGCCTTTGGCTCAGGTCATGATCTCAGGATCCTGGGATCAAGCCCTACGTTGGGCTCTCTGCTCAGCAGCGAGCCTGCTTCCCTTCCTCTCTCTCTGCCTTCCTCTCTGCCTACTTGTGATCTCTGTCTGTCAAATGAATAAATAAAATCTTTAAAATAAATAAATAAAGATATAAAATCTTTAATAATATGATTCCTATTCATATTAAAAATCTACCAAATAAATATGGCATTCCATAGTTTCACTTTACTGCAGCATTGCCTAAAATTTATAACCACCATTAAAAAAACAGATACTAGCTGTAATTCAATTTTGTTGAACATATCTACAAACACTTAAATTTTTAGTGTAAAGAATGATCTGACCTATGATATAAATACAAGGAATTTAGTAACTTCCAATTAAATATGCATCTTATTAGAGAACAGATAAGTCATGCATAAGCTAAAATACATTTTAACCGCTTTACTGAGATATAGTTTCCATACTGTAACACTTAGTTTAAAGGATACAACTCAGTGTCTTTTAGTATAATTACAGAATTCCTCACCATAATCTAATTTTACATTTTTGTCACCCCAGAAAGAAACCTGTACCCATTAGCTTTCCCTCCCCACCATGCCCCCCCACTCTCCCTCCTGCCAAGCTCTAGGCAGCCACCAATCTGTTTTCTTTATCTATAGATTGACCTATTCCAGACATTTCATGTGAATGGTATCCTACAGTACATGGTCTTTTGTGACTGGCTTCTTTCACTTGGCATACATTTGAGGTTTATCCATGTTGTGGTATGTATTAGTACTCCATGCCTTTTTATTGCCAAATAATATTTTATTGTACGGATATACCATATTTTCTTTATCCATTTATCAGTTGATGAACGTTTAGGTTGTTATAAGGAATAATGGTCCCATGAATGTTTGAATACAAGTTTTTGGGTGGACATATGTTTTCATTTCTCTGTTGGATAGATTTATGTAGAAATGGAATTGCTGGGTCATGTATAACTTTGTGTTTCAAGTTTTGAGGTGAGTTTGATGTAAATGAGGTATAATTTTTGCATCATGTCCCAAACTAGAATAAAATCAGGGCTGAGATATTAAACTGTCTCATTAATTTTCATTAAAAAACAGTTTAACTTGTCCAAGTATTCATCTTTAGGAATATCCATTGAACTCTGAATTTTAGCATACTTCAACCACAGTTTGCAAAGTACTATTAAAGCACTGCTAAATCTCTTTAAATTTTGGATTAAAAATTCTGGTTAAGAAATATAGAAAAGGAGGCACCTATGTGGCTCAGCTGGTTGAGCATCCAACTCTTGATTCTGGCTCAGATCACAGTTTCGTGGTTCTGGCATCAAGCCCAACATTGGACTCTGTGCTCAGAAGAGAGTCTGCTTGGGATTCCCCCCCCCCCCCGCTCGTGTTCTCCATCTTTCTCTAAGATAAATGAAATCTTAGGAAAGAAAAAAGAAATATAGAAAGCACTACTGAGGGCTAACTCTATAGCTATTTGTATATTTTTGGATTCCTGATCCTTAGGAACTGAACACCACCAGTTAATGCCAAACTTCTGTGCATTTTTCCCCTTTTTGTTGTCCAGTGAAGGAGGGATATTTTTCATACCCCTTACTCTAGAAATAAGTGTTTATTAGCTTCTGCCTAGAAAATGTGAACTCCATTCATTTGAAAGTCTACTGTCTTGTTAGTTTCCCTCTGGAAAGAGGTAAAGTCACCGATAAAATTAAAATATCTCTTATTGGTTAACATTTTTTTCAGGTACTGCTCTTTTGCCTGGGATGGTGATAGAGAGGCTGTCTTGATAAATTGGATCTGTTTCAGTCTATTTCACACTATTCTTCTAACTCATTGTCAGGCCAAGACCTGGCAGAAATTTCCCTTAACCCTTTCTCCTCACACCCTAAAATCACCTAGACAGATTTCCCTTTTCCCTTCTTCAAAGTGAATCTGTTTGTTTAAGGAAGTATTCTCCTAACACACAAGAGACAAACTCTTGCAACCACTTAACCTTCATTCTTAGAGGTATCCTAAGCAAGTGGGAAGCTAAAGGTCTAGTAAGGGCCCAAGGGACTCACTCACCATAAAAACAGAATACTATAAATAACTGCTTCCAAACACAGGCAAATGAACAGAAAACCTCTGAAAAAAATTCCTATGTACAATTTTAACTGTTAGGCAGATGCAAATATATACACAATATGACCATAAGCAAAACACAGAAAACTTCAGACTTCTGTGAATGTTGTCAAAGGATGATTTTCAAAAAGTTGAATGTGACTCTTAATATAGAATGAACATGTTAAGGATTTATTCAAGCTCTTAATAAAGAATCCAGCTGCTTCAAAGAGCATTCAAGGAACTATCTGAAAAAAGAATGTTAGAATAATATTACTAGGTGAGATAGAAAAACTAGGTAATGTCCTTCAGGGCCATAAAAAATAAACAATATTTGGGATTTTCTTTTATACTGGAAAAAAACTACAAATCTGGAATTTAATCAGCAATATTTAGCAAGTCCAAGAAAGGTATATTTCTCTAAATCTTTGGATGAGCCTGTCAAACAGGTCTTTAGTATTACATCAAAATGGTGTACTGCCTTCCCTTTGTCTCGTTTCCAAGTTTTGGGTACTTTTTTCTTAATAATGCATACTTTTCCTCACCCTAAATTTTCTTTTTAAGGGCTTTGACTGTTTCTTAGTAAAATAAGAGACATTTAGCCATGGAATGTGTCAAATACAAAACACTGGCCATGGAAATCCTTAAAACACGGGACAGAAACTTTGGGTTCTACACTTGACTCCTTGGGAGTCCTTTATGTCTCTCAGATGTCAGTGTACCTGTTTAACCTCGTTCTGGGAAGGAGTTCTATTTGAACTTCAACCCCATGTTCAACCACTTCGTAGGGCCCAGACTGCTCTCTAAGCTCTCAACTTGGATGGCAAGTCATCTAAGCCCGGTAGAATGAGAATCCATTCAGATGGCCAGTAGACTTGGGCATTCAAGTGCTCAAATTGCCATAAAACAGCAAAAACTCCAAGGCTCAGGAAGAGAAACACAAAGCATGTCAATAGCATGCATGTCATGAAGTCTCTTAATCCAGAGGCTACTTGCAGCTCTGCCTCTTCTGAGCTGAGTGAGTCTCCATTGAACTTCAAGAACCATTACACTAGGCATTGGCAAACCGTGACCCACGTAGTTTGGGTCTGCAACCAGTTTTTAATCTGGCCCACTTGCTGAAATTGGTTTTTACATTTGTGAAGGGTTGTTTAAATTTTTTTTTAAAGAATATGCAACATGGACTATATGTGACCTGTAAATCCTAAATATTTACTATCTCTCCCTTTTTAGAACAAGATACTTATCCCTGCACTAAAAAAAAAAAAAAAAAAAAAAAAAAAATGACAGCTTTGTTGTTAGTATGTATCAAAGTTCTATAACCAACTTCCTGTAAAAGAAAAGCTTTCTTGTTGGCTAATTTAAAGATTTGCTCTTGATAGGGACATTTTGTGGGAAAATAGAATGGTTAGAAAAGCATTAGATTTGACATCAAAAGAAAATAATATTTGTTAAAGGGCACTAAACTTGGTTGACAGTTGGTCAACTGTGTGGGTGGTAACTAACTTTGCAGAACAAGTCTTAATGTCATTAAAGTTCATGAGAATCAGTTACTTGAGGTTGTATTGAGAGCACATTTCTTTCTGGGAAGAGGTTGCAACTTATATCATAGAAACAGATTAGGAACAGTTTTTCTTTTACAAGGCAATGCATTGTATATTTTAAAAGCATACACTGGGATACAGTAAAAGAAAAGTAGACTCTAGGAACCTTTGACGCCAAACTAACTCTTACAGTTTAATTTAGGACTACTCAAATAAATAGGAAGATGAAAAATTTGGAAGGGACTCAGAAGACCATCACAAAGAGGATTAAAGCATTGAAAAACTGAATCTATGTGGAAAAAATGAAAGGAATTGGATGTTCCAGCTAAGATGAGGATGACAAGGAGAAATCTAACAATTACTTCCAAGCTTATAAAGGGAACTCCAACTGAATGTGAAGAGCAATTATACATCTCTTCTCAAAAGAGGTAAAAATTTAGGGCATCTGGGTGGCACAGTCAGTTAAGCATCTGACCTTTGGTTTCAACTTGGGTTATAATCTCAGGATTGTGAGATTGAGCCCTACATTGAGCTCCATGCTGAGCATGGAGTCTACTGGAGATTCTTTCTCCCATTCCCTCTGCATGTCCCACTCATGCTCTCTCTTTCTAAAACAAATAAATCTTAAAATAAAAAAAGAAAAGAG
This sequence comes from Meles meles, assembly GCF_922984935.1. Classification (NCBI taxonomy): domain Eukaryota; kingdom Metazoa; phylum Chordata; class Mammalia; order Carnivora; family Mustelidae; genus Meles; species Meles meles. The sequence continues at coordinate 140,478,225 of NC_060066.1, read as the reverse complement.
GTAAAAAAAAATTAACTTGCAGCATGAAGAGGACATCAAGACATCATCCTTTACACAAATTTTCATAGAGCCTGGGTCTTTAAGACACTTTAAAAATAGAGTAGAGTTGGGGCTCTCTGCCATGGGTCGAATATGGTCTTGCCTGAAGGCTTAGTCAGATAACCCCTTGAGTTCATGTATTTTTCATTTAAGACCATACTGGATACAAGTCATCAGGTCTGCTATCCTTTGAGGAGATTAAAACCAGCACTGTCCCTAAGGACTTACTCTGTGCTGGAGAGGGTAAGGTAAACAAATATATGAGTAGCAAAGGTAAGGGGTAGCACTACCACAGGGGACAAGGAAATATTTGCAAGTATTTTAAATATTTGGAAAGGGAACCAATGAAAAATATGGCTTAGAAGGCAAAGACCTGAACTCAGGGAGACAGCCATCCCTATTGGAAGAAAGAGCAATCCAGGCAGAGGGAATAGTGAATCTAAAGGCGTATCCGTGGCATGATGAGGAACAGTAAGAGGGTCAGGGTGAGGGAAGGGCACTGAGCAAGGGGGATAATAGCAGTAATTAAGAGAGGATATTATAAAAAAAAAAAAGAGAGAGAGAGAGAGAGAGGATATTGTAGGCTCATGGAATGTCTTGCCCACTTCTTTTTTTTTTGAAAGTTTATTTTTAGGTAATCTCAACACTCAATGTGAGGCTCAAACTCACAACCCAGAGATCAAAAGTCATATGCTCTACTGATTGAGTCAGCCAGCTGCCCCCCTACCCTTTTTAAAAGATTTTATTTTTGTCCACTTCCAGTCTGAGTGAACTGAGGAGCTATTAGAGGATTGTGAACAAATGAGGGTGAAAATCTAACTTAACTTTTCAGAAGATAATTCTGGCTGCAGTGTAGAGAAGCACTTAGCCAATTTTTTTTTTGGCCTTGGGGCCCTTCACTCTTACAAAATTGTTGAAGACCCCAAAAGAGCTTTGTGTGTCTTATATCTGTAGATATTTTACCATATTAGGAATTTAAAACTAAGTATTTATTTTAAAATGACAATAATGAAGCTACCACAAGTTAACACAGATAATGTATTTTAATGAAAATAACTGTATCTTCTTCCAAAAAAGAGATAATAGCATTGTTTACATTTTTATAGTCTCATCAGGATCTGTTCAGCCTGTTCACTGTCAGATGTCATATAGCTCCTAGAAAACTCCACTGTATACTCAGGAGAAAAGGAAAATAAAAAGGCAAATAATGTGTAGTATTCACCTTACTGGTCCCCTGAGAAGGCACCCGTTGAGAAAAAGAGGCAGAGAAGGGACCAGACTGTAAGAGGCAAGTATGGAAGCAGGGACTAGTTAGGAAGCTGTTGCAATAAACCACGAGAGATCCACTGGTGGCTTGGGTCGTAGCAGTCAATATGGTGAGAAATAGTCCTATTCTGGAGATAATGTAAAGGTTGACCCAGTAGGCTTTGTGGACAGAGTGGACTGGGTTGTGAGAGAATAAAGTCAAAATTCCAGGTTTCAGACCCGAAGAACTGAAATGTGAAAGATTGTGGGAAGAGCAGATTTGGGGGTGAAATGAAGAACTCTGATTTGGACTTAATAATTTTGAAGTACCTGTTAAACATCCAATTACAAATATCAAGTCTGCAGCTGGATATTTAAGGCTGGGATTTAGAAGGATTTTTTTAAATTGCCTTTAGATCCCTCAGTACTTTTTATTTATTTTATTTTTATTTATTTATTTATTTTTATTAACATATAATGTATTATTTGCCCCAGGTGTACAGGCCTTTGAATCGTCAGGCTTACACACTTCACAGCACTCACCAAAGCACATACCCTTCGCAATGTCTATAACACAACTACCCTCTCCATACCCCCCTCCCACGACAACCCTCAGTTTGTTTTGTGAGATTAAGAGTCTCTTATGGTTTGTCTCCCTCCCGATTCCATCTTGTTTCTTTTTTTCCTTCCCTACCCCCCAAATTCCCCATGTTGCCTCTCAAATTCCTCATATCAGGGAGATCATATGATAATTGTCTTTCTCTGATTGACTTATTTCACTCAGCATAATACCCTCTAGTTCCATCCACATTGTTGCAAATGGCAAGATTTCATTTCTTTTGATGGCTGCATAGTATTCCATTTTATATATATACCATCTCCTCTTTATCCATTCATCTGTTGATGGACATTTAGGTTCTTCCCATAGTTTGACTATTGTGGACATTGCTGCTATAACCATTCAGGTGTACATGCCCCTTCGGATCCCTACATTTATATCTTTAGGGTAAATACCCAGTAGTGCAATTGCTGGGTCATAGGTAGCTCTATTTTCAACTTTTTGAGGAACCTCCATGCTGTTTTCCACATTGGCTGCACCAGCTTGCATTCCCACCAACAGTTTAGGAGGGTTTCCCTTTCTCTGCATCCTCGCCAGCATCTGTCATTTCCTAACTTGTTAATTTTAGCCATTCTGACTGGCATGAGGTGGTATCTCACTGTGGTTTTGATTGGTATTTCCCTGATGCCGAGTGATGTGGAGCACTTTTTCATGTGTCTGTTGGCCATCTGGATGTCTTCTTTGCAGAAATGTCTGTTTGTGTCCTCTGCCCATTTCTTGATTGGATTATTTGTTCTTTGGGTGTTGGGTTTGATAAGTTCTTCATAGATTTTGGATACTAGCACTTTATCTGATATGTCATTTGCAAATATTTTCTCCCATTCTGTCAGTTGTCTTTTGGTTTTGTTGACTGTTCCCTTTGCTGTGCAAAAGCTTTTAATCTTGATGAAGTCCCAATAGTTCATTTTTGCCCTTTCTTCCCTTGCCTTTGGTGATGTTTCTAGGAAGAAGTTGCTGTGGATGAGGTCAAAGAGGTTGCTGGCTGTGTTCTCCTCAATGATTTTGATGGGTTCCTTTCTCACATTGAGGTCCTTCATCCATTTTGAGTCTATTTTCATGTGTGGTGTAAGGAAATGGTCCAATTTCATTTTTCTGCATGTGGCTGTCCAATTTTCCCAACACCATTTGTTAAAGACTGTCTTTTTTCCATTGGACATTCTTTCCTGCTTTGTCAAAGATTAGTTGACCATAGCACTGAGGGTCCATTTCTGGGTTCTCTATTCTATTCAATTGATCTATGTGTTATGTTTTTAAGAATGCATAAAAGTAAGTTTTCTGAGCCTTTCAGTGTCAAAATCTATTATTTATTCTACTCTCAGACTTGAAAGTTAGTTTGGCTGGATATTGAACTCTAAATTAACAATTACTTTCACTAAGAATTCGAACGGTTTTCTTTTTTACCATTATCTTTTGGTATGTAGTATTATCACTGAAAAGTCTCATGCTGGTCTGGGTTTTGTTTCTTTGTGTGTATCCTCTAACTTCTCTCCCACAGAGGCTTTTAGGATTCACCTCTTTATCCCTGAGTTCTGAAACCTCATGACGGCACAGGTATTTATATCCATTCATTGTGCTAGACACGTTGGTCAGCCTTTTTAAATATTGAGTCTCATATCCTGCAGTTTGGGAAGATTTTGCAATGTTTCCCTGGTAGGTTCTGCATTCATTTTATCTTTTTACTCTATGAACTATCTGTCTTTTAGCTGTCAGATCTGGAATCTATATATCTATTTGTTCTTCCCCTTTGCCTTTTTATTTGACTTTAAGATGAATTTCCTCAGCATTATCATCTAACCCATATATTGACTTTTTTATTATCTTTTTAATTTCCAAGTTTTTTCTGATATGTTTGTTTTATGGGCACAGTATCTTCTGTGAGTACCCTGAGAATATTAATTATTAATTTAAATGGGGTCTGTTTGTGTGTTTCTCCTGCTTTTGGTTTTTCTGTGCATTCATTCACTCTTGATTATGTATTTATATCTGAATTTCGGGTTGGAAGCATTCCCCAAATGGCTGGTAATCTATAATAGTGTTTTCATATTTAATAATGAAGTATAGAAAGCTGTTTAGGAGTATTGTATGAATTGTAGAATTTATCCACCGAAGAGCTTCCCAGTGGTTGTTGAGATGGTAAGCAACCTTTTGGGGAAGGCTTCCACTTAGACAACATTGTTCCAGGATTACAACCTAGCATCTCATTGCCTTTCAAGGTCATATCTACATCATCTTTATCCCACATACAGCCCAGTAGTGTGTGTGTGTGTGTGTGTGTGTGTGTGTGTGTGTGTGCGTGTGTGTGTATAATAGTGTGTATTGACTGGACACATAGGGGTGAGACTCTTTTTATTGATGTAAAAATACCAGGCCTATAGGACTTGTCTAATATAGTGTGGTCAGAGGTGAAGTTTGGTCTCGAAACTTGAACCTCCAGCCCACTGTTCTTTCTACAACTAATGCTCTTCACACTTTCCATCAGAGCCTCCCACAGGATAGAAGAGATTTTCAGAAATCAGACTTTCAGAATTTCAGCTTATTTCAGAAATCTAGAGTAGAGCTAGAAGTATTCTGTTGAAGGACCAATTTTCGTTTACTATCTTGTATTTTAATTTTAAAAAGCACATTTAACTACACCCTTGTTGGTTTCAATATAATACTTTCTTTTAATTTAAAATCTTTGAGTAAAGTCAGTGTGCCTATAAAATCTGCCATGTGTATCCCTTGGCTTCTCATCCTCCCCATCTGGCGTGCATTCACCTCTTCCACCGTGAGCACTGGCCCATGCGACTAGAGAGTTAGGATATTATTGCAAATACTTCAGAGTCTCTGCTTTCTCCATCCCTAACAGTGACTGAAATAAGAAAGGACATTCTTTCTTTCTCTCTCACACCAGTGAGAAACATAATCCTCTGGGTATATGATGTCAAAGTTCAGCCTCCTTGTCTTGACATTCCAGCATTGGTATCACGTATCTCTCACTGGTCTGACCGAAGATGATGAATACTAAGCCTTCATCCCAACTCGCAAGTGGGGAGGAGGATACTTTGAGGGTATACCCCTTGCCTTGAAGGGCACAACTCAGAGTTGATTATATTTTTTTCTCTTTCTGTTTCACTGGCCAGGACTAAGTCACATGGTCACCCCTGGAGGGCTGGAACATGTACTTACCTATTATCATGTAAAAAGGAGAGACTGGATGTTGGGAGACAATAAGTGATCTTCTCTCCCACCGTGATATTGCTGTCTTATAGCTGAAGGCACAAAAAGCATAGGCGCACACGTTGCTGACCATCCCATAGGCCCCAGAAAGGCAGCTATGTTGGTAGATGGCAGCAGTCAGAGGAACAGCCTTTCTGAAGTTGTGTGTTCTTCACACAAGCAGGTCTACCCACCTGATGGTGTGCAGTAGGAAAGGGTTTGTTCTTAGCTCAACTTCTCAGGTTAACCTTATCATCACTTTATCATTATCACTATCTTTAAGATTTCCTTCCACTCAGGAGTTTCCTAAAACTCCAGGTCATACTCTAGACATGTTTGGTGCTGAGTGAGTAAGCTCTGGGAGCCAATAAGCTGGGGGGGACCTGGCAGATTTGCACATCCGAGACCTCTGGGTTTGCAGACACCTGATTCAAGAATTGAGGCAGGGTGGCATTTTCATGGGGTTTGTTTCAATATACCTATACAACAAGGACAGGTAACACTTGGAATTGGGATGGTTGATTGGAGGAAACTGGCCCATCTTGAAAAAATTCACAAACATTTTAAGAAGGACACCACAATTTGGGGGTACTTTTTGGACCCTCTCCATGAACAGTAAATATAGAGAAATATACAGTAAATAGGATTGTTGAGGACCCAAAATCTTCCCAAGAAAGAAGCCTAGCTCATATTTTCTTAATTAAATAATGAGGTTGATAATTGTCATATTTACTGCCAGGCACTTTTCAAACTGTGCATAATTTAAAGATGTTGACACAGGGCTAAATTTTAAACCCAGGTCTTCTGGCTGTAAAATTTGCATTGTAACCACTACATTAGGTGGAACAAAATGGTGAGTGGGGATGACTTTTTATTTTTGTAGATGAATGTGGCTGTTCATGACTAAACTTTGTGTTCTGGGAATGTCGATGTTCAGTGATGTAATATATACATACAAGGTAATAACGGGTGTTATTTATTAGTTTTATTGTGGGCATATAGTTGTTTGGGACTAAGGACTTTAGATCACCCTAGATATACACATCAGCTATAATCACTTCACAGAGAAGTAAATTTGCACAAACTACCTTTACATTTTATATTAAGATGCTCTGAAATTCATGCCAGTGTTCTAAGTAGGAGCACATCCTTTCTTTGTAGATTCACCTAAGGACGGTCGTGGGCTCAGTAAGCAGCGGCCACTGGGGTTAGAAGGAGGATGCTGAATCTGATGAGAGCGTGCCTCTGCAGAAATTTTCAGGGGATCTCTTCTGCCATAGAAGAGAAAAAAAAACGTTAGACCCAAACTGGAGCCACACACAAAGGACCATGTCACGTTAGAATATTTTATATACATACCCAAAATGGTGTAAGGGAGGCGAGGTGTGTTCTCAGTGTCAAGCAGCAAACATATTTGTAGAGAACCTCGGGAACGTGAGTGTGTGACTGCGAGCATCTTTACACTGACTCAGCTGTATTGAGATTTTTTTGTAATCGAAATACACCACCATGCTTTTCAAAAGCCCCCCTGTGCCACATCCAAATATGAGCAGAATAGGTCCCTTATATGAAGAAACCACAAATCTTGAAAACAGTGGTGTTCCTTGATGTGCTTTGGCCACACCACTGTTTGACTTAACTAACATTTCTGGTAATGGAATTGCTTGAGTCTCAGAATTAGTTTGCTTAGAATTTTTATGTTTCTGCCAGACCTCTTCCTGTTGATATATACAAACTGAATCAAAATTATTTGCATGACATCATAAGTAGTGTAAGTATAGCATCTGAAAACAGCCTAAGGCTTTGATAGATTAATTAATCTATTTGGGTGTGTTTGCTTGGAAACCTGGAGCAAAGCCTGTTGTAAAAATATATTTGTTTTTAGAATATAATCTGAAAAAGAGTTAGAAAGTTTGTAACCTCCATAACATTTTAATATAGTAATTCCTGGGAGCATGGGTAGCTCAGTCAGTTAAGCAGCTGCCGTTGGCTCAGGTCATGATTCCCAGGGTCCTGGGATGGAGCTCCGGCATCAGGTTCCCTGCTCAGTGGGAAGTCTGCTTCTCCCTCTTCCTCTGCCCTTCTGCCTTCTTGTGCTCACTCTCTCTTTTGCAAATAAATAAATAAAATATTTTTAAAAATTAAAATAAAATAGTCCTTCCCCATCTCTCAACATCTTGTACTCCAACTAAGACATTTATTTTGTGGAAGTGGGGAAGGTAGAGAAACACAATTTTTAAAAACAGACAACTATGTCTATTAATAGACAACTTTAAAAAACTTTAAAAAAGATTTTACCTAAGCACCATCACTGTTTTTATATTAGAATCACCTCCAAACAGGATTGAAGAAATCTTCCTTGCCTTTTTTTTTTAAGATGTTATTTATTTATTTACTTACTTAGAGAGAGCATGAGTGGGGTGAGGAGCAGGGGTAGAGGCAGACAGAAAGAGAATCTCAAGTAGACTCCACACTGAGCGTGGAGCCTGAGGCAGGGCTCGATCTCAGGACTTTGAGATAATGACCTGAGCTGAAATCAAGAGTCAAATGCTTAACCAACTGAACCACGCAGGCACCCCTTCATTGTCTTTCTAAAACCAAGCAATTGGTATAAAAACTGAACCTGTATCTTATTCTTCATTATCAAGTGATAAACTATATTTATTAATAATATGGACATTCAGTATGCTGAAAATGGACAGTTTTCTCACAGGAGAATGGACTCTTCCTACTCTCATTTAGCTATTGAATGAAGTAGATGCTACCCTTTAAATTCTTTACAGTTATTGGGGCACCTGGGAGGCTCAGTGGGTTAAAGCCTCTGCCTTCGGCTCAGGTCATGATCCCAGGGTCCTGGGATCGAGCCCTGCATCAGGCTCTCTGCTCAGCAGGGAGCCTGCTTCCTCCTCTCTCTCTGCCTGCCTCTCTGCCTGCCTCTCTGCCTGCTTGTGATCTCTGTCTGTCAAATAAATAAATAAAATCTTTAAAAATTCTTTACAGTTATTAAGTGTTTGACCAAGAGACTGAAGAGCTAAGAGATTTAATGCCAGAGTGTTAGGAGCCACTGCCAATGGAAAAGCAAACAGAAATTTAAAAGAAAACACACACTAGTGTAATACACACACACAGAGTAGATATTATCCCCCGAGTATAATATAAATTTAAAGGAAAGCATCTCCGATATGATAATGTAAGGTAATAGGAAATTTTAAGTAGCACCACTCCCGTTTTTAAAGAAATTCTATAGGGAAAACACCCTTTCTTGTTAACTGTTTCCTAAATTAAATCTCAGAGGAATTCAGTCTTCAATTCTGTTGTTTCTATTGTCTGTGGAATGTTAGGTTTAGTGACTGAGAACAGCTGGCTGTAAAAACAGATTTCCTCATTGTAGTCAGGCTTCTCTGCTTACCGTTGTGTACCTCTGGGCAGGACATTTAACCTTCCACAGACGTGATCTCTTCTGTAAGCATGGGCTCACGGTACCGGAGCCTGGAGATGTTTGGGGATGAAGTAATATGTTACATGCCAAGGTCTAGACCCTGACCAGGTACACAGCCAACCTTAGCTCACATTGTGTTGGAGGTGCGTTTTCTTTTATACGTGAAGAGATCTTTGCTAGGTAAGCTCAATACTCACTGTCATTCTAAAATAAAATGACTGTAAAATAAAAATGAATTGCAGTTCTAACATTGACAGGCATTGTCTGCATTCCAAGAATGTTCTGGAAGGGTAAATCATTGCTGCCCATGTGGAGATTCTTGTCCATGTCCGACCGTGACTCCTCGAACTAGGGCAGAGGCTCAGCGTGCCAATGTGAGCAGCGCTCTGCCCTTGCAGAGCATTTGGAGATGAAGTCCTATGTTAATGCCAAGGTCCAGACCGTGGCTAGGTACACAGCCAACCACACGGAGTTCCCGTGTGGGAGGGGCGATAGATGGTGTGTAAATAACCCAGGAAGGGGAGCGAAGGAGTGAACAGAGCAGGTAGGGAAAGTGTTGACCCTGGGCTGCATAGGAAAAGACTCAGCCACAGTCTTCCAAAAGAGGACTCTGCCCTTATGGTCGAAGACCCTGGCAGATGTCCTCCAGCGGCCGCAGGGAGAGCCTGTCTTGAAGCGCTGTTCTAGGGAAAGAGAGGGTTGGAGGTACACAGGAGCTGAAGACGTAATTAACCTATTCCTTATAGCTATAAAATATACATGTATAGAGTGCTGAAGTCCTTCTAAATAAGTGAGTTCTGCTTTGATAGGCCCAAATAAAGTTCTGATTTTTCCTTCAGATTTCATCTGATGCTTGGGTTTATGTTTTATCACAAGAGGAGGAATTAAGGTGTTAGTAGGGAAATAGGTCTCAACCTCAGCTGTGTGTTAGAATCCTGAGAAACCTCCTGCCCAGGGGCCACCCCAGCTCTTCTGACTTCACTGGACCCAAGTATCAGTATTTTTAGAGCTTTTTAGCTCATCCCAGTGAGTAGCCAACAGTGAGAGCCACCCCGGGTAGCTATACTGACCCTGGGTTTTCTTTTCCCCAAGATGTTCTAATAAGCTTCAGAAGACTGGCTCAGCCCAGATTCTGTCAACAGGTTTTCCAATTGACAGTTCGTAATTTCCTATCAGGTCACGTGTTTTCCCTTTGGAAACACATGCCACTTTCTGCCGTTTTGTAAGTGACGCTGGCTTCCAGGGAAAGATTTATCTTGGGCTCTGAGTGGAGTGGCAGGGGGCTTTTCTCAGCTGGCGTTCTGCCTCCAGAGAGAGAGTCTTGCCTATTTTTTCACATTTCCAAGGCATGACCAACTGACAGGTTTTGTTCTAGAGCCTTCTATTCAGTCATTTAATAACGGGTTCTTCCTGTCTGCCATAAACTTCTCACATAGTGGTTTGAAGTCCATTTTTGTACCCAAAGTTGAAGCATTTTGTGCACTTAAAGGTTCTTGACTCACTGCTATACATCTATATTCCTTTGTTTATCTCAGTGTATGTGACATTCCTGTATGGGTTCTGTTTCTACTACCTTTTCATTCAGCAAATATCTATTGAATGACAAATATGAGCCAGACCCTCTCCTAGATGTTATAGACAAAAGAGTGTCCAAAGCAGGCAAAAATTCCTGCCCTCGTGGGACTTACATTCAAGTGAGAGGGAACAGAAGAGGAATATATAGGTAAAATATGTGGTAAGTTCAAGGTGTCAAATGCTATAAAGAAAAATAAAGCAGGGCAGGAGGCACAGAGTGCTGGGGTTCGGGTGGTTTGTGGTATGAAATCGGCTTTGCCGTGTTATCCAAGCAAGAGCTGAAGTCTTGGACCAGAGCGTTGGTGACAGAGATGGTGAAAACTGGCTAAAATCTGTGTATGTTTCACTGAGGCCTTCAGAAAACAAGGGATTGAACCAGACAGATATCATGAAGGGGAGAATTCCAGGCAGAGGGTACTGCAAATGCCCTGAGGCAGGAGTGAACCTGGAATGTTTAAGAACCTGCAAGAAGGACCAGTGCCCTAGAGCAAAGCGAGAGTGAAGGAGAGGGCCAGGATACTGATATTGGAGGGGGGAGTGGTGTAGACTGCATGGGGCCTTATAGAATTTTGGTAAAGCTTATGGCTTTTTTTGCTCTAAGTGAGATGAGCAGAGGAGATGTCTAGGAGAGTGTCCAGCCCAATATTTTAATACGATCATCTGGCCGCTCTGTTGAGACTTAATCTGCATGGGTCAGTGGTAGAAGCAGGGAGATCTGTTCTAATAGCAATAATCTAGTTGAGAGATAATGATGGCTTGGACCAGGGTAATAGCAATAGAGATGAGTCAGAAACAGTTGGCTCTGGATAGAATTTGTAGAATTTGTTGCTCTTAAGTAAGTGTCTGATGTTTCTCCACATTCCTCTTAAAAGAGTCTCAAACTCTAGTAATGGACCCGAATCATTGTAGTTATAGGAAAAGATTAACTTTCTGGCTCTCGAATACCCCAAATTCAGTATCCTGTTTTTTGGTTTTTTTTTTTTTAAAGAGCAGCAGTATTGCTGATTTGTTTTACTTCTGATCCACCTTAACTTCTCACCTTTTCCTGCACTCAGGCATTACTGGTCAGTTGCCGGCAGACTATATTGACACAAATTATCAGTGATCACTGTTGCATTGCTGTTGCCTATTGAACACCTGTTCTTCCTTTCTTGTGGCCTTTACCAGATTCCGTGGTACATCCCTGGAAGGTGGCTTAGGCAGGCAATGGGAATAGAGGAAAGAACATAATCCTACTAATATTTTTATAAAGGAACCCTGAGTTCAGAATAAACCAGGCTGAGAACACCTCTTTTCCCACTCCCATCTTCCTTCTCCCAACTCCTTGAACAAGGCAAAAAAAAAAAAAAAAAAAAAAGAGTCTCCTTTTCAGTCTCTTCATAAATCTCTCAGGGGGCTTTGGATGCATTCTTTGCATCCCCTTTGCCCCTATGTGGAGTGCAGGTTGCATGAGAAATGCAGTGTTGTAAGCCATCTGGTGGTTCTCCTCCCCAAAACTAAGTGCACTTAACTCTTAAATCCTGGTATTCACAGAAATATATCTGTTACACATTTTTAACCACTGGGAGGATTTCAGAATAAGTATATGTTTGTCTTTCATTCCACAACTATTTATTGAGTACTTTCTGTGTGCCAGGCACTGTTTTGCACACTGGGAGATAGGAATGAACAAAATAAAGTTCCTGTTTCTTTTTTTTGTTTGTTTATTTTCAGCGTAACAGTATTCATTGTTTTTGCACCACACCCAGTGCTCCATGCAGTACGTGCCCTCCCTATTACCCACCACCTGGTTCCTCAACCTCCAGTTTCTTATAGAACTGAGCTTATAACTCAGGAGACAGACAACATAAGTAAACAAGGGAGTGCATATGTAGGACATCTGTCAAAGATAATGCTGTTGAGAAAAGTCACTTAGAATGAAAAAGGGAATGCTGGACTGGTGTGCTACTGGCCTTAGCAAGTTAGTATTCATATTTTAAATAGGGAGAAGAATAAATGAAACAAGATGGGATTGGGAGGGAGACAAACCATAAATGACTCTTAATCTCACAAAACAAACTGGGGGTTGCTGGGGGGAGGTGGGATTGGGAGAGGGGGAGCGGGCTATGGACATTGGGGAGGGGAGGCGAACCATAAGAGACTATGGACTCTGAAAAACAACCTGAGGGTTTTGAAGGGTCAGGGGTGGGAGGTTGGGGGAACAGGTGGTGGGTAATGGGGAGGGCACGTTTTGCATGGAGCACTGGGTGTTGTGCAAAAAGAATGAATACTGTTACGCTGAAAAAATAAATAAAATGGAAGAAATATTTAGAAAAAAAAAAAAAATAGGGTAACCAGAGAGGCACCTGGGTGGCTCAGTTGGTTAAGCGGGTATCTCTTGATTTCAGCTCAGGTCATGATCTCAGGGTCATGGAATCGAGTCCCACATGCAGCTCTGTGTTCAGCGGGGAGTCTGCTTGAGATGCTCTCTCTGCCCATCCCCCCACTTGTGCTCACTTGTGTTCTCTCTCTCTTTCTCTCTCTCAAATAAATCTTAAAATAAAATAAAATAAAATAAAATAGCGTGACCAGAGAAGGCATCTGATAATATGACTTTTGCACAGAAACCTAAGGAAATGAGAGTGACTCAGTCCCACATCTGGTGGGAAAATGTTCCTTGCGACAGGAAGTCCTTAGACAGCTTTCCTCTCGCTATGCACTTCCTAAGTGACTTCATCCTGCCCCATGGCTTTACCTACTTCCTGTAGGCTGATGACTCCCACATTTGTATCTCCTGCCCAGATCTTCCTAGCTCCAGCCTACTGTATCCAGCTGTGAGCGAAGCCCCTGATAGGTGGCTCAGACTTAACAGGTCTCTAACCAAGCTTATCACTCCCTCCCCAAACCCGCTCTTGCTGAGGCATCCCTCTCCTCTTAGCAGATGGCAATCCCATCCTTTCTCTTTTGCAAGTCAAAAATCTTCGTGTCATCTCCCTCTCTGAAACCCCACATCTCATGCATCAGGTTGATCAGGATTACTTATACTGGGGGAAACTGGAAAAGGTGGAAACTTGGAAGGTGGGACAAAGCAAGTGAGATAAAGCAGAATGCTTAACAGTAATGGAAGGATCTGCAGGGCACTATTTGATGGTGTGAAGAAAACTGAAGCTAAGGGAATGTGCACCCTGGAACTCAGTTGATGTGAAGCTATGTCATAAGCCAGATGTGTCCCTAAAAGAGCTACAACTTCAGAGTGGTCTACTATATTTGGATACATCGTAACATCAAAAATTAGCTGGCACAACTAAGGCTATAGCCCCAGGGATTGGAAAGAGACTTCAGGTACCCATGAGAATATTCACATGAAGTTCACCTGAAGTATTTTTGTAAAGTTTATTTATTTGAGAGAGAGCCAGGAAGGGGGATTGGAAGGGGTGAGAGAAAGAGAGTCTTAAGCTGACTCTACACTGAGCGGGGAACCCAACACTGGGCTTGATCTCGTGACCCTGAGATCAAAACCCTAAGCCTAAACCAAGAGTTGGACTTTCAACCAACTGCACCACCCAGTCACCCCCATCTGAAGTATTTTTCTATTCCCTGCCTCTGGAAACTTTGTGGACCTGTGTGGGGAAGCCAAAAATGCAGAGTCATAATTTTAAAAAGACAGTGAACATTAGAACCATTTTGTAGAAAAACCAGTCCCCTTTGTGGGCATATCTGTACTAAAGCAAAACACTTTGCTGGGGCATCAGGGAAGGGAAATTCTGATAATTTTCTAGGGGCAAGAGATGGTTAATAGTTAAGTGTGTTGGCCATATTAATTTGAAAAAGAACAATGAAAAGGAAGTAAGTAGTCGCTGTCCTTCTATTTTAATTTGGTATACATTTCCCAGTATTCAAGTTTTCAGTACAGAAGGTTCTTGCTGTTTTGCTACTCTGAGTTCCTGGAAATCACAAGGGGGTTCCCCCAAAAAGAGATTGGAACAGTGTAAAATTTGAGTATGGCATTCTCCAACCAAGGGTTTAGTATCAAATGAAAAATAGGTATAACCAAAAGTATAATATTAAGGACTCTCTGTGCCTCTGGTAAAATTTTGTTTTTCTAGCTATTTATGCTAGAATAATAAGTCTCATACCAGTTCCTCCTTTCCAGAGAGAAGCTGAGCCCTTTATAAAACTTTAAGAAGATCTTACCTCAGACTGGATTTCTCTCTCAGTGCCAGAATTTAGACTAGAGTGAGCAAATTGCAAATATGATTGCCCTGAATTCAGTCCTCAGATAGCTAACTCCTCAAATAGGTGTTGTGTCCATGGATGACAAGGCTGAATTTCCCGTAAAGGAAGTTGTTAGAGACTGAAATAATTTCTCTAATGAATGCAATGAGCTTGGACATTGGAATTTGACAGACCCAAGTGGGAAGCTTTGCTATGCCATTATCACTCTTTGAAACTTTGGAGAAATTATTTAATCTCTCTTTGCACACTTCCTCTTCTGTAGAGCAGAGATAATACTACCTCATGGGTTTAATGTGAAAGCCCCACAGAAAGCGTGTTTAATGCCTGGCAGTTAGGAGACACAATCATATTAAATAGTCATTACTATTATGCTTTTCCTTTTCCATCTAACAAAAATGATTCAAAGTTTGTTTCTTCTGTTTTTATGAAGAATTGCTCTTTAGTATGATACCCCAGGTTAGAACTGAAGGCTTCAAAGACCAAGGAACTCTTATTCTTGCTAGTAAACACCCTATCACACTTACCAAATTTGATTGCTAGCTTTATCGATAGTATTAGTATCTGTCACATGTTGAGTGCTATAGTATTGTAATTAGTGTTTGCTACAGTTCTCCCAGTAGTCCTGTGAAGAAAGATTCTATCCTTTTCTCCATTTTAAAGAAGAAACAGATCAAGTAAAGCCTGCTCATTGTCACCCAGCTCACAAGTAGGCAGAACCAAGAGTCACACTCAGGTGCTTTGACTTACGTGCTGTGCCCCCCATCACTGTAATTCTAGAGGAATATGTTAAAACCCTCATACTACATTAATAATGACTGTCTGTTCTTGCCTTCATCACTCCCAAAATCACCTCCCAAAATGCAGAGCTTGGGCTTGGAAAATGTAACCTATTCCTTACGTTTGTTTCTTTCTTTTGTCTTTTTCTAAAGCCAGAACTCTAGAATGTGTGGCGGTGCCATGCCATTTGGGGGAAAAGGAGTGGGTTGGAAATAATACATAAAGCTGAACTTCTAAAGGCGTTTAAGATCACACACTACTGAAGAAAGTCTCGTCTGCTCCCTGTAGACCCTTTGCCTTCCCCCCATTTAATTCTGGGAGTTAAAAGAAAGGTACAGAATGTTTATTAGATTAGCTTAGTCCTTATTACTATGGTTCTACTCCCTTGGATATTCTCTTTCTTTAATCTGTTTACATGTTTTTTGCCCGTTGCCATGGTAAAGCTCATTCCATGAGTGAGAAACCTTAGTGCTAAAGGAGGTTTTCTTAATGTTAAATCTTGCATTTTCACTTCCACATTTTATCTTGGTGTTACTAGGGCAACCCAAATAATTTCATTTTCTCTTTGAAGTTGATGCCTTTAAAGCTGTTATACCCTCATGCTGACTCATTCATGTTCTTACTTCTTTTCCAGTTTAATTCCCACTGCTACTTTCTTTACACAGATGTTTTCTGCTTTTCTGTAGCCACAATGGCTGAGGTAGTGTTGGTATAGGAGTTAAGTATATGGGGGAATTATAAATCCTACTGAGGATTAGAAAAGAGCTATGGACCTTCTTAGCAGATGAAAAAATAAATGCCAGACTAAGAAATAATGGATGAATATACAAAGACAGGCTCTTCAATAAATGGTGTTGGGAAAACTGGACAGTTACCTGCAAAAGAATGAAACTGGACCACTACCTTATACCCCACATAAAAGTAAACTCAAAATGGATTAAAGACTTGAATGTAAGACTAAAGCCATAAAACTCCTAGAAGAAACATAGGGGATATGCTCCTTGACGTCAGTCTTGGCAATGATTTTTTTGGATTTGACACCAAAAGCAAAAATAAACAAGTGGAGACTACATCAAACTAAAAAGCTTCTACGTGGGAAAGGAAACCATCAATGAAATGAAAAGACAACCTAGGGAATAGGAGAAAATACTTGCAAATCATATTTCTGATAAGGGTGAAGAACTCATAATTCAATAGGTGGGAAAAAAGCAGTTCTATTAAAAATGGGCAGAGGATCTGAATAGTTCTTTTTCCAAAGAAAACATACAAATGGGCAACAAGTATATGAAAAGTGCTCAACATCAGGGAAATGCAAACCAAAACCACAATGAGATATCACCTCTTGTTATCTATCAACCACTTACTTGTTAGAATAGTTACTATCAAAACAACAAGAAATAACAAGTGTTGGGAAGATGTAGAGAAAAGGAACCCTTGTGCACTATTGGTAGAAATGTAAATTGGTGTAGACACCAATGAAAACGGTATGAGAAAACAGTACGAGGTTCCGGAAAAAATTAAAAATAGAACTACTGTATAATCCAGCAGCTTCACTTCTGGGTATTTATCGAAAAGAAACAACAACAACAAAAAAAACTAACTCGAAAAGATAGCAGTACCCCCCATGTGCATTGCAGCATTGTCTACAATAGTCAAAACATGGAAAGAACCTAAGCATCTATCGATGGGCCAGTGCATAAAGCAAACGCGGTGTATATATTTATGTATAGTAGAATATTATTCAGCCATAAAAAGAAGAAAATTCTGCCATTTGTGAACATGCATGGACCTTGAGGGCATTATGTAATATGAAATTAGGAAGACAGAGAAAGACAAGTACTGTGTGATCTCACTTAAATGAGAAATCTTAAAACAAAATTTGTAGATACAGAAAAGAGACAGGTCGTTCCAGAGGCAAGGGTAGGCAAAATGGGAGAAGGGGATCAAAAGAAATGAACTTCCAGTTACAAAATAAGTAAGTCTTGAGGATGTAATGTACAGCATGGAAACTATAGTTAATAATACTGTATTATATATTTGAAACTTGCTAAGAGAATCCATCTTAAAAGTCCTCATCATAAGAAAAAAGTTTTAACTATAGGTGGCTGGTGTATATTAACTAAACTGATTTGGGTAATCATTTCACAATATATACACATATATCAAATCATAGTATACACCTACAGTAATACAGTGTCATGTGTCAATTATACCTTGATCTAAAAAAGACATGATGAGGTGTCTATGTGGCTCAGTCAGTTGAGTATCTGACACTTGATTTCACTTCAGGTCATGATCTCAAGGCCCTGGGCTCAAGCCCCGCATCAAGACTTCTCACTCAGTGGGGAATCTGCTTATCTCCCTCCCCCTCTACCCCTCCCCCTACACACATGTGCACCTGCTCTCTCCAAAGTAAATAAATCTTTTTAAAAAGACATAAAAATATGGAACAAATATTATTTTTCATTATCCAAATTTATTTGGGTCAACTTGGGTTTTGAATAGCAAGTTGCAAGGGTTTGTATAGCAAGCGATTCATCAAAGAATCTGTCCCACTCTATTCTAAGTTCAAATTATGAAACATAAGGCCTCTGTTCACTTCTGTTTTTGTTTTTCCTTCATCCCAAGGCAATCTCCTGTTTGGCTTTATATCTCTGTCTTTCTGTGGCACGTCCCTTGGCACACTATACCTGCAGGAGTTAAATGGCTAGCTGGTGTGCATCTTTCCCAGTGTTGGTCTGGCTCATAAACCTTTTGAGTTTGAATTCATGCAAAAAACTGAGGAGCAAAGAGAAAAGTTTAACAGACCTGTGACCCACCTCTTTGACTATAGCTTCTTATCTTTTATCCTCAGTTCTTGACATATAGTAGTTGGATAACAAATATTGAAAGAGGGAGGGAAGGAGGAAAGATGGAAGGAAGGGGGAAGAAAGTAAAGGGAAAAAAAGAAATATATTCAAGGGAATTAAGAAAAGGAAAAAATTTAAAAGTAATAATAATAAACCACCTGTGTTCAGTCCCAGGAAGTTACTGAACAGCCCCTCCCTGGACATGACTGATCTGCTGAGATTCCGAACGATATTCACTGTTTGTGGTGAGCATTTCATTTCATGAATTCGGTATCAAACATGGCCTCCCCACCCAGAACTTTGGGGTATCTTTAGACAATTAACAAGAGAGTGAAGGCACTGTGTGGGGGATAATTTCCAGAGATCTGGTGGAGGTTGGTTCATGTGTTTTAGAAGGAAGTTCACCAATAAAGTACAAGGTGAAGCTGATAAGGTCTCCATACTTCTACAAAAGGTTGCTTTGCATAAATTTTTAGAAAACTAGAAAAAGACTCTTGGTGAGTCTTGGTGCCTTTGACATTTCTGTCTAAGAACGTGTAACTTGTTGCCCTCTTTGTCTCATAGTCTGGACCAGCTTGGGCTACCCTATGTCTCCAGAGATAGAAAATATCAGATCTAACCTTATTCAAAGTACACAGAAATGAAACGGTTATGACAGAGTGATGGAGGGCAAAATGATATATCTTAAAGGGGAAAAAAGAGTCATCACATTACAGACTTTTCATTTTGCCTGGAATGTTGTCCTGGTCCTGGCTTCCAGCTTTACCTAGGTAACTATTCCTACCTCCGCTCCCATGCAGACATCACTTCTTGAGCCCCCAGTAGCTCAGGTATCTCAGTATGTGTCAGTGTCCTAAACTACTACTTCATCATACCTATCACAACTGTGAGTAGATGGTTGTCATTATTTACTGTCTCTCCACCATAATGTAAGGTTCATACAGACAAGAGTTATGTCTGGCTTACTCACTGGTATATCCACATGGGTGAGCTCAATACCTTGCAGTTTAAAGCTACTCTAGGGCTTGTAGAAAGAAGGAATAAGGGGCACCTGGGTGGCTCAGTCGGTTAAGTGTCCAAATCTTGATTTTGGCTTAGGTCATGATCATGGGGTTCTGGGATCAATCCCTGCTTTTGGGCTCCACTCTTAGCAGGGAGTCTGCTTGAAATTCTCTCTCGCTTTCCCTCTGCCTGCTCCCCTCCCCACTGCCCCACGCCAAAATTAAGTAAATCTTTGGGGGGGGGGGAGATGAATGAATAAAGCTGCCAGACGCTGTGGTAGGTGCTAGGGATACAAAGCTCTTAAAGACACTGTGTCTATCCTTGAGAAACTGTGCTCCTGAAGTCAGTATCTCCTAAGATAATTTATCCCTTTCTCAGCTTCCAGAGGGTAGAGAGTAAGGGCGAATCATGATGGCATGGCTTTTTTCCACCTCATCTTCCCATATCCGACATCTTTCCCACAAGAATCCCATCATGGACTCTTTGTATCTAAGGACATAGAAATGAACCGTCTTATCTTTCCACCAATATCTGGTTCTTTGTTGAGTAGATATTTATTTTGGTTTTGCCAGAACAATTTAAATTTATGTCTAGAGAGACATTTTTTTTGGTCCTTAAAACATTAGTCTGTTAACATGGGTCATCTGAAAATAGAATCAAACATTACAGAACAAATAAAAACAAACAAATCCCCACAGTTGTTGTTCCGTAAACCTTGATTTTTTCCCTTGGACCTGAGCCACCCAAAAGATCATCCACACATTCCTAAATCCCATTTTACTTGAGAACTTCCAGAGTCTCTTAGCTTTGAAATGTTTGACTTTAAAAAGTTAGGGATTTTTTGTTTGTTTGTTTCTTCCTTACTTTTTCCAACTAAATCTAAGGTTTTAGATAAATTCCTGTTACCATTCTACACAATTTTACATTTTTCAGTATTTTGATTAATACATAAAACCTACCAATTTGGGATGCCTGGGTGGCTTAGTTATGCCTCTGCCTTCAGCTCAGGTCATGATCCCAGTGTCCTGGGATGGAGTCCCACATTGGGGTCCCTGCTCAATGGGCAGCCTGCTTCTCCCTCTGCCTCTGCCTGCCACTCCCCATTTGTGCTCTCACTCTCTCCAACAAATAGATAAAAATCTTAAAAAAAAAAAAAAAACTCTCCCAGTTTAACAACTACTGAACTAGTTGTGCTCCTTTCAAGCCTCCCTAGCCCACTTTTTCATCCTACTGATGAAGTGGTGGACCAAAATAACTTTAGATACCAAAAAGCACCATGCAAGTTGATAGATTACAGGGCTTCAGTATCTTGTTTTCTAGGTCTTTCAACTGTTAAAAAAATATATATTTAGAAGGGCCCTCCATGTCTTTGAGATAGTTTTCTCAGGAAGGGACTCCACTGGCCCTAAGCCATCTTTCTTACTAATAATAGCAACTGCAAGTAAACAATTTCATAATATGATACAGTTTGTCTATAAAGATGGCACTGCTTTGGGTTTTATTCCATGTTAACTGATGGGTTCTATGTTTTTTCCTCTATTTTCTTTTTGCTGACAAAGTATTTCAATGAATAAGCCTGAGATTTCAGTCTTAAATGGTCTTGTAGCTCTGTTTTTAATTATTCATTTATTCAACAAATATATGTCAAGCACCTGTTACATGCCAAAGACTTAGGTAATGGGAATAGAATGGAGAGCAACATTCATCCAAGATCCACACAAATGAGTGGACAATGGGGTCTGTGACAGAGGCCACCTTGGGAGTCCAGGGTGCTGCTGAGTCTGCGGGCTGGGTTGGACCCTGCTGGGGAGATCAGGGATGGCTTGCCTGGGCAAGTGGTGGTAGAGACCAGGTCTGCAGGCTGCATAGGTATCTGCAGAGCAAGGGGGTAGGAGGAGGGGATTGAAAGGATATTTATTTCAGTCCTAGGATGAACCACAAGACCCTGCTACTATGGCTTCAATCTCCCTCATAGTGACTTTTCAAGAGCCACACAGATCACTTGACCTCTGCAGTCATATCATGTGTATCACCTCCTTTCACTATTTCTTTTGGGGATGAGAGTAATTTTTTTGTTTTTGTGTTTTTTTAACAGAAAAGAATCTATTATCTTCAGAAACAGTTGTACTTTAGTTGATTCATATCTTCCAGGTTTTTCTTTCATTTAGATTTTTGGCACATTCTAGGTCTGAGAGGCAAGGAGCCTTTGACCGTACTCTCCTAGAACCTTTGTCCAAAGAAACTGTTAATTCCCTCTCTCAGCTTCTAGAATGCAAGCCTCTAGGAGTATCAGATATCATCATGTAAGAATTCATTTAGCTTTGCTGTGAGAAAATAAGAGAAGAGGGAACTCATATAATATCTAACTCAGAGAAGATGGGCCATTAAATCAATATGTTAAATTTAGAGCCAAACCCAACAAATATTTTTCCTGTAGGTCAAAAGCCTTGCATTAAATATTTATTAGTTGGATGAACAAAAACTAATATTCTAGTTTTTAGGTGCATCCACATCCATTTTAATATTCTGACAGTCAAATATGGTAGTTGTTAATTTTCTTACAAAGAGTCATGTCTTCCTGGGGCCTGGAGGACCTGGACTTCCTTCTATCAGGGATCTTACTGAGCACATCCAACAGGAAAGACAAACCAAGAGCTGATTTTTTGAAAACAGCCTTTTTGAAAAGCTCCAAAGAAGATTATTTAGCAGTTAATGTTTTTCTGCTATTATCAAACCTTCAGTGTAGCTCCCTGTAAAGGGTTTAATAAAAAGGGCAATGAAAAGGTTATACTATAAATCCATTAGTCTTCCAGTCTCTCACTTTAAATGCCAATCTCTGGTTTCCTGAGTAATGTGACTTTGTTTCCTAGTTGTTATATTTAACATAGCTAGAAATTTTTAAATCTTACCACAAAACAAAACAAAACAAACAAACAAACAAACAAACAAAAAAACAGCTTAGCGGAAAAGTTCTTGGTAATGAGTTACTTTAGCTGCCTGTCACGCTTTTGGTTGACTCTGTTTTTTTAGGTATCAGTCTATCCATGGTTGTCAAAATTATTTGTAAAACAGGGCAAACTGCCTACTGGAACAGATGAGACAACTACTGCCCCCCGCCCCCGGCTCATTGGGAATTCAACTTAAACAATGGAGCATGGTAGGCCCTGGAACTAACAATATGAAACCAAAGGTGCCCTCTGGCTCTCAGACCACTTTAAACTCCAAAAATGTAAAAAATGAGTAAGAACTTTCAGCGTTGATGTTCCGAAGGACGGGGCCTCCCTGTCTCCCCACCATCCTCTGCTGGCTGTCCTTCTGTCAGAAAGGAGGCAGACTCCCAGGTAGACTGACCTCTTGGCCAGGCTTGTTTTGTCTGCATTTTCTGGCCCGCTCCAAATGTTCACGGTGCATCTGCCACTTAGGGTTGCTATGTTTTCTTTGCTCAGGCAGGCAAAACTGGACTGGTGATAAATGTTTCTCTTTGTCCATTAAAGGAAGAGATAGTCTTCAAAGCAGTCAGTACGCATCTACTCAAATGAACCCTAGACTTAGGTTTTAGAAGTCAAGACTGATAAGATGAACTGAAATCTTGTCTCGATCATATTTAAATGATATCAAGAGTTGGAAGGGAAACACACAATCTTTTCAAGTGTTTAGAATCCCGTTAGGGAAGGGGTGGAGGTTTGTGCATACACGGTGCCTCCTGCAAGACTGTTCCTGCTTTAAAGGAAAGAGAAACAGCAGGAAACGAAGAGTTGACCAGGAAGGCCAGTGGAATGCCTGAGAGCCGAAGCCATATTTTCTTGGAGAGACTTTCTGTAAATTTCCAATGACAGAGGGGAAGGCAGTGAGTAATATTTGATGATAATCCTTTATGATCACTTTTTAAGACTATTAGATCACAGTGTAGCCTCATTTTAGAAAAAATTTGTGAACTCACATTTACTTGAAATATACACCATAAGCATTAAATGGTAACTAGCGTCATACAGATGGAGCTAAAGCTCTTTGACGAGAATTCTAAAGAAAGCAAAGCCTTCTTTTAAGATCTCACCAAGATTTAGAAGTACACTGTTCCAAACCATTATTATCATAAACAAGACTGTTACATATGGATCTGTTTTCTGTCTCTCATTTCTTAATAGAGCAATGTTCTGATAAGGGAGTTACAGAAGTTGGCCATTGGGTACAGGCTGGACCTCAGAAGTCACTATTGATCTATAAATCCCTTTAGCATTCATGACAGTACATTGTGCATTAAAATTTCAGTGATCCTTAACTTTGAAATTATAAATTATTCCTGACTCTCTTCTTCTTCTCACTCTCTCCAGTAGTGCATGCTTTTTGAATAATCATTATTTACAGTGTGAAGCTATATGGTAATAGTCACTCTATACTTTATAACAGAGAATAATAATAGAAACAAGAGCTTGGTCCTTACTACAAAATGTTCCAGTGGGTGTGCATATCTGTGTGTGAGTGTGTGTGTATATGGAGGCCTAGTTTGATTTAACAAATGTGAATTGAGGTCCATTCTAAGGCGTTGTATTGTTTTCTAGAAGACAGAGAGATAAACAAGATTTAAACCCTATCTTCAGCGAAATAAAAATAACCTCTTTAAATGCAACATTGGCATAGGAAACACCAATCAGTCACATTTACAAAGCAGACCAATTATAATTCATGCTTTCATAGGAATTTCTTTAACACGGGGGTGAGGACAGGTACTTTGTCTTCTGTTTTGCTCCCTTCCATTCCCCTAGCACCTAGCTCAATACCTGACCTAGCTTACACCCTCATGATTCTATAGCAAGTACATGAGTCCATGCTTGTGAGAAAAGAAAGTTCAGCTGTGGATCATCATATATAACAAATTTTTAGTGGATTCAAAAGCTTCTGATTACAACAGAGATAACTGTGGAACCCCCATGTAAAGTAAAGTCCTTGAGATGTAGGACCTGAAGTAGAATTATGAAAGGGATTTTTCTTTAGGGTATGTGAAAGGTATAATGAGGAAGAGGTTTATCTTTTTTTTTAAGAAAGAGAACTGCTAAGTAGGAGTAATTTTGCTTCCCACCAATACTACCAACTCTCAGAAAAACAGGTGAAGCTCAATTTGAATATTTTCCAAATGACGTGACTGGAACATTAATTTAACATATGGCATCGTGGAAATGTGCAAGGAGATAATAACACAGATGTATCCATTGGGTTGCAACTTTTACTCGCCTCTTCTCACTCTGCCTTAGTCAAATTCTTGCTTTTTGGGACTATAAGGCCAGGAGAGCTCAATAATCATTTAAATGTACTAAAAATCGCTTTTTAAAATTTCATACCATCAAATAGGGATATGAAAAGAAAAACTGAATGCAGAAGAAATTCTGCTTAAACTCTTTGTTTCTTGGGATATTTAAAATTCTTTACATTTGAATCATCTCGATGCAGTATTCACTAAGAGCTATAAAGGGGGAGATTTGGTTAGAAGTTATGGCTCACCACTGGCTGTGTTCCTTGGGCAAGTCACCTAATCTCTCTGGTCAAGTTCTTCACTCATAAAAGGAGAGTTCTTGACGAAATCATATCTGCTGTGCCATTCGAGTTCTAAAATTTTATAACTCGTTTATGATTTTCTTTTAATGGAATATAGAACCATGGAATTGTGATCTTCTTTGGTGGATTTTTCTAGAGCTATTTTGTCATGTATACCACAGCTACAGAGTAAAACATAATCTAAAGTCATGTTCTCCCAAGAGAGAAAGTTATCATTTTAGGAACTGGAAAATTTGGCATTTTCTCCTGTTTTTTATCTCCATCGTTGCACTGCCAGAAGAAAAGCAGTTTGTTTTACTTTTGTAATTGATGTTTTGAGCATATCCTGATGACTTTGTTTGGATTTATGGAGCCTTTGGGTACAGCTGGAAGGAACCCCTAAATAAATCATTGGTATCTCTGTGTTCTTCCTCACTTGCACTCCTTCTCCACATGAGCGTCAGGACACCAGCTGATGTTCTGGCCCTGCACTGGGGATCTTCCTCCCATCACGTTACTCAGAGACACGCTTTACCTTTATAATGATTATTTCTAAAGCTAAAGTCAGCTGCACCCCTGTTCCTCATTAAAATGACTACATATCCACTAATTTATTCAGCAAATATTATCCCCTATATGTCAAGCATTATTTTCTGGGTAGTTGGGATACATCAATGTACAAAATAGAATTGAAAAGTACCTACATTTCATGAATGTTAGTTCATAAAACTTACATTCTTGCAGGAGACAGACAAAAAATTAAGGAAAACAATATATTTTGGCAGATTGGATGTGTGATGTAAGAGACAAAGAACAATCAGGGATGACCCCAAGGTTTTTAGCCTAAGCAACTGGAAAGGGAGTTCTAGTAACTGAGATAAGAGAGTTACAAGAGAAACAGGGCTTTGTTGGAGTTGGGAGGAGGTAGGAATAAGGGGATAGAACTGAAGTCGGTTTGGGACATACTGCATTTAATGTGTCTGGTGGATATCCACAGGGAGATGTCCAGTAGACAGTTGGGTCCATGACTCTGGATGAAGAGATAAATTTGTGTTTAGTATAGATCCTCTTTAAAGCAATGTGACTAGATGCAATCACCAGATGATGAATGACTTTGGGAAGAGAAGAGGACCAAAGACTGAGCACTGAGCACTCCAGAGTCAGAGGTCAGGAAGAAGAGGAGGAAACAGCAAAGGAGTTTTAAAAAAGGAGCAACCAAGGAACGAGGAGGAAAACCTAAAGGCTGTGGCATCCTGAGAGTGAAATAAAGAATGGTCAAATTATGCCCGTTCTGCTCATATCCTGATAGAGTGAATAGGAGAGGACTGAGAATTGTCCATTTGATTTAGTAACATAGATGAACAATGTATGTAGATTTCTTTTCTGTAGAATTCATATTCTATGTGCTTCAGTTCATTTTTAAATACCTGTTTTCATTTGGAATTGGCTCTTGTTCCTTTGAATGGTATATGGTTGTACTGTCTAAAGCTGACACCACTTTCCAGCTGCCAGGAAAATGTGGAACAAAGCAAATGCTGACCGTACCTGCTAGTAGGCATTGGAGAACAATGTTAGCAATCAGGTTTGAATCAAAGTAGAATAAGTTTCATATTCTTAAAGTTAAGGATTAATAGAGCAGAATTTGTTCTGTGTAATTAATTCTGGAGAAGATGATACTAAGATTCTCCTGAGAGGGAAGAAGACGGATTGTTCAGGAAGAGCCAAATAAATGAAACAAATAAGAAACTCTAGGTTTGCAACTAACCTTAACGATATTCTTTACCAAAGGATTATAGGATACGATCTTTTGGAGAAGTAAATTTTGTAGAGCCATTAAAAGGACTTTCGGGGAAAAGTATTTTTAATAAGGAAATGCACATGGATTTCTCCAAAGGGACATGGGGCAGATATTTAACATAATGTAAAAATTATATAATTTTAATTAAGACACCAGAATCTCATGACTGAATTGAAAGCTGTATTTTCAAAGACATTATTTAATTAAGTAAACTAAACTCTTACATAATATGTTGGAAATTCACGTTGGAAGAAATATAGAGATAATCATTTACATTTCTGAAATAGAAAAAATAAATAAATAAAATTATGCTGATTGATGTGTAGGGGAAAAAAACCCATTTAAACCCAAGCAGTTTATTTTCAGAAGTGACTCCTTCAGCTTGAAACACTAACTCTTGAAATGGTAACAAATCAATTGGAAGCTACAATAATAATGAAAGAGAAATCAAGTGTAGTCCGGGTTACACATGTGTGTCATCAGAGGTGCTGACATTCGTGAAAGAAGACAAATTTTTTTTTTCAATCAGTGAACATGAGGTTCATCTGTCCTCTCTTTAATTATTAGAGTTTTTTAATCAACTTCTTGTTTCCTACCCTTTTTTGCATCAGAAATAATTCCAAGGATTATTGCTGTGCTGGATATCACCTTTGGGCCTTATGATATGTAAAAATTATAAAGTCTATGTGTGTGTATGTATTATACATGTCTGCATACATTCATATGTAGTATATATGTGCACACATATATGGTATGTACATAAGCATGCCCATATACATACACTTACTCAAAAGACGTGAAGCATGTTGGGAACTCGAACACTAAAAGGCTGTATCATCAGCTATTTCTCTAATAACCCAACTTTTAAAAAAAATTATTTAAATTCAGTTATTTAACTTGCGGTATATTACTAGTTTCAGAGGTGAAGTCAGTGATGCACCAGTTGCATGTAACACCCAGTGTTCATTACATCACATGCCCTCCATAGTGTCCATAACCCAGCCACCTCATCCCTCCCCCAACACCCCTCAGCAACCCTCAGTTTGTTTCCTGAGATTAAGAGTCTCTTATGGTTTATCTCCCTCTCCGATCTCATCTTCTTTTATTTTTCCCTCCTTTACCCTATGCTCCTCTGTTTTATTTCTTAAATTCCACATCTGAGTGAGATCCTGTGATAATTGTCTCTCTCTGATGGACTTATTTCACTCAGCATAATACCCTCTAGTTCCATTCACATCTTTGCAAATGGCAAGATTTCTCTTTTTTTTTTTTTTTTTTGATGGCTGAGTAATATTGTGTAATGTATATTGTGTAATATATATTGTGTAATATATAATATTGTGTAATATATATTGCGTAATATATAATATTGTGTTATATATATATATATATATATATACACACACACACACTGCATGTTCTTTATCCATTCATCTATTCTGTTGTTGGACATCTGGGCTCTTTCCATAGTTTGACTATTGTGGACATTGCTGTTATAAAAACTGGGATGCAGGTGCCCCTTCAGATCGCTACATTTGTATCTTTGGGGTGAATACCCAGTAGTGCAATTGCTGGGTCACACAGTAGCTCTATTTTCAACTTTTTGAGGACCCTCCATGCTGTTTTCCAGAGTGGCTGCACCAGCTTGCATTCCCACCAACAGTGTAGGAGGGCTCCCCTTTCTCCCCATCCTCACCAACACCTGTCGTTTCCTGACTTGTTAATTTTAGCCATTCTGACTAGTGTGAGATGGTACCTCACTGTGGTTTTGATTTGTATTTCCCTGATGCCGAGTGATGTGGAGCATTTTTTTCATGTGCTGTTGGCCATGTGTTATGTCTTCTTTCTTTTTTTTTTTTTTTAAGATTTTATTTATTTATTTGACAGACAGAGACCACAGGTAGGCAGAGAGGCAGGCAGAGAGAGAGGAGGAAGCAGGTTCCCTGCTGAGCAGAGAACCCGATGCGGGGCTTGATCCCAAGACCCTGAGATCATGACCTGAGCCCAAGGCAGAGGCTTTTACCCACTGAGCCACCCAGGCGCCCCTAGAAGGAGAAGCAGGCTCCCCGCCAAGCAAGGAGCCTGATGTGGGACTCGATCCCAGGACACTGGGATAATGACCTGAGCCGAAGGCAGAGGCTTAACCCACTGAGCCACCCAGGTGCCCCTGTCTTCTTTCTAACGACCCATCTTAATTAGGCTGTGCCAGTATTAGGAGGCAGTGCATAATACTTAAGTTTCTTAGAATCCTTAGTTTATCTAATCACCACTGGAAGTTTGAATTTCATTTCAGGCAGCAAATAGTATCAGTGGTTTTTCTTGAAGCATTAGGCTCACTTTATTCATTTCGATAAATTATCTTCCACATACTAAAGTCTGAAAAAACAGTTGTTTTATTCAAATAAAAGTGGCATACTATGATAAAGTAGCTAATTCAGCTTTCAATTCAAATAAGGACTTTTCTTTGAGACAACCATTGTACTGTGGAATGCAGCAGAAATGCTTTATGCATTCTTCTCCATCATATAGTGCATTAATACAATATGTAGTCATGGGTTGTGAGTTATTAAAATAATTTGCAATGGCTCAATAAGGACATTAAATGAAACTGGTATTTTTTTCAAAGTTATAAGTGTATGCCAATGAAGAATATAATCACCACAGTACAGTCTGAAATCTCTATCTTGATTCATGCTAAGATGCCTTACCCACCATTGCTTTTGCACCACGAGTTAAAAGAGGCAAAAACAAAAACAAAACTTAACATTAAATAGTTTTGACCTTATGGACTCCCTAAAAAGGTTTTGGCCACTAGGGTTCCATGAACCACACTTTGAGAAGCTTTGAGGTAGAGGCTTACTGTTCTTTTCTTGATCTGAAGCTCTCATTTAAAAAGCAAACCCTGGGCACTCAAAATAAGCAAGGTTCTTTGAGTCCTTGGCCAAGTTGCCTTCACAGGCATTAGTCTCTTAACATGGAAAATAAAGACAAGAAAAGCCCGGTCCTCCTAAGTATACAGGCACCTCCTGTGAAGGAAACGACCAAAAAATCCGTCTGAGAATGTAGACCAGACCGCCCTTGTTAGCATTGCCACAGCGGCTGGATCGGCTCACCCCAGATCTGATTTGGAGGAGCACTGCTCCACGCACAAGATCGGAATTCACATATTCAACAGTACTGGTTTAGGGCCTCCTCCTGTATGCCAGGTACTGTGTTAGTGATGGGAATGCAAAATAAAATAAGACAGCAGCTTCTGAAGCAGAACTTGGAGGCTAAGATGAGTGAGCACCTCTGTGACTGCCCCTGAAACCTTCAGGACTAGGAAACATTTGGGGCAGTGAGGTTGTAATGATTCACTGAGAAGCAAAGAGGTCATGAAGTGTCGGGACATCAAACTTTGGACTAGTCTGAAATGTCAAAGATGTGAGGAATCTGCAAAGTTTTTTATTTAGCTTGTGCGGCTTGCCAGCCACATATGTTTTGAGAACACACGTGCATGATTTATAGGATCTCCCTTCAAGAAGCTTGCAGCCTAGTGGTGGTAACAGAATGGAGTTAGGCAAGTTGGGTTTCGATAAAATGAGAAAAATCATTAAAAAAAAAAAAAAAAGTCGGGAGTGCCTGGGTGGCTCAGTGGGTTAAAGCCTCTGCCTTCGGCTCAGGTCATGATCCAGGGTCCTGGGATCGAGCCCCGCATCGGGCTCTCTGCTCAGCGGGAGCATGCTTCCCCATCTCTCTCTGCCTGCCTCTCCACCTACTTGTGATCTCTGTCTGTCAAATACATAAATAAAATCCTTAAAAAAAAAAGTCAAATCAAATGCTACACGGATGTCAAGTAAGTAGGTGAGAGTGGCACTGGGCAGTTGAAATTTTCAACATTGTGTTAAGGCACAAATCCAAAAAGAAGACATATCTCTGCTTAAGGAAGTCAGCTAAAGCAGCAACACAGAAGGGATAACACAGTAGTTTCCAAAGATAAACCACCTGTGAACTCAAAAAGGCTTGTCTTGGCTTGGCTTGGGCTGTTTACTGTATAGCTGTTAATTCAGTATTCAGGAAGGAAAGATCCAAAACACAAACAAGGCTTGGGAAATTGGCTGCCAATGTAGCCTTGCCCTTGCTTTTTAATGAGGACTGAGTAACAAGGACAGATGCAGAGATAGATTATTGGTTCCAAAGGTGCCAAACAGGAGAGAAGTGTTCTTTTTGTCTCTCATTGGCTACCCTTATTTGTTACCATAAGATAAGAAAAGAACATTCCTTCTCACAGTAGCAGGATGATAAACCTCGAGTCCCGGATCACAATAAAGGCAGTAGGGCTGAGCCGTGAGAAAGTACAATGCAGACTAGAAGAAGATGGGCATCTTTCCCCTTCTCCCCCAGAGCCTCAGGTGATCTTATTCTATCTTCTGTTATTTTGCTAGAGATAGACATTTCCGGGAGCAACTAATTTCTCACAGGAGAAATCAGGATGAATTTGAGGTTCATGGTGAAAGATGAGAATACAGAAAATAGAGAAAAGAAGTCAAAAGCACAGGGACAAAAATGGGAGGCAAGAAGAAATGAAGTCCTTTCCAAACTATCCCCTCCTCCCACAGCAACCATCACCAAGGAGATCTTCCCTCTTACACGACAAGGACCATGTGGCAAAGTGCTTTGCCTTCCCAGGGAGCAAGCACTTTTCTTTTACAAAGAGAGATCAGTAAATAACACAAACCAGTGCTGAGATTGCACATAAGAGTTTAAGCAGCAACCCAGGTAAATAACAGAAACATTTCAAAGGTTGGTCTCTTTTCCCTCTAGCACCTTCCCCTTTTGTTTAGGGGGAGGGAGAGTCCAGGAAATAATGCTCTGCCCTGGCCATGGTCTCTCCAGTCCACACATAGCCAAAGGGAGCCCACTTATGGGATAATAGTCAGTAAAGGACTTGCCTTTTCCATGAGGAAACCACGCTACCGGTGGTTTTGTTTGTTGGCTTAATAAAACACTCAGACGCCATGACACCTCCTGGACAGATGCAGACTGTTTCTCACAGTTGAAACAGCATCTCCAAGGCTGTCAGTGCAGTGTGCTGTGCACAAAGATGAACTAACCCACAACCTCTCCTTTCTCAGAAACATGATTCCGGTGACAGAGTTCCGGCAGTTCTCTGAGCAGCAGCCTGCCTTCCGGGTGCTGAAACCGTGGTGGGATGTGTTTACCGACTACCTTTCGGTGGCTATGCTGATGATCGGTGTGTTCGGATGTACTCTCCAGGTAGGTGCCTAGACTCAGGTCCCAGCAGAAGCCAGAGCAAGACGCTCAGCTATCGAAACCTCTGGCAGTGTGATTTTGAACCACGTAAGTACTAGTTGCCCTTCTCTACCTGTGTGTGGTGTTTGTAGTCACGGCAGGAAGCCCAAAACACATAATTACTGAACATTCCTAATAAGGTAAATAGGGTACTTATAAGATTTCACTGAGCCCAGATAGCTGTTGCCTGTGGTCAAGTAATACTTGATGCCACTGACATCAAAGGGAATCCCTTATCTTTCAGAGTTGGCTTTATAGGATAATATAGTATGTGCAGCCACAGTGTCATGTATATTACCCGAATGGAAGCTTTTTCTTTACCTCTTATACTAATCCCTAATAGGATTTTCTGAAAGAACTAGCATTTTGAGAAGATAAAATTATTCTACCTAATGTTTAATTATTTTCAAAGTATGTATTTCCTTACTTATTTTAGAGAGAAGAGAGAGAATGTGCACATCTGTGCTCGTGTGGTCGGGGGAAGGGGGAGAGGGAGAGGGAGAGAATCCCAAACAGGCTCCATGCTCAGTGCGAGCCCAATGTGGGGCTCGATCTCATGACCCTGCGATCATGATCTGAGCCAAAATCAAGACAGATGCTTAACTGACTGAGCCACCCAGGCACCACACCCCAGATTTATTTCTGAATTAAAATGTAACCCAATCAAAATTTATTCTTTGTAGATGCTATATATTCATATATTGAATCCAGATGCTTTTGCTGACCTGTTATGTGCCAGGCACTGTACTTTAAGGAGATGCACACACACGTATATACATACACACACAGCTAATGTCTCAGGTAAAACTAAATAACCCAGCAGTTAAGTGTTATACTATGATAGAGGGATATAAAGCAGTAAGGGATCACAGAGATGGGGCACTGGGCTTGGAGAAAAGAGAAAAGGGAATGATTGTATTAAAACTTGGAAAACCAGGGGCGCCTGGGTGGCTCAGTGGGTTAAAGCCTCTGCCTTTGGCTCAGGTCATGATCTCAGGGTCCTGGGATGGAGCCCCGCATCAGGCTCTCTGCTCAGCAGGGAGCCTGCTTCCTCCTCTCTCTCTGCCTGCCTCTCTGCCTACTTGTGATCTCTCTCTCTGTGTCAAATAAATAAATAAAATCTTTAAAAAAAAAAAAAAAAAACTTGGAAAACCAGGGAGCATGGATGGCTCAGTCAGGTAAGCATCTGCCTTCAGCTCGGGTCTTGATTCCAGAGTCCTGGGGTCGAGCCCCACATTGGGCTCCCTGCTCAGCAGGGAGTCTACTTCTCCCTCTCTTTCATGCTCTTTCTTGCTCTCTCGCAAGTAAATGAATAAAATCTTAAAAAAAAAAAAAAACCTTGGAGAATCAGCTATAGTCAGGGGAAGGGACCTGGGGTGGCAAAAGGTGCCAAAAAGGACAAAGAAAGTTCTAAGTCATGGATGTGGGGAAGAACGTGATTTCTCAGGGAAATTGTCAGTAGGACTGGCACCTGTTGGGTGTCATGAATGTGAGAGTTGAAGCTATGCCTGTGAATGGAATCACCAAGGAGAATGTGGCAGGTGACATGATGTCAGAAGTACCAAAGCACGAATAAAGGAAAAAGGGGTGCCCCTGCAGGAGACTGAGAAGGGGCAGCCACACAGATACATGGAAACCAGGAGAGAGGAGGGCTCAAAAGTCATGAAGATTGTGATGGTAGGCATACAGCTAACTCATGGACTAAGGAGAGAAACGTGGCACATAGGTCATTCGAAATGAGTTTGAGTGGTTGGAAAAGTGAATGGAAATTAAAGACTGTGGGGTAGATGTGACTTTCAAGTAGATTAGCTGAGAAGAAGATAAACTTGGAAGAAAGGAAAATAACTAGAAGTGGTGCAGAATAGAAATAAAGGCCTTTTAAGTGTTGACTTTTAAGGGGTGTCTGGGTGGCTCAGTTGGTAAAGAAACCAACTCTTGATTTCGGCTCAGGTCATGATCTCAGGGTCATGAACTAAAGCCCTCATCAGGCTCTGTGCTAGGTGTGGAGCTTGCTTAGCATTCTTTCTCTCCCTTTCCTTCTGCCCCCCCACCCCCGCCAACCTCTTTTAAAAAAAAAGTTGATTTCAATAATAGTTACCACATAGTGTTTCCCAAGTGTCAGGAGAGTTTCTGAATACTTCATACATATTTTAACTCATTTCATCCTCATGGCAACTGTAAGATGTAGGTACTATTATTATCCACATTTCCAATGAGATAACAAAGGCTCAGAGAGCTTAGGGAAACCTCCAAGGTAAATGGCAAAAACCCAGGCAGTTTGGCCCCAAAGTCTCTGCTTTTAATCTCTAAGCCCATGCTGCTTTTTATTTGTAGCTTGAAAACATTTTGCCCTTCCTCTGCCCCCCAAAAAGGATGCCAGTGAAAAACTAGAACTTGTGAGAAAGAACATATGTTCACTAGTAAATAAAACAAATGGTTGTTGAAGAAACCACAGTGTCCCAGGCACTGCCCTAGGTGCTCAGAATTACCAAGGCAGGAGGAAAAAGTAAAAGACAAATATCCCTGCCTTATGGAGTTTAAATTCTGTGGGAAAGCCAATAAGAAAAACCAGTTAGTGGATTATATGTTAGAATATTATATATTATATTATATCATATCATATTATATCATATTATATCATATTATATTATTATAATATTATATATTCGAAGGTAATAAGGACAGTGGAAAAGAAACAAGAGCATACGAGGATGGTCTCAGCAGGTGATGTTAGGAGTTGCAATTCTCAAGCAGGAAGCCTTCATTGGGAAGGTGACGTCTGATAAAGGAATTAGAGGAAGTGAAGGAGGAGTCCAGGCCAATGTCCAGGGAGGAGCCTCCCCAGAAGAGGGAAGAGCAAAAACAAGAGACGAGTGGACAAAGTGTTCATAGATCCCTTCCCCTTCTCCAGGAGAATTTGACATTTGACTTTCTCAACTTTCTAGCTCTGTTTCCCTGGAGACCTGATAAAAGTAGAATGTTAGCCGTGTTACTAGGCAACGGTGCTGATGGTAGAAATGACGGCTGTTTGGTCAATTGTGGCTGGGCTGGAAGACATGACAGATGCCTGGGAGGAAGCCACACCATGGGACTTCTGTGATTGTGGGGACACCTATAACTGGTCAGGCACATCCCTTGATGCACCGAAAGGGTATCTGTTGAGTTACAACAGATTATCAGTCCCTTTGGAGCATAAGGCTTTCAAGACAAGGTAAAGGCAGACCCCCACCTCCAGCGGATCTCTTTTCCTTGTGCCTGAGATGATCTGGGGAGGAGGGGCTTGTGATGAGGTCCTGGGCAGGGTGTGGACCATACACAGATATGAAGGTTCCTTCAAAGGTAGGAAGCCTGATGCTGCTTTGCTGGCAAGCTGTGACTTTCATCCTGGATCTTGCTAGGTGATTCCACAGCCAGATGAGTGTTAGGCTCATCTTAGAGTCTGAATGTTGAGATGAACCTAGAAAGACCCCTGCTGATGTTCAGGCCTGAAGCAGGGGTGTCCGTGGAATGCTGGAGGAGGAGCCACGAGGCCAGAGTCTGGAGCAGAGGGAGGGAGGGGCAGGGTAGAAGAATAAGGCCTGAGAGGCACTGGCTGTGGTTCACGTAGGACCTGGTTGTCCCCTATAAGGGGTTAGGCCTTGCTCGGAGTGAGATGGGATATGGAGGCTCAAGCAGAAGGTTGTCAGATTCTGACTTGTGTTTCAACAGAGAATACAGTATAAGGGGCAAGGGTGGAAGCAGGGGGTTATTTAGAAGGCCAGCGCAGTATCAGGCAGGACAAGAATCCGATGGCTTGTACAAGGATTGAAGCTGTGGTTCTGGATATATTTTGAAGGATAAGCACTAATATTTGATGAAAGATGGAATGTGATATATGAGAGGGAAAAAATCATGACTGTAAGGTTTTTTAGGCCTGAGCATCTGAGAAAAGTTTGGTTTTGAGCATAACTAGATATCCATAAGTAGATGTCCTATAAGACCGAGGAGTTCAGGGTGGGTGAAGAAGGATGGTCCTCTTCATGAAGAAGGAGGTGATGGATTCAGATCCAGGTGGCAGGATAACCCTTGATTTGGGGGGAGGGGCTGTCTTCTACCCGATCTATGAGGAATGACGGCTACAGATGCGTTTTGTGGGGGGAGAGTGAGTGAGAGGCTTAGGAAGATGAGAGTCTATGCCTCATGGCTTCTGTGAGGTAGAAAGTGACACATCCGCGGGGACCTGGTGAGGTCAGGGGGGTGGCGGCATGTGGCAACAAGGAAGGCATGGAGTAGGGTCCTCCAGGAGAAGGGCAAATAGTTCAAGTGGCCGGTTTGGGAAATAGAGAGGGAGGTGACATGGCCAGGAGGACTCCCATCTGTTTTACTTAATTACTATGTCACGGCGCCTGGCCCGGCCACAAGACCTACTTACAGAGTTACAGAGTGCGGGAATCGTTTCTCTCATTCGTGTCCCCATGGCAGGATGAAATGCAGAAAAGAGAAATCGCACAGAGTGTCTGTAAACATTAGTAGTTTGGGGCACCTGGGTGGCTCAGTAGTTAAGTGTCTACCTTCAGTTCAGATCATGAACCCATGGTCCTAGGATCCAGCCCCACATTGGGCTCCCTGCTCGGCAGGAAGCCTGCTTCTCCCTCTCCCACTCCCCCTGCTTGTATTCCCTCCTTCACTCTCTCCCTCCCTCTCTGTGTCAAATAAATCTTTAAAAAAAAAAAAAGAAGTGTGCCCATAGTGGGCTCAGAAGGTACAAGCAAAGGAGTTCAAGTGAGTTCAAGCACAGCGTGGTCATCTCTTCCTGTGCTGCAATCACAGTCATCTTCCTGGAGCACAGCCCTGTCATGTCTCTCTATTGTGCAGTGGGTCTTGGTGCTCCCCAGGGAGCACCCCACCCAGCGCCACCACCGCGCCTCAGAGAGTGACCTACCCTGGGCCCTTCACACACGGGCCTGTTTCATCCTCACAGCCTTTAAAAGAAAACAGACCTCAGTTAACTAGATCCAGGGAGTATAGTCTGAGATGTCAAGGCTCTAAACAATGGGAAATGCCTCAAAGGAAGATTGCATCAGAATATGAAGGCTTCCAGGCTCCAGATTCAGATGGAGTAGACCATTCGATCCAACAAACATCCCTATGTACCCACAATATGCCAAGCATGGCATGGGGTGCTAGGCGCTGGAAGAGAACTACAGAACAGCCCCTGCCCTCAGTGCTAAGAATCTAGAGACCAGAGAATATCTGGAGACTTTGGTCTTTAGAGGGAAACTGTAGAGGTAAATTAGTCCCATTTTTCGGATGAGAATTTTCATCTGAAAGGTTAGGTATTCTGTCCCAAAGCCAAAAGGAATGCAACAGACATTCAGATCTCCTGCTGATACACCCCTGTGCACTTGCAAATCATAGGTGCACAAATCATAGGGCCAAATACTCACTTGTAAAACAGGATCTTCAGTATAAAAACAAGTACAAAACAACTAAAAGGGAAAATAGAAAGAGAAAGGATGAATTTCCCCAATTCCATCTTAGATTTTCTAAAAGATTGTTCACTGTACACCCACCATAAAAAAAGAGTAACTTTCAATCTATAGTAAACATTGAAGAAACAAAAAAATAAAATATGGTATAAATTACCTAAGAAAGTAAAAACATCCCATATAGCCACATTACAAATGAAAGTAATGTTCCTTAGGGGAAAAATTTGAGCTCTTATTTTAGTTCTCCTATAATCCTCTGAAATTGGCTTAATGACTGATAATTTCATAAACAAAAGCTTCTCTATGAAACTAAAATTCCTTTCCCAATTCCAAGGCAATAGTTTAAATACTTAAATAGGGGTGCTTGGGTGGCTCAGTCCTTGTGTCTGCCTTCGGCTCAGATCATGATCCCAGATTCCTGGGATCGAGCCCCGCGTCAGGCTCCCAGCTCAGTGGGAAGCCTGTTTCTTCCTCTCCTACTCCCCCTGCTTGTGTTTCCTTTCTTGCTGTCTCCCTCTCTGTCAAATACATAAATAAAATCTTAAAAATAAATAAATAAATACTTAAATAATCTTTAAAATCATATCATAAAATAGGTTTTTATGCCTTGGGTTTCCCTTTGTAAAATGAAAGTGTGATCTTTCTTTCTGATCTTATTTACAAAACAAGTTATTCCTGTGGTTCAAACACATGACAAAGCAAATCTAAGGTAGGGTTACAAGAACACTCAGTGGTGATAAAACAGTAGTCTGATAGCTTTTTGACTTTTTGATATGGCTTCTTCCAATAGCAAGTAAAACTTGATTGTTTATTCCTAAAATATTGTGTTCAGTGGTGCCTGGGTGGCTCAGTTGGTTGAGGGTCTGGCCCTTGGTTTCAGCTCAGGTCTTGATCTCAAGGTCAGTCATAGGATCAAGCCGCACTCAGCTCTGAGCTCAGCATGGAATATGCTTGGGATTCTGTCTCTTCCTCTCCCAATCTGCCTCTCCCCTGTGCATGTATGCTCTCTCTCTCATTAAAATAAATAAATAAAATCTTTTAAAAATATATTGTTCATAGAGGTATAACACTTTGCATTCTGAGAATACTAGGGAAAGGAGGAAATTGTTACCTATGAATCAGTTGTTATAAGTGTCTTTTTTTTTTTTTTTTTTTTTTTTTGCCCTGATGTAAAGGGTTACAGTCAACACGCGGGTCTTACTCTTTGGACAAATATTTGTCCATTTCCAAGCAAGTAGCTATTTTCAAGGCTGTCATGCAATAAGAGCACGTATAAAAAGCATTCCTTAGATTACATCAGTGCACATTAGAAGCAAATGTAAACTCATTGTAAACCAGGAGACTGTACGTATCCTATTCCTGCACAGTCACACACCCTTGAGGACCAATCGTGTAAACACCCAACTTTGTGCTATAAACAACACTATTCAAAACTCAACACACTCAATAAAATGGAACAAATCCTGAAAGGTCAACACATTGCTTCCTGGAAAAATAAGATTGCTTTAGATCTCTGCTCCGTGACTCCAGGTTATCTTATTATGACCAAATCCAAAACAGCCCACAGGCAGGCTGTTACCAAATATAGAGTTAGTAGTTAGAAACCAGAAACAGGAACTGGACGAAACAAGCCCCCTGGAAGTCCAAGGGGACTGCATTGTGACTGTTACACAAGAAAGACATTTCCTGCTTTCTGAATTAGGAAAGAAAAGAAAGCCAAGAGAATGATTTCAGTGACTTGAGAGCACCTACCAAAAAATCCTTGGGGATGTAACCCAATACTCGGGCTCAGTCTGGCCAGCAGGGTCACCCTGGAGAAGAGTTTGGGACATCTGAGTTTGTTGGTCAGAGTCGATCCCCACCTTGGTTTTTGGTGCTTATTGAAGGTAACTTCTGCTTCTCTGAGAAGCCATCTGCTTCTCTGAGAGCCGTCACAGCAAATGGCCTGCAGGTGAAGAGGCTCACAGATGGTTCCCTGGAAAGTAGAGGTGAAAAAATGAGACTCCAGAACGATTCTGGAGGAGTTCATTTTGATCACGTGCCCTGAATTCCAGCTTCTGTCTCCTTCCCCTACCTTCTGTCCCATCCTGCCTGGATTTTTAGTAGATCTTTGTCCTTTGTCAATTTTTTTTTTTAAGACTTTGACAGAGAGAGAGATCACAGATAGGCAGAGAGGCAGGCCGAGAGAACAGGGAAGCAGGCTCCCTGCTGAGATCATGACCTGAGCCGAAGGCAAAGACTTAACCCACTGAGCCACCGAGGCGCCCCATGTCTTTCATCATATTTGAATTTAGAGATGGAGAGTCAGAAAATGTTACTTAGATTAACCTCTTGTTTTAGGTGAAACTCAGAATTCTGATGAAAGAGAAGATGGCCCCAGTGGGGAGGCTGAAAATGAAGTCCTGATCTAAGATCTGTGTTATAAAGTTTCTGTGTACCCTCACATCACCATTCTACTTTAGGTCTTTGAGGAATGTAAAACAGAAATCATTTGATGCTGAAAATAATTTTAAAGAGCAACCTTTCCCATCTCTGTAGGATGGTGGTGGGTGCTATAAGGGAAACACAATTTCAAAGTCCTTGTTGCATCTAAGTAACTAAAATATGCCTTAGTTAGGACTTCCTTGTTACACTGGTTTATTCAAACTGATACTTTTGATCTTCCCTAGAACTTAACTGTTGTCATCTATCACTTTGACAATTTAATGTGCAGTGAATTCCTGGCCATGAGAATAATATGTGAGTGCCTTTCACCTTGTCCTTTTGGGTTTAACATGGGCATGAATTTAAATGCTTTTCTTAGATCATCTGGTGCCGTCCAATGCCAGTTAATGAATGAAGAACATTTCCTTTTATCTTACTATTATGGATTGTTATGATCATGTTACCTATTGATTGTTTAATAATGCATCTTTTCCCTCAAATAACATAGCACTGATAGACTTTAGGGGTGTGTGTGTGTGTGTGTGTGTGTGTGTGTGTTTCTATAAGAAGCAAATGAGATTTGCCATATATTTAATCTCTGTTGTTCATCCTGAGTTATAAGTCACCAAGACCTGTGTTTAAAGGTCTCTGTCAAGTAGGTTTGATCTGAAGGGCATGATCTTGTGTGTCTAATCAGGGCACTGTACTTGGAGACCCTCTCCAGTCCTCTAATCCTATCAGCCAAACAGACCCACTAGTCCTCCTTTGCTTTCACTTGGTTTCTCTCGAAGTCCCCTCCTTCCCATTTCACTGAGGACACTGACAGCATATGGGTCCTCTCATCCACACAGGGACTCTGAGGTAAAGATTTGGCTAACACCGGGACAACATTTTAATTGTAAGGCTAGTAAATTTCTAGGTTATATCTGGAGTCTTCTGCTTAATATAAAGAGTGCTGCTCTTTCTTCCTCCACTGTACTGTTTTTCTGTATAAACACTTGCATTGTTGTTATGTTTACTTTATAATTTCTATTGTTTTGGAACATCTAGCCCTTGTATAGTTTAAAAAAATTTTTTTTTAAATTAAGCCAGTATTGTTTTGTGTTCATTTTTAAAAATATGTAATAAAACACTCCCAACTAGAAGATACATACCAACTAGAAGATTTAACAAAAAATAAGATACCATTCAAAATAGCCACTATCACATGTATAGGAATTAAGCTAACCAAGAATGCACAGGAATTTCACAGAAAATTTTAAAATGTCTAGTGAATGACATATAAGACAATTCAAATTAATGGAGAGATATTATAAGTCCTCAGTACAGAATTGATATTGCAAAGAGTCCAGTCCCCACAAATTATTTTATAAATTTAAAGCAATATTAATAAAATTCTAATTTGATTTTTTTAGAAACTTGATAAATTTATACCAAAGTTTATAAGACAAGTGCTCACTTAATAGCAGTGATGGGGAATAGAATGGCATAAAGGGAGAAAAAGAAAGAAAGAGAGGAGGAGAGAGAGGAAGGAAGAGGCACTGTAGGAATGATAATTGCTATGCACTGAGGAATATGGATAATTCAGCCCTCTGCCCTTGAGCCTCCCCTCTCCCTGTCCCCCTCCACACATACCACCCCAACTATATGAACTAATTTATTTAAATATTCTTTATAGAGTCAGGTACTCCATTTAAATCTTATCCTTTTTTTCAGTTATAAACTTCTAAATCTCTGTGCAAATATTTCTGTTGTATTTTACAAGCCAGAAATTTCTTTTTTCTTTTCCAAGCTGGAAATTTCTTAACTCCAAATTCCACAAGTAGAAGAGTTCGGCTATAAGATTCATCATACTTTTGTCTCAAAAGCAAAAATCTGCTGGAAGAAATATCTCTAAGTGATCTAAACTCCATAAGGTCATGCTTCATGTCAGGTTTATCCTCTATCCCCAGGACCAAGGGTAGTAGCACGCCAGTGTAAGCACTCACTAGAATTCATTCTGTGGAATGAAGCGATGAGTGAACGAGGAAGAGTAGATAAGACAGTTTTTGCCGAGTGGTAAGGTGCAGTGAGAATCTAACAGCTGTAGAAAGGGGCTGAGACCTTTGAATCACAAAGGTGTATCCATTTGTGGGTATCTCACACCATAACTTCAGAGACTGTGACTAGTGCAAGAGAGAAACCCACACCCCCTGAGGCCTGGTGGAAGGTATGCTTGGCCTAAAGTTGAGAAAATTGATGGGAACATGAGAATAGACAGCAAATATGTGTGGAAAGTTGAAATGTCTTAAACTTATGCCCTGTGTCCTAGAACACCAAATAGAACCAATAACAAGTTTTAGGAAGGAAGATTTTGGCTCAGTACCAACCCGGACTCTCAGAAAGTCTAGAACTTTCTGAAAATGTCATGTGAAGTAGGGAGTTTTCTTTCCTTGGAGATGCCCTTCCACGTGGCCCAAGAATCTGTGTGTCATGCAAACAATGTTCCTTTGTTCTCTGTAATAAATAGTGCTAAGCAGGGAGGTCAGGGGGTGATAAAAAATGACAAGTCTCTGGGGGAAAAAAAATCAACTTAAAATACATTATATAGAAGTGCTTTGTGAAAAGTAAAGCCAGGTGTGCCTGGGTGGCTCAGCGAGTTAAACCTCTGCCTTTGGCTCAGGTCTTGATCCTGGGGGCCCTGGGGGCCCCCGGGATCAAGCCCCACATCGGGCTCCCTGCTCAGCGGGGAGCCTGCTTCATTCTCTCTCCGCCTACCTCTGCTTACTTGTGATCTCTGTCTGCCAAATAGATAAATAAAAATCTTATAAAAAAATAAATTTTAAAAATTCCAAAAAATTTTTTAAAAAAAAGTAAAGCCATATAAGGAGAGAGAGTGACAAGCATTCTACTGTAAAGAGGGTGGTCAAGGACGTCCTCTCTGAAAAGGTGACATTTGAGCAGAATTAAAGGAACTGAGAGAGGGAGGGCTGTGGGTATATAGAGGAAGAGAATGCTAACAATAAAACAGAAGAGGCCAGTGTGCCAGGTCCAGAGGGAGCATAAGGGAGTGCCGCCCCTTGCAATTTTTCTTGTTTGCATCCTTTTCGTCAGGTTTGACATCAGCATTAACCTACCTTGAGCATCACCACTAGTACTTGGGAGCACTGTGCTCCCACAAATATCAGAGGTCTTAGAGTGAAGCTTTCAGATTTAAGTCCGACTTGTGAGATTTAGGACAAAGAACTTAATCCTACAGCTTTGGGGACCTAGGACCTTATGAATTGCCAAAGCCATTAGCATGATCCTTGATCGACACTTTAGCCGGAGTGTGTGGCAGAAAATGTCAAGAGTGTACCTCATTGTCCCTACAAGACTTGAAGTTGCTAAAAGGCAGGATGCATGTCTGATTCATCTTTGTGCCCACCTGCATGTCTCAGACTTGCCACAGACTCAAGAAATGTGTGGGGTAGATGCATTAATATGCTTCAGCAGCCCGAAGAATTCACTGACTGTCTTAATAAAAAACAATTATATGAATGTTGCAGCTTAAAACTGAATCATAAACTGACAGAGGAAAACTTGTGTGGGGTAATTAATGAGGAGGTAATAAAAATCAGATCTTCCCCCAAAAGTAGAAAAGTAGCCAGTAGCAAGTAATCTTCCTTTAGAAATATCAGAGATTAAGCGCAGCCTTCTAGAACTGGGTGAGCACGGAGGAAGCATCATTCTTAGAATAATCAGCATAAGCCTAGTGACAAAGAAGTGAGATAGGCCCTATGTTTGAGCAGCAGACTTGGAAAAACAAGTTGTTTGAAGATGTATTACAGTAATGTGCTACAGAGCAACACAGCCTGACTTATATGTGGTTCTATACCCTCGTGTGCTAGAAAAGTACAGCCAAAATTTGTGTAGGAAAAATCATGCTCTTTTAGCAAAGAAACTTCCAGAAATTGAGGTATCTACACAGAAGTTATAAAGTCAGCTCTGCAAGACCAGTGGGATATATTTTACAGAACTGAGAACTTGCTATGTTTTGACCATATGTGGTTGTTTTATAATAAAATTGTAGTTGACCGCCATGGTGAAAACCAGGTTTTTCTTATCCAGACGGTTGCCCATTTATTCAGATGTTGTGCAGAGAAGTATACTGCCAACATCCCGAAGTAAACCATATTACGGGCACTGATTAACTTTTAGAATAGTATTAATACTTGACCTTGTACCGCGGGATGGGATTTTATGAGCTTCCCTAGAAGTCTGAATATCTCC
Organism: Meles meles; assembly: GCF_922984935.1. Taxonomy (NCBI): domain Eukaryota; kingdom Metazoa; phylum Chordata; class Mammalia; order Carnivora; family Mustelidae; genus Meles; species Meles meles. The sequence continues at coordinate 140,434,505 of NC_060066.1, read as the reverse complement.
ATGTTGTTTTTTGGGAAAATGATTTCTTCATTCTAAACAATCAGTTTTCAAATGGACTTTTGAGGGTTTTGTTTTTTTTTTTTAATGTTCATTAGCTCTTTAGTATACTTTAGTCTTCAGGGATCTTTAAAAATTAACTTAAAATTTAGTGGTTCTTGAGTAAGGGTCATACTTTCATAATACTTGGTTATTTTAATCTCTAAAGTTTGTAGTCCTGCACTAATTAGATTTCCTTAAAAAATAAACACAGCAGAATTTCAGAATTGCCAGGGAATTTAGAGGTGATTTACTATAGGTTCCCATCCAATAGACAAATCTCTTCTATAACATCCTTGACAGATTAATATCTAGTTTCTATTTGAGCATATGCAGTGATAGGGAGAAGTATTCTGTTTAATGAAATTTTTGCGAATTTCAACAAAATCAGTATGTATTTATTGAATAGTGACTAGGTGCCGAGGACTATGTTTGGCTTTATGGGGAAAACAAAATAATTAAGGCTCCATCTCTGCCCCAAGGAGCTTAAGGAATAATTGGAAAGGCAAAATAACATATTCATTCATTCATTATACCACTTTATTTTACACGCTTTGTTACATGCTAAGTTCTAACAACACAAAACTTGGTCTTGGCTCTGAAGCTGTTTGCACTGTTACAAAGATAAACATTCATATACATCCATCTTAACTGTAAGATAATTGTAGCAATGTGTATGTTCATGCTCACATGTGGTCATGTTTCAATGACCATTATTTGCAATGACTATGAAAGATGGAGAACGTTTAAGTCCACCTGGGGAAATCAAGTTTGTCAATACTCTATATTGGATGATTTTTAAATTACATTCCTGGGGAAGAAAGGGTTATGGAGTGTTACAAGGAATACAATTTGTGAGGCAAAGTAAAATTTAATATATGTTCACTTGGAAGATTCTAGCAAAAGAAGACTCAGGGTTTTTTGTTTGTTTTGTTTTGTTTTGTTTTGTTTTGTTTTGTTTTGTTTTTGTTTTATGTTAACAGGGTTTCTTCTTCCTAAAGAATAAAGAAATAAAGGCTCTTAAATATGTATAGTGACTTTTCATCATATAATAGCAAGTCCTAAATATTAGCTTTCCTAAGAAGTAAACTATGTTAACTGGCAATATTAGGGTCAGCTATTTTAAAATTAAGCTCCAAGCATATTAGTCCTTCAGACTGGTGAGAGTCTTTACACTGATACCTAAAGCTAAGGCTCTGTAGCTTTTTTTTTTTAATATTTTATTTATTTATTTGACAGACAGAGATCACAAGTAGGCAGAGAGGCAGAAAGACAGAGAGGGGCAAGCATGGTCCTCGCTGAGCAGAGACCCCGATGCGGGGCTTGATCCCAGGACCCTGAGAACATGACCTGAGCTGAAGGCTGAGGCTTAACCCACTGTGCCACCCAGGCGTCCCTAAGGCTCTGTAGCTTTAAGTTCAAACATGTTAGCTTATGTTTTGGGATAATGATGTTAACTTTTAAAATATAGGTGCTATGGTGGTATACAGAATTGTTGAATCACTATATTGTATGCCTGAAATTAATAGAACACTTTACGTTAACTGAAATTAAAATAAAAATTTAAAGGGTGCCTGGGTGGCTAGTTGCATGAGGGATGGCTTTTCATTTCAGCTCAGGTCATGATTTCAGGGTCGTGGGAGCAAGCCCTGCATGGGCCTCTGTGGTCAGCATGGAGTCTGCTTGGGATTCTCGCTCTCCTCTCCCTCGTCCCCTCCCCTGCTTGCGTGTGCTCTCTCAAATAAATAAATCTTTAAAAAAATAAAAACTTAATTTAAAAAAAGAAGAAAATAAAATGTAGGTGCTACATATTAGACTCAGAAATGTTTAATGCATGATGAGAAAATGTAGAGATATCTCCTTCTGGATCACTTTCGTGTATGACTATGTTGGTTAGTCACTTAACTTTATATTTTTAGAAATTCTACACCATCAACCACGAGGCTTTTGTCTATTAAACAGACCATCAATTACATCATCATTTACCTTGTAAGAAGTCTCATGCTCACTGGAAATGCAAAACCTGAGTTGATTTTTATAATTTCAGCTACATCAAGTAAATTTAAAGAGAAAAGTTAAGTCTTCCCCCAGATTTCAAACAGAAAATATGAATTCTCCCATAGATGGGTTTTTAGTTAAAACACATAGCTTTTCTGAACCTCAGTGTTATTAAATGAGCAGGATAGTCCTCATCTTCATTTCACAATTTATTGTGAAAAAGTGGTGATAAAATAGAAATGTATTATTTTTAGTCTCTTTAACTATATACTTCAAATGCCTTCATCTGGTGCATTTCCTTATAGCCCTAAGTGTGATTAGTTGGGTTCTCTGCTAAGCAGATTGAGAAAGGTCAAAGATAAAGGGCCAAATGCTCAATTCTTTTCTCTCCCAGAGCACCACACAAGAGCTTGGTAGACAAAGGATAGCACCAGTCTAAAGAACATTTGATGAAAGCTCAGCTCTGGCCCCAAAAAGTCACTATATCCATCTTCTGCTGAGCTAAGGCAGACCTCAGATAAGTCACAAGGCCTTCCTTTGCCTAAGCACTGAAGGCTATGTGATCTGGATGAAGAGGGGCTGAGCGGCAGCTCAAAAAGCCTCATTATCCTCTTTCCCTGCACTTTAATCTCTGCCTGCCCAGAGCGAGAAAGGGGACACTCAGGCAAGGAAGAGACTGAAGGGAGAAGGGAGGGTTAGGAGAGGGGAAGAGATTGCTGATTCAATCTAAAGCCAAGGGGAGAGCTTCTCAGATCTACCTTCCCCAGGCGCTCCTTGGATACGGTCTACTTCCAAGAAAGAGGCAGCTCCAGACCCATCATATCACACCACCTTCAAGGAAGAAGAGAGACTTCAGAGTGGTGACCCCCAGGGGCACCTGGGTGGCTCAGTCTTTGAGTGTCTGCCTTAGGTTCAGGTCATGGTCTCAGGGTCCTGTGATCTAGCCCTGCACCGGGCTCCCTGCTCAGCGGGAAGCCTGCTTCTCCCTCTGCCCCTGTTTATGTTTCCTCTCTCGCCATGTTTCTCTGTCAAATAAATAAAATCTTTAAAAAAAAAAAAAGAAAAGAAAAAAAGCGACTCCCAAGGGAAGCTCTAAAGAAAGAGTCCAAATGAACTCATCTTAAGAGCCTGCCACTCTTACGAGCACCAAGCTTCCCTACTTTTCCTTTAATGCTACTGTCGCTACTAGCCCCATTTCTCCTAGAAAGTAGGGAGGAACAAAGAAAAGTCTTGCGTTCTGCCCAGAAGTCAACAATCTAGATAAGTCAGAAAAATATCGGTAACTGAAATTCAACCTGCATGGTAAAAGATATATTTACCTGGAAGGTGTGGAATCTTTCTATCCAAGTTAATGATATTTCTGGAGTCCAGATAGGTTAGCTTCCAAAAAGCATGATGATTTCCTACCATCCAATAAACCTAATGACTAAGAATTGCCATGTCTCTTGCCTTACCTGCTAGCCTTTCCGTGACGTCATAACAAGGTACAGGAATTCTCTCATAAACTATAACCTCTGTTCCTTCACATAAGATTGACCACAGCCTTGACATCATTCACTTGCTGAGTACTGTAGCAATGCTTCTTGGATTATTAGAGTAAATTTCTAAAATAAATGACCATTTTTTTAAAAAATCCCTTCAGTACAATTTTTTTGTTTGTATGCTTGCATTGTTTAGAATTATGCATTTTTGTGCTGGTTAACTGCACTATTGTCTAGATAGCCCAGAGGATTTATGTTTCTCTTTGGACTCCTCCAATTTCTTTCATCTTAGTCCTGTTCACGCATTTATCTGTGAACTACAGGGTGTCTAGGGATAAGTCAGTTGAATGCAGAACTAGGATTTCAGTTCCTGGAGATTGCTTCAAAAAGATCTTTCCCTTCATTATTTCAAGAGCATAACTATAAATATTTTAAATTCCACAGGCAACTGAAACAAACTCTCTCTATTGTGAACCATTTACTGTAGTTTCCTAATGTTTACCCATAGTTTCTTTTAAATCCTCTAAATTCTCTCATGTGGTTTTGACTTTGAAATGCTTTCTACTTAAATATTAAATTGCCATGAATCAAATAATTCACTAGTCCACTTGGCTTATGGAAAAATGCCATGAAGCAAAAACAGTTTTGAATCTGATCCACTCCCTCATTTTTTAATTTTTTTTCCCCTAATTCCTTTTGCATCCCGGTGCAGCCAACCTCAAATGGAGAAGAAAACACAATGTAGATACCAGTAAGATACAGGAAATGAGAGCATCCTTGATGACTGGAAAGTCTCAGACTCACCAAAGGTTTAAAAAATTAATATTTGGGGCACTGGGTGGCTCAGTCAGTTAAGCAACCAACTCTGGATTTTGGCTCAGGTCATGATCTCAGGGTCGTGAGATCAAGCCCTGCGATGGGGCTCTGCGCTGGGCACCAAGACTGCTTAGGATTCTCTCTCTCCTTCTCCAAGTCCCCCACCACACTCACAAAATCGTACCCGCGCTCTCTCTAAAAATAGTCAGTTAAAATAACATTTATAATATGTGTAGTCGTCCTCACCCTTGAAAAGTCAGTGTATTTACAGTGGTAGGAGAATCACCTTTATTAAGGGAAGTATCAAATGTAGACATGATTCTAAGGCAGATGTGATGGTTTCTTTCTGACTGAAGAATAAATGGATGGTGCTTCCCAATTCTGGCCCCCTCTTCGTGTATCTTAAATGAGTGAGCACTCAGCTCCGGCTTTAGGAATCACAAGGCAGACATCATTTGGCAATTTGGAAGATGTGTGAAATGAATTGTTTCATCTCAGAGGAAGGTAGCTCGAACACATGTATTTCCAGATGTTCACTGGCATCTGATTTTATAAGTGTGCATGCTTACCATTGTGGTTTGTTTCCCTTTGGTGGGAAAATGTGTTTGCTTATTCACCTCTTATTTATTGCATAGCTAATTTGTACCAGGCAGTGTTAGTTAAGGATGGAGTCAATGTTTAGAGAGCTTGCTGGTCTAGGAGGTAAAATGAACAATTAATTATGCTGTTTCCTTATCTGCTGTGATAGGGGGCAAACCAGGGCTTGAAGGACTGTTCAGTTTTTTTGTTGTTGTTGTTGTTAAGATTTTATTTATTTGAAAGAGAGCATGGACAAACAAATTAGCAGTGGGAGGAACAGAGGGAGAGGGAGAAGCAGACTCCTGACGGAGCAGGGAGCCTGACTCCTGGGGGGCTCAATCCCAGAACCCTGGGATCATGACCTGAGCTGAAGGCAGCTGCCTAACCATTTAACTGACTCAGCCACCCAGGTTCCCTCTTCCTGTTCTGTTTGAGTATATGTCCTTATCCTATATGGTAATAATTCCAGAAACTATAAATTTTTCAGTGTTTAATTCTTCTCCCAGACTAATGGCATACAAGTCCCTCAAGCACAGAAATTTCTGATAATGCAGGACTGAGAAGAAGTGCTTGATGCCTGGGTTTTAGTCAGTACAGATGAACCCTGTAGCAAGTGAACTCTTGCTCTACCTTACCACCGAGAGAATTCATGAATTCAAAAATTCACGTTTTTATCAGTTCATCCCTCCATTCCCTTGAATTTGGCTTCAAGGACATCGACTCCACGCATCAGAAGTGCCAGGATATGACTTTTTTTCTTCTTCTTTTCCCGTTGCTGTCGAGGAAATGAGCAACCAATAAAAACAGACATTTTACACATCCTTTGTGTTTGTTAATAAACACCTTGAAAATTGGGCAGTTTGCTTAAGACTGGTGTTTTCTTCTCTCTCTTCCTTGTTACTCTCTGGCTATAGGTACACTTCCTCCATACAGTGTCTTATTACCTGTCCATCACATATGATTTAAGCGCCATCCTTAAAGAGAAGGCAGATGCAATGCTCACGGCACACAGGGAACCCCACACCCTCGCAGTTATGCGTTCCCATTTCCTCTGGAGACAGGCGCCGATTTGTGCTGGTGAGAGGGATGTCGGGTGCAGTGCTCGGAGATGTCTGTGTCTGTGCTCCCGTGGTGACTGCCCCCAAATGTACACACAAATGTACACACACCAGCCTCGGAGAACAGCAAGACATAGGAATCAGACATTTGCTGAGAATGAACCCATTTTGGTGTTCACCACTCTAGAACCACCTTCCCACCTTTTCAGTTCCTGCTCTTTCTCACCAAGACGTGTTTGTGCCTGAAATATTTCCACCGGTTAGCCCTGCAGTGAAATCTGATTTTCAGAGTGAATCCTGTCACTGATGGAGGCAAATATTGTCTCTTGAGAATAGGTGCTTTCTTTATCTTCTAGCACCTTGTTTCTGGGAGAGTTAAGTTTGTACATTAACTGATAACTTGGAAACATGAACATTAACTTCCCTCCCTTGTATCTCTCCCTTCTCCCGGGGGGAATGAGTCTACCTCAGAGAGAAAGAGCCACACTCCATCTTTCCCTTCTTTTCTCTGGCTCTTCCCATGCAACTCTTTGTTCCTGCCTCTGGGCCCACGAGGTTCTGATCTTAACCCTCCCATAACCGATCCAAGTCCAGTAGCTTCAAGGTCCAAGTGAAGGTGCTCCAACCCCATGAAGCCTACCCCCCTCACTCTAAGCCCGAGTGCTCATTGTACTTACCACACCATTCACTTGGTGAATGCAAACATGCCTTGTTTGCACCCCTGTGACTTTTCATGTGACTCTTTATGTCTCTCCAATAAAGCCGAAAGTGCTTTTAGAAGAGTAAACCTTAAAAAAAAAAAAAAAGAAGAAGAAGAGTAAACCTTGGTTATGCCTCCTTGATTTTGCTATGATGCTTAACATAGAGTGGATATTCAAGAAGTTCTAGCTGAGGGGCGCCTGGGTGCCTCAGTGGGTTAAGTCTCTGCCTTCGGCTCAGGTCATGGTCCTGGGGTCCTAGGATCGAGCCCCCCACATTGGGCTCTCTGCTTAGCAGGGAGCCTGCTTCTCCCTCTCTCTCTGTCTGCCTCTCTGCCTATTTGTGATCTCTGTCTATCAAGTAAATAAATAAAATCTTTAAAAAAAAAAGTTCTACCTGATAAAACTAAAACTACTCTATCCTTAGTATCTCTGAACAAGTTCTGGGAAATAGGTCTTTAGGATCTGTTTCTTGCTAGGTCATTCTTGGGTTAGGAGAGGGGTTTTTTTTGTTTGTTTTTGTTTTTAATGTCAGATTGGGGCCAAATCTGGATGATTAGCTGTGGGGTAGAACCCTTTGGAATCAGCTGTATTTGAATCTATGGGATGGGAAGAGGACAGGGTTTATCACCTTCATATTGGCCCATCTGCCTCTTTGTGACTACCATCTACCTGATTGTAACTAGACCATAACCAAGTTAAAGTACTACCTCTTTGGGACGTCTGGGTGGCTCAGTCAGTTAAGCATCTGCCTTTGGCTCTGGTCCAAGTCCCGCATCAGGCTCCTTGCTCAGAGGGGAGCCTACTTCTCCTGGGGCCTGCTGCTTTCTTGCTCTAGCTCTCGTTCTGACAAGTAAATAAAATCTTAAAAAAATAAATAAAGCACTACCTCTTTAAAGAATCAACCCCAATCTAAAGAATATGCCTGGATCATAAGTTAGCATGTTAGAATGACACCTGCCGTTTTATCGTACGCAGCAAATGTTCTCACTTCTTTCAGTGGTAGTATAGTCATAATTGTGACTTAAAGTCTAGATGAGAGAAATAATCTTGGGGTTTTAATATAAAGAAAAAGTAATGGACTTAATTGTTGAGGTTGTAGGACGATATGTACTCTCATGCCGTTATTGGGAGATGCATAAAGAATCAGCATTTGTGTGGTTGGGAGAGGGATTTGGCATGACAGGTGTACCTTGTCTGGCACTACCCAAGTAATGCTGATTCTTCATAGTCCTGAGACTGAATTTTCATATTAAAACACACACACACACACACAGACTTTATCTTCTGGAAAAGATCCTAAAGCGAGTGTTGCCCTAGAAACACTTGCTCTGTTCAATGTAGGTAGCCACGATAAAGTGTAAGAGGAGATTTTTTAAAAATGCCTGCATGGACTTGAAAACAGGAGAGCATTTCTGTGGAGCAGGAATGGACTACTGAGTGGGGCTGAGCTGAAGTGACTGCTGGGCTGTGAGCCAAGGACAGGCAGTAGCAGCCAGGGGCTGCGCTCCCGCCAGCAAGGGGAGCTAAAAATGCATGAAACAAGATAAGAGACCAGAGCCTGGTCACTGTTTGAAGCCAAAGGCCCCCATTCCCCAAAAGGAAGCTGCAAAGAATGACAAGTAACTGGGTGGTGGACTGGTGCTTCTGAGGAAACCGAGCCTCCCAACCAGGAGTGGAGCCAGCCTGCCTGCTGTTTCCCAACCGGATCTGTGAGACCCTGACATGGGAGTGGAACCCCAGAATGCCATGATAAGAGCCAATGGTGGGTTGGGGGGTTGGGGGTTGGGTGCAGGAAACCGCAAAAGAGCACACAGGAGATGGTGGGAGACAATCTCCACCTCAGAACCAGCCTCCCACTGAGGGCACAGGAAGAAAACTACTCTCAGAGAAGGCTCTCAGCAAAATTAGCCGATGGACCATTGATTCACTTGAGACCAAACTACATTTTGAACCAAATAATGAAGTTCAAGTAAATATACTTATAGTGGTCAGAGAGATAAAGATATGCCATTAAAAACTGGGGAGCTGTGACAGAACAGCAAATGGATAGAAAACATTTAGAAATTTTAAAAAGTCACTGGATTTAAAAATATGAAAAATAAGACTATGAATTCGCTAAGATTCCAGAGTTTACCCAGATTAAAATTAAATTAAAAAGCACCCACACCCATGGGTGATCCCTGAGAGGCTCTAACATCCATCTAATAGGAATGATGGGGGGGAAATGGGAGAGATGATAGAGGAAGTGTGTAAGCAGTATTTAAGGAAATTTTGGTGAAGTTTTCCAAAACTGAAGGAAGTTGAGTCCAGAGCTACAGATATTGAGCAGGACTAATCCATGTATATTCAAAATTAAAGTGAAATTGTAGAGGATCTGGGATTAAAGGCAAGATCTTAAAAGCTACCGTAGAGAAAGCTAGATTGCCCACTAAAGAACAGCAGACTTCCCAGCAGTGAAAATAGAGGCCAGAAGAAGATGGACTAGTATTCTAAAGTACGGAAGGGAAACTGCTGCCAGCAGAGAATTTTATAGGATGAAAGCAATAGAGACACGTTCAGATACACAAGGCATATGAACTTTCAGTCCACAGACCCTTATTAAAAGGGATTTACTTAGAGAAGATACAGGAACTAAGAAAACTGGTGAGCTCATGATTTCATAAACCTACAAATAACCTCAACCAGCTATAGGTCATTTTTTTAAAAATGTGTGTTTCAGGAGAAAACGGAAACAAAGCCCAAGAACAGCACAATGGGGTAGTTCACTGGGAAGTTCAAACATGCTTGGGGGCAGGGTTGCAAAACTGAGAACTTTAAATATGTATGTTTTAAGAAATTATAGGTAGCTTCTTTCTAGAAATACAGTCTACACCTTACTAACCAGGTGAGGCAGAATGGGAACTAGCTAAGTGGTGTGATCAGTGTAGCAGAAGGCAGAAAGAAGGAAAGGGATATATATTAAAAAAAAAAAAAAAAAAAAAAAAAACAACAGAAATAAGTCCAAATACTAGTAAATATCCAAATATGAGTGAGCAAAATAATGTAATGGGTTAAATTCACTGTAAAAAGGGTGATTGGTTTGGATTTTTCTTTTTTTAAGATCCACAAGAGAGACACCTAAAAAATAAAATAAAACAAAATCACAGACGGGAGCAAAGTCTGTGCAAGAACAGTATTTTTTTTTTTTTTAAGCTGTTGGGGTATTAATATTAGATCGCATTTAACCCTGCCATCTTCAAGAATGCACTCTTTATCGAAACAAGGTCTACATTTGCATTTTAAAACATGCATAAAACTTGTAACCGCCACCACAAACAGGATACAGAAGATCTCAATCGCCCAAGGCATTCCCTGGTGCCAAAATCTTGCCCAGAACCTCTGGTGGCTGCCCGTCATTCTCTATCCCATTTTGTAGAATTCCATATAAAGTGAGACGGCGTGTCATTTTTTACATTGACATTGGTTTCAGTAGAAAAATTACCTAAATGCATGTCATCATTGAAATGTTTTTAGTAAATTAAAGCATACCCACACTAGGAATTCTCTGGTCCTCAAAATGAAATAGAGCCCTATGTGCCAGTGCATTAGGGTCTTCAGGACATAAAAGCTCAAGGTGCAGGAACAGTCCATATAGTGAGATTCCATGCATTTATATGTCATATATATGCAAATACACAGATAGAGATCTGGAAGAGTGTCCACGAGACTCACCAGGCTTTCTAAGGAACGGCACAAAGGTAGGAAAGGAGGAACGAAGGACTCTACCATCTGTGTTTAAAAAAAAAAAAAGGTTTATGATAGCAAATAATAAAAATATTTAGGCATAACATTAAGTATCCAAAATCTATGTAAGGAAAGCTATAGAACACTCTTGGAAGTCTTAAAATTGAATGGGAACAAATGGAAACACACCGTGGAGAAGAAGAATCAATGCCATAAAGATGTTAGTTCTTCCTAAACTAATTTATAACTAATTTAATTCCAATAAAAATACCACCAAGGTGGTTTTTTTTTCCCCTTCTGGGTCTAGGCAAGTTGATTATAAAGTTCATTGTGAAAGACAAGCAGGGGTTTGAGCAGTTATCACACTGATTGCTGGTTAGTTGTCTTTCTCCAGTGCTTGACCTTGAAGGCCTTATTGCTCTTGGTAACCCTGACATATTATCTGACATAGAGCAGAGAGGCCAAAATGCTTGCCTTCTCCGGAAGGCACACGCAGAACTACTCCACTCTCCTGTTCTGCCCCTCCCGTCAATGTCCTCGCTATCTCCGGAGTGTTAGAGATTAGCTGGCACTTACTTCTGTTGCTCTGTCTTTGTTATTTCAAGCAGCTTCTCTGAAGCTAAGTGGTTTGGTTTTGTTCTGTTTTGTTTTAACCTGCTCCGCTCTTTGTTGTCTCATTCATGCAAATGCGATACTTTTTTGTTACCACAGGTGGGTTCTGCTTTTCACCGCACCGTGCACTGAGGTTTCTGGAAATTGTCTAAATTAAGCAGATCTTGTTTTTACATTATCATAGTGGTTGTTATAATTCTAACAAAGTACTGAGACTCAAATAACTGTCATCAAAGCTGCCTCAGACAATCTAAGACAGAGGCATGACCACTAATGTTTTAAAATAGTGACAGCTACCACCAAAAGGCTTGACGGTGTGAGGCATTTCAATAGGTAATACAGTACGCCCATATTCCACTTAAAAATGCATCTCTTTGCTGGTATAAATTGGATAATTATGATCTGAAATATTTTATTTCTTTTCCTAGATCTGAGCAGCATTTCAAGCATGGTTTGGATGGGCCGTTTTCCTTTTTTAAGGCAGCTTGAATTTTCGCTCTCTCTCGAAAACACATTGAGTTTCATTTTTTCCCCCCTAAACGCAGCTGTTATGTTATCTCAAAATAATTTAAAAATGAGAATTTATGAGTCCAAATTTTACTGAGCCCATTTCTGCAAACCCTGAAACTCTTGGGTTCCTTTTCCAGAAACATTACCTAGATATTATCACAGTGATGGAACAATTTTACCTGTATATTTTTATCCCTCCGGGCCTTTCATTGTAAGGCCTTGAAAGAACATTTTATACGTGTTTGTCACCTAGACATTAGCTGCTCCTTATGATCTAGACCGTGATGGATCAAATTCCAACCCCTGTACCCATGACCCTCTCCAAGTTCTACAGACTCCTGGAAGGATTTGGTTCTCATGGTCCTCATTCCTGCTGCCATGGAAACAGTTTAGATCATAGATTTTTACCATCGCAGGCAAATTCTCCCTGTCTGTACAGATTTAATCCGAGCATGAAGGTTTGTTCCTTTTTGTTGTGATTTTTATAAAATTAACTCACAAAAGCTCTGTGTGTGTGTGTGTGTGTGTGTGTGTGTCTGTGTCTGTGTCTGTGTCTGTGTCTGTGTGTAGCAGATTTTACCAGAGTTTGGGGCAAGACTGAAAGTTATTTATATCTCAAAATAGAAATAATGAGTATACACTCCAGCCTCCCACCATGTTGCCTGACCCATTTTCTTTGATTCCAGCCCCTCTCTGCTCTGCTGACTCACCTCTTCCCACCTCCAAGCCTGTTCATCCGAATATAGTGTAGGGTTGGCTCTCTTTGTTGCCACCTCGCATCTGACCTTTGCTCTCAGTGACTCACCTTATTCTGGATACCTCCCTTCCCGGTTCCCAAACCAACTCAGGTATTTTCCTTACCACAGATGATTTTTATTCAAGAATTATTCTTATACTTGCCTTTAGGATAACAACTTTCTTACCTTGCTGTATTTTTGGATTGGATTCTCTGGTTTATGCTGCTTTTCCATCTTTTTTCTCCCCCCACCCCCACTCCATTTTCCTTGCCTCTCCAGTCTCCTTCACAAACACACGTTGTAGCTATGGGTCTCAAGCCCTTTTCCTCCAAAGGCATTCTGAGGGTTGCCTCTGGATGAAAATGATGGAATTTCTCTGCCTTGTGATATGTGTGTGTGTGTGAGCTGGTGATGAGCGAGGGGGGTGTGGGGGGGTGGCTTTGTCCCTGCCCACCCCCTAGCCATTCTCCCTCAGTCCTGCACCGGCAGCCTAGAACCCTGAGGATCCATGTTGCTGCCTTTCTGTAAGGTTTGTTTGGTGCTCTAATCTTTAAATGATTGATAAATGTACAGAGAAGTGAGGTATATAGGTTTCATTAACAAATTTCTCCAAAAAGCAAAAAAAGAGGAAACAAAGAATTTCAGGTTCTTACAAGATACTCTTTTTTACAAAGATACCACAAAGCACCCTGTGCCATTTGTTGTTATGGTTGCGGCTGCTGTTTTAGGAAGCCTGGCTGCCTTCCTTTTGTCTGTCTTTCCCTTCTTTACCGTGCCTTCGAAAACACAGATCCTTCACCCAGTTCTTCTCAACGCTACCGTGTTCAGAAATACTGTGTCTCTTTAACATGGAAGAGGCAACTTCCTTCCTCCGTCCTGTGGCCATTTTACTGTTTAAATCCTCACCCTGAACCTGCCCTGTTCCTTCTCGTAATCCTGGATTAGGCAACCTACAGTCACATGTTTGGGAAGTTCTACTCTGAGCTGCGTCTCTGCCGGAGTCTTCCGACGAGATGTTCTCTCAGCCGCAGGAGCAGCTCTTGTCCTTAGCAACTGAATTCCAGCATTTTTTCTACTCTTTGCTCACTTCCGAACAGTTAACAGCTGCTGGAAAACGGATCACCGTCCTTCCCCTCCTGCGATTGAAGTAGGCACATTTTAAAAATTGTCTTCGTGAAGACTGAAAAAGAAATCTGGCATCAGAAGACTGAGAGGAACTTGGGGAGGTCCACTCGGTCTTCCTCCCCTACTCTGGGCTGTTCTCTGTGAAGCCCTCTCAGCGGAAGCTCTGTGAGATGAGAAGACGTGTGGAGGGGTGGAAGAACACTAGGCTGTAAACAGAAGACAGGTCTAAATTCCTGCTGTGTGAACTTAGACAAGTTAACTGACATTCTCTGAACCTTAGCTGGTTTTTTCTTCTGTAGAATGGTGAGAGTATGACCTGCCTCCCTCCTTAGCATGGCAGATGCTAGCCAATTGGGTACCTTTATGCAGAATATTAAAAGGTAGCCCCACCTTGTAACCACAGATAGCCCCCAGGAGGTTGGCTTCCATCCCGCTGAGGGGAGCCCAGCAGGAGTTCAGCCCACCCTTGTTTGCCCCATTTGCTTGGCACCCTGGTGCAATGTCTATCCTGAAACTCTACAGGGTTTCCCACTTTATCTTCTTGGACAGAGCTTTTGGAACTCTTGCAAGCTCCACAGGTCTATCATCTTCCTCCATTAGGAACAAGCCTGGGGAAGTGCTGGGCAAGGGGCCAGGAACAGGGTCTGCCTGGCTGCTTGGCGGGGAGTTAGCACTTTAAGAAGGTGCCTGCCTTTTTACCTTCTGATCTCGCTTCCACAAACCAAGTCTTCCGTGTTTTTATCACAACACTAACAATGCTATATGAACACAGTAGCTCGAAGGTGTCACTCTTGGGGAAAGTGCTCAGGGAAGCACTCCCTTTCCCTGCTCATCTCTCACCCCTACCTTCTGCTTACTACACAGACTGTTGGAGCATTAAATGAGACCACGAGCAGGAAGGCATCCAGAACATGACCCCAAAGGCTGAACTGCTTATTAATCTCTCTTCTATAGTCCTTAAGGATAATCTGCCATTTGTCTAGACGTCCTCCTGCTATTTTCTATTCCAGGGGGTTCCAAGGTAGAGTGCTTGAACCCCCAGAAATGCAAAGGGTGTGCATTGAGATGTGAGATAAAAATGGAAACTCTTATTCAGGCACACCTCATTTTATCACACTTCACAGATACTGTGTTTTTCACAAATGGAAGAATTGTGGCAACCCTGTGTCAAGCAGGTCTGCTGGCCCCATTTTTCCAACAGCATTTACTCACTTCCTGTCTCAGTGTCACATTTTGGTAATTCTTCCAATGTTTCAAACATCTTCATTATTATTTTATTTGCTGTGATGATCCATGACCAGTGATTATAAATTGCTGAAAGCTTAGATGATGGTGGACATTTTTTTTAACACAATACTTTTTTGTTCTCTTAAGAGACTATAGTAGGGGCACCTGGGTGGCTCAGTGGGTTAAGCCTCTGCTTTCAGCTTGGGTCATGATCCCAGGGTCCTGGGATCGAGCCCCGCATCGAGCTCTCTGCTCCCCTCCCTTCTCTCCCTGCCTGTTTCTCTGCTTGCTTGTGATCTCTGTCTGTCAAATAAATAAATAAAATCTTTAAAAAATAGACTTTTTAAAAAAAAATTTTTAAATTTTTAAAATTTTATTTTTAAATTTTTAAAATTTTTAAAATTTTTAAAATTTAAATTTTTAAAATTTTATTTTTAAAAAAAAATAGACTATAGTGTAAATGTAACTCTTCTATGCCCTGGAAAACCAAAAAATTCATTTGACTCACTGTGTTGCAATATTTGCTTTATTGTGGTAGTCTGGAACCGAACCTGCAGGATCTTCAAGGTATACCTGTATTTATTTTAAGCTTCAAGGGAAAGGAATTAAGGTTTTCTAATATTTCACATATGGCTCGACAGTGCTTTGTGGGTATAATTATGAATAGACACACATATACTGAGTAGGCACGCTCAATTTTTTCTCTGACATAGGTAAGTGATACAAATGCTTGAAGACCGGGGCACCTGGGTGGCTCAGTGGGTTAGGTCTCTGCCTTTGGCTCAGGTCGTGGTCTCAGGGTCCTGGGATCAAGCCCCGTGTTGGGCTCTCTGCTCAGCAGGGAGCCTGCTTCCCCCTCTCTCTCTGCCTGGCTCTCTGCCTCTCTCTCTCTGTGATCTCTCTCTCTCTCTCTTTCTCTGTTAAATAAATAAATATATATAAATATATATATATATAAATATATATATATATATATATATATATATATATATATTTTTTTTTTTTTTTTTTTTTTTTTTTTTTTTTTTTTACAAAAATGCTTGAAGACCACTGTTCAGTTCGCATACCTCTGTGGCCACCAGATTCTAGAAATGCAGTCACATCTGTGATTTCTTCCTTGCATCTCCTGATTGACATAGTAAATAATTGCTCCCCACTTTATCTTCTTGAACAGAGCTTTTGTAACACAGTAACTCTTGTAGTGAGACTTCTTCTCTTCCCTTTAACCTCATTCTTTCATTGTTATCTGCATAGGGTCTTGAAGAAGTAGGCTCTTTTCCTGGAACATAATTTGCACATGCTAATTTATTATGATAAAGTCAAATTGGCATCTTTTTGGTTTAATTTTAGAAATGTGGTACAATCAAATAAGAATGTGGGCTCTGGGTCCAGGTGGCCTGAGCAAGATGACAGTAGCATGTGACTTAACTTCTCTGTACCTTGGTCTCCTCAATGGTGAGACTGTTCCTCCTGGTTGATTCAAACAGTATTTTGCCTTCTGCTCCCTCATCTGCAAGAGGATGCCCTCTCTCTTACCCAAATCGCAATAGTAGGAGACTCCTGGACATTCTCAGGGCTTACTATTTTTTTTCCCCCAACAAATTGTGGTATTGGTAGACAGATCAAAGTTTTCAATGTAATGTCTTGTGTGAAGAGCCAGTAAGTTTAAACCTAATTGTTTTACTATAGAGTGCTTCTGTATTCTTTCATACCTCTCTGCAGAGAGATGAAATGGTCTTTATAAAAGCTTAGTGAATTCCCATTATGAGACCATTTGCATCCATCTAGGCATGCAATCCAGGATATGGGTAGAAAGTAAAGGGGAGAGGATCAAGACAGGAATTTCTTTCACATTTCCTCCTACCAATCCTGTTAATTCCCATACACAACCCCATCTAATCCAGGGAGCCATCTAGTCTGAAAAGGGAATATACTTCCCACACCAATGACTGATTCTCCCAGGCTCCAGGGAGAGAAGAAATGCAAAATTTTAAAACACACAAATGTTCTCTAAATCCTTTGTTGTAAGTTCTTCTGTGGCCTAAGAAAAATCACTGTGTTCTATGTCATAACAGACCTGACGAGCAAAGTCAAATAATTCATTTTCCCAGCACGTGGGCAGGGAATGAAATCCTGGTGCTGGAATCGAACATTGTATTCTCCAGGCAAAGGAAATGGACATTTATTGGATGTTATTGCTGCTGTCTTCACACTAATGACATTATCAGAGCTCTTTGAATAATATAATTCGAAAATATTACTTCTGTGTTTCAGGTCATGCAAGACAAGATCATCTGCCTTCCGAAAAGAGTCCAGCCTTCTCAGAATCACTCTTCCGTGTCCAATGTCTCTCAAGCAGTCGCCAGCACCACCCCGCTGCCTCCCCCTAAGCCGTCTCCTACCAACCCTGCCACTGTGGAGATGAAAGGACTCAAGACAGACCTGGACCTCCAGCAGTACAGTTTTATAAACCAGATGTGTTACGAGCGAGCCCTCCACTGGTATGCCAAGTATTTCCCTTACCTAGTCCTCATCCATACCCTGGTCTTCATGCTCTGCAGCAACTTTTGGTTCAAGTTCCCTGGCTCCAGCTCCAAAATAGAGCATTTCATCTCGATCCTGGGGAAGTGTTTTGACTCCCCTTGGACCACACGGGCTTTATCAGAAGTGTCTGGGGAGGATTCAGAGGAAAAGGACAACAGGAAGAACAACATGAGCAGGTCCAACACCATCCAGTCTGGTCCGGAAGGCAGCCTGGTCAACTCTCAGTCATTAAAGTCCATCCCTGAGAAGTTCGTGGTTGACAAGTCCACAGCGGGGGCCCTGGATAAGAAGGAAGGTGAGCAAGCAAAGGCCTTGTTTGAGAAGGTGAAGAAGTTCAGGCTGCATGTCGAAGAAGGCGATATACTCTATGCTATGTATGTTCGCCAGACTGTGCTGAAGGTTATAAAATTCCTCATCATCATCGCGTACAACAGCGCCCTGGTTTCCAAAGTTCAGTTTACCGTGGACTGTAATGTTGACATTCAGGACATGACCGGCTATAAAAATTTTTCTTGTAATCACACCATGGCCCACTTGTTCTCAAAACTGTCCTTTTGCTACCTGTGTTTTGTAAGCATCTACGGACTGACGTGCCTTTACACCTTATACTGGCTGTTCTACCGTTCTCTCCGGGAATACTCTTTCGAGTATGTCCGCCAGGAGACTGGCATTGACGACATTCCGGATGTGAAAAATGACTTTGCTTTCATGCTTCATATGATAGACCAGTATGACCCGCTGTATTCCAAGAGATTTGCTGTGTTCCTGTCTGAAGTGAGCGAGAACAAATTAAAGCAGCTGAACTTAAATAACGAGTGGACTCCTGATAAACTGAGGCAGAAGCTGCAGATGAATGCCCATAACCGGCTGGAACTGCCTCTTATCATGCTCTCTGGCCTCCCGGACACGGTCTTTGAGATCACAGAGCTGCAGTCTCTAAAACTTGAAATCATCAAGAACGTGATGATCCCAGCCACCATCGCGCAGCTTGACAATCTCCAGGAGCTCTCGCTCCACCAGTGCTCAGTCAAAATCCACAGTGCAGCGCTCTCCTTCCTGAAGGAGAACCTCAAGGTCCTGAGCGTCAAGTTTGATGACATGAGGGAGCTGCCCCCCTGGATGTACGGGCTCCGGAATCTGGAAGAGCTCTACCTGGTCGGCTCTCTAAGTCACGATATCTCCAAAAACGTCACCCTCGAGTCTCTGCGGGATCTCAAAAGCCTTAAAATCCTCTCTATCAAAAGCAACGTTTCCAAGATCCCTCAGGCTGTGGTGGACGTTGCCAGCCATCTCCAGAAGATGTGCATCCATAACGACGGCAGCAAGCTGGTGATGCTCAACAACCTGAAGAAGATGACCAACCTGACGGAGCTGGAGCTGGTCCACTGTGACCTGGAGCGCATTCCCCACGCCGTGTTCAGTCTGCTCAGCCTCCAGGAACTGGACCTCAAAGAGAATAATCTGAAGTCCATAGAGGAAATCGTTAGCTTCCAGCACTTGAGAAAGCTGACGGTGCTCAAACTGTGGCACAACAGCATCACGTACATCCCAGAGCACATCAAGAAGCTCACCAGCCTGGAGCGCCTGGCCTTCAGTCACAACAAAATAGAGGTGCTGCCTTCCCACCTCTTCCTGTGTAACAAAATCCGGTATTTGGACTTGTCCTACAATGACATCCGGTTCATCCCGCCCGAAATCGGAGTTCTGCAGAGTTTACAGTACTTCTCCATCACGTGTAACAAAGTGGAGAGCCTTCCCGACGAACTCTACTTCTGCAAGAAACTGAAAACCCTGAAGATCGGGAAAAACAGCCTCTCGGTACTTTCACCGAAAATCGGGAATTTGTTATTTCTTTCCTACTTAGACGTTAAAGGCAATCACTTTGAAATCCTCCCTCCCGAACTGGGCGACTGCCGGGCCCTGAAGAGAGCCGGGTTGGTTGTGGAAGACGCTCTATTTGAAACTCTGCCTTCGGACGTCCGGGAACAAATGAAGGCGGAATAACTTCTTTTTCTTTAAAGCTTCACTGAACCGTGCTTCTACCAAATACAGTATAAATAATTAGGTAGTCTTAATGCCTTTCTATTTTATTTTTATTTTTTTTCTTTTTCACACAACACAAAATGTACACAGAGATTGAGTAAGGAGTCTGTATTTTTTAATAAAAATTTAATTGTATTTTTTCAATATTACTATTTTAAAGTTTTATTTGTCCTGGAACCTAATGTATGTATTATTGTTTTCTACTGACAGAAACAGGTGGTTCCATCTGGGTTTTGTGTGTGTGTGTGTTTTCATTTCCTTCTCGTGAAAGGGAGGGAATTTTAAGTTGCATGCTTTTTGGTCTCTTTTAAATAGATATCTTGCCAAGGTGATTATTTTGCTTGTTTATACCTGTCCAGGGTCCTTGTATTTGTTTTCCTTGTGTGTGTACCAAGGAGTCTGTACTAGTCATCGTCATACTGGCTGCCTTCTGCATTGGCCAAGGCCTCCGTCCTACAGAAGACTCTTCTCTGGAGGGCAAATTCACAGAAGTGCATTGCCACAGACGATTGTTTTCAAAATTTCTCCTCCTCTCCAGCAGAACCCCAACTTATGTTATTTCCTATACCTGACAGTTCATGTGATCGTTAGGCTGGGATTTTGTTACGTGAGTGAAGACAGTAATCTCTTCCATGCTGAGCTGATCTGAATTGGTCATTTCCCATCTAACTGATTTGTGTTCTCACCAACATTTCAAAAATATCATTTAAAAACAAAGTGCAGAGGCTCTCCCCCACCCCACCTCACCCCCGCCCTCCATCTTAATATTGCTATGTAGTACTGGTGAACCACCTTAGAGGAGCTAAATTTATTTTAATTAAAATGGGTAATTAAATTTAAAAGTCAGAATCAGAAGCCTGGTTTTTAAGTAATGTAATAATCTTTGATATCTTGATATGTGGGTACATCAGATGGAAAAAATATTCCCTGCTGAAGCACTCTTTGATAGAGCTGGGGCCCTGTAGCCAGGTGTGCTGTTGGCCCCAGGCGGCGGTAGGGCCGGCCACTGCCTCCCATTCTGCCTGTTCCACCGAATAACCCACATCCCCATAAACCGAGCTCCCATAACCCTGCCCGGGCTGCAGATGCGAGTGATGCAGGCACAGGAACTCCTTCTACTTTTTGGCTTAAAATAAGCATCTCATCTAAAATGGTCCTGTGACTTTTTTTTTTTTTAAGAGGTGAACAAATTGCTAAGTGGATGTCACTTAGAAAATAATTTTTGCTTGATGGTCAGCAGGGCTTTTCCTTATCTTTGTATTTAATCCAACCTAGTAGATGCATCTTGGGCAAAATCTGCTTCTGATTCTTCTGCTGTGTAGAACAGGAAAATGAAAACACTTTTTGTGCCCTCAATCCAAGACTGGTATTGCTGATAGTGGGAATTTTGTTTTATGTAGTAAATTCACACTTGACTGTTTTCAGAACTCTAATCTCATCTAAGAGAGTTTTGTGACTTAATAATGAAAGGACCTAGGAAGATGATTTGGGGTTTCAAAATAACTGCTTTTAAATTTTACGCCTTGATCCCAGTGACTTTGCACAGTGCTGCTCCGAGTCACGTACAGAACACAACTTCTAGGAACTACAAAGCAGACACACGTACCTCAGTCGTGTTTGAGATGCAAAG
Source organism: Meles meles (assembly GCF_922984935.1). NCBI lineage: Eukaryota > Metazoa > Chordata > Mammalia > Carnivora > Mustelidae > Meles > Meles meles. Next base: position 140,413,685 of record NC_060066.1, on the reverse strand, counting down.
AGTTGTCATGGAGGGAAGATTTGGGAAAGAGATACTTTTCATTTGTTTAATAATGAAATCAAGAAGTCTGTGATGCTTTATGGCTTCTGCTCTTGTCCAAGTGTCAGAATGGTGATTTTGTGTAACTTATTTCCCACCTAGAATTGAAATGATATGTTTTAAAGAGTAACATGGCTATATTTCTTGTGGGAGAGAATATTTGATTCCAGAACATAGTTAGGATCCTGATTATGAACAAAGTGTTGTATTTAGAAACACAGACCTCTTTGTTTTAAGCAAACAAACAAAAGACTTGGAAGATTCTCCATGACTGAGCATGAAAAAACACCCTCTTAAAAGGTAAGCTTAAATAACTACTGGTAAAACACTGGGTGCACTATTTTTCTGGATAAAGTTTATAGTTATTTTCTATATCACCCTTCAAAAGGGATCTATTCAGGTTAAAAATCATTTGTGCTGACGTCTTTATCTGGTGTTAATTCATAATCTCACATGGGCTTCACAACTGAAGTAAATGACTAGTAAGTAGTTTTATCACTGGTAATAATTTGCTCCCAATTCTGAAAGACTCTGATTTGCTTGCTTAATGATGTCACAGGCTGACCCCTAACCTAAATTCTAAATAACAGTCCGTAAATCGGTATTGTTCTGTGACTTTATGCTTTAACGAAGAAGGAAAATTCATAGATGCTTCTACTGGATTTTATAAAAATTCCAAAGTCTCAAACTTCTTCTGGAGTCTCAGTTTTCTGACTCTGGCCCTTTTTAATGTCATGAGTTTTGGTTCACATTTATAAGCAAAAAGTATTCAATTGCATTTAGCCTTTAAATGGGAAACTCAGGTAAATGAACTGCTGACTTTTCTAAAGTCCTTTAATGGATCAACTCAGTGTAAAAGGGGTATTTACCTAATCCTTTTCTGTATTTTACAAGTGCTCTTGCTAAAAAGGAACAACTAGCTCTATTTCTCCAACCTCTATAGGATTCATGAGAAACTGCTTCTGTCAGTGGAAAAGCACCATAGGTGCTCATCACGCCTATGGCTGCTCGAAGCCCATGATGGGCGCGCTTTCTGGTTGGTTTTCACAGTTAAGCGTAGAACAGTTATCGGTCTGGTGAGGGTCTGCTTGAAGCAGAGCATAGAAGTATATCCCAGTGGAACTCCCCTAAGAAGACCACACCTCAGAAAACTAGTTACGCGGTAGCTTCTTGTTTTGTTGTTTTATTGTGTTCTTTTAACACTCTTAACATAAGTGTTCTTGATACAGTGAAACAATTGTAGATTTTTCTTGTTCACCCACCTTTTCCCTGCCATTACATTTCCCCCGAAGCTGCTGTAAAGAGTTCCAACAACTTACATGGCATCCTGTTCGGCAGGAAGGCCTGGAAAGTCGCCTTCTAGGAGTATTTCGTCCAGTCAGAGGTGCCCCCGTATCTGCCTCTCAAGCCATCTTCTTAGAGAGGGTCTGAAACAAGCTGGTATCTTTCTCAGGCTACTTGGGATGAGGAAGGTCCAAGTTCTTGCAATATGCTGTCTTATGATTTCTGATATTAAGAAAAAAGAAGATAGATTCTTTATATCTCTTCTTACTATCTTCCCCAAGAGGATTTTTGCTGTTGTTTATTTTTCCAAATCTATCATTTAAAAAAAAAAAAAAGTCCATTTTTAAGTAGTTTATTCTACTCTCTAATTTCCTACCAAATACCTGATCAATAGTAATGCTATACGTAAACAGTGGACATCCATGATCCATCGTGATGAAAATGGTCGGCAGTACTTAGTAGTGACTAGATAAGATAAATTTTCATATAATTTCAATTTGTGTTCTCCCGTTAATTCTGAATGTGATAATGCTTGTCAAGCAGTTGACATTTTTGGTAGGATCTCAGTAACTCACAGTAGGGCCCCACGGGTACCTTAAGTTAGTAAAACAAGTAAACAAATCAGCACAGTTATGAGTGAGGGAATGCCTCAAGGGTCTGTAAGAGAGTCTCATCCTTGTCAAATCAGACACGTTGTAAGAAAACTTGGACAGTCTCGACCAGACCTGCCGTTGATTTTTCAGATTTAGACCTCAGTGACATGCTTTGAATACGATTTCCTGCCAGCCTTTCAAACGAGGTGTCCCCGCTCATTGTGTCTTCCCAGAGCTATGCACGACAAAGGTTCATTCTGGGGAGAGGGAAGAATATCCTCCCGCCCCAGGGAATTTTTTCTTTATCAGAAGACTGTGAAAAGGGGTACTTTGAACAACTTGTTGGCCATGTGAAGTAACAGTTCCTATGCATGGTTTTTAATGTAGTTATACATTTGCTCTCCCCTGAATACTAGTTCCTCTCCCACCTGATTCTGCCTCTTGGATGAGTATTTTTACTGGGTTGAAACTCAATGCCTTATGTGCTCCCTCAGTTGGTCTTCCTGCCACTTGTTTTCTCCCACTGTGCTCAGACTGTGTCAAATGCTCTTAAAACCTCTAAGACTGTCCAGAAAATGCTTGAAAGTTGATTCATTGTAGTGCAAAATTCCCAATAAAATGTCTTTATGTTATTTGGTTATGTAGTACACAGGAACAGAAAATAACTTAAATAAAGTCATTTTTGTAATTTAAAGTTGAGATTCGTCCCTTCTTGGATTACAGAAGTCATGTTTATCTTTTGCATTTCTCCCAGGCGTTTGCATCTGCCCTTGCGAAGGCTCTCTGGGCTCCGCAGGAAACTGGCCCACGTGCCTTCTTTGAGTTCATGTCGAGCGAGTTTCTGCAACCGTGACTAATTATTTCCTCCCTTAATTCCATGTGCCGCTGCATCTACCTCAGGTGCCCCTGGAGTTCCGTTTGAGTAATTAGCGCTCGAATATGTAGTCTGGAGGGCAATGGCGCTGCCTTTGCCAGATCAGATTATGTGATTGCTGTCCCACGTGGCTTTCACCAAACACTGTTACCGTAATGACTGTGGTTACGTAAAGGAATCAGAATGGTTCTGCTCATCTAGGAATCGTTTATCACACACACTCCGGACTTACAGAAGCCCTTTTTAAGAAAATCTCATATACCACTTATGCATCAGAAAATTATGATTGGTGACTTTCGAAGCTAAATTTTCACTTACCGTATTTTTCTGTAGTCCTTTGTGACTCCACGGTTTTACTGATCATCAACTGCTAGCCCTTGGGAGAAAATCTACACGAGACAAGGAAGGATTCTGAGAGTGGCAAGAGGCCCTGCAACTGTGCACATCAGAAACTCACACAGGCGTTCCCCTGGGTGACTCAGGGGGTTAAGCATTTGGCTTTGGCTCAGGTCCGGTGGGCTTCTTCCTCAGTGCAGAGCCGGCTTCTCCCTCTGCCTGCTGCTTCCCCTGCTTGTGAGCGCTCTCTCTCTCTCTCTCTCTGACAAATAAATAAAATCATTTTTAAAAAAGGTTTTTAAGGGCGCCTGAGTGGCTCAGTGGGTAAAGCCTCCGCCTTTGGCTCAGGTCATGATCTCCAGGTCATGGAATCAACCCCTGCATCAAGCTCTCTGCTCAGCAGGGAGCCTGCTTCCCCCTCTCTCTCTCTGCCTGCCCCTCTGGCTACTTGTGATCTCTCTCTCTGCGTCAAATAAATAAAAATAAAATCTTTTCTGAAAAAAACGTTTTTTAAAAAAGAAGCACAAGATTGTGTGGCAGCTAGAGAACTTTTGGAGACGTTAGCTGAGAAATGCAATAGAATGGAGACAGCCGATGATTTGTTAACAGTTGCGATATGGAGAAGACTGTCTCCTGGTACCTTCCAGTGTCCATCTTCCAGTCCTTTCATTTATATACCATATTGAGATAAACACTGGTGTTGAATGAATCAAGTCCGTTGTTCAAGCTAGTGAGATAGCAGCATTTCTGTTTGGGTCCAGAAGTACACAGGAGGGAAGTCAGACTCAGTGGGGGTACTCACATGGCCCCAGGCCTGCATATTTCAGAATGTAAGTTTGAATGCTATCCTCAGTACCCAAGTAGGAAAAAAGCGAGAGGCTGTACTATTTTTGTATGTAAATCTTTGAATACAAGCTATATACTTAAGATTTCATATTTGAGCAAAGCAAGGTACAAACATTTATATGATATCATAGATGGGAGATTATTTTCCCAGTTTAAAGATTTTACATAAAAGACATGGCGTTAGGCAAAGATATTATTACCAAATATAGCTGGCCATTCTGATTATTTTGATTTAGGGAATCCTGTTAGAAAGTTTGCAAACAAGTAGAAAATGGGCTTTATTTTTTTTATCTTTCGAGAAATTTATTTCAATTCAACTTACATTTAGACATCACCATTTTAAAAGGTGTTTATTCACTTTTTAGTAATAGTTTCAGCTAATATAGTTCTTGGGAACAGTGAGACAAAAGAGGCAGCATGTAATTCTTGTATTTTATATCTCCTTTATAGTCTAAAAAAAAATAATAAACTTCCAGCAGTGATTTTAATATAAAAAATTGTATTTCTTCAATCTTAATTGCAACGGTTCTTGGGATTCCTGTATGATTTCACATAGTCTTTGTGGAGTAATTTTGTTAAAAATCATACTCTAACATCTGGACAGTCTAACTCTATTAACTCATAGCCCTGGAGCTACGAGGGCCATCATCCCTATCCAAACTGGTTCTGGGAAGCATTGCTGTCCTAGGGCTGCCATAATTACCACACGCAGGGTGGCTTCCATAAACAAATGTATCGTCTCACAGTGCTAGCTCAAGGTGTCCACGGGGCTGATGGCATCCAAGGGCTGTAAGAGAAAACTCTGCTCCACGCCCCTCCTGTCTTTTGGTGGTTTGTCCACAGTCTCTGGGAATCCTTGACTTAAAGATGCGTCTTCTCACAATCTCTGCCTTCATCTTCATTTGGCATTCTCCCTGTGTGTCCTCTTTGTTCAAACTTCCCCCCACCCCGATTGTATTTATCTATTTGTGAGAGAGCACAGGAGCAGAGGGGGAGGGGCACAGGGAGAGGAAGAAACACTCCCCACTGAGCAGGGAGCCCAATGCTGTGCTTGATCCCAGGACCCCAAAATCATGACCTGAGCCAAAGGCAGATGCTTAACCGAAAATGAGCCACCCAGGGGCCTTGAAAGTTCCCCCTTTTTATAAAAACTCCATCTAATTGGATTAGGGCCCAACCTAATAATTTCCTCTTAATTTGATACTCTGCAGAGACCCTATTTTCAAATAAGGCCACATTCACAGGTACTGGGGGTTAGGACTTCATCATTATGAGAGTGTTGGAGAGCAAGAATTTGTGTGTCCTCTTCAAGATCCCTCTAGCTGGACTAAGAATCAAATTGATATGAGACAGATTAAGAGGAGAAAATTTTAAGAGCGTGCTTATGGGGAATCACACAGACTGGAAATTCTAAAAACAGGAAAAAGGAGGTCTATATGTCATCCTGAACTAAGGAGAAGGGGGTTGAGGTCTGGGACTTCGAAGGGAAGGAATGCAATTTACAAAGTAATAAGAGAAAGATCAGGGGAGCTAAGTGGGTTAAGCCTCTGCCTTCTGCTGGGGTCCTGATCTCAGGGTCCTGGGATTGAGCCCCACATCAGGCTCTCTGCTCAGCAGGGAGCCTGCTTCCCCCCTCTTTCTCTGCCTGCCTCTCTGCCCACCTGTGTTCTCTGTCTGTCAAATAAATAAAATCTTAAAAAAAAAAATAAGAAGAAGAAGATCAGATATTTTGGTAATTAGATGTTTGCCCAGCCATAGAGATAGGTCAGATAAAATTTATCTCTGCTAAAAATACTCATTCTGGGAGAGACCCCAATTTAGATTATTCTATGTGGTTAAGGGAGAGATAAAAATTTTCTCTTGAGCCTTCAGGTCTCAATTGCCTTCAGCTCAAAATAATCTTCATGCCAACGTGGCCCATCTTGGGACAGCCTGTCCTTGGCCACTACAGGAGACACGATTCAATCTGTAACATTAGGCAAGATGCTTCTCTTTCTTAATAAAACTATTACATTCCAGGTTTATTAGTAACATAGGATTTGGCGCCCTTAAAGATTGGTTCATTCAGAGTTTTCAAAGAGTGCTCCAAGAAGTTCTAATGCTCCAACAAAATATCTCAGGAGGACTCGGAGACCAGATAGGGCTCCTGGTTTCATATCTGTCCCAATTACTGTTGCCATGTAACAAACCACCCCAAAACTTTGTAGGTTAAAACGACTTACTTTCTCACACTCCCAGATTCTGTGGATATGGACTTTGGAGGGCATAGCAAAAACAGCTTCTCTCTGCTCCGCAGCGTCTGGGACCTCATCTGGGAAGACTCAATGACTGGGAGCTAGAATCATCTGCAGTCATCATCACTCCTACATCTGGCATTTGATTCTGGCTGTCGACCTGAACCTCAGCTGAGCCTCTCCATTCAGCCTGAGCTTCCACACAGCATGTCAGCTTCTCAGAAATCAGAGCTCTTATGTAAACCCTTATGGCTCCTAAGAGACTATCCTAAAAAGCACAAAGGATGCTGTATCACCCTTTATGACCTCACTTTTGTGACATTACTTCTGCCATATTCTATTGTTTGAAACAGTTGTAAATCTGGCCCCGGTTAGGGGCAGGGGAGAGGAGATACAGACCTCACCTTTCAGTGGGAGGGTGTCAATGTCACCTTGGAAGAATAGGGGGAACCAGAGAGCCTATGGTGGCCTCTGTGAAAATGACAGTGTCCCATCATCCACACCAGTCTCTTCAGTCAGAGGCAGCACCTCTCCCTGATGAATGTCCACTAGCAACTGTAGCTAGTAAATACAGGACCCACGGAGGCCACTAACACTAAGACATTCGACACACTCCTTCAGCAAATCCAGTGACTATTATAGAAAACCAGAAAATTGAGCCAACAAATATTCTCTTCACTTCTTTCCTTTGTTTCTAATTTCTTTGGGCCAGATGGGAGAGCCTGGCAGAATTTGTTACGGAATAACTGTAAGAGAGGGATCATTTTGTTGTGTTGGATCGTATCTTCAAAATCATCAACTTTGGGGGCACCTGGCTGGCATAGTCGGCAGAACATGCAACTCTTGATCTGGGGGTCCTGAGTTGGAACCCTGCTTGGGGATGGAGTTTACTAAAATAATGTACAGCTTGGAAAAAAAACATTTTTTTTTTTTTTTAATCTTTAACCCTTTGACGGGGTTTAAGTGAGAGGTTCTTTCACAAATTTTATTTGACTGTCTTGTGTTTCTCCAGGGACAGCCAGAGTTTCCTGCAGGGTTCGGAGATGCATGTGGACACAGGGCGTGCACAGCCCTGGTCTATGACTTAGAGTAACTGGAGGAAAAGTCTCATCAGTGTCTGTGCTGAAAGGTGGGGAGAGCTGGAGCTGCCCATCAGCCGGCTCCCTCCGCTGAGGCTCTTCTCCAAGCCCCAGAGGTGGTCCGGTGCCCAGCTCCCTGCCCTCCCCGGCCTCCTACAGGGCTCGGCAGTCGCCCACCCCCTGCTTCTCTGCAGCCTTCTCTATTAGATCCCGCCCTTTCGGCTCAAAAGGAAATTTTGGGGTTAGGAAAAGTTTTCTAGGAAACAATTACTCACAAGCAAAGAGACCAGAAAAGTCCCAGAGATGTTCTCCAGCAGACAGTTTAAACTAATGACTCGCAGCTGGGCAGTGTGCCCCGTGGGGGCCCATGGGAACCCAATCTGTGTCATGCTGCCTCAGGATCGGTGTCCTCCCTCCAGCCTACTCATCTTCAAACCATTCACTGCAGGCTCCCCTTGCTCATGTTCACCCTTGTAAAATCCACCAGCACACTTAGTTCATTTGGAAAAAAATAACTATCCAATGGCATGCCTTCCTTCATAAGGTCGTACGGCCGAGGTCAGCTGGAGTCTGAATGTCTCTTAAGATTTAGATGACATTGGCTATACCCCCATTCCAAGCCTTTTGGAAGTCCTGCGCCCTCCCCAAACCTTCACAAATTTTGGTGTGTGTATGGTTTCAGGCCACTGACTCTGAACCTCTGTTTCTGTGGAATGTCTTCTAATCATCCCCTCACGTTTCCATGTGTTTGATCCCTCTTCCAGACTTGGAAGAGGAGGTCTGACCTGTTCCTTGATTTCCCCCACACACGCGCGCGCACACGCACGCACGCACGCACAGCAAGCTTTGGTGCGTCAGGGAGACTCTAGTGAAGGTTTGGGGAGAGAGCTGAGCATTCACGAGAGCCATGCAAGCCACCTTTCAGCCTATTTGTTAAAGCCCTCACCATGTCCATGAATTGTACCTCCGCCTCCCCACCCCTCCTCCACTCCTCCTCTCCCTTTCCCCAGTCCCTTTCTCATCCTCTCACACTCAGCCCCAGCTCAAATGCCTCAGGCCAGTGAGGGCAGTTTAACTCTCCCCATTCTTCCGTGGCCTTCTGCTATGGACCTCTTCACTCACCTCTTCCACCCCTGCCACTTACCAAAGAGTCTCTCAGCACAATTCCGTAACAGGAATGCTGGCGTCTGCCATGAGATTATTTTCTCAGCCTATTTGCAACAAGCCCTTGCTCTAGGCTGTGCCCCTCTGATGGCTCCTCCCATCTTCTTCAAAATCCCCTGCCTCTCTCCTTCCCTCTGAATATTCCAAAGCTCCTAGTTTCATCCTCAGCCCTTTGTCCTCCTTGGTCCTCACAGGAGCCTTTAGCGACCTCATGACTTCCAAGTTATGTCTGCTGCCTTTCAACAGCAACTCACAGAGCTGCGCCCCTGGGCACCACAGCCCCCTGCCTCTCACCTCCCGCTGCCTTCTGAGCATGTCCTCCTGTTTTCTGTCTCAGGCTTGACGTGTCTGAGAGCAAACCTCATTTAAGCACGACTATTGGCAGCAGCCCCTGGATGGTCTCCCCCACAAAGTGCTCATCCCTCCAGCCTCACGTTCTCCTCTTCTCTATTGCTTGATGGGTTTTCCAAAGTGTAATTCTGATCTTACCATTCCTCTTCTCAAAACCTTCTCGCTGTTTTCTTAATAGAGTCATAGACCTTAGCCTGTGTTTCAAGGCCCACCACAATTGAGGTCTGAACTGCATTTCCAACACAGGCCCTGGAATCCAAAGTGAATAGAGATGCTCACTATCCATTTACCTGATATATAACCTTGAGACCGTTAATGTAAACTCTCTGGTCTCTGTTTATATGAAAGGCATCCATATACTGCCCCTCCCAGGAAGGGCGAAAATGTTATGTATCCCCATGCTGGGATTACCTCCAAGTCTGTCCCAGCTAAACTACAGATCTATTTTCATAGTTGATCACCAGTCCTGGTTCCAATCAAGGTAGAGACAATCTTGCTCTGGAAATTCTACCTCAGCCATTCTATCCTCAGCCATAAGTCATAGCTGTTTTCAGGGTCTCTACGGTGTGACCCATGGTTTGAGAGCAAGAGAGTGAAATGAAGTGACAATGTAACCACATATACAGTCTGCTCTGTCCCACAGCTCTTACTGGGCTGTGAGGAGACCTGGGTAGAGTTAGGGAGGGATAACTTGTTCCCTTTTCTGCAGAAGTTCAAATGCTCGCAGGTAGTTGGAAATTCCAGGGGTAAAGGCTACAGCCAAGAGCCTGGCTGCCTCATAACCTCTGAGTTCAAACCATAGTTGGCCTCTCATCTCTGTCACTGTCCGGATGCATGTATTGGAACAATCCCTTAGCTCCTTGAGTCACGGTCTCCTCATCTGTAAAAGGGACAGTAGGGAGGAGACCCCCACCTTAAGGGCTGTTGTGGCGGTTACGAGTGTGATGTATACGATGTGTCTAGCTCAGTGCTTGCACTCGGGAGATTTGCAAGCATCAGGGGGACTGTGAACGGAGCTCTGGGTAATGTAGGAAGTAGCCTATGGTATTGTCCATTTTCCTAAAGACACCGTGTATTTAACGCCTAGATGTGCTGGACATTGTCTTAAAGGCAGTGAGCTTGTAGGTATGCCCTCGAGGAGCTGGAGCGTGGCAGGAGAGTCACAGGGAGGCAGTACCCATGGGCAGAGTGATGAGTGGGGTAGCCAGTACGGAACCGCAGTACTTGTGAAACACGGACTTTTTCTCCACCAACTGCGTTTTCACTGTCTTTGAGGTGCTGAAGGATCAAAAATGAATATGATCCCTGTTTTTAAGCAGTTCTTAATATGATAAGAAAAGACAGCCAAGTATCCAGTAGCCAGAACCAATTACAAGAGCTCACAGGACACAGGAGGTCAAGGGAGGGTGTGGCAGATTCCCCTGGAGATAGGAAGGGTTTCTGGAGGCAAACCTGAGCTGAGTCTGGATGCATGTGACCCCCCTCCCTGGCAGAAGTGAGAGCACTGTGGGGGAACTTTCTGTGTGGGTACAGAAGCCTGCAAGACCACAGGGTGTCAGGGAAGGATCATGAGCCATTGTAGACATGGAAGGTGCAGATGGGAAGACGTGGAAGAAGGGCTCACGGGCATCCTGCAGGAGCCACCCACGCCAGAAAGCGGTTGAGCTCATCCTTCAGGCAGTGGGAAATGGGAAAGAATTTAAGCCCATCCTCGGTGACATCCAAAGCCTGGATAATCTTACAAAGAGAGCTTCCTCTCTGTTTTCAAAGCCTTGCAAAAAGAAAAAAACCACCATCTGGTCCTGCAGAAAACCAAAAGCTGTGAGGGGAAGCCAAGCATCGTCGGCAGACTGACAATGCCCAGAGCAAACTTGGCCGCGCACAAAGAGACTCACAAACAAAGTGTTGCTTGAACTTGTCCTTGGCATTAGGACACGTCAGGGAAACCACCCGGCGGACTCATTCTCCTCTGCCCCTGCCTCTTCCTCTTCTTTCACACCCTAGTTTCTTCCTTTGCTTTGTTGCCATTTTTTTTTTTTAATAGCCCAGCTAATTGCGGGAAATTTGCCCTGCTTCGAGTCTGGAAAGTCATAAAGGAAACTACTCCATTCAACTGAACTCTAAGTGTACATCTCAGGACCTAACTGTCCTCCTTCCTCTGCCCCTGCCCCTTGAGGGATCAGGATGGTCATGTGGAGGTGCCGTTGATCTCAGGGCACACAAGGATGTTCACACTTTGTATCTCCCCAGCCCCTCTGAAGCCTGCTCCTGGGTGAGCCCAGGCTGCCTGCTTGTCCTGCGGGCTGGATAGTCCAGCCCAGGAGAAGTGGAGGAAGGTGTGGCTGGGCTCAGCCAAGCGTCCCCGTCTGACCTCTTGCTCCTTTTCTGTCCCCAGAGGAAAGGTGGAGCTTTCCTGCCCACAGAACTTCATTTCCTTTTCCCGTTCTTTACAACACTGCATTCCTGTCCTACCTCCTGGGGAGACTGGGACTTGGTGTTTCGTGTGGACAGCCCTCCACAGAATCCCTTTTTTCTCAAAACCAAGGGTTTTGATGGTCCTCTAAGGAAAAGCACAGGTTGAAAAGGGACAGGTCATCTCCCTCCTCTGCTGGTACCATTTCTCAGTATGTCGCTCACTCCCTTGCCTCCCCCAAGGTAAGGCTCAGATCCTGGCAGGACCCCAGGGAACCTGCCACAGGGGGAGCATCTCTGTGACCTGCGTTCTCCCTGACCAGACCTAGAGAACCCCTCCCCCTTCCAACCACTTTCAGACACAAAGGAAGCACAGCAGCACCGTTGTGTGTCGAACTGCTCTGGCCATGGCTGTCAAGAGGGACCAGGTGAAACAACCCGGAAATGGGGCAACTCATGCTCAGTGGGACTTACCTGAACCAAAGACAGGAGACCACAGGGAGCTGGCAAATATACTCTTCCTCCTCCAACCGATCATCCCCAAACTCAACTGTTGGGTATACCCTGCTAGAGCTGCCCCAAGTCAGCAAGAACCTGGCTGTGTTTTACCATGACCAACTCATTAACCACTATTTAGTTTCTTCCTTCTCTGCCTCTGGCTTTTCTCCTCATTTTTGTAACCCTCCCATTGCACCTCCCAAAGAAGCATTAGCAGGTAAGTTTTGCCCCAGACTGTTTTCTAAGGAATCTACTACCGGCAGCCCACTGACCTCAGAAAAATGCTCTGGACCCATAAATTTGTTGCTTTGTTCCTGGGTTGGCCTGGGCAGGTTTATATCCACCTCTGTCCAACATACTCTAACACCCCAAAAGAAGGACATTGCTTGTTTCTTCCTTGGAAAGGTTCAGATCTACAGATCTCTGGAAAACATTTAGTCAGAAGGAAAGCCATCCAACCCAGCACCGTAATCAAGAGCGGGGGCGAGAGGGAGATAGAAATAATCTAAACTTCCAAAAAGCAGAGAGTGATTTTTTAAATGGGACATTTTTACAATGAAACGCTGGATGGACATTGAAAATTATGTTACAAGCATATTTGTTGACATAAAAACTTAGTCATGATGTGTCAATTGTAAAATTGTAAAATTGTAAAAAGTCAAAGTACAGCGTGATCTCACGTTTGCAAGAAACAAAAGTACATATATCTATGATTTTTTTTAAATTGGGGGGTCATTTGCCAAATGCAAACAGAAATTGTCATTTGGTGGTAAGATTAAGAGTGGGTTATCCATTAGTCTTTATATGTAATGGTATTTTTAATTTTTTTCCTCTAAGATATATGTATTAATTATGATTTTTTTTTAATTTAAAAGGAAAAATGTATCTTGGGCCTGTTGCTCAAAAATGCATATTCTGCCAGTAATATGCTATAAACTTAGAAGGAAAATAAAATGAAGATCCTGGAGAGATTCCAGAAGACTAATGATAACAGATAAGTTTCCATGGTCTTTTATTTTTGGTGAAAATTATTGAAAGGATATGGTTTGTAGTTGTTCCAATGATACACATGTTTGAAGTAGGAAGATATTATGTCTATATCTCTCACAAGAGAAAGGGTATCGTAGTGCCATTGTAACTGTCTTCTGTGAGGCAGCTCGTAAAGTATACCCATGTATCTCATTACTTTATTATAGTTAATCATTGTATTGTTCTTTAAAATATGTGTTGCTCCTTGAACACTATTTTGGTATACTATTTGGTATACTGCTTGATATACTTTTTAGTTCTTGAGAATTTTATTAAAGATTTATTTTTTTATTTGGAAATGGGAGAGCACACGCACACAGTGGAGGGGCAGAGAGAAACTCAAGCAGACTCCTCTCTAACGGAGCCCAACATGGGGCTTGATCCAGGATCCTTAGATCACACCCAGAGCTGAAACCAAGAGTTGAAGGCTTAACCACTGTGCCACCCAGGCGCCCCTAGTTCTTGAGCATTTTTAAAAATAAGCCACTGCATTTCCACAGGGTGGGGCAAATGGTGGGCAGTCCATATTTTACACCAAGCTTTGTCCATTTTTCAGGAACTGTGCTCAGTCCTGCAGATTCCGAAGTTGAAGATATGTACTCTTCCCTCGCTGAGTTGGTAGGGGGCAAGAACCAGTGAAATGACATCCGTGGTTGGCCACAGAAGCCATGCTGTGGCCAGAGCTTTCTGCACCACAGAAGAGCTTGCCATCCAGACTAGGGATACGCCAGGTTAGCAGACATTTTCCAGATTAAGTGACTTCTGAGCTGTATGTTGAAGGATGTGTGGAAATTAGCCAAAGAAAAGGAGAAAGGCATTCCAAGCATAAGCTAGGAGAAGTAGAAGGGAGCAGAGGGGAGCAGACCTGGAGACTAGGAAATGAAATCTGGAGATCAGTGCTGTCCAGAACTAACTGCAGTGATGGAAAAGTTCTGTATCTGTGCTGTCCAAAATGATAGCTACCAGCTACGTGTGGTGATCAAGCAAGTAAAGAACTGAATTTTCCATTTTATTTCTTTTTCTTAAATTTAAGTTTAAATAGCCACATGCAACTAGAGGCTACTGGTTTTTTTTTCTTTTTTTTTCTTAACACCACTTTATTGAAGTATGATTTGAGGTGCTTTGATGTGGGGTCTGGGAGTGAATGGTCAGAAAAGGATTCTTGGGGCCTTTTCAGTGCAAAAAAATGTGGTTTCATTAAAGCATGGGAACATGGCCCATGGGCAGAAAGACCCACACTAGGGTTTTGAGGAGTTTTTGGTTTTATACTTTTAAGTTGGGGGGGGGGGGGGTTGGTAAGAGACAAAGAAGTTTCCGAAAACGATTTCCATATGTTAAAGAAGACTTAGAGGATGCTGGAGGTCTGACTATTATCAAGCCAAGGTTGCTTTTTGCCTTTAACAAAGTATTAATGCTAAGACAGTTGGGAGTTCCTGGAGAAATGTCATACTCATCCTGTCTCAGGTATTTGTCAATGGGCTGCAAGTTGTAAGGAAATTTAATTTTGCCGACATCTCCTTTTGCCTTTATTCTCCACGTCATGACTGACATACAAAAAACTGTGAAGAATCCATGTATTCAACTTGATGAGTTTGGAGATAAGTAGATACCTGGGAAATCATCACCTCCAAAGGTTTACTCTTGCCCTCTTTATTTATTATTAGTGTGCGTGTGTGTGTGTGTGTGTGTGTGTGTGTGTGTGTGATAAGAACGGTTAAGGAAAGAGCTGCTCTGGCTACTGTTTTGAACAGCACAGCGGCAGGTGAGGGCTGCTGCTAGATACCCTTTTTTCAGGTAAGTTTCATTTTCATTCTAAAGGTGGAAAGGAGTCACTGCAAAATTTCAAAACAGAGTAATTACATGAGTTCGCTTAGGGAAAAAAAAAAGATTACTTGTAAATTAGGAAGTAAAGTAATGTGGCCAGTTTTTAGCATGTGTTCGTTTTCCATGACCTTCTTAGAGAAGGTGACTCAGGAAGCATGTAAAACAAACATTGCCGTAAAATTCAACTTTGGAAATGGTCTGACTGTGAAAAAGACCGGTGAGCTACCTGCAAATCAATCAGGAAAAGATATCCCTCACAGGGGCGCCTGGGTGGCTCAGTGGGTTAAAGCCTCTGCCTTTGGCTCAGGTCATGGTCTCAGGGTCCAGGGATTGAGCCCCACATCAGGCTCTCTGCTCAGCGGGGAGCCTGCTTCCTCCTCTCTCTCTGCCTGCCTCTCTGCCTACTTGTGATCTCTCTCTGTCTCATAAATAAATTAAAATTTAAAAAAAAAAGAAAAAGAAAAAAAGATATCCCTCACAGAAGGACATTGTGTAGATGGCGAGAATGGATGATTCCCCAGAGCCTGCATACAAATGGTCAATTAAATGCATAAAACAGGGTTCACCTCAGTGGTATTCAAAGTCATTTCAATGAAAGTGAGATTCCCATTTTCAACAACCAAATTAGCGAAAGTTTTATTTTGAAGACCATATGTTGTTGAAGATGGAGAGGCACTTTCTTAAATGTCTTTAAGAGAATAAGTCGATACATCCATACATTCTGGAGGCCAGTTTGGCAGTATTTTTAGCAAAAGACTTGAAAATGTTTAATCCCTGCCAGCCAGCTATTCTGTTTCTGGGAATTTGCCATAATGAAGTGATTCGGTATTCTCTACTATCTATCTATATAGTATATATATCTATATATGTACTATAATACTATATAATACATATAGTATTATAGTATATATAGATTATATATAGTATATATATAGTGTATATATATTATATATATAGTATATATAGTATATATATATTATATATATAGTATATATAGTATATATATATTATATATATAGTATATATAGATATATATAAGTGTATATATATTATATATATAGTATATATATTATATATAGTAATATAGTATATATATAGTGTGTGTATTTATATATATATATATAGTATTATTTTATTATTTGTCCCAGGGGTACAGGTCTGTGAATCATAAGGTTTACACACTTCACAGCACTCACCATAGCACATACCCTCCCTAATGTCCATAACCCCACCACCCTTTCCACCCTTTCCATACCACCCTTTCCATACCCCCTTCCCCTAGCAACCTTCAATTTCTTTTGTGAGACTTAGAGTCTCTTATGGTTTGTCTCCCTCCCAATCCCACCTTGTTTCATTTTTTCTTTCCGTACCACCCAAAACCCCCATGTAGCCTCTCAAATTCATCATATCATGGAGATTATATAATAATTGTCTTTCTCTAATTGACTTATTTTGCTCAGTATAATACTCTCTAGTTCCATCCATGTCATTGCAAAAGGCAAGATTTCATTTCTTTTGATGGCTGCATAGTATTCCAGTGTGTGTGTGTGTGTGTGTGTGTGTGTGTGTGTGTGTGACCTCTTCTTTATCCATTCATCTGTTGATGATGAGGTTCTTTCCATAGTTTGGCTATTGTAGACATTGCTGCTAGAAACATTCTGGTGCATGTGCCCCTTCAGATTCCTACATTTGTATCCTTAGGGTAAATACCCAGTAGTGCAATTGCTGGGTCGTAGGGTAGCTCTATTTTCAACATTTTGAAAAAACTCCATGCTGTTTTTCAAAGTGGCTGTACCAGCTTAAATTCCCACCAACAGTGTAGGAGGGTTCCCCTTTCTCCGCATCCTCGCCAGCATCTCTCATTTCCTGACTTGTTAATTTTAGCCATTCTGACTGGTGTGAGGTGGTATCTCATCGAGGTTTTGATTTGTATTTCCCTGATGCCAAGTGATGTGGAACCCTTTTTCATATGTCTGTTGGCCATCTGGATGTCTTCTTTGCAGAAATGTCTTTTTGTGTCCTCTGCCCATTTCTTGATTGGATTATTTGTTCTTTGGGTGTTGAGTTTGATAAATTCTTTATAGACTTTGGATACTAGCCCTTTATCTGATATGTCATTTGCAAATATCTTCTCTCATTATGTCAGTTGTCTTTTGGTTTTGTTGACTGTTTCCTTTGCTGTGCAAAAGCTTTTGATCTTGATGAAGTCCCAATAGTTCATTTTTGCCCGTGCTTCCCTTGCCTTTGGCATTGATCCTAGGAAGAGGTTGCTGTGGATGAGGTCGAAGAGGTTGCTGCCTGTGTTCTCCTCAAGGATTTTGATGGATTCCTTTCTCACATTGAGGTCCTTCATCCATTTTGAGTCTATTTTCGCTTGTGGTGTAAGGAAATGGTCCGATTTCATTTCTCTGCATGTGGCTGTCCAACTTCCCCAACACCATTTGTTGAAGAGGCTGTCTTTTTTCCATTGGACATTCTTTCCTGCTTTGTTGAAGATTAGTTGACCAGAGAGTTGAGGGTCTATTTCTGGGCTCTCTATTCTGTTCCATTGATCTATGTGTCTGTTTTTGTGCCAGTACCATACTGTCTTGATGATGACAGCTTTGTAATAGAGTTTGAAGACTGGAATTGTGATGCCACCAACTTTGGCTTTGTTTTTCAACATTACTCTGGCTATTCGAGGTCTTTTCTGGGTTCATATAAATTTTAGGATTATTTATTCCATTTCCTTGAAAAAAAAAAAGGATGGTACTTTGATAGAGACTGCATCAAATGTGTAGATTGCTTTAGACAGCATAGACATTTTCACAATATTTGTTCTTCCAATCCATGAGCATGGAACATTTTTCCATTTCTTTGTGTCTTCCTCAATTTCTTTCATGAGTCCTTTATAGTTTTCTGAGTACAGATTCTTTCCCTCTTTGGTTACGTTTATTCCTAGATATCTTGTGGTTTTGGGTGCAAGTCAATGGGATCAACTCCTTAATTTCTCTTTCGTCTGTCTTGTTGTTGGTGTAGAGAAATGCAACTGATTTCTGTGCATTGATTTTATATCCTGACACTTTACTGAATTCCTGTACAAGTTCTAGCAGTTTTGGAGTGGAGTCTTTTGGGTTTTCCACATATAGTATCATATCATCTGCGAAGACTGACAGTTTGACTTCTTCTTTGATTTGGATGCCTTTAATTTCTTTTTGTTGTCTGATTGCTGAGGCTAGGACTTTTAGTACTATGTTGAATAGCAGTGGTGATAGTGGACATCTCTGCCATGTTCCTGATCTTAGCAGAAAAGCTCTCAGTTTTTCTCCATTGGGAATGATATTTGTGGTGGGTTTTTCATAGATGGCTTTGATGATATTGAGGTATGTACCCTCTATCCCTACACTTTGAGGAGTTTTGATCAAGAAAGGATGTTGTACTTTGTCAAATGCTTGTTCAGCATCTATTGAGTATCATATCATTCTTGTTCTTTCTTTTATTAATGTGTTGTGTCACCTTGATTGATATGCAGATGTTGAACCAAACTTCCAACCCTAGAATAAATCCCACTTGGTCATGGTGAATAATCCTTTTAATGTACTGTTGAATCCTATTGGCTAGTATTTTGGTGAGAATTTTCACATCTGTGTTCATCAAGGATATTGGTCTGTAGTTCTCTTTTTTGGTGGGATCCTTGTCTGGTTTTGGGATCAAGGTGATGCTGGCCTCATAAAATGAGTTTGGCAGTTTTCCTTCCATTTCTATTTTTGGAACAGTTTCAGGAGACTAGGTATTAATTCTTCTTTAAATGCTTGGTAGAATTCCCCTGGGAAGCCGTCTGACCCTGGACTCTTGTTTGTTGGGAGATTTTTGATGACTACTTCAATTTCTTTACTGGTTATAGGTCTGTTCAGGTTTTCTATTTCTTAATGGTTCAGTTATGGTAGTTTATATGTCTCTAGGAATGCATCCATTTCTTCCAGATTGTCAAATTTGCTGGCATATAGTTGCTCATAATATGTTCTTATAATTGTCTGTATTTTATTAGTGTTTGTTGTGATCTCTCCTCTTTCATTCATGTTTTTATTTACTTGGGTCCTTTCTCTTTTCTTTTTGATAAGTCTGGCCAGGGGTTTATCAATCTTATTAATTCTTTGAAAGGACTAGCTCCTAGTTTCATTGAATTGTTCTACTGTGTTTTTGGTTTCTATTTCATTGATTTCTGCTCTGATCTTTATGATTTCTCACGCTGGGTTTAGGCTTTTGTTGCTGTCCTTTCTCTAGCTCCTTTAGGTGTAGGGTTAGGTTGTGTACTTGAGACCTTTCTTGTTTCTTGAGAAAGGTTTGTATCGCATATACTTTCCTCTCAGGACGGCCTTTGCTGTGTCCCACAGATTTTGAACAGTTGTGTTTTCATTATCATTTGTTTATATGAATTTTTTAAATTCTTCTTTAATTTCCTGGTTGACCCATTCATTCTTTAGTAGGATGTTCTTTATCTTCCATGTATTTGGGTTCTTTCCAAATTTCCTCTTGTGATTGTGTTCTAGCTTCAGAGCATCATGGTCTGACAATATGCAGGGAATGATCCCAATCTTTTGGTACTTGTTGAGGCCTGATTTGTGACCCAGAATGTGATCTATTCTGGAGAATGTTCCATGTGCACTCAAGAAGAATGTGTATTCTGTTGCTTTGGGATGGAATGTTTTGAATATATCTGTGAGGTCCATCTGGCCCAGTGTCATTTAAGGGCTTTATTTCTTTGTTGATCTTTTGCTTGGATGATCTGTCCATTTCAGTGACAGGAGTGTTAAAGTCCCCTACTATTATTGTATTATTGTGAATGTGTTTCTTGCATTTTGTTATTAATTGGTTTATATAGTTGGCTGCTCCCATATTAGGGGCATACATATTTAAGATTGTTAGATCTTCTTGTTGGAGACCCTTTGAGTTTGATATAGTGTCCTTCTTCATCTTTTTTTTTTTTTAAGATTTTATTTATTTATTTGACAGAGAGAGAGATCACAAGTAGGCAGAGAGGCAGGCAGAGAGAGAGGGGGAAGCAGGCTCCCTGCTGAGCAGAGAGCCCTATGTGAGGCTCGATCCCAGGACCCTGAGATCATGACCTGAGCCGAAGGCAGAGGCTTAACACACTGAGCCACCCAGGCGCCCCTCCTTCTTCATCTTTTATTATATTCTTTGGCTTAAAATCTAATTGATCTGATATAACGATTGCCACCCCAGCTTTCTTTTGATGTCCATTCTCATGGTAAATTGTTTTCCGCCCCCTCACTTTAAATCTGGAGGTGTCTTTGGGTCTAAAATGAGTTTATTGTAAACAGCATATTGATGGGTTTGTTTTTTTATCCATTCTGATACCCTGTGTCTTTTGATTGGGGCATTTAGCCCATTTACATTCAGGGTAACTATTGAAAGATATGAATTTAGTGCCACTGTATTGCCTATAAGGTGACTATTACTGTATATTTCTCTGTTCCTTTCTGTTCTACTACTTTAAGGTTCTCTCTTTGCTTAGAGGACCCCTTTAAATATTTCCTATAGGGCTGGTTTGGTATTTACAAATTCCTTTAGGTTTTGTTTGTCCTGGAAGATTTTTATCTCTTCTTCTAACTTCAATGACAGCCTAGCTGGATATAGTATTCTTGGCTGTATATTTTTCTCATTTAGTGCTCTGAATATATCATGCCAGTTATTTCTGGCCTGCCAGGTCTCTGTGGATAAGTCTGCTTCCAATCTAATATTTATACTATTGTATTTTACAGACTTCTTGTCCCGAACTGCTTTCAGGATTTTCTCTTTGTCACTAAGACTTAAAAGTTTTACTGTTAGGTGACGGGGTGTGGACCTATTTTTACTCATTTGGGGAGGGGGGGTTCTCTGCACCTCCTGGATTTTGATGATTGTTCTCTTTGCCATATTAGGGAAATTCTCTACTATAATTCACTCCAATATGCCTTTTGCCCCCCTTCTTCCTTCTTCTTCTTCTGAGTCCCAATTATTCTAATATTGTTTTATCTTATGGTATCACTTATCTCTCAAATTCTTCCCTCATGGTCCAGTAGTCGTATGTCTCTCTTCTGCTCAGCTTCTTTATTCTCTGTCATTTGGACTTCTATATCACTAATTCTCTCTTCTGCCTCATTTATCCTAGCAGTAAGAGCCTCCATTTTTTATTGCACCTCATTAATAGCTTTTTTTTTTCGGTTTGGTTAGATTTTAATTCTTTTATTTATCCAGAAAGGGCTTTTATTTCTCCAGTTTTCTCTAATATCATCTGTGCCTTTTTTGAGCCCAGCTAGCACCTTGAGAATCAACATTCTGAACTCTAGATCTGACATATTACCATGTCTGTATTGATTAGGTCCCTCGCCTTTGGTTCTGCCTCTTGTTGTTTTGTTTTTTTGTGTGTGTGGTGAGTTTTTCCGCCTTGTCATTTTATCCGGATAAGAATATAGGAAGGAGTGAATAAAATACTAAAAGGGTGGCAAAGACCCCAGTAGAATGTATGCTAACCAAATCAGAAGAGACCCCAAATCAGGGGGAGAAGAAAGTGGGTAAAAAGAAAAAGAAATTTTAAAAAAATTTTTAATTAAAAAAAAGCATGTGTGTGTGTGTGTGTGTGTATTACACTGGTGAATAGAACAGAGCCACCCACTTGATTTGGGTGTATTTTGGTCTCTTAGAAGAAACTACCTCTCAAATTTTTAAAGAAAGAAAAACTTATATATAAAAAAAATATGGTAAATGATGAAGGGATGGAATATGACTGTAAAGATGAAAATTTTAAAAAAAATTCTAAAAAAGGAATGGATAAGAGAAATTGGTTGGAAAAGGAAAGGAAAGGAAAGTGGAGAGAATTTGCTCAGGCTAGAGACTAGAACAAAGCCCTCTGCCAGATTTAGGATCTATCAGAAGAAATTGTATCTCAAAAGTTTTTAGAAGAGAAAACCCTATATGTATAAAAATAATAATAATAATAATAAAGTTAGATATAAAGAAGGATAAAATACGACTATAATAATGAAGGTTTAAAAAGATTTTTTAGAGAAAGGTATTGTTAAGATAAAGTATTAAAAAACATTAAAAGAGAAAAGAGGAAAAGTTAAAAAAATCAGAATAAGAAAAAAATAAAATTAAAAAACTTCAATTAACTTTGCAAGACTAAAGAATCATGAGGAGAAAGCCATGAATTCATGCTTTGTTTTTCCCTCCTCTGGATTTCCACTGTTCTCCTTGGTCAGTGAGCTCGGTTTTGGCTGGATGTTCTTGCTGATCTCCTGTGGGAGGGACCTGTTGCTGTGATTCTCAAATGTCTTTGCCTGAGGTGGAATTGTACCGCCCTTGCCAGGGGCTGGAGTAAGTAATCTGCTCAGGTTCATTCCAGGGAGCTTTTGTTCCCTGAACACTTTCCACAGAGCTATGGAGGACTCGAAGGAAAATGGCGGCCTCCCAATCTCTAGCCCAGAGGAGCTGAGAGCTCGGGGCCCCACTCCTCAGTGTTTTCTAGGAGAAAAGCTGTCAATCACTCCCATCTCCCTGTTCTCCAGCCTCGCTCTGAGATCACCCGGCCTGTGACCAAGCATTTCTGTCTCTGGTGCACAGCCCCATTTGGAGTCTTCGAACCCAGCAGATTCCTGCCACACTGCTCTTCCTGCAGAGCAAGGTGGGTCTCCCTGGATCTGCCACTTGTGGGGTCCCTGTTAAAAGAGCAGTGGCCTGTTTTGCGGATCACATTTTAAGGTAACCCTGAGTTGAGAGCTCACTCCTCGTCTCCATCTCCAAAGCCGGCTTCCCCGCTCTGACACCTGTGAGCTCTGCTACAAGTGTAGCAGACACCTGTATAGACACCCCCGATCCTTCTGTGACCCTACGGGACCTGAGACCACACTGTGCCCGTGAGGGCTCCACCCCCGATTAGCTTCTAGAGCAATGTCCTCGGTGGAGCAGACTTTTAAAAGTTCTAATTTTGTGCTCCATTACTCCAATGCTTGCCAGGAGCCAGCCCCTCCCCCCACAGTCTATCTTCCCATCACTGGATTCACTTCTCTGCAAGTCCTCCCTTTCAGAAAGTGGTCGATTTTCTGTTTCTAGATTTGCTGCTCTTCTCTTCGATCCCCTATTGGGTTTGTAGGTGTTTGGAATGGTTTGATAACTGTCTAGCTGAACTCCCATGACCTGATGTCATCTAGTCTGCTACTCCTCTGCCATTTTGACTCCCTCCCCTGAGGCCTGATTAGGGATTCTTGAAAAGATTTATGCACAACTCTGTCCATGTCTGGGTTACATACAACAGTGGAAAAAATGACAACAATCTGAGGTTCTCAATAGATTAAATAAATTATGATACATCTAACAACTGAGAACCACATAGAATTAAATGTCCTGTGGCTTATGAATATTTAACTGCATGTGCAAAATGTGTGGGATATAATTTTGTGTGGGGGGGGGATATACTTTTTTAGTGAAAAAAAAATCAAATCCCTTGAGAATATAAGCTTTCGGTTGAATATTTAAAAATTGTATGAATAGAAAAAATTACTGAAGGATATTTACCAAAATATGAATGGTATTTATCACTTAGGTGATTTTTACTTTCTTCTTTGTCTCTGTATTACTTTCTACAATGAAGATCTGTGACATTTAAAATAGAAAAGCATATATTTTTTAAATCAAGGTTTTTAATTATGTAGGTAGTGTTCAATTATAACAAAAGTAATTTAAAGTATGTAATTGCCACACTTCTGTTATACTAGATAAAATCATTAAAATGGTGGTAGGCATTTGCCGGTCTAGACTTGTGGACAACAGAGCTTTTAAGGAGGCAAAGTGACTTTGGAGTCCTTTCCAGAAACCCTTCCCTGCTGTTGGGAGCACAGAAGTGCTTTAATTAATCAAGATAAAATGTTTCAACCAGAGATAATTACGTATATGAAGATAATTTTGCAGCCAGATATGTGCATGGTTTGTATAAGTAGAAGAGATCTTCCGCTTATTAGGTTCTTCCCAATATTTTAACCCTGATGTATCTGGAAAAGAAGAGGACAGTGGCAAGGGAAGCTTCCACCAGAGACTAAACAACCAGAAACTCCGGCTAATCAGAAATTCTTCTGCTTTTGACTGTTAGGAGGGAATGAAAAATCTCCAGAAAGTGACTGTAAATTAAGAATTTCTCATAAACAACTTTCAGGACATTTCTCAAGGTTTTGAAAATTCAGACTAGTCTCCAGGCTTTCTACATCAGTATTTGTCATATGATGAAAATAATTCCTAATGGTGAACCTGAAATTCCAGTAGGATTTTTATTATCAACTAAAACAGATTAAATTACGTTCTGTATACTCTACTTACTATACAGAAGGGAGGAAGGAAAAGAGGGAAGGAAAGAAGGAGGGAAGGGAGGGAAGGAAGGAGGGAGGGAGGGAGACTATATACATGGACTGGGAATACTGGACCCCACCCAAGGTTTGCAGGTCAGCATCCTAGATCCGGCTTCCAAGGGCCTGGCACATCTCTATGTAGTCTGGACAAATGTTCAGTACCCAACTCTGCCCAGTAATCCCCTGGAGGGGTATGAGTCCTACTGCCTCCCTTCTCCTCTAGCTCATCTTTGAGGCTCGTAGATTTCTCCATGAGTAAGGGTGATAACTGTGTGTCAGAGGTGAACTTCATCACTGAGGGCCAGGTGAGAGGTGGGGGAGATCCAGAAATGGCAGAGAGACCTAGTGGTTCTGTCTTTGGGAAGGGGATTGGGTTTTGGTATTTGTGAATTTATACTTTATCATAGGTACCACACTTCTCCTTATTGTCTGTGTATATATTAATTTTCTCGTTTGTGATATTTTCCCATGCCAGGGTTTGTTTATATTTTTTTCAATGTTAAATTAAATTGATTTGGGGGGCACCTGGGTGACGCAGACAAGCATCTGACTCTAGATGTCAACTCAGGTCTTGATCTCAGGGTCGTGAATTCAAGCCTTGTGTTGGGCTCCACACTGGGCATGGAGCCTACTTAAAAATATATGTATTTATTTATTTTGGGAGCACCTGAGTGGCTTAGTCAGTTAAGCATATGACTCTTGATTTCAGCTGAGGTCGTGACCTCAGGGTCACGAGGTCATGCCCCATATTGGGCTCTGCGCTGGCATGGAGCCCACTTAAGATTCTCTCTCCTCCTTTCCCTCTCCCTCTGCCCCTCCATCCACCCCCCCTCCATCCCCCAAACACACTCACACACACACTCTCTTCCTAAAAAAAAAAAAAAAAGCTGATGAGGTTGATGACATGCCATTCTTTAAAAAATACATTGATTTGGGTAATTTTTCTTAAAAAAAAATGGCCACTTCATGTCTTTCCCTCTCCTCCTCTCCTGTTAGTTAAGCCTCACACCTTACTGTCACAGAGGAGACTTTCTCTGCTCCGAAAACTCCCTCGATGCTCTTCTGGTATTCCCTGATGAACCGTCTAGGCAACTTTACTCACACGTTTCACTTCCAGTTGTATTTAGTGACAGGACTGATTTCTGTTTTGACATTTGGCAGCTTCATTAATTAGCAATGACTTCTTCATCTCCTCTGGTTCTGGCAGACACTTAGAGGAAGAAAAAGTCATCTTCTATTTTTAAAGTGACTTGGGTGGGTAACGGGGTTTGGGCCCAGAAGAAGAGATAGAGGTTAGTCAATGACAAACAATGGCAACTAGGGTCTGAGAAGACTGTTCTGATGTGTTACTACTATGTGACCACACCTGTGAGGGGCAGAACAGGGTATTTTGTGTGTCTCAGTATGAAAGGGAAAAGAAGGACAGTGTGAGAGGAAACTAATCTACTTATATCACTTTCAAGTGTATTTTAAACCTCTGTGTTGGATAGATGGTGAGACAGAGGCAGTGTAAATAAATGAGCGATTTCACGTTTTGTTGTTATTTTTTAAAGATTTTATTTATTTATTTATTTGACAGACAGAGATCACAAGTAGGCAGAGAGGCAGGCAGAGAGAGGAGGAAGCAGGCTCCCTGCTGAAGAGAGAGCCCCATGCAGGGCTCTATTCCAGGACCCTGAGATCCTGACCCGAGCGGAAGGCAAAGGCTTTAACCCACTGAGTCACCCAGGCGCCCCTGAACAATTTCACATTTTTGAGAGCTCAACTTAGTAAATCTAATCCTGCAGGAGAGGGGGGGTGGGCGGCAGGACTCATCTGTTGCCCCCTCCCTTCTCCTGTAGCTATAATTAGATACCTTGGAGACTTCAAATGTACGGTTTATAATATTAATTTAAGCTCCTTGAAAGCCAAACTTGGCTGTATCCCCAGGGCCTACTGCTTAGCATATAGTTGATGTTCAGTAATTATTTGTTGAATGGGATGAATGAGTTGATATGAATAATTTATGTGATCACTCCTACCTTTGATTGTTTCCATGGTTGCTCACCTATGACATTGTTTCCAAAACATGCTCTTCATCTCAGCCTTTGTCCGAGGAAGTGACTAGTACCTCCTTGTGGATGAATAATTTAGCCTCTTAAGCAAGCCCGCCACCTGATGGAGCCTCCTCCTTCTGCGCAGCGCCCTCTGTCGGTACAGGGAGGCAGGTGCGGTTCTGCGCTGTTGTCCGAGCCCGGTCCCCGGCGGAGCATCTCAGCTAGGCAAAGCGAGGGCAAGGCAGCTGCGGGTGCTCCAGCCCCAGATTCCTCTCCGAAGGTGAGAAAAAGCAAGTTCTGCAGGGAGAAAGGCAAACCTCCACGTGAAGGCTAAGGATCTTCACCACCTCCCCAGCCTCTTAAACGAGGTGCATTCTAGTACAGTGTACCCTCCCGGCTCATTCCCAGACCCCAGCATGAGCTCATTCTTTCTTCTCCCGGATAAGGGAAGCCCAAGTGTGACCTCATCTCCTGACTCCCAAATAAAGAAAGCTCATCAATTACTTCAACTCCTTTTCCCTAAAAAGCCGAGTTCAAGCATGCATGACCTCCCCTCAAATCCAGCAGGATCAGGCATGACGTCACTCCCGCCCCCGTGCCTCTCTTCCATGCTCCTGGCGGCTGCTGGGTTTCCACCCTGACGGCATCTTAGGAGTGGCTCTGTCCAGAGGTGTGGGCGTCTGACTGGACGCCGCTTCCTGCCAGCCACAGGGCAAGCCCACCCGTCTGAAAGGCAGCTCCCAGTCAGCCAGGACTCACATCACCGTGACTCAGCGTGCTGCGGCGGATGGGAATTTTACCCAAGGCTCAACATGAAAGAAGGAGCTTTGAGTCTTCCAAGTCTGGAAGAGCTTCCAAGTCTGGAAGGCAAGGGGAGCCAACCTAGGATGAGGAACTAAAACGTGAAAGGGGAAATCCAGGGCTGAGAAATTCCTAGAAAAGAAATCACAACCTTCGCCTGGAGGAGAAAGTTGCTTGAGCTGACAGGGTTACTAAGAGGGGATGGCCTCAGACCTACCGCCACTGGCAGGCCTGCCAGCACTCAGGAACCTGGCCATCTGTCTTGGTTCCCTGTGTGTCCTTCTGACTCCTTGGGCAGGCACCGGGCCTCCCATATACGGGGGACCCCGGCCAGCTGCCGACAGGGCAGCCCAGGTGTGCGTGGGGGCACTCAGCATCTAGTGAGTAATGTTATTCGAATCTGCAGCCCAGATTTCATTCCTAAGAAAGAAGCAAGACAGGGAAGGTGTTAACCTTGTAAATAAAAAGTCCAGCAGGATGTGGATAGTCAGGAGGCTGTGCATGTGGGGGGAGCAGGGGATGTATGGGAACTCTGTGCTTTCTGCTCAGTTTTGCTATGAACCTAAAACTGCTCTAAAAAATAAAATCTACCCTTTTTTAAAAAGATTTTTATTTATGTATTTGAGAGATTGAGACAGAGAACACGAGCCAGGAGAGGGAAAAGCAGGCTCCCCACTGGGCAGAGAGCCCAGTGTGGGACAATCCCAGGACCCCGGGACCATAACCTGAGCAAAAGGCAGACACTTAACCAACTGAGCCACGCAGGTGCCCCTAAAATCCACTTTTAAAAATTGGCTGTGGGGGCGCCTGGGTGATTCAGGTCATGATCTCAGGGTCCTGGGATAGAGCCCGGCATTGGGCTCTCTGCTTAGCAGGGAGCCTGCTTCCCCTCTCTCTCTGCCTGCTGCTCTACCTGCTTGTGATTTCGCTCTCTGTCAAATAAATACATAAAATCTTTTTTAAAAAATTAGCTGTGATTTCTTTTTTAAGTCTATTCCATGACCGCAGAACCCTGCCTAGCTTCATGCAGAGGTTGACCCTCACTCAAGAAGGAGACAGGGTCAGCAGGCCATCTAAGCCATTATGATTATAGGAGCCATCAGAAATGTAATTTTTTGGGACCGAGCTCCACATTGAGCCCCACATCGGGCGTTCTGATTGGCGGGGAGCCTGCTTCCCCCCCCCCCCCCCCGCCTACCTCTCTGCCTACTTGTGATCTCTGTCTGTCAAATAAATAAGTAAATAAATAAAAAAGAAATGTAACTTTTCTCCATCTCACACCTTTGACATATCCCTAACCCTCCCATTACAATTCCTCAACTGTTATAATTGCTTTGCATTCTATAGCTAGGAAGAAAGCCATAGCAAATATTTCTGGGAGAGATAGGCATATGTCTATATATATAGGCATATGAAGAGCTAAGAGACCTATTTTTGCAAAAAACATTTTTCTAAGCCTCAGTTTCTTCACCTGTAAAATGAAGATAACAATATTACGTGTCCTACGGAGATGTCATATGGATCAGTCTTCAGGACATCTTCACCATCCACCCTGTTTAAAAGAGCTACACCCCGACCTCCAGGACCCTCACCAGCACTCCCTAACACCCTTCCTCACTTTCTTTTTCTACAAAGCATTTACCAACTTCTCCATGTCCTATATTTTACTTTAAAAATTCTCTTTATCTCCCTGAGGAATGTCAATTCCTTGAGGGTAGTGATTTTTGTCTGTTTTATTTTATATCCCCAGCATCCGGAGCATTTTATAACATACTGTAGTCTTCAGGAAATATTTATTGGATGAATGATTCCTTAATGTGCTCAGCAAAATGCTCAGCAAAATGATTATACATGCCAAGTATGTAATACACATTGGTTATGATTTTTTGCATTATTCCATGCTGCAAGGTGCTAAGAGTAAAGAATGAAGAAGTTCCTGAAAGGAGAGGAAGGGACGCAGACAAGAGGGAATTAGTGAGGACCCAGGAACACAACAACGCGTGTGGCATGGTATTGTTGCTGTGGGCTGGGCCTACGGATGTGGGTGTGTTGAATGGCTCCATGCCGGGCCCCCTAAGTAACTTGCATACCACCATATAAAGATGGTTCATCGTGTCTCCATCAGATGACATGTGCACGTTAGCCAACTGGTACACCTCTTTTTGATTCTTAGAGCAGAATCTGGTGTGGGCCAATTGTACTTTCCATGGTCATTCTAATTACAAACATTAAAAGCTTTTGGTATTTCATTTAATGCTTAAAAGAAAATATGAAGAATTGCCCAAAACCAACTCCAGTTAGTTGTCCCACAAGAGCACCCCCAGGAGAGTGTCGGGCTATGAAGAACCAAAGCAGGAGCTCAGAGGGGCATCGGAGCAAAAGGCTGGAATTGCCACAGGAGGCAGAACTGTGCTGTGATAGGCAGCAGGAAAAAAATCATCCTAAGTAGATAGTAAGCTATCAGGGCATCCTGATAAGGCATGTTCCTATTACATGAGCTCATAGCCCATATATAGCCCAAATCAACCAACAGTCGGCCTTCCATCTTGATGGGAAGTTGATTTTTTTCAAAATGTACTTGCATTACCTCACTTCCTACAAAACACACACACACACACACACACACACACACACACACACACACATCTTTGTATATATCAAGCTCAGTTTTCTCATTGAAACTCTCTGCTGACCCTCAAAAGGGGAAAGAGGAATTGTTCAAAGTCTTCATACTTTGAAAGGACCAGTGTGAAATTGTTTGGTTTCTTCACCTCAGCTCCTACTTTCCTCACGTGGAGGTCCACCCAAGCTCCACACAGGGAGGCCAGGAGCTGAGCTAGTTGTGGGCTATCTGTGAAGTCCAGTGGTTTTCCCAACGGAGAAGAGAAGTGCTGTGTGACAGCTATAGGCAAGTGATTCAAGGGGCAGGTTACACACCCAGTGCCTTTGTGTGAACTGTAAAAAGTTGCCTCCTCTAGGCCTGTAGATTGGAAAAATTTTCATTCTCAAGGCTGAAGCATCCCTCGTGAGAGAAGCGGGGCTTTATTTCAGCCACTCCTATCCCCTTCCCTTGTTTGGACCTCTCTGTGCAGGATGGAAACTGCCTAACTGTACTTGGTGACTGACTATGTGAAAGGGGGTGTGGCAGGGGTAGACCTATGTGAGGATCAAATGCCTGACCCCTACCGTATACACCCCACATATGAGACCTTTTTCCTCAGCAGCCAGAGTTTAGCCTTTTATTGGATCTTGTCTAGAAGATGCTAAACTCCTACTCTCTCATGCACACTGCCCCCAGCCACTAACCACCCCTGCCTGAGGCCTGTGATGATATCAATACTCAGACTAGTTGGAACTAGGAAGAATGTATTTCATGGGTTTAAAGGTTGAACAAGAAACTTAAAAAAACTTAAACTTAAAAAAAAAAAAACTTTAAAAAAAATTTCGAAAGGACAGTATGGTGTTATGGAAAGACCACAGGATGTGGAATCAGCTGACCTGGAATGGTGGCTTTATAAGTGTTAACTTGGTGAGGATGAACTACATTTCCCAGAATTTCTTTCCCTGAATGTTTCCCATTAGATTGGCTGTAAGAGATGTTCTTGGCTGAGATTGGAAGGGGAGCAGTGAAGCAATAGCCATTTCATAGGTTGCACGTGGTTGCACGTGTTGCCACTAATCTGTGGCTCACCTCACTCGTTCCCCCCAAAAGTGTCTTTCGTTACTGGTCTTGCCTTCCCAGAACACTCTACTGTGAGAGCAATTGCTGGTGCTGACCTATTTCTTCCACCCCATTCCAAACTTCCTAGTTAAAATTACTCTTGCATTTTTCTCTGACAGCTAAATAAACCAACCCCGATCCTGTCAACTCGCCTCCATCCCCTCCCAGGTAAAATAGCAGTATTTTCTCAGGGTCTTTGAGAGATGGGGCTTTTACACAAAGAAAGGATGTGAATAGAGCTCGTAGACTCAGGCCCAGCTGGTGGAGGAGGTATTGTGGGGTGGTTTCCTCCAAATCCCAACATGACTGGCACCATATGCTCTATTTGGATCCACAGTAAAGGCGATTACTTATGACCTGACTAGCAGAGAATATAAATACCTTAAGGAAGACCTCCACTGTTTAAATTCCAGCCTGAGGGGCTTACTGGAATATGTGGTATTCAGACAAGGAGGCCTTTTCCACTCCCTCAGCTCTGTCTGCCCCCTCCACTCCCAATGACCATGCGTGCACACTTCCTAAGGTCACATTCTCCCTTTCATCCTGCTGTGTTACCACCCTGTCCTCCATCTATCTTGTCAAAAGTGGACAAAGGGGTAAGAGCTACCCTGGGATGGCTTGACACAGAAAAGATGTCCTATCAAAATCCCAGATTGTCACGATGAACTAGTTTAGAGATAGCATGATACACTGCATTGGCTTTTCCAAAGTCAGTCTTGGGTGGAAAAAAATACTGAGCCTTTGACTCATCCCGACGATGTGGGAAATTAAATGGGGGGAAAAAAAAAGAGAAAAAGGAAGGAAATAAATGTCTTCCTTTTTGCCCCTAGGTTTCTTGATTCAGGGCAGCTCAAGAATCTTGGACTACAGTCAGCCGCAATCATAGGTGATTCCCCAAGTGAAGAGGCCAAACTCTGGCAAAAAAAAAAAGCAGATTTGGACCACTGCATTCCTACCCTAATGGATGCTGCGAAATAGACGCTCTATAACCACCCACAAATTTCCTGGTACTGCTGCTGTCATTACAAAATTCTGCCTCCTTTAAAGTATCATATCTTGCCCCTGCCAAAGAAAGCCAGCCTTTAAAAGAAACTAAATCCAAGGTCACTTACTTCCACATAAAGAGACTATTTCATCAGCTGCCAAAATTCGTTTTTCTAATGTACTCTTACCCAATAACTTAAGCCTGGTGTGCTGGGCAGAGTCCAGCTTGGGTAATTCCGTTCTCCCAATCAAATTCCCCCAAGGAGTTTGAACTGGAAATGACATTATTCTTCACTTCTTCAGCTATCCTATTATTAATCAAAATAATGCTTTTCATCCCCAAAGCATGATGGAGATATGAGGATAGAATTTCTTAGAATTTAATGAAGAGAGTTTCCGTTATATATATTTAGTAAAGTTCTTTGGAAGTTGAGTCTAGATTCATTTATTTAATGAAGAGTTATTAAAGTATATGCCCAGAGCTAGTCTCAACACTGTAGATCCAGCAGGACACAGAGAAGGTTTTTGCCCTCAAAAGGAACTACTGGAGAGAGGGGCAGGAATCAGACTATTTAAGTCATGATACAGAGTTTGGTATTATTATATGTGTGGTTGGAGAGGATTGGTGGAAGGTTATGATCAGATTTGGGTTTGTTTGTTTGTTTGTTTGTTTGTTTTTATAGAATTGCCATGAAGAGGAGAAGCCAATAGACAGAATATGTATGAGCCAGGGTCCTAACCTTTTGCTGCTTTCTGCTGGAATTGATCATTCCAGAATCAACACAACTGCGGCCATAATTTCCTCCCAACAAGCCTTCAAAGAGCATTGATTCTTGGTTAACTCCAAGGGCCAAGGAGGCCAAAGCCATGTTTGATCACGTGGCCATCAGCATTGCACTGTTCCATGACAAATCCTACCCTTCTTCCTCCTAGATGGCTGTACTTCATAGGCTCCCTTTGGTCACATAGGACACCAGACAAGAAGATAAATGAGGAAGAATGATCTCCAGAGCTCCAAGAGCTGCTTATGATCTGCTGAAGTTAGCTCAGTGGCAAAATCCAGGAGCAAAGGTATCTCTACATATATGTGACTTATTGAATGGTTATGTTCTTGGAAGAGCATTACTATTGACAAAGAATCACTAAAAACTTTTTATATATTGCCCACCCTGTGAACAGTGACAAATATAAGTAAGAAAGTCCCAGAATCTGAAAATATGGGCCACCTGGGGTGTGCAGACAGTTAAGCATTTGACTCTTGATTTGGGCTCAAGTCATGGTCTCAGGGTCATGAGATCAAGCCCCATGTCAGGCTCCAAGCTCAGGGGGAGTCTGCTTCTCTCCCTCTCCCTCTACCCCTCCCTTCCACATTCTCTATCTCTTTCAAATAAATTTTTTTAAAAAAGAATCTGAAAATAAAAGGGGGCATTACTGGTCATAAAGTCCAACCCCCCACCTAGTGTAAGATGCTTCTATGCAGCACTGATAAGGAGTCTTCCTGTGTTCTGTACACCTCCCATGTCAGTTGGGGGCCAAATGAATAGCAATTTAATTGCAAATTGTTCTGTTAGCTAGGAAAGATCATCGACTCTGGTACCTATTGCCCAAAGTTGTGGTCTGAAGGATCAAGGGACAGATAAAGTCACATCTTAAAGAGGAGCCAAGGTTAAGACCCAGAAAAAGAGGACCAAATAAGTTTGTCAATCACAATAAGCAAGAGGGAGAATAAAGGGTACTGAGCCATACAGGAAGATACCTAGGATGCTGATGAATGATGAATGTAGAGAAGGTACATTGGAGGTAAGTAATTCTGAAGAAATTCCTATGGGTTTTTACAGGTTCTCATGATGGAATTTTTAATCCAGTTCTCACACAAATCTGTATGATTGCACCAAGTACTTTTGGAGGGGCTGGAAAGGAATTTATATCCTGCTTCCTCTAAATGGTCACTGCCTCACATGGAAGCCATTGCTTCATTAGGAAGTACCAGTGCTTAGAATATTCTCTGTATCCTTTTCCCTCTGGCCATGGCATGACATACAGAGCAAATCTAATTCCTTTTCCTCATGACAATCCTTCAAATAATTAAAAAAGAGTTTTCCTGTCCCCTTTAAATATTTCCTGCTGTAGGCAACACATCCCTAGATTTCTTCGACTCTTCTCAGATGGCATAATTTCATAGCCACCAAACTTTCAAATTGGAAAGGACTTCAGAAAGTCAAGTCCAGATCTCCTTCTGGAAGGGGAGGTTCAGAGGGTTGAAGTGCAGCTGGGTAGGAAGTGCATTCTGCCCAGCGTCACCTGGAAATGGCAGATCCAGAACTTAAACCTGGATCTCTCCCAGTCCAGTGTTTTCCCCATATCTTTCAACAACCCTTCCTATCCCACTTCTGGATTCATTCCAGAATCTTAGATTTCTTCTTTAAATGTAGCTCCTGATCTGAAACCCACTTGCAAGAGTGTTCCAACCAAACAAGAAAATAAGGCAATTGTTATCTACTTTATAGTAAACTCTATACACCCATTAAGGCTGCTGCGATTAGTTTAGGTTTCTTTGGCAGACCCTGATGATTCATATTACATATGTAACTAATTAAAACCATTTGTATGTTTTTCTTTAACTTGAAATATGTCAAGCAAGACACTTTTCACCTTGTACTAGAACAGTTCATTTTTAATTTAATTTAGGTATAGGACTCCATATTGAATCCTCCTAAATATCACTTTGTTAGTTTAGATATTTTCTTTTGCCTGGTTGAGGTATTTTTTTTAAAAGATTTTATTTATTTATTTGACAGGCAGAGATCACAAGTAGGCAGAGAGGCAGACAGAGAGAGAGAGAGGAAGCAGGCTCCCTGCTGAGCAGAGAGCCTAATGTGGGGCTCGATCCCCCCCGAGCTGAAGGCAGAGGCTTTAACCCACTGAGCCACCCAGGCGCCCCTGGTTGAGGTATTTTTGAATGCTAGTTCTCCTATCAGATATGTTGGCTAAACACCCACATTTTATGACATTCATGGACTCAACAAGCACACTGCCACAAAGACAGTTCTTGCCAAATATGCCATGTCCTCCCCTACTTTTCCCAGACTCTCTTATAACTGGGTTGGGGCCATGCGACTACCTCTGGCCAATAGATTGCGAACAAAGGTGACATCGCTCTGGGCCAAGTCATTAAAGAGCCAATGTGATTCTTCTCTTCTCCTATTCACCTGATACAGAGATCTTAGAGGCCAGGTGGTCTAGATGTCATAACTTCAGAGAGGTTTACATGAGCACATGGCAATCCATTAAAGATTGTTAACAGTATTCCATTATAGTCTCTACCTTCAACTACCAATTCAATTTATTGCCCAAAGACATCATAAAAGAATTAAATGCCTTGTTAAAATTCAAATATATGAAGTCTCAAGGAACATGGTAATCCATTGTAGGATTTTTATTTTTTCCATTGTAGGATTTTAACCATGGGTGCGATGTACTCAGATTTGTATTTTAGAGATGCACTGGAGTGGGGTGTGATTGGAAGGAGCTAGAAGGAGAAGGAGAGGCAGCTAAGAGGTAAACTTTGGAATGTCTGCAAGGGGAATGTGTTGACTGGGGCCAATGCAATCTTACTAAGAACAAAGTTTTGTCAGTGACTTCATTTCCACTCTCACCATTGCTAGGCTGGCATAGCAGAGAAATAACCAAGTACACGGTCCTGAGCCTGGCTCCAGCCTGCTGCTCAGTTGGTCCTGCTCCATTCTCCTTCTCTCTTCCAGCTATTTGTACACTTTTCCATTTACTTTGATGTCTTGATGATTCTCTCTGATTCTGGGCTTTTGCAAGAGTCCTTCCTTCTGTTAAGAATGCTTTCTTACTCTGTCCCCCTGTCCAGCCTAACTCCTCAAACTCCAAATTTCAAGTTTTTCAGGGAGGCTAAACTAAGTTAAACTAAAGTTAGCTAAACTAACTAAGCTAAACTAAGTTAGATCTCTTTGTTTAAACCATTTGCCCCATACCCTTCCCTTTTCAGAACATTCGGTACCCCTGAAATCATCACTTCTTACAAGATCACCTGTTCTCTCCTTGAGACTAAAGGTTCTTTGAGGGCAAAGGCTATCTATCTCTGTTACCACTGAGAATTAGACAGTGCTCAGTAGGGGTTCAAATAATATTTGTTGAATGATTAGCTAATCATTTGTTCTGGAAATGTGCCAGAAATCAGTGCTAAACTAAATGGATTGCAAATTTTAAAATCTCTTCTTCTTATCCTCTGCCCTTCTCCAGATTCAGGGTATTTCCTCTTCCCAGCAGGACTCCTCAGGGATGTCCGAGAGTGATTCTTTCAGGTTTCCGGGGTTGTTATTGCTTTGGTGCAGGAATCTACGAACTACAGCCCAGCCCAAATCTGGCTGGCTGCCTGTTACATAAATAAAGTTTCATTAGAACCGAAGTACACTTGTTTGTTTCTAAATCACCAACGGCTGCTTTCACACTACAAAAGCAGAGTAGAGTAGTTGCAACCAAGAGCATATGGCCCACAAAACCTAAAACATCACCTTTACAGAAAAAATTTACCAACTTCTAGTCTAGTATAAATATTTTAACTCATTGAAGACAGCTGGGTGATTTCTTCCTGTCATCTCATCTATATTTGGCTTCTTTTCTTTTTTTTTCCCTATCCTTGATTTGAAATTGACAATTTGAAATTTATTCTTTCTATTAAAGAATGCATAACAAAATAGACAGAAGCTTACTGTCATCTGCTCACATACCTTCTGCACCATATAGTGTCTCTTCCACACTTGTCTTTTTATAATAAAAATCTTTTGTTAAAAACAAAAATCAGGGGGCACCTACGGGTGGCTCAGTGGGTTAAGCCTCTGCCTTCACCTCAGGTCATGATCTCAGGGGTCTGGGATCGAGCCCCACATTGGGCTCTCTGCTCAGCGGGGAGCCTGCTTCCTCCTCTCTCTCTGCTTGCCTCTCTGCTTACTCGTGATCTCTCTCTGTCAAATAAATAAATCTTTAAAAAAAAATCAGTATTTCTTTCTTTAGTTACTCAATTCACATTTTCTTTTCTTTTCCAGTTTTATTGAGGTATATTTGTGGGGTTTTTTTAAAGATTTTATTTATTGGGGGGCCTGGGTGGCTCAATTGATTAGGTGTCTGACTCTTGATTTTGGCTCAGGTCATGATCTCAAGAGTTGTGAGATCAAGCTCCACATCAGGCTCTGTGCTCAGTGCAGAATCTACTTCTCCCTCTCGCTCTGCTCCTCTTCCCACTCATGTGCTCTAACAAATATTTATTTATTTTTAGAGAGAGAGGGAATGGGTATGAATGGGGGGAGGGGCAGTGGGAGGGGGGGAAATCTCAAGCAGACTCCATGCTGAGCCCAACACAGGGCTCAATCTCATGACCCCAAGATCATGACCTAAGCCAAAACCCAGAGTCAGACCCTCAACTGACTGGGCCACCCAGGTGCCCCTTACTGAGTTATATTTGACTACAACCTTGTATAAGTTTAAGGTATACAACACAATAATTTCATGGATGTATATATTACAAAATGATCACTTCCATAAGCTTATTAACACCCATCACATCTTCCACATTTGTTCACCTTGCTCTACAAATGCATAACAAAGCTCATTTTATTGCCCTTAGAATTTCTATAAGATGTGTTTCACTCTTGGCTTCCTTCTACAGGTTATATTCTTTGTTGACTCTGTACTCCTTCCACCGACGGCTCTTCCACCACCAATGACCCTTTACAGTAAGAACTCACCAAAGAACTCTCTTTGCAGACACAATAATTCCTTCAGGATCACTTTCACTTGTGCTATCAGAATTTTATTTATGACAGTTTCTTATGGCTCATGGTTGGATCTTTCTATTATACCTGTGAGTTTTTCTTTTCCAGAAGCATGCACACACGAGCTTGAGTTAGGGAAGGGGCAGAGGAAGAGAAAGAGAGAGAATCCAAGCAGATTCCCCGCTGAGCCAGATGCAGGGCTTGATCCCAGGTCCCAGAGATCATGACCTGGGCCAAAATCAAGACTCAGAGGCTTAACTAACTGAGCCACCCAGGTGTCCTTTCAAACTGAAGAGTTCTGAGAGCATGTCAGAAGCAGCTCTCAAATTTTGGACTCTTAAGAGAATCTAGTACCTTTCTATGGTTCCCCAACCAATTCTCCCACTTGGTCAGTGTTATGGGTTGAAATATGTCCCCCCAAAGAGATATGTTGAAGCCTTAATCTCCAATACCTCAGAATTTAACCTTTTTTGGAAATAGGGTATTTATAGAGGTAATCAAGTTAAAAAGAGATCATAATCCAATGATAATGATATCTTTATCTCCAGCAAAGAGGAGAAACCTAGACACCGAGACAGACACACTGTAAGAGGAATGCCATTGAACATGGGAGCAGAGATGGGGTGAGCATCTGTAAGGCAATGAAGAGAAAAGAGTGGGAGCAAGCCCCCAGAAGCTAAGAGAGCACATGGAAAAGTCTTACTCCCAGGCTCCGGAAGGACCCAATCTTGTGAACACCTTGATCTTGGACTTCTAGCCTCTGGAACTGTGAGACAACATGTTTCTGTTGTAAGTCACCCAATTTTGTGATACTTTATTACAGCGGCCCTAGCAAATGAGTGTAGGCAGA
The DNA here is from genome assembly GCF_922984935.1 of Meles meles. Lineage (NCBI taxonomy): Eukaryota > Metazoa > Chordata > Mammalia > Carnivora > Mustelidae > Meles > Meles meles. The sequence continues at coordinate 140,375,555 of NC_060066.1, read as the reverse complement.
ATTAGTCCACAGATGTGAGAGTTTGCCTGCTGATTTCTCTGTGAACTCTACCTCATTTTCCTGGTTCTGCCTGCTCGAGTTCATCCCATTAGAGCCCATTGTTATCCCACTAAAGAGTCTCAGACTTGAGACCTAACCTCCAGATGTGTTCGTTTCAATAACTATAACGTGGAGCCTAGGAATCTATTTTTTATTAATACCTAAAGCCAATTCTGAGGTATGAGAAGTAGGAAGGACATGATGGACTTGGTATAGTTTAGCCTCCTTCCTGGCCCCAGTGCCATAGCACATCTGAAAACGAATGGATCCTTAGAAGAGGATCCACTCCTGCTCCTGACCTCAGCCAGGATCCAATGGCCACGTGACAGCCAGTGGGATCTTGTGCTGCCTGGTATTCTTCCTTGGCTGCCCACTCTCAGGACCAGGCCTAAGCCGGAGCCCTGCTCTTTCCCTCATTCCCTTGCTATTCCTTTGGTAGACCCTGAGAAGAGCCTGACCCTGGACCCCAGACTGGTGGCTTGGCCACGAAATTCTGAGGACAGATCTCCCAAATGACTGACTGCTCACTCTCCTGCTTCTTGAGCACCTCCTACCCTGTTTCCATTGACGCCCTGGTCATCTAGGGGGATTCTTGTACCCAGCCTGGGAAATATTCTCTGTAACCTGTACCTGACTTAAAAAGGGCCCTTCCCTGCCCTCTAGACACTGGCTATGCCACCCTGACTGCATCTCCAGAAGCAAGCCCAACAACTCTTTGGGTGCCTCAGTGTGCTAGATCTTGTACAATGCACAGCCCTTCTGGCTTCCATGTTAGGCTTACCATCAAGTGAGGGACACAAAAGGTACCTGAATGCACATTATCTATGAGTACAGGGTTCTAAGGACACAGAGGTGAGGCACCTGACCAGGGTCTGGAGAGTCTGGAGATAGGGAAAGCAGCTTGAAGAAGTTCCCATTTAAAAGACCAAGCAAATAAATAAATAAATAAATAAATAAATAACATTATTTATTAATAATAATAAATAAATACTGTATACTATGTCAATATTGTATAAATAAATTATTGTAAAACATCAATATATACTATTAATGTTGTGTAATGTTATATTTAATATTAATATAATAATACATAATGCTACTATGTAAGTATACAGTAATATATTATTAGCCTATATTTATATAATGTTAAGAATATAATATATTGTCAATATATTATTTACTATCATTAAAAATCATTAATGTTAATAAGTTTGGAAGGAGGGAGAGATCTTCAGGCTGAAGAGCCAGAGAGAGCATGGTGGTTCTGGTAAGAGCAAGTACCTGGAGGGGTAGGCAGAAGGCAAGGGTTGGCCAACCCCATGTGTCCTGCGAGATCTTTCCCAGAAGAGAGGTCACTCATGTCGATCACATTGGAGAATATGTCCACTGTCCAGCAAAGCCTCCCAGCACCTACATGAGGGGAAAGGGGGTGGGTGCACTTGAACTGAGCCTCAGCCCATCTGTCCCTCATCAGTCTCTGACTCTCTTTTTGTCTGCTCTCTTCATCTTCCCAATTGAATTTCTCTTGCACGCGACTCAACCAGCCTCACAAGCCACAAAAATAATCTGTGACTATTGTAGGCTGCAGTTTTCTCAGACTTTAGTAGGCAACCTCTTCAACCCAATGTAGCTAAACTAACATCTTAGGAATCGAACCTTGGCCACAGCTCTGCACCACCCTTCCCCCATCCCTGACCATTCAGGACAGTCCCCACAGGGGGCCTGCAAGGAGCTTAATTCCTGCTTGGAATTAAATAACAAGAGTTTTCTAGCAATCTAATTGATTTGACACTCATCACTCAAGAACTTGAGACACTGGACATAAGACCGGGCGTGAAACACTCTTCCCCAGTCCTAGGTATTTGAACTTGCCTGTGATGCAAGTCTTCACCTGGACAGCTTGGGACAGATGCTCTCTTGAACTGCAGGTTATACCTTCCAATTTAAAGGACTATTAATCAGCACGACATGGCAGCTAATACAGAGAGCAAATGGTAAAAAGGAAAGGCAATCATTTCCTTACTAAACGAAAGAAGAGATACGAATCTGAGGAACACAATCTGGCACTGATTGAAAGTAAATTACCAGCTGATTAGATGGCTGTAAATACAGGGAGTGAAGCCTCAACGGGCAGCTGGATTGCACAAGGGAGGGGGAAATTAGAGAGGGCACGGGAGGTGCTGAGCGCAGCCTGGGCTCACAGAAGAAGAATAGTGGCAGCTCTGTGCAACCAAGATTATCGAAGCAGGAAGGGACCTGTAGGAAGTGTTCTGTAGCTGGAGCCGGCATGCAAGGGTAGCCCCCCACCTTCCACTCCAGTCTCCTAGCCCCACATCCCTAATGAGCCTGAAGATGGTTGTTTGTTATTGCAACACAGGAAGGATCAATGACTTCTGTTCAGTGAAGGAAAACCTGTTTTAGGTTATGTGCAATCTGGAAGCCTCTCACTTCCTACCATAAAAGCTACTCTCATAAAAACCACTCACATCCCTGCAGTCTACAGAGACGGAGTCCACGCAGATGTCAGTGAGAAATACCATCCCCCAAATAGCAGCTGGGCCTGCCTCTGCAGAGAGCAAGCACTGAAAGAAGGAAGCCCCATGAACCGAGAGCTCTCTGCAATTAGTAGAAGGATCTCGCCACAAGGAAGGACGGAGTGGTGTAACTAGGAAACTGGGGTTCTCTTGTGCATACCAAAAAAGATCCCCTCTTCCTCTGGCAAATCGTGGGAGAGAGTCGGGCCAGCCTAGGGGGAGGTGGTTGGGGCAGAAATGGTGGGGGAGAAAGAGGATGGCTGTAATTTTTGCCTTAGTGTTAGAAGGGAAGTTTAGTAAAGAACGGATAGTGGGTGCCTTAGTCCCATGAGTATCACTGTTTCCATAGCCCTGGGCCCTGCCCTACAAGCTTCTCTAGTCCCTAAGCAAGGCAGCTGTGTACTCTCATTGTCCAAAGAGAGAATACAGAAAGAATATACAGCTGCTGGCTGAGCTCAGCAATACTCCACCCTCATTTTCTTTGGGTTCCAGCCCACAGGCCCTGGAGATGCTCTCCCAGGAAGGAAGGACTGGGGCACAGGGGACCCGATGGCCCCATCAGGTCCAGTTTGCATTTAGAAGGAACCATTCCAATGTCTCATGGCAGAAGATGTAAGAGGAGGGGTAAGTAATACAGAACAGAGAAAACTGGTGGGGGGAGGTGTTTGGGAAAGAGATTTTTGAGCTTCCATAAAGTCATTTTTTTTATTTGCCCCCTCCCATCCATATTTTGAAGACTTAACTCCATAAAGTCATTTCTTTAGCCAGATCTGACTAAGGGCGTCACTAATTCTCTAAGATCAAGCATTTGAGCTGACAACACACTGGATGCTTCTTGAAGCTCATTTGGGTGTTACTGAGACAATTAACGATTTCGCTAACTGGATGCAGTTCTGGGTACATTCCACATGGGAATCTAGTCATTCTCCACACATCTTCCAATTACCTCTATGCAGTTCAGAATTAAAGGACCCCTTAAAGCATCGGGGGTGCACAAAACTGTCACTGACAAGATTATGGTGGTCCACAGGTGAATTCTGGGCAAATAGTCCCTCTCATCAGCTGTGCCCTTGCCACTCTCTGGATGCGACACTGGTCACACAAGCCAGGATAACACAGATCACTAAAGGGACACACAGAGCTTACATGGGCCAAGGAAAAATTCAGAGATTCTTGGAACTAGTTTGGGGCCAACTTTTAGGTGAGGACAGAAATGCAACTGGGTTCGCTTCATCTGGTGTTAACATGAATGTCCACATGCCAAGTATCTGAGTCACTGACTAAAAATAAGAACAGATTGGAGAACTAAAGGGCGTGCCCGGGAGGAAGAGTAACGCTGAAGAAAAGGATGTAAGAACATGAGGAACTCTTGTTGACCGCTGCTTCCCTAACAGACCAGGAATACGCAGAGCAGACACTGCAGAGGGTGAGGGTTTTTTGCTTTTGTTTGTTAGTTTTTTAAAGATTTTTATTTATTAGAGAGAGAGGCTGAGCAGGGATGGGGGGCTAAGGGAAAGAGAGAGAAAAGCAGACTCCCTGTTGAGCGTGGAGCTCATCGAGGGGCTCGATCTCACAATCCGGAAATCATGATCTGAACTGAAATCAAGAGTCAAATATGTAACTGACTGCACGCCCCCCCACCCAGGTGCCTCTTGGAGTGTGAGTTTTAAAAGACCTTCAACACAACCATCCTTTTTTGCGCTACCACATCTTCCCCCCAAGTCTGATCAATTCCCACCGATGCTGGTAAAAGGTGTGTTTCCAGGAATCCCTCAAGTTCATTCAGTCCTCCCTCTCTGGCAAAGTCGAGGTGAGGAGCGAGGGAATGAAGTAAACATTTGGTTCTCACAGCCTCAAGAAGTACAACCTCCTTCTCTTCAGGCATCTCTGTTCTCTTTTCCTCAGGAAGCAGAGGAATCCCAAGAAGCTGCGGTGTGTCCTAAAGGAGCCAATTGAAAGCATTGAGTCTGCTTAGTTTCCAGGAGTCTAGGTTGGAACAGAATTTATTAGTGAACCTTGCACCAACTATAGCTGCCTGATTTTTCCACATAGTTTCTTCTCTGTAGCCAGAAAGTAAAAGTATATCCCAGGCAAGAAGCATTTAACAAGGTAAGACTTTAGAACTGCTTTAGTTAAATCTTGCACTCCAAAAATTCTGATGCAAAAAAAAAAAAAAAAAAAATACAGTCCTTTCCCAAAACTGATCAGTATTCATGTAATTCCCATTGAAATCTGGGCAAGTTTCTTTGCTGGCCTTGACAAGTTTATTCCAAAATTTATTTGAAAGGAAAAGGCCCTAGCATAGCCCAAATGATGTTGAAAAACAAGAATGAAGGGGGATAAATCACTCTTCTCAACGGTAAGACCTCGTGTATAACTACAGTATCAAGACAGCATGGTACCGGTGGAGGGAAGAAGTACATAGATCAGCAGAACCGAATAAAGAACCCAGATCTAGAGCCACACAAATATGCTGCCAACTAATTTTGATAAAGGAAGAAAAGCAATCCGACAGAGAAGAAATAGGCTTTTCAATAAATGGTGCTGGAAATTTGGACCTAAACCTCACAAGTAATACAAAGATTAACTCCCAATGGATCGTGGACTCACATGTGGGCACAGAACCATAAAACTTGTAGAAAAGAACACAGTAGAGTATCTTTGGGACTCCAGGGCTAGGCAGAGTTCTTAGACTTGACCCTAAAAGCATGATCCATAATAGGAAAAATTTATAAATTGGACTAAACACTTTTGCTCTAAACACTTCTGCTCTAGGAAAGTCTCTGCAAAAGGATGACAAGGCAAATAACAGGCCAGGAGGAAAGACATACAGATCACACAACTGACAAAGGCCTTTTGTCTAGAATATATGCAAAAACCTCCAGAAACTCAACATTTAGCATCTTTCATCACCATGTTTCACAGCATGTATTCTTTTTTTTTTTTTAATTTTTTAAAAGACTTATTTACTTATTTTGAGAGGGAGCAAGTGGGGGAAGACAGAGGGAGAAAGAGAATCCCAAGCAGACTGCCCCCAATGAAGGGCTCTATCTCAAAACCCTGAGATCACGACTTGAGCTGAAATCAAGAATCAGGCAGTCAAGGACTGAGCTGGACCACCTGACTTAGGATCTTGGGGGTGGGGGAGGGGTTGGTAAAAAACAAATTCCTGTGCCTCACTCTAGAAATTCTGATTCCATAGATTGGAGTGGGGCCTGAGAAATCTATTTGTTTGTTTGTTTTAGAAATCTACCTTTTTTTTTTTTAACTTATTTTCAGCGTAACAGTATTCATTGTTTTTGCACCACACCCAGTGCTCCATGCATTACGTGCCCTCCCTATTACCCACCACCTGGTTCCTCAACCTCCCACCCCCCGCCCCTTCAAAACCCTCAGGTTGTTTTCCAGAGTCCATAGTCTCTCATGGTTAATCTCCCCTTCCAGTTTCCCTCAACTCCCTCTCCTTTCCATCTCCCCATGTCCTCCATGCTCTTTGTTATGCTCCACAAATAAGTGAAACCATATGATAATTGACTCTCTCTGCTTGACTTATTTCGCTCATCATAATCTCTTCCAGTCCCGTCCATGTTGCTACAAAAGTTGGGTATTCATCCTTTCTGATGGAGGCATAATACTCCATCGTGTATATGGACCACATCTTCCTTATCCATTCATCCGTTGAAGGGCATCTTGGTTCTTCCACAGTTTGGCGACCATGGCCATTGCTGCTATAAACATTGGGGTACATATGGCTCTTCTTTTCACTGCATCTGTATCTTTGGGGTAAATACCCAGCAGTGCAATTGCAGGGTCATAGGGAAGCTCTATTTTTAATTTCTTGAGGAATCTCCACACTGTTCTCCAAAGTGGCTGCACCAACTTGCATTCCCACCAACAGTGTAAGAGGGTTCCCCTTTCTCCACATCCTCTCCAACACACGTTGAGAAACTACTCAGAGTGTCTGGCTAGCTCAGTTGGTAGAACATGGGAGTCTTGATCAAAGCGTCAAGAGTTTGAGTCCCATGTTGGGGGTAGAGTTTACTTTAAAAAAAAAAGAAAAGAAGAAGAAAGAAAGAAATCTACTAAAAATTAACAATGAATAAAAATTAAAACAAGCTCCTCAGGAGATTTTTTAAAATTATTATTATTAAAGTTTGAGAATTTGCACTCTTCAATCTAGTGAACTATGAAGGAAGAGTCACAACAGAAAGGAAATCAGGACTGTGCCACTAGTGCCCTGAAGGGACAAACAGGAACAGAGACTATTTAAAGACTAACAACAGGCACACCTAGGTGGCTCAGTCTGTTAAGCGTCTGCCTTCAGCTCAGGTCACGATCTCAGGGTCCTGGGATCAAGCCCCACATTGGGCTCCCTGCTCTGTAGGGAGTCTATTTCTCCCTCTACCTGCTGCTCCCCTTGCTTATGCTCTCTTTCTCTATCAAATAAATAAATTTTTTTTTAATCTTAAAAAAAAAAAAAGGACTAACACTAAACCAGACGTGTTGTGAAGAATTTCTAAGGAGCAACCACTCTTTAGATTTATTAGGATAAATGAAATGATGAAGTGCCCTCCCCCACACACTCAAGTATACAGTATGAGGAGAACTTGTCATGTATGGAGAGATTTTTTTTTAAATTCTCTGTAGCCATCCCGCTTGAGGGGCCTGGTGTTCACAAAGGGCTTGTGAGAGCCCAGGAAAGACCCTGTTCTCTGAGACTAAGGCATGTACTTTATTTAGCAAGGTGGGGGACACTCGTGCCCTGGCTGAACCAGTGTCTGGGCCTATGGGGAACCCAGAGCCAGGGACCTGATCTATGAGGAGTGAAGGCCTGCTTCAGGGTTCTCTAACGTCACTTTCTGTCACGACGTCTCCCACTAACTCACACATACGTATACACACAAGTCTAGAGATTAAGGAGCAGCTTCTTCTCACCAGCCCACCAAATAGTGGAATAGTCGGTGTTTCTGCCTTCACCATTTTGCCTCCAGCCCTTCACACGTGGCCAAAGGTGAGCCTAAGGAGGAGACAACGTGACTCAATGCAGACCCAGGTGGAAGCCAGGCTCCTCAGAGCAGCTGGTGAGTAAGGGGACTGTCACCGCATCTCTGGAAAATGTGCCGGAGGCCCCGCCTGACAAAGAGATCAAGAAAGCTGCCAAAGGAAGGTGAGGCAGGGAGCTGTCAACCCATCAAAAAGTGAAGTGGCCTTTAGGATGACCAAGACCAGCCCACAGAGCTGCCAGAACACACAGATCTGTGGCTAAGGGCAGGAATGACCCTTCAGCCTGATCCAGGCCCTGAGGGCCTTTGCCCTCCAACGGCGCTACTCAGTGGCTTTTCAGACCCCAGCGCAACCCAGGTCCCTGCGTTTTCCGGTCTTTGCTCACTTGTGTCTTTTTGTATCTCCTCGCGGTCACAATTGATGGGAGCTCATTAGTGCTGAAGCCGATTCAGCTCATTTCCGTTCACCTCATTATTTGTTTGACTTCTGGGCTGAAGCCAAGAAACAGACATTAACATTCCCCCTGCAGAGCAGGCTCGCTAGACCCTTGCAGGCACGCTTACATTTGCCCCACTCTCCCAGGCATGCACACATATTCACGCGTAACCCCCCTACACACTCACACACAGGCGCTCATGCACACACACACACACACACATTCGTTGCACATGGGCACACAGCTGCTCCAGCGGTGCAAGGTCTCTGCCTTTGGTGACTAGGGGCATTTAGGAGAACTTCAAACCTAGGATTTCCTCCTCTTGCCCTCCTGTTCCCCTGGCCGCCTGGACACCCACGCCTGTAATCTGTAATTCATCACTACGTCGTCGGCCCTGTTTCCAGCCATAGTCAATTGAGTGAGAGACCTTCCCACCTTCCTTCTCAATGAAAATCAACTGTTGTAAACCCAAGCTCCCAAGAAGTTCCAGGGACTAGCCTGACTTGGATTTTAAACAGTCCTACCGCCCTGCCTGCCTGGGACTCAGGCTGAGCTCCAGACGAGGCGGGGGAGCCCTCTAGTGGCCAAGGCTGATGTGACAACAGGCGTTGAGGGCTCCCGGATGCTGAGGAACCAGTCCACTTTGGGGGAAGGAAACCGCTGTCCCTAAAATCTTTGCAACCTAAATACTCCCTCTCCATCACCCCCCAGATCCTCCTAGTCACCAGGTCCTATCGATTTCCCTTCCGGACAGCTGTCCCCGTTGTCCGACCCTAGCTCTGCCTTATCACGCACGCGTAGTTGGGTTGCCGGGACCTCTGTGTCTGATCCATTATGGAACTTGCTGCCAAATTCATCTCCCAGACACTCACTGTTGGTCTTCTATGTTCTCTGTTTATGACTTCCAGACTTCCCTATCGTCTCTAGCGGTGATCCTCAAAGGGAGATGCCGTTCCTTGAGAGGCATCTCACTGTCTCAGGACAGGCTGGGCAGCATTTCCACACAGGGTCTGGAGATCTTGATGCTCTTCGCCACGCCGTGCTCATGTTGAACCACTTTTATCGAGGTGTCGTTCCTCGCAGTGCCCTATTACTGAAAGGTAGAGGGCTGAGGAAAAGATGGAGAACCACAAGTCCTCGGGGCAAAAGTTCAAACATCTCAGCACCCCTCACACACACACACACACACACAGTCTGGCCTCGAATGTCCTGTCTAGCTTTAGTGTTACAGTGTAATGTCAAGGTTAAGGACTAGCATCAGATGGTCTGGCTTAGGACTCCAGGTGTACAACACCTTAACGGTATGAAAGGTTCTAGATCCTCAGTTTCTTTACAGGTTGTTGAGATCTTAATGAGGTAGCCTGTGGATGAGACTTCACCCAGTGCTTGCCCCGGGGTCAGTGCTCACTTAAGGACAGCTGTTATTAGTACTCCTCTGTCTATAAGCCGACTGGTTGCTCACAGGCCAGGCATGTCCTTACATTTTCCATCTCTGACTTCTGCTCTTGACGCTTTATTGGCCTGGATGTGCCCTCCTTCCTCTCTAATATCAAGACCTCACCTGTTCTGCTGAGCCCAGCTCAAAGTTCTTCACCTGCTTAGGGAAGTGAGCTAATCCTGGACTTAGGGACCTCACACATTATCCCCTGTGGGAGGAAACAAATACTTTGTGATAGTGCCTCATATAAACTTATGCATCTGTGTAACGGGCAAATGTGTGGGATATTTTCTTGTTTGTGCAAGCATTCTAAAAAATTAGATAAAGGCTTATAATATGTATTTATGTCATACTGAAATAGTTATTCAAATTGTTTTAACATTTTTCTTCTCTGCATAACTAGATCATAAATGCCATGAGGATAAAAGCTCTATTTTGTGCTTATATTCTCCATAGAACATATCTTATGTGATATTTTCACTATATTAGGTACTTAATGCTCATTTAATTAAGAAGTGACTTGCCCTTTAAAGCTATTTTCCATTCATTATCTTATGAGATTTGATTATCTAATTTCTACAATATCCCTGAAAGAAAAGCAAAGCCTACGCCTCTTTCATAGGGAATTTCTTATTGGAAGTCTTGCAAGCAAGTTGTGTTAGTTATATGTGTTACATCACAATAACACAGTCTCCAAATGGAAAAGTATCTGGGTCAAAAAGGGTGGTAAATTTTTTAAAGTATGCTTATACTATGTTTATTTACAAATCATTTAGAATTTAACCTATAAATTATATTCTATATTCTAAAAACACTTTCACTGTAAATTTCAAAAATAATTAATATCCTACAGTGAGATACCACTGCATACCTATTAGAATGGCTAAAATATATGAAAAAAATCAAATTGACAATACCAAACATTGACAAAATACAGAGTACTGTGTTGGTTGGCTTGCCCAATGCTAGAGCTGCTTTAGAAAACAATTTGTAGTTTCTCATAGAGTTAAACAAAGATGACTCATATGAACCAGCAAACAGATGCCTAGGTTTTTACCCTAGAAAACTGCCCACTTGTGCTCACATAAAAAACTATACACTGATGCTTATAGTCGACAAAGATAAAGAATGAACTAGTACTTTCCAGGAATTATGGGTGGGAGAGGGTTTGGCTACACAAGTGCAGCATAAGAGAATTTGAGGTGGGGGAAGGGATAAAAATTGTCTATTTCCTGATTGTGTTAGGGGTTACACAAATTTATGCATGTTAAAAGGTCATAGAACTATCCACCCCAAAAAAGTGAAGTTTACTGTACATGAATATAACCGTAACACCATATTTTTTAAAAGAACACTCAAAAGCTCAGGAAAAACTGAATGCTGTCAATGAATTCAATATAAAGATATCAATCGCCTATTACGTCTAAGGCACTGACTGGGGTAGGTGAAAGGGGAACCAGAGCCTAGCCATAAGCAGTTTAAGCTTTAAGATCTGCCAGAACCAAGCTTGAACTGCTGGTCTATCTCTTATGAAATGTGTGTTCTTAGGGAGGTTGCCTAATGTCTTTGAGCTTCAGTTTATGAAGATAATAAAACACAGAATATAGACCCAGTAAGAGACTGAAAAATGATAACTATTATTACCACCATAGAATTGCTAATGCTAAAGCTGGTGATGTCAGCAAAAATGATGTCTCTGAGGTGCCTGGGTGGCTCAGTCGGTCAAGGTCCAGCTCTTGGTTTTGGCCCAGGACATGATCTCAGGCTTGTGAGGTGGAAAGAGTCCTGTGTTGGGCTCTGGACTCAGCAGGGAGTCTGCTTCTCTCCCTCCTCCTCTCTGCCCTTGCCCATGCTTGTTGTGTGTGTGTGTGTGTGTGTGTGTGTGTGTGTGTGTGTGTGCGCGCGTGCGCATGCACACTCTCTCATGCATGTGCGCTCTCTCAAATCAATCAACCAATCTTTTTTAAAAAAATGATACCCAGAATCTAACCAGTCTTGGCACTCCCACTGTCACTGCCCTGATCCAAAAGCCACCACTGCCTCCTGCGATGTCTTACTAGCTGTTCTCCCTGCTCCCATCCTACAGACTGTTCCCAAGCCAACCACCACAGTGATCTCTTTAAAATGTAAGCCTGATTATGTCTACTCATCCGCTCGAAACACAGCTGTGACTCCCCATGTCACTCAGAGTAAAAGGAGGAGTCCTCCCCGTGCCTTCGAAGCCCCTGCATGCACTCACACCATTTGCCTCGCTTACATTCTATTGCTTCCCACACTCCCGCTCACACCTCCTCCCCTTTTTCTTCCTCTCTTCCTCGCCGCCCGCCCCCCCCCCCAGCTCCTCCTTCTCCTCCTCCTTCTTCTTCTCCTTCTTCTTCTCTTAAGATTTCTTTATTTGAGAAAGAGAGACAGGGAGAGAAAGCGAGCAGGGGTAGGGACAGAGGGAGAGAGAGAGAATCTTGAGCAGATTTCCCATAGGGCACACAGAGCCAGAACGGGAGCTCAATCCCACTGCCTCTGTGATCAGGACCTGAACAGAAACCAAGAGTCCCGGGCTCAACAGACTGAGCCACCCAGGCGCCCCCTTGCTTCTTCTTCCCCACTGCCCTGTTACCCTGACATGAACACACACAGCCTCTATTATTAGCCATTGCACTGGTTGGAACAGTTTCCACGTGCCTGCATGGCTCACTCCCTTACCTCCTTTGTGACTTTGCTCAAATATCTTCTAATACCTTCTAAGAAAGGGGGGGGGGGGGAAGTATTTATACTGTACCTGTCCTAACTACTGTCTTTAAAAGTTCAAGCTCTCCCACTTTCCCCCAGCCCTAACAGTCTCCCTTGTCTTGCCCAACTTTTCCTTATCTGTATGTCTTATCACCTTCTATATAACAAAACCAAACATTGGCAGATAAATTGCTGGTGGGAGTGTAACTTGGTATAACCACTTTGGAAATCTTTTAAAGAGTTCAAAATATTTAAGTCTTCCAAATTTAATTAAGGATTTAAAAGATCTTTAAATCTCTAAATGTAAAGAATATCTACTAAAGCTAAAAATATCCTATGCTGCTTCTGCATGTAAATCCAACAGAAAGAAATGCCAAAAGACACATATTAAGAATGTTAAAAGCAGTTTTATTCATAATATCTCTGAACTGGAAATAACCCAGACATCCATAGTAGAGTAGATAAATAAATCGTGATATTTTCAAGCAATGGAATAATACACAGCAATAAAAAATGAATGATGGTACTCTTAACAACATAAATGAATCACAGGCCTAATATTCAGCAAGAAACAAAAGAGAATATTGTATATGATTGATCTGATGTTCAAGAAAGGCAAAGACTTTAATGATAAAATCAAAATGGAGCTACTTATTTCCCTAATGGGGAGGTAATCTAATCTCTCTGAAAATAATGATAATAATATCCATCTTGCATGCTAACTGCAGGAAATGTGTCTTTAACATCTAAGACCAGATCCTGGCACAGAGTATTGGCTAACTGAATGATAGTTTGTATTCATGTTTGTTCTCCACTTGCAGTAGTTTAGTAATTGGCAAGTCGAAGATAGTTCTAGGATACCTAACACAAAAGTTCCAGTATAAATAAACAAATGTGTGTGTGTGTGTGTGTGTGTGTACATCCCTCTTTAGTTGCTTCCCAACAGCCATTCCCTTTTTCTTTTTTTTTTTTAAGATTTTATTTATTTATTTGACAGAGAGAGATCACAAGTAGGCAGAGAGGCAGGCAGAGAGAGAGGGAAGCAGGCTCGCTGCTGAGCAGAGAGCCTGATGCGGGACTCGATCCCAGGACCCTGAGATCATGACCTGAGCCGAAGGCAGTGGCCTAACCCACTGAGCCACCCAGGCGCCCCCTTTTCTTCTTAATAATAGAATCTATTTTTTTTTTTTTTTCAGAGAAGCCATATACCCAGCCCAGAGCGATGAAGAATGACTAAGCCATCCTGGACCTCCCATGCTTCTTTGCCAAATCCACTTCCCCAATTTCCCCTTATACCTAAGGATGCCCATGGGCGAGGTTTGGGCCAATGAGACCTAAAGAAAAATCCTGATGAGAAACTTTTAGAAAAGATTTGTCCTCCTTGCTGAAAGGAAAGGCACACATTCTCTCACTGTCCCTCTCCCCCATGTTCTGCCTTTGGATGAATGATGTATGGAGTTATGACATCTGCCTTCTGGCCATTGCAATCATAGAGAAAAAGACAAATCGCCCCCACTTATCAGAATTAGCAAGTCACCTACCTTCAAAGTTTTTGTTCTGAGAATTATCTTTATTATTTAAGCTCTATTATTTTAGCCATTGTAGTTCAGTACTCTGTTACTTCCAGCTGAAATCATTCCCTTATAAAAAACAGGTGTGAAAAAAGAGAATGCTTACAACAATAATTAGGACATCTTACCACGCTCTCTGTAATTTGCCCAATGTCTGGGCACAACCCACCCCTCTCATGGTCCTTCCATGGTCTCCTCCTTGCCAATTTATGAAAATGCCTTCACTTTCGAAGGCAAACACCTTTCAATGGCATGTGAACATACTAATGAGGTCAGTAACTTTCCTTAGGTTTTGAGGCTAAGGAATGAAACTTAAAACATGGGGAAATTCTATCTGATTGCTGAATTTGCCGGAGGGTAGCCAACTGCTAAATGTTGGTGGGAGCACATACTAACCTACGTTTGCCCACAAGCACCCCAGTGCACCAATGCTGTAAATATCAATGTACCGTGAATAGGCTCATCCGAGACTCATTCCTGTGTGGCAGGGCAGATTTATCTTGAAGTCGGTGACATCCCACGGCCCTCGTGTGCCCACCCCTGTTTCAAGGCCCTGTTTGGGGTCCAAGCAATGCGTTCTCATGGTAATATGCCTACGTAAAACTTGAAAGCATGTTAGCCCCAGTCAGATAAGACCTCTGTCTCTTTTCTCTTCTACACACCCTCTCTTGCACTTGCCCTTCTGTAGGATGGTGTTACAGAGACCGGGGGTTGTTTGGGATTCAGCTAAGGGGAAGTTGAGTTGAAGAGCCACAGAGTTTGGGTTAAGAAGGTTATATTTATGTGGTTTACTTTCACATCTAGTTAAGTTATTGCTAGCTATTCTGGTGCAGGAATGGCTCCTGGCATTATTCCCGCTGCCCGCTTTGGCAATGCCAGGGGTCATATTACAACATGAACATGAACTATTGCACTAGGCATTGAAAGTATACGGGGATTGAAGAAGAAACAAGCTTCCAAAATGATGAAACAAGAAGCCAGTCTGTGGAAAATCTTCCAGTCTTCATCTATGTAAAATTATAAGCAGAGGATTTGATTCTCACACATGTCCAGCCAAAACAAAAGTTCTGTCCTGCCAGGAATATACTCTATAAGCACTGGGTGCAGTTATAAGCTCACAATATTCTTTTATGTCAATCACACAAAATAGAACCTACCAGAATTCCTGTGCTTGTGGGGCACAAAGCAACACCAGCTCTATGGTGAATATGTTTTGTTTAGTCATGTATTTTAAAAATCCAGTAAATTAGGGGCACCTGGCTGGCTCAGTCGGTAGAGCATCCAACTCTTTATCTCAGGGCCAGGGTCAGGAGTTCAAGCCCCACATTGGGATAAGAACCTACTTTAAAAAAATAAAAATTAAAGTTAAAAATTTTTAAATTAAAAAAATCCAATATATTGGATCACATTCTGAATAGGACCACAGTTTTAAACAAAATGAGATAAAAATTTATCCATCAATGGAGCACAACAAAAAAACCAAAATCACTCTACATATTTATAAACAAAGCCACATATATAGTATTAAGAGAAGTGTGATTACATGGGGCACCTAGGTGGTACAGTCAGTTGTCATCCGACTCTTGGTTTTGGCTCAGGTCATGATCTTGGGGTGGTGGGATTGAGAGTTGCATGGGGCTCCATCCTGAGCCCAGAGTCTGCTTGAGATTCTCTTTCCCTCTCCCTTTTCCCCTCCCCTAGCTCTCTTTCTGTATCTCTGAAATGGATAGATAAATCATTTAAAAAAAAAAAAAAAAGAAAGAAAGAAAAGAAAAGAATAGAGCACCTAGGTGGCTCAGTTGGGTAAGCATCTGCCTTTGGCTCAGGTCATGATCCTGGCGTCCTGGGATCGAGGCCCCCATCAGGCTCCCTGTCCAGTGGGTAGCCTGCTACTTCCTCTCCCCCTACCACTCCTCCTGCTTCTGTGCTCTCTTTGTCTCTCTCTGTCAAATAAATACAATCTTTAAAAAAAAAAAGAAGAAGAATGTGATTGCGTAATCAAGTAACCTAACGTAATGTAGGCTGTTTGGTTTTTTTTAAGATTTTATTTATGTATTTGACAGACAGAGATCACAAGTAGGCAGAGAGGCAGGCAGAGAGAGAGGCGGGGAAGCAGGTTCCCTGCTAAGCAGAGAGCCCAATGTGGGGCTCCATCCCAGGACCCTGAGACCATGACCTAAGCTGAAGGCAGAGGCTTAACCCACTGAACCACCCAGGCACCCAGTCTAGGGGTTTTTAAATGTTCTTTAATTACTCCGTTGTATGTCTTAATTTCAGATATCTTTTATATTTATTCAGAATTGCTGATCATATCAAAATTCAAAAGAAACTATAGAGGTATGTGTTTAAGACCATTCATTTATAGACACATTATGTAATTTTCCTGGATTTTTGATGTTTGTGGTACAGCCAGCATCTTAAGATTTGTGATTTCTTGGGGCACCTGGGTGACTCAGTCATTAAGCATCTGCCTTCGGCTCAGGTCATGATCCAGGGGTCCTGGTATCGAGCCCTGCATGGGGCTCTCCACTTGGTGGGAAACTTGCTTCTCCCTCTCCCACTCCCTCTGCTTGTGTTTCCTTATTTCTGTGTCTCTCTCTGTCAAATAAATAAATTAATCTCTAAAAAACAATTTGTTATAATTTTTTCTCATCCTAAGTAAATATTTGTTTTTATACCCAATATCGTCTGCCTAATTTTGCATTTATTTCCTTAAAAGTGTCCTCTTGGGGGCGCCCGGGTGGCTCAGTGGATTAAGCCGCTGCCTTCGGCTCAGGTCATGATCTCAGGGTCCTGGGATCGAGCCCCACATCGGGCTCTCTGCTCCGCAGGGAGCCTGCTTCCTCCTCTCTCTCTGCCTGCCTCTCTGCCTACTTGTGATCTCTCTCTCTGTCAAATAAATAAAATCTTACAAAAAAAAAAAAGTGTCCTCTTGAAGTGTGAAATGTACACAACCCCAAGCTGTTGCTCTTAGTCAAGCAACAGCAGCGATCTGTAAAGACCGCAGATGTCACTTAAAGTGTGGGGGTTTGTCAAGCTTTGAAAGGACAAGAACATTAAATGAGAAAACTTGAACTTGCTTTATGGAATGCCCTACATAGAAGTTGTTAAGTGAATGTAACCTGATGTTAAATAGAACACTCTCTCCAATTTCTCCAGAGGGATTGATATTATAGCTCTCACCGACATATGAGACAGAGTGCCATTACGAGGAATCTTAAAAAAGAAAAAAAAAATGTGACGTTTAGCTTCAAAAATTCAGGACATTTATCCAGGGACTTCTTTTGCACTTCAAGAATAAAAAAAGTTTTTGGAGAGTGGGAAGGAGGAGGAAAGATTCTGGTAGGAAGGATTCGTGGGGAAATTTGTGCTGAGACCTTCAAGTCCTATCCTCCCATGAGGAAATGGGAAGGAGGAGGTGTGCCTGAACCAACCCTACCCCCCAAAGCCTTGGCGCAGCCACTTTGAGAGTCTGACATGTGTGGCCTGGAGTTTGAGGAATGACGAGCTGCCCCAGAAAATATGCAGGGCAGGAGAAAAGCTGGTAAGCTGTGTTGGGGGGTGGGGGATGTGGAATCAAAGCAGGTAACTGCTTCGTCTGGAAAACTACCTCGTCTCTTCCTGTAGCAGGACACAAAGGTGCAGAGCATCTAGGACCTGCCCTCCTGAAGCTGTTTTAGGGTCTGCCAGAAGACCATCTGCGGGAGGCAGTGGGGTTCCAAGAGTGTGTGAGGAAGCCCTCAGAGAAGGTGGGGAGCAGCCAGCTAACGAAGGGTCATCAACACATCCCCAGAGAATCCAGCAGGGGGATCCCCACAAGGACGCTGAAGAGAATATCAACTTCGTTTATTTTTTTAAAGATTTTATTTATCTATTTGACAGAGAAAGAGAGAGCATAAGAAGGGGGAGCAGCAGGCAGAGGGAGAAGCAGGCTCCCTGCTGAACAAGGAGCCCGTGGGACTCAGTCCCAGGACCTGGTATCATGACCTGAGTTGAAGGCAGTTGCTTAACTGACTGAGCCACCCAGGTGCCTCAAGAATATCAACTTTAAACACAAGCCTAACTCAGCACAAAGCCAAGCAATGGCAGATACAACAGAAGTAAGACTGTTTCCTGCCCCCATCTTTCCTTCCTCTCTCTGTGTTCCAGCCCTAGGGGTGAGCCCAATGAAGGAAGAACAGCAAGAAAAGAGAAATAAAGGAAAAATGTGGGTCACCAAGCCACTAGTGATGTAGTCTGACAAATGGAGATTTGATATTAAATAGCATTCAGAGTTTTAATTATTTCTGGGGCTGGGTATTTTTTTTTAAGATTATCTATTTATTTATTGACTTGAAAAAGAGAGAGCGAGAGAGAGAGAGAGAGAGCGTGCGTGGGGGAAGGAGCAGAGGAAGAGAGAGGGAGGATCTCAAGCAGATTCCACGCTGAGTGGGGAGCTGATGCGGGGCTCGATCTCCCCACCTGACCTGAAATCAAGAGTCCGGTGCTTGACTGACTGAGGTACACAAGGGCTGCACCTGGGCTGGGTATTCTAATGGGAACCTTAGACTCTGTGACTTAAAATGATGACAGGACTGACTGTATATGGCCTATGGGTGAATCGTATTTATCCAGGGCAGGGAAGAACTACCACAGAAAATAAACTTCATAGCATCAGTAAGAACAAAAGTAAAGCTGTTTTATCACATTCTATAAGTCATATCTATTCAACACATTTACTACATTAACTTAAGAATAAAGGAAATAGAGAGCTATAAATAACCTAAAACTATAGTTATGGCTTTGACTGAACATCATTTTCTAATCCTTTCTTCAGACAGCTTTATTGAAATCCAAATATGGAAGTGACCAAATCCATGTCTTGATCTTGTTCTTAACCTGAATTACTCATTCAACAAATATCTAATAAGACTTGACAAGTTCAGCTTCCTAAATGCTACTTTCTGTCTTGCCACTCCCCTACTCAAGAACTTTCTATAACCCCCCATTCCTACAGCCCTGATTTTCCAGGGGATGACACTCCCCTGGTGGGGAGAGGGATATCAGTAGGGTGGAGCTTGAATTCGCCCTCGCCTCCTTCTCTTTTTCATTCTGAGACGTGCCTTTGGGGAGGAGAGGAGCTTCTTTACCTCCTCCAGTCCACTGGCCCCACTGCCCTAAAAGCCAGATGCATCAGAGGACTCATTTGATTTGCTTTCAGCAGAGCTCCTATCCTTTGTCCACTGAAATCACTTGGATAAAAAGGAAATAGAATTATATTTCATTTGGATTCAACTTGCATTTTCTTTTATTTTTTTTTTTTATTAAGCCAGGAATAGGATATTCTCTGTTGGCAGCCGTCCAGCGATAATCGTTTTAGCTCAGATGGCTTCTCTAATGCCACATCCTGGGGAAGAAAAGCTTATGGGGCTTTCATGACAGCCTTTTATCTCTAGGGGCTCTTTAGTCTCTGCCTCTTGCACCTGGCCTGACAGAAGGTTGGGAGGCTTTGGGGTCGAAGCAGTTTGGTCGGGAGAGGGAAGGTGGAACAGCAGTTACAAAGGTCTGACCTGTACTTGGCTTGTAGAATATCTTTGCCGTCCACACATTTACATGAGTTTTTCTAAGACATTAAGCCTCCTCACTCTCTCCTCTGTGATCTCCGGTATGTCTTGTTTGGGAAGGTGTTAAAACGAATTGTTTGAATCAAGTCTGATTAGCCTGTTGTGGCTTGTTCTATAGCCCACTGGAAAGGCCAAAAATAGTGATGGAAAGCATGTTCACATATGGGTGTTGGGAGACACGATTGACACTTGTATTCTATGCTTCCTTTTTCGATCCCTTCCTTCATTTTTAGTGTTTTTTTTATTTTTAGTGTTTTTTTATGTTCAACAATTACTTATTATGGGCCAGAAATTAGTGATCAAACAAATCAACAAGAAAGGTGGGGCACCTGGGTAGTTCAGTCAGTTAAGCATCCAATTCTTGATTTGGGCTCAGGACATGATCTCAGGGGCTTGGGATCCAGTCCTTTGTTGGGCACCAGCTCAGCTCCCTCTGCCTTTACCCCTCCCCAATTTGCGCACATTCTTTCTCTCTTTCTCAAATGAATAAACCTTAAAAAAAAAAAATCAACAAGAAAGAGGCCAGGGGAAGCGTCTTGGGAGGAGGAAGTGTGGGGGGATTTGGCCTGCCCACCATCTTCAGCAGGTACCCCGAAGCCACCCGGTTAACACTAGCAGGATGGTGATGATAGCAGGATGGTAAATGAAAAGTGTGAAATCTTCTGGAAAGAGTACAAATGCCACCCTCATGGAGTTAAGACTGTATTCTCAAAACATAAGTGAATAAAAATGCAGCTTCAAGACAAGATTGTCTTGTCTCTCCCCATCAGCTTTTTAACACTACTACAAGGGAAGCTTATGGTCTTTTGGAGTCAGAAACGGATGTGCGCACAATTAAATAAATTACTAGAGAGTAAATACTATAATGGGGTATTATTGTGTTTTCCTAATGAAGCTGTTCCAGGATGGGCCTAGAGTGCTCATTTTCTACTCGTAAACAGCAATCTGGCCCCAAGAGATCATCTTTTCCCAATACCCGGGCAGCACCCATGTCTTGATACTTCCAAAACGACTGTCCTCCTGTCGTTTGACCTTCCTTATGAGGCCATCAGGAAAGTTTTCCTTGCATCCCTGAAACCATTGGTATTCCTTACTAAGCACCTTTCCAGCAAGTCCTGCCCTGAGCCATCAAAGTCTGCCACGTACGGAAAGGTATCTGGGCATCACTAAAGACTGCTGGATTTTCTTCTACCTAGGACAAAAAACAAAAACAAAAACAAAAACTAACACCTGATTCAGTAAATGCATGCTTTGCAGTGTCAGTTGACTTTTCTATCAATATTTCTTTAGGAGTATTTTCTGCATGCCAGCATGATGTTGGGCATCTGCCACGTTATGATAAACAAGACGGACGTCCCTTACTTCCTGAACTCCTTGCCAGGTAAGTTACCCCAACATGTGAAGTTTTCTCTTCCCTCCTTTACCCAGGCTTTGTCCTGTAGGAGCTGCCCCCCAAGGACTAGCCCACACACCTGCAGACGGTTACCGATCACACGGACTTCAGCGCTTATGAAATAACATACTTTCCCCATGATATCCTCTTTCACAGAATCCTATTTACCGCTTTTGTGAGACTTATAATCTGAGGATATTTCATTCATCAATCTGTCCCTTCGTTCATTACCTCACCCTCTCATTAGTATGGAAATTCCATGAAAGCAAGGACTGCTTGGCCTTCGTCCCAGCTGAATACTCAGTACCTAATCAGTACCTAATCAGCTCCTTGCACATTGTAGGTGCTCGATAATATTTGTTGAATTAATAAATATTTGGAAGGAAAAAGGGAAGGAGGAAGGAAGGAGGGAAGGAAGAGAGAGAAAAAGGGAAGAAGGGAGGAAGAAAAAAGGAAGAAGGAGGGAAGGAAAGGAAGGAAGAAGAAATAAGGAGGAAGGGAGAAAAGAAGGTAGAAGAAGAAAACAAGAGTCAGAAAAGGTTATACAAGGCCTTAACAAAGATAGGGTCACCTAGTTTCTTCAGGACTTCACATATCCTCGAATACACTCCATTTGTAAGGGGATTACGGGTCTGAGGTGGCATCTTCCTCTAGTTCTGGAGACTCACAGTCAACTTGCCTGGCCATTCTCTCGGGGTAAACAGTGAAATACTTTGGGCCTTGCAGACCTTGAGCCACACAGCTAAAAGAGATTATTATTTCTTGATGTCGCCAAGTAGAAGGAAAGGAGCACAAACTCCTGGGCTCTTGGCAGGCAGTTGTATCTGGTGGTTTGGATGTGTCCTTGGAGACAGAACACAAGCAAGATTTGCCTGGGTCCAACAATGTTTTTCTTTAACCAAGGCAAAAATTCTAACGGCAGTATTTCTTGGGACACCTGGGTGGCTCAGTCAGTTGAGCAACAGACTCTTGATTTCAGCTCAGGTAGTGATCTCAGAGTTGTGAGATCAAGCCCCGCCTCGAGCTCCGAACTCAGCATGAAGCCTGCTTGAAAGATTCTCTCTCTCCCTCCCACTCTGCACCCCCTTCATGTGCACACATGTGTGCATGCTCTGTCTCTCAAATAAATAAATAAAGTGAAGTCTTTTTTGAAAAGAAAAGATTTCTTGTTTTATTAGATAATCTTAAAGACATGTTTTCTAATATTCTTAAATATATTTTTCTAGTTAGAATTCACATACACTGAAAGCAAGCCTGTTAAATTGGCTAAGCAAGGGTATGTATAGACAATGAGGTCATTGCAAGGAAATGCATGTGATCAGTGAGATATGATCCCTTAGAACCACAGCCTAGGACCAAGTTAAGAATTTTAGGTACCTGGGGCACCTGGCTGGCTCAGTCAGTGGAACATGTGACCCCTGGTCTCCAGGTTGTGAGTTTGAGCCCCACATTGGGTGTAGAGATTACTTAAGAATTTTTTTTAAACTTTTAAAAAACTTATAAAAAGGATTTTAGGTGCCTGAATCATTTGTTTATTCCCATTTCCTGCATTTACTAAACATTTATTGAGAACATATTATGTCTCCAGCAGGTTCATTATTCAGTGATAAACTTGATGAGCAAAACCAAATTGCACTTTCTGGAAGGGATAGGGTAGTGGCCACTGCTGGAAGTCCTGGATACTTAGTATGAATGTCCCACACTGTAGTGTGTCAGATACACAGAACACATTCCTCCCACACCTGGAGAGCAGGGCTCTCCCAGCCCACTCCCTGTGGGGCTAACATGCTTTTTGGTGCTACTAAAGGTACCAAGATGTCACTCAAAAGTGTTTATACCAGAAGACATTGTGGGTTTTGCTGCCCTTTTTTAGCCACTATGTATATAAAAATGCTGGTGGAGGTCGTTTCTTGGATAACACAAAGCAAATGCAAACACTGAGAAGCAGCCCAAATTCCAGCCACACTGTGTGGAAGAGTTTCAGTTCAGGGCGAGGCTGCCGCTTCTCATTCTTCCATGTTCACTTTTGATGCTAATGCCAGAAATCACATTGCCCTGGGTTTCCGGTTTGCTAGCAGATAACTGCACACCAGGTTCACCCGTACATTACACAGGGACTTACTGGTATGGGTGTCCTTGCTTGTCAAGCAGCAACAACATAGCTTCCTGTCCCCAGCTGACCTGCTGGAATCATGCCACTGGGGATCACTCTCTACCTTGACTGATCAGCTGCTTCTTTTTTTTCCAATCCTGCCTGACCATCAGATGTGGGACATAACTCACTTATACTACGAAGCACTGTGAATCCCAAAGTTCTCGGTGTAGAGGGCACCTGATATATATTTCTTGACTGGTTTCTTTAGTCTCTGAGTTGCTTGGTTCTCTCAGCTTAGAATCATCTACTCTGAGCTCAGAATACTTCAGCGGTTCCCGTCGTAATTTATTTTCTCGCTGTTTCTACCCTGCCTGACTTCAGATGGAAGCTGAACAATGACTTCCCAAGGATGAAAATGCCCTGATCCCTGGAATGTGTGAATGTGATTAGGCCACACAGAACAGGGGACCTAAAGCTGCAGGTGGAATGAAGGTTTCGAATCAGCTGTAGAGAGAAGAAATGATCCTGGATCCAGTGTGCAGGTGAGCCAAATGCAATCACATGGGTCCTTATGAATGAAAGAAGGAGGCAGGGCAGTCAGAGTTAGAGGAGGAGTTATAACAAGAGGAAGGAGTCTGGAGGGTTGAAACTACTTGTCTTTCAAGATGGAAGGTGGCCAGGAGCCAAGGAATGTGGGCAGCCCCCAAAAGCTGGAAAAGAAGGAATGCAGCCGTGCCATCCCTTGCCTTTTATCCCAGTGAGACTCATTTTGAACTTCTGATCTGCAGAACTATAAGGTAATACATTTGTGTTGCTTTAAGCCACTAAGTTTGTGATAATTTGTTACCACAGCAAAAAAACCTGATACAATGTTGCTTCATCTTTGTTTCTGAAGTGCCCTTGCTTTCTGCATGTGTTGAATGAGTAAATACCAAAGAACTACTGTTTTATATCTATGCTTAATTTTTTTATTGTGATAAAATATACCTAATATAATTTACCATTTATAAACATACAGTTCAATTTTACTAAAGTTATTCACAGTGTTGTATAACCATCAGCACTATCTACACCCAAAATTTTTTAATCCCCTCTCTCCAAACACTCTCTACTCATTAAACAATAACTTCCCCTCTCTGCTCGGCATCTGCCTGCCCCCACACCCTCCCAGTCTGATAACCTCTATTATACTTTCTGCCTCTATGAATTTGTCTATTCTCTGTAACTCCTAAGTGGAGTCACACACTAGATGTCCTATGTCTGGCTTATTTCCCTAAGCATAATGTTTTCAAAGTTCATCCATTTGGTAATGTATAACAAAATCTGACCCCCCCTTTTTTTTTAATTTTTTATTTTTTTATAAACATATAATGTATTTTTATCCCCAGGGGTACAGGTCTGTGAATCGCCAGGTTTACACACTTCACAGCACTCACCATAGCACATACCCTCCCCATTGTCCATAAAAATCTGATCCCTTTTTATGGCTGAAAAATATTCCACTGTATGTATATACCACATTTCATTTAGCCATTTATCTGTTGATGGACACTTGGGTTGTTTCCATCTTTGACTATTGTCAATAATGCAGCTATGAACATTGGGTACAAGTATCTGTGCAAGTTCTCCCTGCTTTCAGTTCTTTGATATATATGCAGGAGGGAAACTGCTGGATCATATTGATAGTTCTATGCTCAACCCTTTGAAAAACTGCCAAATTGTTTGCCACAGCAGCTGAATGATTTTGTATTCCCACCAGCACTTCCTGAGGGCTCATTTCTCCAAATCCTCATCAACACCTATTTTCTATTCCCTCTTTCTTTCTCTCTCTCCTTTTTTTTTAACAAAATTATAGCCATCCTAGTAGTTGTGAAATGGTATCTTAGTGTGGTTTTGATTTTCATCTCACTAATTACCAATGATGTTGCACATCTTTTAATGGGCTTCTGGGCTTTTGCATATCTTCTTTGGAGAAATATCTATTCAACTGTTTTACTTATTTTTTGAACTGAGTTATTTATTTTTGCCCTCATGTTTTTGTTGTTGAGTATTAAGTGTTCTTATACATTCTGGATATTACTCCCTTATCAGATAAATAATTTGCAAATATTTTGCCCCATTCAGTAAGTTGTATTTTTGCCTTCTTGAAGTACGCTTTGATCCACTAATATTTATGAAGTTGATAAAGTCCAAATTATCTGTTTTGTTATTGTTGCTGTCTATGCTTTTACGCTTTATCTCAATATGTGATTCTATTTTAATGTTTCACAGAAAGTGTCATAGCTTCTTGATTTGGTTTTCCACTCTGTGTCTGTTACCATATAAAGTATTGTCCAAATAGCAGAATTTGCATGCAGTAAGGTGTTCTTTTACATGTGAAAATCTCCAACTAGCTTTATTCACAACAGTTTAAGATTGTAAATAATCCAAATGTCCATCAGTAGCAGAATGACTAAATAAAGTATGGAACACTGATCAGTGGAAGAAGACATGACAATAAAAAAGAATGCAATCTTACTACAGATACAAACATAGATGAATGTCAATGACACAGTAAAGAGAAAGACGCCAGACACAAATGTGTACACACTGTATAGTTCCATTTATCCTGAAGTTAGAGAACAGACAAAACCAGTCTATGATGGAGACATCTGGCCACCTCAGTCGGTAAAGCATGCAACTCTTGATCTCAGGGCTGTGGGTTCGAGCCCCATGTTGGTTGTAGAGATTATTTAAAAGTAAAATCGTTATTAAAAACAAAATAAAAGGGGTGCTTGGGTGGCTCAATCAGTTAAGCTTCTGCCTTCAGCTCAGGTCATGATCTCAAGGTCCTGGGATCGAGCCCCACATTTGGTTCCCTGCTCAGCAGGGAGCCTGCTTCTCCCTCTCACTCTGTCCCTCCCCCACTCATGCTCCCTCCCTCTCTCTCTCTTTCTCAAATAAATAAAATCTAAAAAAAAAAAAAAAAAAAAAAAGACAAACAACAAACCAATCTATGAGGATAGAAGTCAGTTCCATGGTTACCTGGAGGAAGGTATTAATTGGGAAGAGGCTCAAAGGAGACTAGAAATTTTTCTGAGTTACTGGCAATAATTTAAGTCTTGATCTAAGCAGTGCCTCCATGGGTGCATATGTATGTATAATTCATCAAATTTATGCAAGATTTGTGCGCCTTACTGTTAAATGCTATACCTCGATTTAAAACAAAATAAATCCCTGGCTAATAGAGAGAAGCCCAGTGTTCATGTACATAAGTGATCTTGGTGGCCTTTCCTGTCAGGACACGGTCTGTGTTACCTCTCCAAAATGCTCAGCCTTCTTTGGAAAGCTTAAAAACAACTGACAGAGCAGCAGCAGCATATAGAAGCTCCTTATGACTGTCTTAGGATCTTGGAAATGTGCTTGTGGCAGAAAGAGTTTCCTTGAGGACTTGCTAGAAGGGCAATAAGCCATTAGTTTCTAGATTCCTGTTCTATTCCTGCAATATAAAAATAGGTTCCCTGGAAAAAAATCAGTGAGCAACCAAGTAGGATGCTTTGGATGCTGGAATATTTGGAAACTATGCACTTGGTTGCTGCTCAAAGATGTTGCTAAGATACTCTAGATACCAAGAAACACGATTCGAAAGGGTAATGAGCAGTATAAAGCAGATTTTGTTTTAAACCCAAGTGTAAGTTCAAGCATGTGTCCTGCTAACACAGGCTCGGGTACTGAGAAAGCATGAAGCGGTAGCACGTGGCTGCCATTTGCTCATTGCCTTTTTCTCTCAGCGAAGTATGCAAAGTTGTGGAAAACCTGCAATACCTGATGTTTGAAGGAATTAAAATGTCAATATCCTTTATGTGGGGGCCTAGGTAGCTAGAAATATCAGTCATCAGTCCACGTCAATGGAACAGGGGTATGTTGAGTCCTTGAATGTGAAGTTTGAAGGGCAGGTGGGATGGGCAGGTAATGCTGGGCAGGATTATCCTCAAAAAAGGAGGCTATTATTCAAAATTGAATTTATAAAATGGCCCACCAAAACTGAGCTGAAAGTCATACAGTAAGGATAGGGGTATGAGATTGCATATGTGATTTGATCCATCGCAGGTCCAGAAACAAGACTGAAAAAAAAAAAAAAAAAAAGCTTTATCGATGCATGTTATTTCAAAAGTTTTCGAGATACTAGAATGCATTAACAGAAGGCTGACAAAGACGTTTAGTACTCCCTCTGCAGATTATTGGCTATATATCATATTTTGTTCACTGATTATTTGGAATAGGTTTTTTTGATGGGTTAAATTATAAAATAATTAGGAATTCAACTTGTATTGAGTAAGTGCTATGGCGATACGCATGGCAGTCCTGGGGTTCTTTGATAGGATTTAGATACTATGCCAATTTCAGAAAAGTTCCCCCAAACCATCTCCTTAAAAAGAACTATTAAATAATTAGAGATTAACCTTATTTGGGGGGGATCATAGGAGTTACTTTGTAACCTTCAAGTATGTAATTTCTAGGGTTATAATAAAGAGATCTGATTAGGTGCTGACGACATTAATAGGGAGCAAAACAGAACTGAGCTTAAATGCTACTAAGACCATCTCGAAAGATCTTTAAAGTAACACCAACCCCATCCTGTTCCTGAGGGCTTAGCATTATTTACTTTTTGGCATCAAGGACTGCATGATTTCAAGTACCTCACACACACCAGAGTTGTTTCTTCAAGTGCTCACTCAACCAACAGATGGCAGAGTTGGCTGTTGTTCTACGGTCCAATACAAATCTATATTGATACTGAGTAAACTAGATAGTTTCTTTAAGATGAGCGTGTATTTCCCCAGGAATCAGAATATCTTACACATTCCTATGCATATACTCTTCTCTTTCTCATTTCAAATTGCATCTCTGAGCCTCTTTCCCCAAAACCTACCAAAAGAAAGAATCTCCCCTTTGGCTAGGACCCAGGGCCGACAGCAGACTCAGTTCAGAAAAGGACAAGGCTCATGAACAAGGATATGAGCTAGAGCTCTGGGCTCTCTCTCAATAGGGATCCCATCTAAACAGCGCAGTCCTTCCAACAAATGAAGAGTTTAAAATCAGTACAAACCACTGCCACCAACCTGTCTCAGTATAACCGCTGAACTTTCACCATTTCCCAGAGAGGCCCTGGGATGGATCAGGTCTCACCTGGAGCCAGATCAGACTTCTGACCTCTGCCCTTGCACCTGAATTATGATTCCAAACAAAGGTCCAGCCTACACCCTCCTCTCCTGTCTTTGATCACTTCCTGGATCCGGGTGAGAAACTCAGACTTTGGCTTTTAAGTCCATCCTAAAGAGAATTCAACTTATCCCAGGGGTTAGTGCATGCCCATCAAAGCCAGAACTAAGGTCCTAATCAGTGTGTGATTGCATTCATCTTCCTCTTTCTGCAGGATCACATGATCAAACCCTGTATAATTAGCTTCAAAAACTCCAGGAATATCATGACCCTTTCTCCAATGGCAAAAACAGTAGCTAACACCTACTGAGCATTTATGATATGTCAGAACCTATTATAAATATGTTTACTTATAAAGGCATTTATTCACTTATTCAGCAAGTATTTACTGAGTGACCACTATCGCCAGGCACAGTCCTGGCAAACCAAACACTTGCCTTTTTAGGTGGTATAGTCTAATAGGAGGAGAAAAACAATCACAAAATAATTACATTATATAATATATTAGAAAGTTACAGGCCCAGAGAGAAAATAATTCAAGAGGAATAAGAAGTACGAGTATAGGAGAGTGGCAATTGCTATTTTAAATAACGCAGGCAGGGATTCCACCAAAAGAGTGGCCTGTGGGCAGAGAAGAGAGTCATTTCAAAAGTCCTGGAGTTTGTCTGTCATGTTCAAGAACAGCGAGGATGCCAGTGTGGTAGGAGTAGAGTGAAGAAAGGGTAGAGACGTAGGAGGTGAGGACGAGGAGGTATTGACAGGGTGGTGAGATGAGAAAGGGGCCTTTCAGTTACTGTTGGGAATTTGACCTTTATTCAGTGGGAGAAAAAAACGCTTTGGAGTATCTTGATCTAATTTATGTTTTGTTTTTGTTTTTGTTAAGATTTTGTCAGAGAGAGAGTAAGTGAGCAAGAGCTGGGGTGGAGAGGCAGAGGCAGAGGGAGAAACAGACTCTCCGCTGAGCAGGGAGCCTGACTCAGGGCTCAATCCCAGGACCCTGGTATCATGACCTGAGCTGAAGGTAGATGCTTAACTGACTGAGCCACCCCAGCACCCCTCATTTATGTTTTAACAGAGTTGTTGTCTACCTTGTTGAGAAGGACGCCAGAGAGTTAAAGGTAAAGCATGGAGACCATTCAGAGTAGGTGGCCAGGTCTTTGTATCCTTGCATTAGCCAGTCTTTGGTGGGGCTGCCCCCTGGGAAAGCATGGAAGTTTTGAATGAGGTCGCTCTCTTCAACCAAGGCAGTCCCCCTGAGGGACATACCCCGTGAAGATTGCCTTCACTGGCCAATAGTCCCAGCAGATGGGGGAGGAGCACACGGGTCCCAAAAAGGACATCTGGGAGGGATGGGCACCAAGTAACTGTAGAGAAGAAGTGGCCAAAATCAAATGACAGCGTGAATGTGATACAATACAATTAGATCCCAGGTATATTTTGAAGTTAGATCCAGCAGGATTTGCTACTGAGAGGAGTCGAGAAGAGTCCATAATTTGGAGACTGAACAATGGAAAGCTAAGGCTACTATTAGACAGGGAACACCGAATCATTGTTATCTCATGTACGCCACATAATTAAACTATGTGGCAAGCACTTTCACTCACTACAGATGCAGCTAAGGAAACAGAGACAAGGAAATGTCAAATGACAAAGACTAAGACTCGGTTTTTTCATACGTTGAACTGAGGTTAAAACACAAAAAGCAGAGCCTACCCCTTCGGCGTATTTTGATGATTAAATGGGATCAGCCATACAGCATGTTTAGCATGGTTCATGGTTTCTCTGAATAACTGTTAGTTTTATTAAGAATCAGGACTAATGTTGAAGAGGCAAGATGGACCGTCTCACCCTGGCTGAAGGAAGTGCAGGAGTAGAGAATGAGGCTTTCAGTGAATGTTGATCCTCACATTTGAAATCCCCCAGGAAAAGGTGTCCGAGCTGAGCTGCAAAGGCCTGTGGTCTCCCTGTGACACTAAGAGGCACAGTCAGGGACCACTGTCCTCTTCTGAGGGCCTGACAATGGGCCATTTAAAAAATCCAGCAAATGGGGGAGGAGTCAAGATGGCGGAGAAGTAGCAGGCTGAAACTACATCAGGTAGGAGGAGATCAGCTCGATAGCTTATCTAAACATTGAAAACACCTACAAATCCAACAGGAGATCGAAGAGAAGAAGAACAGCAATTCTAGAAACAGAAAATCAACCACTTTCTGAAAGGTAGGACTGGCAGAGAAGTGAATCCAAAACAACGGGAAGATAGACCGCAGGGGGGAGGGGCCAGCTCCCTGCAAGCAGCGGAGCAATGGAGCATAAAATCAGGACTTTTAAAAGTCTGTTCCACTGAGGGACATTGCTCCAGAGGCTAACCCAGGGTGAAGCCCACGCGGGGTCAGCGTGGCCCCAGGTCCCGCAGAATCACAGAAGGATCGGGGGTGTCGGAGTGTCGCAGAGCTCACAGGTATTAGAACAGAGAAGCCGGCTACAGAGACAGAGCCAAGGACTGAACTCTCAGCTCAGGTTACCTTGAACCGGTCGCAGGCTGGGTGAGCTCGGAGCGCAGCTGGAGGCCGGGGATACGGGAGTGATTGGGCGTTGTTCTCTGGGGGTGCACTAAGGAGTGGGGCCCCGGGCTCTCGGCTCCTCCGGACCAGAGACTGGAAGGCCGCCATTTTCATTCCCATCCTCCAGAACTATACGGAAAGCGTTCAGGGAACAAAAGCCCCTGAAAGCAAACCCGAGCGAATTACTTAGTCCAGCCCCCGGTAAGGGTGGTGCAATTCCGCCTCGGCCAAAGACACTAGAGAGTCACTATAACAGGCCCCTCCCCCAGAAGATCAACAAAAAATCCAGCCAGGACAAAGTTCATCTATCAAGGAAAACAGGTTCAATACCTAGGACAGCAGCGGAATTCCAGAGAAGAAAGCAAAGCACGGTAACTCAAGGCTTTCTTTAGTCTTGAGGTTAATTTAACTTTTTTTTTCCAATTTTTTTTCTTTTCTTTCTTTTTTCTTCTTCTGATAAATTTTTTTAAACTTTTACCCTTTTCTTTTTTAACGTTTTTTAACTAGTTTATCTAATATATATATTTTTTCTTTATTTGTTTTCCTTTATTAATTTTTTCTTTTTTTTTCTGAACCTCTTTTTATCCCCTTTCTCCCCCCCCCCCCCCCCACGATTTGGGGTCTCTTCTGATTTGGTTAAAGCACATTTTCCTGGGGTCTTTGCCACCCTTTTAGTATTTTACTTGCTCCTTCATATACTCTTATCTGAACAAAATGACAAGGCAGAAAAACTCACCACAAAAAAAAAAAGAACAGGGGCGCCTGGGTGGCTCAGTGGGTTAAAGCCTCTGCCTTCAGCTCAGGTCATGATCCCAGGGTTCTGGGATCAAGCCCCGCATCGGACTCTCTGTTCTGTGGACAGCCTGCTTCCTCCTCTCTCTCTCTGCCTGCCTCTCTGCCTACTTGTGATCTCTGTCTGTCAAATAAATAAATAAATAATCTTTAAAAAAAAAAAACAAGAGGCAGTACTGAAGGCTAGGGACCTAATCAATACAGACATTGGTAATATGTCATCAGATCTAGAGTTCAGAATGACAATTCTGAAGGTTCTAGCCGGGCTCGAAAAAGGCTTGGAAGATATTAGAGAAACCCTCTCTGGAGATATAAAAGCCCTTTCTGGAGGAATAAAAGAACTAAAATCTAACCAACTTGAAATCAAAAAAGCTATTAATGAGGTGCAATCAAAAATGGAGGCTCTCACTGCTAGGATAAATGAGGCAGAAGAAAGAATTAGTGATCTAGAAGACCAAATGACAGAGAATAAAGAAGCTGAGCAAAAGAGGGACAAACAGCTACTGGACCACAAGGGGAGAATTCGAGAGATAAGTGACACCATAAGATGAAACAACATTAGAATAATTGGGATTCCAGAAGAAGAAGAAACAGAGAGGGGAGCAGAAGGCATATTGGAGAGAATTATTGGAGAGAATGTCCCTAATATGGCAAAGGGAACAAGCATCAAAATCCAGGAAGTGCAGAGAAACCCCCTCAAAATCAATAAGAATAGGTCCACACCCCGTCACCTAATAGTAAAATTTACAAGTCTTAGTGACAGAGAGAAAATCCTGAAAGCAGCCCGGGAAAAGAAGTCTGTAACATACAACGGTAAAAATATTAGATTGGCAGCAGACTTATCCACAGAGACCTGGCAGGCCAGAAAGAGCTGGCATGATATATTCAGAGCACTAAATGAGAAAAACATGCAGCCAAGAACACTCTATCCAGCTAGGCTATCATTGAAAATAGAAGGAGAGATAAAAAGCTTCCAGGACAAACAAAAACTGAAAGAATTTGCAAACACCAAACCAGCTCTACAGGAAATATTGAAAGCGGTCCTATAAGCAAAGAGAGAGCCTAAAAGTAGTAGATCAGAAAGGTACAGACACAATATACAGTAACAGTCACCTTACAGGCAATATAATGGCACTAAATTCATATCTCTCAATAGTTACCCTGAATATTAATGGACTAAATGCCCCAATCAAAAGACACAGGGTATCAGAATGGATAAAAAAAACAAAACCCATCTATATGTTGCCTACAAGAAACTCATTTTAGACGCAAAGACACCTCCAGATTTAAAGTGAGGGGGTGGAAAACAATTTACCATGCTAATGGGCATCAGAAGAAAGCTGGGGTAGCAATCCTTAGATCAATTAGATTTTAAGCCAAAGACTATAATAAGAGATGAGGAAGGACACTATATCATACTCAAAGGGTCTGTCCAACAAGAATATCTAACAATTTTAAATATCTATGCCCCTAACGTGGGAGCAGCCAAATATATAAACCAATTAATAATAAAATCAAAGAAACACATCGGCATCAGGGAAATACAAATCAAAATCACAATGAGATATCACCTCACACCAGTCAGAATGGCTAAAATTAACAAGTCAGGAAATGACAGATGTTAGCGAGGATGCGGAGAAAGGGGAATGCTCCTACACTGTTGGTGGGAATCCAAGCTGGTGCAACCACTCTGGAAAACAGCATGGAGGTTCCTCAAAATGTTGAAAATAGAACTACCCTATGACCCAGCAATTGCACTACTGGGTATTTACCCTAAAGATACAAACGTAGTGATCCGAAGGGGCACGTGCACCCGAATGTTTATAGCAGCAATGTCTACAATAGCCAAACTATGGAAAGAACCTAGATGTCCATCAACATATGAATGGATAAAGAAGATGTGGTATATATACAATGGAGTACTATGCAGCCATCAAAAGAAATGAAATCTTGCCATTTACGACGATGTGGATGGAACTAGAGGGTATCATGCTTAGTGAAATAAGTCAATCGGAGAAAGACAACTATCATATGATCTCCCTGATATGAGGACGTGGAGATGCAACATGAGGGGTTGGGGGATAGGAGAAGAATAAATGAAACAAGATGGGATTGGGAGGGAGACAAACCATAAGTGACTCTTAATCTCACAAAACAAACTGAGGGTTGCTGGGGGGAGAAGAGGTTGGGAGAGGGGGAGGGGGGTTATGGACATTGGGGAGGGTATGTGCTATGGTGAGTGCTGTGAAGTGTGTAAACCTGGAGATTCACAGACCTGTACCCCTGGGGATAAAAATACATTATATGTTTATTAAACAATAAGAAATAAATAACAATTTTTTTTTAAATCCAGCAAATGAACATCTTCCCAGAATTACCTACTTTATTTACTCTTAGAAGGGGCATTCAGCACACATTTGCTTATCTCTGGACATCCTTAACCTAACACAAATAAAGCCGTATTGGGACAGATCTGCACCAAGAAGAACTCTTGGGTCTTGAATCTGGTTCATCATTTTTGAGGAAGATAGGGCAAAGCAAATGGCCACCATCATCTTTTTCCAAGCTCGAGCATGCATGCTTGTCCTTCTCTGTTTCCCAGTTTGAGGCACAGAGTAAAATGACTGCTACTAAAAACAAAGCAAGAACACCAGAAGCTCATGATATCACAGTTCATGATTACTAGACCTTTCTCTGCACATATATAACACTTTTCAAAAGCTTACATTTACTACCCAAGAGTCATGATAAAATGGCTAATTTTGCCCATAATGTTGTGATTGCATTATTGCAAGAACAAAATACAATTCCAAATTGTTAAAAAAAAAAAAATTTGACTGCATACTAAGTTGATTCTGTGTAACAAAATCTCCTTCTATTAGAATAACAGAGAAAACCTAGGTCAAAATAACTAATATACATTTGTAACATGAAAGCACAAAATATGTAAAATATTTTTATGATGTATTTTATCCTCTTAGATAAAATACACATATTAGCATCAACATATTCTAATAAACTGAGACTAATTAAACTACAAAAGCTACAGTTTAAAGTAGTTGTATGTCATAACCATACAAGTCTTTGAATATATAAGAAGTAATTATTGGTTCCTAAAATAGACTACGTATTGAGGAACATAAGTTCTCAATCTCTTGCTTTGAAAAAAAGAATGCAATGAATTGGGGTGCCTGGGTGGCACAGTGGGTTAAAGCCTCTGCCTTCGGCTCAGGTCATGATCCCAGGGTCCTGGGATCGAGCCCCGCATCGGGCTCTTTGCTCGGCAGGGAGCCTGCTTCCTCCTCTCTCTCTCTGCCTGCCTCTCTGCCTACTTGTAATTTCTGTCTTTCAAATAAATAAATAATATCTTTAAAAAAAAAAAAGAATGCAATGAATTTAGCAAATAAGTCTTTGAAAATTCTCAAAAGAAATCATCTCAAAAACTTAAATTCAGGAAAATGTGTTCATTTGAACTATCATAGAAATTCAGTAAGTTTTCACCAAGCATCTACTATTTGTACTAGGTGTATATTGTAGCTCATTTACTCCTCTCTGCTACAACGTGTACTATAACACACACACACACTACCAAGAAACCAGAGGCTACCTATCTTAGCCAATATCACATAGTGGGATTTAAACCCCAGCCTTCTAACTTATTTATTAAGTAATCTCTATGCCCAATATGGGGCTCAGACCCACAATCCCAGGATCAAGAGTTGCAACCTCCACCAATGAGCCAGCCAGGTGCTCCTCAGCCTCCTAACTTGAAATCTGGAGCTTGTTACATTTCAAAATAATTTCTTGTATTATAAAATTGAACACAGAACAGTATGAGTTAATATGCATTTTCCATATTCTCTACAGAAAATCCTTCTCTTAACTTACGATATGTGGTTGCAAGCAGAAAGATAGATAACCTGCAGAGATCAGGTCATCTTCCCTAACCTTCACCCTCTGCTTGCCCCTAACCCTTCCAAATCCCCATAAACATGGAAGATGTTGAGCCCTAACCCTTCCAAATCCCCATAAACATGGAAGATGTTGAGCCATGGTAAACTTCGAACCCTCAGCTTTGGCCTCAAATGCCACTGCACTCCCCAGCAGACAAGGCTGAGCCAAGTGGACAGGAACTTGGAAATAAAACCAGTTACGCAGCCCACTTGACCCTCCTATCTAGATACCCCTTGAACACAGCCCCCCATGCCCATGCTTGATGGTAAGGCAAGGCCAATCCAATGAAAATCGGGAATGAGAGCCAAGAAGAGGGGAACACATGAGCCCCTTGCTGACCAGGGAAGGACCATTCCAGAAGATCAGCCCCAGCCCTCAGCTGAACTCAGCTCTGCCCTTCTGGGAAAGAAGAAAGGAGAGAATGAAGTGAAGTAGCCAGGACTCTCCCTCTTTTCTTCTCCCTCCAGAGGAAAACCATCACTGAAGACAGAAGTCTTATTTAAACTCCACCTCTGGTGCCCCATACCAGACAAAGCATGGCCCAGGAATAGCCTGCATGTTGCTTTGGAATGGGACGACTCCATAGCAACGTCGCTCCTGCTGGGATGGACCGCTGAGGTAGCCAAGGGAGCACAGAGAGCTTCCTTAGCCTATGAGCCAACATTTTCTATTCCTGGTGTAAAAATTTTAGAATTTAATAACATTAGAAAGCACAAAATAATAAATGCTGGTGGGGTGTGGAGAGCCTTGGAACACCCCCATCACCTGTTGAGGCGGTGCCACACATCTCCTACTGTCGCCCTTACAAATCTCTGAATGAATTTGTAATGCGAAACACTCAGAGGGTGGTGTGTGAGTTCCGCCTGCTTCATTTTTACAAAGGGGCAGGATATTTCCTGGAAGGGGTTTTGAAGATATGAGTGGTAAGTAAGCAGTGCTATTATATGGATGTGAAATGGAAAAGTCTCCCAGTATTTGGGAGCTGATGCAGTGGACCAGAGCTGGTTTTAATTATGTAGAAGTGATTGGTTACAGTAAAACTCAAACTGGAAAATTGCCTCAGAGTTAGAGAAAAGAATTCTTAAATTTCTAGAGTTGGCAGAGACGAAAGGGCTCATCTCATTCAGTGGTGCCCTACATTCTATGTAAGCCAATCAACAAATATTTACTGAGCATTTATTATGCACCAGGAACTCAAATATAAAAATTCTTTTTTAGGGGCACCTGGGTGGCTCAGTGGGTTAAGCCTCTGCCTTTGGCTCAGGTCATGATCTCAGGGTCCTGGGATCGAGCCCCGCATTGGGCTCTCAGCTCTGGCGGGGAGCCTGCTTCCCCGTCTCTCTCTGCCTGCCTCTCTGCCTACTTGTAATCTCTCTCTGTCAAGTAAATAAATAAAATCTTTTTTAAAAATTCTTTTTTAATATTAAAAAATCTCCATCTTCCCTATGATAGTGTTTGTGATTCTAGATATTTAAGAAAGAAAAGTACCTAATGAGATAACCTTACCTACGAACAGTTACATTTTAAATATTACATTTTAATCCTTATTACCACAGCTCCTACATTTGAAAATTAGTAGTATATATAAAGATGAGTTGTATTATTTCTTCTATTGACAGGAAGTGTTCGATTCACGAACATCTTCTACAATTCCTTGTAATCACACCACAGCTCCCTCTCCGTGTAAAGTCTGTAAGTGGAAATCACTGATTTTTAGTCCCATGTGCTCATTTTACAGACTATGAAATTGAGGTCGAAAGAAGTTATAAGGACCTTCTATCTTGTCTCATAATAACTAGTTAGCGGTAGAGCTACACCAGGCAGCCTCGCGGTCTGCAAATTTAGCTGACAGAGAACACTGACTATCCCCCATGATTCATTTTCTCCTTCTTCTGCCCTTGAAATTTGGGCTCAGCACATGGGCAGCGGCGACATGGAGACGACATCGCCCAGCTTCTCTCGCAGGTGGGCACAGCCATGTGACTTTGGCCAACTGGACGTAAGCACTGGGATAAGAATTGGTGTATGCGGTCCAGGTCACATTCTTGTATGGGATGCTTTCACCTCCCCACATCCTATCCCCACCCTCATTTGCACTTGCCAGCCAGCTTTTACCCTGCAGATAAAGTCAGCGCCCTAAGGACAAATGCGTAAATAGAAGGAGCCCTGAGTCCCTGCATGCCAGGGAAAAGCAAGGTCACCCTGCATTGCCCTACTCCCTTCTGGGTGGAGAGTTCTCTCTGGTCTAAGCAACTCTAGTTTGAGGTCTTCTGTTGCAGAAATTTCATCTGAGCCTAACAGAAATAACATACTATACACAGATAAAAGGTTGCAGTGTGGGAGGGTATGGAAAATAAAATTTATGCTCTTGAAAACAAAGAAAGAATGGTATTTCATTCCTATTTCTTAATAATGACACTAACAGAATGCAACAGAAAACTAATCTCTGTTTTGGCCAGTTCTCTGGTGTTTACACCTTTGTGTAGTTCCCTCACAGCAGAACCCAATAAAGGCAATGGTGGGTGATTTCTGAGGCTAGGTCATCGTCATCTTCTTCTTTTTTTAAACTTTATTAATTTATTTATTTGAGAGAGAAGGGGGATCTCATGGGGCGGGGGTTATGGGGGTCAGAGGAGCAGAGGGAGAGAGAAACTCGAGCAGACTCTGTGCCCAGCGCATAGCTGGGTGTGGGGCTTGATTTCACAACCCTGGGTGGCTTAACCAACTGAGCCACCCAGGCAGCCCAAGGCAAAGTCTTTTTTTTTTTTTTAAGATTTTATTTATTTATTTGACACACAGAGATCACAAGCAGGCAGAGAGGCAGGCAGAGAGAGAGAGAGAGAGGAAGGGAAGCAGGCTCCCTGCTGAGCAGAGAGCCCGATGCGGGGCTCAATCCCAGGACCCTGGGATCATGACCTGAGCTGAAGGCAGAGGCTTTAACCCACTGAGCCACCCAGGCGTCCCCCAAGGTTAGGTCTTAAAAGCGTTGTTGATCTTCCTTGTTCTCTTCCTCCCTACCTCTCTCCCTCTCTCTGTCTCATCATCTGCTCTTGGTGTGAGTGTGTGAAGCCAGGTGCCCTATGATCAGGAGACTCAGGCAGCCCTGTGGGGAGGCTCAAGTGGTGAGAAACTGAGGCTTGCAGTCAGTGGCCAATGAGCCATCAATGAGCATGGAAGGAGATGCTCCAACCTCAGATCTTCAGATAGTGCCAGCCCCAGAAGACCTCATGTTTGCCTTACAAGGGAGTCTGCAGAAGAACCAGCTCGTTAAGTCACTTCGCAGTTACTGTGAGAGAATAAATGCCCTCATTGGATACGTTCACTATGTTACCTTCTTCAGGATCTGGTAGGTGGTAGCTCATGTTAGAAATGTCAGCTGTCTTCCCCTGGTGAACAAGCTAATACATGGAAGGGTTAACTAATGCTCCCTAGTTTTCTATAGGATTAGAGGTGATAACACCTACAAATACATCTCTTCTTAATGAATTTTGAAAACGTGATTTCTGGAAGTGAGGGTGAGGATAGGTGATCTCACCAAAGGCTACCCTAGACCCCAAGTGAAAAAGAGGCAAGTTAGCGTCAGGTTATACAATCGATTTACATTTAGATTCTTCCTGATGTTTTCATAAACTGAATTTATAAATGTAGAAGCTAATTCTTTCATTAATCTTGTAAACAGCTACCTGGTACATTGGGACTTATGCCTGGGAGAGTTTATGGAAATAATTATAATAATCCTGGACACTTCCCACTCCCTTATTCCACACCCAGTCAGTCACTGTGTCCTCTAGAGACTAATTCTGAATGTCACCAGAATTCCTCCTGCTGGTTAAGGCTTAGGCTTTCCTGGAGAGGTCTCAGGGGACGTGCTGCCAAATTGCTTTCTTGGGGGAGGGTGGGGACTTTCTTATAGGGGCTCAGAGAGCATCTGAGCTGTTCATGCTCCTTCCTGAAATAGTCGCCATAATTTCTAAATCTCAAATCTGAGCATATTTTAATTAAGAACTGTTCCAGAAAATCCGGGACCTAGGAAGGACCATCATCACAGAGAGACAGGCTGAACTGATAACTGACATCCCAGTGACTGACCATTTGTTCCCCAGATATGCCAGGAGTGTCCACTACATGCCAGACAGGGCACTAGACCACACGAAGAGGATAGACCCAGTCCCTGCCCTTGAAGCTCTTACAGTCTAACTTTCAGAGCTACTGATCATGGCCCCCAGATTACCCCCACGTTCTCCCTCACCTCCACTCCAAACTAGGAAGTGGAGGTGGGGACCCAGCCTGTGCTTTTCCTTCACTTCCTAGAGCGGGCCCTTTATGGACAGTGGGGGCAGGAGGAGGTCAGAATGGTAGACTCCTTGGGAAGCTAGATGACAGGGGTGTCACCCTCTACTATGTCAAATAGCAAAAGAACTTGAACTAGGCGAATATTTTTTTGAAACACTAAAGGAGCTAACGGAGCAAGAGCTAAGTTTTTATTCTGTGTCAAAAACAAAGTTTTAGGGCGCCTGGGTGGCTCAGTGGGTTAAGCCGCTGCCTTCGGCTCAGGTCATGATCTCAGGGTCCTGGGATCGAGTCCCGCATCGGGCTCTCTGCTCGGCAGGGAGCCTGCTTCCTCCTCTCTCTGCCTGCCTCTCTGCCTACTTGTGATCTCTCTCTGTCAAATAAATAAATAAAATCTTAAAAAAAAAAAAACAAAAAACAAAGTTTTACTGTCCAAACACTCCTTCCCTGACTGTAGCGGTAGGTAACGCCATGGCCACAGAGAGGCCTGGGCTGGCCGTGGGAGACCTGTGTGCCATGCAGCCTATGGCTGGGACCTACTCAGACAATAATGTAGTCTTTAACACCAATGAAGCTGTTGGGTCTCCTACTGGTTACAAATACACCTTATTTGTCTGCTAAGATAACACAAACCAAAATGACAATAGATTTTCCTTGGATCCATGTTGGGGAAGAGGTAAAGCTGTTGGGGCGGGGGGTGGGGTGGGGAGACCTTTTACTACTGTTTCATCTGAGGATGACATTCCCTACCTCATCAGATTGTCCCTACTCCTCCAATAACCCGCTATGCTTGGAATAACATCCCACAAAACCCATGTCCACCAGGACCTGAGAATATGACCTTCTTTGGAGGTAGAGTCTTTGTGGATTTCATCAGTTATGATGATGCCATCCCAGAGCCCTAAATCCAACGACTCATATCCTGAAAAGAAGGCCATGGGAAGACACAGGGGCGTACACAGAGAAGAAGGTCATATGGTAGCTGAGGCAGAAACTGGAGTGAAGCCAAGGAAAGCCCAGGGCCACCAGCAGCCACCAAAGGCTAAGAGGAGACAAGGAGGGATTCTTTTCTGGACCTTCAGGAGGAGCATGTGCCTACTGACATTTTGATGTTTGCCTTCTAGATTCCAGACTGAGAGATTAAGTCCTGCCCACCCCAGTTTGTGAGATTTGTTGTCCTTGGAGATGGGCCCCCTTGCCTGAGGCCCAGGCGTCAGTGGCTGGGTCAGGGGGAGTGAGGTCCTTCCGTAGAAAGCCTGCCTCGATTGTGTAAAACTGACCAAAGACCCAAGAACAGGCACAAAGAGGAAGGAGCAGGGGTCATGAGCCTGGGGAGCAGCCAGCTGATCAGGGCCCGGTCTGTGGTGTAGGCTTAGCCATGCTGAGCCTCTGCTTGGCTGCCAAGTATCCCCTCCCTGTGCTCCCGAGGAAGCCCATGCATAGTGGGAAAAGTTAGGAAAGGCGCCACTGGGGTATGGACACAGGGGGACCTTTGGCTGTGGAGAGGGCAGGCAGGCTAAGGCTCAAGAAGATGGGGCTGCAACAAAGCCCTTTTCTATGCTCCGCTCCCAGAACCACTGGATGCTGTGGTGGGTGTTGCATGCCACAGACGTGGACTCAGACTTTGGGGAGGTTATCTTTAGAGGGGCAGAAAATATGAATTACGGGATAAGTGTGGCACTGCTACCACGAGAAGAGCTGTTGTCCCAGCACATTAATGTGGGGTTTTTTGATACAGTGTATTATGTGCACGGGGGCAAGTGCACCCAGATTCCAGAAGGGCGTGCGAGCTCAGCCATGTAGGACGTGCAAAAGAGGAGGCTAAGAACTGGTTTTGAAATCTTATTTTTTTAATTATTAATAATATTATTTTTTTGAAATCTTATTATTATATTTTTATAGAGTTTTCCATCTTCTTGGCTTTTTCTTTTTAAGATTTTATTTATTTGAGAGAGAGAGAGCACAAGCAGGAGGAGCAGCAGGCAGAGGGAGAAGCAGGCTCCCTGCTCAGCAAGGAGCCTGATGCAGGGCTCGATCCCAGCACCTGTGGTCTGGGACTACGACCTGAGTGCAAGGCAGACACTGAGTCTGAGCCACCCAGGCGCCCCCAGCTGAATAGCCAGCCCTGGCCTGTGAAAGAGGCTGGCCAGCCTGAGCTCAAAGCCAGTCACCTGCAGGAGGAGGATTTGGTGGGTGGATGGTGTGTGGTTTGCCCAAGAGCCCATGATGCACAGAGGTGGAGGCCTTCGGAAGACCTTCTGGAGCAATGGATATGCGTGCCTGGAGGTGGGGCAACCAGTGTCTGCCTCTTGCCTAAGAAATCTAAAGGGCAGGAGTCTGACTAAAGCTGCCTGTGACGACAGCATAGAGGGTGCAGTTCAGGAAGTAAGTTCATGCCACTGACAGCGGGTCAAAGGTATGTGTTCATTGTGGAACAGAAGCACAGACCGGAGGGTCTGCTGTCAATGGCCTAGAACCTCTGTAGAGGGACTTTGCCCCGAGGGGTCATTCCTGAAGGTGCTCCCACAGACCGAGTTCAAGCCCCAAGGACAGCGGCTAAAGGGGGGGAGACTCAAGTGGCCAGTGAGTGAGTAGATCATGGAATTAGAGAAGTCCAGCCGAACGATCAAGCTCCAGAGAGCCTCAGAGCAGCCCCTGTGACAAAGAACCCACTTTGATCACTTGTCCATCCCCAAGAGCATTGACCACTGCTCCTTAACAACTAGTCAGTAGAACCTTTCTGACTCCCTTCTACTTTCCCCCCAAATCCTGGAGGGGTCAGATATGCACCTGGTGGAGGTGGGGGGCCCTGGCATCATAAAGAGAAAAGCAGCTGCCCATGTCCCCCTCTCCTACTGCAGCCTTCCTGCCCGAAATGAACCAGCTTTGAATGAGTCAGTTTTATTAGTTCTCGGGACTGGGCATGATCAGTTACTAAACCGAGATTGTCCTGAGACCTAAAGTGACCAGAGCACTTTTCATGATCTGCCATGGGGCCCGCAGGGGTGTCATTTGGGGGACACTTTCCCTTCAGTGTGATTTATAAGGGCAATCGTGGGAAGAAAACAAGTTTGCGTTATGATTGGTTCTTTAACTCCTACCTTTTCAATTACATTCTGAAAGCAAGATATGTTGTACAGGGGTGTGTACAGCAGGGGTCAGACCTAAGAAGTGGGGGGCACCTGGGTGGCTCAGTCGGTTAAGCACCTGCCTTCAGCAGAGGTCATGCTGTCAGGGTCCTGGGATCCAGCCCCTGTTGGGCTCCCTGTTCAGAGGGAGTCTGCTTCTCCCCTTGTCCCCTTGTCCCGCTGGTTCATGTTCTCTCACTCTCTTGCTCTCTCTATCTCTATCTAAAATAAATAAATAAAATCTTAAAAAAAAGAAGAAGAAGAAGAAGGGAGGAGGTGAGGAAGAACAGAGACAGGGCTCAGGCTATGGGGAATCTGGAAAGTTCACAATCTCAGGGAAAGGAGATGTAAAGAGCACATGGGAGAAAGCGTAGGAGTCAATCAATTTCTGAAATACTCTTATGAGAGATGGAATTTTTATCCTGGGATAACTTCCAGGTCAAGAACATGGTCATAGGAAGAGGTATCTGGACTAACTGAAGAGGAAGGTAAATTAAAGTCAAGAGGAAAATAAATCCCCAAGAAAGCTGGGGACCGGGGCCATCCAGGAGTTGTGAACACCATCCAGGATGATGGCAGGACTTAAGACAAGGAGAGGGGCTCTGACGGTGGTCATCAGTGAGTGAGGAAGAGGAGCTAGGAATCTGCCGGAGACTCAGAGAAACGGGGTTCCACGGATGCGGGCAAGAGCTGAGAAGACAGAGGTCCACATGGAACTACAGAAGGGCTTGGGAAAGAGGGAGCAAGTGGGAAACAGCTGGAGGAGAGGGAGCACCGACTTTGTTGGGGGTGAACTCAT
This sequence comes from Meles meles, assembly GCF_922984935.1. NCBI lineage: Eukaryota > Metazoa > Chordata > Mammalia > Carnivora > Mustelidae > Meles > Meles meles. The sequence goes on along the minus strand of NC_060066.1, from coordinate 140,331,991 downwards.
GGGGGGACAGTACAGAAGCGAGGCCGAGGTGATGCGGTGCAGTCTTGCCACTCCAAGTGTGCTCCGAGCACCAGCACCAGCGGCAGCCCCACCTGAGAGCCGCACGTCAGACCCCCCTTCAGACCTTCTGCTACCGACACACTTTTTTTTTTTAAGATTTTATTATTTATTTATTTATTTATTTGACAGACAGAGATAGGCAGAGAGGCAGGCAGAGAGAGAGGAAGGGAAGCAGGCTCCCTGCTGAGCAGAGAGCCCGATGCGGGACTCGATCCCAGGACCCTGAGATCATGACCTGAGGCTTTAACCCACTGAGCCACCCAGGCGCCCCCGACACACTTTTGACAAGCTCCCTCGGTGCTTCTGTGCACACTGAAGTTTCATTCGAGATCATGACGAACTTAATCCAACCATGGCCTAGAAGGGGTGCTGTGAGCTTAGTACCTGTTATCTGGATATTCATTTTCCTTTAGCTTTGCAGGGGGCTGTTACAATGGCTTCCTTCTGTATGAAAATAAATGTTAGGAGGATTACAAGTGGCTTTGGGGCACATGGTCCCTCACAGGTGGAGGGGCCCAGACTCATGTTAGGATTGGAGAATCCGGTCTGCTGTGGACACTTTGTGGCTGGCGGTTTGGGGCGGAGAGTGTGGCTGAAGGGACTTGAAGCCAGTTTCATGTCTGGACAGAGTAAATAATTGAAGAGAGCAAGGAAAGATAAAGCCCGAAATATCTCTTCATCAGTTTTGCTTGCTTCATGCTTGACATCCCACATATCTCCCTCCAGCAGCCAATTCCACAAATATTTGCTGGCTACGAACCAGGGGCCAGGCAGACACTCCTAAATATCCCTCCTCGTTTTCAGAGCCTTTGCATATACCTTACCACATTTTCATTTTTATTCCCATAACCACCCTTCAGGTCAATAAGGAACATAATATAGTTTCTCTATTCACAGGCCATGAGGATTGGCCCCGCATCACAGAGCTAATAAATGAATGAGTTGGGATTTTCATCTAGATTTTCTGACTCCAGTCGTCTGCTGCAGAACAGATGGGCTGTTTCACAAAGGGGCATCTTTCTTATTTCATCGATGTAAGAATTTAGTGGGCTTTGAATTGCCCTAGAGTGTTTGTTTTCCTAATTATATGCACAAGGGAGTTTGAAATGCAGAAGGAGGGCCCTGTCAGGGACAATCTCCTTCCCCCACCCTTGCCCATGCATCTCATGGGGTACCCTAAACAAAGGGAGAAAGCAGACATGCCCACTTCGATGGACTATATTGGGCAACCTGCAAAAAGGCCCTGATTTCCTCCACAGAGGGAGAGCACGCAGGGAAACTTAACCATTGCATTGCTGCTTACTCAGCCCCTGGGGGTTGACTTTCCAGCTGTGTGGCTGTAAACACACCACCATCTGGGCACTCTGATTCGAAGATAAATGCACATCAGGTTAAATATATCTCCGGCAGGAGTCGTAATGTTTAAAACAAGAGAAACACGGGAGGGGTGAGCCAGCCCGCTGCCCCACTCCCAAATGCTGCACCTGTCTGCCCACGTGCCCCAACCCGCCCTCCTCCCGGGACTCCCCTGTCCTCAGGCAGGTGCAGAGCCTCCTTCATCAGTTCCCTTGAGCAACCTGGGCTCTCCCCTTTCAGCCCCGCAGCCTGAAAACAGAAACTGTTTTTGAATATCCAGGGGAAACAGTGTTGATGGGAAGTTGCCTCATTGATCTGGGAGGTACCACTCCCTTCAGCCCACCAAAGACTGTCTAGCAAATAAGGCCAGCATGCTCTCACATGGATTTTCCTCCACTGGTGATGCAAACCTTCTTTACCCATGATGGGAGGGACGGTTGGGGAAATCAAAGACAGCAAGCCCACTTAGAGTCTCTTAACTCGGTCCCAGAGCCCACAGCTTTCTGTCCTGACAGCCGGCTTAAGGTCTGTAACTGGGCTTCCAGTTTTGCCTTTTTTTTTTTTTTTTTTTGAAGACCACAGTATGGTGACCAGAATCTGGGTCAAGGACCCAGGGATAAGAAGCGTCTGTGCTGCTGCTCGTCCTGATGTTTTGTCTATGAGGAAGCAGGATGTACAAGCCTATTCTGGGGAGCTTGTGCCAGCTCAGGGAGCCGCATGGTCCAGCTGGGTAGAGAATTTAAAGACCAGAGAATCCAGAGATTGAGGGCATTATGTACAATCATCCTGTTTCCGTACCCCCCAGTCTCCTAATATGAATTGGGATAATGAATTTCTGAGTTGTCCATTCAAGGTGATGGCCAGAATCATTCCTAAACCATGCATGGACCTCATCTTGTCATTCCCACACAATCCAAGGCCTTCTGATGATTTTCCTGTTAAAGGCTCCTGGACTTAAAGATGGACACTTTGTAGCGAGTCAAAAGAACTTTAAAGGTCTGAGAATAAAGTCTTTGTTTACTTATGAAAATTCATTTAACTTTTCTTTCTTCGCGTCTTTGTCTAGTAAATGCTATAATGAAATTGACTGGACAAAAAGAAGAGCAAACACTTAGCGAGCTCTTATTTTGTGCCAGGAGCTATAGTCAGACCGTTCCTGTATTTCTTCTTTTTTTTTTTAGTAAAAATTATTAGGATTGGGGACACCTGGGTGGCTTAGTTGGTTAAGCATCTGCATCCAGCTCAGGTCATGGTCCCAGGGTCCTGGGATTGAGTCCTGATTTGGGCTCCTTGCCCAGCGGGAAGCCTGCTTCTCCCTCTTCCTCTGCTCTTGCACACTCTTATTCTGGTAACTATATGCACTAATGAGGGTGCCATGGTTCCCCCTATATTTTTCATGAGCTGCAGGTGAAGGCTGAAACATTGCATCTGGAATTCTTGACTTGGTCGATAGGTGAGGAACCCAATCTGTACAACAAGAAGCTCCATGTGGTTTGTCAGCGTTTGTAGTCATGTTGGGGGCCTTTGAACTGTCGAGCGCAAAAATGCTGCCATGTGCGGCCTCTTCTGAGGCCAGGGGAAGCAGAGCAAAGACTCAGCCCTTTCATATATTTCTTTTATTTCTTATTTAATTACCACAGCAATATCGATCTCTCTTCCTTTGTAGTTTACAAAATTAAGACTGAGATTTACCTAAAGTTACAGGAGCTGCTAACTGGTAGGTTTAAAACTCAGATGTGTTTGTCCTTAAAGTCCTTAACTGCCATATGTTGTTTACAAGGGGATGACTATTTTAGAACCTTGCCTTTTCTGTTGCATTTTATAGTATTCAATGTATTTCGTGAACAGCTCTTTGGGAGAGGGGTCTCAGAAGAACTATAATAAGGCAATGCAGGTCTTTCTCCCATTTTCCAGGGGAGGAAACTGAGGTCCAGACTGGTGAAGTGCTCGGCCAGGGTCCCAGAAGTGGTAAATACTGGAACAGGAATAAGGATGTTGGTCTTCTGACCTCTCTCCAGAATGACATGTGCTCTTTTCACATCTCCCCTATTTAGGCAAAGAGCCACATGCCAGAAGAGACCTGAGTGACCATAGAAACTTTGGGCCTCATTTAAATTTCCAGAAACTAAGATCCAGGGAGGGAGTGTTACTTAACCAAGGTCACCCAATTAGCCAACAACAGAATTGGCACCAAAAATCAGACTGCTGATAGTCCCAATTTAATATTTTTACACTTTCAAAAGAAACTCAGAAGCAAAGCAATCAATAGAAAAACATTTGATGGAAACCTTTCTCCAGTTGCTTTGGAAGCACAGAAGGGGAAGAAGCCTCAGGATGGCGAATTTTGTGTCTTTGGTTCTACCCTCAACCCCAAAGTATTTCCTAAAAGGTTTTGTTTAGAGAAGAAATGAATATTTGGTCATCGATATGCTGGCTATAAATTACAAAGTAATTTGCTCTTAGCGATAATGGGTAGCTTCCTACTAAAAACGTTATTTTTATGTAGGCTCTATTAGCTTTCAAGGATATTCTCCAGTAGGTTCAGGAAATATTATCCTCAGTTCTAATGAAGGAGTCATTATAGTATCTAGCACTAGAGGGAGCCCTTTGAGAAGGCAGACTCCCAGGAAGCCACCTGAGCAACTAGAGACAGGCAGGGGGGAAAGGAAGGGAAATCAAGAGCAAACAGGTTCAGCAACTCTTCTTGGTGCCGGACATCACAAGCCTCACGACAGGTTATGAAAAGGTGTGTGTGTCTGTGTCTGCGTGTTTGGTTTTAGCTTTTGTTCTTATTTTAAAGTAGATGTGGTCCAGAATAGGACTGGTTATTCACAGAGATACCATTCAATCCTTACAACCCTGAAAAGTGGATGTTATTAGCTCCACTTTATAGAAGAAGACATTAAGATTCAGTGAAATTAAGTGGAGCATGGACAATACAAGGGCAGACCTGCAAGGCCAATGCATCTCACTATTAATCATCCTCCCGGTGGTATTTCTACTGCGCTGGGGCTTTTCTGCTGAGGACCCTTTAATTGAATGTCCTATTGCCTAATTAAACGCGTTTCTCTTGCTGAGCTTCTTAGAACTGTTCAGCTAAAACTTTGTTATTGCACAACCTTGTGCTCCTACTCCAGTCAGTCCAAGAGTTTTGCTGTCCCACGCACACATCTTTCTGGACTCCCTAGTGACGATTCCAATCTCATCTTGCTCTTTGCTCACCCTGCAAAAGCAATCCTTGCTTTTTGTCATCCGCCTCTGGGACCACATGCCTTCGTGCTGCAGGGTCTGTGTGGCCACGCCTCGGGGCCTCAAGCCACTTCTCTCTGATCCTGACTGTTGGGGCCTGTTGAGGCATAATGGATGCTGGTAAATCCTGGTTCACGGTGGTTCTCAAAACTTCATAGACGTCAGAGTCACCCAGGGCCCTTGATGACCTTGCAGATGCCCAGGCCCTCCCTCCAGACATTATGATCCTCGAGGCTGAGCCAGTGTCCTTGCATATGTAACAAGTATCCTGGCTGACTCGGATGTAGGTGGCATGGGAACTTCATTTTGACAAACTACTCTTTGCGTTCCTCTGAAGGTAATCACACTCATATATCACAACATCTGGTGCGATTTGCCATTTTTGCTGTGCCTTTGTACATTTTCTGAAGTTACCTCATTTCTCTACATTTTGATTTTCAAGAGCAGAAGCTCCATTTCCGCTCCTTGAGACCCATTAGTTTCCTATTAAGTTAGCCGTCTCCCAGCACTTCTCTCTGCCTCAAACATAACTTCCCCCTTGTATCCCTTACCTGTATAGTTCCCACGCCTCTTCAGGACTCGGTTCAGGCTGCTCCAAGTGCTTGTTGCCTGAGTCCCAGAGGCACCCTTGCTATGTATTCCCATGGCACCCCACACCTCTCCCACCAGAGCAGGTATGGGGTCCACACACCTCTCTGTCTCACGCGCGGGTCATTCCGTATTTCCTTAGTGGCTTTAGTCTGACCTTCCCTACTGAATGTTTGCTGTACCCCTTTGTGAGAGCAGGAACTTTGCTTTTCTAGTTCATTATTGTATTTCAGCATCAACCACAGAACCTGACACATCAGAGGCTAATGCTTATTTGTAGAAGAAGCATCTAGGATCATTTGTAGGATAAGTGAATGAACAAATTGAGAAGAAGGACTAAGAAGAGAGAAGAAATTTTTAAAAACATCTTAACTCACAATGGGCTGGGACATATGGAGACTATGACCTTTGGGGTCAAGTGGGGCACCTAGGAGACAGCCAAGGGGAGCCATGAAGCCCTAGTTATTTGGCCAGCTTCGTTTCCCCTGCAGATGCAAGTCGGTTCAGCTCGATCCATACATCATGGTCCCTTTGAGGTGACAGGCACTCTGCTAGACACGGGGGAAGCAAAAATGTGTACACCATAGCCCCTGAACGTGTGGGTGTGATATTTAAACTGAACCGTTTTGTGATCTCCATGCCAGTGTGTTTAACTATTAATAGGAAACAAAAGATGACATTATTCTGCTCTCGGGGGAGTTCAAAGGACTGAGTCTTATCATTGCCACATAATGTAAGGGGAGTCTAAAAGAGCAATCCAGCATAATGGGGAAAAGCCAGGCTTCAAAGTCCCATGAACCCACGCTGGAACACCAGAGCTGCAGGGAACCTTTGCAATATGTTTGAAATAGGTCTGATGACAACACTACCACTCCTGGCCTGTGATAGCAATGGTTAACATGACTGAACACTGTGCCGGGCACTCTGCTGAGTCCTTCCCGTGGATTAATATACTCGATCCTCTCAGCCATCGGGTGTAAGTGCTTTTATTACTCACATTTTACTACTTGAGGAAACTGGCTCAGAGAGGCTAAGTCATTTGCTCAGTGTCGTACCTGATAACAAATGGCACGGTCAAGATTTGAACCTGGGACTGGCTGATGAATCCATGAGATAAGGCATGGTGCCTGGCAGATAATAAGCTTTCAGTGAATGGTTTCTCATATTCTTACTGTACTGGAGACATAGGGCTCACAGAATAATTGCTGTTGAGGTGAGTCACTAGAGGATGGGTCAGCAGATAAGGTGGAGGGTCTGTGACCCAAGCCAGAGGCAGGAGAGGAGTCCACTCAGCTATGAGTGCTTCTGCAATTCCTCCTGCACTGTGCTTCCCAGACCCCATACCTGGGGAACTAGAGCATCTCAAGGTCACAAAAGCCTTGCAGGCCACTTAGTTGGGGTCCCAATGTGGTATGTGTGTCCCCGGACAACATGCCAAATTGCTGTCTTTGTTTGAATCTGTCTCAACCCTACCCACCATCCACATACCACCTCTTCATTACTCTCACGCAAGGAGGGCAGGGGGTAGAGCCTGAGCTCCAGAAGTCACCGCTGGACCACACTTTCAAGATCGCATAAGTCAACCCCGTGTGTTGTGCATGGGGTCCTCCTGGAATGGGGATAAGCAGGGACATAACCTTGGGAGAACCTGGAGAGCTTCCCATCCTCCTACAGGATGAGTCATTCTTTCCCACTCCCACTTCGCTCCTCCCTCCAGGAGGCAGGGGGAGCAAGAAAGGTTCCCATGTTTATGAATCCAAATGAACATTGGTACAGGCGGAAAGGCCCTAAGTCCTGGGGAACTGGTGTGGTCGGCACCGCCGCTGGGAGCTGCGAGAGATTGTGGGTGCAGAGCTGGCTCAGAGCTCCGGAGTCCAGAAGGCCCGGGACACACAGACCTGTGTACACCGAGTCCAGAAACAACACCTCCCCGGCTGGCACAGGCCCTTCTGAAAGCTCCCGGGCTACAGACTGCTCATTGATGACTAATTTCCATCTCCAAGGCTCCCCTCGCTTTTCCTTTCGCCAACTTGCAAACCTGGGGAGGGAGGTATCAGAGCAAAACCAGAACCCTCCTGGCTTAGCTCTCAGCACAAGGGCTGGTTAGTGAGGGACCAGTGGATAAAACCCCACCTCCTGCGGGATTCACGCAGGGAGACCTGTTTATTTTGTCCTTCTCTTTTCTCTGGGCACACAGCAGGCAAGGCCTTATCATTCCCTGAGAACGCAGGATGGCTGTCTTCTCCAGAGAGCTGTTGCGGAGCAGGTAGTCCTATGGGTTCTTCAGTCCTAACTGTCTTGAGAAATTGTACCAGCATCCTGACATCTCAAGCAGAGGAGTAAGAAATGTTTATGTTAGGACCGTTTGGTAGCTCATAAGTTATATGTTAATAGGTGCTTGACAAAGCAAAATCAAAGGGAAAAAAAGCAAAATCACATTGACTCTGAGTACGAGTCCATTGTGGAACTGGGGCTCTGTCCCCCACTGCCTTGCTCCCCAGAGCCCTCCAGCCCTCCCCTCCTGCTGGAGGCCCCCCTCCTGCAAGGGCTTTGAATTTCAGTTCCAAAAACCCTCCCTGGACCTCATCCCCAGTTCTTCTTAACAACCAAAGCTTTCATTGTCTCCAAGACTTGTGCTTAGGCTATTTTTAACTTGTCCTTTCTTTAAAAAAAAAAAAATTACACCAGAGGAGCTTAATGAGCCCCATTTAGCTTTTTGTAGAGAAAGAAACTTTGCAGACATTAACCAGTAAGCGCTGCTGAACGCCTTGGCTGGCTAGCACGCCTCTGAAAACCAGCCTTCCCCTTCTCGATACAATAGTTTATTTTTGGACAGCGGCCTCCGCACCACATCACAAACTTGCCAAACCAGGGGTTCATCATGAGCTTAGCAGAAGGTAGAGCTTTAGGTGAGAGGTTCAGAAGAAGAACTCCAGGGGCAGAGGGCAGAGTGGGGGAAGGAGGGAAGAGTTCCTTGCGCTTGGAAGTCCTGGCTGACCTAGCTGCTCTTCCCACCTCTCCCCTACACCCTTCCTTGCCTCCACCTGGCCAGCAGTACCATGGATGTGAAGCAAGCAGGAGAAAGAGTGACATTTCAGATTTTTGGTCATTCTCATAAAGCTAACAGACACACATGCACGCATGTGCGTGTACACACACACACACATACGAACACAAACCCCGGCCACTGCTAGGGCCCCCACCCTGCAACAACAAGAAGACCAACAACAAGAGAACTCAAGTATTCTTGCAAGGCGTAAGAAATTCTGGCCATACACATCTCTCTCATCCATCCACCCCAACCCCCGCCCCAGTCCTCCCGGGTCAAAGTTGATTTCAAGGAATGTTCTCAGCTACTCTGCATGGTAAAGAAGTCCAAGTTACAAATGAAAGGACTGCCCCCAGCAGGGCAAAGCGGGCAGGACATGGCCATTGACCTTCTGGACTTTTAAGGTAAAGCATCCCGAGGCCTTTGGTGGGGGGTGGGAGGGAGTCCAGCCTCCCTTCCTCTGAAGCTCACACCCTGTGGCGGGATTGTTCCAAAGTCTGTTGTGGCCCTTTCCAGGCTCTGCACATGCATTCTTCCTTGGGGTATGGCCATGCCTTCCTTCAGGGATGCAGCTCCAATGTGCTGTGTGGCCCCACGTTTTTGCATACAGTTGGAGGCACATAGATACAGTCTTTGCAGCTGCTGCTGGTGTGTCTAAGGTCTGTGGATGTGAGAGGAAGGGACACAGACTTCATCAGAAGAAAAACTTCCTCCCAGGTAAATAACCTGCTCTCTTGGAGCTATGGTAGTGTTATAATGGATCATTCTTTAGAATCCATGTTATTTCGAGCAATCCATGGTAATGGATAAAAATGCTCTCTCAGAGCCGGATAGAGGGCTGTTGGACCATCTTGGCTAAATGAAAAGATTTGGGGGATGCTGGGAAGTAAAGGGGAAATGTGTAAATACCAAGAATCATTTTAAAATGTATTATAGTAAAAAAAGAGAAGTTATTTGCAGTCAAGATGATGTGAAGTATTTATTCATGATGCATACAACTTCAATTAATTAATCAAAAGCAGAGACGATGAGGCGGTCTTTTGAATTGACACTCGAGTCTAGTGCTCCTAATGAAGAAGGCAAAGATTCTCATGTTTAGGCTCTTGATGAGAAATTTAGAGCTCAGCAAAGCCGCATCTAAAAAGCAGAGTTGGCGGAGGTCTTTGCTTGCGTGTTTGCTGGAAGGCAGAAGAAGAACGCCAGTCTTTTGTTTTATACACAGTAAAAGAGTAACTGTATTTATCCTCATTCAAGGGCCCTTTGAATTTAGGGTAGAAGAGGTCTTGTTCCTTCTTCTCTGAAAGGACGGGATGACAAGTATAGGACGGAGGTGGAGAATCAAGCTCTGTGTCTGTGCTCATACTTTTTCCTTTGCTGCAACTTTCCCTGCCCTGCTAGGCAAACCTTGATTCATTCTTTGGGACCCAGCAAAATGATCGCCTCTTCCATGAAGCCTCCCCTGATACATCTGACGGAAGATTATCTTTGTGTGTGCATCTCTGTCCCTCCCCACCAGACTGAGCTCTTCAAGGACTGGGATTAGGCTTTATTGATACGTGTGCTTCAGCACCCAGTCAATGCTTGGTTCACAGTGTAAGTACTCAGTGCGTGTTGTTATTATGTGTAATGCATAGAAATAAATTCTTGTTGAATGCATGCAGTGGCAATGGCAGGGAGAACAAATAGTAAAAACGGTTAATGATAGGTATTAATTTATAAATTCATAACCATCAATCAGCTCATCACCGTGCCAGGCAGTGGGAAACAGTGAAGAAACTTAGGGCAGAGTTTAGGTCCCTGTCAGGAGAGTCAAAAGAAACACCCCTGAAATAGCAGGGAAACACAAGACAGTGTGTGATACAATAAGTGGTTTAGAGTAGCAGGAGGTGGGGGCGGGGCACCTGAGTGGCTCAGTGGGTTAAAGCCTCTACCTTCAGCTGGGCTGGGGCTCTCTGCTCAGCGGGGAGCCTGCTTCCCTTCCTCTCTCTGCCTACTTGTGATCTCTGTCTGTCAAATAAGTAAATAAAATCTTAAAAAAATATATTTAGAGTAGCAGGAGGTGGGTACCAGAGCTTGGCTATGAGTTCTTCACACACACACACACACACACACACACACACACACACACACACACACACACACGAGAATTCCCGAATTATCCCAAACCAATGTTTACAAGTCAAGTAGCTATCAGATCTCTTTTCTGGGGTGTTCCTGACCCCACTTTGCACCTTGTTCTTCTTTGCCTTTTCTCTGAAGAGCACAGTCCCTTTCTCTTCTTCCCCTTTTCGCCCTTGAATTCTCTGTTCCTCCAACCCAGCACCTGCAGCCAACCGACTCATAGCCTGTGGACTTCCTCCTCCTTCTTGGTTGCCTGTGCTCAGACTGACCCCCAGCAGTCATCTTCTCTGGTATGATCTCCAAATGCTTGCTCAGGAGGGTATGGCCCAGTGGCCTAGTGTTCCCCTTTCCCTGGCACTAGAGAGTTTTCTCTGAGGATCAAAGTAGTTATGGAAGATCCTGCAGGAAGAGCCACTTCCCCCCACCACCCGTTCTAGGTTCCACATAGAGAGATGTTCTGCTCCAAGCCCAGTGTTTGCAGGCTTGGTGTCCCAGCTGCCAAACTTCCCCCATGCACACTGGCTCTCACTGTTCTTGTCTCCTTTTCTGGCCAATGATTCTTCTTGTTGTCTACAGCTTCATGCAATGTTGCCTTCCTGGTGCCCAACTGCATCTTCCCTGGCTTCTGATCCTAATTTGCTTCTGGAAACTTCTGAGCATCCCCTTGCCTCCCTGGTGCAAACTACTTCAAGGAACTCATGAGACAGCTGCCTTGGGGTTTAGCTGGGCCCCTGCATTGCTACATTCCACCTACGTTGGGCACTTTCCCACCACCTCTCCTGGTATCCTGGAGAGTGGGAGGCTTCATAAGAAAAGCAGGTCTTAAAAGACTGGGTCTGATGCAGAATGGTGAATAGGGAACATTGCCAGGTGTTGAGAACAGCAAGAAATGGGACTGTAAGAATGGGATCTTCTTGAGATGGGGACCTTTGAATCAATCTTCTGATGGTCTCATACTGGGGCTGAACCAGTGCCCCTGCCAAAGCTGCCATCTAAATGAAGGATGTCACAGTGCTCAAAAGAGCCACTAGCAGCTTGAGTGTAAGAAGTCACAGAAATCGCCCAACTTTGGGCAAATCACTGGTTACCTTATTTATACCTCTCTAGGAAAGAAGTTGTAGACTTTGAAGGTTGCCCTACCATATGTAATCCTGAACGGCTGGACATTTAAAGAAACTGCTGTTTGATTACCGCACCAACCACTCCGTATTAAGGGTCAGATAGTACGATCGTTCTGTTGTGTGAACAAATAAACAGTCTACAAGGTTCTAGGTTTCCTGTTGCTGCACCCTTCTTCTACGATACGAGGGACACAACAATGTAGGCCAAGCCAGCAACCTCTGACGGAGCACATCTTTGGAGACTAAGTGGATACCAAGAAAAATGATAGGTCCAAGTTAAGTGGCTCTAATTCAGAGGGACTAGAAAAGCTGTGGACAACACATGCCCCAGTACAGAGCCCTGAAAGGGGAGCAGAGTGTGTGGGGTCAAGGAAACAGACTGCTTGTAGAGGCAGCACCAGTCAGCTTTCCCTGGGTTATACCATGACAAACCCCATCAAACTCTCAGTAAGGGTTGATTTCTTGTGTATGTTGTTATGTCCTCTCCTATGAACAGGAGATTTGGCTATTTCCTCTGGTAAGTTCACATTGCCCTATGATCAGCCCGAATGCTGTTTGTAACTGTTCCCTGCTTTCTTCATCCCAACATTCAAACTGAAGAAAGAGGTCTAATCTGGCATCTTGCCATTTTCAAGGGAGAGGGAAGGAGAAATAATGAGAACCCACAGTGACTCTTAAAACTCTTTCTCAGAAGTGGAACATGTCACTTTCACTCCTATTTCGTTAGTCAAAGCAAGTCATATGGCCAAGCCCGAGTTGCTGGGTGGGAAAGTATAATTCTCCTATATAGAGGAGGACAGGTGGTACTGGGAACAATATTGCATCTAAGAGAAGAATGGACCTTGAACATCAGACTCAGTAGTTTAAAGCTAATGGTTTAGGAAACCACGGAAAGTTTCTGGGACAAGCAATGGCATCAGGGAGTTCTATTACAAGGCCATTTACTTTGCCTGTAAATACAGAGAGAGCCCATGACATTAATCCAAGAGTGAGTCAGTGGATTGGGGATGAAGATTGTTTACAGGGAACAGGGACAAACATTTAGGTAGAATAGTTGTTTTAAAGGAAAAATAGAGGGGTGCCTGGGTGGCTCGGTTGTTGGGCATCTGCCTTCAGCTCGAGTCATGATCCCAGGGTCCTGGGATCGAGCCCCACATTGGGCTCCCTGCTCCATGGGAAGCCTGCTTCTCCCTCTCCCACTCCCTCTGCTTATGTTCCCTCTCTCGCTTTGTCTCTCTTTGTCCAATAAATAAATAAAATCTTTGTTAAAAATTTTAAAAATAAAGGAAAAATAGATAGGACCATTCACCCAATTAGAGTCAAAGGTGATTCCACAATTTCTCCTAATAGCTGGGCTATACTTATTCCACAATTTTTCCTAATAGCTGGGCTAATTTCTCTTATAGCTGGGCTATAAGGCATGGAAACATGTCACTGAGCTGATGGCAGAGAACCTTCTAAAGAGTTCTCAGGATCGCAGCACATTGACTTTCAACGAGTGATGCAACGGCTATGATGTGCCATCGAGAGCATTGAACTTGGCCTCAAAAAATTGGGCTTTGTTCCTGGGTCAGTCTTTTATCAGCAGGGCGGCCTTGGGCAAATTCTTTCACTTCTCTGTGCCTCAGTTTTTGCATTTGTACAAATGGAGGTAATGATACATCCCTAACAGAATTGCTTATGGACTAAAATTCATTCATTATAAATAAAGAAAATTATTTATAATGATTTATAGAGTATGACTATCAAAGTCCTGATTAGAAGTACATCCTCAGTCCTAACCACTTGATAATTAGATTAATTATAGAAAGTCTTGGAATCTTCAGGGTTTAGAGCATTCCATCACTTCATTTTGAACTCAATTTAGATGGTTTTTGGGTTGAAAACCAGGGAGGGCAGCCTGATAATAGAAACCATGGATCAGGGACACCTGGGTGGCTCAGTCGGCTAAGCGACTGCCTTTGGCTCAGGTCATGAACCCAGGGTCCTGGGATTGAGTCTGGCATCGAGCTCCTTGCTCATCAGGGAGCCTGCTTATCTCTCCGCCTCTGCCTGCCACTCCACCTGCTTGTGTTCTCCCTCAATCTCTCTCTCTCTGACAAATAAATAAATAAATAAAATCTTTTTTAAAAAAATAAAGAAACCATGGATCAGAGCCCCGAATGCCTGGAGTCCTCAGATAGGTAGATAAAATACGGGTTGGGTCTGGGAAATGTGAAGCACGTTTGTGGGAAACATTAAGACATGGTGGAAAGAAGCATTTGTCTGTTATAGGAAAAAGAATAGTGCGCACCAAATGACAAAGGACAATCGCCCTTCTCTGCCTCAGACGGTCAAAGTGGCTGAGCCTCTCGTGCTCTGGGGAAAGACAGCCGGCTGGAAGGTTGTGGCAGCTTTTTAGCCCTGAAAAGATTTGGTCCACAGGAATTACTCCAGGTTTGCCTGATGTCCCAGTTGTTCAAAACACTGGGAATCTGGGTATTTTTGTGACATTTCCTGATTACTAAATATTGGCAGCTAATTAAAAAAAATTTTAAAGGAAAACCTATGCAGTTATAACACATCTGTAGGCTTCGAGTGTGTCACACAGAAAGAGAAGAAAGATTCACACAGTTAACTCACAAAACTCATGTAGAAAGTGAGAAAAGAGTAGAGGTTTGGGGAAATGAGGCAAACACTAGTGAGGAAAAGTGGCAAGAGGAACTCTCCATTAGTGCGCCAGAGATAAACTTCCAGGGGATATCATAGAATCCGACACATGGAAGATCACCTCGTCTCATGCATTCAGACTTAGATATAAATCTGAACTCATGGCCTGAGTTCCCCTTTGGATCAGGCACCACATCTGGGCTGGGCAAAGGCCCTGACTTCAAGATGATCCGAAAGAGGAGATGGGTCTTCTGTCTCCACCTTATATTGGCATGGCCCAAGGAGCAGCTCGCATTAGGGCAATGTTGACTTTTAGTTCCATGACGACAACCGCTCAGTCTAAACTTTATTTTTAAGTCATCTCTGGGCCACACTGTTTTGAAGAGCTGTCAGATGAAGTTTCAGACAGTGGCCAGACAATATTACTCTTTGGATCCCAGAATGCTAGGATTTCACCCATGAGTAAGAAAACCCCACAGGCTGGCTTGTCTCCCTGTCTTCTCCATTCCTCTCTCCAGCTCAAGCCCTGCTCAACCTCAGCTTGACATTTACGGTTTCTGGCCATGCTCATCTTCTCTTGCCACAGAAGAGAGCTTTCAGGAGACATCCCGACAGAGTGAGTTCCGTGTGGATTTTTAAACATTCAACTCACCATTTGGAAACAGCAATTACTCTTCCTTCCTCTTTTCAAATGGCTACACAAATCAGTTTGTTTTGGGGGCTGGTTTTATTTTGTTTTGTTTTAAAGTATTGCCCAATTCCTTTTTATGGTGCTTTTTCTCAGGATTTTTGTGTCATTTCAACTCTCAATTGGCAAAACTATAATTAAGAGTCCCACTTGCTGTTTTATGTCTCATCTATGTTCTTCCATTCCATTTGAACTTTCTCTTTGAGCCAGATTAGAGTACATAGTAACTTTACTACATAGTAAGACAGTTTTAAAGTAAGTAATATGTTACAACGAAGTGAAAGTTTAATCTGTTCTAATTTAATTCTTTTCACTGTTGTGTTATGTTGCTTCTTTTCCTTAATAAGAGTACGATTTAAAACTTTGGAATTATTATTTTGCAATTCTGTTTGTCAACTCACATTAGATTGCTTTCCTTTTCTTTTTTGCTAGGGACTTAGAACAAAGGTAATATGTTCCACCAAGTTTCTTCTTTTGCTGCATAAACTCCTAGGTGCTGGGTGCTATTTTAGTAAAAGGTCTAGATTTGGACTCTGAGTACGAATGCTTTTTCTCATTAGAAAACAACATGAAAAAAACTCCCCTTAGGAAAAACTTTTCTAACTTTATATTGATTGGAAATCCAGACTGAATTCATTCATTCATTAGAACATCTTTATTGACTGCCTACAATGTGCCAGACACTATTCTAAATGCATGGAATACATCAATAATCAAGACAGATAAAATTTCCTATATTTAAAGGGCTTATATTCTAGCAGAGGGAGATAGATCCTAAACAAAAAAATGTATAATAAATAGTAAGTGCTGAGAGGAAAATCATAAATCATGGTAAGGGGAATGGGTAGGCATGGAGTTGCCATTTTAGGTAAGGTTGTCAGGATATACTTCCCTGAGTAAGTGACATGGGGAGGGAGGGACGCAGGTCATGCAAGAACCTTGCAAGTCATAGTAAGGACATTGCCTTTACTCTAAGTAAAAAAAGCGAGGTATCCCAGGGTTTGGGGAAAGGCCTGAGCTGATTTGTGTTACATGTTAAAAAGCTCATTTTGGCTGCTGTTGAGACTAGCCCATGGGGAGAGATGGGATACAAGTGGAAACATATAGACTAGTTAAGTGGTTTAGGAGTTAATCCAGGAGAGAGATGATGGTGGGTGGACCCAAGGTGTGACAGTGAGGTGCATGTCTGGAAGGTAGGTCCCACAGCATTTCCTGATGGTTTCAATGTAAGTTATGAGAGAAAGATGGAAGAGTCAAGGATGACTGATTCCAAGGCTTTTTTTTTTTTTTTTTTTTTTAGGATTTTATTTATATATTTTAGAGAAAGAATGACCATGAGCGGGGTGAGGGGCAGAGAAAGAGGGACAAGCGGACTCTGCACTGAGTGTGGAGCCCCATGCGGAACTCAACCCCACAACCCTGAGATCAGGACCTGAACTGAAACCAAGATTCAGATGCTCAAAGAACTAAGCCACTCCCTGACTCCAAGGCCTTTAGCCCAAGCAACTGGGAGGACAGGGTCACCATTTACTGAAAGGGGAAAAGTTGTGTGGGTTGAACAGGTTTTGGGGCATGGGGAATCAGGAGTTTGGTTTGGAACTTGTTAAGTTTGCGATATCTGTTAGGAGTCTAGGTGGGAAAACCAAAAAAGCAGTTAGAAAATTGGAGCTCAGGAGAGGGAAATACTCTGGGTTTATAAATGTGCGGTTGTTGGCATCGAAAAGGAATTCCAAGCAATAGAGTGGTTGAGCTCTTTGAAGGGAGGGAGTGTGGTGTCTCAGAAGACCAGACAAGGTAGTTTACCAAAGAGGAGGGAGCACTGGATGGTGTCTAATACTGCTGAGAGGTCCGTGAAGGATTCAGTGTTGTATTTAGCAAATAAAAAATCTTAAAAAAACAAAAAAAAAAACAAAAAAAAAACCAGTGTTGTATTTAGCCAAGTGGAAGTTGTCAGTTACCTTGGCAAGATCAGTTTCAGTGATACACTGGGAGTGAAACCCCAATTAGACTGAGTCAAAGAGAGAATGGGAAGAAAGGAATTGGAAACGAGGGGTATAAACAACTTTTGAGAGACATTTAGAGGGAAAGGAGAGAAGAGAAGTGGAGTGGGGAAGGCAGGGTCAGGAGACATTTTATTCTTTAAGATGGAGGAAGCAACCACATTTTTAAAAAGGTTGAGGGCAGTCATCCAACAAAGAGGGGGAAATTAGTGACATAGGAGACAAGGGACACTTGCTGTCATGATCATTTGAGATTGGATGAGATTGGATACAAAAGTGACAAAACTGGCTTTAGATAAGAGCATGCATAGTTCATCTCTAGTGGTGGCAGGCAGAAAGGCAGAAGATATGGGAACAGATCCTCATGTGCTTAAATTTGGTGTTTTTAAATACTTTTTATTTATTTTTTAAAAATTTCTCCCCAGTGAAGAAAACACAGTTCAGGGCTACCCAGTAAGGAACCCTGGCTTGCCTAGATAGACAACCCTACTTTTTTTCACTCCAAGAATCCATTTTAGAAGGGAGAGGTCCACTTCTCTTTGTGGTTAAGACATGTACCCTTGGTTTTTCTAGTTTCAATTTCACCATATCATTTCTAATTATAACAGTCTGGCAATTTCCCTTCCTCTTTGGACCTTGTGTTACGTCAATAGTCATGGAGAGTGACCCTGCATCCCCGCCCAGTTCCATTTCCCCCACAGGGTTCTCTTCCCGCCACCTGCTTGCTCCTTTCTAATCTAGTCTCCAGTATTTCAGTTTTCTCAGCTGTGAAGAAAGATGACAGTTTGCTCTCCACCTCCAAGGCTGAGAGTTTAAATAAGTCTAAGAAGTTCAATGGTTTTAGCCCATCTAAAGTAATGAAAGAAGAGGAAAGTGGGAGGGTCAGACAGGAGAAGAAAGAGG
Source organism: Meles meles (assembly GCF_922984935.1). Lineage (NCBI taxonomy): Eukaryota > Metazoa > Chordata > Mammalia > Carnivora > Mustelidae > Meles > Meles meles. The sequence goes on along the minus strand of NC_060066.1, from coordinate 140,314,207 downwards.
AGACCGCTCCATTTGCTTGGACTGAGCCCCTACTCTACAATTTCAAAGCATGATATGGATGTGAGCTCCCAGATGTATTCTGTAACGGTGAGTTTAGACGGTCACAATAGTTTAAGAAATTGGGTGGCTCAGTTGGTTAAGTGTCCGACTCTTTTTTAAAGATTTTATTTATTTATTTGACAGAGAGAGAGATTACAAGTAGGCAGAGAGGCAGGCAGAGAGAGAGGAGGAAGCAGGCTCCCTGCGGAGCAGAGAGCCCGATGCGGGGCTCGATCCCAGGACCCTGAGATCATGACCTGAGCCGAAGGCAGCGGCTTAATCCACTGAGCCACCCAGGCGCCCCAAGTGTCCAACTCTTGATTTCAGCTCTGGGTCCTAGGATGGGCCCTCATCCTGCTCCATGCTCAGCGCCGAGTCTGCTTCTTCCTCTCCCTCTGCCCCTTCCCTTGCTCTCATTTTCTCTCTAAAATAAATAAGTCTTAAAAAAAAAAAAAAAGAAATTGGGTCACATTTATGTTATATGGACACACTTAGAATAGGTAGTATTTACTGAGTAATATCTATGTTCTAGACACTTAACTAAGTCCTTTCCATATGTCAGTCCTTGGCCTCACAATAACCTGAGATATGTATCCTTCTCCCCATTCAGAAACGGAGAGGTAAGAGAAAAAGAGGCTCACATAACATGAAATTTTGTATCCCTTCAGCTCTTCAGCATGAATGCCACTTTCCAAGCAAATATAGTCTGTATTTATTTATTTATGTATGGTTATGCAGGTGTATCCAGATTTAGCCCTGTGCCCGAGGGCTATTCTTCACTTTACAAGGAATTCATCATGATATTATTCATAAGCTACCCTAGAGTACTTGGGATCAATTTATAAAGCTTGATTTCCACACAATATTTCAAAAACATGTTTGCAGATTATTGAAATTCATATTGCTTACCACATGTTGGGCACTTTACCAGGTGACAAAAAAAAAAAAAAAAAAAAAGGAACAATGCAAAATTGCTCCTCCAAGGAGCTCTATTCTTCTCTATAGGAAAGTCATTCAATCTTTCATTCATTCAGTATTACTGAGTGCCTCAGGGCATGTCAAGTAATATAGTTTAGGTAAGCACAGATCAACCTAGAATTACAATACTTGCTAAAAAGAGATGCACATATAATGGCCTTTATCTCAAAGGTCATTTTAGAGAGTAGTTCAGGTGTTTACTTCTAGAGTCACTTACAGGCTTGTGAACTTGAACTAATTACCTAACCTCTTTAGGCCTTTGTCTCCAGTCCAACAAAATGAGGATGGGAAGAGTGTGTATCTTCTAGGGTTGCTATGAAGACCAGAAGGAAACATATGTAAAGTACTTAGAGCGGTGCCCAGCCCAGGTTGCTCTGCATGGGTTGTTATGATTAGTGTGATTTACCCGGTGCTAGAAGAATTTCTGATTCCTGACCATCACAACTCAACAAACGATAGTAAGTGCTCTCTGTAAGTTTTTACTGGACAGAACTTCCGTGAAACTTTATCGTGCCCCCCATCCCTGTAGACATATCTGGAGTAGCTTCAGATTCCTTTTCTGTCACATTCCTTAATTTTGAACCCAATGTCAAATCCATTATTGTCCTCTGCAGACCCCTTCCTATTTGTCTTCCTTGGGGCATAAAGGAAGCAGACAACTTTTTACATCCTGGACCATTAGAGTGATCTTTCATTATTTGTCCTTGGTAGAGCTCTTACCAATTTTACTCTTAAAAATGTTTTTTTATTATTTTTCTTGTTATCGAAGTAATATGTGCTCAACATGAAAACAATGCAAATACAGAGAACCTTGTAACAGAAAGTGGATAGGTGTAGTGATACCACTGAATATCCAGGGATAACCATTGTTAACTACTTCTTATATGTACTTCCAGATTTCCTCTAAGCACGTGTTTCATAACATGTATGTTTGAGACAAAAATGCAAATAAAAATGGGATCATGCAGCTATATTGTTTTGCAGTTTGCTTTTTTCACTTACAGATTTTGGACACCCTTCCATGTACAAGTAGATTTATCTTACTTTTATTGGTGGCTACATACAGTTTCCTCTTATAGATCTAGCAGAGCTTGCTTAAGTAGTTTCCCACTGGGATTCAGTTACTAGATTTACACACTATCACATGTTTTTGTTATTACAAACAATGCTACAACAAACATGCCTATACATATGTTTTTATATATAGCTGTAAATATTTCTGAACTACATCATTTTTGCATATATAAGTCTGAAGTATAAATTCCCAGATGTAGAATTACCTGGTCAAAAATCGCACACACTTATTTTTTCCAAAATTGCCAAACTGTCCTCCGAAGGGATTTGCCCAGTTTATACTCATGCGTATAGCATGTGTGAATATCTGTTTGTCCACATTTGACTATTTTCTGAGTATGACTTTTTTTCCTCAATTTATACCAATCTTGAAATCATGTTTCTCTCAGATCTAGAATCATGGTTTAAAGCCCAGGGAAGATCAAAACATGGAACAAAGTGTTTTTACAAACAGCAAAACATTCCAAATTAGTTATAATAATGGGGTGTTTTCAATCAAAATATTACACCACTAGATGTTAACAGTTTTAAAACTGCTCTAACCTCCCAGATGAGCAAATCTGGTACTGTAATTAAATCACTTACCACACAGCCCCTGCCCACACACCTCCTTCTTGGCTGGGTGTGTGGAATAGGAGAGGCTGCTGGCATGTGAGCGACAGGGCAAGGAAAGTGAGAAAGCCAGAGGTCAGATGGGCTCAAAATCTGATGTCATGTTGTAACTAGTCTAGAACAGTTCCTTGTGCGTGCTCTGGACCTCTGTTCATACTCTTCCCTGCCAGGACTTCCCTTCTTCACTTTCCGGGCCTGATCCCCCAAGGCTCACTATGCTAGGGTCTATTCCATCCCCCTCCTCTCTCCCAAGCCCTTCTTGCAACCCTAGAAAACCATTCTTTTTAAGGCCTTGTTGTATCCAAACACACACCTTCCTGAGTACCCCCATCGCATTTTGTGCAGCATGTTTACAAAGAACACTCGAACACTGAGTAAATGTTGATCGAACATTCGCTAACATGGAGGGATCCTGATACCGATGAAACTTCCCATTGTTCACAGAAAAGGGTGAATTCCGACAAAAGGAGATACTGAAGGATTGGCTGGAACTATTTGTTTTGCTATAAACCAACAATTCCAAACATCCCCCCGGCCTCATTTCTTTATTCCTGCTTCTCCCCACCCATGAGAAAGACGGGAAATCCATTTCGATCTTACAACAAAAACAAGAGGGAAAACTATCAGGTTGGAAAACACCTCTTAGCAGAAGACAACCTTCCATCTGCCTGTTTGAGACACAAGACAATTCTGACAAAAAAAGAATGGGGGGGGGGAGAGCAGATTCGGATTAAAACAAGAACGGACTCTCCACTCTATCTTTAATAGCAGAGACGGAACAAATGAGGTTGGGAAGCTACTCGTGCCAAGATAAAGTTGTGACTGCCCCAGATCCGAGGCAAGTACTTTCTCCTTGGGTTGGAAGCTGCTTAAATGACTTCTACGCAATTTCCCCCCCTACCATTTCATTGCCTTTCACGTTAGGTCTTAATATCAGAGTTTCAGTCAAAAGGATAGACCCAGGAAGGGCGAAGGTTGCTGACCCTGCCCCACTCCCGCCAGGGGACAGCGGCTGCCTGGCACGGCGCCGTGTTCAGGTAGGCGTTTGACAGGTAAGTCTTTCGGCGACCAGCGATCTTCCCCGCCCCATGCACCTGCTTGGCGTCTGGCAGCCTCTCGCCGCTGGTCCCGGATCCTGGGCCACCTAACCGGCCGCGCAGCCCCCTCCGGTGAGGCCAGCCCGCTGCGGGCGCGGCCGGCCGGCAGGGGGAAAGCGCTCGCCGTCACATGGAGGCCCGGGCCCGCCCCATTGGCTGCGGCCGAGCCAGTCGCGGCGCTCGCTGGCTGCGGTTGGTCCCGGAGCTGCAGCGCCTGCACGGGCCCGGAGTCCATGTTACGCTTTGTCTAATTCCCCCCGTTACAGAGTCATGTGCTGCTGCTCCCGTCGCCGCCGCTGCCGCCGCCCGTGGTGCCCCGGCTCCTCCGCCGCGCTTCGAGGTGGCAGCCGCGGGCGGGGCCTCGGGAGCAGGGTCCAGGGCGCCGCGCGCCTTCGCCGCCCCGGCGCGTCCCGGTGCAGCCGCCGCCCGCCGCAGGTGATGCCGCCACCTCCCGCCTCAGCATAAGCCGTGGCTAGGCGGCCAGGCTGCTCCGGCTGCCCCCCAAGGTTGGTGCGCGCCTCCCCGGGGCCGGGGCCGGGGCCGCGCAAGTGGGAGCCGCCCCGGAGGCGAAGCGCGCCCCTTCCCCGGCGCAGGCGTCCTGCCCCGCGGCGGGCGCGGAGGCTGCGGCCGGGAACTCGCAGCGAGGGGCGGGGGCCGGGGGGGGGGGCGAGGGCGGCGCGCGGGGTAGCGCGGGTCTCCCGTCTGCGACCGCCCTGGCCCGGAAGATTGTGCCGCTCCCGGCAAGCTGGAGCGGCGGGCGCCGCGGACGCCTGGGTCGGCGGCGGTATACCCCAGGAGAGGTGGGTGCGGGCTGTCCCTCTTCGGCTCCCCCTCACGCGCGCTCCCTCCTCTCGCCCCCGTCCGCGCAGTCGGGAGGGCGGGGAGACCCGGTTTCGGCTCCGCCGATTCCTCCCGGAGGTGGGTGTTTGGTGTCTGGCCTTGCTGGCCCGGAGCCCAGAAGGTGAGCCCTTTAACTTCTCCCAAAACGCCTCCCCCTCGCCTGCTTCCCGCGCTGGGTGGGTTGGGCGGGGAATGAGGGCAGCGCCCCGCCCCCCGCGCCGGAGGGAGGGAGCTGGGGGCCCGCAGGTGCACCCTGCCCGCCGCGGGCCATCTCCGGGTTGGGTACCGGTATAATCCGCTTCTAGCTTGTTTGAAGGCGTGGGCACTTGGGAACTGGACTTCTTGCTCGGATCCTGGCGAGGGGCTTGGGAAGGAGGGTTGGGGGAAGTTGCTTCTGGGAGGGTTGGTAGAGGCCTTCCTCTTAATGTCCCCCCTAATTTGGGGTATCCTTTAGGGATAAAGAAATTAGGGTTTTGGCTTTAGGTGGGCTGTTTTTTGTTTTTTGTTTTTGTGTTTCTTAAAAAGCCAGCCGCAGTGAAGAAGAGCTGCTGCAGGTTCGAGGGAGGAGAGGTAGGTCCCTGCTATCGAGGAAGAGGTGGGGATTTGCGGTCCCAGTGGGCACGCAGTTGGGGGGTTGTGTGGCAGAAGGTGTGTGGGGGGGGGGATATGGCTTCAGGAAAGAAAGAAGCCAAAGGTGATGGGGAGCGACCACTCAAGAGGTAGGCAGAAAGATGGAGAATAGATACTGGGGAGTCCTAGCCGACTGCGGGGCCCAACTTGAGCTTCTTGGACTCATACATGGCACCCTCTGCTTTGCAGAGTTTCTCCTTTCCTCTTACTTGAATTTGAAAAATATTTCTTGTTAAGCAGAGAAAGCTCTGAGGACCTATTTTGAAAGAGCTACAGGAGTAAGGAGAGAGCTGACTTCTGGGAACTTTCTCTAGCTCTGATAATAAAATTCCACTCGGGCGTCGTTTATTGAGCACCTATTTTGTGTTCTCTGCCGGACTTTGGAAGAGTCTGGATAGGCAAGGCATTGCTGTCTGCAGTAATGGTGAGGGCTGTTTATCTCAGAAACAACCAAAGGGCAGTTTTAAGTGCCAAGGATGACAGTGATTCAGACCTTCCCCTCCCACAGCTTCTGGGACCTCTGCTTTTTACTAACCCGTGGGAAGAATCCTGCACCATAACCGGTAAATGAGGTCTTTAGACAATTCTTTTTATTGTCCACAAACACTGACTAAACACCTGCCATCAGCTAGGAAAGGGCTAGAGTTGTCACTTCTCCTGTCTTCCACACCATTTGACTGAGACCCTGTTAAAATGCCAAAGCGAGAGAGGAAAGATCCTGAGATGAGCTAAAGTAAGGATCCAGTAAAGTCAATTAGGAGTGTTAGATCTCTGTAGGTTAGGAAGGGAGCCTCCCATGATTAAGTAATTCCTGGAGTGGGGCGGGGGGTGGTGGGGGGGGGGGTGGTGGTGATGGTGGTGGTGAAAGGATTCCAAATCATGAATTGGCATGGTTTACTTATGTATTTGAACATTTAATCTTAGATTTGTCTCGTTTTTATTGAGGGTGTGTGTGTGTGTGTGTACTTCGTTGATTAAAACTTAACACATTAGCAGGTGTAGAGGAGACTGTCCTTAGATGACCCGGTCCCCTAGTCTCTTCTGTTAGTGGATGATGAAACAAACAGGGGAAGTATGGAGCCATCTTCAAATCTTTTCCTCCTTGCCAAGGTCTACAGAATTTTAAAAAACATGGTCAAAACTTGGCCTTTTCCCCTTAACATTTATATTGTGCTGAGCTTTTTTGATTAATTTCACAAAATTTTGATGTGTTTGTCCTGTCCCAGTAGCTGAATTGTTTTGATAGCTCTATGATGGAAGTTAGACTTGGTTCAATCCCAGTTGTGTAGGTAGATTGGCACTCTGTATCAAAAAGCCAAACTTTTGTTCAGACTGTGTACTCATGATCACATATGTTCTTGAAATGGTAGTTGGTAAGGGATTTCATGTATTTTCCATGTGTAATTGGAGCTGATGTTTGACATTCTAAGAAATACGAGTCAGTATTTATGGAGCGCCAGCAGCAAACAGAGAAACACAGTGGGTGCTGCGGTTCCTTAACAAGGAAGGAGAGGATGCGTGTACAAACAGAGAGCCAGGAAGACAGGTACCGGGTGAGGACACCACCAGAAGCAAAGGATTATTTTTTTCTAAATGTCAAGGTATCGTGGAATGGAAAGGGTTTTTTGGAGCCAGATCAAAGTGCTGTGTGCTTTGGGGAAAGGGGAAGGAGCATGTATTAGGGGAAGCAATGAGCTTTGTCACAAGTCACAGATAGTAAATAGGTTTGCCTGGCTAGCGCAGAGAACATGACTGATGAAGGTGGGGAGAATCTAGTTAGTGGAAAACTTGAACCACAGGTCAGTGGTGTTAATCATTTGCCTCAAAAAGAGTAGTTCTCAACAAGGGGTGATTTTGCCTCCCAGCAAGCATTTGGCAATGTCTGGAGACATTGTTTTTTTGTTTTTTTGGGTGGGGGGGTGTCATAGCTGGGAGACAGGTGCTACTGACATCTAATGGATAGTAGCTGAATATCCCTCCTGCCATGCCCAGGACAGCCCCCACCCCAAAGAATTATCCTGGCAAAAATTCAGTATTGCCAGGGTTGAGAAACCATGATCTAGACACTAACCAGAAAGGTTACCATGAAATGAAGTTACATCTCAGAATAGGCCCTGTAGGAGGTAGTTCTTGATGTGTGAGGAGGGGTGTCAAGGTTGGGAAGCCAATCTAGGAGATTTCTCCTGTGCTCAGGCCTGAAGTGATTGGGATCTGGGCAAAACCTAATCAGAGGAAAGGGGCATTTTCAAGGGATCGTGGCAGATGAGCCAGCAGAACAGTGATACTGGGTAGGTGGGGAATCACAGACTCAATTGGAATTTTAGAGAGGTTCTGGTCTAACTTCTTTAGTAAATTCTCACACTTGCTAGGCAGCCTCTATTTAACCACCCTTAGAAACAGGGAACTCTGTACTTATGAGGACATGCTCTTGTATCTTTGAACTATGTATGATAATTATTTGAGCTGAAGACTGCCTCCTGGAAACTTCCCACATCGGCAGGACAGCACTTTGACATCTTTCACAAAGATAGTATGATGTATCCTTCCCCTTTTCTCAGTGCAAATAGTCCACTTCTTTTCATAATCCTGTGTGGGACATGGTTTCTAGATGTCTTACCTGTCAGCTTCTCTCATGGAGGGTAACAGTGTCTGGAATTGAATGCAATTATTGAACTGTGTTCTGGTCAACAAAGAGTATAGTCGGACCACTGTTTACTGAAACCAAGGCATAAGCATCTGTTTACTACAATTTAAACTTACAAAACTCCTTTTTTTTTAATAGCATGTAGCTAGTACAGATCCATGTATAGATTCTGTCCAAATAGTCAAAACACCCAGACACTCTGTTGTGTGAGCTGCTGTATCCCTGTATTCATTGGGCAGATTTTTGTATGTGTGTGAAATCGAATGGAAGTTTTTTGGGTTTTGTCCATATTCAGTGCTATCCTATTTCTTTTGGTCCAGTCTGAAGGTCTTTGAGATTTTCAAATCTTGCTTCTGCCTTATAATCCTATGAGAGAGGAGTAGAGGATGACTTTGCCAAAAGCTTTGTAACCACTTGTATTAATACTGTTCGCAACCCAGTAGTTTGGCACTATGAGTCCGATTCTGGACCTGGGATGCTGAGTGATGGAAGTGAATTCCAGGGATTGATTGGCCCTTAGTTTAGGAGCTCCTGAGAAATCTGTGTTTGTGGTCAAACTGCATTGTACCTGTGATGCCCTTTTGAAATTAATTTGAGTCTCTTGCAAGATTCTGAAATCTGTACTCCATCCTCTGGAGTCTTTGTAATTCTGTTTAGACATCTGGAAGAGAATTTCTAACGTTCTATGCAAATCTGAAGTTTGCCAGATCAGAGTTGCTTTTGAAATTTGTGAAGAGGTAAATAGGATAAGTGGTACCAAACAAAAAACGCATGGACTTGGTTCCCACTCTGGCCAAGCTTTTTTTTTTTTCCTTTTCTTTTTGTTAATATGCCCAAGATAACTTCATTAGTGACAACTTTACATTTGGGGAAGGAGAGGGGATTGGGGCTTAGAAACAAGCCTTTTTTCCCAGAATTGGGGTTTAGCTTGTCATTGGTATCATTTCATACTTACCAGATTTCATGTGTCATCTCTGAAATGACATTAGGAAATCACCATGCGCAGATGTCTTTTGAAGCAGGCAGTTCAGAAAGAACTTAGTGCCAAGTTCTCTAAATGTTCTAGATCTATCTAACAAACTAGATTTAAATAAATTATTTGTTTGGGATGGTAGCCATCCAGCATCGAGAGCGCTAGAACAAAATTCCAGATCTCACAGCTAACATGCACCTTCTTTGTCATAAATGTCCATTGTGCCCCGATCCCCTGCTGGTGTGTTATCTGCCCAGATGATCGGTCTGTTTGCTCTCCCTTCCGTTCTGGTCCACATGGAACAGCTGTCCATGTCCTCTGGAGATGAGGGATATTCCTGAGAGAAGAGGGGATGTTTGTGAAGATAGGAGATTTCTTGAGAGAAGAAAATACTGGAAAACCCTTAGTTACTGTCCTTTTATCCTATCAAGGGCTGTATCAAACATGAAGTCACCTTGGAATTAAGGATGCGATGAACCATTTGAATAGAAAGGTAGAATTTTATGGAAGGTATCAACACTTGAATTTCATAGATAAGAAAATCGAGGCCCAGGGAGGCGATGTGACTACCTATAGCTTACACAGGAGTGACAGAGCAGACATTAGAACTCATCTGCCTTAAGGACCACAAATAAAAGCTAAGGATAGAAAGATTTCTCCTCTGCTTGGAGGTGTGTAAACAGTGGGTCCCTCAGGCCTTATTTACATAATTGATCCAAAAGAAGGAGCACACAGTGGAATTTCTAGGTTTACAGATGACAGCAAGCTCTTCTGAATTATGAAATAACTAACCAGTGGGGATTTACTCCAGGGAAACCGTATTAGAGTATGTGAGTCATCAGAAGACTTGCCTGTGAGCTTCTCTCTGGGCAGTAGGAGGTCAGGTGCTAAGAAAGAAATTACGGAACTGTCAAAGGGTGGTGTTTTGGTGGCAAAACCCAGGAAGGGACTTTGAAAACACTTTCCACAGTGTTGTCCCAACTTGCTCTTGCAGATTAAAAAGACAGGAAACACTAAGCTCTATCAAAAAGATTTTGGGGGAAAAAAACAAAAAATGATCATGGAAACTAAACAGAAAACAATCTTATTTGTTTTTTTTTAAGATTTTATTTTTATTTGTCAGAGAGAGAGAGAGAGGGAGAGAGGGATCACTGGCAGATAGAGTGGCAGGCAGAGTCAGAGGGAGAAGCAGGCTCCCCGCTGAGCAAGGAGCCCGATATGGGATTGATCCCAGGACGCTGGGATCATGACCTGAGCCGAAGGCAGCTGCTTAACCAACTGAGCCACCCAGGCGTCCCCATCTTCTTTGAATTTCTACTATGCTTTGTTCAAAGCTGGGATGCCTACTTTAGGAAAGACACTGGAGCTGGAACAACCAATATAATGGTACCTGGAAAATGTAGACATTCCTGCTGGAATGGAAGTTCCAAAAGGACAGGGCCTTGCCTGTCTGCTTTCCTGATAAAAATACTGGGATTTTTAGTATCTGGAAAGAAGACAGGGAGATGTTATTGAAACCTGTGAAACCACAAGCTTAAGGTCAGAGGAACCTGGAATGTTCACCAAATCCCAGGAAGCTGGAATGTAGTTTGCCTGCCTCGTCTCTTGCTCCGGGTCTCTGTCAGCGTGATGAGGGCAGGGGCGTATCTGTCTTGTTCTCCACTGATTTCCTAGTGTCTTGCACATGGCAGGCCCTCCATTCATGTTTGTTCCCTAAAGGAACACCCGAAGAGGTACACCTTACAGGTTTATAATACAGAAATCCAGGTTGAAGTTAAAAAAAATACGACACCTGTTTTCCTCAGCCCTGCCTGGGTCTCATCTGAGTAGTCTGGGGAATATTTTAAAGTTACTTGAGCCCCAGGTATTGAATCAAAATCTCTGGGTGTGGAGTTTCATTTTGAAAAAGAGCTCTTTCTGCCATCAAGTGATTCCATATGTAGAGCTGAGAGTGAGAACCACTGTCTTACAGAGCTGTACCCAAAGGCTGGATACTGACTGAGACACTCTCAGAAAGGTTTTGAAACACTGGAGGCTGACAGGCTCACAGTTAGTTACCAAGACAGACACGGAGCTCTGTGGATACGTCTGTATCCTGGCCCTTCGTGCCTCCATGAGGTGCTGCGCCCTGCACTGGATGGCATAATGGGGCCAACTGGAAGTCCATTTCCAGCGGGCACCCATGGCGAGAGTTGCCCCAGCCTATGGGGAAGGAAAAGAACGGTGACAAGGGAGCAGCTTTTCAGTTTTGATTTTAATGCTGCGTTTCCTCAATTCAAAAGGTCTTTTAAAAATCTTGGGTTCTTCCTACTTTGAGGTATTAATTTTTTTCCTCTTGTGAAGAATGGTGATAGTGTGGTTTTTCGGGTCACTTCTTGGTCGCCGAAGCCCTGGCAATTTTATGATAGTCTTCCTTTTAGATTTTACTAGTTTGAAATCAAGTCTGGGAACTATCACTGCTCTGAGGCATTCAAGATGTCCGTATTCACCTGTGGACATCTCCTGCTGGGCCAGGCTCACACACGTCAACGTTAGATTCCATTATGAACATTTCTTAAAACCCTTTTTACTTTCCTCTTCTGCTTGCTGGTAATCGTTAGGAACATTGCCAGAGAAGGCTTCACTTCCCCGGCAACCCATAAATTCCTTTGCTAAAATCTCAGCATCAACAGATCACCAACACTGCAATGAATTCTACAAAGCAGGAGAAGAAAGGAAGTGCAAGACAGCCATTCTCTCTGAAGGATGTTGATCACCAGAGCTGCTTCTCCAGATCTCATGCAATGGAGACAGGACAGACTCATGCCCAGCACATCAGGCATGAAGTACCATCAGTCAAAATTTTGTCACTGATTGTTCCAAGCTTAGTTCTGAGAAGTATTTGAAAATTAAAATTCATTGGAAAATGGTATCTGTGACACTACCCTGCCGAATAAGCTTTTAAAATCAATTTATTATCAGATATAGCTAGTTTTTTTTTTTTTTAAGCTGGTCAAGAAGCATTTGGACAATTTGTGGAATATCCCAAATTAATGCTAATAACTGTTTATTAGGTATTTCTTGCTTGTCCAAACCTATGCCTTGGAATTTACATGCATTCTCATTCAATCCTTAGCTCTCACCTTACAGATGAGGTAACTGAGGCTTGAGGTTATGTGGTTTGCAAAAAACAAACCAACAAACAAAAACAGGTGGTGGAGGTGGAATTTGAAGCTACTTTTGTCATTTCAAAGCCCGTTCTCTTATCTACTGTTCTCATTTTTATTTCTCTCTGTTCATTTTATGGAACCTATTCATATTCTTGGCAAAAAAAGAGAGAGAGAGAATGGGATTTTGAGGTACAGAGGGACCTTCCAGCCTGTCTGGGTTGTGCTCCTCATTCAGGGATGAGATCTGAACCTGGCAACTCAGCCCGTGAGGAGGAGGGCGTAGTGGTACCGGGGTGTCCAGGCTTCCGGGCCAGTGTTCTCACCAGCACACAGCGTTTTCAAAAATAAAAGCCAGCGTAAAACCACTTGAGGGTAAGTTGATCCTGGAATGGAGAGGGTATTTTAAAATCACTTGTTCTGGTGACTTCTCTAGTCAGTTCTCTTGTCACCAGTGTTGCCGATGGAGTGCCACTTGTAGTGGTATACGTTGTAGGAGTTTACTCCTCGGGAGATGTGACCTTACAGCAGCTGCTGTGCATAAATACATACAGACGTAGCTCGTGTTTATAAGGGGTTGCCTCCAAGTGCTTGCGAAACTCATGACATAGCAAACATATGCAGGGAAACAATAAAAATCCTATCTTTGTCCTCTAAATAAACAGTGAATCCGTCACTATCCATATACCTAGATCACATATTTATACTCCATTCGTCGATTTATTCTGCTCAAGTATAATCATTTCAGGGGAGTGGATTCATTCTGTTAGACTTTCTACTTCAGCGGTTTTATTTTTCACGCTAACATCTTAGCCAATAATGAAGTACAAGTCAGGAGACGGTCTACGGTGTTAATACCGCTTGCTCAAATGCACCCCCGTCCCATGGACATGTGCCCAGAGAGGGAGGGATGTGTTTCTCTCTCTTTAACCTAGTTCTTTTCAGATGTCTTTCTATTATGGTACATTTTCTTCTCTCTTCATTCTTTTCCTTACACGTTATTTGTACATGGCAAATGCTGTACGTAGCCGAAACTTTGTAATCCTATCTGTAGTGTAGTTTCTGCACCAACCAGGAGGAGCCTTAGTGTTGGGAGGCCAGCTCTGCCCTAGGGTCTCAAAACAAATGCCAGGCACCACCTGAAGTGGGCCTCACAGAGGACGTTCTGTGGCAACTGGTTCTCAGCCTCCGGGTAGGGTGATCAGGAGGGAGTAGGGTGGACATGGGCTGAACTAGAAAGTGCCGGTCTGTCTAAAGGGGCTCTGTTTAGCTGATCTGTTCAGCAGCCAATTGTTGCCATATGGGAATGTGGGTAAGTCTTGCCAGATCTTCTGATTTTTCACTGTAAACTAGAAATCTGGATTATTACTTTAAAATCTCCTGATTTTAAAAGATTGGCTAACTCAACATTTTAAATAAGAACTTCCTGCAGACCAAACAAAATGGCTTTGTGGGCTGGATACAGCCTGAAAGCTTTACGTCCTTAGAGATAGACAGCCCTTAGTGGCCAAGTAAACAGAAGCCCGGGATGTGAGTAAAAGCGCAGTACCCTTGGACAATCAATTTAAATGGAAACAGATCAGAACATTGTTCTCTGCATCCCCTCCCCCATACACACACAAAGCAGAAAAGCAACAACAACAACAATAACAACCCCAGAAGCCGCATACTTGTAATGGTAACAATTAATGCCCTTTAAATTTGTTACACTATCTTTCTGGAGTGAATTCATGTGAGGCATTATCTTGATTGAGGAGTAGTAGACTCAGTGACAATCGCGTAGTTTGGGAATGAAGCATGGAGGCCTGGGTATGGGGGCAGAGGGGGCAGGTGGGCCCAGGAATAGAAAACGAGGGGTAAGCGCCAGTTGGAGGTAAAGAAAGATCATCTACCCTCCGAAGATACGGGAAGAGGAGCGTTTATTTGTATCACAAACTCGATCTGGGGTAATAGAAAGCAGAGGGCGAGACAAGTAGAGTCCTTACAGGGGAAAGGGAAAATTGACCTGATAAATATTTAGAAGTAGGGTAGAATCTCTGTGGGTGGGCAGAGAGCCATTATGTTGCCATTCCTTCTGGGAGCGCGTTAATTTGTGTTGTGGCTCCTGCAAAAGGAGAATTGGAGTGGAAAGGAAGGGTTCCCATCCGAAAGGAGCATCCAGAGGCAGGAAAGATTACAGAGTGGCTGATCACCAAAAGGAAGCCAGGAGAGCCGGCAAATGTCTGCCCTGTAGAAAGTTGGCTGGGTTCGCGTACAAACTGCAGCGGCGTCCGAGGGGTCCGCCCGGCAGCCCCCAGCTCCCCCGGGGCTCTGGACATCAGCTTATTTTGCTTGTGGATGGCTGGTGTGCGCAGCACGACTTGGAGCGGCCCCCACGGTCCCTTTGTGTGAAGTCAGCGGCAGCACGACTGCGTCTGCCTGGTCGGCGCGATGTTGGGGAGCCGCGGAGGCTGGGTTTCTGCCCCTGCTCCCTTGAGGGGCGCCCCTGTGCAGGGCACGACCTCAGACCCCTGCTGTGAGCCGCTAGTGCCGCGGCCTTCATCTGTATCTGCTCTTCTGGGGAAGAGCCTTCCTCGTTTCCGTGAGTGTGTTGGACAAACGCCTGCTCAGAGAGGAGGGGGTACTTGAGCAGACCCTCTTAGTAGCTGAGGCTAGACTCCTAGCCTGCGACGGGATTTTTAATAGCATTGTTCTCTTAATCATCCCAAGTGTAGCACATTGTTCCTGGAATTTCAGCATTTTCTGGGAAGGAAATCTTTTGATTCATCAGCAGGTTTTATTCCAGCCCATAGGACTGTCATCCCTGTGTGAGCTGAACCATGGCCCTGTCAGCTGGTGTAACTTTTAAGTTTTTAATGCTTTGGTTCCTTTCAGAATAAAAAATGCATTTTTAAAAATGTGTGCCCCCCCCCCCCATTAGTTAGTTTAATGCAATGAAAGTCTTTGGTTTTTGTTTTTGTTTTTCATTACGGAAGCCAGTTTGCAGTATTGAGAGAATGGGTGCCGATTTCCTTGCACTCTTGCTGGGAAGAAGAATTCTTCAAATTCCACGTTTGTTCTTCCAGGGACTCTAGTCCACAGATGGAAATCCTGGAAGATCCTATCAGGAAGTGAAACCTGTAAATAATCTTTGTGCTGGTTTGGGGCAATATGGATAAACAAATTTATATGAGAAGTCTTCTTGAACCTTCTTGTAAAATACACTTGCAGAACACAGTCTTAGAGAGGAATGCCATTCTGGAAATAATAGGACACACTTAGGTAGTACTCATACCTGCAGGCACTGTTTGGAGCACTTTGCATGGAGTAACTCATTTGCCCCCCCCCCCCCCCCCTGTAGCCTAGGGCCCTGAAGCTGAGTTCTGCAGTCTGGCTGCACTTCCCCATGACCTTGAGTAGCTGAGGGACTCAGGGCCATACACCGGCAGTGGCCCAGCAGTGATGGGAACCCAGGCCCTCGGTGGCTTCAAGATCTGTGCTTGTGAGGACCGCATTCTTGCCTCTCACACTCTCTCACAAGCAAGGATCACAGATTTGCTTTAGAAACTCCTTTGCTTCCCACATTACCTTGGCTTTAAAGTCAGGATCAAGATTGGATTTCAAGAAAGAATGACAATTTTGCCCCTTTCCCAGTTGCTCCTCCCCAAACCAAATGAACACAGTTGTCAGGAGGCGGTTTCCATCCAGGAACAGAAAGCCGCACCTCTTCCTGGACCGGGCTGCCAGCACACCACAGGGATCCTCCTCGGGATCCCCACTGGGGCCTCACTGCTGCTGACAGCCCTCACCCCTGGCACCAGCACTGTTTTTAAGAGCACAAAAACGGTTTTACCTTTACCTTTACAACTAGTGGATTTGGAGTGCTTCTGAGAACATTTTGAAAATCACTTTCCACACTGGATGTAAGGCAGTGGGAGGTCCATGGATCTGGAGCTTGAGGACTTGAGAGCTGGTGTTGGCCCTGGCTTCTCCTGATGATGTGGCCTTGGATTTAGTTCATGTTGGGTTTCATCAGGTTTCATCTCCAGGAGGAATGATGGAGGGGATTGTAACAGCAGTGTGCCTGGTTTGAGGAAAAGCAGGTGCCATTGGACAGGACAGTCGTTTGTCCACAACAGTAGCTGTGTGTGTCAGGCAGTGAGGAGACCGGCATGGCCTGTGTGAGCCGTGGCCGTCATTGTCCATGGGTGAGTGGTGAGGGGGATGCTTGGAAGTACTTGGGAAGGCTTGTGTTGATTTGAACGTCTTTCCTTTCCTGTTCGCTTCTTACCTGTGTTACAGTGTGGACGATCGTGTGGGTGTCAGCTCTGTTTCTGGCCTAAACTCCTTTTCCTTGGCTTTTCCCCCTCCTACGTTGGGCTCGCCTCCAGTTTGCCTACAAAGTGCTGTTTGTTGTCAGGGTGAAGCAGGCAATTCTCTGGGCAGCGACACTGTGGCTGCGGGCAGTCACTGTAGTTCAAAGCAAAAAGTCAGGCTGGAGTAGGAGGGACACTGACATGGCTTGTTCGTTAGAATTTTGTACAATAGTTTTTGAAGGAAGAAAGGGGAGTAAGAGATGACTTGTCAATAGAAATATTATGAAATACCCTTCACGACAGAACAAAACTGGGTAAGGAGAAAGGGCATTAAGAAATCACTGCTTATTTGAAAGCAAATGCTTTTTGAGCTGTGTGTCATACACTTCGTTCCTGTAGCTTAGGAAACAAAAATGAATAAGAAACGGTAATGAAAAGCTGTCCTCTTGGTGAATTTTTAGGTGGTCCATATTGAGCCAGACATTTTTCATGCCTTGTCTTCACTTCAGTCATGAAGGTAGATATCATTTATCATTGTTACATTTCAAAGATTACAAAGTTGAGGCACAGTGTGTTTAAATAACCTACTGAATAAAAAGCCCTTACACTGAGGATTGCAGCGCTGGGTGTACCGAAAAGAACTACACTTGGAACCTGGATCTGTCCCTGATCCACAATATAAAACATGAGGTATGGATGCCCCTGCTCTTGATGGGGACACTGGCGTGCAGACAGTGCCGTACAGTTCTTCACAGCATCCACTATATATATGGTAGCTCCTACGTGAGCTACATTTTTTTTTTGGATGTTTGCTCAGAGTAAAGGAGAGACTGATTTTTAATTGAAACGATCAGAGAAGGGGCACTTGGGTGGCTCAGTCAGTTAAGCGTCTGCCTTTAGCTCAGGTCGTGATCCCAGGGTCCTGGGATGGAGGGGTCCCCCCCCCCCCCGCCTCAACATTGGGCTCCCTGCTTGGTGGGGAGTGTGCTTCTCCCTCTGCCCCTCACCCTGCTTATGCTCTCTCTCCCTCCCTCCCTCACTCTCTCTCAAATAAGTAAATCTAAAAAAAAAAAAAAAAAAAAAAATCAGGGGCGCCTGGGTGGCTCAGTGTAGGTTAAAGCCTCTGCCTTCCCCTCAGGCCATGATCCCCGGGCCCTGGGATTGAGCCCCACATTGGGCTATCTGCTCAGCAGGGAGCCTGCTTCCTCCTCCTCTCTCTCCCTGCCTCTCTGCCTGCTTGTGATCTCTGTCTGTCAAGTAAATAAATAAAATCTTAAAAAAAAAAATCAGAGAAGATTTCACACACACAAAACTACTTCAGAAAATTAACTTGAGCAGGGCCTTAAAGGATGTGAAAGATGCTGACTGGTAGAGAAAGGGTGGCAGATTGAGGGGACACTGGGGCAGTGAAGTATGGAGATGCGAAAGCAGCATGTAATGTGTTTGGGGGTTGGTGCTCTGCCAGAGGGAGAGATGTGGGAAGAAAGGATGGCAGAAACAGTTTGGGACAGATTTCAGAGGGCATGGAGTGTCCTGCTAAGGAATTTGGACCTCATTCCATTGCCTTGGAAGGTTATTCCACTAAAGGTTCATGAGAAGGGACATTGCTTGCTTCAGTCTCTGACTTCAGCAACTTTAGTCGTGGCATGAATAAAGGAGTAGAATACAGTAGAGGTTTCCCTAGTGCGGCTGCACCTCAGGGTCCCCTGGGAGTTCAGACGGACAGTTTCACAGACTCACTCCCAGCAGTGATTCAGATGGTGTAGATCCGGGGTGGGGCATGGGCTGAATGGCCATGTTTATAAGGCCCTGCAGGTGTGTCTGAGTGCAGCCAGATCAAGGACTAGGTCCTGTGGGCATTGGGACATGGGAGATGGAGCCTGATTATAGGTTTGCCATTGTTTGAAAGATTTTTAAGCCATGGGAGGGGGCCACTAATCAATGCTTGGGTAAGATAATTCTCACAACTTGGTCATTTTCACATACATTTTCCTGTACATATCAAGAACGTAGTGTGGCTCTACTCTTTATGCCTTTGTGTTACATTTGCCTTTTCCCCTTTATTTAGAAGGAAATGGAATATGTAGGATTTCCTTGGTGACTGTTGATCAACAGTCTCTCAGAGCATGAGTTCTAGAGTCCACTGCCTGGGGCAGGGTGGCTAGAGGGCTCCCAGTTCTGTCCAGTCTCTTAGGAGTTGAATGAAATGCTGCTCACTTGTGCATTTCCTGGGAGCCAGGCTGAACTTAAGCCATTTTTTCCTCAAGTGTTACAGACCTCTCTTACTCCCATTTCTTGAGGTCTAAATCAATTACTGACATTTAAAGTATAATTTCTGCTGGGAAGGCAAACAGCTCTACCAAGGGAGAAGCAATTTCTCAACATTAAAGAAATTAAATATTATAATTTATGCTTAGAAAAATAATGTTAGTCCAAGTTTTAGCTCTCTTCTCTCTTCCTTCTCTGCTGTTCTTTATCTGCCGTGTCTTTGCAAACCGTTCTCATGACCTTCTGCTTGTGTGGCATATTTGTAGTGGGGCCAGATTATACATACACCACTGACTTTTTCATCTGACCTCCAAATTCAGCCTTCGAGCCCCTTCGTTTCTTTGGATTTTGCTAACAAAATCTTCCTGTTGAAAGGAATATTATTTCTCATGGAACTTCACTGGTGGTGTGTTGCTTTTTGAAATTCAGACCTAAAGTCCCAAAATTTTAAACGTACCCAGTTTGCCATTGCTTACTTTACTTAGCTCAGCCTTGGCATCTTAGGTCTGGAGGTGGTTAATACCCATTGGCCATCATAGCCCCTCCCTGAAAATTAAAAGGAGCACAAAAATGAAACTGATTTTGTTTTTCTTCACCTCTGTTAATTTAACACATTTGGTCGGCTTGCCCTCATTTGCCCTTTTATACCTCCAAAATAATGTTATGTGCACATTTCTTTATAACAGAATGAGTGATTTTCAAGTTACTTTTGAACACTGTTCCTTGTCGTTCTTTTCTTCATCATACTAGTAGATAAAGCCCAGTGTTTTTCTTTCTAGCCTGCTTAATGCCTGTGTGGTTCTTGTTGCCACATAAGTTTCAGTTGATTTAGTGATCCTGATTTCATGGGACACTGTATCAAATGCTTCAGGAAGATCAAAGTACATGGGGTTCATTGCATTCTCTTCCCTTGCTAACTCATTTGTGCCGCAGCCAGGCAGTCTGGGAGCCTTGCAATCCAGGATTCTGCTCAAGGCAGGGAAGCAGCTCTTCTTCGTGGCATTTCCATTCTGCAGATATCTTTCCCTTTCTTTCCAGTATTCCTTTTTTTCAGCAACATGCAGCAGGGTGTTTATCTCTTACCCCTTAAAAGCATTTTTGCTGCAAAAAGGAAAAACTCTGAGCCTTTCATCTGCCATACCCATGGGAATATTCCGCCATGAACTTCCATGCTGGAAAAGCCCAATCCAATTATGCCTTATTGGTAGTGAAATGTGTTGGTTAAAAGTAGACTCTGTGGCCAGCTAGGCTGCCCAGGTTCTGGTATTTGCTAACAGTGTTACTTTGGACAAATTAGTATCTTTGCGTCTGTTTCCTGATCTGTGATACAGAGGTAGTGCTAATTTCTACCCCACAGGGTTGTTGTCGGGAATGATTTAGTCAAGACGTGTAAAGTGGTTAGAATTTGCTTTAGTTTAAACATTGATGAATAATCTTTCAAAAGTTTATAAACAGTGATATGTGTGACTCATTCCCTATTAACTCATATATTTTACTACCATCAGATGTGTACAGATGTTTATATATTTTTAAAATCTTTTTTAAAAACATTATTTTCTTGGTAGTGAACATTATATTTATTTGACTTGTTGGGGCTAATTCTTTTAAGTTGTTGGGTTTTTAATATATTATTTTTTAAATGGGTGCCTAAAGAGAATTAATTTTTTTAAAAAAAATATTTATTTATTTGACAGAGATCGCAAGTAGGCAGAGAAGCAGGCAGAGAGAGAGGAGGAAGCAGGCTCTCCATGGAGCAGAGAGTCCGATGCGGGACTCGATCCTAGGACCCTGGGATCATGACCCAAGCCGAAGGCAGAGGCTTTAACCCACTGAGCCACCCAGGTGCCCCAAGAATTGAATTTTTTGAAAGACTTTATTTTTAAGTAATCTCTATACGCAGTGTCGGGTTCAAACTTGCAACCCCAAGATCAAGAGTAACATGCTCCGGGGGCCTGGGTGGCTCAGTGGGTTAAAGCCTTTGCCTTGGGCTCGGGTCATGATCCCATGGTCCTGGGATCGAGCCCCGTGTCTGGATCTCTGGCTCTCTGCTCAGTGGGGAGCCTGCTTCCTCCTCTCTCTCTGCCTACCACTCTCTGCCTACTTGTGATCTCTGTCAAATGAATAAATAAAATCTTTTAAAAAAAAAAGAGTGACTTGCTCTCCTGACTGAGCCAGCCAGATGCCCCTTAGTACTTTTTTTTAATAAGGAAGCAAAAATATCCACTACAGAAGATAAATAGACAAAACATGCTTTCCAAAGAAAAATGTCTTACAGGACAGTATTTAGTCTACTCAGTGCACATCACGATCAACAGTCAGTAAATAACCCAAGGCTGTCCATTGCTAAGTGCGTGCCAGGAACATTTTGAATACTCTTAACTTGTGTACAGGTATTTGCATTTAGTCAAACTTCTGTGGTTTCTTGCTATCCTTTCATATTTATGCTCTTTAAAATCACTGCCCATCAGCGATTGTGGCCCACTTTACTTATATATTTGCATACTAACCGAAGAATGAGAAGGGACACTTAGAAAAATATAATGAGATTTCATTGTCACAGTTTGACTAGTGGATCTTATTTATTATTTTATAAGATAATACTCAGCTGCAGCCCCAGAGCGTATTTAACCTAATTTGTATGGAGTTCCATTGCTGGGGTTTAAAATCAGTTGGCCTGTTGCAAAATACATGTTTATAATTTATACTTTATAGACATTTGGCAAGGTGATGAAGTAACGTGATGCACCTGAGGGAACATTACAAGTTGTGTTTGAAAAGTAAGATTCGTCTGAGTAAAAGTTGTGTAGCACAGAATAATAAATCCACAGCCAAAATGCACCCACTCGTTTCTCTTCAATTAAAAGGAGGAAGAACAGACCCAGGGTGAGTTTTAGCTCCATTACCTGCTGCTTGCTTTGAGAAAATGACTTAACATCTGTGAACTCCGCTGCTTCTTCTCACACAGTGATAATGATTCTTCCCTGAAAAAGCAGTTCTGAAAATTCAGGGGTGGAGGGCAGGGCACGTGAGGGTCCCATGTAAAGTTACTAATTCTGCACCCCATGGGTGAATCTGTACGTGTGATTGGAAGCTGGGGAAACCGAGGCATTGAGTTGCAAGGTGTACCAGCCCAGGCCTGTAATCACCCCAGCCCTATCTTTCAGCTTTGTAGGGGGTCTTCTAAGTCATGCTGTGGGGTGCTCTAAGCAGTGCTTTCCTTCTCAGCTTGTTCAGAGCCAGGAAACTGTGCTTGGAAGGGACCCTAAACTGTCTTGCAGGGCAAGTTTGGTTTTTGTTTTTTTGTTTTTTAAAGATTTTTATATATTTATTTGACAGACAGAGATCAAAAGTAGGCAAAGAGGCAGGCCGAGAGAGAGGGGAAGCAGGCTCCCTGATGAGCAGAGAGCCCAGTGCGGGGCTCACTCCCAGGACCCTGAGACCATGACCTGAGCTGAAGGCAGAGGCTTTAACCCACTCACTGAGCCACCCAGTCGTCCTATTTGCAGGGCAAGTTTAAAAAAAATGATTTGCACCCCTCTACTGCATTTTTGCCATGGGAAATGACACTCTGGCTCCTTGAAAATGGCCAATAACCCTCTGTGGGTAAATGCCAATCAAGCCAGCCAGTTGGCTCTCAGGACATCTTCCTTGAACCACCATGGCCCAGGTTTTGCAGAGGCTGGGAGGTGAGTGTGAGTGCCAGAGACCTCATTCACAGAAAAGCCTGTTGCATTGCCGCCCTGGAAGTGCAGACATACAGGGACACTGGTGTGGAGGTTGCTAGTATAGAGAGGCACTCCCTTAGCTAAACAGACAGCTTGTCAGTTTCCTTTTCCTTGTTTGCAAAATCCAGCTGTAATAATGACCAAGAATCCTCATACAATGAAATCTGTGGCAAACATTTTTAACCACCAAGGTAAGGTCTTTGTCTTTCTTTTTGAGATGAAGAAAGATAAGCAACATCATTTAAGATAAGAGTTTATCATTTCCTCCTGCACACCTGTTAGTCCTCACAGAAGTTATCTCTTGTCACTTAATTTGGATCCTCCAAAATAGCTTTCATGATGTTGCCATCTTCATCCATGGACTGTCGTACTTAGGGAGAGAAGATTTTCAAAATGAACTTCTAATACTCTTCCAAAATCAGTTTTATTTCTTGCGGCATGATTTGTACCTACTGGAGAGCATATTTTTTTCTCTTCTTATGAGGTTGTAATTTAAATTTTTTAAAAAATTTTTTTAAATTTTCTTTCTTTTTTTACTCAACAGGTGTAAGGTAGAGACATTTCTCTATGAAACACAGAAGGTGCAGGAGAATAGCTGAAAATGTGAAACTATGATATGATACCTAGACCTTGGGGCTGTTAGGAACCAGGTCTGGGACTGATGTGGTTGTAGGAGTGTTGTATGTATTACCCAAACTGTACACTGTGGGATCCTTGCAGGTTAATTTCAGCATGTTTCCTTTGGTTTTTCTTAAGAATTTCCTTTTCATTCAGAGGTTTTCCTTCTAGGCTCTTGGAGACATAATGAGTAACAAAAATGAAGGCAGGGTACCAAAGTGTATTTTAAAATAGAATTGTATCCTCAAAAACATGGTAATTATTGACAGGCCTTTTTTAGATGAGAGAGAAGTGAGAGAAGTTTTGAGCTACATGCTTCCCTCCCACCATGTACTTTGTGGGGGGAAAAAATGGCAGTGCTTTGGGGAAAAGTTTTAAGTCTGAAAAGAGGTGGAGAGTTGACAAGTCCAGGAAAGCAAGGAACTGTGAGAAGGTAAAAGGGGGCAGCCAAGGAAGAGCTGGACCCTAAAAGGGTGCTGAGACCCCTCAGGACTAAACCGTCATTAGACTGGGCATGCCTGATGGTTGGGACTGAATCTCTGCTCCTTCTCCCCACCCCCAAGCTACATGTGGAGCCGTTCACCTCAAACAGTCTACAACTCCAGAACATGCTCCTTAGTGAAGGGGTGGGCAAGGGCAAGTGAGATGCAGGTCACCTGGACACAGGATAAAAGCACTCACTTTCTCCCTCAGTCTCCACAAGGGTCTGGGGTCTCACCTTACCAAGGTTCTTAATCACCTTTTTACATGTGCTTTGTTTCTTGGCTTGTCAGGAGGCTGATAGCATGCTACTGACAGGTGAGTGTGAGCTGAGTGCTGAAGCAGAAGGAAATAGAAGATAAGAGAATTTGAGCAGTTTCACTAAAAGTTGGGGCCATGTGTGTGTTGTGTTGTCTTGTTTGGCCTCTTAAAAAATCCCAGTTAGAGAAAAAGAATTCAAGGAACAAATATTAGTCAGCCGATTAGGTTCTGAACTTGCTCAGACTTTGTACCTTGGCATAAGAGAAGCTATCCTAGAACCTTTTGAACTTTTGCCACTGAGTAATTCCGAAAAGGCTGAAAGAGCCAGTAGTAGATAGTAGGAAAGAGCACAGTGTCCTCTGCTTGGGTAATCCAGGTACGTATTACCGAGGTGGGTGAGGACCCTGGCTAGTTCAGTGAGGTTACAGCTTGTAAATTGCAGGATCATTTGGAGATGAAGAAATGGATCACAGATGGTCGCTGGGCTGGATTTTCCTCCTAGGATTCACTATTGTTTTGAGAATTAGCAGAGTGTAGAGGAAATGGCCCAGATTTTATACTTAGGAAAGACCTGTTATTCAACTCTTCATTTGACCACTTTCTAGCTGAGACATCAGGACAGTTACTTAATTTCTTTGACCCTGTTTCCTCAATTGGGAATATGAGAATAGGACATTTGTAGATCTGTTGGGAAATGTTAAAACTAAGAGCAGATGAGAATGAGATGCTGTGTAGCACTGAATAGGAACTTGACGTCCATCAATTTCTACTTTAGTCAAAATTTGGCTTTTTAGGTAGAATAATTATCCTGCAGTCCATGCTGAGTTTTGAAACATGAATAACTTTTATTTAAGCCAACATCTGGATGATAAAAGGAGCTATTTATTCAAGGCAGTCCTATAAATGCCTTGTGACCCTAGAGATAGGAGTGCCCGGGCAGGCAGGGTATGGATGAAGCCATCCACACCTGGAAGCCCAGAAACCCGGCACTGAGCGCACATACAAACTCCCAGAGCTGGCACCCTCTGCATATGGCAGATTCTTAAACCCTCTGTTTACTGTTTTTTAAAACACTACCCTGAAGTTCACCTAAGTCAGAGGGTAACGCAGTGAACACAAACTCAGAAATTTGGAACTGCTCTGTGATTTCATAAGCACCAAGAAATACTTCCTTGTTTTCTGAAAGAATACACTATACCATTATCTGCTGTGTGGAATTGGTATATGGAATGTTAGGGGACTGTGAGGATGAGGTTGTCCTGGAACTCCCCCCACCACCCCACCACCGCCCAGTTTGTGGCAGCTGTGAGCACGCTTTCTTTTGAGTCAGCCAGGCGCAAGACAAGTAATTTCCCATCCTGAGGCTCTTTGAGTTGCTGAGTTGGAGTGGATGTACTGGGACGTGGCTATTCACTTAAAATTTTTGCATAAATCCAGCCTCCACTCCCCTGGAAAGGCTCGGTCCTGTCTTTACACCTTCCCCAAGGCGATTTTGTTCCAGGGGCGGGGGCGGGGAAGAGAGGAAAGGAGGAAAACGGAGGCGCACTACACGCGGTGCTGCGCTCTGCGCTTCCTCAGCGTGCAGTCCATTGACTGGGTACATGTGGGGAGGGGAGAAGCGGGGCAGGGGTTGGAAACGGAAGGGCTACGAGCGCGCTTGCTGCGAGGCCTCCGGCAGGGGGAGGCCCGGCCGCGCAGGGAGCCACCTCGCTGGGGAGCCGGTGCGGCGGATCGCCCCGCCGGGGGGACAGCTCCCGGAAAGACCATGGCGAGGCGGGCGGGGGCGGCCGTAGTTATGCAACCCGCAGCCCCCCCGGTGCTCCTTCCCGCCGGTCTGCGCCCCTCCCTCCACTCCGCCAACACTCGGATCTCTCGCTCTTTCTCTCCCCTGTTTTCAAACAGGAAGTGCACGGCTGTCTGTAGCGTGCCGCCGGGTCCCAGGATGGAGGAGTGAAGTCTCCGTCGCCGCCGGTTCCAGCCTGCGGAGCGCCCCCCGCTGAAGTCGAGTCCCCGGAGAGCGCCCTGAGGGAGCAGGGTGGCCGCCTGGTCCAGGTGCGTGCAGTCAGGTCAAGAGCCCGCGGGCCGGGCGCTGGGCTGTCACTGGCCGCCGCCCCTGGGTGCCGCCGAGCCAGTTCTCCAGCTCCACGCCGCAGCCTCACTTGGCACGTGTGCCTCGTCGCCCCTCCTCCCCGCCTTCGCCCCCAGGGGTCTCTGCGGACAGTGGCCGTACCGCCCGGGTGTGTGGGACCCCTCGGGCAGGCGGGCCGGCTTTGGGCGGCTTTGGGCGGCTGCGAGCGGGACCTGCCCAAGCTCACTCATCTCAGCTGAGGCGGGCGCTTTCCAGCCCGGGCTGCCCGTGCCCAGGAGGCTTCCCGGAGTCCCCAGCTGCCCTCTCCGCCCTCTCCGCCGCCTCCGCCGCCTCCTCCTGCCGCTGCCCGAAGCGGGGCGCTTTGTTACTTGCCCACCAACCTGGGGTTCTTCTCTACGGGAAGGCTCTGGGAGGCTTGGGTGTTAGGAAGAGCAGTGTGTGTGAGAAGTGGGGACCTAGGCGGGGATAGAGGGTGAGTGGCGGGCAGAGTGTGAGGTGGAAAGTGGAGGGAGAGTCTTGGTGCCCAGGGTCCGAAATCCCACCTCTTCAGCCCAATCCTACCTCTTCAGCCCAGCCCCACTTTTTTGTGTTTTTTGTTTTTGTTTTTGTTTTTATTTGGGGTTTTATTGTTTGTTTGTTTTTTGGAGTGGTGAGGGGTGGTAAGGGGGGGAGCCAGGCTTTCAGGAACTGAGGGGATTAATGATGCTGGCGGGCACTGGAAAGGTAGCATTGGAGAATGAGGGACGGCTAGTTCCGAGGTGTTTAGTCCGGTGTCTGGCTTGTTAACTGCAGTTGTGGTTTCTTAGCCTGGCTCCTTTGCTCAGACAGAAGGTTCTGTTAAAGGTATGAGCCAGACATCTTTATTGGTTATATTCCATTTTCCATCCGAGTAAACTTAAGAATGATTTTTCTCGAATTCACCAAGGAGATGATAGTTTCACATCTGTCCATATCTTGCTCCTTCTCCGATGTGCATAGGTGGAGAGCAAACCGCGAGAGAAGAGAGGTCTGTGTTAGGCACAGACTTTGTGCTTCTTCATTTCCCTGCCAGCTCCTTTCTCTGCAGTCCAAGTCAGATTGACTTTTCCCCCAGTGAAAGCCTGGCCTTGTTTCTCCACCTATATTTATTCACCCGGTGAAACTCCAGCCTGGTGGACGGTCACTAAGGGAGGTTGGATGGTTGAGAAGACATCAGTTTGATGGTCAGGTTTGGCTCCAAATGCAATGTTTGAACAACGGGAACGCCAGTAGCATCCTCTTACTCTTCTGTTTCGGAAGAAGGGATGTGAACAACTGACCGGGGGGAGGAAAGTGAGATTCTGCCAGGAAGGGTCTTTTTCTGCAGCCTGGCGGGAATATGCACAACCCACTACCACGTGCCCGTAGCTCCTTCACCTTACTGGGCACCTAGGTCTCCTCAGAAAGCAGGGTTAGTTGTAGATTTAAATTCATGATGTCATAGGCTGGCTGTGCCATTCTAATTTGTACTTTTGGTAATAAAATAGGTTTCCTGTGTAATTAATTTTGCTTTGAAAGGAAAATCTTTTGTAGTCAGGTAGCCTAGTAAATTTGTACTGCCCTCTCCCTCCCTTTATTTTTCCCCTCTCAGCAGTGTTTTGAATTCTGTGATCCCATTATTCCAGTAGTCCTTCAGAACTTTAATCTCTTCTAAAATGCAGCTGCTCTAACCATCGTGATAATATCAATAATTGGCATAATTGTGTTAGCAGTAAACAGCCAAGATACATTATAAGAACTAAGCAATTAATTTCATCTTTTCTCTACAGTTGGACATGGACTTCTTAAATTTGAATTTCACTGTGATATGTCTGTGTTTATGTCTCTTCTCTTGCTAAATACATGACAAGATTAAAAGTGAAAAGAAGTCAGTGAGAGAGACTCTTGAATGACCTGTACAACCATAGCACTTTTATACCCAAGTATACTCCTGACCCTCTGGTTCACTAATTTGTTTGCGGACTTTGTTCAGCATCAGTCGCTCTGCTTCAGGATAAAATAGAACAGCCTTTGTGATTCTTTAAACTTGAACCCTATTTAAAAACAGGATTTACTCCTACCCTAGCAGAATTTAATAATAATTAAATAATAACCCAGGAATAATGATAGCGGATCTTAAGATCCTCATTTTCTGTGTACAGAGCACATTTTCTAGAGCTCGTTTATAATTTGTTATTCCCTTTAATAGTCTGGGGATATAGGACTCATTTACTCCATTTTACAGAGAGTGGAAACTGAGGCTGATGCAATGTGGCTTATCAGTGGTCATATTAGTAAATGAAGATGCTGGGACTTCACTAAGTCTTTTGATTTATAGTTCTGGCCCATCTGTAATCTGGAAAGTTGTCCCCTCAGGAAGAGATGGCGACGCTGATTCAGGGGTCTTTCGCCATTCCAGGAGAGCTGGTGAACACTGACTGGAGACTAGCCTTAGCTCCATCTTCATATCTTTTCCCACTCTCTCCACCCAGGGCTCAGGGCTTTCTTTGTGGTGTTTCCCCCCGCCCCCCCCCCCCACCACCACCATATGAAATTTACACTTTCTCTATATTAGTGACTGGATTTAGCTGTGTTTGCAGCAATGTGATTTCTTTTCTGCTGCCAACATTCTAATGGCATGTTTTATTTTACAGATATCGCAGGTCAGGTCTTCGTGGCCAGTATCTATCCGAAGGGTCAGATTAGCATATTACATCTTTTTAGAATAAAAAAGCAGTTCTTCTGGTTTACCCCTAGAACACTTTATGTCTCAGAAAGGAAATAATCAATTAAAAAAGGATGTGTGTGGCTCTCTCTCTAGCCCACTACCATTCATACCATACCACCACCATACGTAGCCCTCCAATTCCCCCACTCAGGATACCCACTCACAAGGTCATATTACAAGGGCAGCTGGCTGGCTTCGTGGGTAGAGCATGGTATTGGGGTTGTGAGTTACAGCCTCATGTGGGGCATAGAGATTTCTTAAAAAGGAAGGATGGAAGGGAAGGAGGAGGGAGGGAAGGAGGGAAGGAAGGAAGGAAATAAGGAAGGAAGGAAACGTTACATTATGGAAAGATATAGGCAGACCCATGTATACTTTATATATTAAGTATTTTTGTAGTACTTCTCAGATGGAAATAAGTTAATTTTTGTTATCTTTGGAATGCTTAAAGTTAAGGCTCTCCTTAATATTTTATGTTGCATTGAGAAGAATATAATTTAAAATGGGGAGTACATTTTCACTGGGAAATACTGCATAAAAGATTTATTTTCTCTACAACAATTGGAATATCTATAGTGATCTATAACTTCTCCTCCTTAGAATTGTGTCAGAATGTCAGGAGAAGGGGAGCAGTTGGGGTAGAAGAGAGGTAAAGTGAATGGTTTTTCTTTTATAAGTGAGGAATGAAATACGTGTATTTTCTTAGTACACAGTACCCTGCCATTTCTGTTTGGGACAGTTGCAGTGGCTTATGACTAGGAAAGAAAGCATAACAAGCTTTGATCTTAAATGCCAAGGAAAAGTTTATGACCAAGAGCGGACGAGGGGTGGAGAAAAATGTGTTAGGATTTTCATTTTTTCAAAACCCTCTCATGTTTTTCACGTCTATTATAAAATAAAAACTGTCTTCTCTTGGAAATTGTAACCTTTAAAACAGTGGTTTGCAATCCTTACAAAAGCCCAGAAACTTTTATTAATACTTAAAGATTTCGAAGATTTTGACTTGCTTAGAGTTTTATTTCTTATTTCTGATGATTGCTAATATTTAGTGACATAGGTACTAGTTAATATCATTCAAGTGACTATGTATATTGTAAATAATGACCACAGTATCTTCCTGTTTTTATAAAGTAGTAGTACATATGTAAGTGGGATCGGTTCGGTGTACTGACCACTGCCAGCACCTTAAAGTCCATAGGGTAGGAAATCAGGGCCAAAGTAAAACCACTGCTCCAGGCGGGAAATGCTGAGGTGGTAATTGAAATGTACAGTACGCTAGCCACCAGATTCCTAAGTGGAGATTTTCTTCTTTGGTGTCCATTGAATAGAGGATGTGTAAAGTCCTAACTTTGGATCTGACTTTGTTTTGAGGTGGTTTTCCATGGTCAGCTTTGAGGTCTTAGGATTATTAAGTCAGGGATAACTGGAATCTCCTAAGAGCATTTTCCCTACTTTACTTCTGTGAATACCTCTTCCTTACCTTTGTTGAGTCAGGACAACAATCCCCTTGTACAATCTCTGCTGTCTTTTTTTTTTTTTTAAGATTTTTTTTTATTTGTTTATTTGACAGAGATCACAAGTAGGCAGAGAGGCAGGCAGAGAGAGAGGAGGGGAAGCAGACTCCCTGCTGAGCAGAGAGCCCGATGGGGGACTCGATCCCAGGACCCTGAGATCATGACCTGAGCCGAAGGCAGAGGCTTAACCCACTGAGCCACCCAGGTGCCCCAATCTCTGCTGTCTTAAGTACCACCAGCAACAGCCTTATATTCATTTCCCAGAAGCTAGAAGAAACTTCCTCCTAACCTTAACCTTTATAGTTTTTGAGAAGTATGTGGAAAGAGATACTATTTATCCCTAATCTGTAGTGGAAAAAACAGACCTAGAGTTCCCATTGAATCAGTCTCTTTGGTTTCCACACCTGTTGCGGTAGCTTTGGTATTCTATTTAAGACAGGTTAGGCTGAGCGCCAGAACCTCTTAGGGTTAGTGCAGGATATTCTTTTTTCTGGTTTAAAAAAAAAAAAAAAAAGTCAGTTCTGATTTATTGAACACCTCATGTGTGTCAGACACTTTTACGTGGATTGTCTCTAATCCTCCTGGCATTGTGCACGGTGGGTAATGCCGCTGTTTTGTAGGTGAAGAAACTGAGGCAGGCAGAGATGGCAACTTATCCAATTCATGTAAATAAGGGAAAGCCCGGATTGGGATTCGGGTTTCTGAGTCCCCATGCTAAAACAGTCCCTTCTTCACATCTGCTTCTTTGTCGGTCCTTAACCTCACCAGCGAAAAGAAATGATCACACTTTGTTTAGTCTTACCTTTCGCTTCATCTTTTCAGCAAGAGTTAAACTACAACCACAGAGATATGTGTTAGGAAATAGGGACTTGGAAGAGTCAGCATTTTCATAAGTTTTATTAAAAAAATTTCATAGCTATTTTTGGCTTTCATGCAGTATGTATTCATTTTTTCCCCTAAGGAGCCTAGATCTGTTGAATCGGTGGGCGACAGTTTCTTGAGGCAGTGTTGTCCACCAACAACATTGCTGGATCTTAGGATAGAAATGGACTGATTTTACTAGGAACTCTGCGGGTTGTTGTCGGGTTTTTATCCCCACCAGTACTGCATCATTTCTTTTTTTCTTTTTTTCTTTTTTTTTTTTTTTTAAAGATTTTATTTATCCATTTGACAGATAGAGATCACAAGTAGGGAGAGAGGCAGGCAGAGAGAGAGAGAGAAAGAGAGAGAGAGAGAGAGAGAGGAGGAAGCAGGCTCCCTGCCAAGCAGAGAGCGGGATACGGGGCTCGATCCCAGGACCCTGGGATCATGACCCGAGTGAAAGGCAGAGGCTTTAACTCACTGAGCCACCCAGGCGCCCCCATTTCTTTTTTTCTTAAGAAATTTCCTGATTTGGGCCAGTCTGATGGATGTTATTTGTACTTCATAGTATAATTTTACGTTTTTATGATGATAGGTGAGGTTGGGCATCTCTTCATTCACTTAATTTAATTTCCCTTTACTGTGACTCCGGGTCTCTTGCCCTTTTCTGGCAAGAAGTTCCTTGAAAGCGTTCTTGTGGAGTTCCTGTATATTCCAGAAATGAATCCCTTTGGGTATTGTGAATACTTTCTCCCCCGTGTGTCACTTGCCTGATGACTGTCTATGGTGACTTTCATTAACAACAAGAAAAATCCTTGATTTTAATGTAGGCGAACCCCCCAGTTTTTAACATTATTGTGGTCTGTGCAGGAATTCTTCCCTATTCTAGGTTTACAGATTAGTCTTTCCTCACTTTATTAACTTGATCTTATTATCAAGATTGATATAAATTTAAAAGTTCAAAAATAGATGATTATAGGTAGATTTCTTGCTGTTCTCTGCATGTCTGATAACTCTTTAACCCTACATACATTTTCTTTTTTCTTTAAGATTTTATTTATTTATTTGAGAGAGAGAGAAAGAGAGAGCTAGCGAGCATGAGAGGGGAGAGGTCAGAGGGAGAAGCAGACTTCCTGCCAAGCAGGGATCCCGATGTGGGACTCGATCCTGGGACTCCAGAACCATGACCTGAGCCGAAGGCAGTCGCTTAACCAACTGAGCCCCCAGGCACCCCTAACCCTGCATACATTTTCTAGAAATGTATTTATTTCAGTGGGAACATTCTGTATTTATTTAATAACGTATTTTAATTTTAACAGCCCTTATGTTACATTTCCTTCTGTTTTATTTACTTACTCACTGTTAGCAATGTGGCTCCCTTCCACGCTTGGTCACCTATGTAGGGCCGGGGATCTCTCACTTCAAAGGCTTCTCTTTCTTCAGTGCTTTGCTTGTGCTTATAGAGCTCAGATGTACGTTCCTAGTATGGCTTTTGAATGAATGTTTTATGAGGTGTGATGCTATAATACATGGTTCAATACTCTTGAAAGCCTGTTAATTATAGATGTCTCTTTATTATTGGGAAAACACTGCCAGTTTTGGCATGGTTTTTTCCAAGTTTACGTTTCACCACTCTTTTCTCAGTTTGCTTGGTCTCATTCCTCTAATATATGTCCACCTGAATGCTGGGTCACTTGATTCGGTAAACGGGCATCTGCATGCCTATGTAGAATATAGTGTCTTTTTTCCTTAATTGATAAAATGGCATGGAACCACATAGTACATAACATGGCTTATTATTGTAAATAAATTTGAAATTACTGGGGAGGGGGGAAATTGTGGTTTCAAAATAGATATTGCATGATATAGTTGTCTGGACCAAAGATATTCCCCTTGGCCATCACTTCTAGCATTATATGGGTGACGGGCTATATTTTATTTTTCTTCATCTGGAGCTCTTATGGTGCTGTATGGATATAGGGGAGGGTTGAAGTCTTAGCTACTGAAATTTAGTAAGCTTGCATAAAGTCCAGTAAAATTAGAGTGTAGAATGTTCTAGAGTCCAAAACCTGCTTAGACAGATAAGACCATGTCCTTGGGCTGTTGGAGTTGTTCTCCCAGTGTGCTTTTAACAGGCCTTATTAGGCATTCGTCTAGGTTTGATTATAACAACCCCAGCTACTGACCTGGTTGAACTTACATACTCAGGAGAGGTCTTTATCAGTGCTGACATTTTCCATTTCTCATTCAGGTTCCTTTATGCTGACCTCACCAGCTGTCAGATCCACCTGTTTTCTCAGCCGCCTCTCTTATTCAATTATTCTAATATCACTGACAGCAAAGCTACTGCATCCATTCGACAGACATTTGCTGAGATCTAAACTACTAAATCTGAGTTCCCTCATCTCTCTTCCTCCTACCTGCTGTGTACCAGTCATTGTGCTAAGTTCTGAAGACACAATGTGAATATGACACAGTGCCTGACCCCAGAAGATAGACACATAAATCATTAACTGGAACTTAGAATGTGGGGTGCTTTACGGCAGCACGTTGTGGTATATAATAACAGGTAGTGGGGCACAAAGGAGGCAGTGATTTGTTCTTTCTTGTTTGTGAGGGAAGAATTCATGAAGGAGGTGATTTTGGTGCTGATTATCAGAAGGATAGGATTATTTACTAGGCTGAGCAGGAGGAAAAAGAATAACAAAAACATACAAACAAAAATACCCTGAAGAAATAGCCCAGGTTCAGAGCTGGGAAGAGCTCAGTGTGTGAGGAGCAGAGTGTGAGGGACTGGCTCAGAGAGGTCGTGGTGCAGAGGGGAGAAGGGGTTATGGGTACATCTTGGTCTAGATTCTTGATCTAGCCACATCTAGAGCCACACCTGCTCTTTCTAGAAGTGTGGGCTTTTTCCTAACAGCTTTATGGAATCACCAGAGATGAAATAAATTTAAACAAATTAAATTGCGGTCTTAAGGTATATGAAAAGGAAGCAGGGAGAAGTCCACTGGCTATTAAACAACCCAGGTAGAAAGTGAGGACTGAAGTATGGGGATGATGGTAGGAAAGGAAAGGAGAGGGTAGATTGGAGACTTCATTTAGGAGAGAGAATTAGTTACTGATTGAATGGAAATGGGAGGGGAGGAAGAAGAAAGAAGAAAGATGACTCTTGATGTTTCGGGCTGGGAAGATTCACTGTCTGAAGGTGTCATTAGAACGGAAAATATGAGAGGAGCGGTTTTGGAGAGAGAACAATCTGTTCAGCTTGAACTTAAATTGGGGTGCCCTGGGACACTGAGTTGATCTTGAGGCGTTGCCACCAGAGAGAAGTCAGGGCTGGGCATGTGTTTTGGGGAGTGTCTGGGACTGATGATTATTGCAACGAATGTAGCTGAGACCGCTCATTGGATAGCCCAATGACCAAAGACCAAGCAGGCAAAAGAAGAGGAGAAAGAAAGAAGATGAAGAAAAGAGACAAAACTGAAGGGAATATCGAGCACAGCACTTTTGTTTCGTTTCTATATATTGTTATAAAGTCCTTTCAGCAGTATCCCCTGAAATAATTGTTGTTGTCTTTTACAGATAAGCTCTCCAAGGCCTGGGCAAGCACCTTGCCAAAGTACCCAGGTGGCAGAAAGGGGAAAGCTCTCAGGTCTGTCAGAGGCCACAGGAGGGTCAGATATAGCAAAAATTGAAAGTGGGAGCCTGGGTTTGGCAATGAGATACTCAGTTAGTATTCAGTAATCAGAAGAGTTCTAAAGTCTAAGCCTGCATTGTCATGGGTGAGGAGAGAGTAGGCGTTGAGAAGGAAAGCACCAGTTGGGAGTACACATTTGTCCATGAAGGAGTATTTTTTTGTGTGCAGTCGTGTCTAAAGTTTGTATTATGTTTGAGAAGAGAGGTGAGAGAGTGACTAAAGGTAGAAGAGAGAATAACTGATGGAGGAAGGCTCCAGAAGAAACAGGCCTAGCCAGGATCCAGAGTGCAAGCATGGTCAAAGGAGGTGTCTTGAGAGGGAACAGGGACATTCATTCCTTTGGGGCAAGAGAGGAAGAGAAGTACGTGTGCCTCAAAATGAGTATGCAGGTAGAGAAGGAAGTTGAGTAAGTTCGTTCCTGAACGTTTGGGTTCTCTTGGTAAAGTAGGAGCCAATGAAATCTGCTGGGAGTGAAGGGGCCTTGAGAAGGCAGTTTAAAGTTAGTAATAGTAAACTTGGAGAAAGGAGCTCACTGCTGGAGGTAGGATGTGTGACCATTGAGAGTCCAGTTGGGGCTTTGTCATCCGGCATTAGGTGCTCATGGTGGGTTTTTTTTTCTGCTTGATAGAGTACAATGAATACCATAACTGGTCTTCTAAAATAAAACACAAAGGCCTTGCCCGCGATGTTAGGTTTCGATGGTGACTTAAGGATGCTTAAGGGTTCGGGGAAGGGAGGAAAAGGAGCACAGAAGGAGTGAAGAGACTGAACGTTAGGGAACTCGAATTCTTGTCTGAGTTCTCCCTTTGCAGGGGATGGCCTTGGGGAAGTCAGCTAATCTCAGGGAGCCTCACTGCCCTCATCTTCAAGGGACAAAGTCACAGTTAGTGTCCTCCTGAGTCTCCTGTAAGCCCCAGAATGTCTTCGAGACTTGTCCATTAGTAGACAAAACTTCGTGGCCAGAAGAGTGAGGGTAGCTAGATCCCGTCATTTATCATTCATGAGTTGCGTGAACAGCAGCTCTCCGCCATGCCATCGGGGAGCTGACCACACGAGGCCAGGCCAGCTATCAGATGAGCACGCCCAGTGTCTGCTGCTGGGCCACACTGGGTAGCCCGTCGGGAAAGGGAAGTAGCACCGGGCTGTGACCAGAGTTGGGCAAGGGCTTGGCAGGGTGGTCTTGCTGGGGATGTGTGGCAGCTCCCCAGACGTCACAAGTCATTCCATCGAGGTGGTGGTGCTCTTTGCATTCATTGTCTGGGCTGCTGCTTTCCTTTGTGTGAGCGTGTTTTAATTTTGCTGGGTTTATTTCTCCCTCCTCATCCAAATCGTAGCATTGGAGAGAGAATTCAGCAGTTGAAAAAGGTGAAGCATTATTTCTGGCATCTTAACCTCTAAAGGCTTTCTTTTCTCCTTTCCATCTCCTTCCCTACACCTTGATTGCTTTGCTGGTGGAAAAACCGGAAACAGTTTGAAGCATTTTAACACTTAAGGCTCAGTTGGGTGTGTTCTTCCTCTGGAAGGTTTTCTTTTCAAAGCCATTTAAACGGTCTCTGCCTCCTATTAAGAACAGGGATGACATCTGAAAACCCTAGAGGTGTGGCTAGCATGAAAAAATGAATCCAGATCAGGTGAGTGGCTCCAGAGATTATTGCAACAATTTAACAAGCCTAAACAGGTAGTAGGACACTCTTCTTAAAAATTAAGTCTCTAATCTTTTTCTGTGCCGTTAAATATTTGAGAGAAACTTGGACATTTCCTTTTTTCCTCATTAAACTATTACACAACTTAATGCTTGGAAAATTCTTCACAGGAAGAAACAGGGTGTAACAGTTTTCGTGAGACTTTTTTTTTTTTTTATTTTTTAATTCATCCTTTTAGCTTAAGTCTGAGAATACCATTCTCCTCACCCCACTGCTCTAGTTTCTTTCTGAAAGTCTAAATTTCTCCATATAATTAAATGTTCTTCAAAGTGAAACATAGTTAAAAAAATTAAAACCATTTAAACGTGAAGTGAAAACATAGTCTATAAATGTGTTCTTCCATTTCCTGAGAAACAACAGGAAGGATTTGCTTTCTCAAAATAAACTAAGTAGCCTGACTGTGAACTTAGCGTAGTAGAGATCAAAGATTCCAGCATCACCACACAATGGGAAAGTTGCAGTCATTTTTTTTTCCAACCTCAGAAAATCAAATCGAAGCCTTCTCTTTTTCACTTTTAACACGAGCCAGGATATGTATGTGAAATTCAGAAACATTCCTTTGGCACATGTGAACTTGTCATAGCCTAACCCCTGGCTAATCCGTCTAAGAGAGTCTACTTCCGAGATATATTTGATCAGTGTGGGCATGCTAGACATGCAGCGATGAAAATATCTTTCCTGGGGCATTCAATTCAGGAAGAGTAGAGAAAGACCAACTGAATTTCTGTAAACATATAGCATCTAGACTTAAACATGCTAGATCAGTGAATTATTTCATAGCTTTGCTAGTAAGAAAGTTTAACATCTCGTATTGGTCATTGAATTACATGGGAAAAGGAATCTGCTGTAGTAATTAAACATAATATGCACACACACACACATTCTCAGGTAGGAGTAAGAACATTTATTAATATTTCTCTACTTCCAGAAACAAGGAGTGAGAGCTCATCTTAAAGGAAATCGATTATGTTATGGTCAGAAGATTTTTGTGAGATATAAGCAAGATTAGGGAGAGATGTGTGTCTTAAGTATTCAGCTGTCATTAATTTGGAAGTTCAAATGTGCAATATTTTATTTCTCAAATAGTATAAATAAGTCAACATTTTGAAATATTGGACATTATTTGTATGTACTGGGGAAATTATATATACATTGAGAATGGTATAGAGTTTCTCAATAGACCATTTTTTTTTTCCTGTACTTACCTTTCAAGAAAAGGTAGAAAAACAGATCTCAGAGCACCATACAGCTTTATTCTCAGTTTCCTTCTTACTTTATTTTTAACCTAAGTTATGTTTACAGTGGGTCTCTCATAGACCATGTATATTTGGATCTATTTTTTTTAATTCTAATCTGATAAGCTGTCTTTTAATTGGTGTATTTACACGAGTCACATTTAGTGATTACTGATATAGTCTGTTTAATATCCACCATGTTTGTAACTGTTTTTTATTTGTTGCACTTGCTGTTTCTTTTTTCCCTTTCTTCTGTGTGTGTGTGTGTGTGTGTGTGTGTTTTAAAGATTTCTTTCTTTTTGGGAAAGAGAGAGCACATGTGTGTGCTTACACACAAGGGCAGGGCAGGGAGGGACAGAAAGGGAGAGGAGGGAGAGAATCCTCAGACTGCCTGCTGAGTGCGGCGCCTGATGCAGGGCTCAATCTCAGGACCCTGAGATCATGACCTGAGCTGAAATCAAGAGTCACTCAGTCTCTCAACTGACTGAGCCACTCAGGCACCCCTCTTTCTGCAGTTTTTAAGTGAACATTGTCTGTGATTCTATTTTATCTCCTTTGTAAGCATATCAGTTGTACTCTTTACAAAAATTTTTAGTGGTTACTTCGAGTTTACAATTGATTTTATTTTCTTAGAAAATAAAAAGGCAAAAACATGTTTGAGTGCATACACAGAGGAAAAAACTTGGAAGGATATGTATTAAGACATTAAGAGTAGTTCATCTCCAGGTGGGAAGATTATAGATAATCTTACTTTCATTTCTCTAGTTTTCTGTATTATCTGATTCTTTTAATGCAAGCAGGTATTGCTTTTATAATCAGAAACAACAAGGCTCTTTTCATTTTGAAGAGAAAGGAGAAGGCAAATCACAGCAAAACAAGCTGAAAATCTCCTATGGTTCTACAATTTACACCCTGTCTTGAGCTAACCACACTGTCCCCACAACCCCCATCACTGTACTGGGAGGAAAAAGGAATAGGGGTTGGCCGCTTCTCACCTTGCATTGGGAAGGTTGTCGGCTCCTGTCCTGTACCCTCTCTGCCTACACAATGAGAATGAGCCCTCTGAAGGACTTAGGATCCATCCACTATGTGGTTTGAAGTAAAAAGGGTTTTCACCTAATACAGAGTTAACCAGACCCTCTCTTTCTGTATAATTAAGTTTTCCTCTGCATGGAATGTCCTTATGGCTCTTCACTGTTTTTCAAAAAATAATGAGCAGAGGAGTAAGAACACTTGAAAAGTAGTTTAAAGTATAGCTTTCCCTGTAAAACTTGTAATAATTCTTTGGTTTGCTGGTATGAAACCTGCTGTCATCCGGGCAAGGTGGGGTGAGACTGTTGGAGCTGGTATCTGGGTAGTAGGTGAAAAGCTTGTAAGTAACCTGAGGTCATTCCAGTCTGTACTTCAGAAAACTCCCCTTCACACAGTTTTAGAGAAAATTACCATTGTTCTTGCGATGTTGGTTATATCCTCTGACTTTATTTGGGTTTGCATATAAACCGAACCCAGGTTAAGGTTTAAAAAAGTTTCTTAGCTCAGTGCAAACAGATGAAATGTGGGTTTTCTTTAAAAAAAAAATGGTTTTAGTACCAACTAATCTGCCAGGTATTTTCAAGAAAGTCATAAATTTTGTAAATACCGTAGTTTGTTAGTCTGTAAAATTGGGCTCATTATCATTTGCTGCTTACTTGATACATTTAAGTAAGCAAAAGACCAGTGAAGCTGGCCCTTTTCTTTCTTTCTTTTTTTTTTGTCTTCTGCTCAGAAGAGAATCTTTAAAAAGCAAACCAGTTATGTCTCTATATCCAGGTGAAAATTGTAGGTCTCCATTTTAATATACCTTATTAGAGCTAGGAAATTTCATTTAAGGTAAGAAATGTATTAGTCTTCATAATCTATTTAAAGCTAGTAGAATTAAACATTTTGGTATATACCATAATAATTGAAAAAATTATGAAATAAGCATAAAAAAATTCATTCTCAACACAGTGATTTTTGTAGCTATGTTGAGATCTATACAGATTTTGAAAGGAATACAAAAATACAAATATTGCTATTTAAGGGATAATGGGTAGAATTTAATACATTTTCTTTATATTATTTTGATGTTAGATATTTTATAGGAAGCAGAGGGTCAGAAATCAAGTTTCTCATTTCTGATGCTTATTAAGATAAGCTTGAAATGAATTTTTATATTTTCAGTATAAACCATATAAGTAAACTCTTCAGTAGGTATGGGAGTAGGGGTAAGTAATTTGATTCTTTTTTAAACTCACTTTTGAATGAGAGACTTGATACATGGAAATAGTAGTGGGGAAACAATGATGAGAATTCTAGGGGTTACTATGTTACCCATTTGTTGAAGGGTTACAAGTTACCTGTGTTGGCTTTGGTGCCTTTGACCTGTGCTGCCATTGGTCCCTTCAGTTTTTAACTTGTCAACATTAACGTTGTAACATTCTGTCTGCCTTTTTGCTCCTTGGGTACAGCTGTGAAAATTACTGAAGTGAGAAATGGTTTGAGGGTAAGAACTATGAATGGAAGAAAGAAATAATCCTCTCATTATTTTAAATATGGGGAAAGAGGATTATCTGCAACCCTGAGCTTTTACCCCAAAAGAACTGATAGAATAATAAGTTATCTTTGCTTTTCTAAATGTAAACCATAATGCTTTAATAGGTACTCTGGGGAAAAAAATCAATAGGCGCTAATTTTGGTCTGCCTTATCACCCATTTATTCCATGATGATTCCTCTATGTGTTTCCTAATCATTTGCTCTTTGAAAGAAGTGTGAGCTTGTGATCAGTGCGGCCACAAATGCCCAGTATGAGATCTAGGGATTAGAGCAGTGCTTTGACAAAGAGGCTAACTCCCATTTTGTGCCTTCAGGAGGTGGTTACAAACAGTGAACTGAAAATTCAAAAATTGAAAAAAAAGATGATTTTGACAATGCCCTCTAAAAATACTGAACATTAAAATAATATTCATATAATTGCAAAATTAATATGTTTTATAAATACATATATCAAATATATGAAGTATTTTATATATTTGTTAAAATAGGTTTCCTCTCCTTTTTTAGTTTTAACTATAGATGAGTAATTCATATATTTTGGAGGGCAGTAAGACCAAAAGGCAGCATTTTTACAACAGACTTAAAATACGATTTACCACGTAGTATTCCCACTTTATGGATGGAACTTAAAAGCCAAGTAGTTTAAGTTGAAGGTCACACATTAGATGAGCTTTTCATTTTTAAGTATGCTTTCATCAGTATTGGGAAAGAAAGCTTACAAATCTCTTGAGGCAGACTTTTATCTGAACCATTCCAGGATAAAGGAAATGTACAGTTTAAGCTTTTCTGGAAGAAATAAAAATCTCTGCACTCTATGATAATCTCAAGTCAGTAATATTTTAAACTAAATCTTTTACACTTAAACTTAAGGCAACTCTGATTCCTTTCTTAATAGAAATAGATATACATCATCCTCTCTGAAGTACCTAATCAAAGACAGACCCAATTTCAATATTCTCTGTAGTTAGTTTACCAATCCCAAGGCTCTTAACTCTTATAAGTCTTAAAAAAGTATATGACTTTTATACTTAAAAAAGTATATGACTTTAAAAAGTCTTATATATATATATATATATATATATATATACATAAAAGACACACACACACACATACACACATATATATATATATATATATATATATATATATATATACTTATGACTTTTTGAGATTTTCCTTGAAACTTTTCTTACATTTTCCTCCCCCCACCCTTTTAGTTATTAATGGAGGCTTTGATGGGAAACATTGTTGCTGTAAGTGTGTTGATCTCTTAGGACAAAGGCAGGTGGAAGTTGCAGGGAGACAAACCTTGACTTCCTATGAGGAAGAAATCTCTTTAGAAGCTCTGGAGAGCTGTACTGAACTGCCCTGTGCTGTTCAGGGTCCCAGTGCTGAGGGCACGTTGGAGAGGCTGTCCCCAGTCAAGGTGCAGAGAGCCTAACACACACACACACACAGAGTCAAAGAGTGAGCCCTCTGAGGTCACAAAGTGCACACATACTATTCAATCTTCAGTTAAATTCTCTGACCTTAAGTCTTCTCCTCTTCAAAATGAGGGCAAAATGATGTGAGGCTTATCATGTGAATTTAATGTATGTAAAGCACTTGCTGTAGTTATTCCTTCCAACTGAACATAACTCTGTAGCTTTTCACTCTGTGCCCCTTTTCATTTTTCTCTGTTCTTTCTTTGTCCTCCTGTTCAATCTTTTAGAGCTTTTTTTTTTTTAAGATTTTATTTATTTAATTGAGAGAGAGCAGGAGCGGGATAAGCAGCAGAGGGAGAGGGAGAAGGACAGCAGACTCCCCACTGAACAGGGAGCCCAATGCGGGGCTCGATCCCATGACCTAGAGACCACACCCTGAGCCGAAGTCAGATGCTTAACTACTGAGCCACCCAGGCATCCCTCTTAAAGCTTTTAAGTATTTTCTCTTCTTTTTTCATCCTCCTTTCTATACCTGTGCCTTACGTTCTACCGCTGGTGCCCAGGGATGCCCTGAGCTCCCTGGGTAGCATCACTGTCAGTGACTGATACCTGGACAAATCAGTTCGCGGCCACCCATCTTCGGCATCCTTTGGATTTGGCACAAGGGATAGCTTTAAAACCCTGATAAATCCAAGATCCATTGCTGCTTTAGCTTTCCTGTGAGCTCTTACTATGACACTTTCTGCTTCATTGTTACTGGTAACGAAAGCACTAAGGGGCAGTTACATATGGATAGAGAATAGTCTTATGGACATAGAAATCTGTGTCAGTAATGTTTAATTTTTCATCTATTTAAGTTTCTTTTTTCAGAGCCAGGTTCCTGATGGCAGATGTTGTATTTGAGAGAGAAGAATATAGAATCCAGAAGGAGCAGAAGCACTATTTTTCTTTTAAAGATTTTATTTATTTGACAGAGATCACAAGCAGGCAGAGAGAGAGAGGAGGAAGCAGGCTCCCTGCTGAGCAGAGAGCCCGATGCAGGACTCGATCCCAGGACCATGAGATCATGACCTGAGCCAAAGACAGAGGCTTTAACCCACTGAGCCACCCAGGCACCCCCAGAAGCACTATTTTTACAAGAGAACGTACAACACTACTTTGGGGATTCTTCTGTAGATACTACATGAGCAACATAAAAAATTTATTCATTACAAGCTATTTGAAGACCTATTTCCCTGACAGAGTGGTATCACTTAGTAGAAATGCGACAGTATCTCATCAGTCCAGACTTCATGACTAAAAGAGATTGGGTTTATACCATTAGAGAAATACAGATTGTTAGAGCTGTGAAAGGAAATCTTTGGGACCACTCAAGTCAATGATTTGTATAAATAAATAATGAAATGGAGAATCAGGTGAAGTAACTTGTTCTTGAAACATAGCTCTTCACATTAAAAAAAGGCAAATCAGGGAGACATGGCTCCTAACATTGTAGGTATTTTCTTAGGCTGCAATGCAGCACCGTGATGCTAGCCTTTAGACCCAGGAGTCATTCCCCTGTGGCTCGGAGATGCTCTCCAGGCTGTTAGCACTGTGGCTAACTGCTAACTGAGGCATGGCTGAGAACCTTTCTGTGTTGTTACTCAGCTTCTTTCTTTTGTCCATGTTTGGTTTTTTTTTAATGAGATGCTGGAGGGTTCGATTGCTGTGGCCCAGGAATCATCTAAATAGACTCATGTTTGGACAGTTTGGTTCTCCTATGCTTAATAGTGTTTGGGCCTCTTGTTCTCTACTAGGCACTTTTGTGTTTACCTGTTTTATGTGAGTGAATTCTAGGAGACAAGTGTAGCTGTGGCCATTTGGCGGATCAGAAAACCGGGGCTTACAGGGCTTCAGCTGCTTGTTCTAGGTTTATACAGCTTATAAACCAGAGCTAGAGCCCAGGTCAGCTTTCCAGACAACACATTCTTCATTGCTACTCTTCTCTACATTTTCTACCCCCCTTGCTGCTTGTGTGATGGGGGGAGCAGGGTACAGAATTGAAGATCTCCGGCAAGGAATCCAAAGATCATCTGGCCTAGCCCCTTGGCTTCCAGCAGATGAGGTGTTTGTTCCTATGATTTCATAGAAGAGGTATGTGAGGTCTTGTTTTTATTTCTTTTTTTGGTTTTCTGTTTCAAAGTAGAAATGATCTTTTAGCTTTTCCT
This sequence comes from Meles meles, assembly GCF_922984935.1. Taxonomy (NCBI): domain Eukaryota; kingdom Metazoa; phylum Chordata; class Mammalia; order Carnivora; family Mustelidae; genus Meles; species Meles meles. Next base: position 140,270,500 of record NC_060066.1, on the reverse strand, counting down.
TATTATAAAAGTAATAAATTCTCATTTAAAGAAAATATAAAAATATAGGAGAAAATTAAAATAATCTTTGTAGCTCCACAGTCAGATGATTGATTGATTGATTGATGTTATTTGTCAGAGAGAGAGAGAGAGCATAAGTAGGGGGAGTGTCAAGCAGAGGGAAAGGGAAAAGCTGACTCGCCAAAGAGCAGGGAGCCCGACTTGGGACTCAACCCCAGGACCTTGGGATAATGACCTGAGCTGAAGGCAGGCACTTCACCGACTGGACCACCCAGGCGCCCCACAGTCAGATGATCAAGAGTGGGTTCAAATCTCAGCAGTATCACTAGCATTTTGACTCTTGGCAAACTTTACTGTCTTTGCGTGCCTCAGTTCTCTGCATATGAAACAGAAATATTCATAGTGCCTCTCTCATACAGTTGTTAGGAGGATTAAGTGGGGGCTCTTACTTGTGAAGCATTTAGGACAGTGTCTGGCACATATTAAGTACAGCACAAGTGTTGATTAAGTAAAATAAATGATCTCCCACGGGGGGCGATCACCCTGGGTGGCTAAGTTGGTTAAACTTCTGGTTCTTGATTTCAGCTTAGGTCTTAATCTCAGGATTGTAAGTTCAAGCTGCGTGTTGGGATCCATACTGGGTGTGGATCATACTTTTTTAAAAAAGCATAGTAAAATAATGAATAAATAAATAATCACCCATTGTAAATACTGTTGACCTTTAAATAACATGGAGGTTAGGGGCACTGTTGACTCCCCCATAACTTAATTGCTAGTAGCCTACTCTTGACCGGAAGCCTTACCAATAACCAATAACCTAAAGTCGATTAACACATATTCTCTGTGTTCGTATTATGTACTGGGTTCTTAGAATAAGCTAGAGAAAGGAAAATGTTATTAATACCATAAGGAAGAGAAAGTACATTTATAGTACTGTGCTGCATTTATAGAAAACTGTGGGTAAAAGTAGACTCCGCAAAGGTCAAAGCCGTTGTTCAAGGGTCAACTGTAGTATTCCCAGCTCTGGCCCCTGGAGGAAGACATGGAGATGGACCCAGAAGCTAGGTCATGCAGTGCAGTGAGGGGGCAATGGGCTAAGCTGTGCTCAACCAGACAGGGTGGGGGGCTCTGGAGCCTCTGCTTCTGTCTCCTTAGTAATCCTGATAACTTGGAATATTACTGAAATTCTACTGTCTCTCACTTTCCAAGATGTTCAAACTGGTTGTGATTCTCCTTTCTCTGTGCATTGCTTTTAGGAAGCCCACAAAAACCAAGTGTGTTTATTTGAGATTTTTCTTTTGCGGGCTAGGCCAGACATGGTTTCCTTTCATGTGATATTTTCTGCGTTCTGTGTTAGTTTAGTTCTTCCTTTGTTTTCTTGTGCTTTGGTGTGAAGAAGATGCCCTGTTTACAGAGCCTTGGTGTCTTTCATGTATAATGCATTCTTAAACTAATTCCAGTTGCTCTGACCCTTTGAGATTTCAAAATTGCTTTGTTCTGGTTTTTAAGCATTTTTGAAATATTAAAAATGTTCATGAGGAGGTGGGTCATGGGAAAATTTTCCCAGAGCTGTTTGTCCCTAGAAAATGGTGAATTTTGCATGGAGAGGTTTAATGCTGGGTTAAATTCTGCCAGGTGCATTGGTCACTTGAACTTGAGTTCCCAGTTCTTTTGATATTTAAATCCTTCTTTCTATCACAGAAAGTGTAGAGTGAGCCTCTTAAACCTGAGTGGCTATGTTGAGCTGTTGCCCTTTGTCCCATCAAAGAGAGGTCGTAAGTAGTGCTTGGGTTTGCATTGAAGTGCTGTGTCAGTGGTAAGGATCAAAAGATTTGTCTGTTCTCTGATTTTTGTCTTTGAACCAAGACTTTCCAAAAAGAACACAGAGTTGTTTTGAATATTGCCGCCCCTGGGTGTGAGTGATTATGCAAGTCAGTAGTATTTTTGTTTAAAAAAAAAAACTATTCATAATAGATTTAGAGGTACGAAATTGCAAGAAAAACAAAATACTTTTTTCAAACAGCTTGTACAAAGCAGTCTTTGAATGCAGGTGGTCCTCGAATCCTAAGGATTTGCAGTTCTTCCTCCATCTTGGGAAAGACACCACTGTCCACTAGTTTCCATTTGGCCATTTTTCTTGGTATAGCCTTCTCGTTTAACCTCCCCCTGCGATGAGTTGCCCAAGTAGTCTCAATTCTATCTTAAACGTGAATTCTTAAAGTTTATCTGATCTCTCTTGAAGCTCCAGTGTACTGCTCCAATCCTCAACTCCACTGTGTCCACCAGTACACAACCCACCATCAGGTCTTGCCAGAACAGTTGAAGCTACCTCCAGCTCCTCCTCCCTGCCTCTGACCTCCAGTGCTCTCTTCTTATTAAAGTCTTAGAGGCTTCTGCAGAACCAAACACAATATGTCAGGGACTTGCATAAAACCTTCCAGTGACTTCTACGTGCCTCCAGAACTCCTTCATAAGAAGTTAACCAGACTCCTTAAGAAGACTTTAAACCCTTGCATGAGGTAGACTGCAGTCTATAGCCATTGCCTTATCTCATCCTCTACTGTACTCCAGACTCACTCCGTTTAAGGACTCGGAGAGCTTCTGTCTGTTCTTCACATCTGCTACGCTTTCCTTGAACATGAGCTTTCAGAGTGTGTGTGATGCTGGGAATACTCTTCTTCCCCCTCTGCTGCCTTACTTTTGTCTAGCTAACTCCTGTTTTTTCCTTTCATCTTCCCTTAAATGTCATATCCTTCAAGCCTTCTTTAACCCCTAAACTAAATTAGGTCCCCCGGATGTTTGTTTCTGTAGTAACTTGTGTCTTCCCAACATTTCACTTACCACATTTATTAATCTTTTCTAATAGATTCCAAGTTCCATGTGGACATAGATATGTCTGTTGTTTCCTTCTGTATCCTAGTGCCTTGCATACAATAGGATCTCAAATGTTCTTTGAATGAAATGAACATGTTCCAAATCACTCCCATGTTACTACTTAATATTGCTTATCCAACAGCCCATGCATGAATTTCTTTTCTTCAAAGGAGTTTTTAGTAAACTCCCTTTATTGACTTAATTAGCTTTGCTTATGTATACTAAATATGTACAGACATGAAATAAAATATGTTCTCCTTATGCTGATAGCTCCTGGGCAACTATTGAAACATTTGAAAAATTACAAAAATATGCAAATAATATTTTGAAACCATTAAACTTCAAATGAAAAATACTTGTATGATGAGTCCTCTTCTGCTGAGACTAAATCACCTATATTGATTTTTTTTTAATTTTTAATTTTTTTAGAAAGAGAGAGTGTATAAGTGGGGGAGCAGGAAGTGAGGCAGAGGGAGAGAATCTTAAGCACACCCCAACCCGAGCGTCAAGCCCAGTGTGGGGCTCAGTCTCACAACCCTGAGATCAGGGACCTGAGTCGAAATCAAGAGTCAGATGCTTAACTGATTGAGCCACCCAGGCGCCCCATATTGATGTTTTTTTAAATAACAAAGTTGTTGCCTTGGGTCCTAATATTTACTTAATGTATGTAAGTCTTTTGATTTGATGATAGTAATACAGAGAATACTTGTTTGTAGTAAATATGTTATTTGGAAGCACATTATGGACTCAAAGGCCTTGATGACTATCTCAGAACCATGAGACGTCATCAGGCCACATCTGTCAGTAAGCATTTCTTAAATTACAATTTTTTTTTTAGATTTATTTATTTATTTGACAGACAGAGAGAGATCACTAGTAGACAGAGAGGCAGGCAGAGAGAGAGGAGGAAGCAGGCTCCCTGCTGAGCAGAGAGCCCGATGCAGGGCTCCATCCCAGGACCCTGAGATCATGACCTGAGCCGAAGGCAGAGGCTTTAACCCACTGAGCCACCCAGGTGCCCCCTTAAATTACAATTTTGATGATTTTCAAGATTTCTCATTTTCTTGCTAGTGCTGTAAATTTCTTGTACATGTAAAGATAAGGTTAGCATTACTGAAATCAACACCAAACATTTACCTAATTCAGCTATTACTAAAACCAGGGACAGGCATATGTTTGTCAATTTTAGTTTTCATAGATGTGGAAAATTTTTAAAGTTTTAGCATGTGGCCAAGCGTCAGACTGCTGAAGGAAGTCAATAGATAATAGAAATGACTCATTCACACTATTTTGAAAACAACTTGAACATGACTCTTTTTCTGATAATTGCCTCCTCTTTGTAATTTTTGTGCTACTAAAACAAAATCTTCATTCTGTAATACTTCTAGGCCATTATGAAGGCATTATTTTGAATGCATTAATATCATTTGACCTTCACTTAGTCTTCACTTAGTGACTGCGTCCGTTATGGATCAAGTCCACCTCTGGCCTTTCCCTGTTAGCCGATAGCCATACAGTAAAATACTCTCTGGCTTGTTATTTTGTAGCATCGTGAAATCAGAGTCTTATTCAATAACTGTCTTACATTGACCTTTATCATGGCCATATGTGCTTGCCTGTGTATTGTAAGCGCTGTTAGTGGTGAGGGTCACTAGAAGCCACTGCAGTCATACATGTAAACCTGGGCACTGTATTGGTAAGGGGATCATTCAGATGGGGCGGTGTATAATTATATCCGTTTCAAAATGGGAAGATTATTTTAGAGAGGTCCCAGACTCTTAACTGTGTCTCTGGTCCTCGAGAGCTCCTTAGAGCCCCGTTTGAGAACACTTGCTTACAGCACTCATCATAGACCGCAGACCACACACACACACACCATTGGGTCGTATCATTGTGTTTCCAAAGGTGTTCTGGCTCATGTGGGTCATTCCCTTGGTCCTTCACCTCTCCAGCCTCCTAAACCATGTCTGCATCTTACAGAGCCTTGTTTTCTTTCTTGCAAAGGGCTGTAGGCTCTCTATTGTTGTTGCTTGGTTTCCCCGGGTAACATGAAATGAAATAGCAAGATTTCCCCAGGTAACCCTGCAGTCCTGTCACTCAGGAGCACCTGTTGAGGAGACAGTATGGTAAGAACACAGCAGAGCAGCTAGGGAAGGGCAGGAGGACTCCAAGTGTATCAGATCCTTATAGTTAACATGAAAAGGGAAAAAATGGTACAGATGTCATATTACAGACCCCAAAGTTGAAAGCCTTTTATTAAGCTAAATAAAATGTCATGGCTTTGGCCAAGGGACCTAGCAAGTCACTCAGTTGTTTTTTTTTTTCTTATATATTTTTGACAGCTTTATTGAAATAAACTTCACATACCATACAATTGGCCCATTGAAAGTGTACAATTCGGTGGTGCTTAGTACTTTCACAGAATTGTGCAATAATCCCCACAATCAGTTTCATATTTCATCACCTAAGAAGAAACTCTGGGGCTCCTGGTTGGCTAAGCTTGTGACTCTGTAAGGGTCAGGAGTCCATGTTAGGTATAGAGATTACCTAAATAAGTAAAATATTAAAAACAAACAAACTCTGTACCTATTACAAGTCCTTCTCCCTTCTCCCCAATCCCCCCAGCCCCTGACAACCACTAATCTACTTTCTCTAGATTTGCCTGTTCTGAGCATTTAATATAAAGGGAATCCTACAATACGTGATCTTTGTGACTAGCTTCTTTCCCTGAGTGCAGTGTTTTCAAGGTTCATCCATGCTGTGGTGTCAGTATTTCATTTTATTTAATTGTCAAATAATATTCCATTTTACAGGGATGCCCAAAAAATTGTTAAATGTCCATTCAGTCTTATTATGTTCACATTATGGTGAAACAGATTTTCAGAACTTTTGCATCTTGCTGATTTGAAACTTATCATATATCAAGTTTTATTTTATCCATTCTTATTGGTTGACAGACATTTGGGTCGTTTTTCACTTCTGGGCTGTTGTGTACTGTGCTGTGAACATTTGTGTACACATTTTTTTTTAAAGATTTTGTTTATTTATTTGACAGAGAGAGAAATCACAAGTAGGCAGAGAGGCAGGCAGAGAGAGGGCGAAACATGCTCCCTGCTGAGCAGAGAGCCTGATGTGGGCCTCCATCCCAGGACCCTGAGATCATGACCCGAGCGGAAGGCAGAGGCTTAACGCACTGAGCCACCCAGGCACCCTTGTGTACACATTTTTGTGGGGGTGTTACATTTTAATTTTTCTTGGTATACTCCTAGGAGTGGAATTGATAGGTCATACAGTAATTCTGTATTTAACATACCAAGGAACTGCCAGACTTTAAGAAGAATCTGCCTCATTTTGCACTCCCATTAGCAATGTATCCCCACATTCTGGCCAGTGCTTTTCAGTATCTGTCTTTCTGATTGTAGCCATCTTAGTAGGGCTGAAATGGGGTATCATTGTGATTTACATTTAAATGATAGTAGAGCATCTTTTCACATAGAGATATTTAATTAAATTTTTTTCCCTTAAAATGAGGATTTCCGGGGCAGCTGGGTGGCTCAGTCATTAAGTGTCTGCCTACGGTTCAGATCACCATCTCAGGGCCCTGGGATTGAGCCCCTTGAGCCCCTGCTCAGCAGGGAGCCTGCTTCTCCCTCTCCCACTTCCCCTGCTTGTGCTCTCTCTCTGTCAAGTAAATAAATGAATAAAATATTTTTTTAAAAAATGAAGATTTCCTAGGCTCTCAGGAATTCTGATACTCTTAAGAAATACATCCTTTGGGAATTCTCAAAAGAAACAAATTATGACCCAGATTATGACCCGTGATTTCAGAGATTGGAAGATTGAGAGAAAATAACTGTCCTCGCTGTAAGGACTGACAATTGGCAGGTTAGAATTTAAGTGGAAGCAGTTGAGTGGTCTCTCGTCTTCAAACCTATCAAATGGAAAGGTTGCCTGTGATAAGCAAAGGAAACCCAAGAAGGTGGGAGATGGGTCCAAATGTAAGAGTTTTCTTTTCATGGCTAAATTACCAGCACAACCAAGCCATGGAATGGCCTTCAACTGGTGGGAAAATACAAAAGCCATCTTTGTATTTCCCAGTACCTTGTTTGGTGTCTGGCACAAAGTATTTATTCTTGGTTTTGAAGAAGATGTAATGAAGCGGGCAAAAGAGTTTAGAATCATAAAATGTAAGAATTAGAAAGTATTGGTCTCTTTCAGGGAACTTGACATCATTTAAAAAAGGGGTTGTGGGGGATGCCTAGGTGGGGACTCCTGTTCTCCCTGTCCCACTCCCTCTGCTTGTGTTTCTTCTCTCGCTGTGTCTCTCTCTGTCAAATAAATGAAATCTTTAGAAAAATAAAAGGGGCTGGGGCTGCGAAATAAAACATCCCGAGGTTAAGTTCTTAAAAGCTGACAGGCCTCCTCAGATCACACAGATTTCTTCAAAAATATCTGCCTCATCTCGCCCACAACTACTGCACACACCACCGTACACGCGAGTGTGAGTTCCGTGATGCCCGTGAGGTTTATTTATGTAAATATACCTCACTTCATCCCTCCCCATAGAAAGCAGAGCAACTCCCCTGGTTGTGGGGCTAGCTGTGGCCCTCCCGCCGGATGCCAGGCACTGTGCTGAGCAGCATCACTGACACAGGCTTGAGGTGAGGTCAGTCTTCCTCTTATTCCCAAACTACAGAAAAGGAAATTTAAGCTCAGCAGGATTAAGTAACTTACCCAGGACCACACCAGCTCTAAAGAGGCAGGCCAGGAGGATGCCAGCCTTCCAGCCAATGCTCTCAGCCACTGCACTCAGGACAAAAAAGCCCCTCCTTACCCCCTCTGAGTCTTTGCAGCAGGAATTGGGGAAAGATAGAGCAAGAACATTGTATAATTATCGCCTGAGTATTATTCTGATGGTGATGCTGTCCCTGCTGTCTTGGCCTGCTCACTGCAGGTACAGGTGAGTGTGGCAGGAACCTCCCAGGGTATGTGGCCATGTGGCTTCTGGGACGTGGTCATTGTGGCTTTGTGCACACCTGCAAAGATTGGACTTGATCCCAGAACCAGCAGGGGAAAGTTACAGTTAGTGTTCCTTTTTCTTTTCTGAAAAAAATAGGCTATTTTGGGTAGAGATGGGTGGCAGGGAGTCCATTTGGGGTGAAAGCCTAGGCTGAGATGGTGGGGAAGGGAGGGCCAGGGTGAACGATTTCTAAGCTGAAACCATTAGGGCTTAGCAACCTTTTAGATATGAGACTTGACAGAGAGCTGACTTGAAGATGACTTCAACAGTTCTAGCCGGGGGACGTGGGGAAGGGCCTGTATCGATGCAGAGTTGAAGGTTTGGGGAAGAGGTGGGGTGGGGGATACCAAAGCAGGCAGTAGACTTGGGTTCAAGGCTCTGCCCTGATGGACTGAGAACCTTAGTGGTTCTCTTGAGTTTGGTGCTTTAGTCAACTTAATTAGAAGATAAAAGAAGTTAAATTGTGTTTGCTTGCCTTTTTGGTTTTTCTAGAAAATTGATGAGCTCTAAAGTTTCTCTTGGCCTCACATGGTTGTATAAGGCAAGAAAAGGGTTGAAACTACTAGTACTTTGACTACGGTTTTCTTAATGATTTTTCAAAAATTTCTTTTCAGTTAGGAGCATTTAGAGAGGAACTCAAGAAACACCATTTTGTAAGGAGATGAGAGTTTGAATTCTGCCACTCCCCAGAGGAATCCAGTCTGTGGAGCAGGTGCTTTCGTAGTGCACCTCCCAGCATCCAGCCCATTCTTGCCTGTGAGACTCCTCAAGACTGAGCTCTAGTTGAAGAGCAGCCGACCCCGTAGGGAGTGTGACCACCTGGGACTGGGCATTCAGCTTGGTGAACATCAGTCCAGTTTGATAATTTGGAAGTGAGTGAGTAGTAATCTCAGGGTTTTGTTCTTCTGGGAAGCATTACATTTAGATGATGTCTACAGGACACTCCATACCCTCCATTTGGACATAGAGTTGAGCTTTACTAATTCTACTTCAGATCTGTTTCCGAAATGAGATACTTAGTAACACAGCATTGAATGGTAGATGAGGCAGTTACTTCCTGTGTTGTTTCATTCATGCCTCAAGGTTGCAAAGTTGTGTAAGTTGTTGACAGATAAAATGCTAGTGAAGAAAAGTTCATTTGCCACTGCTAGAAGGTACAGACCCCTCGCAGTTAGCATGATGAATATCTTCAGCCTTTTCTTGTAGCTGTCTGATGTTTATAGGGTCAAATTATATCATGCATATCTAGGGTTCAATGTCATAATCTCATGGGTAATACAGTGTAACATAGTTTCTGGTTTGTACTTCATTAAAGAAAGTGAGTAGATGATTACCTGAGGTTGAGTTGGTATTTGGAGCCTCATTAATGATTATTTGAAAACATACAGAAGTGCTTTTTTTCTGAGTACCTGTACATAACGGTCCCTGAGGGTTCAAATATTTAAATATTCTTACCCCTCCTAAGAAGTATGTTTACTCGTAGACTTAAAATACATTTGAACAGATTTGAAAGCTTAGAGTTCTTGGACTGTTTGCATTTGCATTAATTTACTTAGGGCATAATTACTCTTAAGTCTCTGATAGCCAGAGAATTCTGCCTTTTTCATTAACATTTGTTTATTTCTGCTGCTTACAGGAATACTAACAAGATACCTTAAGTATCTCCAGAGTTAATGATTTATGTCAACTTCATTATAAAACATCCTGGTGATTTGCACTTGGAAAATGTTGGTGACCTGTAGTATCTGGTTTGGTTTGGTACACATGATAGACAGATTTATTTCAATACCTTCAGTCACTCCTTTCCCTACTGAAACTCCATTGAAAATATTGTACGGTGGTTTTGTATGTATGTACTTTATTTTGTTGTCTTTAGTTGTGATCGTTTGCTTTCAGATGCTGCCTTATATTTCTCCAGTTTTCCTTTTGGGCATCTGCGGCTTTTATCGTCATTTGGCATATTTCTCTTGACCTGGTCTATATAGCTCAGTCCCTTAATGATTTCCTCCTCACTAGCTGGCAGTATCTTGCAGAATTTCAAATTTAGAATTTGGAAGATGGCTTTCCTGAGAATATATTCTGTCTCCAACTTAAATGCAAGTTCTTGTCGGACAAATACTGTAGTTTGTTTGTTTATTGGGGCAAGTACTATAGTTTACTCATAAATTAGCCACTGACAGAAACTTCCTGCGGAACTAACTACATAGTGCTTTCAGGGTAAGTGCTGAGGGAAGTGAGCTGCCTTGGGTGCCTGATAGACAGCTGTGTTCTCTGGAGGCCGAACATAGAGAGTGTTCTAGGTTTCAGAGGCCTTGCATGTCCATTCCAAGCCAAACTGCTCACTGCCAAGACATGAAGCCTGAAACTGCCCGGATGGGGGGAGCAGAGGCAGTCAGTCAGCTGTCCGGGCTTTCCTTACTCGTTATAGGGGTTCTTCCATTCTAGCGATCAGGACTTCGGTCGATTCTTTGTTACAGAGCAAGCCAGACGTGAACGGGCCCAGTGATATTCTGTACGAAGACATTAGCGGTCAGTTCTGCTTTCCCTAGCTCCTGTTTTCCTCCGTCCACATCTCCAAGAGAATTACCCTAAGGATAGCAGTTGTGAAAAATCTGGCCTATTGATGGTGAAGAGCAGTTCCTGTGCTGTCCTTTGGAGAAACCAGGCAGCATCTGTATTTCCCTATTTTCACGTTGCTGTGGGTTCTGTCTGCTGACTTAATACACCCCATTTCCTTGAGGTCAACACTGGTGTGTGTGTGTGTGTGTGTGTGTGTGTTCCCTTCGCAGCTTAGCCCCACCCCTCTGAGGTGAAAGCGCTAACAGTAAGGTGTTCCCCACTTTGCTTCTGCGCAGTGCCAGGTGTCTAATAAGTACTTGTGATGTTTGTTCAAAGCTTGCATGAGTGACTGTTTTTAAGAGGTTTACCTCTTCATTAACAATATTTTGCTTAATTTCCACAGGTTTGGGAGAGGATTAGTTGGAGTCGAAATTGGGGTAAAATCTTGGGAATTTTAGGTGGGAAGAGTTTACGACCTAAGAGGAATGAAGATGGATTTTTAAAGCCATATTACAGCTAGGCTTCTAGTACAAATGATTTACTTACTGTGTCCAGACTGTGAACAGTTGTCTTGTTCTCACTAAAGGCAATTTTGTTGAAATGTCCTTAGAAACAATGTGTACAGGCTTCTGTAATCATACAGGAGAGAGATAGAGATCCAGGGAACATCAAGATACTAACTGAACCTGTCCTTTTTGAAAAGTATTTGACCCCTTCCCTCTAACTGAACAGCCCCTCAAAGCTATCAACACAAAGTTGCAAAATAGGAAGGAGATCAAAACCAGTTTCTGTGTTACAGGTTTCTAGGAAGTGGATGCTAGGAGAAAAATATATATATATTTCTAAATATATCATTTTATGTATACCCTTCTTAGGTTCCTCTTATATTTTTCAGTGACCTAACCTTGAACATTGTTGATAAGTTTCATTCTTACAGAAACTCTGAACTACCCTACCCCACCACAACCCCACAGCAAGCAGCTAGAGGCAGTGAAGGACTAGGTGGTTGTTGAAGCTCATGGCTCTTTCCTGCAGCTTCTCCTTTGTACCTTGCTCCATATTTATAGTCCAGAATGAAATGACAGCATTGTTGTGTACTAGATATGCTGGATACAGCAGAGGATGGGACTCACTATCCTATAAAATAGGACCCTCTGTAAAGCTGACAGTAGTCATTAAAGAATTAAAATAGAAGTATATACTTTTCATTGTGTAGGATTGGGAGTTATCTTGATTTAGACTATTGAATCAAACTTATATATGACATGGTTCTTAAAATCCTAAATTTTATAATTCTGTCTGTTAAGTTAGTTAATGCAGCCTAAATGTCTACCCTTATGTGCCTAAAACAGATTTATAAGGGTAGAATATCAGCTATATCATGGCAAACGCTGAATGACCTAATAGGTAATTAATCTTCTCTATGGAGAATGCTTTTTCTTCATCAGCTGTCTAAATTTTTTGGGAAATTATATCTTGTGGGAGTTGCCATTCATCAGGAAGTGCTTGTTCATAGATGTAAGCCAGACCACATGTAGCAGTAAATGTTATGTATCACTATGGAAACAAAAAATCACAAATGGGGTAGTCTTAAGTATTAAGCATCTGCTTCTTATGGGGATGAGTCGTGTCCAGATTCAGTTTGGTTCACTCCAATATTTATGGAGCATTTAATGTTCAAAGGTCCATGGGTACTTGTTTAATGACTTATTTTTCTCTACACAAAACTGAAAATGGGGGAAAACGAGGAGAAGATCCCAGTTTATGTGGATTGTCAAGTTTATAAATGAAAAACTCTAAATTGGGAGGCGGGAGGCCAGGGCTTTAGCTCTGGCTCTTGCAAAAACTAGTTGTGCGACTTCAAACAAATCTTTTAGCTTATTTGGGTCGCAATTTTCTCAGCTGTAACAAGATAGAGTTGGACTCTATGACCTCTAAGTGATGAATCTGTTTTCCTTCATTGTTCCTTCAACTATGAAACTGGTTTTTTAATGAGAGATATTATACTTGGATGTTTCTCATTATTTCAGGAGTAATGAGGATCGTTGTTATACTGCGATGACTTTGTCACTAAAAAAAAAAAAAAATTCACTAAGGATTGGGGTCACGTGTTGCCATTTGTCAGTGGGCCCTGCCTTCCTCTCCACTCAGTATGTATTGACATGGGAATGCCACTAGAACCTAGTGGTGGAAAAGTATGCAATAATCTGAAGTACAGATATTTAATTTGACTTGTAGAGGAGGAGGCTGGCTGAATGGGTAAGGAGAATGTTTATTCAGATAGCCATTTACGTCTCAGTTCTGTGACTGTCATTTCAGCAGGTTCTTTTAAAAAGATTTTATTTATTAAAGATTTTATTTATTTATTTATTTATGAGAGAGATCACAAGTAGGCAGAGCAGCAGGCAGAGAGAGAGTGGGAAGCAGGCTTCCTGCTGAGCAGAGAGCCTGATGTGATCCCAGGACCCTGAGATGATGACCTGAGCCGAAGGCGGAGGCTTAACCCATTGAGCCACCCAGGCGCCCCTCAGCACTTTCTATTATAGGAATATCTCATAAGTAGAATTGGAATCATTCGGCCCTAATGATTCAGTAAACTTGTGAGAGAGGAAAGGTGTCCATGTTTCCAGCTTTGTTGCTAGACAAGGAAACCTCCAAACTATTTTCTCATTATTAAGTGGGGGAAATACTCTCCCATCCTTACCCTTCAAGAACATTATAAGGATAAACAAGAGACCTGAGTGAAGCTATAAACACAAGTAGAATCTTTAGACTTCCTCAAAATACAGATGTCCTTTTGATGGTCAAATCTTGCTGTTTGAGTTTTTGGTTTGTTGTTGTTGTTTTGTTTTGTTTGCTTTTTTAACATGGGAGGGTTTACTAGGTTATAAGTTTTTAAATATGCATATGATTAAAAGTGAGAGGCTCCAAAATATTTGACTACCAGGCCTTTACAAAACCCCATCATATAATAAGGATTTGTTAAATATTCTTCATCTACGCTTTATTTCATGTCAGAAATAGTTTTTGATCATTTACTATATACCAGGCACTGTTGTAGAAGCTAGAGATACAGCAGTGAACATAACAGAGTCCTTATCCTCCAGGAGTAGGATGTGGGTGGGGCCGATTAGCATTATCTATCCTGTAATAAGGACTAATAAGAAAAATCAAGCAGGATAGGAGAGAGAGCAATGGGAGAAGGGGGTATTAGTAGACAGGAGCAGAGACCTGAAAGAAGTGAAGGTACATGTCAGATAGGGTATCAGGAGAACAGACTTTCCAGGCAAAGAAAACATAAGTACAGTAGCCTTCTGGCCTGTGTGGCTGAGGGTGAGCAGTGGGGGCAGAGCAGAGGAGACAGGAAGAGGATGCAGGGAGGTGAGTGGGTCTCCCACCCAGGGTCTTCTGGGCTACAAAACACACTCTCCATTTGGGTTTTTGTTGTAGTTTTATATATATATTTTACTGTCCGGCGTATTTGTTAGTTGTTTATTTATCAAGACAAACTATTCCATAACCCAGTATTCGTGCTTCATAGTTCAGGAACACAGGTCAGTGACAAACTTCAGTGGAACTCAACCCAAAGAAATTCTTTACATTCCAAAATCACTTTGGACTCTGAAAGATACCAGCCTCCTTCATCTCCTCAAAATCTTTCACAGACTCATAATTTCTGTAGAAATCTGCATATGCCTTCTTTCTTGGTTCGGCCACAGAAACTTAGAGAAAGCTGCAACCCCCAGGGATACAATGAAGGCTCCAACAACATGAAATCGCAGGCGCTTGGCCAGAAGGCCTCGCATCTGAGGTTTTGTCAAAGCCCTGGAGGTCGTGGTAGTTATTCTCCTCAATACCAACCTCAAACCTAACGTCCTTCCTAACTGATAAAGAAATGGACCTGTATATTTGTTTTTTGATTCGTTGTTTTTTTTTTTTTTTAAGATCTTTTTACTTATTTGAGAGAGAGAGCGTGAGAGCGAGCATGAGTTGGGGCGGGAGCAGAGGAAGAGGGAGAAGCAGTCTGCCCATCTAGCAGAGAGCCCAATGTGGGGCTCCATCCCAAGACCCCGAGATCATGACCTAAGCCACCCAGGCACCCCTTGTGTATTTGTTTTTTAGACTAGCGATACAATTTTTATTTTTCAGTTAGATGACAAATCCTTATCTAGGAAAATAATACCACATATCACAAAACACCAGCCACATAAATCCACAATGAAAGTCATTACTGAAGAGTCTTCATGGAACATCATATCATGGAAGCAGAATGACTAGTCTAGAACGTGAGAGTCAAATAGTGAATTTCCTTTTTTTTTTTTAAGCCCCTGTTTTCTGATTGATAAAAATATAAATCCCAGTAAATGTATTCAGGATTTGTTGTGGGTTTTGCTTTGTTTTGTATTTTGGTTTTTTGTAATTGCTGGGCTTTTCGTAATGAACAGACTAACCACCATCTCAGACAATTAGCCTAACTCTTGTCTGTCCCGTGTGGCACCTCTGAGCTCCGTCCCCAGCCTATCTGGAAATCTAGTCTTCGGTTTAGGAACTAGGTCTTCCCTTCCATCCCCCATGCATCCCTCCTGCTTCTGTCCAGTCCCAGATTAACCCTGATCAACTTTTCTTCCCCTTTCTCCTCACGCCCTCCCTCTCATTTTCATTTATGATTTGTGTGTGTGTGTGTGTGGTAAAAGCACATAACATAAAATTTGCCATCTTAACCATTTTTCAGGGTACGGTGCAGTCGTGTTCATATGCACATCGCAGAGGAACACATCTCTAGAATTGCATCCTTTGTGTTCTCACAGCACTCCCTTATTTATACACATAGCATATCCAGCCGTGTTTCAATTTCCATCTCCTTCCAGGTTCTCTTTATTTCTGTATCTTTGCATCTCACACTGTACCTGACTGGTAGGAGGTGGTTATTAAATGTTAAATGGCAATTTTTATTTAACAGACATCCCTAGAGCACTTACTCTGAGCCGCTGATCTAAGCCCATTGCACATACTCATTGATTTGATTTTTCACGAACCTTCTTTATACTTTGTTTCATTTTAAGAGGAAACTGAGGCTCCAAGATATTGAGGGACTTGTAGAAGGTCACAGCTAATAATGAAGCCATTTATAAAGAAAAAAGATAATGTAAAGACAGACTCTCGAAAATTCTTTGTGCTGCTGCTGGGCTCCAGGAACAGCAGACAGGGTGGGAGTCCACATGCCCACTCCTGAGGTCCTGTGGGAAAGATTCTTTGTCCCCCACCACCCGTGCCAGGCCAACTCCACTCTACCCAGGCTTCCTTCCACCCAGAGCTCTTTCCTGCTGGCCCACTGGGAGGCTTGTTTGTTGCCTCCTCTCCTCAGCTCTCCTCAGTTGACACTTGGACTTCCTGGGTCTGCTGGGGGATAAGTGTTAGCTTCTCTCTGCAGTTTGGGGATTACACCTTCTTACCACCTAACTCTCTGTCTCTTCTCCCACCCAGTGTTTAAAAGGCTGGCAACATTCTTCATGTTGTGGGGCACAGAGTACCAAGAGTAACACATCCAACATGCAGCTTCCTCAGCTCCTCCTCAGAGCCACTGAGTCCGCCTATGCATATAGGGCCCCCAGATCTGTGTTTTAGGCTTCTTAAGAGCTAGTGGGTCAGGGGCACCTGGGTGGCTCGGTCGGTTAAGCTTCTGCCTTCAGCTCAGGTCATGATCTGGGGTCCTGGGATGGAGCCCCATCAGGCTCCCCACTCAGCAGGGAGTCTGCCTGTTTCTCTCTGTCTCTGCCTCTCCCACCTCCCCTCCCCAACTCATGCTCTTTGTCTCTCTCAAATAGAGATAAATATCTCTCAAATAGATTTAAAAAAAAAAAAAAAAGGTATTGGGTCAGAAGATGTGTCCTTGCCCTTGTAAGCGGAAAGAGATGAAATAGAGAGTTCTATGACCCAAGTTCCTCTCCACAGAGTGTGGGGGATCCTGCCTGAAATATTTACTATTTGGCTCTTTCCAGAAGAACTTTGTCAGGCAGCTGAGCTATCCAGTAGAACTTTCTATAAAGGCGGAAGTATTTCTGTCTGCTCTCAGTCTGCCAGCCAGTGACTCTTGCACTTTGGGTATTGAACATGTGACTGAGTAACTGAAGTTTTTTATTTTATCTAATTTAGTTGATTCAATGTAAAAAAAAATAAAAACTAATATAAATTTAGAGGCTCCTGGGTAGCTCAGTCAGCTTTCAGCTTAGGTCATGATCCCAGGGTCCTAGGGTACAGTCTCACAGAGCAGGGAGCCTGCTTCGCTCTCTGGCCCCCTCCCTCCCCCCCCCCACTTCCTGCTCTCTCTCATGCTCTCTTTCTCAAATAAATAAAGTCTTTAAATAAACAAATAAGTAGAGCTACTTATGTCAGGATTCACCTCTGCCACTTGCCAGCTTTTTGGCCGTGGTCAAGTTACTTAGCTTCTCTCTGCATCAGTTTTTTCATCTGTAAAAGAGATAATAGTAGTACCTACCTTATAAGACTGCCATGAACTTTGAGTGCTTAAACAGAGTCTTGCACATGGTAAACACTTTATAAGTGTTTGTTTTTATTCTCTAAGTTTATAAGTCTTTGTCATTATTCTCTAAGTTTTTTGTGGCCTAGTTTAGGAAAATAATCATCATTTCCCCCTCTCTTTTTTTTTTTTTTTAAGGAAAGTGGATTCTGAATTCCAGAATAATTCATACACTAATCTGGCTAATGTAGTCTTGTTTCTAATTTGGAGACCAGCTCTGCTCCATATCCTTCCATGTAGGTTCCTTAAAGGTAACCACGGTGGGTCCAGCGGGTGTCATATGTGGTTATTGTCTAAGTTTTACTGATGGGAGACTGTAAACATTGATAGATGACCAGATGATTTTGCAGAGACTCTTCGCAAATAAATTAGGCCTCTTTAGCTAGAAGCAGAATATTTCTTAGTGTCAGTGCTTGTTCCTAAGCTGAAGAAATCCTTGTAATATTTGAAAGGAAGTATGTTTCTGTTTTATCTGGAGACATGTCAAACTCTCCTAACATGAATAAGTTTGATGGCTTTGATGGCTTCCCTGTTACAGAAGGATGAGCAGGGGCATCAGGAACATAGGGGGAGGGGTAGTTGGCAATCGTTTGTGTAAATGATAATAGTAGTAGAAACCCAAAAGTGAAAAAAAAAATCAGAATACAACTTATGGGTTTTTTAAATTGACGATTTGATAACTTTCTCCTCTTCGGTATTACCTCCTAATAATCCAGTGTCTGTACTTGCCATGGCTAAATAATACCACTTTAAAAGACTTTCCAGAAGCCAGTGAAGGCGGCCTCTTGGAAATCTGCTTTTCGGCTTTCTGAGATAGCGATGATACAACAGTACTTTTCAGCCCTTAGATCTGTTCTCCAAGGCTGGAGCAACAGTGTCAGCAGATACTATTGTGCCCAGCAGTTGCTCTCCAAGGCTACCTTTTTGATCTGTAAAACCATGTTGCAACACTCCTCGATAAGCAAATAGTATAAGGAGAAACCCTTGCCCAGATGGCAGGCACTGTTCCATTGTGCAAATACTGATCCTGTCCTTTAGGCCCTGGCATCCTATTGGTTTTCTGTTTTCAAATTCTAGATTGTGCTGGAACGTATCTGAGATACACTGAACCTGCTGAAAAGTGTTCATGGGCTCATTTTGCACAGAGCAGAAAGAGTGAGAAAATAGATAACTGTTCATATCCTCCAGCTTGAAATCGTGTGCAGCCTGACCCTTTGGTCATCTTAGGGAGGGAGGAGGTGGAAACATTGAGGTGTCTGCTGGGATGTAGCCCCTATGGGTGAGGCAGCGCCGCGAGCAGGGCTGTTTGACGTGCAGGTTCTGTCTTCTCTGCACCTCCCTGCTCCGTATCACCCCACTGCATTTGCCTGTTGGACTTTATCTAGGCTCTTCTAGCACATTTCTCTACAGCCCACTGACACCCATTTGCATCACTTCAGATCAAAAGAGAATAAGCCATAAAAACTTTTCTCCTGCCATAAATTCAGTATTTTTTCCTCTCTTTTTGTTTGAACTGTAGAGCGGGGAGGCAGTTTGCAGTTTGGAGGACTGTGGCTTCAATTATAAATTTCCTTGGGGTAGAAACCTTATTAATATAAATTGCAGAGCTGGAATTAATGAGTGGAAGTTCTGAGAAGGCTGACTTAAGCGCAGTATAAGGAAACATTTGTTAAGCACCAGAGCCGGTCAGCAATCTGCTATTAACAGATCTTGGATGTGCTCAGTCATGCCATTCTGTGCGGGATATGGGAATGGATAGCAAGCCGGACGAGGTGACGTTGTTTGCTGTGATAATGTACCCGCCAAAGATACTAGAATACAAACAAATATTTTCCAGTGAAATCTGTGCTGTTACCTTAAAGTGTTGTATAGAAGGAGTTACTTCTTTTCAGCTCAATTGTGAGACTTAACTTTTTCAATGTGACGCTCTAGTAGATAACATTCATTCTAATGATGTGTGTGGTATAATCATCTTTCCTGCAAATTCATTTTAAGATTAATTAGGAACTTACTAATTAAAGTATACATGGATGAATTCAGCAATTATTTATTTGGGACCTACTGTACCCTTCACACTATGCCAGCCTTATGGAGGATAAAACTATAAATAAGATAGTGTCTTAGTGTTCTAATTGGAGAAATTGACATGTGCTTTTTTAGCCAGAACATAAAGGAGACTATAAAAAAACAGTAAAATCAAATTGCAAAAAGAGCAAAGAGGGAGCCATATAATTCTTCCAAAGAGAAAAACTCAACCCAAGGAGTTGATGTGGACTGAACTTTGAAAGTCAAATAAGGTTGGTGGGGCAGGTATAATAATTCACATATATTTTGGTTCTGCTATGTGTGAGACTTTTTTTTTTTTACTTTGTTTGACAGAGAGAAATCACAACTAGGCAGAGAGGCAGGCAGAGAGAGAGGAGGAAGCAGGCTCCCCGCGGAGCAGAGAGTCCAATGCAGGCTTGATCCCAGGACCCTGGGATCATGACCTGAGCCGAAGGCAGAGGCTTTAACCCACTGAGCCACCCAGGCGCCCCTGTGTGAGACTTTTTTATGTGTGTTTTGTGTGTCTCAGAGGTTTGGCACTGTTATCTCCATTGTACAGATCAGAAAATGGGTTGTGTCAAAGAGAATGGGGTCAGGATATGTGAGGAAAGAAATGTTGGGAGTCTGGTTGCCTGAATGCAGGGTTTGTGGAGACAGAGAACTGGGTAAGACAGGGGAAGTGTATACTGGAGGCAAATTATCAATCCAAATGAAAAAGTTGACTTTTCCAGACTCACTTCTAGGACTATCACAAGCAGAGTGTTCCCTGCAAAATACATGGGTGTTGGAATGCTGAGCTTTAGATATCAGTTCTAGGGCACCTGGGTGGCTCAGTGGGTTGAGCCTCTGCCTTTGGCTCAGGTCATGATCTCAGGGTCTTGGGATCGAACCCCGCATCGGGCTCTCTGCTCTGGCAGGGAGCCTGCTTCCCCCTCTCTCTCTCACCTGTTTCTCTGCCTACTTGTGATCTCTCTCTCTCTCTCTCTCTCTCTGTGTTAAATAAATAAATAAAATATTTAAAAAAATATATCAGTTCTAGACTGTAATACAGAGAGATCTCATTAGGTGGAACATCTGTCATGACCAGAAAGAATACTGAGAAGACCTGAGCTTGATTTTTTTTCTTCCTTTTTTCTCCTATCACTTGCTTGCTGAGTGTACTGCAGAGAATTTGTTTTTCCATCCAAAATGTGGGGACCAATAACACTGCTCCATGAACATGTGACAGGTCCAGGCTTGGCATCAGACATACGTACTGTGGAGGACTTAATAAAATATCATTGGATCTAAGTCAGAAAATGGGATTTAAAGCCGCAGCTCCTAACCAGCCAGCCAGATACCGTAAATGTATTTCCTTTCTGTCCCCTTTCAAATTCTTGGGCTTAGCACCTTATTTTTTCTTACATGGACTATTAAAATCATCTCTGAACCAATTTACACACTTGCTCTCCTAAATGTAAAGTGTCAGAGTAACTTTTTCAGGTATAACATATGTCACTTTATTGCCCTGTTCAGAGACCTGCAGTCGCGTTTCATCTCCTGCAGAATGAAGAACAGGTTCTTACCTACTGGTTCCAACTATTCCAGCACGAATCTCTCTTTCTCCCTTGCCTATCTTTGGCCTCTTCTCATTTCCAGCTCCATTTCCGTTTCTCATTCCCCTAGTCCAAGCTAATTTCACCTTTCTTTATTGCTTTTTATATCTTGCAACATTTTCATTCAATTATCTGTTCAACCAACCTTTATTGGGCATCTGATAGGTTCACAAACTCTGCCCAATGGTGAAGACACACAGGTGATGAGAGTCACATCCCTCCCTATTTGTGCACCTGGTGATATTTGCTGGTGAATACATCTTACCACCGCTTCCAGACCACAAGCTCCCTGCTATGTATTTATACGTTTCTATATAGCTCTAGGAATATCACATTAACGACGTGTAAATTTTGTTGAGTAAATGATTGAATTTAAGTTAGTTTAACAAAAATGATTCCAATTTCTTGTCTAAAACTCTGGATACACTGGGATTTTTAGTGAGACAGTGAACACTCTGTCAGTCTTTGCATTTACAAAATGAGTACATCATTGTTTATAATTAAAAACACAGGCAGTAAAAGAAATAGTTGTTCTCTGGACTCTTCACACACAAAGTGATATTGATAGGTATTTGCATGTAATTCAGTCTGTTGAAAGAGGAAACATTTTAAGGTTCTGTACCTTGGGTATATATTTTTTTCTGTGTATATTCTTAAGTTTTCATAGAAATCTAAACTAGTTGGGAATCAAAACTATGTACCACATAGAGAAGATTGTCTGAAACCATTGAAAGAGGAAGTTAGGAATGAGTGCAGACTTGGAACAGGGTGTGGACTCAAATCTCAAGAACCGGTAGTTCACAAAATAACACGTGCAGTTGAACCTTTTCCTGTTAATACGTACTTGTCAAAATTGTCCGTTTTCTTACTTTTAAAATTTAGTTACACATTTAAATTATAAAAGCAAAACAATAATTATAAAAGCAGTAGTTATAATTATAAAAGCAGTATGATAAATTTTGGCAAATAGAGAAAAGGAAAAGGTACCTACATGTAGTTATTATAAGAAACATCTTGATCTCTCTCCATTCTGTCTCTAAAAATTTAAAGTTGAAATTTCTTTTGGTTTTTGGTTTTCTGTTCTGTAGTATACAGAACATTTGAGATACTACATTTTTTCCTATTTATATTTAACCATCACTGTTATATGACTATATAATATTCCATTTCATGGCATACCGTCATTTTATGTGGTGGGAAGATAAGTGCTTCACTGTCATGCAAAATGCTACAACCTGTAATGCTGGTTATCATGTGTTTATAGTTTTTCTTAGGTTTTGACATATTTCTTTAGATGAGGTTTTCAGAATGGCTCTTCTCCTCTTTCTAATGTTAAAAATAACAGCAGAACCATGAGATAGAATCATTTTTTTTTTTTTCAAAACACAGGACTTTACTGTCACCTCTCTGCATGATAGATGAAGAAATGATGGCACCATTTTAACCCAACAGTGGTTTGAATATATTAAATTGACCACAGCTTTGAGTGACTTGGTAAAAAGAGATTTTATGTCTGTGTCCACCAAGTGACTTCAGGATTTGAATGCTTCAGAAAGAACCTTGGGGGGACAAAAAGAAATAGTGTTGAAGACATTGTTGACAAGCATCTGGTTGATTGGCGTTTTATGCTCAGTACGTACTTTCACGTGGCATAGGAAGTGGCAGGTGTACCTGTAATCCATCACATTGGAATGCCTGAAGACTTGCACTGAGTTACAAGTGTTGACTCTATCCGAGTGACACACCTAACATGCTTCCCAGCAGCCTTCCCAGCCATCCGTCGAGAGTTGGGTGAGAGAGTTGCACACGTCTCCCCACAGAAAGGAAACTGCTAGAGAGTGCAAATTATATATGTCAAATGATAATCCAAGGAATATTCTGTGATCTTAGAATATCCACAGTTCATATAGAACCAAAAAACCCACCCACATTATCATATTCATATTCAGAAGTGAGTGATGAGAAAGCCAATGAGAGGGGAGAGAGATGGATAAGAAGTGAGTAAATTTACAATAGGTCACGTGCCAGTAAGGACAGTGTCAATAAGGACAATGGAGAAAAATAAAACCCAGGGTGGAGGCTCGGCGCTATCAAGATGTGTGTGTGAGAAGGTGGTGGTCGGGGAAGCCTGGGGGTGGTGATGGCAGGAGCCACCTGGAGATACCTCCAGGGAGAGTGTGTCAAGCAGAAGGCCAGCCTGGGCAAGGGCTCCAAGACAGAAGAATGCTTGGCGCATGCAAGGAGCAGCGAGCGAGGAGCTTCAGTAACTGGCATGGAATGTTCCAGTGGAGTGGGAGGGATGAAAGCCGGGTTCCATGGCTTTTCAAGAGAAGGGAAAAGGGGGACCTAGCTGACTCGGTCAGTGGAGCAAATGACTCTTGATCTCAGGGTTGTAAGTTCCAAGCCCATGTTGGGTATAAAGATTACTTAAAAATAAAATCTTAGGGGCACTTGGGTGGCTCAGTGGGTTAAGCCTCTGCCTTGGCTCGGGTCAAGCCCCGCATTGGGTTCTTTGCTTGGCGGGGAGCCTGCTTCCCGTTTCCCCTCTGCCTGCCTCTCTGCCTACTTGTGATCTCTCTCTCTCTGCCAAATATATAAAATCTTTTTTAAAAATCTTAAAATAATAAAAAATAAAGAGAATGGGAATGAATGTAGACATCTCTTGAGGAATTGCCTTTTAAAGGGGAACAGAGGAGTAAAAGAGAACCTGGAGGAGGAGGTGAGGTAAAAGGGGCAGTTTTTAAAATGGGGGAAATTGTAACACACACCTTGTCGATAGGTTCAACCCAGTGGCAAGGAGAAGATCGGGATGATTCCGTCTCATGGTTCTGCTGTTATTTTGAACATTAGAAAGAGGAGAACAGGGGCGCCTGGGTGGCTGAGTGGGTTAGGCCCACTGAGGCCCACTGATCGAACCCCACATCATTGGCTCTCTGCTCAGTGGGGAGCCTGCTTCCTCCCCTCTCTCTGCCTGCCTCTCTGCCTACTTGTGATCTCTGTCTGTCAAATAAATAAATAAAATCTTAAAAAAAAAAAAAAGGAGAACAGCCATTCTGAAAACCTCACCTAAGGAAATATGGTTTTTAAGAAGATATGGTTGTTATTACCGTTGAGTGTGTGGATCCCAGGGAGTCAGGTTTTTCATCTACCATCTCTCAACTTTAAAAATGCTGACTACCGGGGCGCCTGGGTGGCTCAGTGGGTAAAGCCTCTGCCGTTGGCTTGGGTCATGGTCTCGGGGTCCTGGGATTGAGCCCCATGTCGGGCTCTCTGCTTAGCGGGGAGTCTGCTTCCCCCTCTCTCTCTGCCTGCCTCTCTGCCTGCTTGTGATCTCTCTCTCTGTTAAATAAATCTTTAAAAAAAAAAAAAAATGCTGACTACCTTTTTTTTCCCTTAGCTAAAGAAAAGGCTGCTAGAGGAATCATGGTGTGGAAGACGGAGAAGTTGGGGTCTAGAATACAAGGGCAGGAGTTACTTCAGATAGGCAGACCATTCATCTGTGGAAACAGAAAGGAAGATGGAGTGTGGTTGTCTAAATGTGGGACGGTTGGTAAAGGTGGAAATGGGAGTGTGTGGAAATTCTTCCGTTGCTTCTGTTTTCTCAATGAGAGACAGAGCACAGGTTTTGCAGCTGCAGTTAGAGAGATTTCTAAAGAGAAGAGACTGTGTGAAATAGTCACCTAGGAGAGAAGGAGAGCCATGGAGGAGGGTAAGACGGTTGGGTTGCTGAGGCTACACTGAGAACCCTTCAGAGATCAGTGGTCATGAATTTAAAATAGATCTCATCAGTCAGCACGATTACCTGTTTCTGGCCGTATTCTGCAGCTGGGGCACAGGTGCTGAGTAAGCAGAGACTTCTGTTTGGAACAAGTACTGTGGTTTGCTAGGTCACTAGGATGAAGAGGAAAGGGGAGGCAGGGGGAGCTGAGGTAGAAGGCATGGTTTATAATCCTCAGGAAAGAGGAGGCTGAGTGACATTGAGAAAGTAGAGGATCCTGAAGTTTAGTCCCAGTGGGATTGACGGATTATTAGAGTGAATGCCAGAGGGAGTGAATTGGAAAACAAAGAGTTTCAGAAATGTTTAAAAGATGAGTAGTACTTTCTGTTGATTAAATAAAATTGTGAGGAAAAGAGTGAAGTCAGGGACAGTATTAAGACTTTGGTTTGAGCTGACTGTCAGAAAACAAGGAGTGGTTAGGGGCTGTTGTAAACGGGCAGGCACATGGTCCATCCGAGAGGGGACAGCCCGGCTATGGTTGTTAGTACTGTGGAGTGTGTGGATCTCAGGGAGTCACGTTTTTCTTGTACAATCTCTCAGCTCACAAATGCTGACTACCTTTTCTTAGCTAAACAGTGGTGAGACGTATTTAGACCCCAGACCATTTTTCCCCTTGAGAGCATTCTGTCCAGTAAATAACCTCTGTATACACGAAGCTACATCTATGCTTCATCTTGAAAAAGAATTTGAAGCCACATGAGGTAGAGGCAAACGGGATGCTGAGTTGTGTGGTCCAGGCCACACATGGAGATCAGTTCTGAGAAGGGGCCCGTGAGAAGTTAGGAAGCTCTGGCCAGCGCCCTGCTGATTATGTGCTATCTCCCAGAACCACGGGCCTTGCCCTCAGGCCTGAATTCTTTGTGGTTTCCATCCCATTAACCTTGAACGGTTTCACTGAACTTTATTTTTAGCTTCTGCTTTTTATTTCCAAATTGATAACCGAATAAAGAAGCATTGGCCCAGAGTAGCAAGGCCACACTGAGGAGGTACCCCTGGCCATGAGCTAAGAGGTGGAATTGGCCCTGGTCGCTTTATACCTTTCTAGAAGCTGCTCACGGGCCTCAGTCCGGAGGCAGTCCCTCCACACCTCTGCCTGGGTGATGTCTCGGGAGGGTCGCGTACTAAAGCCTTGCCCAGCAGAGCAGCAGCCGGGGAAGGTGTCACGAAGCTAAGACCTCACTCCCATGGGAAATGGACCCAGGACTTCTGTTTCTTGTTAGAAACTTGCCAAAGAGCTTCCTCTGGCTGAGAGCCTGGAGAGGAGACTAGAGACCTGACAGTTGGTTGAGAGACAAGTTCTTCATGGACAGTGGCTGTAGTTTTTTGCTAACTGTTTGTGATTTTCTGTATGTGCCAGGCCCTGTACTGGGTCCTGGGGACACAAGTATGAACAAGGCAGACATCCCTGTAGTCATGTTGGCTTGCTTCTTGCCCCCCTCTTTTCATTCATTCCTTACAATTACCAAGAGACTGCTACATGGCATACATTGGAGGGGCTGCTGGGAACGTACAAAAAATACTGTCCATCTGCTCAGGGATCAGCAGTAAGTTGCAGTACATTTACATTCTGTGACTGAGAGAGTTGGAGAGTTTCTTGAGTCCACAGATGGTAGTAGGTGCTGTGGGAGATACTGAAGGAGAGGATTCATTCCCCATCATCAGGGACTATACGGTCTAGTGGGAAGAAGGGAAGCCACCGTCCCTCCAGAAGCTCGTTCGGCTACTTGACAATTTGCATTTTGTTTCTTTTTTTTTTTTTTTTAAAGATTTATTTATTTGACAGATAGAGATTACAAGTAGGCAGAGAGGCAGGCAGAGATAGAGGAGGAAGCAGGCTCCCAGCTAAGCAGAGAGCCCGATGCGGGGCTCGATCCCAGGAGCCTGGGATCATGACCTGAGCTGAAGGCAGAGGCTTTAACTCGCTGAGCCACCCAGGTGCCCCTGCATTTCTGTTTCTAAGTGTCTTTTTATTCCCAGCAATGTACCTGGTGCCCAAGTGCTTTGTAAGTGTTGGTTGAATTAATGAATCAATAAGTATGCTTTGCAAGACAGAAATTAACTTGTTGCTATAAGAGAGAGCCATTCTCTCAGAAGGAGGGACACTTGAGCTGGGCCTGGGAAAATAGGTAGCAGTTCCACATGAGAAGAGAGGAGGTGCCCCAAGGCGTGTTCCAAACATCAGAAATGGCAGAAGCCACTCATTAAGCCCAGGAAACAATAGGGGTTCTGTTTGGTGATGAGCACAGGGCATATGGGGAAAGGTGGAGAGATGAGAAAGGACGGGGGCAGGTGACGGTGGGACATCACAGCCAGTCAAGTGAGTTTCGACTTCATTTAGTAAGCCACGGAGTTTTTCAGGTGTTGCTCCAGAGGGTACTCTCAGAAACTACCATCAGTGGCAGTTTGATGGGTAAATTGGAGGCTGCAGGATCAAAAGAGGATTGCCTTTTTGGTGGGGGGAAGCAGGCATGCCTGGAGGCTGAGAAGGGTCTCGTGGGAGAAGGAGGGTTTTCTAAGGTACAGGGTCACTCTGAGGTGCCCAGGGAGGGTGAGATGAGCAGAATGCCTTGGGAGGGCCCTGTCAGCCCAGGTGCAGGACACCCCCAGCCAAACTTCCCCACCCTGCCAACTCCCCCAGCCCTGCTCCAGAGAGAGATGCTCTCAGAGGAGCTGGCCGAGGCTGCAGATTCTGAGGCCACACTTAAAATGGCTAACTATGGGGTTTCAGCTGGGCAGGGGGACAGGAAAGGAAATGAGAAGAGACTAATCCTTACACCCCTTCTCTGTTCCGTCGCCTCTAACATGCTGTTCAGTGGTGTAACTGGAGCATTGACAGTGGATTGTCCATTCATCTCTCGGGGCCTTGAAGACCTTCTTTGTCAGCACTCTTCAGATCCTGGTCAGCACTAGCCATCTGGGACTCCGTCAGTGGAGACAGGAGGGACTGGAGAAAAGCGGGGTGCTTTCTGAAAGCCCGGCCCGCCCTGCTCTACCAGCACCCAGGTTGGAGGGGGGAGGGAGGGGCATCTGAGCCCGGCACAGTGTGGCAACTTTGATCCATTTCTGCTTACTCATTACTATACTTTGTAGGTAGAGTTTATAGGAAAACAAACCAGCTAGTTGTGAGTGCTTCACGTTAACCTCTTTTCTCTTTGTCATCGCGGAAGAAAGTAGGACATGTTGTTTGAACAGCATCTGCTCGTGCTCCAGCCTGCACCTCAAATTGCAGATGGGCCTTTCTGTGAGAATCCCGAGCACGTGAACGCAGATGCCTCGTTTGTTCTATACGCCTCGGTGTAAAGAAAAATGACCTCACAGTGAGCCTTAATAAGGTGATCTTTGGGATGGGCTGTAGACGAGGTAGACTCTGTGTGTAATGGAACCCTTTCTATTTCCTGACATTAGTCACTGAGGGAAAACGCCCACATAATAATAAAAATAATACCTAACATCTGTTCAGCACTTTGGAGCTCCCAAATGCCATATACATTCACAACCAAGTATCAGCAATCGTATACGTGGTGCTACACTGTAAACTGGTGAAAGCAAAATAATTATAGGTGTTGAACAAATAGGAGACTGTGCGCAGTTAGGTAAGGATTTGTGGTGAAGGGCAGGTGGCTTCTGTTTTTGGAAGCCGTGACGGGGTGGGGGGGTGGGGTGTGGGGGTTGGGGGAGAAGCAATGGAGTGAATGAGAGCCCGAGCAGGCCGACAGAGCTTCAGATCCCAGCTCTGCCAGCCGGTGGCCTTCAGCAGGCCCTCAGTGTCTTTAAGTCCAGGCTTCCTCGTTGTAAAGTGGATGGTGATTCCTCTTGAAGCTGGTGTGACAACAGAAAGAAATGGGCTTTGCAGAACTCGTCAGGCATGGCCTGAAGCAGAGAGGTGCACGGCGGCCAATAACGCTGAGCCAGGATGGCTCACTTGGTGATACGCTGGCAGATCCTGGCATCACTGAACGGTCCTCACCTCTGTTCCTCTGGCCACACCATCACACTTCCCACCTGTGTTTCTTCTGTCAGTGGAGACAGGAGGGACTGGAGAAAAGCGGGGTACTTCTTTTTTGTTGTTGTTGTTAAGATTTTATTTATTTGAGAGAAAGATGTAGAACACGAGCAGGGAAGAGAGGGAGACGCAGGCTCTCCGCTGAGTAGGGAGCCCAGTGTGGGGCTCAATCCCAGAACCCTGGGATCCTGACTGAGCCAAAGGCAGATGCTTAAAAGACTGAGCCACCAGGTGCCCCGTTCTTCTTTCTTGGTCCCACTGATAGGAGATTTGACCTCATCACCAGCCACACAATGTAACACCCCCCCAGCCAGGCTCCAGCAGCTCTAACCACCCCATTCATCACTGCTACCTTGTATCTCATGTATCATGGAGTCACTCCGCTTTCCAAAGCTCTGTTCTGTGTTAATATGAATTTGCATGGTCTCTCTGTTGCCCTACTAAATAAAACCAAACTCCCTTGACTTTCAGTGTCCTCTGAAATCTAGTGAAACCTTAACCCTTTCACTTCATTTTGTATGACTCAGTACAGCCAGACACACAGGCATGTTAACCTTAGGCATATGATGAACTAGGGCCTACCTCTGTGCCTTTGCTTATGCTGTTGCTTCGACCTAAAATGCACACACAGCATTGTTTATATTTTAAAATATGCATGCATCATTAGTCATAAAGGAAACATGAGGGCCCAGAAATAACGTCTTTCTTCTAAAAAATGATGAGGAGCTTAATACCTTGACACATAGCCCTCTGTTTTCCATTTCGTTTCTGCCTTAATCATTAATTTTCTGACGGGTTGGATATATTACCTTCATAATGGCATCAGGACATCCGAGGAAGGTTAGTACCAGTGTATTAAACTGTCGGTTAGTACCAGAGTATTAAACTGCCCAGAGGAAGATGTTTCTGAATTTAGGGGATTTGGAAAGAGCAAAAAGGCAATAATCAGTTTCCTGTTTGTGGCAATAAGAAACGTTTCCTAAACCTCCCAGAGAATCCTTATTTTACTATTGCTGGATTGATGGCCATTTCTTAACCTTTTACTTCAATGGAATAAGCCACTCCGGCTCAAGCATTAGTGAAGACCTGGCGTGCGGAGCCCTTCATAAGAAGAGTGCCGGCAACCTCAGTACCATGAACCATGACTTGAGCTGTCAGGCTGTGGAAGCAGAACAGTCAAAAAGGCGTTTAAGTTCACTCCCCAGACTCGTTCCCATTATTTTCCTTCAGGTGTAACCAGATATTTTTTGGACATATAGACTGACTTGCATTTTTCCTTCTGTCCCATTATCTCCATAAGAAGAGGTGCAAGAGAGGAGAGAGGGATATTAATGAAACAATCTGTTCCCTGTCATATATCAGACGTGGTGAATTTCATCAGTCTTTGAAGTTCTCGCTCCCATTTTCTAAGGTATATAGCCCCTTATCCCTGGCAGGGAGTAGGAACGTCAGTAGCCTAAGATTCCTCCTTCTGCCAATTCATTGAAGAGTAGGAGAGACTGCCTTAGGACAGGGGGGCTCTCTTCTTCAAGACGGGGTAGTGATTTGTCACTGCCTAAGAGCTAGCAGTTACATTGAGGGTTTTCTTTTTTACCCAAGATTTTTCTTAGAAGTTTAAGTAGTGGGAAAAGGATCTGGTCACTCAGTAAAATTTCTCCTTATCCAGTAAGTGCTCATTAAATCACAGTAGCAATTAAGAGACTACTTCTCTTTTTCTATTAGCATTCGTTTCCAAGGACAAGGACATCTTTTCAGAAACCTTAAAGCACTTAGTAATGAGCGACTTAAAGTGGGGCGAATGAGGGAACATTTTCCTTGCTTTTTATCTCCAAACATATGGTATATTCACAGCCCATAAGTTGGCAGTAACAGCCCCTTGAGTAAAAAGGAAGAATACTTGTTAGGTTAAGCAGGTCAAATACAAATATGCATGCGCAGGATGATAACTTCAATGTAAAATGAAAACCACAAATGTATTCACAGCAGAAAGCAGAGGGGAACTCCACAAGTGGTAACAAAGGTCGGAAAATCATCTGATTTGTTTTTCTTTTACTTCTCTCTCTGTCTGTGTTCTCTGACTTTTCTTTGCTCATTGTTATTAACTTTATAACCAAAACATCACTTTTAAAAAATTAGACGATGATGGGTGTATACCAGTTTGGTGCTTATTTAAATGTTATTTTAAAAAAAATTTTTAATGTTATTTTTAACAAAAGGAAATGGGGGAAACATGATATAAAATAGGGAAGAATAAGTGATCAAATACAACGTGAATATAGGGGTTGTTCACTTGGGCAGAAATGGGGAAACCTCAGCGATCTGGAAGATCACCAAGAAGCAAAGTCCCTTGTCTGGTTAAATGAATTAACACCTAGAAAGTGCTTTGAGCAACGCGTGGGATAAGATAAGCTAGTTATTTTTGTTGTTATTATTTTCATTCATTATCACCCCTGGGTACTAGCACACTTTATCATACCTTGTAGAATTGTAGTACTCACTACATGCTTTCGAGTTAATCTTTCTAGACCCTTCACAACCCTGGTTCATCTAATAGCTGTGTCACATTTGGATTTTGATGCCCAGAACTAAACTGAACACAGAATGGCAGGCACGCTCTGACAAGCATAAATTAGTGGGACCACCCCCTCCCCCATCCCGGTCATTGTCCGTCTGGTAATGTTTGATTGCTGGCTAGTCTCATCTTTGTCTCCTGTTCCCCTCCCAATCTAAGAGAACGTCAAAGTCTTTTTCTCATAAACATGGTAACTGTTAAGACAGTTCTTTTAGGGGCGCCTGGGTGGCTCAGTGAGTTAAAGTCTCTGCCTTCAGCTCAGGTCATAGTCTCAGGGTCCTGGGCTCGAGCCCCACATCAGGCTCTCTGCACAGCAGGGAGCCAGCTTCCCACTCGCTCTGCCTGCCTCTCTGTCTACTTGTGATATCTCTCTCTCTCTCTCTCTCTCTCTCTGTCGAATAAATAAATAAATAAATATCTTAAAAAAAAAAAAAAAAAAGACAGTTCTTTTACCCAGATCTCTGCTCTTGAAATTTTTTGAATTAAATCATTTGACTTGATTCCTACTAAATACAAGTATTTATGTTTTGTTTAGGCCCCTCTTTCAACCTGTTGAAGAGTTTTTATTGCTGATTCTCTTTTGCTCTATTCTTAAGCTTTCTACAATCAAAACTTTTTCTGCAGCAATATCACTTATTTAAATGTAGGCCTGGACAGGAACAGGACAGAGAGCCCTGTGCATGGGCCTTCAAGGCTTTCTCATAGGTTGGCATGAGAGAACATCCCAGGCTCTCGTTCATCACCTGTTTATTCTTATTTTATTTATGATGCCAACAAAGTTTGGGTGCAGTAGCAGCACAATATTAAGTAAGCTGAGGTGTAGAAAAATAATTGATACTTACCCTTATTTGGATGTGAATGACAGAAGTGTATTTCCCTAAAGGCAAGATAAATAACCATTTAAAGAGTTGTCTCCTTCCTTCCCTCAGGATATGAGCTATCCCGTGTAGGTGAAGAAGCTCTTGGCTTACACATTATGGAAAGTTCTACCAAGTTCAGAAAGAACTATGCGTTTAAAAGAGGAAAAAGCTGTATTCCCTGCACCATTCTCATGTCCTTTCATTGTTATCCCCAGGAGCCAGACTGGTCTTCTGCCCACCCACCCCATCGCTCAGCAGACAGGCTGGTACCTCAGTAGCTCCTGTGAGCAGGGTTGACTAACTCCTGTGCTTGCTTGTCTGAGGATGGATATGTATGCTGGGAAATTAGTAACAACATGTGTGATAACAGTGAAGGTTTTTGAGAAACAGAATTATTACATATTCTTAAATAGATAACTGAGCACACTAGGAGCATATGAGGACTTCTCCATTACTTCTCCCCAAAAGATAAGCCTTCTATATTCACAGAATACATTGTAAACATTTGTTAGGTGGCATTCAGATTTCTTTGTTTCTCTTAATTTGACAAAAGTTTTAAACCTCTGTGTATTTACAAACTTGGCAGACTTGGAATGTTTTCTCAAGCTATTGTTGTAAGCAGGCTGACAGCTTGGAAAAATTCACAGGTAGGTTATTTTATACCAAATGTCAGCTTAAATTTTAAAGGCAACTGGAGTTAGCCCTTAGCTAACTATAAGTCAGAAACTGTATATAAATATGCATGTAGTGAAATTTTTCTGTGTAGGGCATGTATCTTCTTGGTAACATACACGTTGGTTTGAAAAACTTCTATACGTAAAGATGTAGCTGTTCATTTTTCTGGTTTATCTTTAGTTTCTAAATTCATATGTGAACAGGTGACTTACTAACTTTAAAATTATTTAAAATACCTTTGTATCTACAAGTTTCTATTCGTATATGATCTGTTCCATTTTACACAGCAGTTGAGCTTCTGAAAAGTTGTTGAGGCCTTGAACTTTTGAAAGTGGAATTATTTTTAGTTGTCCTGAAAGAGCTCTTTATTTATCTACTTCTTTAGTGGGGGAGGTGACAAACATTTATTTATATATTTATTTATTCGAGAGAGAAAGATAGTGCGGGGGGGGGGGGGGGGAGGAGCAGAGGCAGAGGATGCCTTAAGCAGACTCCTGAGCTTGGAGCCTTGGGGCACCATCTCAAGATCCTGAGATTATGACCTGAGCTGAAACGGAGAGTCAGATGTTTGGGGCCCTGGGTGGCTCAGTTAAGCATCTGATTTGGCTCAGGTCATCATCTTTGGGGTCCTGGGATTAAGCTCTGAATCTGGCTTCCTGCTCAGCGGGGAGTCCGCTTCTCCCTCTGCCTCTCCCCAGCCCCCTGCTTGTGCGCACTCTCTCTCTCTCTCTCTCTCTTTTTCAAATAAATAAATAAAATCATAAAATAAAAATTTTTAAAAAGTCAGATGCTTAACCAACTGAGCCACCCAGACACCCCTGAAAGAGCTCTTTAAAAAGAAAGGAATAATCACCTCTAAATTTTTCTGTGATCTTAGTGATCTCTTCATCATATTTTCTTAAAGCAGTTTACATCAGTGTGTAATTTGTGAGACCAGGATAGAATGTCTCTGAGTTTGACACTGCACAGTGTCATCTCCAGACCCGGGGCAGGGGAAGTGAGGGGGTAGACAGAGTTTCCATGGGAAATACCAGGAAAAGAAAAGTGTTCCAGAAAATTCCAGAAAAATTTTACATAGTATATATATATACACACACACACACACACACACACACACACAGATATACGTGTGTGTGTGTGTATATATATATATATATATATATATATATACGTGTATCTATATTACATTTTCTATTAGCAGGTAATTGTTGGAATCGTTAGTAGAGATTATAATCTTAATATAAACAATGTAGTTTTTTAATACATTCTCTAATAAACATAATGTGATACATAAGTTTTAGTTTCCAGACTAGCCTCCAGAAATCGTTGTCTTAAGTGGCGTGTTATAAATTCTTTGCCAGTAATAGTGCGTTTCCAGGGCTTGGGCGGAAGTCAGAGCACAGGGAGAGAGTCATTATTTGAGGACTCTCCTTTGGTGGGTGGGAAGACAGAGGGTGAATTGGGATATAGCTGGGGAGAGGCCCAGAGGGAGGGGATGGGGGAAGCATCAGGAAGAGGCCTTGGAGATCATGTTATCTAATGCCATCATCTTACAGAAGGGGAAATAGAGATCCAAGAAATTTATGTTGCTGGCCTAAGGTTACATTGCTAGTGGCTGGGCAGGACCTAGGGTCCAGGTCTCCTGATTCCCATCTCAATTTATAGATTAGCAGGTACTAATAGGAGCTAAAAAGTCCACAAGTCCACATTTGGGGCCTGTGGGGAGAGGGACTGTGAGAAAGGATGGAGGGTGGGGGAAGCTCCTTTGTGGGGACCAGGTTTTATCTCCGCTGGAGGACAGAAATGGCAAGAACTAAGCAGAGAGGTCAGGGTCCTAGCAAAATAGATTAGCATTCAGGACAGAGTCCCGTGTAAAAATGAGAACTTGCCATACCACAGTGCTGATGGTAACAATTGCTCTTCTGCTTGTTGGATACCTGTTAAGCACTAGGCATTGGGCTGTGTGTTCTATTGTAACATACCAATTTTCATAGTAATCCTGTTAGAAAGGTGCTGTGTTTCCATTTTTCAGAGGAGGGTGCTGATACTCAGAGTTACACGGCTTGCTCAAAATAAAATTTAAAGTACATGGCTTGCTGTGAGAGAGTGCCATGATTTGAACATGTCTTAGCCACATTGTTTTGATTTCTGCAGCATTAGGCTGCCTAGCCAGAGCCATAGATCTGGCTCTAGGGCTGGGCAGATGTGACAGCATCAGAGGTGGGGAGACGGGGTAAGGGGCAGCAGGGTGTCTGGTCCTGGAGGCTTACAGCGAGGGAACAACACAGTCAGGGTATAATTGGAGGGCACCTTGCCTGGCGCAACAGGTAACAGAAGGAATTCTCAGCTCATCCCTGTACTTATTCCTGAGGAGCTAAATAAAGGTGACACATTATCTCTCTGAAATGTTGCTGAGCCTGCATATATGGTGCAGCGCCTGTAGGCAGCTGATACCAGCCATGTGGGTTGGGGGGAGTCTTGGGCTCGTAAAACTTGTAAGATATTTAACATGAGTAAGCAGCTGATGGTATGTGTGCGTACCAGAATCCACTGATGCTCTGGAAGTGATGCCTATCTTAGGCATCTTAGTGATGTCAAATCTTAGGATTTCAGGGGCACCTGGCTGGCTCAGTCAGTGGAGCATGCAGCTCTTGATCTCGGGGTCATGAGTTCAAAGCTCACCTTGGACGTACCTGGGTGGCTCAGTCATTAAGCGTCTGCCTTCGGCTCAGGTCATGATCCCAGGGTTCTGGGAATGAGCCCCACGTTGGGTTCCCTGCTCGGCGGGAAGCCTGCTTCTCCCTCTCCCACTCTCCCTGCTCGTGTTCCATCTCTCACTGTGTCTCTCTCTGTCAAATAAATAAATAAAATCTTTAAAAAGAAATGAGAAACAAAACCAAATCTAAGGATTTGGGAGCAGGAGAACTGAGATGGTGAATGGAAGAACCACAGCCTGATGAAGAGTCATTAAGTATCCGTGGATTCTAAATGTCATCGAGGGGCGCCTGGGTGGCTCAGTGGGTTAAAGCCTCTGCCTTTGGCTCAGGTCATGATCTCAAGGTCCTGGGATCGAGCCCCGCATCGGGCTCTCTGCTCCGTGGGGAGCCTGCTTCCCCCTCTCTCTCTCTGCC
This sequence comes from Meles meles, assembly GCF_922984935.1. Lineage (NCBI taxonomy): Eukaryota > Metazoa > Chordata > Mammalia > Carnivora > Mustelidae > Meles > Meles meles. The sequence goes on along the minus strand of NC_060066.1, from coordinate 140,234,849 downwards.
TGCCTCTCTGACTACTTGTGATCTCTGTCTGTCAAATAAATAAAATCTTTTAAAAAAAAACAAACATTTTAAATGTCATCGAAGTTTAGCCCAAAAAAGGGCTGTTGGGGAAGACTTCCAGTCCGCTTTTATAGGGAGAGAAAGGGAAGCACAGTGTTCCAGATACTAGGTGCTTTCCAATCCTGACACATCCTACAAAGGAGATACACACACTCACTACAGATCAGAAAATTGAAGTTTATTTTATTTTTTAAAGATTTTTATTTACTTACTTGTCAGAGAGTGTGTGCACAAGCAGGGGGAGCGGCAGGCAGAGGGAGAAGCAGACTCCCCATTGAGCAGGGGGCCTGATGCGGGACTCTATCCCAGGATCCTGAGGTCATGACCTTGGCTGAAGGCAGACACTTAACCATCTTAGCCACCCAGACACCCCAGGAAATTGAAGTTTAGAGATAATCGGATGTGGGCCACTTACACACACACCACAGTTTTACTGAGATACACAGACAACCCCCGACTTATGATGCTTCAGCATATGATTTTTTGACTTTATATTGGTGCAGAAGTGATACACGTTCAGTAGGAAACATGTGTCAGATTGTGAGTTTGGATCTTTCCCAGGCTAGCGGTACTTGGTACAATGTTCTCTTACCATGCCGGGCAGCAGGCCAAGCTCCCAGTCAGCCACAGAGGTCACGAAGGTACACAGCCGTGTACTGACAACCATACCATGCCCATACAGCCCTTCACTCTCAGTACAGTATTGAATAAATTACATGTACTCTCCAGCACTTATTATAATAAGATAGGCTTGCTGTTGGTTGATTTTGCCCAGACATAGGCTAATGTGAGCACGATTAAGGTAGACTAGTCTAAACTGTGATGTTTAGTAGGCTAGGTGTATTAAATGCATTTTTTTAAACATTTCATTTATTTAATTATTTTTTAGAGATAGGGAGGGGCAGAGGGAGAGAGAAGATCCGTAGCAGGTGCCACACCCAACACAGAGCCTGATGTGGGGCTGTTTCACAACCCTGAGATCATGATCTGAGCCAAAATAAAAAATCAGACACTTAACTGCCTGAGCCACCCAGATGTCCCTATTCAATGCGTTTTTGACTTAGAATATTTTCAATCACAGTGGGCTTATGGGCTACAACCCCATCATAAATGGAGGAAGATCAGTAATTTGCACCCTATAACATTTACCTGTTCTAAGCCTATAAGTCCAAAGTGCCTTATAAGGTAGTAAGTTTCCTATCATTGAAAATGTTTGAGTAGAAGAGGCTGGGAAATTTCCCAGTCTGGGATATAGTAGAGGAATGTTGTGTTGATTTCAAGTAATGCAAAAATGGTTTCAATGGCCCCAGAGTGCTGAGTAGCAAACTCTTCACTGCAGTCTTTTAAACTTCAGTGGACACACAAAAAAGGAAGGGCCCAGAAGACCTTTTTGCTGGGCTCGTCTCGTCATCTTCACTCTGTGCACTGGAATTGCCCAGGAGCTTTTTTTTTTTTTTTTTTACTTTATTTTTCCAGTTTTCCAAGATTCATTGTTTATGCACCACACCCAGTGCTCCATGCAATATGTTCACTCATCCCCACCACCAGGTTCACTCATCCCCCTACTCCCCTCCAAAACCCCCAGTTTGTTTCTCAGAGTCCACAGTCCTTAAGGTGTATTACTTTCTTTATTTTTAGAGAGTGAGTTTGTGGCAGGGAGGGGCAGAAGGAGAGGGAGAGAGAGTTTTAGGCAAACTCTGCCCTGAGCGCAGAGCCCAACACAGAGCTCAATCTCATAACCCTGAGATGACATTTCATGACCCTGAGATCAGGACCTGAGCCAAAACTGAGAGTCAGATGCTTAACCGACTGAGCCACCCAGGCAGCCTTGCCGAGGAGCCTTTCAACCCTTCTGGTGCAAATATGCCGCCCACATGCCAGGCCAGCCATGTCAGCTCCCTCCCATTTTTCAAGGGTACAGCTGGGCTAAAAACTGCTCTCCTCAGCTGAGGAGTTTCAAGTGCATGTAAGAGGGTTATGAAGGGTCAGAAACCCAAAGCAGCCCTGTCCTGCCAGCAGCCACAGTTCCCACATAGAGTCGCTTCTCTGAGCCCTCATGGCAACTCAGCCCCATCCAAGCACCTTCTAGCTGCTGCTGCCACTGTCCTACATCCAGCTCTCTCAAGGTGCTGGAGGCCCCCTTGGCGGTTTAACCAGAGATGGTTTGTCTCATGACTGTTTAATCAGATGAACTTTTTTGTCTGTCTCTAATTCACATCCACCAGACGTTAATGCAGAACTTGAGGACATAAGGGTCCTTGAGAAAAGAATAAGTGTGAATTCCATCTCCAGATCTGATCAGTGTTCTTGCTTGCAGAACAACGATTTTATCCATATTTAAACGTTTTGTATCTCTTCTTCAAATGTGCAGGTCGCTATATAGATGCCTACAGCAGAGGATCAGTGCTTTCTCTTTTATCTGCTCTAGAGAGCTTGTATGGTTAACTGATTGCAGTGTGGTCCAGTGCAGATCTGGCCTGGGGCCAGAAGGTACTAGAAATGGTAGCCTTGGGGAGCCTCTGAAACCCTTCTGCACCTCAGTTTCCTTTTAAAATGAGACTAGCAATTCCCACCTATGTGTCACTTTAAGAATCCAGTTAATGACCGTGTGTAAGAATGCCCCGCAACGGCGTGCGTGTTGCATGCTTGCTGTGTGCCAGGTGCTACGACTCATCCTTGGGGAAATAGACATGAATAAGTAATGGTCCCTGCCCTGGAGAACCTTACAGCTCAGTCAAGAAGACAGATGCAGCGCCAGGTAATTGTAAAAGGGTGTGCAGGTTCCAAAATGCACAGGACACTCTGAGAGCCTGAATGAAGGATTCGAATGAGTAGGTTACTGGCATAGAGATTTCGGGAAGGCTTCCCACAGGCACTGATGGGCATCAAAAGGGGAAGTCAAGGTGAGTCCAAGAAAGCTGGATATTCCCGGCAGAGGGAACAGTGACAGAGGCATGTAGATGAGGACCAAAAAGGGGGGTGTCATGATGCTAATGCTCATAAGTGTTTTATGCAGGCCTCACGTGCTTTCCCTTGGGAGAAATGACCTTTTTATTACACAGAGTGCTTTGAGAGGATTCAAAGGAAGAAAGAAGGCGTGAGATGTAGTCATCTGTTTTCCTCTTCATTTGCCTGATTTTGTGGAGGTGTTTGGGATCTGAAACACGAATGAGGCTGAGGGATTTATGTACATCAGCAAAACCCCAAGATTAAAAGGGATGCTTGGTCCAGGTCAGGTGCCATGTATGTTTCCCACTTGAGATGGGCACTACAGCACAGTGGTACTTAGAGAAAGTCACTCTGCAAGGAGGAAGCGAGTTTTCATCAAGAAAGCTTTTATCACTCAAGAGGTCTAAATTGTAATTAAAATGAGAGAGGGTCCACAACCCATGCAGAGCACTTAGCAGGAGCCTCTGTTGAGCCTCCAGTAATTTTCTGTGTCTGCCCCAGTTTCATAACCCGCAAAACCACAATACTGTCCCTTTCAAGGCTGTTCTTAAAGCAGCCGTCTCATTGGGTTTCCGTGTCCTGTCCTCACCCAGCATCCTTCACAGCTGTACTCCCTCAGGAATCAGGAAACCACAAAGCCCCATATCCAGTGGTGATTTCATTTCTTCGGCAACAACAACAACCGGTGGAGGCGGGAGGGGCGCCAGGAATGTAAATGGTGCGTAATTCTGGCACTGTGCGCTTTCATGCCATCCGTTGTCAAGCCCGGGCCGCATCCAGCCAGACTTCCTCCTGGCCTGGGAACAGATTGTGCCTAGGCATTTCTAGTCCAGTGAATCCTTTCAGAAGGGCAAACGGCTTCATCAGAAAAATGGGATAACCGGGGCCTAGTCTCTTTTGTCTCTTCTATTGACTTTCAACACGTGGCGTTGAGGCAGGGGAGACCGCAGCGCTTTCTCATGGCGGCTTATGTTCTGAGCCACCCGTCTGAGCCCTGATCCCCGACGCCTTTGAGAGAACAGAGGAGGGGGTGGGCTAAATGGGAAGGGCTCCCAGGAGGCAGTGGGAGACTTGTCCTCCGGTCGCTGCTCTCCCTCACACTGGCAGCTTTGGCCTTGAGTAGGTCGTCACCAATGGGTTGTAACTTCTCTCCCGTAAAAGGAGAAGGTTCTCTGCAGTTCTCTCTAGATTGAAGCTTGCAGATATTGAAGTCACAAGTCTCCGTCGAATTGGGTCATTGCCCCATTTCCAGCTGCCATCTCCTCGGTGGCTACTTCCTTCTTCACTCTTCCCTCTCCACCCTCCTGCCCTGGCCTGACTCCCTTGTTTCAGGCCTGCTTCTCAGTGTATGGAGGAGTCCTGTGGTGCCCAAGTCGGGCTAGATTACCAGGTAGGCAAGTGAACCATGTGTTTAGGACACCTGCAAAGCAAATACACCACTAGAAAACGTTTTCCAAAGAATCTAATGTTCACTGCTTTAAAGAAAAAAAGGTGACCATCATGGGGGAAAAGCAGACTTTTGCTGGACTTCCTTAGTATTTTATGCTTTGTCATTTTAAGTTCTCTTTGGGGGGAACTGTATAATCTTTTCAGTATTTAGGATCACTGAAGGCTTCATCTTTTACCTGTGAACTTCTGGGACTCAGCGTTTTCACAAAAGCCTCAGAGAGATAAAAGCAAGCACACTGCTTTGGTCCGTGCCCTTTTCTCTAGACCTAGCCACCTGTGTGCTTATTTTACTATCGTAACAGGTTTTTCTGTAGCCCTGGCTCACTCAGAGCCTTCCACCACACTGTGTACTTTCCAGGTGAAAATGTCCATGGTGGGGGTTCAGCCTTGGGACAGAGATAGGCCAGGAAGAGAGATGCAGGAGTATAAACCCACACATACCTCCTTCCAGAAACTAAAATCAAGTCAAGACATCAGTTATTCTCCAAAACAATTAGATGCAAAAAATAGCCATAAAAATGTGAAGGAGTGTTATAGGAACTTAGAGATGGAGGATTTTCTAGAAGATGTTTCCTGCCGAAGGGACCTTGAAGGAAAGGTGGTGGAGAGTTTTGCCTATTAACAAAATGTGCCTATCTGACTGGCCTGTTACTTTCTTTCTAAGTTCTAAATCCCATGATTGTCAACAATTGCCGCTGCTTCTCAGAGCTGCCCCAGACTAGTTTCTTCCAGACTCAAGCACTCTGTCTCTGTTCCTCCGTATCTCTCCTGCCCTGGCTTTGGTCCTTAGAGCCTGCCCCTTCTGATAAGCCACTGGAGCCACTGAGAAGAAGAGTCAAGTCGAGTCCCCTCGGGCTACAGAATAAGAGAGGCTTCTTTTCTAGTGGACTCTCCGTGTGGTTGCCTGGGGGACGTATGGGGTCCCAGGTCCTTGTTTTCACCACAGTCTGGTTAAGCACATGTCCTTGTTGTCATCATCGCCATCACTCAAAGTTGGCTGTATAGAGTGCTTACAACGCGCCAGGCACCGTGCTACGGTGTACCTGTCCGGATTCGTTAGTGCCTCACCATAGCCTCAGATGAGTGCTGTTTTTTTCCATTTTACTGACGAGAGAAAAGGAGGGACAAAGATGTTAAGTAACCTACCTGAAGGTCAGACAGCTAATAAATGGTGGAGCCAGAATTTTTGCTCTCATGGGGGGATTTTTCTGAGCCCTGCTCATAACTATGACACTGTATTAAGTGTTCAAAGGAAGAGAAGGTGGGGAGGTCTAGTGGGCTGGGAACAACGTGGGGAAAGTGGTAGTGCTTTGTGTTTGAGGAGAGGAAGAACTGGTACTGAGTTTCTTTCCATCAAGATGTAGGTGGTTTGAATTGTTGACAAGAAAGAGCTTCCTCTTAAATATATTAGATAGTATCTTTTCTCTGTAATGCCATCGTTTTTCATTCTCCTCTTCACATTTGCTTTATTTTTTACACTGTATCAGATCACATTAAAAGTTGTCTGGTAGGGATGCCTTTTCAGTGACGTACACAGTATCACATTGCCCACTATAATTTCCACTCAGGTGACACTGTTCTCACCACTGAGGGGAACAGGCAGGATTAAGCCAGAAAAGCTGGTTATTGGGTATCTTACCTTTCACTCTTCACATTGAAATGTGTCTTTTTAGTATTCTGGTGATGTTGACTGATTTGTTTTTAAAAAGAGGGTTTCCAGGGCACCTGGGTGGCTCAGTCTGTTACAGGTCTGCCTTCGGCTTGGGTTGTGATCCTTGGGTCCAAGGACCATGACCTGAGCCAAAGGCAGATGCTCAACCTTGCCTGAGCCACTCAGGCGCCCCTGAAGACTAATTTGATGCCTCAGATTGAGCCCACAGATTTTATAGTTGCCTGTGAAATTGATTTCTTCCCAACGTAAGTATACTTTTAAGATCATCTTAATAACTCTGGTATCTGACATCCACTAGTCATTTATTTATTTAGTGGCTTGGGAGGCTCCTGTTACTCATTGTTTTTGTCCATAAGAGTAATTATCGGGGCGCCTGGGTGGCTCAGTGGTTTAAGCCTCTGCCTTCAGCTCAGGTCATGATCTCGGGGTCCTGGGATCGAGCCCCACATCAGGCTCTCTGCTCAGTGAGGAGCCTGTTTCTCCCTCTCTCTCTGCCTGCCTCTCTGCCTACTTGTGACCTCTCTCTCTGTCAAATAAATAAATAAAATATTTAAAAAAAAAAAAAAAAAAAAGAGTAATTATCATCCTGGAATTCCCAGTTTAGCCCGAGGCCACCCAACTTCCCTCTTCTCAGGACTCAAGGCTGTGCTGTTTTTCTAAGAAGAAACCAGAGAAGGTGGGATCTCAAGAATTCAAGTGAGGGGACAGAATGAAAACAGAGATGTCTTTGGGCGCACTCGAAGCAACTCTTTTATCCTCCCCCCATGCTTCCTTCAAAGCCAAAAGCATTTCACCATTAGCTTGGCTCTTTAAAGAGTCCCCAGGCTCCGTTGCGGTTTTTGTCCCAGCTGTAATGACCATCTGACCCCTGGGGAATTCGAGAAAGTTGGACCCTCGGCTTCTCTTTGGAATTAATGGAGCATCCTATAATTTCACAGATGTGAAACTGTTTTTAGAGATCTCAGCTTCCCACTGGTCTGGTTCCTCGGCTGTGTCTTTGTGGGTCAGGCCTAGGGAAGGGAAGGAAGGAAATAAAATGAAATGAGTTCACGTACTTTTCTTCCTTAAAAGGACTGAGAAGGAATACAGAAGGTCGAGGGAATCTAACCTTGGTGAGCTAGCTTGCTCTTCTGTCTGCTGCAGGTTCCTTTTGTTTTTTGCTGCCCAGGTCTCCAGAAAACGGCACAGGAGGGTGTAGACACCTTAGCGTCCAGGTTCCAGCATCATGACGTCATAGAAAGCACTTGGGTTTTACCATCAGGAGGCCTGGGTTTGGGTCTCAGGGCTGCCACCATTAATTAGCTGAGTAATCCTGGGAAGAGAGAGAACCATAGCATAGTTTTCTCCCCTAATTTGAGGTTGTAAAGAATCCTTATTTCACAGGGTGGTTGTACGAGATGCATTATAACCATGACACATGTTAAAAATCCCTTTGTTAGCTGTCTCTTATCTCTGCGTGTCATGGTTCTAGAACTCATACTAAGGGTTAAGTTTTCACCTTTGTCATTTGGCTTGTAAAATACTTTGAAGAAAGTGTACAGGTGGTTCATGTTCCCCCTAGGTCAAAAACCTATTCCTGTGTGCTAAGTCATCAATAATATATTTGATAAAGCTGTTTCTCTTTTGAATATGTTTAGATGAATTGTTTCCCTGTAAGATTTCACACAAATTTGGATACCATGATTTGGACTGCCTTCCCAAGAAACTTGGTGTGATAGGATATGGTCACGGAACCACCCATGAACAAATAAGACCAGATAGATTATTTTCATTTCCTTCTCACCCCAAGTTTGTACATACATCTTCAATAAATAGTTGCTAAAAACTATACCATAGACAAACCAAGGTGACCTACCCACTCTCGAGGTTTGAGGGGACCCAAAAATAACCCTTCCTCCATTGCCCAAATTAAAATTGAGAGGGACACCTGGGTGGCTCAGTGGGTTAAGCTTCTGCCTTTGGCTCAGGTCATGATCTCAGGGTCCTGGGATCGAGCCCCGAGTTGGGCTCTCTGCTTGGCAGGGAGCCTGCTTCCCTCTCTCTCTGCCACCTTCTCTGCCTACTTGCGATCTCTGTCTGTCAAATAAATAAATAAAATTAAAAAAAAAAAAAGCCATTGAGAAAGATAAAGAAGCCAGGCTGATGGACAGCAAGATGTCATCTTTATTACTGAAAATGCTTTTTGGAGAATGTGGCTTAGAGTCTGCAGCCAAATGGGCCTTCTGAAATTTCATCCTTGAATTAGATAGACTGCCCACTCTTTCCCAGGCAGAGCAGGACAGTGGAAGCTAGCAGCTAGCAGGTCAAGCCCTCTACCACCCAGCAGGAGAGGAGTCTAGAATGCATTGTTTCTGCAGGCAGACAGATCCCAAAGGGAAGAAAGGGGAAGGAGAAGGTGGAAAGGCCATATCTGTTATTGTGGGGAATTTTGTGCAGGAGATGACATGAGGAGAATAACTAAAAGTCCTCTTAGGATACCTGCCCTGGCGTCTCCAAGGGTAGATTAGACCTGGCCTTGCTCCCTAGGGACACTTGGTAAAGAAGGGACATAAGGCATCTGTCAGTGTGATTGAACCTGAGATTGCTCTTCCTGGGGCTTCTTCACCCTTTAGCTAAAGCTTTAAATGTGGAATCGAGCACATTTTATGTGGCCCCCATCCCTTTTTACTTCTGAGCCCTTCCTACACCTAAAGCTGCTTTCAAGAGCACATTCAGGCTTTAAAAAAATAATTCTTATTTGACAAAAAAAAAAAAAAAGAGAGAGAGAGAGAGAACGCATTCCTTTTCATAAAGAGCCAAACTGTATTGCTTTACATACATCTGGTGGTATATATAGCTTAGCCCAGATGCGAATAAGCAGGAGACAAAGTACCTTGTGCAACAGCACTCAGCTCAGATAGAAGCAGGTGCACTGAAGCTGCTGAAGCATAGGAAAAAAAGTCAATGGAAGGGCACTGGGTGGCTCAGTGGTTTAAGCCGCTGCCTTCGGCTCACATCATGATCTCAGGGTCCTGGGATCGAGTCCCGCATCAGGCTCTCTGCTCGGCAGGGAGCCTGCTTCCCTCTCACTCTCTGCCTGTCTCTCTGCCTACTTGTGATCTCTCTCTGTCCAATAAATAAATAAAAATCTTTAAAAAAAAAAAAGTCAATGGAAGGAATTTTACTATTATTATTACTTTTCTTTAAGATTTTATTTTATTTATTTGACAGACAAAGATCACAAGAGAGGCAGGCCGGGTGGGGGGTGGTGTGGGAGGGGGATGCAGGCTCCCCGCTGAGCAGAGAGCCTGATGCAGGGCTCGATCCTAGGACCCTAGGATTTTGACCTGAGCTGAAGGCAGAGGCTTTAACCCACTGAGCCACCCAGGTGCCCCTATTATTATTATTATTATTATTATTACCATGATTAATTTCATAGCTTTGGAAATTGATTTGCAGCATGTCACTGACAGAACCCCACAATTCCACCTCCCACCTGACTTCTCTTTTCCACTGTCCCCAACGTCTGTGCCATTCTATAGAATAGAATTTTGCAGAATTTAAGGTTGACCATGACTTTTTTGTTAGTGTTCTCAGCCAGACTTTCGGAGCTGGCTGTCAACCAGGACCCTGGGCGGGCTTTCTTAGGGGAAACCCGCCCTTGTGTCATGCCAAGCTGTGTTAGCCGTTCCATGTTGTTCTCAGATGGGCTCTGGAGTAAGACCAATCCGTGCCTGTGCATTTGTAGTAGCCACTGGATAAGAACCAGAATAATGAGTTTAGAAGTAAAGGGTCAGGGCTCAACCTGCTGAGTCATCTCAGCTCCGCCTTGCTGGTAGGAGCTCCCGGGCTGCATTGAGTTTGCTTTACTTCTCATTGTGTTTCAGCCTGTCAGAAGCTCTTTCACATATTGGGGGGCTCATGTAGAAAGGGGTAGGTCTTCATGGAGCCCAGGAATCTGGGTTTGTGATACGTACCCCAGCTCATCTCGATTTGGATGTTACTTGAGGAAAAAAACACGAAAGAGTGGGTCACTCATTCTCCTCGGTGCAAACCTGTCAGCGTTTATTCCTGCAGGGAGGCTACTCTGAGCTGCCAGCAAAGGGTCCCGAAGGGCTTCTTGGCCATCCTTCAGGTGCTGGTTTCCTGTCTTCTCCTGAGCCTCCATGCACCAGTGCCAGCTGCCTTCATCCCCTTTTGTTGCTAACCGCCGGGATGTGCATGAGCAAGAAAAATAAATACCGGAGAACCGACAAGTACTACACAAAATTTTGTTTGGGAATTTGAAAGCTAAACACTTCCAGGCCAAAAAACATATATTTTTACTTCTTTTCTTTTCCATGCCCTGGCCTGAGGTAACCTCACACTTTAACTCACACTACCCTATTAAAAGTGTTTATTAATCTTTCCTAAACTTTTTTTCTTCTGCTTATCTTCAAGTGTCTAAGTCTTTTCCAGCTCTGAATAAGCCGCTATTCTTTGGAGATCGCTTTTTCTCCTGAACAATCGAATCATTAAAAATGAGCTTGACAGGGCGCCTGGGTGGCTCCGTCGGTTAAGCGTATGCCTTCAGCTCAGATCATGATCCCAGAGTGCTGGGATCGAGTCCCATGTCCAGCTTCCTGCCCAGTGGGGAGTCTGTTTCTCCCTCTAAACCTCCCCCCTGCTCCTGCTCTCTCTCTCTCTCTCTCTCAGATAAATAAATAAAATCTTAAAAAAAAAAAAATGAGCATGACATGGATTCATGCCCATTATATAGAGTGGAGGAGGGAAAAATGGTTAAGTGTTTGCAAGGTGGGTCATAAAAAGTTAAAGCATCAAAGAGTCTTAGATATCTTGAACTCCAAGAGCATATTTTTTTCTACAGAACTCACCTAAACTTGTGTCTTAAAATGTACTAAACTTGTATCATTAATCATCCTAACACATGATTGTCCTATTTCTAAGTTGCAAATACTTTTTGGTTGGGAACTTTGGTTCATCTCCAGAATGTGGTCTAGAGCCCCAACAATCAGGGTACCACATGAATGCTTGCTTGATACCATGGTTCGAAGAACTTGTTTTTAAAATATTTGTGTATATTTGTGCATACCTTTGTGTATATGACAGATACACAAAGATTAATAAGACGTAGTTTCTCCTCTGGAATAGCTTACACTCTGTTGGATAAGCAAATAATTATATCCTAATGACTACCCTAATGAGCAGTGAATAAAGTCGTGTGGGGACTCAGCTACTCTGAGCAGCTGACTGTGCCTCAGGGTGAGGATAGGAGGCAGATGGCTTTTGTGGAAGGATATATTCGAGTTTGGATTTTAAGTGTGAGCTGAATCTTAAATTTTTATGTCAGGAAGGAAGAGATAATCTAATACAGTCTTACTATTGTACAGGTGAAGAACCTAAGACCTGGAGATTGCTAGGATCCAATAGCTGGTCAGTGCTGGAACTAGAGTCCTACCAGAACTTTCCTATCATTTCTAGAAATAGAACTTGGGGTACCCAGAGCATCTACTGTTTTAGGAAAACGGGATCAACTTTGAATATAGTTTCTCTTAGAATAACCTGGTATTTTTAGAGTCACCTTTATCATAATGCTGTCTCAGAAGGGTTGATTAACTGTTAAATTATCTTTTTTCTGAGCCTACAGTAACAGCTGTCCTGGTACATAAACTAGTTACATTATTTTAATATTTTATTACAAAACAGTAAAAGGCAGGGCAGTCTGGATACTTGCTAATTGGAATAGTTTGTGGCCCTCAGGTAATCTAGAAATTCTAAATCATTGCATCAAATATACAAGAATGTCACGAAATGTAATTAGGCAGATAAAAGAAAAGGATGAAAGAATCTTCTTCATCTATTTTCTGAGCATACTCCTGGTATAAAAGTGAAACTTAATACATGACACTGAATTGTTTGAATGTTGAATGCTATCTTTTTTCTTAAAGATTTTATTTGTTGCAAGAGAGAGAGCACAAGCAGGGAGGAGTTGGCAGAGGAAGAGGGAGAAGCAGACTTCCCGTTGAGCGGGAGCACGATGCAGGGCTCTATCCCTGGACCCCAGGGTCATGACCCAAGCCAAACACCCCCTGGTCTATCAGTTTTTAGTTCTGTGACTTTGTGAGGATGTTACCTAACATTTCTCATTTCTAAGCTTTTTTTTTTAACCTATAAAATTAGGGAAATAATTTTCCTCAGCTTGTCTCAAGAAATTGTACCAATTACTCTTCATAAAACCCTTTCCCAAATGTGCCTAACACAAACTTGAATCCGAGTAAATTATAGTTTGAAGTATTTTGGTTCATTTTCTATGGATATGTTTTAAAGCATTAAGTAGAGTCACAGAACAAACCTATTTTGTATTGAGAAAAAGTATCTCATTCTTTCCAGAACATAAGAGTATGATAAATACCATGCCTCTCTTTTTATTCTTTTGGGGTTCTAGTGAACACTTTTTGTAGCAGCAGGTTTTAATGATTAATTTTGAGGCCTGAACCTAAGCATTATTGACGAAGATGAAAACCACAGGCCCCAAGAGTCAGTAAGTATTGATGTTGGTTGAGAGCCAATGAGATAATAATGTTTAATATATTAAATATTAAATGCAGAGTCTTCTGGTTTGGTGAGTGTTGCTAATGCTGCCAATTAAAACATGGCAGTTTGATTTATAGAAGTTTAATTTTATCTGCATTCAATCCATTTCATCTGATGGTTACCATAAATAATGATAAAATACTGTTACCAGCCCAAGTAATTTCCTGAAATTTTGTGTGAATTCAGTGAGAAAAATGGAAAAAAAAAAAAAAAACCTATGTTATTTAAATGCTTATATTTTTCAGTGGGTGGTTAAATTTACATATTTAGTATTACTTTGAATGTTTATGATTTTAAGGTATCATAAATGATTTAAATATAAAACTAAATAGGAAAAAAATTTGTGATAATATAGGCATCCTTCCTCTTTCATTTTCTGCTTTTCTGCAATTCCAGAATGTCATCCAAAACTCCTGTGTAGTCACTTTAAAGGCGAACAGTTTTGTGAAATGCAAACATCTCTATCACCATAAACCTGTATTGCCTGTGTTAGTTTTGGATCTGTCACTGGAAAGGAGTTTTTTAAATCATACTTTGTATGTTTCACTTAAGCAGATCTGGGGGAATGTATTTCTGAAGCAGCTAACCAACATTTCACTATTGATAAACTGAACTTTCCATAAATTTCTGAAAAATGAAAATTGTGGATTGAGACTAAATTGGGAACTCGCAGGCATAAGAGAATATCTGTAGAATTGTCCCAAAATGCCTGTTATTATACTTTTGCAAATCATAACAGTAGCTAACTCTGTCTTTATCGTGTGCCAAGAACTGCTCTATGTCCACGTTTATAGTACTTTTAATCCTCACAACAACCCTGTGAAGTAGGTGATGGTATTACTATGACCCCTACCACTGGGCCCTCCCAACCCCCACCCCACTACCACCATTTCATATATGAGGAATCTGAAGCACAAAGAGATCGAGTAACTTAGCTAGTTACACAGCTAGCAACTAGTGAAGTCGAGTTTAACCCAGATAATCTGGTTCTAGGATCTAAGTCCTGTCTGTAGTACGAATAGGGCTAACTATAGACCCGGCTCCCATAGACTTACACAAACTTCCATGTAGGATTTGTATTTGAGTAATACTCTTTTTTTTTTTTTTTTTAAAGATTTTATATATTTATTTGAGAGAGAGAGAGCATGAGGGAGAGAGGTCAGAGGGAGAAGCAGACTCCCCGCTGAGCAAGGAGCCTGATGTCGGGCTGTCCTGGGACTCCAAGATCTTGACCTGAGCTGAAGGCAGATGCTTAACCAACTGAGGCACCCAGGTGCCCCTGTTTGAGTAATATTCTGAAAAATCTTGTTGCTCAGAGATTTCTGAAGTACACTTTTCTAGCACATAAGAGGCCTACATTATTTTTTAAATGATGTGTTGGGGAAATACAGGTGTATAAGAGGCCTTGTGCTGCATATTGATAGTGCCAGTGATCTCTCTCAGCCTAGTTTTCTGAGAGCTTTAGCCCCGAAAGAGACATGGGTAAATGCGCAGTCTGATGTCCTTCTTTTCCCAGTTTACAAATGAGAGGAATTCTTCCATGAGTCCCCCAAAGTTAGTCATTTCCTGCTTTGTGATCCCAAGGCACTTTGTCTAACTCCGTATTTTAAGTAAATACCATTTTATAATTAATCTGTTTATGTGTCACTTCTTTCCATCCCCCACCCTTGCCTCCAAGTGAGTTCTTGAAGAGCTGGAATTGGATCTCCTTTTATTTTTGTCTCCCACCAGCCTGGTGACAGATGGATGAATCATGTTGCCTGGAGAGGTTAAGGGACTTGCCCAGGGTAGCAGACCTGAAATGGGAACAGCTTTCGTAACTCCCAGCCTCAGTACTTACCTCTCATGTACTGCCAGAAAGTGTTCCAGTGATCTGGATGCTGCTAAGGAGTTAAGACACAGTTTTCCTATTACGCGCTTCTCGGCTAGCTCACTTAGAAAACCCTACTAATAACCATGTCGGTGCGGATGCGGCTACCGCCTCCGCCACCTAAGCCACGGCATCGTTTTGAGGATCAAACGAGAAGATACTATTTGTGAAACCTTCGGAACTGGTAACACCCCTTCTCCGAGCATGTATGTGGCTGTTACTCTGGGTGTTGTGATTTACGTGTGATTTGCAAGGTATTGAGGCATTCATCATCCCACGGACCGCCCATTACTACCGTGTGAAATTGGGTGGCCTTGTTGCTGTTTCCCATGTGAGAGAATGTCAGCCACAGCCACATGTGGCTGAGGGCAGCTGAGCCCGGCCCTCCTGCTCTCTCCAACACAAGCCACCAGAACTAGGCTGCGGAGGCCTTCCGGGAGCGAGCCCTGGACAGAGACCTGCGGGAGGGGCGGAACTGGGGTCTTCTAGCACCGGGACATTATGTATGTGTATTTCCATTCTGGTCATATTTTTCATTTTGTCGAAATGTAGGGCCTGGCCATGGAAAGCTTTCGAAGATACAGTGAGCAGTTGGAGTTTGAAGTGGCCAGCCAGAGTTCTGACAGGCAGCCCCAGCATGTGGTCGTGCGGGGGAGCAGGCGGAGGCCGCCCCTCTGTGGCTTTTGTCTCGATGGGGAGTTCCTTACTCTGACTCTCAGAGGAAATGAAGGATGATAAATCCAGCTGCTGCTTCCTGTTTCTATAATTCTAAGATTTATTTTTTTTTAAAGGGTAGAATGCTTTATTTTTAAACCAGTGGAAAATACCCTCAACCTGTTCCTTGTTACTAGTATTTCCTTAAAAAATAGATGTACTCACTTGGTCTTTAAAGGGGGTGTGTGTGTGTGTGTATGTCTGTGTGTGTGTGTGAAATTCCCATGATGCTGCCTGGGCTGGCTCACTCTCTCTGTTTTTCAACAGCAACAACAGAAAGAAAACCAATTAAGGCAGATTTTACTGAGCAGGAAGCCCTCTGTGAGATTGAGGGTGGTGTTCGATTCAGAGGAGGCCTGTAATTTGTATCGGTGATATTACCATCTCTCAGATATGCCTGTGCAGTCGGGTGTAGTTTTTCTTCTAGTGGTTGTGTTATTAGTGAATAAAGACCCAAGTTATCTAAGAAACATACTTCTTGCTCATGCGCCGTAGTTGATGGAAAGTAGCCACTAGGTGTAGGTTATTACGATGTCACTTGGCTGGGTTTGATGGTGTTCTCATTGAGTTAAAAGTAATAGGTAGAAATATTTTCTCTAATACCAGTTTTTTTCATTGCCCAATGTAAGTGACTAAGGATGTCTTAGGGGCGCCAACAGTGCATTTTTCCAGAAGCGCTAAAGGAAATTTTTATTTAGCAAAGTAGAATTATAAGAATATAGTAAATGCAGTCAGTCCCCCCTACCGAGTAAGAATGTTAGCTCTGATTGAAGCCCCTTACCTTTCCTGTAGTATTCCTACGGTCACAGCTGTAGCAGTACTCTGTTCACACTGGGTAATCAGTACGGATTTTGCACCAAGAACTGGCTGGCCCAAGTGAGTTATTTACTCTTAAAGAAGTACAGTTACAGTTTATAGTAAATGAATTCAGAATAAAAAGGAAAGCTTCATAAGCTGCATTTCAAGAAGGGTTTGCAGAGACCATTTGGTCTGACGTTGTTAACCACTTCTTCTGAAGATATGTAAAATCGTGAGACCGTCACCTGTGTGGGAGCCTGTTCTAGTAAGTACTCCACTGGCCACTGGACAGTTCCAGAGATCTCCACGTCCAGTCTCAGATGGCCACTGCCTTATTGCAGCCATTTCTTTGCTAAAAAATGAAGCTAACACTATTTCCTTGTCTCCTAGCAGTTTGTAAGGATCAGATTAGTCGGAATCCATGCAAATGGTTTTAAAAGCTGAGATGATGATAAAGACGTGAGGCAATCCTGTTATTTTTTTTTTAAGATTTTATTTATTTATCTGACAGGCAGAGATCATAAGTAGGCAGAGAAGCAGGTAGAGAGAGGAGGAAGCAGGCTCCCTGCGGAGCAGAGAGCCCGATGCGGGGCTCGATCCCAGGACCCCAAGATCATGACCCGAGCCGAAGGTAGCGTCTTAATCCACTGAGCCACCCAGGTGCCCCAGGCAATCCTGTTATTAAATGGCAGTCGGGGGACGCCTGGGTGGCTCAGTTGGTTAAGCAGCTGCCTTCGGCTCAGGTCATGATCCCAGCGTCCTGGGATTGAGTCCCACATCGGGCTCTGTGCTGGGCGGGGAGCCTGTTTCTCTCTGTCTCTGCCTGCCATTCTGTCTGCCTGTGCTCACTCTCTATCTCTCTAACAAATAAATAAATAAAATCTAAAAAAAAAAAAAAAAAATGGCAGTCGGATAGTAAATTGTCATTTCACTTTTCAGACTTTGCTCCTTGTGTCCTGAGGCAGCCTTTGAATACTGGGGTTGTGTCTCCTTTACTCAAGCATTCCTTCTAATAATTCATAAATTTGGGAGGAATTTTTTTTTTAGATTTTATTAATTTATTTGAGAGAGAGAGCACAAGCAGGGGAAGCAGCAAGCAGAGGGAGAAGCAGGCTCCCCACTGAGCAGGGAGCCCAATGTGGGGCTCAATCCCAGGACCCTGTGATCATGACAGGAGCTGGAGGCAGCTGCTTAATGGACTGAGCCTTCTAAAACAAGCTCAGGGGGCACAGGTCTGGACTTGGGAGGGGTCAGTCAGATATGGGTTTGAATTTTAGCTGCATGATCTTGGTCATTGCAGACTTTTAAACCTCTTTTTTCTCCAAAAAACTAGAACAGGAATGTCACTGCTTGGAGGGCAATGGGGGCGAGTGTGGGAAGTGTGACAATTTCATGAACTCAAGTGTGTGTTGATTCTGTATCAGGGTTTTCTTCCTGTCTCCATATGTGTGCAGTGGTCTCTGTGTTCTGTGATGGTGTCTCATGGCCAAGCTGATCACCCGCAGACTCCAGCAGCACACACCACCTCCTTCTCACCCCATCTTCCCCTCCATGCTGTAGACAAGGAAATGAGAAGTAAATCAATCTGATTTAGGTCACCAACACTCTCCTTAGGAATAATAAATATTTCTTTAACCACCTTCTGCTTTTCAGTGTAGTCTGACTTGAGTTCTTTTAATCGCCTGACCTGACCTGAGCAGGGAGTTTCAGTGCGTGAGAGTGCCTGATCCTGTTTAGATGACTTGAACGTACACAGAGCTACTCACTCATATGTCCGTGTGCTGTGTTTTCTTTCTAAAGTTATAGGAGTTGTGGAATTCTTTTTTTTTTTTTCCTCTTTCGACTTTTCCCAGAAAGGAATCTTTAAAGTTTTCCAACTTGATAAGTAGTATGGTGGATAGCAAGGTTAATGTTTACTGACTTACTGGAGAGAAAAGCAAACAACATAGGTTCAAACTCTGTTTGTTTAAGAATTTCTGTGGAGGGGCGCCTGGGTGGCTCAGTGGGTTAAAGCCTATGCCTTTCGCTCAGGACATGATCCCAGGGTCCTGGGATCGAGCCCCGCATCGGGCTTTCTGCTTGGCAGGGAGCCTGCTTCCTCCTCTCTCTCTCTCTGCCTGCCTCTCTCCCTACTTGTGATCTCTATCTGTCCAATAAATAAATAAAATCTTAAAAAAAAAAGAATTTCTGTGGATTATGAATTCTTTAATCTTGATACCTTTATTTAGTCATAACAGCATGCTACATACTTGAGCTAGAGCTCCTTGTAGAAATGTGTTTACTGCATCTATTTTAACTTGATGTTCCTAATAAGACAGTCATAAAAAAAATCTCTGTACCTTCTCACCCTGTTCTTATTTCTTTTAATTTATTTTTTATTAACATATAACGTATTATTAGTCCCAGGGGTACAGGTTTATGAATCGCCAGGTTTACACACTTTGTAGCACTCACCATAGCACATAGCCCTCCCAGTGTCCATAACCCAACCACCCTCTCCATACCCCTCCACCCCCGACCAACCCTTAGTTTGTTTTGTGAGATTAAGAGTCTCATGGTTTGTCTCCCTCTCAATCCCATCTTGTTTCATTTTTTCCTTCCCTACCCCTCAAACTCCCCACGTTGCCTCTCAAATTCTTCGTATCAGGGAGATCATATGATAATTGTCTTTCTCTGATTGACTTATTTCGCTCAGCATAATACCCTCTAGTTCCATCCACATCGTTGCAAAAGGCAAGATTTCATTTCTTTTGACAGCTGCATAGTATTCCATTGTATATATATACCACATCTTCGTTATCCATTCATCTGTTGATGGACATCTAGGTTCTTCCATAGTTTGGCTATTGTCAACATTGCTGCTATAAACATTCATCACCCTGTTCTTTTTAACTTCTAACTCTCTGCCTACTTTTTCCCATCCTAAAAAGTAAACCCTTCCATCTAACCTGTTACCCTTCTTGCTGTCGTCCCAGCCTTTGTTTTTCTCCCCAGCTACGTTCAAGAAGCAGACATTCCCTTTCCCACTTACTCCTCACCTTCAGTGAGCCATACTGATTTGTGTGAACAGTGCTTAGGCACTGAACTGCCTGACCCAGCAGTCAGTCTTTACCCTTAACCTCCTTGACTTGCTCCCTTTGGCTTCCAGAACAGTTTTCCACGTCTCTTTGACCACCACCCCCACAGATCCACGCACCCTCACTGAATCCTTTTCTCCCACTTGTTCCCTAAATGGTAGAGAGACCCAGGATTCCTTGACCTTTTTCTCCGTAGGTACTCCCCTTGGGTACTCTCATCTTCCATATGCTGATTAGTCACCAATGAATAATTCCATTTTGGATCCTTCCCCCTGAGATTTAGGTCAAGTGATTCCTACTAATCTCTACTTGAATGTATTACACACAGGTCCTAGCTATTCAAGCTGAAATACTGAATTTACCTGGAAGTCTCCTTGTCTAGTGTAACTTTGACACTCGCTTCCCCTCCTCCAGCCTTTCCTACCTCCAGTCCCACTTCCATACTCTGGATAGGATTCTTTCTAAATCAGAGTGCTGATCTCATCGCCCGCTTCCCCATTCAAACCTTTCAAGGGTTCCTTATTGCCCTTTTTCTAACTTGGATCTGACGATGTTGTGCTTTCCCTGAGCCCTCCTCTTGGAAAAGCCTCCACTCTTTTGTGTTCCCGGAAACCACAAAGTACACAAATGAGTCTATCCAAATCTTTCTATTTCTGGATCCTTGTATTTAAGAGGAGCTTTTGAGTAGTTCCGAATTTTATTAATTTTGGAACCAGCTGAACTGCTGTTAATAGAATGCCTTATAAGGTGTTTCCTTCTCACATAGCAGTCCTGATGCAAGCAGCCTATGGCTGCAGGACTGCTTTGCTGTGCCTTGCATGTGGCTTCTGAGGTTGTGCGTTCTTCCCCATTTTCTAGCCAGCAGGAAAAAGGAAAAAGGAAGGCCAAAGTACGTAGATTTGTCTTTAAGGAGCTTACCAGGAAGTGAGCAATCACTTCTCACATCCTATTTACCCAGCTAAGTTACAGGGCCATACCTGGTTGCAAATACGGCTAGGAAATATTACCTCTAGCTGGGCCAACATTCTCTACCCAGCTCAGCGGAGCGGTGATGGTAGCAGATGTCTGTTACCAAAACAGAGAAAGGAAGAATGGTATCTGGAGGATACTTACTTGCCTTTATCACAGGAACAAAAAAGTATGTTGATTAAAAGTGAAACTGGGAAGGGGCACCTGGGTGGCTCAGTGGGTTAAGCATCTGCCATCGGCTTAGGTCATGGCCCCAGGGTCCTGGGATGGAATCCCACTTCAGACTCTCTACTCAACTGGGTGCCTACTTTATCCTCTTCCTCTGCCCCTCTCCCCGACTTGTGCTCTCTCTCTTACTTGCTTTCTCTCACAAGTAAATAAATAAAATCTTGGGGGGAAAAGTCAGACTGGGAGAAAATTTGTGAATTTTTTTTTAACCCATCTGGACCTTCCCTGGAAGATTTAGCAGTTACCATATGTTGGTAATAGGATTCAACCCCCTTATTTATTTCCTTCTGCTTCCAAAAAAGTATGTCTTCCAGGGTTAAGGGCATATACATGGAAAGGGCAGTTTGTAGCTCTCATTCTCAACTAATGCTTTGCGGTGAAAGTTGTTGACACCAGACCCAGGAGCATGGTTAGCATGGAGTTTCCCTCCAAACTTTGGTCTCAGCACTCACTATTTTCACATTGAGTCCAACTGCTGGTAGTATTTCATCTCCATCTTCAGAGCATTGGCCAGAAGGTAATGTCGACATACTCTCTTTCTAAGGGAAATCATCATTCATCCTGCTCTCTTGTATTCCTCATTGTCAGATGTGTAAACAGACGACATCCGACCGTGTGCTGCATTGTTTGGGTCACCTTCTCAGGAAGTGTGCTGTGGCACACGCATAACAGACTTACACACACGTTTGCCAAAATACGGGTGTTCTCAGCCCACATTGCAGGGCACTCCAGTTAGGAACAGCTTCAGTGGTGTTCTGCTGTGTACAGTACAAATATTATTATCATTTTCTGCTCATATTTTGGTGGGTAGGAAGTGCTGGTTAGATGGTGTATGTTTCATCTTTTTAAAAATTGTAGATTCTTAACAGAAAATAATTGTAATTATGCAGCATACTACTATGATGAAAGGTCAGTCCCCATTCACAAAGTAGTAAAGACTACCTTGGGACATCAACTACTTTGAATCAGCTGCTATAGAGTGAAATATTTAAGATAGGATGTGTCCAGGGACGCCTGGTGGCTCAGTCAGTTAAGCATCTGCCTTCAGCTCAGGTCATGATCCCAGCATCCTGGGATTGAGTTCCACGTCGGTCTTCTTGCTCAGTGGGGAGCCTGCTTCTCCCTCTGCCTGCTGCTCCCCCTGCTTGTGCTCTCTTTCTCTCTTTTTCTCTCTCTGACAAATAAAATCTTGAAAAAGAAAAAAGAAAAGAAAGGAAGAAAAAAGAAGGAACGGACGGAGGGAGGGAGAGAGGGAGGAAGGAAAGGATAGGATAGGATGTGTCTGCAGATTATTTGTCTTTAAAAAAATGTCAAGACTTGTGTTTACACATCAGCTTGCATGATGGCCTCAAATATTTCTAGCTCATGTGGGCTCTCAGGGTGATAATAAGTCCTGGTTTTCATGGAGAGTCCCAGTTCTACCTCATCCTGGCTCCCCCTTTTGTTTAGGACTTGTCACTCTAAAAAGTTTTCCAGTTCAGAAGGTGAACTATGTTTTCACTTTTATTGGTCTCAGCTCTCGCAGATTCCCTAACAGTCATAGACTTATTTTGTTGTCATTTTAGATTAGGATGGGTTAGGACTGTTTACTGTAAGTAATTCTGGGCAGAATAGTGGTAGTGGTTCATACATCATCTTTTCCAGAGTACGTAAAGTGAGCATGGGCAGAACTTTAAGCTGTGGGAGGGCAAGGGCTTGTATGTATCTTGCTCTTATTATATATGTATTCTCAGCCCCTACTGAGTTACCTAAGCCAAATATTTGCTGATAATGTGTCATGAGGTGAGCCTGATGCCTTCTTGGACAGTAAAGGTTTCCTGAAGTCTAGGATGGGCCAGATAAGTTATCTTTTTTTTTCTTTTTTTTAAAGACTTTATTTATTGACAGAGATCACAAGTAGGCAGGGAGGCAGGCAGAGAGAGAGAGGAAAGGAAGCAGGCTCCCCGCTGAGTGGAGAGCCGGATGCGGGCCTCGATCCCAGGACTCTGATATCATGACCTGAGCCGAAGGCAAAGGCTTTAACCCACTGAGCCACCCAGGTGCCCCCAGATAAGTTATCTTCAACTACAGATCCTTCCTACCTTCACACAGAATGCAGTGCTTGACAATGAATCAGTAGGTGATTGAACAGCCACCCTCCGTCTTAGCATTAGCAGCATCTACCTGATGACACTGGTCGGTCAAAACAGTACACATCATCATTATTATAGTTCTGATGTGTTGCATGTAAAATGACACAAATGAGCAAACTGTTTCTTGGTTATAATGATCTGTTTTTACTGGAGTTTTGGCTCACGAGGAAGAAAGGAAAATAACATTTAATCACTCCAAAAATGATCACATCTCAGATGGATAAATTCTATCACTTAGAAGATTTTAGATCTTAATTTACATCCAGTATCTTATACTTTAGTGTGGAATTCCCAGTCTGTGCCAGGGATGGGTACCAGATGGCTGAAATCAGGGCCCGATTGTGTTCAAATCTCTTCAGTTTGCCCAAGGGCTTGTAAAAATGCCCTTTTCGCTGTGGACCGTGACATGGGTTGAGGAACGCTGTTAATGATCTCTACAGTTAAAATAGCAGATGCTTAAATAAATACGTTGGCACTTGCATATGTAACACTTTTTTTTTTCCAAAAATGTTATCTTGAATCATTTTTTCAAGGTTGAATCGATATCATGCTTTGTCAGAAAGTAAATACCCCGTTTTTTAAATTCAAGCATCTTCATGTAATGTTCCAAGTAGCAGCTTCATCTAAAATCAGCAGCAGCGTACTGAGTTAGCTGCTTATGTGTAAAGTAAGCATGTGTATTTGGTAAGGTCTTTGTACCCTCCCAGTAGAGAAAGGTTTAGGAGTTTTTACACACTCTGGGCTATTCAGTTGTGCCTTGGTTTTATAGCTCCGCTAATACTTTATAATCAGGAGAAATGTTATCAATTAGATCACCATGATTGTGACTCTCTTTTTAAAAATCCGCTAAGTCATCATAATTTGGCAAGAGGAAAAATACCATTCACACCATGCACACTGTAGCTAGTGAAGGGCTTCCAGTCAAATACGCTATCAGACCCGCTTCTCTAGAGGCGATGTGTAGTTTTTACAAGGGCTACACAGGGGCACCTGGGTGGCTCGGTGGGTTAAGTGTCTGCCTTTGGCTCAGGTCATGATCTCAGGGTCCTGGGAATCACTTTCTATTCAGCAGGGAGCCTGCTTCCCTCACCCCACCTGCTTCTCTGCCTACTTGTGATCTCTTGTCAAAAAAATAAAATCTTTAAAAAAAAAAAAACTAGGGCTACACAAATACATGTTAAGCACCAAGAAACAAGAAGTAAATTGTGAATTAAACAATCCTTTCTTTTATCAAATCCTTTGAAATAGGACAAAAGTGATATTCAGCCACGTTTACCATTTTATCAATAATTCCAAAATGAAGCTTTGGATTACTTTAGAAGGCTGACCTTTCAGGAGAAGTTTTGGTTAAACCTCAGATGGCTTCTAATATCAATAATGAATTCCACTTTAATAGAGATTATTTTGTCAACTGTCATTAATGACCTTTAAGAGTTTTGATTATTTTTCATCTTCACGGTATTTGATTTACACCTTTATTACCTTGAAGTCCCCTCCTTCTTATCTTGTTGTTTTGGGTTTTTTCCTGTTCTCTTTTTTCTTCACTGTTCCCTCTCCACCCAAATCCTTGACGATCCTTTTTTCTCTCTATTACCACCTTCTTCAGGATTTTCTTTAGCGGCTCCCACCTTTCTTAATTTTTTCTGGACATCTGGAGCCAGTTTTGGAGAGAGGTTGGTGTGGGAACGTTCAGTGAGCATGCCTGCTGTGCGTTCAGCATTATACTGGACGTCTTGTGTATCCTGTCACAGTGGTATTTTATCCCCGCTCCACGGATGAGGACAGTGAAGGCCCAAGTTTAATAGCTAGTGATGTGAGATATTAATTATGTGTCCATTTTACAGATGAAGTGTTAAGAGGTGGAGATGGGATGGAAACTCAGGCAGGCCAACTCCTTAAGCCACTTTCTTACCCATTATGCTACCAACGTGTAAGAATTAAAGTTCTGTTTTAAATTATTAGCTCAGTAAAAGGAGACTCTAGATTATTTGAGCATAAATTAAGCCATTTTTATGTTATTTTTGTATAGCTTTAAAGAATTTCATTATATTCTCATACTGTTACCCCTTATATCTTTGCCCCATCTTCACTGCTACCCTACTGCTTGGCTATTTTGTACCTATAATATATAACTCATTTTAATACCTAAAGAAAACGTAGGAAAGAACAAAACTATGCTGCCTTTCCCTGTCTCCCCTGAAAGATCTAAGGAAGGTTTGGTTTTTCACTAGTTTCCATGTTACTTTATTCCAGAAACCAGGTTTTATTAGCATGAAAAATCACAGACTTTGACTGTGTGTAGGATTCTTACAGTGTTATCCGCCAGCTTTCTTCTGATTATATTGCATATGATATTGTACAGTGCAATGCGTCATATGTATGCATTCTCTAAGTATGGATGAAAGCGGAACTGTTTGGGTTTTGTTTTTTTTTTTAAAGATTTAATTAATTTACTTGACAGAGAGAGATCACAAGTAGGCAGAGAGGCGGGGAGCAGGCTCCCCACTGAGCAGAGAGCCCCGATGCGGGGCTCGACCCCAGGACACTGAGACCATGATCTGAGCTGAAGGCAGAGGCTTAACCCACTGAGCCACCCAGGCACCCTGTTTTGAGTTTTAAAATTGTGCTTCACCCCAGAAGTGCTGTAAAAAGATAGTTACCCATCACCTATGTGTTGATAATACTAAAGTCATGTTTTTCAAACTATCTTAAGCTTATAGATTTCATGCCCTAACATGTAAGGACTTATGTTTCTTTTCCCCTTTTTCCCCCAAACCCTTTTAAAAAGCAGATTATTATATATAATATGCTGCTTACTTTTTTAAAAGGGTTTCGGGGGGGGGAAATGGTATAAAGAATTCTGGAAGATGTGTGTGCGGGGGTGGGGGAAGGATTTGAAGGGCTTAGGAAAAAAGATTCCGTTACAATGAAATCCTGTAAATGGACCTAAAAGAACAAGGGTATGGACCGATAAAGAAAAATTAAAGGAAACTGGGGGGTTATCCCTTGACACCTTTCTCTCCTTCACCTTCCTCATCCATTCCATTAAGTCTGGTTGTTAGTTCTTGGGCCTTTTAGCTCCTAAATCGTCCGTGTTACCTGCTCCCTCCCTTCTCCACTCAGAGCCCAGTCTTCACCTTCATCTCTTGCCCAGAATAACCAGTAGCTGCTCTCCTAATCTCCCATCTTACCTCACTAGTGTCCGCCCGCCCACAGCAATCTTGGAAGAGACAAAGCCCCCCACGTGTCGTGCCTCCCATCTCAAGCTCCAGACACATTGGTGGCTCCCTGCTGCCTTTAGTTCTGTGACATCAGAAACTTCCACATGGCTCACAGGACCACATCCCCTCACACCACACACTCTTCCTCCCGAGCTCCAGGCTGGGGACCCTTCAGTTCCTCACATGCTCTTTCCTCGCTGTCTCTCTACAACGCAGGACCTTTGGACCTTCTGGCCCAGCCCCTCTGCACTCTTTCTTCACGTCCTGCCCCAGTTGGGACTTCTTCCCTGATCTTGCCACCTGGAGGAAAAGCCACTGTTACCTGCCTTCATGATGCATGCAAGCAGAGGAAGGTCAAGATCTTCCCGTGTCCTGACATGGGGAGCTCTCTTTTAGGAAAAGAACCCAAAGTTAGAGGCATTAGAAGTAGAGGCTGGGGGGCTCCTGGGGTGCTCAGTTGGTTAAGCAACTGCCTTCTGCTCAGGTCATGATCCGGAGTCAGGGATCGAGTCCCACATTGGGCTCTTTGATCGCCAGAGAGTCTGTTTCTCCCACTGACCTCTCCTCTCATGCTCTCTCTCTCATTCTCATTCTCTCTTTCTCTCTCTCTCTCAAATAAATAAGTAAAATCTTTTTAAAAAAAAGTAGATGCTGGGCCTTTAAAGGGTCCTGTGACAGCAAAGGTTCCTGAAGCTTATGTTGCTCTCCCTGCAAAGTAAAATCTTCCTGAGTGGTCCTCTTCTTGGTAGCGCTTCTCGGTTGACCATTTTACATCTTCAGTCATAAACAGTTCTCTCTCCTAGACCACGCACTCCATGAGAAAGGAAACATGTCTTTGCCCACCAGAGTTTCTCCAGGAATTTGCATCATGTTAACACTTGAGTACACAGATACGTTTCATGGATGGAGGGATGAGGGAGTGAAGAAGTAAACGAAGATTCAGGTTAAGGGTTAATGCTTATAATGCCTTTATAAAATGTAGCTGGCTTTCCTGGAAGCTACAGCTAAATGGAGAACACCCAGATTCCATTGCTCTTATATCAGTACGTTGTGAAAGGCAAATTCTCATCTTTGTACCTGGTACTAAAGAATTTTTATAGAGCTCTTTATATAAAATGCCTTATACAACACAGTGAATAATGACAGCAGCTTTCACCGAGCACTTCCCAGGGCTCTGGGTACTGACTCAGCACTTTGGTACGGTATTCTGATTTAAGTGTTTATGGACTCCAGCAAACTGTACACACGCAGTTAGAGGCGGTCAGAACCTCAGCATCCAGTACGTGTGTGGAAGGGCAGAAAACACCATGAGGACAAGGAAAATGAACGTCTGAGGTTCTGGCAGCTTCCTTGTCTCCTAGAGTCTGCCTCCCTGGAGCTCCTTCCTGCTTGTCTTTTTATATTGCTTGGCTGTGTGCTAAAATGGGGCTCTTTCTCCTCAGTCCAGGAGTTCACACTGGCTTATTGCCTGCCTGCAATCAAGAATCAGACCTTGGTCTTATCTCCTAGTGAGGGTGTGCCCACACTTACCTTTATCTTTTTGTTTTCCCATATAATGTTGACTTCTAAGCCAAACTGCATGCAGATGGTCTATCCCTGTGAGTCACCTTCAGAATAACCTGTTAAAAAGAGTTGATGGTACTGTCCATCTGGACATTGAAGAATTCGTGTCAGAGCTGATCCTTTTAAACTTTGGCACAATTAACAGTGACCTCAACTGTCCCTGTAATGAACAGCGACAGCGTTTGGCTCACAGGTTCAGTGCCTTCTACGCCTGCTCCTAGAATGCTGTTGCAGGTCACCAGGATTTGTTCTGGTCTGGTTCAGACCTTTATTACATTTTTGTTTTTGTTTTTCTTTTTTTCCTGTGTCATGCTCTGGGTACATGCAGATGAAGAAACTCACCTCCTTTAGGGTGGGAATTCAAACCTAGGTGGAGGGAGAGAAGGAGACAGACAGATTGATGGAACTCCCAGTTGAGCAAGGGTCATGAGCAGCCATGGTCTGCGTCTGTATTCATTTCTAGTTCTAATGGCTGGGCTGTTTTAATGAACCACCAAGTAGCCTCATGAATTACATGTCCAGGGTATGGGATAGCCATATCTGAGTATCTTTTACGAACTTTAAGAAGTTTTCTCAGGGTTAGTAAGATGAACACCAGGCAAGGCACTCAGGTGCTTTCTGGCAACCTGGACTAAATCAGGAACAAGGACTGGTAGGCTCCCAGCTGTCTGTATCCAGAGCAGATACCCATGGGTTTGTGATGAGATAGGCTTTCTGTCCCAAAGATAACTGAAACAGAATGTGGCAAGACTTCCCAGGATCATGGAAAGGTCCTGAAGGGGTCAGGTATCTCCATTCTGGTTCACTTCTCTTAGTCCGGTCTCAGGCATGTGCCAGTCATACTCTGGAGTAGCAATATTAAAGGTGAGTAAACTTGAAAAGAAAATGGTCAGTTTTGGTCTAAGATGTCTGTCTTATAGGTGGGAAGAATTTAGAAATGCAAATGTAACTACCCTTAGCAATCCCACTGGCTGCCTTGCAAACTGGATGAAGTTAGGTTTAGAAGACTTTGACCAGACATTTCTCTCTGAACCTGGGATGGCTTTCTCTGGAGCCTTTATTAAAGCCCCTTTTGCAGGGCTGATCAGACCATCTCCATACCTCTTTCTCTGTTTGTGTTTCCTCTAGGCTGCTTTTTCAGTGGGGACAGCTACTAATTTTTCTTATTATTATTTCCCTTTTTATCTCCTGTATCTAGCACTCTGTAAATGTTTGTTGAATGAAATGTAGTTTCTAGTTGAAGGTGCCTAAGCGATGCCTGTAGGTACTGAAGGATTTGTGAAGTTTTCTTGGCCTGAGTTCCTGGTCAAGGCAATACTAGTGATAATTTGTGAAAGAAAACTCTGATGTTTGCACGAAATGAAATGTGGAAGCCATTGATTTAGATGTTCTTTTGTTCCGTGAATGAGATCTCTTTTTCTAGCTTTCAAACATGGGCCTTGACTTGTAGAATTAAAAGCTAGTAGAAAAGGCAAGAAAATACACAATGGTATATTAAAATGTTTTTGTTAATTCCTGAGATATTTTTGTCTTAGATTTTCTAAAATGTATTGAGAATTCTATTCCTTAGCTTTGAAGTGGATTTTCTCTGTGAATAGCACTGCTCTAGAGAGAAAGTCCAAGTTGGTACTAAAATATACTTTGTTTTTGTAGCTCACAAATTCTGGATTTTCTCAAGTCCTTTTCTTTCAGGTGTTAATTGGATCCGTAAAAAGCTTTTGGAAGGGTACCTGGGTAGCCCAGTCAGTTAAAAGTCTGGATCTTGATTTTGGCTGTGACCTCAGGGTCATAAGATCGCTCTGCCCCTCCCCCACTTAAAAAAAAAAAAGCTTTTGGAGGTAGCAAAATGGGTGGATTTTGTGAAATCTTATTTTATTAGGTTTTAGTTCTTTATTTTTCTTAAGGTCCTTTTTTTTTCTTTTCGGTGTTCCAGATTTCATTGTTTATGCACCACACCCAGTGCTCCATGCAATACGTTGGCTCACCCAACCCCTCACTCCCCTCCCCTCCAAAACCCTGTTTGTTTCTCAGAGTCCACATTCTCTCATGATTTGTCTTCCCCTCCAATTTCCCCCAACTCCTCCCCAGCTCACTTCTCTCCATCTCCCAATATCCTCTGTGTTAATTCCTTATGCTCCACAAGTAAGTGAAACCATATGATAATTGACTCTCTCGCTTGACTGATTTCACTCAGCATAATCTCCTCCAGTCTCATCCATGTTGATACAAAAGTTGGGTATTCATCCTTTCTGATGGAGGCGTAATACTCCATCGTATATATGGACCATACCTTCTTTATCCATTCGTCCTTGAAGGGCATCTTGGTTCTTTCCACAGTTTGCCGACTGTGGCCATTGCTGCTATGAACATTGGAGTACAGATGGCCCTTCTTTTCACTACATCAGTGTTTTGGGGGTAAATACCCACTACTGCAATTGCACGGTCATAGGGAAGCTCTATTCTTAATTTCTTAAGGAATCTACGCACTCTTTGTTCCAAAGTGGCTGCACCAACTTACATTCCCTCCATCAGTGTAAGAGGGTTCCCCTTTCTCTACATCCTCTCCAACACTTGTTGTTTCCTGTCCTGTTAATTTTGGCCATTCTGACTGGTATAAGGTGGTATCTCAATGTGGTTTTGATTTGACTCTCCCTGATGGCTAGTGATGATGAACATTTTTTCACGTGTCCATTAGCCATTTGCCTGTCTTCTTTGAAGAAGTGTCTGTTCATGTCTTCTGCCCATTTTTTGACGTGATTATCTGTTTTGTGTGTGTTGAGTTTGAGGAGTTCTTTATAGATCTTGGATATAGGCCCTTTGTCTATAGTGTCATTTGCAAATATCTTCTCCCATTCCGTGGGTTTCCTCTTTGTTTTGTTGACTGTTTCCTTTGCTATTCAGAAGCTTTTGATCTTGATGAAATCCCAGACACTCATTTTTGCTTTTGTTTCCTTTCCCTTTGGAGACCTGTCTTGAAAGAAGTTGCTGTGGCTGATGTCGAAGAGATTACTGCTATGTTCTCTAGGATTTTGATGGATTCCTGCCTCACATTTAGGTCTTTTATCCATTTCGAGTTTATCTTTGCGTATGGTATAAGAGAATGATCAAGTTTCATTCTTCTACACATAGCTGTCCAACTTACCCAACACCACTTATTGAAGAGACTTTTTTCCACTGTATACTTTTTCCTGCTTTGTCGAAGATTATTTGACCATAGAGTTGAAGGTCCATATCTGGCCTCTCTACTCTGTTCCACTGGTCTATGTGTCTGTTTTTGTGCCAGTACCATGCCGTCTTGGTGATCACAGCTTTGTAGTAAAGCTTGAAATCAAGCAACATGATACCCCCAGTTTTGTTTTTCCTTTTCAGTATTTCCTTAGCAATTCGGGGTCTCTTCTGATTCCATACAAATTTTAGATTGTTTTTTCCAGCTCTTTGAAAAATACTGGTGGAATTTCGATCGGGATGGTATTGAAAGTATAGATTGCTCTAGGCAGTATAGACATTGTAACAATGTTTATTTTTCCGATCCATGAGCATGGAATGGTCTTCCCTCTTTTTGTGTCTTCTCCAGTTTCTTTCATGAGTGTTCTGTAGTTCCTTGAGTACAGATCCTTTACCTCTTTGGTTAGGTTTATTCCCAGGTATCTTATGGTTCTTGGTGCTATAGTAAATGGAATCGATTCTCTAATTTCCCTATCTGTATTTTCATTGTTAGTGTATAAGAAAACAACTGATTTCTGTACATTGATTTTGTATCCTGCTACATTACTGAATTGCTGAATGAGTTCTAGTCATTTGGGGGTGGAGTCCTTTGGGTTTTCCATATAAAGTATCATGTCATCTGTGAAGAGAAAGAGTTTGACTTCTTCTTTGCCAATTTGAATACCTTTTATTTCTTTTTGTTGTCTGATTGCTGTTGCTAGGACTTCTAGTACTATGCTGAACAAGAGTGGTGAGAGTGGGCATCCTTGTCATGTTCCTAATCTCAAAGGGAAGGCTGTCTGCTTTTCCCCTTTGAGGATGATATTCACTGTGGGGTTTTCAGAAATGGATTTTATGAAGTTGAGGAATGTTCCCTCTATCTGTGTACTTTGAATCATTTTAATCAGGAATGGATGCTATATCTTGTCAAATGCTTTTTCTGCATCAATTGAGAGGACCATGTGGTTCTTCTCTCTTCTCTTACTGATTTGTTCTATCACATTGATTGATTTGTAAATGTTGAACCACACTTTCATCCCATGGATAAATCCCACCTGGTCATGGTGGATAATGTTTTTAATGTACTATTGGATCCTGTTAGCTAGGATCTTGTTGAGAAGCTTAGCATCCATATTCATCAGGGATATTGGTCTGAAATTTTCCTTTTTGGTGGGATCTTTGCCTAGTTTAGGGATCAGAGTACGCTCGCTTCATAAAAAGAGTCTGGAAGTTTTCCTCCTGTTTCCATTTTTTGAAACAGCGTCAGGAGAATAGGTATTATTTCTTCTCTGAATGTTTGGTACAATTCTCCAGGGAATCTGTCAGGTCCTGGGCTCTTGTTTTTTAGGACGTTTATGATCACTGCTTCAATCTCATTACTAGATACTGGTCTGTTCAGGCTGTCAGTTTCTTCTTGATTCAGTTTTGGAAGTTTGTAGGTTTCCAGAAATGCATCCATTTCATCTAGGTTGCTTAACTTATTGGCATATAACTGTTGATAATAATTTCTGATGATTGTTTCTATTTCCTTGGTGTTAGTCATGATCTCTCCCTTTTCATTCATAATGTTATTAATTTGGGCCTTCTCTCTTGTCTTTTGGATTAGTTTGGCCAGTGGCTTATTAATCTTATTGATTCTTTCAAAAAACCAGCTTCTAGTTTCGTTGATGTGTTCTATTGTATCTCTCGTTTCTATCTCATTGATCTCTGCTCTAATCTTGATTATTTCCCTTCTTATGTGTGGAGTTGGCTTAATTTGTTGTTGATTTTCCAGTTCTTTAAGGTGTAAGAATAGCTGGTATATTCTGGATTTTTTTATTTTTTTGAGGGAGGCTTGGAGGTCTATGTATTTCCCCCTTAGGACCGCCTTTGCTGTATCCCATAGGTTTTGGACCAAAGTGTCTTCATTCTCATTGGTTTCCATGAATTATTTAAGTTCTTCTTTGATTTCCTGGTTGATCCAAACATTCTTAAGCAAGGTGGCCTTTAGCTTCCAAGTGTTTAGTAGGTTTTAGATAGCCAAGTGGTTTGTAAAATCAAGGGACAAGTCCCTAAACATTTTTTCTCAGTTATTTTTGAGGTATCTAGACCAAAGTAGTGTTAGAGGAAAATCATTTTTTATTTTTATTTTTTTAAGATTTTATTTTTCATCTTTTTTTTTTTTTAAAGATTTTATTTATTTGACAGATAGAGATCACAAGTAGGGAGAGAGGCAGGCAGAGAGAGAGAGAGAGGAGGAAGCAGGCTCCCCGCCAAGCAGAGAGCCCGATGCGGGGCTCGATCCCAGGACCCTGGGATTATGACCTGAGCTGAAGGCAGAGGCTTTAACCCACCGAGCCACCCAGGCGCCCCTATTTTTCATCTTTACATGCAACGTGGGGCTCGAACTTATAACCCCAAGATTGAGAGTCCCATGCTCTATCGGCTGAGAAAATAGAAATAAAATTCTATTTATTAAAATAGAAAACGACTTTTAAAAGAAAATTTCAGGGCACCTGGGCAGCTTAGTTGGTTGAGTATCCAACTCTTGATTTTGGCTCAGGTCATGATCTCAGGATCATGAGATTGAGCCCCACTTTGGGCTCTGCACTGGACATGGAACCTGATTAACATTCTGTCCCTTTCCTCTGCCCCCCCCCCTTCTTAAAAAGTAAATAAAAGAAAATTTCTTGTAACCTTTTTGAGAATGAGTAACACTGAGTTGTATTTGTATATGGAATTATATTAGCTAAAGTATCTTGCATAATTATATATCCATAACAATATGTATTAATTAATAACATAATGGCGAGTCTGGTCTCAAAATGGAGGTAAAACTGCCACCCGGTCACCCCCAGCCTGACTCCGGCCATTGCTGCCGCTGCCGCCGGGTTGAGGAGGGCCATGATCCAAAGGAGCCAGAGCAGTTGAGAAAACTGTTTATTGGTGGTTTGAGCTTTGAAACTACAGATGATAGTTGAAGAGAACATTTTGAAAAATGGGGTACACTTACAGATTGTGTGGTGATGAGAGACCCCCAAACAAAATGTTCCAGGGGTTTTGGTTTTGGACTTACTCCTGTGTTGACGAGGTGGATGCAGCAATGTGTGCCCGACCACACAAGGTTGATGCGCGTGTAGTGGAACCAAAGAGAGCTGTTTCTAGAGAGAATTCTGTAAAGCCTGATGCCCATCTAACAGTGAAGAAAATTTTTGTTGGTGGTATTAAAGAAGATACAGAAGAATATAATTTGAGAGACTGCTTTGAAAAGTATGGCAAGATTGAAACCATAGAAGTTATGGAAGACAGGCAGAGTGGAAAAAAGATAGGATTTGCTTTTGTAACTTTTGATGATCATGATACAGTGGATAAAATTGTTGTTTAGACATACCACGCTATTAATGGGCATAATTGTTAGGTGAAAAAGGCCCTTTCTAAGCAAGAAATGCAGTCTGCTGGATCACAAAGAGGTCGTGGAGGTGGGTCTGGCAACTTCACGGGTCGTAGAGGAAACTTTGGAGGTGGTGGAAACTTTGGTGCAAGAGGAGGCTGTGGTGGGGGAGGTGGTGGCAGCAGAAGTAGTTATGGAAGAGGAGTGGTGAGTATAATGGATTTGGAGGTGACAGTGGCAACTATGGTGGTGGTCCTGGTTACAGTAGTAGAGGAGGCTGTGGTGGTGGTGGACCAGGGTGTGGAAACCAAGGAGGTGGATATGGAGGTGGTGGTGGAGGATATGATGGTTACAATGAAGGAGGAAGTTTTGGAGATGGTAACTATGGTGGTGGTGGGAGCTATGATGATTTTGGAAATTATGGTGGACAACAGCATTCAAATTATGGACCCATGAAGGGGGGCAGTTTTGGTGGAAGAAGGTCAGGCAGTCCCTATGGTGGTGCTTATGGATCTGGTGGTGGAAGCAGTGGATATGGTAGCAGAGGGTTCTAAAAAATTTTCAGAAGAAAGGGGCTACAGTTCTTAGAGGAGAAAGAGCGAGGAGTTGTCAGGAAAGCTGCAGGTTACTTTGAGACAGTCGTCCCAAATGCATTAGAGGAACTGTAAAAATCTACCACAGAAGGAACGATGATCCATAGTCAGAAAAGTTACTGCAGCTTAAACAGGAAACCCTTCTTGTTTAGGACTGTCATAGCCACAGTTTGCAAAAAGTATGGCTATTGATTAATGCAATGTAGTGTCAGTTAGAGTACATTCCTGAGGTCTTTATCTGTTGTAGCTTTGTCTTTTTCTTTTCATTACATCAGGTATATTGCCCAGTAAATTGTGGTAGTGGTACCAGGAATAAGAAATTAAGGAATTTTTAACTTTTCTTTTTTTTTTTAAGGAATTTTTAACTTTTCAAAAAAAAATTAGTAACATAACATCCATAACAGTTAATACTCATGTAATATCAGTCATACAGAAGCTCTGTTTGAAAACACTGGAGCATTCCTTCTCTCTCATTTTACATCTGAAGCATTTATTTTCTTTAATTGTAGGAGTTTTTCATGTCTGAATTGGGTGTGGCATGTGTTTGCGTTCCTGCACACGTGTGTACATATGTTCAAATGTACATTGATGTTGAGGAAGGGTTACTGGTAGTGATGATGTAGCTCATTACTTCTTTATGAACTTTAACTTGTTCTGCTTTGACTTATTTCACTGAAGGATTTGAGGATTAGATCTCACCAGTCTCAGGTGTTTACCCAGTCTGCCCAGTTTAGCCAAGAAAACTGGCCGGTTTTTCACAGAACGCAGTAGAAAGAAAATGAACATTCGTATTTGATTGGGTAGGGAACTCATACCTATGTGAAAAATATATGTATTCGATTGATTAATCAAGCTCTTTGCTATTTCATATGCTAAATTCTTCTCATTAAGTAACACTTCCAAGCCATTTGTCTTCCTTTTAATCGGGGTATTGAAGGTCTTCTTGTGCAGATGGGATTAATTTTTAAAGTTTTAAATTAGGTGCCCATATTTTTCTGTTTTAATGCTAGGATTTTGCTGTATGCTAATAATAATCTCCCTAATATAAGTTTTCCAACGAACACTAAGTTCCCCACATTTACACTGCTAAAGAACATGAGCAAAAATCAAGATTTGAATCCAGGTCTCTTTGGCATCCAACTTTGCGTCCTCCTAATGTAAGTAATTTTCATTGGGGGGCACCTGGCTTGCTCTCAGTTGGTGGAGTGTATAACTCTTGATCTCGGGGTTGTACATTTGAGCCCCATGTTGGGTGTGGAGATGACTTAAAAATAAAATCTTAAAAAAAAATAAGTAATTTTAATTGAAATGTTTTTGAAAGAAATGAAATCGAAACCAGAGTTTTACCATCTTTTATTTTGGGATTCCTTCTGTGTACATAAAGCTATATGCTAATTCAAAATTCAAGAAATTGGCCTAACCCTCTTCAGTTAAAGACTAATTAAGATGGGCTTGCTTTTCTCCTCAGTGATTCTTTTTCTGCATTCAGATTCAGCAAACATCTTTGGGGCTTACTTTGTGTCAGACCCTAAACTGAATTGCTTCCAATACATGGCAATATTGTTATTAAGATTTAATAGATGAGGGGCGCCTGGGTGGCTCAGTGGGTTAAAGCTTCTGCCTTTGGCTCAGGTCATGATCCCAGGACCCGCATGGGGCTCTCTGCTCAGCGGTGAGCCTGCTTCCCCCTCCCCCTCTCTGCCTGCCTCTCTGCCTACTTGTGATCTCTGTTAAATAAATAAATAAAATCTTAAAAAAAAAAACAAAAAGATTTAATAGATGAGACATGGAGTGGAGAAGGAAAGTGCTAAAGATTTTTCTTCAGAACCAGTTCAGTGTAATCATAATAACATAGCAATCATTTTAGAACATATTTTAACCTAGAATGCTGTGTGGCATGACTCTACAATTAGAGTACCTACTTTCACTATCCTGTTTTTGTTGAGAGGCAGTTTAGGCAGTAAAATAAAGATTGAGGTCTGGCTTCTAAATTTTAATGACTTTTTTGAGGTTTAATTCATATACCATACAATTCACCCAGTTAAGTGTACTTTTCAGCGTTTTTTAGTATATTCACAGGGTTGTCCAACCATCATAGCTTCTAATTTTTAAACCTGGCTATTGGTTATTGGTTTAGTCCATTATTACTGGTCATGCTTTCAGATAAGAAAACAGAAGCAGGAGCACCTGGGTGGCTCCGTCATTAAGCCTCTGTGTTTGGCTCAGGTCATGATCCCAGGACCCTGGGATCGAGTCAGGCATCAGGCTCCTTGCTCAGCGGCAAGC
The DNA here is from genome assembly GCF_922984935.1 of Meles meles. NCBI lineage: Eukaryota > Metazoa > Chordata > Mammalia > Carnivora > Mustelidae > Meles > Meles meles. Next base: position 140,198,121 of record NC_060066.1, on the reverse strand, counting down.
CTGCTTCTCCCTCTCTCACTCCCCCTGCTTATGTTCCCTTTCCTGCTGTCTCTCTCTGTCAAATAAATAAATATAATCTTTTTTTTTTAATGAAAAGAAAATAGAATCATAGAGTGTAAAAGAATTTAGATTCAGTCCGTTCTTTCCTGATTGATCATTGTTCAAAGTCCATTAATTTCCCTCTGTCAGTTCTAGTACAGAAAACTTTCCCAATTCCCATCAGAAATGTGTACTTATAGGAATGTTAAGCTGATTTTCATATGTACCATAAACAGAGAAGCCTTGGAATGTGAAATCCTCATGCTTGTAATGTAATTCTTTAAGTCCTTTGCAATAGACGTACTATAAAGGAGAACCCAAAGAATGTATGCAATTAATACTAGGTGTGTCTTTCTCGGGTTAAAAAAAAAACAAAAACAAAACACCCTTATAACATGGTTATATCCATTCTGAGTCCCCATTCACTAAAGAGATCAAACCTTAGATACGGAAGTTAGGTACTGATCTCTCTCATTGACTTGACTTTCACATTAGAAAGCCACTTGAGGATCATCATGTACTTAGTGTACTATATTATATGAATATGTATTTAATATACTTGGTATGCACTTGCATATATGAAAAGCAATTTCTGTTTTCAAAGCACTCCTGCATTTTCAGGCAGTTAATGGTTGAAATACTCCCTGGGAGGTAGGAAGTTTTTACTCTGTTTCTGATGGGTAAAATGGGATAACGGGCACACTTATTGAAGTGCTGTGTTTGAGATAAGAGCTAGTCAGTGGCTGACGTCGCAGGAAAGTACTGGTTTCCTGCCTTATGGGCCCAGGCACTCCCTTAAGACTACATTTAAACCCTCTGCACCTTGGTTTGTTTCCACCTTGTGACTTACCTGTAAAATGTGCTGTCTGTACAGGGGTATACTAGATGAAGAATGGGATGACAATAGAATTACTTGTAGTTTCTATAATACCTAACTTCTCCCATATCTCCATGCCTTGTGCTTGCTACTTCTGTCAAAATCATATTTCCTACGCTCCCAGGCACCCCATGACGGTCCCCCTCCTTCTGAGCTCAGCTTGGAAACCACCTCTCTGTGGAGCCCCACCCCCGGTTATCAGATGCAGAGTGGGTTTGTGCTGTCCTACACCGCCTGTATTTTGTATTAACCCGGTCAGGGCAGTTTTCTTAACTGTGTTGTAATAGCACACTTACTGCTAATGGGGATGTCCATTAGACTGGGAACTCCTGGAGGGCAAGGACTAAGTTACATCATGTCCACATTCCCCTCCCTGGTGGCTGGCTCATGATTTTTGACATCGTGAAAGGTCACCTTAGGGAAGGAGGTGGTGATTACATAATTTCATTCCTCCATCTCCTCAAAGCCAAGGACAAGGGTCAGAAGTTCCCTCCTTCAGCAGCCAACCGTAGCCAACAGCGCAGCCACTGGAAGACCGCGCGATAGAGGAGATAGGAAGATGAAAGACTCTGTTAGCCGTGGCACTTAATTAGCCCAGGGAGGTCTGTTAAGCTTTTTGTGCTTGGGTTTCTGCGTCCCAGTAGCCAGTAGCAGTGACTCATTCCCCGGGTTACCATGAAAGTCCGCGGAGATAGTTCATAGAAAAATAGTTTGCAAATTGCACACACAAGGAGTAAGGAAGAGAGGCAGCATCATCCGCTAGAAGGAACATGTGGCTTGGCCTTAGCTGAGATTTTTCAATCCAGATTCCTCCACTAATTGTTTGACTTCCACAACTTAATTCTTGCAGGCCAGTTTCTCTGTCAGGGAAAATAATCCCACTGTGGCAGATGAGAGTAACATGAGGGTTAGATGGAATTCGGGCGGTGTTCCACTGGTGTTCATCTGTGAGCTGGTCCCAGCCAGAGCTGTTGCACATGGTAGAGTCGTACCTCTGCACCTACTTTTCTGTGGCAGATTCAGTCCTTTGTAGTCCGGGGAGAGTAGGGCCCTGGCCTCTGACCCCAGCCAGCCTGTGTGAGCCTTGGATGGGGGAAGGCGGAGCTTCTGTCTGCTGACACTGAGCATTTGTAAGGCAGTTGTTTGTACTTTTGTCATTTCTTTTTGAAACTTTTTATTGAAGTTAAAACATAATAAATAACCAAAAAGGCACATAGCCTCAACATACAGATCACATTTTATAAACCGAGCAGACCCACATAACTAGACCATTCATTCCCATGGATGCCTGATACTCCACTTTGTGAATATCCCACGTTTCATTTTTTCATGCTACTGGTGGTGGATGTGTAGCTAGCTTCCAGTGTAGGGTGATTGCAACTAGTGCCTCTGGGAATGTCTTTTATATGTGGCTTTTGATAAGGATATGTTTTTCTCCTGGGTATATTGCTGTGTCATAGAGTGTGCACGTGTTCAATTTTAGTAGATATTAACCCAGAAGTTTCCCAGCATGGTTTTATCAGTTTGCTCCTGCCAGCAGTGTTTAAGGGTTCTCCTTGCTCCCCATCCTCACCAGCACTTGGTATTATCTGGCTTTTATGATAATTAGGTAGCATTTTGGAAGTAGAACTGTTCCCCCACCCCACAAAACCTGAAACTCTAAACTGTAATACATTCATTTCAGGAATGTGTCCCGCACAGAAGCAGATTATACCAGACGTGAAACTCTTATTACAGTGCTTGGCACATGGGAGGAAGGTGACACATAACTAGCTGCCATTATTGTCATCGTCATCATCATTGCTGTCACTGAAAGCCTTCTCTGTTCTTGAAAGGAGAGAGAGTGCGTCACAGTGGCTGGAAGGCGAATAGGAAGGCATAGCCTCTGCCCACATCCTTTAGGAAGGAGCTCATGATCTACAGGAAGAGACAAATACTAGAAAAAGATACTATTAGACCATATGATAGGAGTTCGGGAAAAGAGGCAGTACCTGAACTGGTGCTTGAGGAATCCGTAGGAGTTGAACAGAAAGAAAGAAGGGAAGTGGGCTGGAGGAAATGGCAGGGGTGCAGAACCCTTGGTGTTCTGTGCTGTAGAGTAGACAGCATGCTGGAGGAGAAGAGCCCACCCTTGCGTGCTGGTCCCTGTTGTTCAGATGTTGGCGCCCTTGCTGGGTTGTGGGGGCCGAGCTAGCAATCATTCAGGGTCATTGTGAAGTTACAGCACTCGAATGCTCTGTTCTCTGCCGCCACCTTTTAACTTTCTCTTCCTCCCCTGGGAAAGTGACCCACCTCCTCTTCTCACTCTTGGAATCAGAGCCTGTCCCGAGTCCAAGGTGCTGTAAAACCACAGATGAAGCTTTTACAGCTACGAAATACTGGTTACAAGGATCCCACAGCTGCTTTGTTGTCTGAGCCTTTAGCTATTTATCTTTATGCAGAGGCCTGGCTTAGAGTTTTTATTCTTGTCAGGGCCTGAGTTGCACGGTGGTGGCGTTTAATCAAGTAAGTTTAATCAAATGCTCTTTGACCCGATACCATATGCAGAGAGCTGATCGCTGTTCTGGAGGGATGTTGAGGAGGAGGAGATGCTGAAGATGGTAGTCAAGAGCAGCACGGTCTTTTGTTGGTGAAGCACCTCCTACACAGCAGGCATTGTCTAGAAGGGAATGAGGAGGACAGACATGGCCCCTGGCCCTTGGCCCTACTGAATTTAAAATCTGGTCTGGGATCAGACAAGTCGTCAGTTGGTTCCACCACAGTGTGACAAAGACTGTCCTGGGCAAAGGGACAGAGTCCTGTGAGAGCACGTTTGAGAAGAGCCCCATGCAGACTGGGGTTAGGCAGGACTTCCTGGAAAAGATGACAGAAACCTGGTGGCCTAATGAAGGTGACTGGGAAGGAAGTAGAGGAAACAGTGCATAGAAGGACTTGAATACGGGGGGGCAATGAGTGGCTGGTTGGAGAAGCTGGAAAACAATATCAGCCTAGAGTGTAGAGAATCTTTGGAGAAGAGCTTTAACCAAAGGACCCGCAGCAGGTGGGAGATGCATTGAAGGAAGTCAAGAATGGAGGCAGACAGACAGCAAAAGACAAACATCGTGTGACTTCATTTCTGTGTGGAAACCATAAAAGACAAACGAACAAACAAAAATAGAAACTGACTCACAAGTGCAGAGAACAAACCTAAGGTTGCCAGAAGAAGGTGGCAGTGCAGGGATGACCAAAACAGGCGAAGGGGATTGGGGAGTACAGACTTCAGGTTACAAGACAAAGAAGTCATAGGAATGAAGCGTACAACGTAGGAGGTACAGTCAATAATATTGTAATCATTTTGGTGACAGATGGTGACCACACTGACCACAGTGAGCATTTTGTGATGTACGTAGTTGTTGAATCACTGTCTTATACACCCAGAGCTAATGGAGCATTTCACATCAACTCTACTTTAATAACAATAATTAAATAATAAGTAGCTAAATGAATAAAAATAAAGACTGGAAGCAGAGAAACCAGTTGTAATAATTAGGACTTAAAAGACAGGTAAGTAATATTCACAACAGGATGACTTTCAAAATTCCCTTCTCCCCTCAGTTCTCCAGCCCAAACATCCTGACTTCTTTAGAGCCCAATACCATGATCTGAAGAGTAAAGAAGAATCTTATTAGAAAGAAGTATTGTGTGCAAAAAAAAAAAAAAAAAGTTTTTTTTTCCTATTATTTATACGTATGGCCCTTTAAAACCATGGTCCCTGGGTGTGATTGTATGAAGTTCTTTGCCAGGAAGAAACCTGGGAGGTGTGTTCTGCAATCTCTGTACACAAAGTAAGAGTCACGGTAACCTGTGGCTTGGTAGGGACCAAATAGCTCACATGACATGTGGTGAACTGTTTCTCATGGAGCTTGGCCCACTGCGCACTCCGGGAACCTGGCTTCCTGCGTAAATTCCCAACCACTCACAAAACCAAACACGCACACACACACACGCACACACACACACACACACACAAGATACAAGAGCTCAGGTTAAAGGGATTCCAGTGGGAATGTTATCTCCCACTTCCTTGGTCATTTTTTAATAAAGACTGGGGCCAGGCATTTCATACTTCAGCCTTGAAGTCTGGAAATGTGATTTCTATTGATCTTCACTAAGTGTAAGGACAATGGAATCGTTTCTATGTATTTGGAGTCCTTGGGCTTACATTTACTCTTACGTAAAAGACATTCCACTTAAAAAAAAAAAAAAAACTATAGATAGGAGAATTGCTATTACAAATGAATAGATATTCATTGTATTTTGTTAAGAAATATTATGTTCCTGCCTTGTGCAGCACGAGATGTATGTAGAGAGTTTCAGAAGAAATAAGACAGCGTCCCGACTTTCAGAGACTTTGAAACAGAGCCAGCAGAGTCAGTGTTCTGCTCCCACCACTCTCTGTTTTGTCATCCAAGAGAGATACTAGTAACCAGTCATTTAACACTTCCTTGCTAAAGCCAGAGTCAGCCTCAGAATCCTTCTCAACACAGCAGTCCAGGCAACTTTGGCGTCATTAGATTTTTTTTTTTTTAAGATTTTATTTATTATTTGACCGAGATCACAAGTAGGCAGAGACGCAGGTAGAGAGAGAGGAAAGGAAGCAGGCTCCCTGCTGAGCAGAGAACCTGATGTGGGGCTCCATCCCAGGACCCTGGGATCATGACCTGAGCCGAAAGCAGAGGCTTTAACCCACTGAGCCACCCAGGCGCCCCAGCGTCATTAGATTTTAAAAAATCTGTCTTCTTTCCTTTATTTTAAAATATAATGTATTCCCAGAATTTTAGGTATTTGCCTGGCCTTTTATCTTTCTGGTATTTGTACTAGCTTTTCAAAGAATTACGTCATATTCTAGTTGAATACTGGAACCTGAGAGCATCCCAAAAAAGTAGAATGTGATAGTGTTACTTTTCAAGAAGCTGAAACTTCCAGATTCAAAAAGATAAACACTGATTTCACATGTATGATCACAGAGGCCCATTTCCAGCACTTGCCCTAGAAACTTTGAGTTTTTCTTGGTTTCGTCAAGGATGATTGCCCTTTGTACTTTTATTCTTTGTAGGAATTGTTTCAGGACTGTAACGCTGCCAGCCATCGGTGACTGGTGACCATATTTTCAGGTGATCTGGTACTAGATTTCCCTTTGTTGCGCCTGGGGTCGCTGCTTTGGTAGAGATCAAAGGTCTTGCTGGCCCTGACCTCTCTGGTGTCTTGTCACTGATCATTCCACCTATGTCTCTGGCCCTCTTCTCATACCACATGTGGTTCCACAGGGGCCGCATCCAAGGCCAGAGTTCCAGCTCTGTATGTATGTATGTATGTATGTATGTATGTATGTATATACTAAGACTCCTCTTAAACTCTAGACCCTTAATTTCAGCTGTCCATGGCACATTTCCACCAGAATGAGAAGAGCTAATGTAAGGAGCAAACAAGTACTGTGGCCAGAGGCTAAGAGCTTTATAATCAATACTTCATTTAAGCTTTCCAATATCCCTCAGACGTTATCATCCCCATTATACAGATGGAAAACACAAGACTTTGGAAAATCATACCATTAGTAAGTGATAAGCCTGAATCTGGTGCACAAAGCTTATGTAGAGTTTAATAGTCTACACGGACCCTTCCATTTTGGCTTGTACAAAATAGAAGTCCTCTCACCTCGCTTCCTAAGACTCCAGTCTTTTTTTTTTTTTTTTAAGATTTTATTTATTTATTTGACAGAGAGAGATCACAAGTAGGCAGAGAGGGAGGCAGAGAGAGTGAGAGGAAAGCAGGTTCCCTGCCAAGCAGAGAGGCTGATGTGGGGCTCGATCCCAGGACCCTGAGATCATGACCTGAGCCGAAGGCAGCGGCTTAAACCACTGAGCCACCCAGGTGCCCCCCTAAGACTCCAGTCTTAACCTTGAACCCGTCCAGTCCACAACAGATACGGTCATGTTCTCATATCCTTCTTCAAGGTCCAGGAAGTTAAATATCTTTCAATTCTGGCTCCAAAACAGCTCTCAAACTTTTCCGCTCTTTCTACTCCAACTCTTCAGCACAGTGCCCTTATTTCTCACCTAGAAAGCATTCTTCATTCCCTACCCCCTCACACTTTTTTTTCTCTTCTCTTGGGTGAAGAGAGAAAAGCTTCTATGACAAACCACCATTTTTTCTCATAGTTGTTCCTTTTAGCTTATTTTCTACTATACCTACCTTGGATAAAACGCTAGGACATGAAAGAGAATGCTTTCGTTTGGAGCAAGGAAAGAGTTTTTGTGTGTTTGTTTTTCATTTAATGTTTTCGTTTCCATCTTTGTAATGATGCCTTTTGTTTTCTTGTTTTCTAGGAATGTTTACCCTTGCGGAAGTTGCTTCACTTAATGACATTCAACCAACTTACCGAATCCTGAAACCATGGTGGGACGTGTTTATGGATTACCTGGCTGTCGTTATGTTGATGGTAGCCATCTTTGCAGGAACCATGCAACTTACCAAAGATCAGGTGGTCTGCTTGCCAGTATTGCCATCTCCTGTAAATTCAAAGGCACACACGCCACCGGGAAATGCCGACGTTACCACCAATATCCCCAGGATGGAAGCAGCCACTGACCAAGACCAAGATGGGCGGACGGCAAGTGACATTTCCTTTGGCGCATCTGCTGTGACACCTGACATACCTCTCAGAGCCACATATCCTCACACAGATTCGACAGTTCCAAATCAGGAGACAAAGAAGGAGAAGAAAGATCCAACAGGCCGAAAGACAAACTTAGATTTTCAGCAATATGTATTTATTAATCAGATGTGTTACCATCTGGCCCTTCCGTGGTATTCCAAGTACTTTCCATACCTTGCTCTCATACATACTATTATTCTCATGGTCAGTAGCAACTTTTGGTTCAAATATCCCAAAACATGCTCAAAAGTAGAACATTTTGTTTCAATACTAGGAAAGTGCTTTGAGTCTCCTTGGACTACCAAAGCGTTGTCTGAGACGGCGTGTGAAGACTCGGAGGAAAACAAGCAGAGAATAACAGGTGCCCAGACTCTACCAAAGCATGTGTCTACCAGCAGTGATGAGGGGAGCCCTAGTGCCAGTACCCCGATGATCAACAAGACAGGCTTCAAATTCTCAGCCGAGAAGCCTGTGATCGAGGTCCCCAGCATGACCATCCTGGATAAGAAAGACGGGGAACAGGCCAAAGCCCTGTTCGAGAAAGTGAGGAAGTTCCGTGCTCACGTGGAAGACAGTGACTTGATCTACAAACTCTATGTGGTCCAAACGTTCATCAAAACAGCCAAATTCATTTTCATCCTCTGCTATACTGCCAACTTCGTCAATGCCATCAGCTTTGAGCACGTCTGCAAGCCCAAAGTGGAGCACCTGACTGGCTATGAGGTGTTTGAGTGCACCCACAATATGGCTTACATGCTGAAGAAGCTTCTCATCAGTTACATATCCATTATCTGTGTTTATGGTTTTATCTGCCTCTACACTCTCTTCTGGTTATTCAGGATACCTTTGAAGGAATATTCTTTCGAAAAAGTCAGAGAAGAGAGCAGTTTCAGTGACATTCCAGATGTCAAAAACGACTTCGCGTTCCTCCTGCACATGGTAGACCAGTATGACCAGCTGTATTCGAAGCGCTTTGGCGTATTCCTGTCAGAAGTCAGTGAAAATAAACTTAGGGAAATTAGCTTGAACCACGAGTGGACATTCGAGAAACTTCGGCAGCACGTGTCCCGCAACGCCCAGGACAAGCAGGAGCTCCACCTGTTCATGCTGTCCGGCGTGCCCGATGCCGTCTTTGACCTCACAGACCTGGATGTGCTGAAACTTGAACTGATTCCGGAAGCTAAAATTCCCGCTAAGATCTCTCAGATGACTAACCTCCAAGAGCTCCACCTCTGCCACTGCCCTGCGAAAGTGGAACAGACGGCTTTTAGCTTCCTCCGCGATCACTTGAGATGCCTTCACGTGAAGTTCACCGACGTGGCTGAAATCCCCGCCTGGGTGTACCTGCTCAAAAACCTTCGGGAATTGTACTTGATAGGCAATTTGAACTCTGAGAACAACAAGATGATCGGGCTCGAATCTCTTCGGGAGCTACGGCACCTTAAGATTCTCCACGTGAAAAGCAATTTGACCAAAGTTCCCTCCAACATTACAGATGTGGCTCCACATCTTACCAAGTTAGTCATTCATAATGACGGCACTAAACTCTTGGTACTGAACAGCCTTAAGAAAATGATGAATGTCGCCGAGCTCGAACTTCAGAACTGTGAGCTGGAGAGAATCCCCCATGCTATCTTCAGCCTCTCGAATCTGCAGGAACTGGATTTAAAATCGAATAACATACGCACCATCGAGGAGATCATCAGTTTCCAGCATTTAAAACGACTGACGTGTCTGAAATTATGGCATAATAAAATCGCTACCATCCCTCCCTCCATCACCCATGTCAAAAACTTGGAGTCACTTTATTTCTCTAACAACAAGCTCGAATCCTTACCCGTGGCAGTGTTCAGTTTACAGAAACTCAGATGCTTAGACGTAAGCTACAACAACATTTCAGTGATTCCGATAGAGATAGGATTGCTTCAGAACCTGCAGCATTTGCATATCACTGGGAACAAAGTGGACATTCTGCCAAAGCAGTTGTTCAAATGCGTGAAGTTGAGGACTTTGAATCTGGGGCAAAACTGCATCACCTTCCTCCCCGAGAAGATTGGTCAGCTCTCCCAGCTCACTCAGCTGGAGCTGAAGGGGAACTGCTTGGACCGCCTGCCAGCCCAGCTGGGCCAGTGTCGCCTGCTCAAGAAAAGCGGGCTTGTTGTGGAAGATCACCTTTTTGACACCCTGCCACTCGAAGTCAAAGAAGCATTGAATCAAGACATAAATATTCCCTTTGCAAATGGGATTTAAACTGATGATCCGTGCGCAGGAACACCGTCCCAGAGGGCACTCACGTACAAGTTATTGCAAGATAATGCATTTTAGGAGTAGATACATCTTCAAAAATAAAACACAGAGAGGATGCATAGAAGGCTGATAGGAGACGTAACTGAATGTTCCCTGTTTGTAGTGTTTTCAGTCAGTTCATTCCCAGATCTTTTCTCTTTTCTTTTTTTCTTTTGGGGAAAGGGAAGGAACGATTATAATCACTAATCTTGGTTTCTTTTTAAATTGTTTGTAACTTGGATGCTGCCGCTACTGAATGTTTACAAATTGCTTGCCTGCTAAAGTAAATGATTAAATGGACATTTTTCTTACTATACCACCTTTTTGGAGGTGTCTTGATTTACTTTGCCGCATCGGTGTGGTATATTGCTTTAATGCAGACCACTGAAAGACGCGCCAGGTCACAACTTGTAAATTTGGATTAGCTGAAATAATTGATTTCCTTCGTCTTTTAATTTAGAGTGCCTCACATAGGCACTTCTTACCACATTGGGCTAGGTTTCCTGCTTCTGAGAATCCCATTTTAGAGATTTTACACTCTTGAGGGCCCAGAACACAGTGAAGGTGTGTCGATTGTTGGGGGGGGGGGGGGGTCATTTGTTTATTTTTTTTTTTAAATAAGAAAAAATAAAAGAAAATGACATTTCCCTTACCAGAGCTGTTTTCCTGTAGTCTAGAGTTACAGTGAGACACATTTTTCTATCAATACTATAAGGTTGCCAATAAATAGAAAATGTTTTTTTAAAAATTAATTATAACCAAGACAAAATATTTTTTAATTATTTATTAGAGAGAGCACAGAAGTGCAGTAGGGAGGGGCAGAGGGGGAGAGAGAGAGAGAGAGAATCTCAAGCAGACTCCCCACTGAGAGGGGAGCCTAATATATGTAAAGGAAACAGTCTTATATTTTATTGCTAGCACTTTCTCGGACTGCCTCCCCTAAACTCAAAAATCATGACGTGAGCTGAAACCAAGAGTCAGATGCTTAACTTACTGTACCACACAGGTGCCCCCCGAGACAAAATTTTTAATGGCTTAGTGATTAATGCTTTCCAATATATCAACATTTGGAAGATAATGCAAAATCAAAGCAATTATTAATTTTTGCCCTTTTCAGCTTTGGGGGGAAAAATAGGACTTGTAGTTCATTGAGTTGGAAAACTGACTTTCTGTATTTATTTTAGCAACAGGCTGTATTTCCTATGCTTGCCTGTGGGTAGGAAGGATCAGGTCCAGGGAAATGCTGGCAGAATGTACTTCTTAGATGATGATTTTCCTTTTTTAACCTAAAAAGTGTCCAGATCCATTTCAGAAAATTAAAAAAACCTTACCACCTGTTTTGGCATTGGCTAGCAGGTGTTTCTTAGCCTTTGTGCAGATGTGTCTTTTCAAAAGAAGGGGACTCTTTGGCACTCCAGATGACAAAGTAATGTCCTCTCTCTATAAGATTGGACTCCTCTAATAAGACACAGGAGGGGCGCCTGGCAGTCTTTGTCAGAAGAGCATGTGACTCTTGACCTTGAGGTTGTGAGCTTGAGCCCCACATTGGGTTGAGTAGAGACTCCTAAAAATAAATAAACTTAATAAAATAAAAGACTGGACACTCTCTAGTCATACCTTAGCGTGACTTGAAGGGTCTTGTCAGAGAATGTGAGAAGACGGATTCACATCCTTTTCCTCCCAAAACTGGTCTCGGAGTACTGGCCTGTTGCATGTGGTGGTCTGTCTGTAGAGTTTATAATTACTCTGAGAAGGGGGATCACTCACAGAGAAAGCCTTGGCCTCTGTGGCTGAATTAGAAACTGACCCCAGCTATAACATCCCAGCCACTCTCTCTCCTCATAAGGATAAGTTTATAAAATCTCAAGTTCAGAAAATTAGAGGACAGGGGCAAATTTGAGATATAGAAGCACACTGACAATTATGTCCGTACCTTCGATTTCTCTTCAGCTTTCACTGATGTATTCAGTAGTACTGATTATGCACCTACTGTGTGCCTACCCGGTCCAGAGAACTGGGAATTCACTATTGGAATGAGTCAAAATCCTTGGCTGCTGGAGCTTTACTGCCATCAGCAACTTCAAGATTAGTTGCGTTGACTTTGAGTTTACGGGAGGCCATCAGAGAAAGGGCTAGCAGTAAAATATAAAACTTTTTCCTTTATACATAAAAAATGTCAAATGGGTAGGAACTGTTGGCAAAGTGGGGGAGAGGATGTTAGTAATGCAAATGATACAAGTGATGATAATGGTAATCTCGAAGGCGTATGGAATCTGTGAATGAACTGTGGTTGCAAGGGGACACAGAGAGGAGCTTCAGCGAGGTTTTGCACCTAAAAACTCTGCATGTAAACATTCCCGGATGTGTCCTTCCCACCGGTCACACAGGGCACTGTTCTCCCTGCATAGTAATGCCGGCATCAGACATGGGTACAGCATTTTTAGAAGGATGCTTCAGGGGCACCTGGGTGGCTCAGTTGGTTAAGGGTTTGCCTTCGGCTCTGGTCATGATCCTGGGGTCCTGGGATTGAACCCCACATGGGGCTCCCTGCTCAGGCGGAGAGTCTGCTTTTCCCTCTCCCTCTGCGGCTCTCCCTGCTTGTGATCTGTCTTGTGCTGTGTGTCTCTTTCTCAAATAAATAAGTAAAATCTTTTTAAAAAGGGAGGGGGGTGCTTCATTATCTTGCTTGTGAGATAAACAGGTCAGATCTTATGACCCTTGCTTTACAGACTAGGAAACTCGTCTTCCTTTCTTAAAACAAGTGCATGTTGTTTTTGAAGGGGCAAAAATGGCAGGACTGCCACTGCTCGTCTTGTTTTTCAGAGAGATCTGGAGGAGCCGGTCTGTAAGCTTGACAGCTGGCACTGCCCGTGGGCACCTGTTTCCTAATCAATACTCGGGGTTCAGTCACTTAGAACTGATTGGCGTTACAGGTCTTCGAACAACATCAAGGGGGACCTTTTCTCTTACCCAAATTTCTATTGACTTTATCAGCCCTTAATGATTTCCTTGAACTCTGAAGAGTTCACGGTGAATTGGTTGAAGTGCCTCATCCCTTGCCACTGTTTGCAAATAACAGTATTTTAAAAGAGGTGGCCCAAGAAATGCTGGTTCATCTATCAGACTTTAAATATACTTGGTCTTAGAGTCTCAACAAAACAGCAGATGAGATTATGGAGAAATACACCGTCAGTCCATGTGTTCACAAATTTCCTTTGGCACTGCATGCACCAGACTTGGGAGAAAAACAAGTTAGAATGCACGCGTTTTGGCTTACCGGTATTTTCGTGTCTTTTTCCAAAGACCTCTGAGCACCATCTGAAGAGAATTAGTTTAAAGAATCTTTAAATGTTCTGTGTCTGTGTGAGTCCCACAAAGTCTGAGGTTTACTTTTGGCTGTTTGACTTTTTTCCCCCCAGCTTTCATTTTGGCTCAGCAGAGAAAAGTGACTTTTCCAGGGAGTCAGAAGAATGAACTGGAATTGTTACAGGGTCCCCAGTCTTTGTAGTGGAGATTTAGCAGTTTAATAATAGGTAGAAAGAGTTCATTCTAGATAAGCCCTGGCCAACAGTTCTGCCCATTTGACATTTTTCATACAGAAAGGAAAAAGTCTAATACTTTTTTGCCAGCACTTTCTCTGACTGCCTCCCCTAAACTCAGAGTCAACCAGCAACTGAGCTTGAAGTTGCTGATGGCAGTGAACTCCAAAGTGCCCTTGATACCGATGCCCAGTAGCTGTTTCCATTCACCTTGCTGAATAAGAGCCAGAGTGCTGGCCTCTCGCTAGGGTTTCTGGCAGCACTTGCGTCAGTAATTCATTCCAATAAAATGGTCCCTTTATCAACTGAATCCCCAAACAAAGGCTGTACTAACAAAAAGCCCTTTTTATGAAGAGAAGAAGGAGGGGGGAGAACCTCGGAAAACAGTTTTCAAATGTCCTCTAACTTGTGACTGACACGAGAAGTGGTCCCATCTGGTCCTGGCCAGCTGTGGCTCTCCTAGGACAAATGCTCCAGGTACTCAGGGTAGCGTCTGCTGCGGGGGCAGGGGGCAGTGCAGACCACAGCAGGGCCACAGACCATCACCTCTCAAGCCTGGGATAGCCTGAGGTGACAACCATGCTGCCAACATGAGGGGAATAATAAGTTCTTGGTTCATAAATCTTAAACCCTGAAGGAGGACGCCTTCATTCTTCTGCCTCTGGAAATATGATATATGTATTGTCCCAGGTAAGCGTCGTCTTTCTCGGTGGAATGCATGAGATTGTTGGTGTAGTCAGTCCTGCGGGATTCATCTCATAGACTCAGGACCCACTGCCATTCCACAGCTGGGGGCCCTCTGAGGGTTGAAACAGCCTGGCCCCACCTGCTGTTTCTATCATCAGTCCATTCCCACTCCTGAGATTCCAGGCTCTGGAGTGACAGTGCCTGGATTTGAATCCTGACTGTAGCAAACTACTTAAACTTCCTAAACCTCAGTTTCTTTATCTGTAAAAGGGAACAAGAAGAATACCTACCAATAGTGTTTTTTTGGTGAAGATTGAATGAGGCAATTCATTTAAGGCGCTGTACCTGCCAGAGAGTAAGGACTCAATAACATTCCAGTGTCGTCATTGTTTTTATCCCCAACTGTGACAGAGATTGCTAGTGTCTCCCACTATGCATTCTCTCCTTCCTTGGTATGGATGCACACCTGGGAGCACAGCATAAAATATGCATAAGATACAATATGTCCCAATCTTACTTGGGCCTAGATGTGGCCATGTGACTAAATTCTAGCCAAAATAATGGGATTAGAGGGGAATGTGCAATTTCTGGTTTGGGTCCTGAAAGGGAAAGGCATGCCATCCCCTTCTCCATGGCTGCTGGTTAAATTGCAGGTTTTAGAAGTGAGCCCAGTGTAGAGTGAGGAGGCAGGGCAACAAAGCAGGTATGGCCCAGCACTAGGACAGTGGTTCGGGCTCCTGGCAACTTCAAAGAGCAGGGTTAGGTATAGGAGGAGTAAACTCTTGTCTTGTTGAAGCCCCTGTTCCTTAGGGGTTCTCATACATGCAAATCCCACCAAAGACTTCGCTGCTCAAACTGCTAAATGCAGAATCTCAGATCTTTACCCAGACCAATGGAATCAAAGTCTGTATTTTAACAAAATGATACCCAGGTGACTTACAGGCATAGTAAAACCTGTCCTAAAGAGCACACCTGTCAAGAACAAGTCAGCTGGTCACTATCAGGAGCTGGGAAGAGGACAGTGCTGGTGACTGGTGTTTGTACCACCACTGGGTTCTGCCTCTCCCACTGGGTTCTCCTTGGGGAAGAGTTGGGTTTTTGCTGGTGCTTGTGGCTTATACCAGTTTCGATGCCTCCCTTCTGCTCCTGCCAGCAACCATAGCATTCATATCACTATGGTAACCATAGGAAGGCAGCGTGGTAGTCATGCTGCTTTTGTTGACTGCTTGAAGAGGTGGTGGGAATATAGATCCTCCTCTCAGGAGTCTGAGGCTTTTGAAAGTCCTATAACTGTTCTAATGACATCCGTGCCTGTGCTCAGGCCATAGATATCCTTCCACAAGTCCAGGTAGCTAAACTACTCTATTGCATTGTTTCACCTTCAGACTGGGTATCTGGGTTAGCTGCTTAAAGTTCACTCAACCATGGGATAACCTGCTCATTTGAGCCTTTCCAGAATGTCCCTGGGAAACAGCCAAATAGTCTGGCACGGAAATTGGCTGGAGTCATTTCAGGGGAAGACCCGCCCTAAGGACTCACCCAGGTGTTAAGCCAAGCTGTGTATATACTGTAAAGAAACCTATGTTTTCAATTTTCCACTGGGAAACTTTAATTCAGTAGTAGCCCCATAATTCAGGACTTTGAACCGAAGTACTGCCTGGATGGAAATCTCGTCAAAATGTATCTCCAAGGGTTTAACCCAAATCTTTCCACAACTTAGGCCTGCCGGCTCTTTATCTGGCTTGGATTGTGGTGGAAACCGCTGGTCACCAGCCAGACGACAATCCTGCATCCTTCATCATCTTGAAGATGGTGATTAAATCACTCATCATCTCCTCTTCGCCAGGATGTTGTGAAGATTATGTCAGCACAGTGCCCAGAGCTCCCTGGAGATAAATGGTGAGCAAACACAGTTTGCTATTAATTTATCATCACGATAGGCAGCAAATTCAGTCCAAGTCAGTATTTTCATTCTGGCCTGCGAAGTAGTCAATGCATATACAAGATTACACTTTCCACTTAGCAGTTCTAAGTAACCGTTATCATTTAGGGGATTGTGTGTTTCAGGTCTCCATGTCTGAAGGTGGAAGAAGACTTTTGGACATGGAATGGACAGTGTAAGTATTGTCCAATATAAGTAGCAATAAGAGTTCAGACTGTATCCTAGATGGGCCCTTCCTTGACTTTGACTTACTTGTCACAGCAAAACTGGGAGGTGTGGATCATCCCCATTTGACAGAGGAGGAAACTGTGAGGTTACGCAGCCTTCCCCAGGTCACCCAGCCAGCAGGAGACAGGGGAACTGTTAGATAATGTGCATACTTTATCTCACTCGAGCCTCGCCAGACCACCAAGAGAAACACATATCCCCATTAAAGAGGTGAACAAACTGAGTCAGAAGGGCTCTGGTTCCACATTGTAAGCAGCAGATAGCCGCCTCAAACTCAAGTGTGAGCACAGCCAGAGCTATGCTCTCCCACCAAACTACACGGCACATGTCTGGTGCTCTGTCAGCACTTCAGAAAGAGGTTGTGAAAGCTGTGTTGACATCTGGTTATGTAAATCTGCCCCAAGCTAAGGTTTTCCTTCATTCTTTAGTAGTAGAGGTTTTTGATGTGTCTCAGCATCTGTCCTTAGTGTTCCGACTTGTTTCCTCCATTCGGCTGTCTGACAGTCATGAGAGGCTAATCCACCCAAGGTAACGTAATTATCTCCCCTCGCTAAATGTTCAAGGCATGACCATCTTTACTCATGGTCGTTTACTCAGAAATGAGAAAGCTCTGTCTTAACCACTTGATGCAGAGTAAATGTGCTGAAGAGTGACATTCAACAGGTCCAGAAAGGTGGGTGCAGGAAAACACTGTAACATTTGCTGGCCCCTCGGGGCAGATGTGACTTTTCTTTCCAGCGTGGCATTTCAGACAGATTCTCAAGCTGTTACCAACCCAGGCGGCACCCGGCGCCTGCATCTCCTGACCTTTATTTTTACTGGAGCTCTTTCTTCTTCTGTTGACGGTCACTGTACTCCACCATCTGGGCTAGGACAGATATTTGTGGTCCCTGGGGAGAAAGAACCAGTTTTACTGGAAGAAATTGCTTAGAAAAAAGAAAGAATGTAAAAAGTGAGGAAACTAACATTCCCACCCCTTCTGGCATCCCTGTAATCTTTGGATTTACATTTCAAACCCCTAGACTATTATTGTTGTTATTTTCCCCTTGGCCTTTCTTATCCTTTGTAATTGTTCCTTATTTATTGTAATTTATTCTAATATCTTACCTAAAGTGAGCTCAGGGATGCCTGGGTTGCTCAGCGGGTTAAAGCCTCTGCCTGCCACTCAGATCAGGATCCCAGGGTCCTGGGATTCAGCCCCACATCACATCGGGCTCTCAGCTTGGCAGGGAGCCTGCCTCCCCCTCTCTCTCAGCCTGCCTCTCTGCCTACTTGTGATCTCTGTCTGTCAAATAGATAAATAAAATCTTTTAAAAATAATAATAATAAAGTGAGCTCAATTTGCCAGGGAGTAAATTTTAACCAAAACATGAAATTTCGTTTGGAAAACAGACCGAGTGTTTTGTATTGTCAACCCCTCGTAAAAGTGAGCAGAGCTCTTAACAAGATAAAACAGCTAATATGCAGACAATATAAGCAGAAGACTCTTCTCATTCACCAGGACTAAATTTAGAGTCAGTGGTGACCAAGAAAGTATGCAGATGGAGCAATCAGAAGGAGCTCAGAGGAGGCCTGGAAAAAGGTGGGGATGTTTTAAAATATTGTAAACAGTTATTCTATTATTTACAGAATAAAATTAGCCCAATGACACATTCTAGGTATGGCCTCAGTTCTTCCAGCAGCCAGAGCTAAAGACATGGGAAACAACACCGGTGCTCAGTGACAGTAAACCAGGACCCATGCAGCTGCTTTTGGGAAGATTGTAAGAGGTAGCCCACTAACTACTCAAACTGAGTTCTTCCTTGCTAGAACTTAGTTGCTTTCCTGATTGTATGAAATGAAATTAATCCTTGGCCTCAGGCTTGATTCCCCGCTTCTAAATAGAGCCTTCTGTCAATAGTTGAACCACATGCTCTTTGTGCCTGGGACTGAGAAACTGCCAGAGTATGGCGCGAGAGCTCCAGCTTCTGGAACTGCCTTGGAGGCAAGTTACTTCACATGGGTGTGCTTTTGCTTCCTCATCTGTGAAATGGGGTTAAAGACACTGTTCACTTCATGGCATTGTGTGGATTTGGTGAGTTAACACACATGAAGCACTTAGGAAGGTGTCTAGCATGTTGGGTGCTTAATCCATTTTAATGGTTTTCATTAATGAAGGTTCTAAATATTTGGAGGATATGTCCATAGGCAAAGAAAAAAAAATCTGGAAAATAAAGCTATTCAAGTGTAGTATTATGCTAGAGCTAAGAAAATAGACACTGCCCAAGTAGGAACAGATTGTGCCTTTCTCTCCTTTCAAAAGTCAGCAATGGCAAGTCACTGAGGACTTAATGTCTCACAAGCAGCTTTTCATACATTCATTAACTTGTTTATTTTGCTCAGCAAATCAGAGTAGCCAGGCTATGTATTATTAGGAACCCTCTTTGGTTGGTTATGAATGTTTCTAAGTAGTTCTCTAAGCTTGGGTCAGACCCGATGACCCATCTGGCCAAAGGCCTGAAGACAGATTTCTGAAGAATAACTAGCTGCAAAGAACTGTGTCTTGGGCTTATTCATTGGGTCCTCGATAAGGAATGTTAACTGTTTTAGTTGTGTAAAGGATAAGGAATTAGTTGCTGATATAGGGGAGGACAAAAAAATTGTTTTCCCTCTACCCATCTTAGGTTCATTGAGCTGGCCCTGAAAGTTAGACTGACAAAAGACGCTAACAAGAGGAAATCAACAGATGTTTATTAACAAGTGCATTGTACATATGCACAGGGGCACCCAGAGATGAGTAACTCAAAGGGATAGATGGAATTGGGTTGGTATTGCATTTTTTAAAAATTCTTGTGTAATTGACATACAATGTCAGATTAGTTTCAGTTGTACAATAGTGATTCAACTGTTCCATACATTACTCAGTGCTCATCATGATATGCGTACTGTTAAGTCCCTTCATATATTTCACCCATTCTCCCACCCACCTCCCATCTGGTAACCACCAGTTTGCTCTCTGTATTTTAGTCTGGTTTTGTTGTTGCTATTGTTGATTTGTCTCTCTCTCTCTCTCTTTTTTTCAAGATTTTTTTTATTTATTTGACAGATAGAGATCACAAATAGGCAGAGCAGCAGGCAGAGAGAGAGGAGGAAGCAGGATCCCCGCTGAGCAAAGAGCCCGATGCAGGGCTCGATTCCAGGACCCTGGGATCCTGACCCGAGCTGAAGGCAGAGAGGTCTTAACCCACTGAGCCACCCAGGTGCCTCTCTCTTTTTTTTAAAGATGTATTTCTTTATTTGAGAGAGAGCATGTGAGCGGGGTGGAGGGCAGAGAAAGAGGGAGAGAATCTCAAGCACACTCCCTGCTGAGCGGGGAGCCCAACTCGGGGCTTAATCCCACAGCCCCGAGATCATGACTTGAGCTGAAACCAAGAGTCAGATGCACAAACTACTGAGCCACCTAGGCTCCTCATCACTCCACTTTTTTTTTTTTTAAAGTAAGCTATACACCCAAGGTGGGGCTTGAGCTCATGATCTGGATATCAAAAGTCACAGGCTCTTTGTTTGTCTCTTTTGTTCATTTGTTTGGTTTCCTAAATTCCAAGGCCAAAATCCATGATATTTCTTTTTCTCTAACTGACTTACTTCATTTATATCCTCTAGGTCCATCCATGTTGTTGCCCCAAGATTTCATCCTTTTTTATGGCTGAGTAATATTTCATTGTATATGTATACCACATCTTCTTTATCCATTCATTTACTGATGGACACTTGAGTTGCTTCCATAATTTGGCTACTGTAAATAATGCTGCAATAGAAATCATGGTGCATATATCTTTTCAAAGTAGTGTTTTCATATTCTTTGGGTAAATACCCAGCAGTGGAATTACTGGATCATACAATAACTCTATTTTTAATTTTTTGAGGAAATTCCACAGTGTTTTTCATAGTGGCTGCACCAGTTTGCATTCCCACCAACAGTGCATGAGAGCTCCTTTTGCCCCCACATCTTCTCCAATACTCATCACTTGCTGAGTTGATTTTAGCCATTCTGACAGGTGTGAGGTGTTATTTCATTGTGGTTTCGATTTGCATTTCTTTGATAATAAGTAATATAGAGCATCTTTTCATGTGTCTATTGGTCATCTGTGTATCTTATTTGGAGAAATGTCTACTTACGTCTTCTGCCCATTTTTTAATTATATTATTTGGGTTTCTTTGGTGTGAGTTGTGTAAGTTCTTTACATATTTTGGATATTAACCCTTTTATTGGATATGTCATTTGCAAATGTCATCTCCCATACAGTATGTTGTCTTTTTGTTTTGTTGGTTGTATAGCATATTAACAAAAGAACAATAATACACTTTTAGTAAAGTGTCAAAGAAACAAAAGGACTTTGAGCTTCTATGAGTGGCAAATTATGAAAAGGCAAATATATGGGGAAATGAATGATAGATAAGGGGTAATTTTAGCAAAGCTTGTTTTGTAGATTTCTCTGGTGCTATCTCCGAGCTTATGATAAGGGTCTAGAGTTGTCTCCAGTGATTAACTTCTTCCTGGTAGAGAGAAGAGACAGGGGACCTTTGCAAATTTACATCCTACTTTTAGGGAAATAGGTGTGGGCAGAAAGCTTTTTTTTTAATCTGCTTCCTCTCAATTGCCTTCAGCTCAAAATAATTCTTATACCAAAGTGGCATATTTTGGGATGGCATATTCTAGTCCCCACCCTCCGCTGGGCTGATCTGATTTTGCATTTTTTTTCATTAACTTGAAACTTGCCCTAAGACGGGTCATTGGGGCTGAACATAGTCAAATTTTTCTAATCTAGTCAAGAAGAAAAAAATTATCACTGTATCAGAAATAATTGGTCATTGTTTCCTTCAAATAATTTTTATAAAATACCTGATCCTTGAAATGCCAAATTTACAGAACAGATGACTAAGGGGGTGGTCATTCACAAAACACAAAGAATCTTTCCTTCTGTTCAGCAGAGTTAGCTCCTCTGGAACTCAGAAAAAGAAGTGGGTTATACGTAATATTTAGGAAATGCATCTGTTGCTTATAGCAAAGCACATTTGCACTTTAAACAGAATGCTCATTTAAAAAGCCCAGGCTTGCATTGAGCATCTTTGTCTATTCATCCATCCCTCTGCCAGCCAAAGAAGAAAAAAAAAGTGAATGGGTGTTTGCAAGACAACACAACTCATCCAGTCTTTCCATCGCCCTTTGAACTCCGCCAGTCTCAGTCCACACTTAGATATAAACGATGGTGCGATGTAAAGTGTTATTTGAGAGCCTGTGAGATCTCAACCTCACTTGAAGGTTCAGCTCAATTTGTTACATTTTTTTGAACCAGGCACAGATGATGAAGTATATGCAAGGCTTAAGCCTTCATTTTATTATGTCTACGATCCACCTTCCACAACGTGGACTCTGATTTAAAGATCCCCTTTAGAATTCAGCTGTACTAACAAAGAAGAGGGGTAAGGAGGGGAGAGTAGGTGCAGCATAACAGGTCAGTTCATTCATTTCTTCAAGGAATCATCTGGTTCTTGGCCTATAGAAGCAGGGCAATGTGCTAAGTGCCGGGGTAAATCAGATGTACTTGTTTCCTTTCAAGGAAGAATTCAGTCCATGGTTTAGTCTCTGTTCTTGCCCCATATTCAGCTCCCCACCCCCATATTTTGCCCAGCACCGTTCCAGAGAGCTGCAGTTCCCAGTGGGAGAGCAGTCAGAGCACAGGACAAGTCCTCAGAGTCCAAGGCCAGTGGCCAGATGAGACTGGTACTTCTCATCAGCTGCAATCCACCCCCCCACCAACAGCCACCCTTTTACCCCTCTCTGCCTCTCCCTGCTTTTCTCTGTGCCCACATGTTGGCATTAAAGGACACAGCTTGTACTTGTTAGCTGGCTCTCATGGAGTCTTCTAAATGTCCTGTGTCTTTTTCTCTGATTACAAAAGTAACACATGTTCATTGTTACATAAAAGTCAAATATTACAGAAATGCATGGCTTTTGAAAGCATACCACTCCATTCCTCCAAACTCTGCAGACTTTCCTTTTAACTTCAAGTTAAAGACAAAGCCTTTCAAGGGCCTACTGATCTGCGTACCCCTTCCCTCTCTACCCCAACTCAGGGCCCTATTTCCTGTGCTCCGGCATTACAGCCTTCAGCTCGCCTGCATTTCAGCACCTTTATCCCAGCTGTTGCTTCTGCTGGAATGTTCTCCCGCAGATATCTGCGTGGCTTCTGTCTTAGTCAGCTTGGGCTGCCATAACAAAATACCATAGCCTGGGTGACTTAAACAACAGAAATGTATTTTCTCACAGCTCTGGAAGATCTCAGTGCAAGATCAAAGTTCTAGCCAATTTGGTTTCTAGTGAGAACTCTCTTCCTGGCCTGCAGACAACCGCCTTCTTGCCGTGTCCTCACATGGCCTCTCCTTGGTGTGTGCTCACAAGCTCAGTGAGCCTCCGGGACTTCCTTAGAGGCCCCATCTGCAAACACAGCCCCAGTGGGGGATATTATTTCTCACAATTCTGTGGGTTTGCTCGGTTCCCTGGGGTCATCGAAGAGCTGCAGTCATCTGAGCCCAGGAGTGTGCCAATTGCCTTCCCCCTCCTGCCTGGGCCTCAGTCCTGCTGGTATGGGGCCTCTCTCTTCAGGAAAATCCCATTCATTCATGGTCTAGTCCATCACAAATGTTGGACTAAGGTCAAGAATGGAAGATTTGGGGCTCCTCCAGGCCTGGGTTCCTGATGAACAAGTTAGGGACAGCACACCCCATGGCAAGAAGATGGGGACACATTGCAGTCTGACGGGTCAGGTGTCATGACCATAACTGTCACACGCTCCTGTGACAAGTTGACACTCCACTGTTACTTTTTTTCACAGTTATTATCCCTGCTGGACAAATGACAAATATGACACCAAGAGAGTTTTTGCCCATTTTTGTTCACCATCGTCTCTCTGTCACCTAGAATCGAACCTGACCAATGGTGGGTGCTTAATAATGATTTGTTAAGTCACTGGAAACATCCACTTGAGAATGTTTTCCAAGCCCTTCATCTTTAACAGTTTTAGGACTGGGGACATGCTTCTACTGTTTTTGTTTTTTAAAAAAAGCACTTTCCCATAAAAATATCCCATTCTACTTTTCATAACAACCTCATAAAGCAGGTGGTGTAAGTATCATCACTCCCACTTCATAGATGAGGAGGAAGAGGCTAGACATGGCGAGTGTCTTGGCCCAGGTCACATGCATGATAAGAAGAGAGCTTCTGCCTTCCGGTGCCAGGGGTCCCACCAGCCAGCATGCAGCCTTTCAGGCGCAATTGAGAAACGCACCCTCTGCCTCCCATAGTTCCTTCCCCCGGGGCCTTTGTGATTGAGGAGTTCTGTAGGGTAAATAGTTTTGGTTACCCAACTGGCTGCAGACCATGAGGTCTACCAGCGAGAAGAAGTGTTATCTCTTTGAAATCTCCCTCTGGAGGTCAAAACCTAAAGTTCTCAATGATCCAGAGCCATCAAGACACTAAAAGGAAAGGGTGTCAGGACCTGTCTCTGTGGACCTTGCCCTGGACGGCACTGCACTGTTTGTGTAAAGTTAAACTTTAAATCTGCGTGTCTAACCGGTGTTTGCCAGGTGGTTCTGGTCTGAACAAGCTTTGGTTTAGCCTGTAGGGAACAGAAAATAGTTGCCTTCCAAGCTTTGAGCTGCTATTCCATTCAGAGAAGGTTTGGTTAATAAGGACACCTTCACCTCAAGGGGAAATCACAGCAGATGGAGAAAGTACTCAACTCTGTATATTCAAATAGTTCATGGTGGTTTAGAGGGTAGAGAGGAAGGTCATCATCTCCTTTAAGAAAAGCCCCTTGAGAGAGAGCTCGCAGACCATAGCCAGAAGCAAGTTAGAGGTTAGAGTAAAAGCAGTCATTTTTAAAGTAGGAAGTTTTCTCCTTTCTGCCTCATTCTTCCTCTTGACCTGTGATGGTGTTGTTGTTTTTTTTTTTAAGATTTTATTTATTTATTTGACAGTGAGCGAGAGAGATCACAAGTAGGCAGAGAGGCAGGCAGAGAGAGAGAGAGAGAGAGGGAAGCAGGCTCCCTGCCAAGCAGAGAGCCCAATGTGGGACTTGATCCCAGGACCCCTGAGATCATGACCTGAGCCGAGCA
The DNA here is from genome assembly GCF_922984935.1 of Meles meles. Taxonomy (NCBI): domain Eukaryota; kingdom Metazoa; phylum Chordata; class Mammalia; order Carnivora; family Mustelidae; genus Meles; species Meles meles. The sequence goes on along the minus strand of NC_060066.1, from coordinate 140,173,672 downwards.
GCAGCTTAACCCACTGAGCCACCCAGGCGCCCTGTGATGGTGTTTTTTATTTGCTACTTAATGTCATTCTAAATTACAATGTTAGATCATTATCATACAATGTACCATTCATCTTTATATTATGCAATGACCTTTACTCTTTCTTTTTTCAGTTGAGGTATAGTTGACACACCCGTTACATTAGTTTCAGGCGTCCAACATGGTGACTTGACAAGTCTGTACATTATATTGTGCTCGTGACAAGGGTAGCTCCCATCTGACACCAGACAACACTCTTCCAGTAACACAGACTCTATTCCCTATGCTGTGCCTTTCATCCCTCTGACTTCTTCATTCCATAACTGGAAGCCTATGTCTCCTACTTCCCTTCACCCATTTTGCCCACCTCCTTCAATATACATTTGAAAGACCAATAAAAGAGTATTATTAAATTTACATGCCAAATAGTTTCTATCTCATGGCTCAGACACACATGCAGGTTTGGTTCTCTACCAGGAGAGTGGAAGTGCCAGACAAAACTAACTCAACTGTTTGGATTTCATCAGATGACACACACAAACACATTCCATCAACACTGCCTTTGGTTACTGATGAGGAAGAAAAGACTTGAAAAGAAGAGGAACTTTGGGTTTTCATCTTTCCCTTTCTTTCTATGTTATCATATTTTGCACAGGTGGTTGGCTAATTCAGGGAAGTGACATGAATAAGAAAGGATATGATAGGGTTCTTTAGTCATTTGTTAAGTAACTAACATTCTTTACATTTAGAGTGCCATTACTTTCTTTCTGCATTCAAATCAAGTTCTGGTTCAGCTGGAGAGCCAGTGCTCTCAGGACTCTGGATGCCCACCCCGCCTTCACAGACAGAACTCACTTACCTTGTCCTTGCCTTGAGGAGTACTGAACTCCCGGGCACTGTGGGGATCCCTGGTAATGCTGTGCTCTTGATGTCCATGGGACATCAAGAATGTGACATGCAAATGGATCGGCAAGGACAAGGAGACACTCATACCTATCTCCTCCACTCACACATGCTCCTGGTCCCATCAATGTATAAAATCCAAATTCAAAGATAAAATTATTAAAAACCTCAGAAGGCAACAGCAGAGCATTAAACTAGGCGTGGTGTGACTAAATAACTCTTGCATTCCTTTTTTTTTTCTTTCTTTTTTTAAGGACTTTTTTTTAAGTTATTTTTATTAACATATAATGTATTATTTGCCCCAGGGATACAGGTCTGTGAATCATCAGGCTACACATTTCACAGCACTCACCATAGCACATGCCCTCCCCAATGTCTATAACCCCACCTCCCTCTCCCTACCCTCCACCCCCACCCCACTCCTTTTTTGAAGGAGATGGGCAAAATTGCTACCCCTTCAGCTTGTTCTGTGAGATTAAGAGTCTTTTATGGTTTGTCTCCCTCCTGATCGCATCTTGTTTCATTTTTTCCTTCCCTACTCCCCACAACTCCCCACCCTACCTCTCCAATTCCTCATATCAGAAGGAAGACTTTGTTTTTAAGTAACATCTACACTCAATGGGGGGCCCAAATTTAAAACCCCGAGATGAAGAGACACATGCTCTACTGACTAAGCCAGCGAGCCAGCCCCCAGCTCTTGCACTCTCAAAGCAGGCCTTCCTTGTTCCTTGCTCTGCACACCAAGAGGAGGGATGGTTTGCTCGAGGAGCTCTAACATACTCCCTTCCAACTGTGCTCCCCAATGTTCTCACCACACCGTCTCCATCTTTGGCCAGGAGAGTGTTAACATTTGTTTGTAGAGTTACCCATCCTGAAAGAGATGAGGAAAAGGAAACATTTTTTTCTTAATTCATTCAGTACATAAGTATTGATGCCTACTGTTTGCAAGGCACAAACTTCCGATGTTTAATTACCCAATTTGACTCTCAATAGAAATGCACTTAACATGAGGAAGTCTCCATAAAGTCTCAATAGTATAGGCTTTGGGAAGCCTCCACGCTGGTGAACACCTTCACCTATTTGGGAGGATGAAGCTCTTGGAACCCTCCCTGACAGTATCCTATGTACATCTTCATCTGGCTGTTCATGTGTATCCTTTATCACATCTTTTTTTTTAAGATTTTATTTATTTATTTGACAGACAGAGATCACAAGTAGACAGAGAGGCAGGCAGAGAGAGAGGGGGAAGCAGGCTCCCCACTGAGCAGAGAGCACGACATGGGGCTCTATCCCTGGACCCTGGGATCACAACCTGAGCTGAAGGCAGAGGCTTAACCCACTGAGCCACCCAGGCTCTCCCTTTAATCACATCTTTTAATAAATTGGTAAATGTATGTATTTCCTTGAGTTCTATAAGCTGTTCTTGCAAATAATCAAATCCACGGGATGGAGGTCATGGGAACCTTTAATTTTAGTTACATCAAACAGAAGTTGTGGGTAAACTGGTGACCCTACTATTTAAAATTGGCATTTAAAATGGGGGGGCAGTCTCATGGGACTGAGCCTTTTACCTGATCTGATGCCATCTCCAGGTAGATGTCAGAATTGAGATAATTGGTAGGACACCCAGCTGGTGTTACAGAATTGCTTGATGTTGGGGGCGGGGGGGGGGGGACACACATCTGGTCTCAGAGGCGTCATGAGCATAATTGTCATGTGAGAAAAAGTAGAAACATGGGACAGAGGTTTTTCACTACACACATGTTAACATACTTTTTTCCTTCTTAATGACTCTTAATTGGTGATATATTCCTGACAGTACAATAGGAAATATAAAGTGTCCATCTTCAGTGTTCTACGAGCTCTAGAATTTGCACTACACTGGGGAGCCCATTGTAATCTTGTCTGTCTTACCTCTGTGATCCTATCCTTGGCAGTCCTTTGCAATCCATTTCATTTATTATCCTGTCATCTTCCAAGGCCAGCCATCTTTCTCTCCTTCCTTCCCTCCCTCCTTCTTTTTCTTCCTTCCCTCCTTCCCTCCTTCAGATTTAAGTTGTATTTGAATATTCATTTATCTATCAAATATGTATTGATGAGATAGGCTAGGTGGGAAAACAGTAGGGGACAACATAAACATGGCCCCTGCTTTTCACATAGTTTACACTCTGGTGGGGAAAAACCAATAAAGGTATTAATTAACAAATATTGTCATCTAAAGGTAACTGCCAGCGCTGCTGGGTGGCTTAGTCAGCTAAGCATCTGACTCTTGGTTTCAGCTAAGGTCATGATCTCAGGGTCATGGGATCAAGCCCCACGTTGGGCCTGCTCGGTGGGAAGTCTAGTTGGGATTCTTTCTTTCTCTCTCTCTCTGTCCCTCCCCACCTTACATTCTCTCTGAAATAAATAAACAAATCTTTAAAAAAATAAAGTTAACTGCCATCAGAAAAAAACAAATACAGGGGTGCCTGGGTGGCTCCATGGGTTAAAGCCTCTTCCTTCAGCTCAGGTCATGATCCCAGGGTCCTGGGATTGAGCCCCGTGTGGGGCTCTCTGCTCAGCAGGGAGCCTGCTTCCCCCTCCCGCGCTCTCTCTCTGCCTGCCTCTCTGCCTACTTGTGATCTCTCTCTGTCAAATAAATAAAATCTTTAAAAAAGAAAAAAATCAAATACAAGGTGTAATAGTGAGTGATCTGGGAAGCTAATTTGGATTGAGGGTCAGCTAAGCCTTTCAGAGGAGGTAATAAACTAGACCTTCTCAAACTATAATTTACATATGAATCAAGTGGTTTGAGTGCAGATTATAATTTAGTAGGTGGGGGTTGTGCCTGGGATTCTTTCTTATAAGGTCCAAGTGATCCCTCCAGTGCTAGTCCCTGAAGCACTTGTGGGGTAGAAAGGACAATGAGAAGAATCTAAAGAGAACTCCAGACAGAATAAACAGCATTTGCATAGGCGCGCAGGTGAGAAAAAGTTTGACGTTTGGGTTAGAGACATACTGTTTGATAGCGGCTAGGAGCAGTGAATAAGGGAGAGGAATACACCAGAAGGTCAAAGAAGTAGGCCAAATCATGCAGGGCCTTCTGGCCAGAAAGTCTCATTTTATTTTAGTGCGATGGGAGACACAGAAGATGTCAAGGGGGTGAAGAGTAATGATGTAGGAAAGACGTTAGGGTTTGAGGCTGGCGGCAAAGAAAGAATTCTTGAGATATCTTTGGTGCAACAAGGTGGTTTTATTAAAGCACAGGGATAGGACCTGTGGGCAGAAAGAGTTGCACTGGGGTCCTGAGAAGTGGCCCATTACATACTTTCAAGTTGGGAGGAGGTTAGGGATAGTGTAAGTCTCTAAGGAATTTTGGAAACAAAGTTTCCGGGACCTTGAGGGGGCTAGCTATTGATGGGAAAAGGTCATTTATTACTGCCTAATAAAACCCGAGTCATGAGACCCTTCAGATGTTTATCAATGCATCCTATGTTTGGGGGATGATTGCCAACATGTATCTTGGTGTGTGTTGGGGGTGGGGGGTAGAGATAAAGAAAGTTTTTGAAGGAATTTTTTATGTTAAAACAGACTTACAGGATCCTGGGATTTGGGCTAAGATTGCCTTTTGGCTTAGCGAAGTATCAATATTGAGGCAGTTGTGTCCCTAGAGGAAAGTCACTCTGCCTGTTTCAAAGACTTGTCAGTGGGCTGTAGGTAGTAAGGAAACATAGTAATTTTTCTTCTGCTTTTGTTTCCCACATCAAGTAACATGATCAGATTTAAGCTCTTGAAGATAAACCTGATAACTATGGCAATAATGCATTTTAGGGGAGAAGGGAGCAAGAGTAGGAGAAGAGATTTTAGGAAACCAGAGTGGCGGTCCTCATGTGAGATGTTGCTGTCTGGAACCAGGACTGTAGCAATGGACATCAGGAGCAGGAGTCGGCTTCGATGGTGATATAGTGGCAGAGTCGAAGGACAAGTGCCTGAATCAGATATAGGGGAGATGGGAAAGGGAATTAAGGAAGAAAACTGGATTTATGTTCTGATCGATAAATACCAGGTGACACCATGTTCTCAGATATAAACCCAAAGCAAAAACAAGAAAATCAAAACTTGTATTTTTGGTAAATTGAAAAGGGAAAATCATCTAGAATGATTCTTACTTCTAAAGCCTCTGTTTGGGGGCGCCTGGGTGGCTCAGTGGGTTAAAGCTTTTGCCTTCGGCTCAGGTCATGATCTCAGGGTCCTGGGATTGAGCCCCACATCCTGCTTCTCTGCTCGGCGGGGAGCCTGCTTCCCTTCCTCTCTCTCTGCCTGCCTCTCTGCCTACTTGTGATCTCTGTCTGTCAAGTGAATAAATAAAATCTTTAAAAAAAAAAAAGCCTCTGTTTGTGTGCATACTGGTGTAAATTTCATTTACGATCTGACATTAGAATCAAGGCAGACGGGCCAATGCAACTGAGAATTCCTTCCCTCCCTCCCTCCTTTCTCTCTCCCTTCCTCTCTCCTTCCTTACTTCCTTCCTTTTCCTTCCTTTTTATTTCTCCTTCCTTCCTCCCTTCTCTCTTTCTTTCTCTCTCTTTCCTTCTTTCTATCTTTCTTCCTTCTTAGCTACTCAGGGTGCTCTCTCTCACAACTCTCCTCCTCCCTCCCACAAAGGAAGAGAAGAAAGATCATCAGTGATGAATATCAGTGGTAGAGGTGCCTGGGTGGCTCAGTTGTTAAGCGTCTGCCTTCAGCTCAGCTCATGATCCCAGGGTCCTGGGATCAAGCTCCGCCTTGGGCTCCCTGCTCAGTGGGGAGACTGCTTCTCCCTCTCCCTCTGCTGCTCTTGCCTGCTTGTGCTCTCTTGCTTTCTCTGTCAAATAAATGAAAATAAAATCTTAAAAAAAGAAAAAAAAAAGAATGTCAGTGGCAGAAGCAACACTAAGAGACAGTTTAACCCTCAAGAGAGAACACTACCTCTTTTCCCCCATGGTTTCCAGTGCTCTACATGATCAGGGAAAGTTCTCTAGTAACTATAGAAATGATGCCTGAAAATATGATCTTGCATCTGAGAATTTAAAAACATTTGGTAATGTATCATTTTATTCTTATTTTTAAAAAACATTTTATTTATTTGACAGAGAGAGAGATCACAAGTAGGCAAAGAGGCAGGCAGAGAGAGAGGCGGAAGCAGGCTCCCCGCCAGAGCAGAGAGCCCAATGCAGGGCTTGATCGCAGGACTCTGAAGTCATGACCTGAGCCGAAGGCAGAGGCTCAACCCACTGAGCCACCCAGGTGCCCCAGCAATGTATCATTTTAAAGAAAAAGAGAGAAGCAGCAGCTAGCCTGATAGGTGATGGAAGTTCTCTGGCAAACAATGTTTTGCATTATAATGTAAGTTAAATAGACTCTTTTGCCTAAGCCTGGAATTTTCCAATGGAAGTTGATTTCTTAGAACAGGGATGAATGGAAAGTTAGGGTATTTCTAAAGACCCACCAGTAAAATAGCAGTGTTTTACCCTCAGAGATTGCTCCTTTTGGGATTCCCATGAATAATTTCTGTCATTTGAAAGAGTTTAAAAGAAAGTTACGTTTTCTTTTTCCAGTTGAGCCTCTTTTAATATATTTTCTGGTACCATTAAAATACTCATATATTTCCTGCTGGAAGAATGTTAAGATTGAATTATTGTACAAATCCTTTTTTTTTTCTTTTAAAGTTATTTTTCCTTCAAGAAGTTTCTTTGTCACTGTCAAGGTTAAGTGAAGTCACTAGTGAAGGAAAGCATAGAAGGAATTTGGAATGCTTTTCCGTAAACCCCAGTGACCTATCCCATGAGAATCCCCTGTAGGGCTCAGGATTTTTAGGATAAATCATTTTGGAAAAAGGTTTTCTTCCTTTGCTGTTAGGGTGACAAGGCAAAAGAAATAATACTGTTTGTGTCAACCTTTGTTCTAGCACAATTTCTCAAAGCAGGTTATAGAAACCATGGGAATTTCTACCTGAATGGTACAGAATTGCATTTTTACCACCCAATACTGCACATAGCAGATACTCAGTAGATGTTAATGTTAATTGAATTACATTGAATTCCAAGAATCTTCTAGAAATCTTAGATTGGTTTCTTTCATCTTGCTGATAGTGAGCTGGAAATGGAGGGGGCAAGTTGAGAGTCTAGCCCCTAGGCAAAAGACACATGTTGGTTAGGAATCTCACAATTTCCTTTGAAATTGAAGATGTCAGTTTCTGAAGGACGCTTCATAGATCAAGGCCCTGAATCCATAAACATCCCCTTTGCAATTATCTTACTACTTCTACAGGCGAACTTTTAAGTTTTTATTTACTGCTGTGGCAGGATAAAAAGTGATCCTCCCCGCCCCCGCTCCATCTGGGGAGAGATTTGGGGATCAACAAATTCTATCATAGGAAGTAAACAAACATTCTCAACTAACAAGGGACCTTTGTGATGAAATAAATCCAGGAAGGAAACAAAAACTACTTTACTACAATAATGCCTAAGTTTTCATCATAGGGCCAGGTGAAAAACATGTTAGTGCCTGAAAAATATTTTGCTCCTGTGTTACTGGCCTGCATTATCTTTGGAAGATGAGTAATACTGACCACGGAGAGACATCTGTCCTTAGGTAATTCAGGATGAAATTTGTCTCTGCCTGCAGACTTCACTGCCTAAGAGGGGAGAAGCACTGAGGGTCCCCATGTGTTCTACTACACACCCAGCCCATGTTTGTCCTGCGTGAGAGCTAGCAGCAGGCTGGGCAGAGGAAGTCTTCCATTAAACATCCAGCTGAAGCCCAAGGCATTAATTTTGCACTTAAGAAGAGACAGCAGCAACTTGGGACCGCTTCCTCTTGTAAAGAATGGAGCAGTTTTCTGTGGCAAAGGGATGGGGGTGTTACCTAGGCAACTTAGAGAGAGGATGTGAGGAGGATGACAGAGGCCTGGGGAGGCACCTCCATGTGGTATATACGTCCCGAAGGCTCAGTGTGGGCCCCTGTCCTATCTGCTCCTCTCCACCTTTCCCCACAAGGTCATAGCGAACAGGTTACTAAGACAGGCTATCACTACTGGTTCTCCTACTAGGAATGATTTTGCAGCACTCACAGAACTTTTTTGGTTACACTTTCAGTGTTCAGGGGGTGGTTAGGTCCACGAAATTGGGTGTGGATGTGTTTAGGAAACAACACAAACTTGCCGAGCATTTGGTGAACCTGGGTAGAGATGGATCTAATGGGGACCCAGTCCAGACTCTCCCCCATAACTAAGATAAGGGGAGTTTACAAGCCAGCAGATGACTGCCCGCAAATTACCAGAGACAAGATGTCTACTTTGGCTTGGTCTCCCTCTTCAAACGTTAGCAAAGCCCACATAGTTCACGTGACAGTTAATCATGACTATAGGTGCTGGGCACATTATGGCACGAGTATTCTTTCTATAAATGCTAATTGAATGCCCCCACCTTAAAAAAAAAAAAAAAGGAAAAAAAGATTTATTTATTTATTTATTTATTTATTTATTTATTTATTTGAGATAGATCCAGAGAGAGCACAAGCAGGGGGAGAAACAGAGGGAGAGGGAGAAGCACACTCCCTGCTGAGCAGGGAGCCTGATGTGGAGCTTGATTTCATGACCCTGGGATCATGACCTGAGCAGAAGGCAGACACTTAACTGACTGAGCCACCCAGGTGCCCCTAATGAAACATCTTTAGATGGTAGACCCTAAGCTTATTTCTGGGGAAATTAATTCTTTTGGTCTCTGACCATCAAGATCTCATAATCTACTGAGGAAGACAGCCATGAAGAGATAGTTTATTTCATTTCAATTAGATTGAAGAAGGGACTTTGAAATGATTCCAATTCGTTCACCTGAGAGACCAGAAGGACCTGAACAGGTGCAGTGGCAAGAAGGCTGAAGCAGGAGAGTGAGGCTGTGTCTGAGAGACATTCTGAAGAAGTTCTAAATGGCTTCCATAGGCAATTAGATACAATGGGAAAGGGGACAGGGTGTGGGGGAAGATGCTTGTGACCTCCTGTTACATCCTTCTGAGCTCATTTATGTAGAAAACGTAAGGCAGAAATCTAAACATCAATATTGTCAGAGTGAGAGGAAGAACTGAGGGGCTCCTCTGACTTGCTTCTGTCCTTGATTGCTCCATATGGTAAGACTTGATTGCATTGAGAGTTGACCTGTTTGAAACTCAGAGGCTTTCAGTTCGAGTTCCCAGGCAACCCCAAGTGGAATTCACTTCCAAGAAATGTCAGAGCTGCTCCTGGACGTCAGGCCCGAGACACTATCACAACTAAAGGAAAGGGTAAGGGCAGCTGCCTTGTGGCATCAGGGCCTTGCTATTCTGTGTCATGAACGAGGGTGTTGTTTTGCCTTTTTGGACAAGTATGTGTGTGTGTTGGAGACTTTGTAGATTCTGGCAGTCCTAGGAAGGGTGGGGCAGAGGACTCACCTCAGGGAAGGGAAGGGAAGGGAACAAAGAACATGGACAGAGTGGCTTGTCCAACACCAACAGCAGATACACTGTTTTTTTTCTCCTGCAAAAATGAGACAAATATCAAGATGAGGAAGATACGTTTAGTAGGGCAGTGAAGTATGGGCTCCAGAATCAGATCAGATTAATCCCTACTAGCTCTGGGGCCCTGGACTGGTTACCCAAGCTGTCTGAACTCTTGACAAAAACCTGGCACATAGTAAGTGCTTAGTAAATATTAGCTTCTACTATTCTAAGTAACTCAGAGCAGGAAAGGGAAATCAGAACAATTTTTCTAAACCTGAACAGGAAGCTAAGTAAAAGTAGCTTTCAAAACAGCACTAGAATGTAACTCCAAAAGCACATGCAAAAAAAAAAAAAAAAAGATTATTTGGACGTCATCAAAATTAAAAACTTTGTGCTTCAAAGGACACCATCAATAAAGTGAAATGAGAACCCACACCATGGGAGAAAGTTCTGGAAACCATACATATAAGAGACATATATCTAAAATATGTAAAGAAACTTTACAATTCAATAATAAAAATCACATAACCTAATTTTTAAAAATGGGCAGCAGACCTGAATGGACATTTTTAAAGAACTTTATTTATTTAAGCAATCTCTACACCCAACATGGGACTTGAACTCATGACCCCCAAATCAAGAGTCTCATGTTCCTCTGAGCTAGCCATATGTCCCAAATGGACATATACTTAAAGAAGATATGTTAGCAACAAGTAAGCGCAAGAAGATGCTCAGCGTCTTTAGCAATCAGAGATGCAAACTCAGCTTCAAGAAGATACTACACATACACCAGGATGGCTGCCATGAAAATGACAAGTAATGGGTTGGCAAGGATATGGAGAAATGGAAACACTGTATACTGCTTGTAGACATGTAAAATGGTGCAGCCACTTTGGAAAGCAGTCTGGCAGTTCCTGAAAAGGTTAAACACAGAGTTACCATGTGATCCATATGAGTGGAGCAATTCTACTTCTAGGCATCTACCCAGGAGAAAGGAAAATGTATGATCACACAGAAACTTGCACATGGACGTTCCTAAGCTATCACTTGGCAGTAAAAAGAAATGAATCCCTGATAGATACTGCAACATGGCTGAACCTTGAAGACAGTATGCTTAGTGGAAGAAGCCAAACATCAAAAACCACATTTTGTATAATTCTATTTATGTGAAATGTCCAGAATAGGCAAATCTGTAGAGACAGAAAGGAGATTGCCAGAGTGGTTGCCAGAGGCTGGGGGTGTTTGAGGAGGAATGAAGGGTGAATGGTAATGAACATGCCATTTCTTTGGGGAGATGAAAATGTTCAAAAATTGAATGTTGTGATGGTTGCATTGCTGTGAATAGACAAAAATCCATTGATTTATACACTGAATTAGTGAATTATATCTTAATAAAACTTTTTAAAAAACAGTACTAGGAGATGGAGGTATTAGTATGTTAAGAATATTCCTTTTAGTGGCACCTGGCTGGCTCAGTGGGTAGAGAATGCAACTTTTTTTTTTTAAGATTTTATTTATTATTTGATGGAGAGATCACAAGTAGGCAGAGAGGCAGGCAGGGAGAGAGAGAGGGAAGCAAGCTCCCTGCCGAGCAGAGAGCCTGATGTGGAGCTCGATACCAGGACCCTGAGATCATGACCTGAGCCGAAGGCAGAGGCTTAACCACTGAGCCACCCAGGTGCCCCGAGAATGCAACTCTTGATCTTGGGCTCATGAGTTCAAACCCCATGCTGGGTGTAGAGCCTACTTAAAATTAAAATTAAAAAAGACACCCCAAAAGAGAATATTCCTTGTGATATCACACCATACAGATATTATGCCATACATCACCATATGGTGATATTACACCATACGTGTGTTTCAGAGTAATAGATCAATATTCAATGCAACATTCCTAGTGGCTATGCAAGAGATTTCCATTCATCGTGCTGGATGACTCTACATTTTCATTAATGACCCAGAAAAGCCCACTTGTGCTGAATATCTTGCCCTTGTTCCTCCAGCTCCATTCTTCACCGTCCACCCTGCTCTCTGTGGAGGCTGACTTGTGTGAACTATGCCAGGGGGCTCCTGTGGCTTATGTCGATGCTGCAAGAGATCAAACAGGAGGGAGTAGCAGGAGTCTTGGGGACATTAGCTGAACCACGCCTAAGCGGCAGAAAGGACACCAAGGACACCTGGACTAAGAACAATGGGATGATTCTAACAAGGGGATGTTTACTGCAAAGTCCAGGTGAAGATGTGGTGAGTACACTGTGTGAAGTTTTGATTATTGCTGGATCACTGTGAATCAAGAGGTGACAAAGTGCATACCCCCGCAACCCGCAAATAAACTGCTAGCTTTCTAAAGCCCAGGTAAGGGAATGTTTGCATTCTCTTCCTTTGTGGTCCAACCACTTTTAGAGTGCTATGTTCAGCTTTAGGTGATGCATGAAAAACCTGCTGCAGATTTTATACATCTGCTTTAATTTCAGCCCATCTCTTGGGTACACGAACGTGAGTGAATACAGGCTACAATACTGGATAATTTGCTACGTAGACGAGGCTGATTCTAAAATCACCTTCCCTTCCAATTTTGTGTTGTTGTTTTTTTTAAAGATTTTATTTATTTATTTGACAGAGAGAAACGCAGCAAGAGAGGGAACACAAGCAGGGGAAGTGGGAGAGGGAGAGGCAGGCTTCCCAATAAGCAGGTGGCCCCATGAGGGGATGGATCCCAGGACAGTGGTTCATGACCTGAGCCGAAGATAGACACTTAATGACCGAGTTTTCCAGGCACCCCTCCCTTCCAAATTTTAAGAAATTGTTTTCTGAACCAAACTCTCACTTCCATTAGAGTAAATTCTTTCCCAGGAAGCTTCTGGAATTTTTATACAAATAGACAATAATTGACCCCACAGACCTTAAGCAAACCCAGACCTGTGTATAAATTTTAGCTTCAAACCAAGCACAGATGGAAGATCTATCTAATCAATAAAGTTGATCAGAAATCGTTTCTGAGGGCACCTGGGTGGCTCAGTGGGTTAAAGCCTCTGCCTTCGGCTCAGGTCATGATCCCAGGGTCCTGGGATCGAGCCCCACATCGGGCTCTCTGCTCTGCGGGGAGCCTGCTTCCTCCTCTCTTTGTCTGCCTCTCTGCCTACTTGTGATCTCTGTCTGTCAAATAAATAAATAAAATCTTAAAAAAAAAAAGAAATCGTTTCTGATAGATCTCCCTTTAAATGTATAGTTAAATTTAAATTGAGGTCAAGTAATGTCAGAACGTTCATGCTAGAATCGTCTTTGATATTATTTAGTGCAAACCTCCGCTGTTTTAAGCAGGAGACTGGGGCCCTACTGAGATTAAAGGATGAGTTCTCATCTGACTTCTCCTGACTTTTTTTTTTCTTCCAAGTCTATTACACATGCTACTTTGCCTTCCTGATGAACTCATACTTCTAAAAGTTAATGAGTTTGGGCCAACTTAGAGTAGACTTAGTGAATCTTATCTCCTCAATGTTTGTTTGGTATCTACATTTTGATAAGGCATTGTGTACCACATATTCCAGGCATTTGTCTGCCTTACTCAAAACCAAAAAAATACAGTACTTACAATGTTTTACTGAGAGACTTTAAAGTTTTCCCGATTTCTTGTCTTATCTACTCATTACACCAACATTTATTGAGAATCTATTATGTCGGTCATGTCCAAAAGGGTAAGCACCACAAAAAGAAAAAAAAAAACAAACGTTTTTGCCTTCATAGAACTTATCTTGTAATTTTTATTTCTATATTTGAAGTGGACTTCTAGTGAATTGAAAGAATTCTTGCATTGCTTCCTGTGATAGCCAGCCTCCAATAACCCTTACCTCCTGGTATTCACACTGAGTATAATGCCCTCCATGTTACCCTGTATGTGGGCTAGAACACTGTACAAGTGACCGTGTGTGAGTTTGAGTTTCACTTATAAAAATACCGCAGCTTTGGTCTTTGCCTCTCTTGGCTCACTTACTCAGGGGAAAGGACCCCAAACAGCTTTGTGGAAAGGCCATGTATAGGAAAGAATTGAGACCTGCTGCCCACAGCCAACACCAACTTTCCAGCCACACTGAGTGAGTCTGGGAAGTCACGTGGGACTGGATCTTCGGCTGTGTCTTGGAAGCAGAGCTTTAGCCTCAGATCAGTCTTCAGATGACTGCAGCCCTGGCTGACTGCTAAACTGCAACTTCCCAGCGACCTTGATCCAAAACTTCTAGCTCTGTTGCTTCCAAATTTATGACTCACAAAAATTGTAGGAAATAGCAATACTTATTGTTCTTTTACACCACAAGCATTGGGGTCACTTGTTATGCAGCAGTAGGGAACTAAGATACCTCCCGTGTTTTAGGAAGCCTTCCTAGAGAAGAAGGATCTGAGAAACACCCGCGTTGTTATACAGTGGGAAGGGAGGATTATTTTCCCACACTTCTGAGTCACAAGAGAGCCAGCGCTTAGTGGGAAATACATATAAAAACACAGGCCATTGCAAATCCATGGTTTCTGACAGAGTGTTCAATGTTTTTGATGCTGTCAGAAATTTGGGGTTTCAAAATATGATTAGGAAAAATATAAAGGATCTACACCTGTATTACATGGGCGAGAGGAAGAGACCCATGGGTGATGAAAAGGCCATCTTCTTGACTACAATAAAGAAGCCTCCAGAAATTAACTTAGTGTAGTTAACCCCAGCAGTGGGCATAGCAACTGAAAATATTGCAAAAAGTGCAACAACTCAGCAAGATCATTTGCTAATAATTTATTTTCATCAAGAAAAGAAAAACATATCCTAGGTAACGTGCCAATTCTCAACAAGAAAATTCATGGCAAGTCTTTCTCTGAGAAAAGAGATAATTAAATCGTTCTGAAGTCTTTGCTCCTTAACTACAGTAGTCATTAAGGCTGTTCACAAATATTCTTGTTCTCTTTCCTTCCTGACATATGGTGGGTTGTACTTTCCCACCCACTTGAAGGTATCACCATGTGCCTTGCTTTGGCCAGGGAAATGTGAGTGGAAACTTTGGAAGTCAGGATGCTTCCCTTTCTTATCTTTTTCTTGTCATAGCAACCAGCAATACTCCTGCTAGTGACTGCTTTGTCAGCCTGGGGCCTGGAGTGAAGATGACAATGGTATGGAACAGGGCCCCCACCTGACCATGCTAGGAAGTAGGGTAAATAAGATACAAATAAGAAATAAATCTTCCCCGGGTGGCTCAGTCAATTAAGCCTCTGCCTTCAGCTCAGGTCATGATCCCAGAGCCCTGGCATCCAGTCCTGCCTCAGGCTCCTTGCTCAGCAGGGACCCTGCTTCTCCCTCTGCCTGCCAGTCCCCTAGCTTGTGTTCTCTCTCACTCTTCCTCACTCTCTCTCTGACAAATAAATATAATCTTTAAATAAACAAATAGATAGATAGATAGATAAATCTCCAGGGTGTTTGCCTGGCTCAGTCCATAGAGCTTGTGACTTTGGATCTCAGGGTCGTGAGGTCAAGTCCCATGTTGGGAGTGGAGCCTACTTTAAAAAAAGAAAGAAATCTTCATATTTAAGCCACTGAAATTTTAGGGTAACTTCTAACCACAGCATAATCTGGCCTATTCTGGCTGAAATGCTAATAAATAAGTGAAGTCACGTTCATTGGTCCTGCCTGTTAAGACACTGGCTCAGCAGCTCTCCACTGGTTAAAGGGAGCTACTAAGAGTGTAAGAGTCTTGCTGGGAGCCAGGAGCCTTTCTTCCTCTATCTCGGTATATTTTCACAATAAGCCAGATATTATTAATGCCATTTTACCTGTAAGGAGGCTGAGAAACGAAGTGCCTTCCCCCAGCTCACTGGCGGGCAGCAGAGCTGGGACGAGAAGCCAGGTTTTCTGAATACAAAACCCAAGCCCAGTCACTGAGCTGTACCGGGGCCCCCAGGACCGATTATGAACCAAGGTAATTTTAGCCTACTTGATAACTCAGCTGTGACCTCTTCCTGCCTTAGTCACTTTTGTATCCTCCTTCCTGTCTCTGCTTTGCTATTTTCTACAGGAACCTTCATCATGTTCCCCCACTCTGAGGTAATTGTCACCCACCCACTTAAGGGTGAGTAAATAAATACTTGATCTGCAACCCCAGAAAGGTGTGCTAAACATTCTCTATACATTGGAATTTTACTTAGTCTGTATATGAGCCCTGTAGCAGAAGTATTATTAACTTCATTTGAAAAGTGGGGAACTGAAGCGCAGGCAAGTTATGTAAATTACCTAAGGTCTTTGTTAATTATCATTGGTGGGTGGATTTCAAACCTGTGCCCACCTGACTCCAAACTTCTTGCTCTTTCTAGCATCTGTTCCCACAGTGATATTCCCTGCATGTAAATCCTTATGGGGTTGGAGGAGGGGGGGGCAGAGAAAAACAAAGTTGGAGAGGATTAAGACACTCCACACCCCGTTTGATTGGGCTTTTCTCTCAAGCAGCAGCCCTTTGGTAACTGAGAGTCTGCAAAGATCCAGGGATCCAAACATCATGAAAAAACAGGGCCCTCCAATCTCCTCAGAGAAAAATTCAGGAACAAGATCAGCTGGAAATAGTCATTTAATTTCCATCCTTTGATTTGCATATAGAAAGTGCACATTATGTATTTGTTCATAAATTTGAGTTCCCTAGTGGCTTCTCAGTCTATGGTAGACAAACAAGGTCTCCACAGCTTCTGGCTTTAAGGCAGGCGTGGGTACTTGACTGGTCCTCCGGATGGGCATTTCTGGCCGCTGCATTGTCCTGGCAGTCTTTTTCACACTTCTTTGCACCCCCACGGACTAGGTTACCACCTTCTTAGCCCTTGGCTCTAGCTCTACTCCTATTTCACTTCTTTGTAAATTAGTTGCTCAGATCCCCCTGGGGAGAATGAAAACACATAATGTTCCTGGGTATTTGAGGCTAAGTATGAGAGCAGTTACTGACCCCACCTCTTTTTTTTTTTTAAAGATTTTATTTATTTATTTGACAGACAGAGATCACAAGTGGGCAGAGAGGCAGGCAGAGAGGGAGGGAGGGAAGCAGGCTCCCCAAGCAGGGAGCCCTATGCAGGGCTCCATCCCGGGACCCTGAGGTCATGACCTGAGCTGAAGGCAGAGGCTTAGTGCACTGAGCCACCCAGGTGCCCCGCATTCTCTTATTTCTTAACTCATTCATTGTAAGTAAGTGTAAGCAACTGACTATTCGGTGGGTATTCTAATGGAACATGGTCCAAGCAAAGGCTTCTAATGCATGTTAATTTATTTTTAATTACTTTATTTCTTTTATATATTATAATTAAGAATTAGGCTGAAATCAAGTGCCCCAGAAAGTTCTCCAGTCCCAAGTAAATCAGAACTGTCGGTCATCCTAGATAGTGTTGTTATTATTATTATTATTACTTTTTAAAAGATTTTATTAATTTTTTTATTTTAAAGATCACAAGTAGGCTGAGAAGCAGGCAGAGAGAGGAGGAAGCAGGCTCCCTGCTGAGCAGAGAGCCCAACTTGGAGCTCAATCCCAGCACCCTGGGATCATGACCTGAGCCAAAGACAGAGGCTTAACGCACTGAGCCACACAGGCGCCCCAATAGTGTTATTATTATTTTTTCCAGAAATTATGTCAACAGGTTATATTATCTAAGAATTTAATTCTGTGATGGCAAAGGAAGGGTTACAAAAGATTTGTTGTAAGAAAGGAGTATTAGGTCTGGTAGGGTGGAGAACCTGCCATAGAGAAAGCCCTGAGTCATGAAGGAGTTTAAGAACAGGATCTGTTTCCACAGGCTGTCCAGAATGGGAAACACCCAGGGCTGAGTCCAGCCCTTCCCACATAGATAAGAGTTGCACCTCCGGGACTGGGCTGGTGTGTGGAGTTGGGAGGGTAAATCCTGGGGTATTTGACATCTATGTTCCTAATAGGGTAGCCTCCAGCACACATGTCCAGATTAATTAATGCACCCAATTAATAATTTTTATTCTTGCAAAATCACAGAGCAGGACAAGTTTGTTTCTGCTGCCCTCTTACCTCTCTTTGACACTCCCGTTCTAGTACTCTGTGTCCTCATGTGGAAAACTGTCCCCAGACAGTAGCAGTGTGGTCTCTGGACTCAGACCAGTTTTGATTCGGACCCCTGCTCTGAGCTAATCATCCTGTGTTTACGCTCCCTTCACTGTAAAATGAGGATAATGACAACATATCGGCTGCATTGAGTTAATGTTAGGAATAAGTAGAAGAAATAGAGTAATACAACTCATTCTTAGCATGACATATACTAAATGTCTCATAAATTGTATTTACCATTATCCATTGGCCTATGTACCTCTGCCCTTCCCAGGAGCAACTTATAAGCGAAATTACTCATTTCTCATTCTTGCCTCTCCTCTCTCATCTGTGTCACTGGAGCACACAGTCAGAAAGCATTCCACTTCATGAAGCAATTTGTGTTAAGCCTAAAGTTTCCTGCATTTTAAAACTTACTTACCTCCACCAGAGGATGGTGTATGAGATATTTTTAGAAGTGAGAGAAGAGGGGCACCTGGGTGGCTCAGCGGGTTAGGCCTCTACCGTCGGCTCGGGTCATGATCTCAGGGTCCTGGGATCGAGCCCTGCGCTGGGCTCTCTGCTCAGCGGGGAGCCTGCTTCCCCCCCAACCCCCTGCCTGCCTCTCTGCCTACTTATGATCTCTCTCTCTCTCTCTCTCTCTCTGTTAAATAAATAAATAAAATCTTAAAAAAAAAAAAAAAGAAGTGAGAGAAGAGTAGTAGTAGATTTTCCATTGCTCCTTGTTGTGGGCTGAATTGTGTCCTCCCTGAGTTCATATGTTGAAGCCTTAACCCCTAGCACCTCAGAATGTGACTGTATTTATAGATAGGGCCCTTGAAGTGGTAATTAAGGTTAGATGACATCATTGGGATGGACCTTAATCCAATGTGACAGGTGTCCTTATAAGTGAGGTGAGGACACAGACATACACAGAGAGAAGACCACATGAAGACACAGAGAGAGGACAGCCATCTACAAGCCAAGGAGAGAAACCTCAGAAGAAACTCCTGCTGCTGACACCTTGATCTTGGACTTCTAGCCGTAGAACTACAAGGAAACAAATTTCTCTCCTTAAGACACGCAATCTGTGGTAGGCAGGCTTAGTAGACTTACACACCCTCTCCCTTCTGTCACAGACCTTTTTTTTTTTAAAGATTTTATTTATTTATTTGACAGAGAGAGATCACAAGTAGGCAGAGAGGCAGAGAGAGAGGGGGCTCGATCCCAGGACCCTGAGATCATGACCTGAGCTGAAGGCAGAGGCCCAACCCATTGAGCCACCCAGGCGCCCCTGTCACAGACCTTTTGCAGATTGAAGTTCCTGGGGCCAAATCCCAGATAAGTTCCTCGAATTGCCTGTTTTCCTTTTTTCATCCTTATGGCAAACCCTGGAGATTCAGGCTATGGTTTCACAACGGGGAGGAAAAGAATTAATATTTTTGGGTTCAGACATGCCAGGTACTTAATTATCATGGTAACTTACAAGTAGTTATTATTACAGATTAGGAAACTGAGAGTCAGAGAGGTTGCATATCTTAAGTAATCATTCATTCATTCATTCATTCAACAAGAATATTATGGAACAAATATACCCATACCTGTATACCAGGCAATATGAAAGATGCTAGAGATACATCAGTGAATCAAACTGACCTACTCCTTCTTCTCGTAGGGCTAATAGATTAGCGGGCAAACAGGTTTTAATAATCACATGGGGTAGTTGTTTGGTTCAGTTGGTAGAGCACATGATTCTTGATCTCAGGGTTGTGAGTTCTACCCATGTTAGGGGTAGAGTTTACTTAAATAATCCCACAAGTAACTATATTATTATAAATGTGATAACTTACAGAGGAGCATAGCATATTAGTAGGAGGGTCAGATCAGTTTAATTCCATGCAGTAAAAATGTACTGAGCATCTATTCTATGCTCCATGTGCTAAGTGGGAAGTATCAATGAACATGACAGATATGGACTGTATCCTCTTAGAACTTCCGTAGCTGGTGGGAAAAGAGGACATCAAACAAGCCTTACAAACGAGAGAGAAAGAGAGATGTGAGAGATGACTTCAAGGTTGTCTGGGGCATTTCACAAAAGCATATTATTCGGTATAAGAAATCAAGGTAGGCTTTCTGGATGAATTGCTATACTTACTGGAACTTGAAGAATCAGGTAGCAGTTAGCCAAGCAGAGGTATGTGAAACTTTCTTCAGTCAGACCATTTCCAGCTCAGACAGTACCTTTCTTCCCATAGACTTTCTGAGCAGGCAACTTTTCTCTGCCTGGTCATCTACAAGTTGTCCAGATACAACACTGGGCACTAACCAGAGAACTATTTTCAAAGTCTTGTCTTGAAAGGGACATTCACCTTAAAGGGTAAGCCTAGGAAATTCCCATCTCAGTGGGGGACTTTAGGGCACTTCCTTTCCTTTACTATTCCTTCTGTGGCAGATGCTGGGGGTTGGCTTATGGAAAACCTTCTTCCTATTGCCCTCTGCTATACAAGCCAGAAACAAACAGATTTATTTACCCAGAGTCCCTTGCTGGCTGGTTGGTCATGTGGCCTAGTTCTGGCCAATAAGCAGAAATTACTGGGTAAGCTTTCAGAAAGAACTTTTTAATTATTTTTTTGTTATTTTTTCTTTTTTTTTTTTTAAAGATTTTATTTATTTATTTGACAGATAGATCACAAGTAGGCAGAGAGGCAGGCAGGGAGAGAGAAGGGAGGAAGCAGGCTCCCTGCTGAGCAGAGAGCCCGATGCGGGGCTCGATCCCAGGACCCTGGGATCATGACCTGAGCCGAAGGCAGAGGCTTTAACCCACTGAGCCACCCAGGCGCCCCTGTTATTTTTTCTTTTTACAAAAAGATTTTGGGACGCCTCGGTGGCTCAGTGGGTTAAGCCTCTGCCTTCCACTCAGGTCATGATCCCAAGGTCCTAGGATCGAGCCCCGCATCAGGCTCTCTGCTCAGCGGGGAGCCTGCTTCCCCCTCCCCCTCTGCCTGCTTCTCTGCCTACTTGTGGACTCCCTTTCTCTCTGTCAAATAAATAAATAAAATCTTAAAAAAAAAAAAGGATTTTATTTTTAAGTACTCTCCCCAACATAGGCCTTGAACTTATAACCCTAAGGTCAAGAGTTGCATGCATGCTCTACTGGGTGAGCCAGCCAGGTGCCCCAATGGAAGAATTTTTTTTTTCTAAGTTGGCTCCTTGCCCAGTGTGGAGCCCAATGCGGGTTTGAACTCGTGATCCTGAGGTCAAAACCTGAGCTGAGATCAAGAGTCAGATGCTTAACCAACTGAGCCACCCACGGGCCCTGAGAGAAGAACTTTTTTAAAAGGACAGATTCACCTGGCACTTGTTTTTTCCTTTGTCCTTGCTCATGCCTGCTTTCTTCTTCTCGCCTTGAATCTGAATGTGTGAACTGGAAATGCAGCCGCCATCTTGTGATCACAGGGAGGAAAGCCACTTGCTAAGGATGCTAAATTGTAAAGAAAGGGCCTGGTTCTCTCATGGCTTAAGTTGGCCCTGCTTATGCCCTGACTTAACTGTTTGAGAGGCTACTGAGCCTTTCATTCTTCAGTGTTTTAGCTAGTTCCCCGCACTGTTTCTTATTTGCTACCAAACACATCCCTAACTGATTTGTTCATTGCCCTATCTCCCTGGCAACCAAAAATAGGGGCTTGAATATTTCTACCTTAGTTTTGAAAGATTGTAGATGTTTTCTACAGTCTGCTTGGTGTCAGGATGTACCTGGTTGGGAAGGTCTAGGTCTTACCATAAATGCATACTGAATCATATTTATTTAGACAATTGTACCCTACATTGCAGAGCCAGCTGCCTTTTGAAATGTCCCTAATTTAAGCCCTTGGGGCACTTATATTCTAGCATTAAACTTCGTGTTAAAACAGGTACAAAGTAGTCAGGGAGTGGCTCCTCCCTAAAGTCTAAACACAATAAAATTGATGCACATTAACTTTAAAAAGAATTATTGTTAAAAAAAAAAAAAAAAACAGAAAAGGAAAGATTGGAGAGAGGAAAAAAAGGCAAGAGTACAAAAACTAGTTTTGGGGGCGCCTGGGTGGCTCAGTGGTTTAAGCCGCTGCCTTTGGCTCAGGTCATGATCTCAGGGTCCTGGGATCAAGTCCCACATCGGGCTCTCTGCTCGGCAGGGAGCCTGCTTCCCTCTCACTCTCTCTGCCTGCCTCTCTGCTTACTTGTGATCTCTCTCTGTCAAATAAATAAATAAAATCTTTAAAAAAAAAAACTAGTTTTGGGTAGTATATCAGATTATCTTCCCTTTTGTAAGATCGAGATGAGTAGAAATATATTCTCCTGAGGGAAGTCTTTCCTTGAGGTAGGAAATTCCTCAGACATCTCCCTTGCTCCAAATATTACATCTTTTAGTTACAGGGAGGCATTTACAAAACAGATTTTCTAAGGCAATCACATTGCTCTGCAGTATAATTTCAAAAGTATTTCCTTACTGAAAACAAAATTTGCCCTTTTGTTTATAAGAATCTTCCCTTTGGAACACAGCCTCAGAGTTGTAAAGCAAAACTACATGTTTACCTTATCGTAGATTACTTTCTCTGATTCAGAAGTTTTGATCTTTGTGAAGTTGATCTTCAAAGAGCCAGATCAGCCACCTGGGTTCAGTGGTGTGCTCTGTGTGTTGTCTGTCTCACCGGCTGAACTGGAGAGATTGCAGTGAACTGTGTTTGTTGACTTAGCCGGATCGTTGCCTTGTGGGCAGAGGGAGAGGAGAGCAGCAGAGAATCTGGAAATAAGACCATCCACCTCTCACAGTGGAATTTGAGAGACCCACTTACCTAACCACCTCCTCCTCATTTGGGTACCTGACAGGGGCCACTGCTTTGGGAGAGTAGGTAAAGAACACGCCAAAGTGGAAAGTGGAAAGTCTTCCTTGGTTCCAAGGAGCAGAGAAATATTGAGCCCATCTGGGAAAGAGAATTTATCACAGATAGAAAACTGGAACCAGAGAGATCAGGGGTCGAGGCAGTGCGAGGGACTGGCTGATTCCTTTGTCTCTCCCACGGTATGGATCTTCTCCCTCTTGTGATCTTTCTGCCTTTCTGCTAAGCTATGTCTGGTCTGTTTTTCTCTATGTATTAATGGGCCAGTTCTTCAATCCAAATGCCAGGAAAGAGCTAGTCCAAATGACTTTGCTTAATCACATTGTCCTTTTGGGCAGTACTCTTGGCCCAAGGCACCTTCATGAGCCATTAGCTTGCTGATGGACAGGCTGCCTCAGGTTAGTGCCCACCTCTAGTCCCTTCAGCGATCACTGATGCACAGACATCAGCCTAATCTGACTTTCCTGATCTGAGGGGCTGCCGTCAGGGCAGTGTATGCTAGAAGGAAGTGTCAGATAACACAGTCTCTGGAACTTGCATTTATTTTATTTTATTTTTTTTAAAGATTTTATTTATTTATTTGACAGACAGAGATCACAAGTAGGCAGAGAGGCAGGCAGAGAGAGAAAGGGGGAAAGCAGGCTCCCTGCTGAGCAGAGAGCCTGATGCGGGGCTCGATCCTAGGACCCTGAGATCATGACCTGAACTGAAGCAGAAGCTTTAACCCACTGAGCCACCCAGGCACCCCTGGAACTTGCATTTAGACCAGATCCCAGTGCCATCACATGCCTACTTTGCTGGACCAGATTTGCACTCAGATTTCCTTTTCTGTAAATAGGGAATAAAAATGAAACCTATTTCACAGGATTGTGATGAAACTTGAGCAGGCCAACGTATAGGTGAAAGGGTTTGTTAAATTATTAAATATTATACTCATGACATTATTATCAGAAAGAGATAATCTCAAGCCATGGTGACCCATTTTGGCTTCATCTATAAAGAGAACAGTGACAGGAAGCATGTAAGGAGTGTTGGGGGTAGAGGTGGACAGGAATGTCCTGTGACCCTGATTTAAGAGGTATCCAGGGGTAGCTAGCCACAGTCCTGGTCCTCAAGGTCTAACAAGGCTCTCAGTGCTTGGGGTGTGTGTGTGTGTGTGTGTGTGTGTGTGTGTGTAAAATGATTGACAGAGAATAAGGAACCCCCTTTTTTAAAAAAGAATTTTAAAAACTTATTTATTTGAGAAAGAGAGAGAGCGCACAAGCAGGGGGAGCAGCAGTCAGGGAGAGAGGGAGAAGCAGGCTCCCTGCTAAGGGAGGTGGGGCTTGATTCCAGGACTCCCAGATCATGACCTGAGCCGAAGGCAACACTTAACCAAGTGAGCCACTCAGGTGCTCCTAGAGAACCTCTTCTATCTCTTCAGAGCCTCTCTTCCCCTTTACTGATGGTCCCTCTCCTTTTTTAGAAAGTATTTTATTTTTAAGTCATTTCTACACACAATGTGGGGCTCCAACCCACACCCCTAAGATCAGGAGTCGCACATTCCAATAACTGAGCTGGCCAGGCACCCCCTAATGGTCCCCTTTTTGCCACTAACCTCTCCAAATTTCTTTAAATACCAGGAATAAAGTAAACAGGAAATAAAAATATCAGAGCTGAAAAGAGAGAGGTGACAGTCAATAGGCAGAAGTCATACGATATTGGGTGTGAGTTCCCCAGAAGGGTTGGGAGGTTCAGACCATAGAACTGGGGAATTCTGGCTCCTAACCAAACATTCTGTAGATGCCAGTAAGTCTCAAGCCCTTTGTATGAAGAGTGGCCCTAACCTTGGCCAGAGCTGCATCTGGGCACCCCCGGAACTCCCTGATTCACAGCCGTGGTAGCTGAATGAAGGTGTGGTCCTGCCAAGTCCAGTGGCTTTACTTGCTGAGCTCACCAGATCCCTCCTTAAAGCACGGGAGGGAAGGTGGGGGTGGGGAGAACCGCCTGCCAAGATCCTTTAGCAGAGCTCCTCTCCTGGATTGGAAACCTTGGCCCTGTTCAAGTAGGCTCAGGTTGCACACATTCAGGCTGTCACATAAAAATGTACTGAAGCATATAGGAAAAATGCAAAATTTATTCATAAAAACAAAGCTTTCCAAAACACACTGCAAGCTGGAATGTCTTGGTCCAGCAGACTATCTACTGAGTTCTGCTGGCTGAGATGGGCCAGGGCCAGGCCTCATGGGGGAGGAAGATTAAATAGGGGAGCAGGAAAAGTAGAAGCAAAGTTTGGACATGTTCCTCTGAGAAGCATACAGGAAGGGCAAACAAGGGGAGATAGGGAAGTGAGGAAAGAGATGAATCATTCTCCTCTATATTTGGCTAATTCCCTCATTGGCATTGGCAGATCTGACTGCTGAATCGAAGTCCTGGGGTCCTTGTTTTCTTCTCCCGGGGCTTTCTGTTCTCTGTTAATTAGGACATTGGAGAAATTGTCATGATAATTATAGTGTCTAGACTTGGGAAACTATGGGAAGCAGTAAGTGAATATTTAATTGCAGAGTTGAGAAGACACATGTAGACAATAGTATTTTGAAAGTCTCTTCCGAGAACAATGCCGCACATAGCTGTATTTCTTGGGATTGCTCTGACGTTGCCTGTTATGTAAGGGGAATCTTGGATGTTTCGTCTGAGCACTTAGGGTTGTCAAAATTTTCATTTCCTCAAGAAGATTCCAAGGATCTGCAAAGAAAGCTGTGCTGTAGAGCTCTGATCTTTATCAGTTTTACCCTCAGAGAGTATCGTCATAAGGGGTGGTGGAGGCAGATGCTCTAGTTTGTTGCCCAGACTGGAAGATGTTGACTGATTCTCTTGGAAAGATAGGTCAAGTAATTAGGATGGGAACCTCCCACCTTGCTGCGTTTGGAAATCATACTTTCCCTTTCACCGAGTCAATGACACACTTTCTTCAGCTGGTTGGTGGAAGAATGGAACAGAATGTTTTCCTTCTCAACATAGTTAATCCATGCTTATTGTTATCTGGTTAGAAATCCCCATTATTCAGCATTTCCCCACTGGGAGAGGACAAAATGATTGGTGTTCCTAATGATGCCTGGAAGGTTCCTGGCCATCTCCAGCTGCATTTTATTTTTCCGGATGGAAATATCATTACTGTTTCTGCTGATTATGCATGTAAAACTGGCTTATTGTAAAGATTCAACATTGAAAAATGGGAAAGTGGAAAACCCCATTGTAAATGCCTCACCCATGGTTAATCCCCCAGGTAAACACTCTGTAGACTAGTATAGGTCCCTTGAGAATTTTCATGCATATAAATATACACATGTATATAGAATATATTTATGCAAATAAGATCATATTATGCATACTGTTGAGTAAACTGCCTTCTTATTTTATGTGTCATAAACAACTATATTAAACACGTAGAACTACTTCAATTTTTTTTTTTTTTTTTAGAGTGGGGAGGGAGGGGAATCCCAAGCAGTCTCCATGCCCAGCACGGAACCTGATGTAGGGCTTAATCTCACAACCCTGAGATCATGACCTGAACTGAAATCAAGAGTGGGACGGTAAACTGACTGAGCCACCCAGGCATCCCTTTAATCTTTTTAATGGTTTCACAGCATTAAGTAGAATAGATTCATCATCATTGATTTTTTTAAAGATTTTATTTATTTACGAGAGAGAGAGAGAGTGCTTAAAGGAAGAGAGAGAAGCAGACCCCCAGGGAGCCCTGTGTGGGACTCAATCCCAGGATCCTGGGATCATGACCTGAGCCCAAGGTAGACACTTAACACACTGAGCCACCCAGGCACCCCACCACCATAATTGATTTTACTCTGTATCTATTTGTGAATAGTTAGGTTGCTCCCTATTCATTGCTATTAGAACTAATTCTGCAATAGCATTTTAGCAGTTCTCGGATTAATTTTTTAAAAATATATATTTATTTATTTTAGAGAGAGAGAGCAAGCAGGAGGGACAGAGGGAGAGGGAGAGAGAACCTCAAATAGACTCTACACTGGACGTAGACCCTGACACAGGCCCGATTTCATGATGCTGAGATCACAACCTGAGCCTAAACCAGGAGTCAGATGCCTAACCAACTGTAGCACCCAGGTGCCCCTCTGATCATTTTTTAAAGATCAACTATATTGGGACGCCTGGGTGGCTCAGTGGATTAAGCTTCTGCCTTCAGCTTGGGTCATGATCTTGGGGTCCTGGGATTGAGCCCTGCATTGAGCTCTCTGCTCAGCGGGAAGCCTGCTTCCCCCCCTTCTCTCTGACTGCCTACTTTTGATCTCTTTTTTGTCAAATAAATAAATAAATAAATAAAATATTTTAAAAAATCAACTGTATTAGTGCTTTTTAAAGTTCACTTAATCGAAATATAATACAATGAATTTAATTTAATACAATGTTTAATTTAATTTTTAAATTAATACAACGAAGTTTAATACAATGAAGCAAACTCATTAGAAGTATTTAGTTCCATGAATTTTGACACAAGTATCCACCCATGTAACTCATACCACAGCTAAGGGATACAGTGTTTCCATCACCTCCACAATTTCCTCCTGCCCCCTTGAAGTCACCCCTCTCCTGGTCCCAGGCAACTATTGTTCTGCTTTCTGTTACTATAGAGTAGTTTACATTTTCTATAATTTCATGTAAGTGGAATTAGATAGTGTGTACTTCCTTGAGTCTGTCTTCTTCCACTTCACATAATGTTTTTGAAATTCATCCACATAGTTGCCTGCATCAGTGGTTCATGTTCATTTCTGAGTATTGCTGAGTCCTAGGCCATTGTGTGGGTATACCACCATTTATCTATTTAACTGCTGGTGAAAATGTGGATTCTATCCAGTTTGGGGCCATTATGAATAGAGTTGCTATGAACATACGTGTAGAAGTCTTTGTGTAGACATATATTTTTATTTCTGTTGCATATGAACTTTATAAGAAACCACCATACTGTTTTCCAAAGTAGTTTGCACCAGTGTACATTCCTACTAGCTGTGTGACCAAGTTCCAGCTACTCTACATTTTTTCAATATTTGATATGTTCGTCTTTTTAAGTAGAGTCATTGTATTGGCTGCACAATAGTATACCATTATCACTTTAATTTCTATTTTCCCAGTGATGAATGGCGTGGAGAATCTTTATTATTATTATTTTTTTATTTGACAGAGAGAAGTCACAACTAGGCAGAGATGCAGGCAGAGAGAGAGGAGGAAGCAGGCTCCCTGCCGAGCAGAGAGCCCGATGTGGGGCTCGATCCCAGGACCCTGAGATCATGACCTGAGCTGAAGACAGAGGTTTAACCCACTGAGCCACCCAGGTGCCCCCGTGGAGAATCTTTTCATAAGCTTTTGGCCATTTGTATTTCTTATTTTAGGAGGCACCTGTCAAAATATATTGTCCATGTTTTAAAAAATCAGATTGTCTTCTTATTACTGCATTATAAGAGTTCTTTATATTCTAGATACATCTCCTTTGTCAGATGTGTGCATTGCAAATATATTCTCCCAATCTGTGACTTGCTTTTTTTCTTTTCTTAATGGTATTTCCAAAGAGCAAAATATTGAAATTTTAATAAAGTCCATGAATTATTTTTTGAAATGTCAAAAAAAAAACGCACAAAAAAGAATGAGATTAAATAGTGGTTAGTGCAGATTTTGTACAAAGTGCATAAAATATTTCAATTCCTTGGTAATTGTCAACTGTGTGTTAATTAGAGTATTGGATTAAACAAAGCATCCCTTTTCTTTATTGCCTTGGCTAACAGAATTCGCTATACTTATGTGTCCTCATGCAGTGACTCTGAAAGTCATCTTAAGCCCCCCCCTTTTAAAGAAACTTAATTGGGAAATATAGAGAAAAAAGAATACATCAGATCTCTGCTGACCATTTATACCAGAATACCTTTTCCCTAAATGAGCACTCTATAAAAGTCTGTCAAGAGTTATAATGAAAGCCTATATCGAGTGCTTACTGCTATCAGGCAGTATGTGCTAAATGGATTCTTTCATTTAGTTCTTACAACAATGACCCTATGAATGGGTCACCATGGTTATTTCCACTTTTGTTGTTGTTGTTGTTGTTGTTTCCACTTAATAAAGAAACTTTTCAAGTTCACTGAACTGAACGGAGAGCTAGGATCTAAACTCCAGCTATAGATGTGTCTATATGCTTTATGTTTTTAACTGACTGAGCCACCCAGGCACCCCTATGCTTTATTTTTTTAAATGACTCATTTATTTCAGAGAGGGCGAGAGGGGCAGTGGAAGAGAGAGGCTTAAGCAGACTCTGCACTGAGCACAGAGCCTGACTCGGGGGTCGATCCCACAACCCTGATACCAGGAGCTGAGCTGAGACCAAGAGTCCAAAGCTTAACTACCATCCAGTGCCCCTGTGCCTGTGTGCTTTAATTACCACCCGCCCTTTACTCGTTCTGTGAGTTTTCTTTGCTGCATTGAAAGAGATGCATTACGTGTAGATTGTAACTTAGCAGTGTAATGCAATTGTTGTACTCTAAGATTATTTACTACCCAATCTGTATTCTGATTTCCCCCAGTATCCCAACATGTCCTCCAATATATTTTAACACCAATATTTGATCCCTATTAATAGCATGTTTGATGCTATTTATAGGCCAATAATAACCAGCCATTACCTCTCAACCATATATTTTTATTTTTAAATAGCATTTATAATGCCGCCTCCTCACCCTTATTTAGGCATTTGATTTTAAGGGTGAACCTTTTTGAGATTTTTGAATATTTCATTTCAACTGCAAAATGAATTTTTCAATGTAGAGACTTCATTTTTAAACTCACACTTGCCACTATTCTTAAGTAAAACATTCAAAGATTCTGGTATTGAACCTTCTGACTCTCTGACAAGGTAGGGGTCAAAGAGCAAGACTCTGGAAGGCTAGAGAGAAGTTGCTAAGGGAGATGAAGGCTGTCTCTCATAAATAAGAAATTTTGCTGAGTCACAGCTGTCCTTCTGCATTTTCAGAAAAAAATAATGCAAATTAGTGCAGCCATGTAGTGGTGAGGTCTCTGTGCCTCACAGAGCTAACTTCTGGGAAGGGGTGGTGTATATTCAGCATGGGGCTGGGAGGGGTGGAGAGCATGTTAGCGCCATGAGTGTTGATGATTGAATACGGCAGTTATTAGGCTCTGCAGTTACATATTCTAATGGTTGTCCTGGGGGGGGGAATGTCTAAGCAGAGTTGCAGAAGACAACTATAGGACATGCAGTAGTCCCTCTTCCTTGTTACTCTGTGCTTTAAAAATTAAATAAAGTCAAAAAAAAATTAAATAAAGTCAAGCATACCATGAACATTTTCCTTTCTCCTTTTCAGTTTCCTGAAGCAAAAAGCAACCCAGAAATTAAAGGATTTGGAAAAAATTCCTCTGTCTTACGTTAATTACTGAACTAAACATCACAAAATTATGACCTTTCTTCCCTTAATAATTTGTATCAGTGGGAATATTTAGGTCATAAAACAATTTGGGGAGAATGGTATTCTGTGCAAAGGACATCTACTACCTTCTGTAAGAGCATCATGCGTTTCCAGGTTTGGGGCACATATTTTGTCAAAAAACTAGAGCCAAACCTACCTCTCCCAGGCAGTTTTGGAGTAAGAGAGGGAGTACAGGAAGATGAGTGAGTTCCCAGAGTTAGTAATTTTGTCCACTGATCCCAGCCAGGCAAGTAGATCCCTGGAAAAAAACAGTACAGACCCCTTCCCAGCTACAGCTGTCTTATCCTCCTATTCCATCCTGCCCTTGTCTCCATACCTCTTTTTAGAGTTCCTGCAAGGATGTGGTTGGAGGGGAGGAAATTGTAGAGAAGTGAGTGGAAAAGAGCTCTTCAACACTCAGCATGAGGTGTGGGTCAGAAAGCTCCTTGGGTTGACCTTACCCATTTTCTAGTCTTCTTGCTTCCACTTGTTGATTGAGTGACCTTAGAGAAGTACCCCCTTGTCCTCATCTGAAAAGTCAAAGGTTGGGATTAGAGCTAGATGATCTTCAAATGCCTTTTAAGACCTGACAACTGGGACTCTCTTCTGTAATTCTTGGTACAACTTGAACTTTCTTCATCCAAGACAATGCAAAGCAGCTTGTGCTTTTTGTAGGGATCTGTTTTAAAAGATCCAGGCACCTTCCTTTTAAAACAACTCACTTTTCTACACTCATAGATTTCTTTAAAAACAAATATGGGGACTGATTGGTCAGAATAATGTGCTTCTAGAAATATCTGATGGTAGGAAGGTCATTGATTCATCAAATGCATTCTTGCTTTCTCCTTAAGGACTACATATTGGCCAGAGCATGACTCCATATATTTTTCCTTCCTTCCCTCCTTCCTTTCTTTTTAACAGGATTTAATCCACTTTCTTTTTCTTTTCTTCTCTCTCTCTCTCTTTTTTTTTTTAGGTTTATTTATTAGAGAGGGAGAGAGAGATCACAAGCAGGGGAGAGGGATAGATGAACAAGCAGATTCCCCGCTGAGTAGGGAGCCCGATGCGGGGTTCAATCCCAGGGTCCTGGAATCCTGACCTGAGCCGAAGGCAGATGCTTAACTGACTGAGCCACCCACACACCCCACCTTATTTTTCCTGTATAAAACTGTGGTGGTCACAGTGGGAGCCAGGGTCCTCTGCACCGAGACTCTGGTGTGGTTCTCTACAAGATGGTATGTGAATTCCTGATAGGGAGACTTGGTGCACACGGTCTCTTTCCAGAGGTCAAGGGTGAGATAGCTGTAGGTCTTGGAAATGGCATCAAAATGACCTCGGCCAAGTTGCCCAGGGTGGCCAAGTAGCCCCCAGCTGGGGTGTAGCAGTTGTCACTACTGGCCATTGTCAGAAGCTTCTTGGTCACAGGGGCTGAGACAACCCCTCTGGGAGCAGGGATAACGTCCACGAGCACAGAGCCACAGCAGCAGGTCACCTTGTATGGGACAGCATGAGCCTTGCCAACCTTGTTCCCCCCATGTGTGGGACAGTGTTGACCTTGTTCCCCCAGTCTCATTGCATGGAGGTGACAGATGGTCCCACGGATGGCAGTGGCTACCTGCTCAGAGAACTTAACATCCCGAGGTATCTATTGTGATCTCCAATGGCAACAAATGCCTTGAACCCAGTCTGCTGGCCCACACAAGGCTGCTTCCACACAGGCATCATCTTCAAAACCCCATCCTCGAGGGATCCCCTCAGGAAAAAAGTCAGTGATCTTAGATTCCTTGATGAGGAAGAAGAAGAGGTAGATCTCCTCTAGGAACTTGATCTTCATGTCCTTGACTAGGTGGTCCAGCTCAGTGACAGTGATCCTCTCCTTGTCCTCAGTCTTGACTTTTCCAGCTCTATAGCCCTGGCCTCGTCACCCCACCCGCACCCCTGCAACACCAGTGGTGTTTTCTCTGCGAAGAAGCTACTTTCCTTTCTTTAAGACTGATCTCAGCTAACTTACTCTTCATCAGGACTGCAGATGGAACTGTACAAGAGGTGAAGTAAGCTTCTCTTTCAAGACAGGAGCGTGAGTTTATGTGCATTACCTCCCTGCTAAGACTCCCCTGGAATAAAAATAAACAGGTATGGAGAAAAGTGTGTGAGGGGAAAGGATAGAAGCCAATGGAGTGGAGATTTAAAAAAAAAAAAAAAAAGTCTGAAAGATAAAAAGTGAAAGGGGAGGATTATGGTCGGATTAGGCAAAAAGTACCACAGGCTAGAATATACAAGGTAAAATGGCAATTAGAAACTTGAGAAAAAGCAAATTCTAAACAATGAAGTCACAGGCCACACATGAAGCAAACTACATCTAAGCATGAATATAAGCAGTTAACAGAGTGTAAGAAAAGGCAATCCATTTGACCTTGATGCTAGAAATAGCCTAATTTGAGAGACCCAGGGGTTATAACACTGGGTTCATGGAAAATGTCATCCTAGTATATTAATATTGAACAATGTTCCCATTGATCATAAAATATATACAGCATATTGGCTTGTTTCCATTATTTTATATTTTAATAAATTTTATTTTTAAAAACAGTTTTAGATTTACAGAAAGATGTAAAGCTAGCAGAGAGTTCCCCTATTATTAACATCTTAAAGATTATTTATTTATTTATTTATTTATTTATTTATTTGACAGAGATCACAAGTAGGCAGAGAAGCAGGAAGGCGGGGGGCAGGAAGCAGGCTCCCTGCCGAGCAGAGAGCCCGATGCAGGGCTTGATCCCAGGACCTCGAGATCATGAGCTGAGCCGAAGGCAGAGGTTCAACTCCCTGAGCCACCCAGGCGCCCCTATTATTGGTATCTTATGTAACTATTATCCATTTGTTCTAATTAATGAGTGAATATTGATACATTGTCATTTACTAAAGTTCATGTTTATCAGATTTCCTTAGTTTTTCCCCAGTGTCTTTCTATTCCTGTTACATTTAGTCATCCTGTCTCTTCAGGCTCCATTTGGCTATAATAGTTTTTCAGGCTGTCCTTGTTTCTGATGACCTTGATAGGCTGAGGAGTACTGGCCAGGTATTCTGTAGAATGTCCCTCATTTGGAGTTTGTCTAATGTTTTCCTTATGATTAGATTGGGGTTGTGGGTTTTGCAGGGAACACCACAAAGGTCAGCCATTTTTGTCACATCAAACCAAGAGCACACACTAACAACATGACTTATTGACTCAGCACTCTTTTTGACCTTGATAACCTGACTGAGGCAGTGTTTGCCAGGTATTTCCAGTGTAAAGTTACCTGCTCCCCATTCACACTGTACTCTTTGGAAGAAAGTATATAGGCTTTTAACTTCTTCTTTTTTTTTTTTTTTTAAGATGTTATTTATTTATCTGACAGAGAGAGAGAGCACAAGCAGGAGGAGCAGCAGGCCTCCCCGCTGAGCAAGGAACCCAATGCGGGACTCAATCCCAGGACCCTCAGATCATGACCTGAGCTGAAGACAGACACTTAGTTGACTGAGCCACCAAGGCACCCCTAGACTTTTAACGTCTAAAGTCAACCTGTAGACAAAGTAAAGAAGAATATTTTGTGGTTGCAGTACAGAAGGTAAATATGAACAGTTTTGCTGGTGGTAAAGTGGTACTGACAACAATGAGAAGCAGAGGAGAGTGGAGCCATGGGGAGGGGGGCCAATACCTTCCTTTCATAGAAGAGGAAATGCACAGATACTCTATTAAAAGAGATAGGAATTTGAGTCCTCATTTAAAAACATGAAATTTTAGTTCTAATAGAGGAAACAAAAAGCTATTATTGCTATTGAAATTTGGAAGAGAAGGATGGTGTGAGATACATGCTTATTTTCAAACTGTGGAATCAATTGATATTCACTAAAGTTGGTAATGTAAGAAGAGAGGTAATAGTACAGTGGAAGGAAACGCCACATGATCTCACCCCAGATGACACCCGAGTTTTCACCTGTAGAGGGGACCCGAGCTAAGCAAGGAAAAGAGGAAAGGCTGTTGCTTTTCATTGGAAGTTCATTTATACTGTTGCATGTGTTACCATGTGCACAAATCGTTTGCTTTAAAACCAGAGATGATGTGTAGGGGGGTGCCGGGACTTGTACTAGATCTTCTAATATGACCCCTTTTGCTAACCCACCTTCGGTCATCCAAACCAAGCAGCTATTCACAGAAACCATGCTACTATGGTTTTGTTTTGGCAGGAAGCTTACTTCTGAGAAAGTAAAGGGGTAATCTTCTTGGGTCTTTGATTTGTAGGAAAGACATTACCGTAAACAACAACAACAACAAAAGCAAAACAAAGCAAAAAACCTTTTGTTTCCCTTGAAATAAAGATTCGGAAGATTTCAGTTGCAAAAAAGAAATTGGCTTTTTTTTTTTAATTTTTTTTAAACATTTTTTTAAAGATTTTTTTTATTTATTTATTTGACAGAGAGAGAGATCACAAGTAGGCAGAGAGGCAGGCAGAGAGAGAGAGGAGGAAGCAGGCTCCCCGCGGAGCAGAGAGCCGGATGTGGGGCTCGATGTGGGGCTCGATCCCAGGACCCTGAGATCATGACCCGAGCCGAAGGCAGCGGCTTAATCCACTGAGCCACCCAGGTGCCCCAGAAATTGGCTTTAAGATGCATCAACTGTCTCTGGTTGAAAAGTATTGGCAGTCAGTGAAAATCCTCTGTGTTTCCTGTGTTTAGCATTTATACAACATGTTTTGGTTTAAAAGCCCTTTACTGTCATTAGTTAATTACCTCCCAAGGGCTGCAGGGTAGTTATAGGGAATACTGGAACCAAGCCAGCTTTTAGAGCTCTGAGAGGTACAAGTGTCTGTACCAGCCCAATTCAGATGTAGTTGTTACACCATTTCCCACACATGGATCGATTGGTTAATATGTGGCTATTCAATCTCTAAAGTTCCATTTCTAAACTTGACATCTTCTCAATAAGTACAAGTTACTGAAACAGAAGAGAACTTACTCCAATAGCATCTCTTGTATCTTGAAAATCAACAGTGGTAATGGTTTTAGGTTTATCATTAAATAAGAATCTCCAAAGTGAAGCCTAAATACTGGTACTTATTAAAAGTGCCCTGGATGACTCTAGAGTAGAGCCAGGCTTGAGAACCACTGACTTAAATGGCCAATCAAAGTACCTTCCCTTATCCCCCAAAATAATTTTATCTACAAGGAAAATGAAATACAACATTTGGCTAAGGAGAACTAATTGAAATAGATGTTACAATCTTGTATTATATCAAATACATATTTTACATTATAAAAGTGCTAAAGGGGAACCCAGGTGACTCAGTTGGTAAGTGTCCGACTCTTGGTTTTGGCTCAGGTTGTGATCTCAGGGTTATGAGATCAAGCCACACTTTGTGCTCTATGCTCAGTGCAGAGTCTGTTTAGAATCTCTCTCCCTCTCTCTCTGCCCCTCCGCCTCCCCCTCAATAAATAAATAAATAAATAAATGATTTTTTTAAAAAGTGCTAAAGAAATTTGGAGAATATAGAAGAGTAAGTATGTAAAAATTGAACACGAGAGAATCACTGTTCATGTTTTACCATTTTTCTTTCTGTTTTATCTCTATGCTTTGTCTTTTAAAAAATTATTGGCATTGCTGGGGCACCTGGATGGCTCAGTGGGTTAAACCTCTTCCTTTGGCTCAGGTTGTGATCTCGGGGTCCTGGGATCAAGCCCCACATCGGGCTGTTTGGCAGGGAGCCTGCTCCCCCCTCGCCCCCCACCTACTTGTGATCTCTGTCAAATAAATAAATAAATAAATAAAATCTTAAAAAATTAAAAAAATTTATTGGCATTACTGTTATCAGATTCCATAAACAATTTTACATCTTGTTTTTCAAGTTTGCCATTATAATAAGCATTTTCCACTGTTCTGTGCTTTAAAAGATCATCTCTAAAGACAAAAATCTACCAAAATGAGGCAAACAGGGGACTTTATATCCACAGTTGACCCCAAATAGAAATTCGGGTACTTTCAAAGAGGCTCCCAGGAATATTCTCTACCCCATGTCCCTTTAGAACGCTTCAGACCAGCAGGAACTAGATAGAGAGACACGTGCTCCGTTTCTGTTATCAAACCTTGACTATATTTGGTGTGTGATGCCCTCTACTGGGTGTCCTGGGACTGTGCCCTTTTTCTGTTGATAAACTGTTGGCTAAGGAAGGGGTTAGATTGTATGTGTACATGTCTGAATTTCGTTTGTTTTTATTTTTTATTTATATTTGTTTCCCTAATATAGAATTGAAGTTATTTAAATACAGGAGCTGACTGCGGATCTGTTTCCTTCTTATTCATCCAACAACATTTTAAAGTCTACCATGTGCCAGGTATGGTGCTAGCACAAAGATGAGATCTTCACCTTCAGGTGGCTCATTATCTAGTGGGAGTGTCACAGTCAGGTGGGATAACCTAGTTACTGAGTCCTGGACAGTCCAATGGGAGAACTTGACTCCATGTAGATCCTGGCTCTCCTCTCTCTTCAATGAAGCAAGCAGCTTTGGGAGAGACACATGTAGCAGAACCAGGAAGAAAGGGGACACCTTCCTAGCAGGGCAGATCCATCAAATCAATTCTGGCAATCAGTGGGGTTGACAGATGTCACAGACAGCTTGCTTTACATTTACTCAGAAGATTAAAATTTATGGTGGGCCAAACACATTAAGAAGATAAAATGAGTGACAATAACTCGGACATTTAATTGAGCCCCTAGAAGGGAATAAACCTAATTTTCATAGAAATGTATATTTTATATAATACATACCTAAGGAAAAAAGGTAACGCTTACATTTTGAAGGTTTTTTTTTTTTTAAGATTTTATTTATTTATTTGACAGACAGAGATCACAAGTAGGCAGAGAGGCAGGTAGAGAGAGAGGAGGAAGCAGGCTCCCCACTGAGCAGAGAACTCGATCTGACCTGAGCTGAAGGCAAAGGCTTTAACTCACTGAGCCACCCAGGTGCCCCTGTAGTTTATTTTTAATGGAGGGAAAGAGAGAGGTGGGGAAAGGAGTAGAGGGAGAGGGAAAGAATCTTAAGCAGGCTCTATGCCCAAAGTGGAGCCCAATATGGGGCTTGATCTCATGATGCTGAGATCATGACCTCAGCCTAAATCAAGAGTGGGTCTCTTAACCAACTGAGCCACCAGTAACCCCAAACTGCTACATTTTGAAAGCAATTTTGCTTTTGGAATTTTACTTTGCTTTTGTGGGGAAGAAAATGCATATGAAACTGAGTTCTTCTAATCCGAGGAAGGCCTAAAGCACAGGACAAAGTGGGGAATCTCTACAGCAGTCATGATCCCTTCTTTGCTACATATTCTCTTTGACTGCATTAGGTACTGTTATGCAAGATGATCTGTAGATTGGCAAAATCTCTCTTCTTTTTTACCTGAGCACCTTGATGATGACATTGGGTCTACAAGGTTGGCTCCATATGACAATAGACCTAAGCATGACTGTATAATATTTGTCAGGAATATAGAACCAAGAATTGCTCATTGCACAGTCTTGGACAAGTAACTTAATTTTTCTCTTTAACTTCCCTCATTTGGAAAGGATCTAATCTGCTTATTGTAAGGAGGAGAACTAAGGCATGTAAAAGCTTCCATCAAAATATTTGGCACAGAATAGCTGCTCAGCAGAACATGATCGAGATGCAAGTGTGGGCTCTGGAGCCAGGCTGCTTGCATTTGAATCTTGGCTCTACTCTCTGTTTCAGTGGTGTGACCTTGGGCAAGTAACTTTACCTTTCTGGGTCTCAGTTTCCTTATCAGTAAAGTGGGTGACAGTACTACCTATATTTTGGGTAGATAAAATGAGTTAACACATGTAAAGTGCTTTGAAACATTTATTAATATCTAGGGTTTAATAAAAGCTAATTATTATTTTAATTGCTATTCCTTTTAGCTTTGAGAGACACCTGCATCTTTTCGAAGTTGCATATTAAAATCAGAGACATCATCTTGTCCTATGTATAAAACACGACCATTCAGTGCTGTCAACACCAGCTGTTTTCAGCAGCTTTCTATTGCCATGGGCTCTGTAACCAGCTCTCCTTTGATAAGTCCCACAGTAGGAATTACTTTGTTTATGTTAAGTTTGACTGCTTTACTTTAAGATAGTCATTTTTAGTTCTTGACCTCCCTGAGTATTTATGAATTCCCTAAAAGAACATGAGGAGGAAGAAAGAGTTATTGGGAGCAAATCAGGAAAGCACTGTGAAATTAGGACTCCCCTTTGTGACTCTATAGTCACTTACACTCCAAAATCATAAAATCATAGGATGCTGTGCTTTTTTTTTTTTTTTTTTTTTTTTGTAGATGAAGCTCTGGGCATTTAATTTCAGTCTCATTAGGTATTTTCTTCAGTGGTGATTTTGTTGTCTCTCCTTAACACACAGTGCCAATGTGCTACCTATAGGCCACCTAAAAAAGGTACAAAGGAGGGTCTCTGAAGAATCTGAATAAAGAGTTAGACAGGGTTATAACTAACTCACTACAAGAATCCAACTATGCTAATCGCTATTAAGGTGACATGGAGGGAAGGGGCTTCTAACTTAGAGCTTAGGGAGAGGTTTAAAAAGAGGTCCGGTGATTATTGAACCTTGAAGAATGGCAGAGGAGGAGAGGGACCACAATAGAAGCGGAGAGAACAAGGTGAGCAGGGGCTCGTGAAAATGCATGGCTTGTCTGGGGAGCAGCAGATGGTTCTGTGTTGCTGGAGCAGAAGGTGTGTGCATGGGGGCTTAGGAGATGAGCAACAGAGGCCCCTGGTTCCTCAGGGGGTCCACTCACCCAGTTCTTCTCAGGTTCTAGGGATGGAGATGGTGGGGCTTCTCTGACAGCTCCCTCAGGATCAGGTCTTAGGGGTAGCCCTCCATTGCCTCCTTCTCCCTGAGGGCTTCTCTTGACCTCACACCACATATCCTTTTAACCTCTGCACTTAAAAACAAAAGAACAAAAAACATAGTCTCTTCTCTTTTCCAATAGGCTTTGCTGGTCTGGTGTTGACTAACCTGCTGCCTATTGTGAAATGAATGGAAGATGTAAGGGCCTAAGACTTTGTGCAAAACACTGGCCCCTCAGGATAAAAATCTAAGCCTAAGCAAGTGGGAACAGGCCCAGGAGCCTGGCTAGTTTCTGGGGAATAAGAGAGATAACAACGAAAGAAGAAAATGATGTTTGGCATATGGTCGGTGCTCAATCCATATTTGTTCGACGCAGAAATTAAGGGATGACTTGATGGACTGTCAGGTATTGCAAGGTTTCTCAGGTCTTGTGGGGTAACTCAAGTATTGCCCCCTCTGTCAAAAACTTCCTATTTGGGAAAGAGGAAGGATGGGGAGAAGATATCTGTGTATTCTGGCTCTCCAAGCATTTGTTCTGAGGCCAGATTTCTTCTGGAGTGAGGAGTTCCTTGACCAGTAGTTTTCTCTTTCAGAAAAGAAAGAAGTGTGTGTGTGTGTGTGTGTGTGTGTGCATGCATGCACATGCAAATAATACACAAATGCAAATAGTGACCCAATTATTTATTCCTTACACTCATGACAAGACCCAAATACCACAGGTTAGAAACCATCCCTTTGCCATGATGCCCCCCCCCCCCAAAAGTAAAAAATGTCAAGAGTGCTCACTTGGACTTGATAAACGTATGTGCTCAGCACTTAGGATACAAAGAAGACTTGGTTCTAAGCTCAAAGGGCTTTTAATGTGGATAGACATAAAGCCAAACAGAGTATTTAATGCAAGGGAGATAGTGTTCTATCAGTGCTTAGCTCAGGGCCTTGCTACTGCGAGTACGGTTGGACCAGCAGCAGAAGCAGCAGCAGCAGCAGCAGCTCCTGGGAAACCTGTGAGAAATGCAGACTCTTTGGCTCCAACCCAGACTGACTGAATGTGAATCTGAGTTTTAATGAGATTGCTAGGTGAATCATTTAAGTACTGGCCTAGTGTGTGGGGATGGGATGTGGGAGCATTTCTTAGAGGAAGTAAATCCTGAGCTATGTTTTGAGAATGAGTAGGATTCACTGAGTGGTATAACAAGCAGCTAGAAAAGCATAAGTAAAAGTTTAGGGGCATGAAGAAGCATAGGGATGTTTGGGGACTTAAAATTGCTCACCAAAAAAGAGACAGTACGGGAGAGGACGAGGGAGAAATGGAGGAAGATGGCAGCTTAGGCAGTGATCCTGCTGCATGTGCTCTAGGTTTTGGAGCTTGGCCTTGGCCTAATCCATAATAAAGACCCATGATGACATGTTCAGATTTGTGTTTAGAACACTGCAGCCCTGAGAAGCCTGAGAAGGTCAAGGCCAATGGGCAGAGAAATGATTTAGGAAGCTACAGCAATAGTGTGGGAGGGAGAGAATGAGAGTTGTGTAGGTACCGTGGGTAGTGCTGTGGGAATGGAGAGAAGGGAACAAGTTTAAGAAAATTTTAAGAGGTAATAGGCAGATGAAAGACTTTAGTGTGGATGGGGGAGGGAGGATGGGAGAAGCCTGCGTCTTGACGAGATGAATCGTGCAGGCTTCCGGCTAGGATTAGTGGGTGGTTGCTCATGACACCACTAAAAGAGATGAAAGAATACAGGAGGATGAACAGGTTTGAGAAGGAAAATTATGAGTTCAGTTTTCAACATGTTCAGCTCAGGTGAATAGAAAACATGTAAAGGAGGGAGGGGGGAAAATAAAGAAGAGAATAAGGGTGGAGAACTGGGTGAATCAATCGGGGTGGAGAAGGAAAGTGATGAGGAAGAAACAATGCCCTGTGAAGATTTGGGGCTATAGTAATGCACATAATGTATCTGCAAATTTTTTTCTCCAGGCCTATTTCCACAGGCTGCTGTTATGGAACTTGGTTCCAGCAACTGATTGGACCCTAAGGAAGAGAAATGGTTTTGATTCATGGTTTCCCATCTTGTGATCAACCCATTGTTGACACTATTTGCTCTACTACAAAAGAAAAGAAAGAAAGAA
Source organism: Meles meles (assembly GCF_922984935.1). Lineage (NCBI taxonomy): Eukaryota > Metazoa > Chordata > Mammalia > Carnivora > Mustelidae > Meles > Meles meles. Next base: position 140,132,842 of record NC_060066.1, on the reverse strand, counting down.
AGGAAGGAAGGAAGGAAGGAAGGAAGGAAGAAAGAAAAAGAAAGAAAGAAAAAGAAAAGAAAAGAAAAGAAAAGAAAAAGGGGCACCTGGGTGGTTGGGTCGTTGGGCATCTGCCTGGGATAGAGCCCGCATCCAACTCCCTCTTCAATGGGAGATCTGCTTCTCCCTCTCCCACTCCCCCGCTTGTGTTCCTCCTCCAGCTGTCTGTCTGTCAAATAAATAAAGTCTTTAAAAAAAAAAAAAAGAAAGAAAGAAAAGAAAAGAAAGAAAAAAAGTTAACCTGAAGTTAAGCTGCTGCAGGGTCAAACGAACAATTGGTGTTTGTTTTTTTTTTTTTTTCCCCATATTGCCCTGTGGGGTGAATAATTTTGCTCACTTCCCCAACACTACTTCCAAAGTGGCAGTAACACAATACCAGTATGTGTGAGGGTTTGTGCATGGTCATTCTTCAAGTTCTGGGCGACTTCTGTCACAAATCTTCCCTGTCTTTGAAATTTTACAGCCCCCTTTTATTTTGCACCTTAAAATTCAGAAACTGGTAATAACTTGTCTTGGTTCATTCCCGTAATTATTTCCTATTCAGCAATCTATTCTCCTCGGCTCACACAGTTGTAAAAATCATCCGGGACTTATGTATTTCCACAGCAAAAAAAACCCGTTAAGTACTTTAACATTTTCTGTACAGTCGTCACCAGCCAATAAAAAGCAAAAGGTCGGCACGTGGCTTATTAGTTTGGGCAGGAGGAAGGTATTCTGATCCAATCCTTTCGCTCTTGCCAGGATCAAATATGGCGGGCTGCAGCCAGAATTTCCCGAACATCCAGTTCGCTTTCCCGTGACCCTAGTCAGTCTTCGGCGTTCCTCTTTCCACCTTCCTTCCTCCTCCGACGCTCGGAGAGGGTCAGCACCCGGGAGCGTGACAGCCGACTTGCTTCCCGCCCCCACCCAAGAGTCCGCCCACCAGCCCGCGCCAACCAATCGCAGGCCGCGCTGCTGCCGCTGGCAGCGCCGGCCGGCCCCGCCCCTCGGCCTCACTGTGGCCTGCGGCTCCCGGGCCGGTAGCGCCGCTTTCGCTCGCGCGGACTGGTGGTGTGGAACCGCGCTTCCCGAGTGTTCACCGCCTGCCACAGCTCTGCCCAGCGCCGCCGAGCCCGTGAGCCCCGAGCCTCCGCCATGGACTTCGAGGACGGTAAGCAGAGCTTCTGGCTGGTCGCCGCGGCGGGCGGGAGGCGGGGTGGCCGCCCCGGGGGTCTGTTTACGGCCTCAAGATGGCCGTGTGGGCTTTGTTCTGCGGGCCCGGAGGCCGCCCGCCCGTCGCGGGCCCAGTGCCCGGAATCGTCCTGTGTGGGGACCCGCGCGCCCTGTCGCGCCGGCCCGGCGCCCGCCGCCGCCGGGGACCTGGGAGTTCCGTGCCGGCCTCGGTGCGGGAAAGGGCGCGCCCAGAGCGCCACGGCCTCCGGACTGGGGCCCGGACTCGCGCCCCGGACTGGCCCCGGCCGCGGTGCGTGGAAATTGCCCCGGCGCCTCCAACTCCCCGGTGTCGGGCAGAGGGGAGAGTGGGGCCTTCCCCGCCTCGTCTCGCGTCCGCCCCATGGGGCGGCGACCCAGCTCGTCCGTTTCGTAAATCCTCTACCCGGTGGCTTCTTAGCAATTTTCAGAGGCCCGATCACAGTGAGGTTTCTTGGCTTCGTTTAAGCTGAGTTTAAAGGGCGTCTGTAAGTGACAAGTACGGGTAGCTATCTCTACAGAATGGAAATAAGCTGTTACCCGTTAACAAGCTAGGATGTTTATCCACCAGAATTATCTGGTCGTTAATCCCTAATCTGAAATACTTCTGTGAACCAGAGCATTTTTCTTCTGGATTGTGTGGATGGGACTTAAGTTAGTCAGAATTTTGGCACAGCATCACGTGCCGTTCAAATTCAGTTCTGTGCCCAGCCGCCTGGGTTGTATTTCGGCAATGCCTTTCAGTCGTCTCTCACGCTAGTTCTATAAACCATTTTCACGGGCTCACAAAGTAAAATTAATTTGGTCTTCACCTTGTCTTCGAATCTTGCCTAACTTTTATAGGAATCGGTGTCAAAATGCGTCCCTAATGACAGCATTAGGGAGAGGGAAGAAGGGTTTGAATGGTTAAACTGGACTTAATCCTGAGTAGCCAGACGTTTCTAATAAAACAGATCGACTAACTAGTTGTAAGTCACATACCAGCCAAAACCCCATCTTCTTTAACATTGTAAGTAGTGTGATCTCAGCATGTGAGTCTGACTAGATGATCTTTTGATCTTTGATTTGATTTCATGCCACAAAGTATTAAAGCTGCCAAATCTAAGTACGTGAAAGGATACTAGAATAACCCTTTTCTGAATCCTTTTAAATTACTTTCAAATAGGAAGTTCAGCTCTTAAGAGTGGCACACTGGGGCGCACCTGGGTGGCTCAGTGGTTTAAAGCTTCTGCCTTCAGCTCAGGTCATGATCTCAGGGTTCTGGGATCAAGCCCCGCATGGGGCTCTCTGCTCAGCGGGGAGCCTGCTTCCTCCTATCTCTTTGCCTGCCTCTTTGCCTACTTGTGATCTCTGTCTGTCACATAAATAAATAAAATCTTAAAAAAAAAAAGAGTAGCACACTGATGTTTTTGTTTGTTTTGGTTGGACTGAGTGATTTTAATATAGATACCTTTAAACTATGAATATTTGAGTGCCAAAGCCAGAAATGAAACTTAAAAAAAAATGCATTATTGTGTTTTCATGCCAAGGTTTAATGACACCCAAGGTACAGCAGCAGTCCCTAGTTGGGGGGAGGGAACAATAGGCGTGGTGTCTCCCCGCCCCCACCCCACCCCCACCCCCACCCCCGCTGAAGAATCCGTTTTCTGTAGAGAATTGAAAAACAATAAAACTTAGTATGTTTGCTTTTATTGTCACCATGTGCCTACAATTCCAAACAGTGTCAGTAATAAAATTATAAACAGTGTCAGTGAGAAAATACTCCCCCTCTCTCTTGCTTCCTTTTCGCTTATCCTGCTATATTTGGGAGTGGAATTTGGCTAACAATATATCTGAATCTAATCCTATGTAGTGTAGCTGGATTCTGTTGTATCCGAGTGATCACTATATTAATTTCCTTTCTTTTAGTATTTATTGGTAAATTAAAGGATTTAACAGTTATCAAGTCAGTTTTGACGGAAGTTGCCAATATGGTTTTTGGTGATGCCACATCCTGGATAGATAGGCACAGATGTACATATATGCATATGCATTCTGCAATAAGATCTTGAAAACCTTAGAGAGCAAATAGGTAAAAGAAATATATTAACTTTGAAAAATTATACGTTACATAGAATCAGTTCTCAGGTGGCCCTTTTTGCAATGGTTGATACATAATTTAATCTATCTGGCTTCCCTTTGTTACCCTGTATATATCAGTACTGGATTCCTCTTTTGGCAGTTATTATATATTAGGTTTTATAAGCTAATTTTTGCATTATTGTAATTTGGATGATAAACCTGCCTCTTGGGGAGATAGTGAAGAGGAAAAGATCTATGTTTTCCCATATAAAATATTTGTAATTATTTGTACCCCATTTTTACAGACAAGTGAGTTAATGACATTTTTAAAAATTGTGTTTGATTTGAATAGATGAGTATGTAATTTCAAATTTTTGCCAATTTTGTACTAATTCCTTTCTGTTAAATGTGTCTTCATAGATTACACACACTCTGCTTGCAGAAATACTTATCAGGGCTTTAATGGTGAGTATCCTCTTTCGTTTGTTCTTAAATATGTTAAGGGAATGCATTTCAGTTTTTCTCTACACACACATAAAGTAACAATATAAAAAGCCAGTTCTGCCTTGTTTCAGTCATTGTGTTGTCTCTTGATGTATCACTGCTCTGTGTTAATGTTGTCATACTATGTATAGTATTTGAATTAGGGAATTTGGGATCAGAAAAAGGACTATTCAGATTAGTTTGACTCTTTGTTTTATTTGAATTATGATTTCTTTAATTTATTCCAAAAGGCCTTTACGACATTCCGAATGATGAGTTAAAAGAAACTAGCTGAGTTATTTTTGCCGAAGGAGAGGCTTTGGTATTGAATAATGTAGATTAAGTGGATTATTGGCTTGGTTTTAAATTCCTTCTAATGTAATGCATTTTGACCTTGTTTTTGAGGTCATTTGCTTTAATGTGTCAAAATGTGTTAGTATATAAAGAGCTGTCTAGAGGAGCACATAAAGAAGCCTGATTATTTATTGACTTGAGCGTGACGTTAGAATTGTGACTACAGAACTAGATAAAATCAGAAGAGGTATGCAGAATACAATTGGATGTTATTTTGATAGTTATTAAAGTTAAGACTCTGCCAAGCAGGATGATAACATAAAAGAATGTGAAACAATTCAGTGAGGTTAAAAGAGGACCCGAGAGAGGAAGTAAATATGCTGATTGACAGAAAATGGAAAATTCAACTGTTGTACAGAATATAATATATTCATAAAATAAAACTGAAGCAAATGTATTCCTAAATAAAGCTCTGCCATTTTGTGAAAATAATTACTCTCCAATTAATTTCTTTGTATCATCTCTAAGAGTTTAGAGAAACTTTGTACTTGATGTGAGCTAGAAAGGCTCAAGATATGGGAAGGGGTCGGAATATATTGAATGCTGGAGAATATAGTTTTGTTTTGCTTTATTTTTTAACTTTTATTTTTAAGTAATCTCTACATCCAGCATGGGGCTGGAACCTACAGCCCCAAGATCAGGAGTTACACCCTCTACCGACTGAACCCGTCAGGCCCCCCTGAAGAATATAGTTTCTTTGTTTGTTTTTTGTTTTTTTAAAGATTTTATTTATTCATTTGAGAGAGAGAGAGAGTGTATGCACAAGTGGGGGGAGAGGTAAAAAGAGAGGGAGAAGCAGACTCCCGACTGAGTTGGGAACCCAGTGGATTGGTGGGGGGGGGTCTCCATCCCAGGACCCAGAGATCAGGACTCAAGTTGAAGGCAGACACTTAGCCGACTAAGCCACCCAGGTGCCAAGAACACCATTTTGAACAGGAGAGTGACATAATAAAATTAGCAAAGGAAGTTTGATTTGTATCCATACTTAGGTAGATTGAAAACTGGAAAGTTAGGAGTGCCTGGCTGGTTCAGTCAGTAGAGCATGTGACTCTTGCTCATGGGGTTGTAGGTTCAAGCCCCATGTTTGGTGTAGAGATTACTTAAAAATAAAACCTTAAAAAAAACACTAAAACAGAAAATTAGCTAAAAAAACATTTAATAAATTTGGTTGTTAAGATTTAAAGACCCTGAACTTGGGAGATGACAAAATTAATTTTTTATTTAAAGATTTTATTTATTTACTTGAGGGAGAGAGCACAAGTGGGGGAGAGGGGCAGAAGGAGAGGGAGAAGCAGACTCCCCGCTGAGCAGGGAGCCTGAGTTGGCGTTAGATCCCAGAACCTCAGGACAATGACCTGAGCCAAAGGCAGATGCTTAACTGACAGAGTCACCCAGGCACCCAACAATAATAATTTTTTAAAATATTAAGATGTTTCTAGAGAAAACTAGCAGAACTTGCAAGCTGACTAGTAGCGAGTAGAAAATTAAGAAGGACGAATAAAAATGGGTCCAAGATTTTAAACTAGAATGAGTAGGACTAATACTTTTACCAAAGAGAGATATTTGGAATGATAGAAGGCTTTATTTTCTAGTAGTGTTTACCAAAGAGTTGGGACTTAATGTCTAAATGTAGGACTTTGAAATGCAGAATCATACCAGGCCAGAAGTTCTCTTAATGTTCTCTTAATGTACAAGTCATCATGCTATATATTATATCCCCGTGACTTACTTTTTTATAGCTGAATATTTGTACCTCTTGATTCCCTTTGCCCAATCCATCCTCCCCTTTAGTAACCATCAGTTTGTTCTTTATATCAATAAGCTTGTTTTTGTTTGTTTGTTTTGTTTGTTTAGATTCCACATACATGTGAAATCATATAGTCTTTGTTTTTCTTTGTAACTAATTTCACTTAGCATAATGCCCTCAAGGTTCATCAGTATTGTTGCAGATAGTAAGATTTCATTCCTTTTTATGGCTTGAGTTCCAGTCATTGTATATCTGTACTCATCTTCTTGGTCTAGTCATTCTTCAGGGGGGCCTTAGGTTGTTTCCATATCTTAGCTATTGTAAATAAAGCTGTAGTGAACATGGGGGTACATATATCTTTTTGGATTAATGTCTTACTAATGTTATGATTTTTTTTTTCTCTTAATATAAGTTCCAACATTGTGATTGTTAGATTCCCCTGGAGAGGTTTTTCAAAGTGTATCTGTTCAGGTCATACCCTAGTTGTCTTGAATCTTAATTTTAGACAAGTGGTCCCTGGTTATGCATGTTATAAAAAAGTACTCTGAATGATTTTGGAATGCAGTGCTGGTTAAAGATCATTATTTGACATTATTTTGAGGTCTAGGTTATCTACATTTTACAAATGAGGAACTTATTTTCAGAGACATAATTTGACTTCATTTAACAAATATTTCTTGAGTGAATGCTGTGTATCAGATACTATTTTAGGAGCCCATATTATTGCTCTTGGAGGGAGCATGCAATCTAGTGGGGTGAAATGGAAAGTAAACAAGATAAAGAAGTGACATATGTTGTATGTTAGATGGTGATGATTGTTTAGGAGAAAAACGACAGAGGGGAGGGGTGGTGGTGGTTTGGTTTTGTGTGTGTGTGTGTGTGTGTGTTGGGGAAGGACTTATTAAGGAGGTGACATTTGAGCACAAATTTGAGGAGGTGAGGATGCAAGCCATTGGGCTGTCTAGAGGAACAATGCTGTAGACTTTAAAAAATAAAAAGATGTGTAGTTACCAAATGAAGCCAATGATACAGTTAATTGTTAGCATTGTATTTTTCAGTGACTGAGATGAAGTAAAAGGTACTGGAAAATATGTCAAGTTCCAGATTTCCTCCATATCATTTCTTAGAAGGAAGTTTTATTTCCAGTGTTTCCATGTTTCCTTCCTGCTTCATAATAACTTCTTATATAAATAACTGACAAAAAAGAGAGAGCATTCAGATAGAGGGAAAGCAGGAATAAAGGTAGAGTTGAGTGCATTGTGGTTCAGAGAGACTTAAGAAGAATAGTTCTTTTGTTTTTTTGTTTTTGTTTTGTTTTTTCTAAGTAGGCTCCATGCCCAGTGTGGAGCCCAGCATGGGGCTTAAATTCATGATCCTGAGATCAAGACCTGGATGCTTAACTGGGCCACCCAGCCTCTCCTACCCTAGGCTTAAGAATGTTTTGACTAGAGCATATGATACTTGCCAAACAGTCTTAAGACAAGGTTAGAGTAGTGAGAGTTGTAGCCAAAGGCATTGAAAAATCAAAGATAATTTGTTTATATCTAAGAGAGAGAGTAGGAAATAAAGACTTGAAAGAATGGAGGGATTGAGAGGTACAGTTACAGAGGAAGAACATTCCAGGCAGAGAGAGCAGCAGGTGCCAAAATGGGTGTATACTTATTGTATTTCTAGGGACAGCAAGGGACCTAGTATATCTGGAGTGAAGTGGTAAGGGTTTGGAATAGTAGATGATGAAGTTAAGAAGTGATGGGGTGGATTATATAGGGCAAGATTTCTCAACTTCAGCAGTATTGACATTTTGGACTAGATAATTCTCTGTTTATGGGGGATGTCTTGTACATTTTAGACTGTTTAGCTATATCCTTAGCTTTTGCACTAGATGTGAGCAGCACCCACCCTTTGGTTTGGACAACCAAAAGTGCTTTCAGGCATTGTCAGATGTCCCCTGGAGGGCAAAATTGTCCTTGGTTCAGAGCCACTGTATAGGGCCTTACAGATTATTTAAGTCCTTGGCTTTTACTTTGAGTAAGATGGGAAGCCTTTGCAAGTTACTAAGCATTGAATATGATTTAAACTTAGACTTTAACAAAATTATTTTGGCTATTTTCTTCAGAATAAACAGAAAGGGAGAAAAAGTGGAAGTAGGAAAACTCGTTAGGAGGCTACTGCAGTAATGTAAGAGAGATACTTGTGGCCTGTAGCAGGATGCTGGTAGTGTGGATTTTGGTGAAAAGTGGTCCCATTGAAGACTTAGTGTGATACAGCTCTAAGTCTTTTGATCCTAAGTCAGCTGTTTTTTCCTGTTAACGCTCCTCAGCAATTTCCTTGTGATTTAATTGTAACTGAGTTGTAACATTTGTCGAGCTTATTCCAAAACAATGGAATAGGCTTTTTTTTTTAAAGATTTTATTTATTTATTTATTTGAGAGAGAGAGAGCCTGAGAGGGGAGAAGGTCAGAGGGAGAAGCAGACTCCCTGTGGAGCTGGGAGCCTGATGTGGGACTTGATTCTGGGACTTCAGGATCATGACCTGAGCAGAAGGCAGTGGCTTAACCAACTGAGCCACCAAGGTGCCTCATAGATAGAATAGATATAATTTAAAACTTTAGGTCTGTTTTATTTTTGAGTGAATTAGTTTCATTTAATACTAATGGTAAAGATACAGTGTTCTTACAGATTTAGTTTTAAAGTGATTTTTAAGTTCATTTGCCAACCTGGAAGAATATTGTTTATATATAAGCAGTCATCTTATAGATTACATAGAGTACAGGGACTTTTCCTTCTTCTCTTTTTAATTAACTGAATGATAGCAGTACTATGAACAATAAGCCAAAGTCATTGCTATGTAAATAAGATAGCTCTCTTAATTTTTGTGTACTCCATGATGCCTGGCAAAATGTGGGTGTTCAGTAAATATTAGTAATTTATGACTCCATAGTGAAATAAAAACACACAGAATAAAAAAACAAGGATTTAGTATCCAAATGCAACCTCTGTGATCTCAAAATTGAAACTAGCAGAAATAATAAAATATAAGACTTTTTACTTTGTGTACCTAATTGAACCTAACTCTTAAGATTCTTCTTCTTATTATTTATTTTTTAAAGCTTTTATTTATTTGTTTAAAGAGAGAGGATGCAAACAGTGGGAGGGGCAGGGAGAGAGAGAGAGAGAAACAGAATTCCAAGCAGACTCTGCACTAAGTGGAGAGCCCAGGGTGGTGCTCAGTCTCATGATTTTGAGATCATGACCTGAGGTGAAACCAAGAGTTGGATGCTTAACCTACTGTGCCACCTCACCCAAAAAAAAAAAAAAAAAAAGAAAGTTACGCACTCTACTGACTAAGCTAGCCAGGTACCCCATTAAAAAAAAAAAAAAGAAAACTCAAATTTTATTGGCAGCACGTACTGTTACTTGTTTTCCTTGAATTGAGTTTTACTTTGTTCATTTTTGAGAAAATGTCTGCCAAATGCTCAAGTCTGACAGCCTTAGTTTTTGAGTGTTGGTCTGTCATTCTAATAAAAATAGTCTTCCTTGTAAGGTGGCTAATTCAATTAAGCAAGCACTTGCATGATGGCTTTTCCTGGAGAAAACTGTGATACTTTGGTGTGCAGCAAATTTGCTTTCTTTATGTGTACTTCCTGTCTCACTACAGAAAATATCAGAAAGAAAGTGTACTCAAAGGTGACGATCTGATAAAATTGATACTTCTTACTGGTTCATCAAGAACATTTGTAAATGGAGATGGCACTTCTTTTTTTATTATTTTTTTATTGCAAGTGTGCATTGTTGAGAACTGCAGAGTACAGTTTGGTGCCACAGCCTTGATTTGTGCTGTGGCACCAGCAGATTTACCCACCAGTGCTTTTGCTTCTTCAATGCAAATGTCAACCTGTGAAAAAGGCAAATGATGTTGCAGTATTCTTTATGAAAATGGTTTGATCTTGTGGATCCCAAAAGGGTCCTAGAGTTTGATCTTGTGGATCCCTGAAAGGTCGCTGGCAACTCCCAATGGTGAACAGACTATTCCTTGAGAACTGTGGCTCTGGAATATATAAGAGAATTAATAAAAATCAGACCCTGACCCACAAGACTTTTGTACATTTAAGATGAGGCCACAAGTTGCAGAATGTAAGGCAGAGTATCATAAGCACCATATAGGAGCTACAGACTTGTAGCTATTTAGATGAAAGAGATGATAATCAACTGAGACAGTATCATTAAAAGTGTTCTTGGAAGGGTTAGTGTTTGAAATGGACTTTAAAAGATGAGATTTCAAGAAGCAGATATTTGGGGTTTTAGAGGAGAGCATTTCACGTAAAAGCTACAGCATAAAACTAGAAGGGTGGATACATAATGAACTTTGGGAAAATCATTTCATTCTTTTGGATTTTAGCTCTCTAATCTATAAAATGATTGAATTTTATCCTTTTAGATTGCCTCCAGCTTTAAAGTTGCAAGATTCTGAGTGGTATTTTTGTGAAGTTGTTGCTGTTGTCATTATTATTGTTGTTGTTAGGATCAGAAATATTTAAGTGATTGTAATTAAAATTTAGTGTTTAAAAAATATAAATGAAGGCATTTGCTCTGTGTATACTGTTGTATTTATTAGTGCATAAAATTTGGGGAAGGTGATAATAAAGGATTTTAAATGACTTTATAGGACACATTCTAAATGGTTTAAAAAACTTTTTACTTTTTATAATCGTAGTAAATTCATTTTATTACCTCTTGTTGTATTTTTCATGTTAGAGGTTGGGATATAGGTGGAATTGCAGTGTCATAAAATATACTCAGTACCCTTAATATATTAGAAATTTTTTTAGTGTTTTGCATTGCTAGAGTTCACATTCATTTCCTTTATTCAGAGTATTTGAGAATTTAAATGTTTGTTGTTATTATTTACAGACATAGTACCACAGATTGGCCCCATACTCCATGATTTTACTTTTTAAAATGTCTGTTTCAGTTGGTATATGAACAAATTGAAATTAGGCTAGTTGAAAATGTGGCAGCTCCTGGATTTTTAGACATTTTGAGGACATTTAGATACAAAAACTATACTTGAAACAAAAATTTGTCTTATTGACATTATTAAAAGCTGACCTTCCTTATGAGTAGGAATTATTTATTATTGATTATATACAATGTCATTCCTAAGATAGAACCTTAAAGGAATATGCTAATCAATTAAATATTGGCTAAACTGAAAATAATTCTAATGTAGAACTTTTTAGTTGATAATTTTTTTTGTCTTTTTTTGATAATTTTTTTTGAAAAATTAAGTTTTCTTAGCAAATCTGATTTTTCAGTAGATTATTCTCTGAGTTTTTTCTTCCATATCTAGTGTGAGTTTAGCTTAAATGTTATTGATGAATTATCTCAGATAACTGATACATCTCAGATATCTTGTGTTATATGCAAAGATTCCCAAAGAGTATGGTATATCTTACTGACCTTTTGTTATTAACTCTGTTTTAGGAATGGATCGTGATTATGGCCCCGGATCTTATGGAGGTCTGACATTCAAGGATATTTATCTAAAAATTCTTCTTTTGGGTGCCAGTAAAGGTGAGCATCATTTAATTTTTTTTTTCTTTTTAAACTCTTTATAGGGATGGACCGTGACTATGGCCATGGATCCTATGGGGGTCAAAGATCCATGGACTCCTACCTAAACCAGTCATATGGCATGGACAATCACAGTGGTGGTGGTGGGGGTAGCAGGTAAATTGCTTAATCACTTGGCCAAATAATTAGATGACTATAAGATTCTGGATATTTTAATTTAAGTATTCCTTAGGCATGTTATGATACTTGAACTTCATTATTTGGTATTGAATAATCACCTTAAATGTTTAAAGGGTGTTAATTAATGGTTCTAAAAATTATCTCAGGGCCACTGACAGACATTATTTTAGGAAAACTTTAAGTAGCTATTTTCATTTCAGTACAATAGAGTAAGATTTTCTGTTTTCATTAGTGAATTTTTTTTAAACTTCTTTTACTTTTAACTCCTTATCATTCAGAATGTTCTGAACGAATGTAAAAATGTTATTGCAAGTATTATTTGTGAAGTTATTTTATTTATGAGTTTTAAAAGTATCTTTTCTAAGGTGGGGTATTCTGTAAAGCAGCAAAGCAGTTTTTGACTGGAATGGGTTTAACTGAACCAGTCTAGCAGCATTCAGTTTCTGAGAAACATTTAAGATAGTTATTCTTTTCATTTTAATTTTAGAGTAAGTTGTAAGAGCATATTGTAATAGTAAAACATTCTTTAAGTTCATTTCTAGGTTATTTATTGGCAGATACTAGTTATACCAGAAACACCGTGCTCTAAGCCAAGAGCATTGTATCAAAACCATGAATACTATACCTTCATTTATTTTAATGCACTAGAGTTCAGATTGTTTTTATATTTCACTGTTGATACTGTGTAAAGCTCAACACTAGTTGAACTAGCATAGGCTTTAGCATTGACCACATTTCAAGCAAAGAGGGTACAGGCACAGATAATTTCTACTAAATATAACTAGTTAGGTAACATTTGAAACTATCCTCCTTCTTCATAAGTTGAAGGATCTGGATTCCTTAAGGATGGACTGAATGATGCTTTACTTTCCTTCTTTCTGCTGCGAATATGCCACTATGGTTTATAGTAGTGGAAAATAAAAAAGATGAACAGATACAGCAATTTTGCGTATGTGATAGATGTTTTAAAAAGAGTTGGAAAGAGGAGTAATTTTTATATGGTTACCAGGATTCAGAAGTAAATAGTAATTCTACTTAGTGATCTGTAAATAACTGAAGTAATGTAACACATTTAAATGTTTTAATATATCCATTATTGCCATATTGCATTGTAAATGTGTTGTGCATAAACTGTGTAGATGTTATTGTTTATCTCATGTGTAATTGTGGGCTTTTATAAAAATTATGTTGTAAGATATCAAGCAACTTTTGTAATCCATGCCTTGGATTTGTGAGAAGTAAGATGATTTGTTTCTTCTGTTGACTCCATTAAAACCTTGAGGAGACTGTGTGCTCCCCTTTTTAGAGTAGTTTTATGTGATAATTTCCTGCCAGGAAAGAATTTTTTAAATAATTGAAGACTTAAAATGTATTCTTTCTTATCTGCCTTGATAATTTATGTGCAGAGGGTATATGTTGGTGGTCTTTTACTTTTATGTTCTATTTTATGTCCTTATCCTTCTAGATTTGTTAGATTTGCTAGTCTCTACAAGTGGAAAGTAACTGAGGATTGATTACTGATCTTACCCAAAGTTGGGCAGGATATCAAATTTCATAACTAGAGATAATTCTCCAAATTTTGACTGCTATAGACACAATGAAGCAGTTTTGTGATATAGATTATTGGAGGTGCAAAACGATCTCTTTTGTGTCACAAATAGCTTATATTGGTGTAGTCTTCAATTTTTGTCCCTATTGAAAGCCAAAATATTGTAAATATTTGGTATTTTCCAATACTAGGAATGGATTCAAAGAAAGTTTGAGTAGCTTGTGAACTTTAGTAAATGACTTTTCCCAAGACTAGGGCTGGGCTTAAATACTGACAGACAAATCATTTTAATAAAATAGAAAAGCTGCTACAAAGCAGATTTTTAAGCTAAGGTTTACTTAACTCAATTCATACTTAAAAATTGACTCAGATAGCTTTCTATCTGGGCTCATGTTGAACTGCCCAGCCCTAATCAGGTGTGAATAAAAGTACAACTGTGCAAACCAGTATGGTATAAATGAATTTTAGTTGATAAATGTCATCTGATAATTTGTCTTTTGAATTGTCTAACATTAGTAAGCTTACTTTTGTTTTTTCCCTCACTGTGCAACTTTTCCAGGTTTGGACCTTATGAGTCTTACGACTCCAGGTCTTCTCTGGGTGGGCGAGATCTGTACAGATCTGGCTATGGTTTTAATGAACCCGAACAAAGCCGCTTCGGAGGTAGTTATGGTGGTCGATTTGAGAGCTCCTACCGGAATAGCCTTGACTCTTTCGGAGGTAGAAACCAGGGCGGGTCTAGCTGGGAAGCACCTTACTCCCGTTCAAAATTGAGGCCTGGGTTTATGGAGGACAGAGGAAGAGAGAATTACTCTTCCTACAGCAGTTTTTCTTCACCCCATATGAAGCCTGCACCTGTAGGCTCTCGGGGGAGAGGAACGCCTGCTTATCCTGAAAGTACGTTTGGAAGCAGAAACTATGATGCTTTTGGAGGACCATCAACAGGCAGAGGCCGAGGCCGAGGAGTAAGTACAACAGAATCTTTTCAGATTCTTTTCACTAGTCACTCTTTTAAACCCTTTCAAGACCATGGTTTTCATCTAGAATAAACACTGTTCATCCCAGTGTATTTTGAAGCAAAAGCTCAATCATAAGCATAATTTTTAGGTTGCCTGTAAGTTTTTTCAGCACTTCAGAAAATTAAGTGGCAGTGTGAGATGATTGTTCATAAGTTTTGCCAAATCTCCCTTTATTAAAAAGGTGAGGATATTAGGTTTTGGTCTAAAAGGGGTTAAAAGGAGTTGCATTTTTCCTTGTAAACACTAGCAGTTTTGCTGGTGGGACAGTTCTTGGATTATTGTAAAAGGTAACTGAACCCTTTGGAGTTTTTGAGTAGGTTAAAGGTGCAATGTATGATAAAATGTTTATACTTTGCTGCTAACTCTAGCACATAGAATTTCTTCAGAGCTCCATATTTCACAATAAACACAAGGGACTAAAAGTTGGTGATAGATGAGGGTAGCTTAGCCATGTTTACATGGTGAAGAAGTTGATAAGTTTAATAGGTTGTAGAATGATTTGTGGTCACTATAATTACTAACTCACTCTCTTGCAATATGTCCTATTGCTGGGTGTTCTGTTTTCCCTTGTGTCACTAGTTTTTACTATTGAGAAATGAGTTCCTACCTGTACAAACATGTCTCTGGCTCCTTCCTAGGAAGTAATATTTTGTAAATCATTGCTAGCATGAGTAAATATACTAGTCTTCAAGTGTTTTATTTCAGGATGTAGTATAAACATAATGATTTATGTTCTTAGATAACTTGACTGACATGAAATTTTACCTAGTAAGTGTACGTAGATTGTGGAGTTTTGTAGTTTGGTCATATGAAGGATATTGTAATAGTTTTTACTTTAATGTAAGAAATTTTTTTTGTCTTTTTAAAATCAGTTACTCTTAATATTCTCTTTGCAGAGGAAAGTACTTCTGATAAAAAAAAATGTAGTAGGGCACACGTTTTTAACTGTTCATTAGCCTTTGGTACATGAGTGTAGTTTGTCATTTTTGTGTAGAAATTTTGCATTTATAACAGTTACCCTTTACTTATGTAAAATGCATTGCACCTTTAATGGATAATTAATGAAGATATTTCTAATGTGACTATAAATTACCTGGTAACACTAATCTATTCAAATCTACTAGGTTAGCTAGGGATTCCTAAGCATAATACATAAATGTAAGCAACTAATATGTTGCTTTTCCACCATAATTAGTGACTGTAGGTTAATTGAAAATTGTTGGGGTAATAGGCTTTGGGTTTTGAAGTTGAAAATCAATTCCAGTTTGAAAATTTGAAAAACACTTAACATTTTCCATGCTGTATATTACTTTAGGCAAATGATTTTTTTTCTTAATGAGACTTTATATATTAATTTTGTTTTCACAATAGAAAAACAGGCATTCCTGTACTTTGTGTTCACCATTCTAGTCTGAATGGACTTTTCTTTCTTTCTCCTGTTAATGAAGTAGATGAACCAACAGGACTTTCTTTTTTAGTCTTCACTTGTACAATTCCCATTGGATCCTTCTCTTCAGATTACTCCTCAATCTTTATCTTGTAAAAGTAAGATTAGCAGAATAAATTTCTGTGGACATGTGGCCTCTTGGTGTAGTGGATTTTGTTAATGACAAGAGAAGAGGAAGGGACACAAGAGTCGTTTGGTTGCATGACTCTTCGTCTGTAAACTTTTCGCTCCTTGGGCTTCTGGGTCAGAATATGTTTCTCTAGGTAAGGATGTGAATGGAACGTCAGATGTAATTCTTTATCTGAAGTGTGTCCTGGAAGTTGATGCATGGTTATGCTTTAACTCTCCTATTTCATACTAATGTTCCATCTCGCCTTCTCATTCCCTTTTTCAGCAGGGAGAAATCCTAAATGATTTCTGGATCTTTTTTACTTCAGACTTCAAATATGGTCTTCTTTATGCATCTTAGTTTTTAAGCCAGGTTTTAGTGAATTAAAGATGTCTTTTAAGGTCTTTTCATAGGAAAACATCAATTAGGAATTCTGAAGAGGAGTTGTCAGAGAGTTGTACAAGTGGTAATATTCTGACAGGCACATATGTTGTTTATGATTTCAAGTAATTTTGAATGGTACAAATAAAAAAATAGGTAGGAAATATCCATATTTGTTCTACTGGAAATAAAATTACTAATTCACTGGATTTGAGTTCATGTTATAATTGACAAAGCTTTTCAGTGTGTTTATTCAGAGTGGACATGTAAAATTAGGTACATTCTGGGGAATTTTCAGGTGAAAATTATTAGATAGATAACATGTAAACTTTGTGTGAATTCCTACTTTATCTTTGGGTACTATGCTAATACTCCTTGATTTCACAAATTTGCAGCATATGAGTGATTTTGGAAGCATTCATAGACCTGGAATTGTTGTTGACTATCAAAACAAACCCACCAATGTGACAGTTGCTGCTGCAAGAGGAATAAAGAGAAAAATGATGCAACCGTTTAATAAGCCTGGTGGAACCTTTATCAAGAAACCCAAGCTAGCAAAACCTGTGGAGAAGATGAGCCTCAGCAAATCACCCAGTAAGTAAGAAAATGTAATTGCTACTGCTTAAGGTACTTCCAATTTTTTAAACATTTGGTGCTCTTAGATAATTTTTTCATGTTCATATGACAAACTTCATAGTAATTATAATTGTATAAATAGTCATAGAAATTGTAGATTTCTGAATCACCTAGTGTAGTTATTAATCAATCATGAACATTGAAATTACCCAGAGCTAAAAATTTTAAAAATTCACATTCCACCTCTCTTGCCTAAATTCTTATTTAGGATGGAATCAGAACATCTATATGTTTTAAAAGGCTGTTCTCATGACTTTGATTCAGAGTTTTGTCTTGGATGTTATATTTATTGTTGGGAGCTACTGCTGAAGATACAGGATTGTCCCATTACACAGAATCCCCTTCAGAGGACAAAGGGAAGAAATTTTTCATGGTGCCCGGTACCAGGAAAAAGTGTGCTTCTTCTGGAAGATTGCTTTGCTTTTAATCTGTGGACATGACAACTCTTAGAGATAGTCACATTTCCAACTTTACATTGTTAAAAAAATCAAGAGCCAATCTGAAAATGAAATTAAGGAAACCATTTCATTCATGTTAGCATCAACAAGAACAGGTACTCAGGAATAAATTTAACAAAAGAAGTACAGAACTTATACCTCAAAAACTACAAAACATTGCTGAAAGAAGTTAAAGAAGATCTAAATGAATGGAAAAACTAAATAAAGGGTT
This sequence comes from Meles meles, assembly GCF_922984935.1. Classification (NCBI taxonomy): domain Eukaryota; kingdom Metazoa; phylum Chordata; class Mammalia; order Carnivora; family Mustelidae; genus Meles; species Meles meles. The sequence goes on along the minus strand of NC_060066.1, from coordinate 140,115,406 downwards.
CACAGATCTGAAGACTTAAAACTGTTAAGGTGGTTTTACTCCCTAAACTGACCTATAGATTTAGCATAATCCCTGGAAGAATTCTGCCTGACTTCTTTGCAAAAATTGACAAGTCGATTCTAAAGTTCACAGGGAACTGCAACGCATTTAATAGTGGAAACAATATAGAATATGGCAGCAATCCTAAAAAGAAAAACAAAATAGGAAGACCCACATTTCACCTTACTAGGAAAGACTGAACACTTCTCATTCATCAAGGCAAAAATAAATATACAAAAACAACAACAACAACAACAACAAGTGTACAAATAAAAACAGACAAAATATTTGGTATATATTATTTTGCTGCTACATGTTTTCACAAAGAATGATGAAAAGACTTTCCTTTAGCTTTTATTTAGTATATCCTTGCCTTCATTTAATTTGATCAGATATACCTGATTTCATGTAGAGATACATTACAAAGTGAAAAAATAAAATACAACAATATAGATAAGTAACAGAGTAATCTGCCTCTGAACTTTTTTATAAAAAAAACCTTACTGATTCACATACCCTACAATTCACCCATTTAAAGTGTGCAACAACCCACTGGTTTTTAGTGTATTCACAGATATACGCAAATATCATCATAATCAATTTCAAAACATTTTCATCACCTCGTAGAGACCTAGTACCTGTGAGGCATTATTCCTTACTCACACCACAGCCCAGAGCAACCACTAACTTAGGTTCTATCTTTATCCATTTCTGTATTCTAGATTTTCATATGAAAAAAAGTCATGTAGAATGTGGACTTTTTTAACAGGCTTCACCTAGCATAATCCTACAAGGTTCATCCAAGTTACAGCATGTAACAGTACTTCATTCCATTTTGTGGCTGGAAATATTCCACTATATGAATATACCTTATTTTCTTTATCCATTCATTCACTGATGAGTATTTGGGTTGCTTCTACCTTTTGGCTACAATGAATACTGCTGCTACAAATATCTGTATATAAGTTTTTTTGTGAACACCTGTTCTCATTTTATATATCCTAGATATATATCCAAGAGAAGAATTGCTGAATCATATGGTAACTGTGTAATCATTTGAGGTGGAACATGTTTTCCAGAGCAGCTGCACCATTTTACATTCCCACTAGCAGTGTATGAGAGTTCTGATTTCTCTGTATCCTCACTAGAGACTTATCTGTCTTTATGATTCTAGCCATGCAAGTCATATGAAGTAATATCTCATTGTGGTCTTAATTTACAATTCCCTGATAACTAGTGGCAGGGCATTTTTTTGTTTACTGGCTATTCGTGTAACTTTCTTGGAAAAATGCCTATTTAGAGGTTTTGTTCACTTTTCAGTTGAGCTATTTGTCTTTTTATTGAATTGTAGAAATTCTTTATACATTCTAGGCAGTTTCCTTTTCAGATGTATGATTTGTAAATGTCATGTGCCACTTGGAGTTGCCTTTTTACTCTTCTGATGGTATCCTTTGAAGCACAAAAGTTTTTAATTTTAATAACGTCCAATTCATGTTTTTTTCTTTTGTTGCTCAGTTCTTTTGGTTTTCTAAGAATTCCTTGTCAAATTCCAGAGTCATGAAGGTATACTTCTATGTTTCCTTCTAAGAGTTTTGTAGTTATAGTTCTTATCCTTAGGTCTTGCACTTTCACATTTGAATGTGGCTATCCAGTTGCCCAGCACCACTTGCTGAGAAGTCTGTTCTCTACCAACTGAGTAATTCTGGCATCCCTGCTAAAAACCAGCTGACCATAGTTTTATAAATTTATTTCTGGACTCTCAGGTCTGTTCTGTTTATCTATATGCCTGTCCTCATGCCAGTACCACAAGGTCTTGATAACCGTGCCTTTGTAGCAAGTTTTTAAATCATGAGTGTGAGTCTTCCTATTTTGTTTTTCTTTTTAGGATTGCTGCCATATTCTATATTGTTTCCACTATTAAATGCGTTGCAGTTCCCTGTGAACTTTAGAATCGACTTGTCAATTTTTGCAAAGAAGTCAGGCAGAATTCTTCCAGGGATTATGCTAAATCTATAGGTCAGTTTAGGGAGTAAAACCACCTTAACAGTTTTAAGTCTTCAGATCTGTGAACCCTTTATTTAGTTTTTCCATTCATTTAGATCTTCTTTAACTTCTTTCAGCAATGTTTTGTAGTTTTTGAGGTATAAGTTCTGTACTTCTTTTGTTAAATTTATTCCTGAGTACCTGTTCTTGTTGATGCTAACATGAATGAAATGGTTTCCTTAATTTCATTTTCAGATTGGCTCTTGATTTTTTTAACAATGTAAAGTTGGAAATGTGACTATCTCTAAGAGTTGTCATGTCCACAGATTAAAAGCAAAGCAATCTTCCAGAAGAAGCACACTTTTTCCTGGTACCGGGCACCATGAAAAATTTCTTCCCTTTGTCCTCTGAAGGGGATTCTGTGTAATGGGACAATCCTGTATCTTCAGCAGTAGCTCCCAACAATAAATATAACATCCAAGACAAAACTCTGAATCAAAGTCATGAGAACAGCCTTTTAAAACATATAGATGTTCTGATTCCATCCTAAATAAGGATTTAGGCAAGAGAGGTGGACAAGGGCATGTGAATTTTTTTTTTTAAATTTTATTTATTTATTTGACAGATAGAGATCACAAGTAGGCAGAGAGGCAGGCAGAGAGAGGGAGAGGAGAAAGCAGGCTCCCTGCTGAGCAGAGAGCCCGATGCGGGGCTGGATCCCAGCACCCTGGGATCATGACCCGAGCCGAAGGCAGAGGCCTTAACCCACTGAGCCACCCAGGCACCCTGGGCATGTGAATTTTTAAAGATCTGTTTGTTGTTTGTTTATTTAAGAGAGAGAGAGAGAGAGTGCAGGCTGGGCGGAGGAGCGGGGGTGGGGGTGTGGGTAGGGGGAGAAGAATCTAAGGCAGACTCTTCCCTTAGTACGGAGCCTTCATCAGGCTCTATATCAAAACCCTGAGATCCTGACCTAAGCCAAAACCAAGAATTGGAGGCTTTAACTGACTGAGCTACACCCAGCACCTCGGGACATATGCATTTTTAAAAAGTATCTTTGTGTAATTTTGATGTTCGTGACTGATTAGTACTATACTGGGTGATTCACGGGTTTAACTTCTACAGTTATAATCACCATGTAGTTCATCATATGAACATGAAAAAATTATCTAAAAGCATTGAATTCATGATGATGGTATTTATATGAATGAAGTTGCAGAAATACTGGTTAATCTCAAACTGATTTTTCTGGTGAGTTCAATTTAGATTGTGGTCAGCAGGTGAACTTGCATGTCTATACTTTATGAAGTGGAAACTAAAAAAGGGAGATTGGAAAAATGATTTTTAGTTTTGACTTTTGCTGATATCCTAGCAAAAACTGATCCTAAAAATGAGGAAGAAGAAAAGCGACGAATTGAGGCTCGGCGAGAGAAACAAAGGCGCAGAAGAGAAAAAAACAGTGAGAAATATGGAGATGGATACAGGTTTGTGCTTAGTAGAGTCTGAAAATTGGTCTCATTAAAAACAGTTTCCTAGAAAATACAAATACATCAATTGGAATGTGAAAAAATTCATGAGGGTCAAATGAAAGGTCTGATCAAAGATCTTTGGTATTTCTGTGCAGTCACTCCTTAGAAAATACAAGAAAAAAGAGTTCCATTCAGAATGGTAATCAAAAAGTAAAAAATACCTGGAAATACAGTATTCTTAAAAAGAAATACATGTCATAACACAAAGAAAAACACAAAGTCTTCTTGACCTTTGTGTACAGGGAGACATAGTGATATTCTTGGATAAGAAAACAATATTTAGAAATATAACAGATATTGTCAATCTTGATTCCAAAGAAGATTCTGTAAAAGAAGAGTATCTAGCTTTCGAGATAATTGAAACATTATAAAGTTGTAATAGTTAAAAATATGTGGTACCAGAAAAATGTTGAGTGTAGTAAAATTATTAACTTGTAAATACATGTGTTATATATAAGAATATAATATTTAATAAAGAAGAGGTTGCAAACAAAAGGGGAATTGCTTAAAAATAGGGGAAGAGGGATTGCTTGAACAACTGAACAATAAGAAGAGAAATAGTTTACATCTTCTTATACCAGTGAAGATGAAATCCAGGTGGATTAAAGAACCTACAAAATGGAGAATAACAGGAAACTAAAATAGCGTATTTATAAATAATCACTACAGAAGTTTTTTTTTTTTTTCTAGGCTTAAAAGTTATAGAATAAATTACAAAGGAAATAATGACCACATTAGTTTAAATAAAAATTTAAAACTTGAAAGCACACAGACTTGGAAAATATTAACACAGGAAATGATTAATGTGTCTAAGATAAATATCACCCAACCAGTATTTCTTTCTTTTTTCTTTTTTTCTTTTTTTTTTTTGGAGAGAGAGTGAGCAGGGGCAGAGGCAGAGCAAAAGAAAGACTCTTAAGCAGATTCCATGCTCAGCAAGGAGCCGGATGTGGGGCTGGATCTCACAACCCTGAGATCTGGACCTGAGCTGAAATCAGAATCAGATGCTTAACTGACTGAACCACCCAAGCACGCACAACCATTGTTTTTTTGTTTTTTACATAGGAAAAAAACAAGATGCTCAGTACATGATTGTCTGAAGGAACACCAGCTAGTTAATAATTTTCAGGAAAATGTTGAAACTCCCTGTAAGATAAACTGAAAATTTAAATAATAGCATGGCATTTTATTAGTGAGGAGAAAGGAAACATTGGTTTACCAACAAGGATACAGTTTAAGTACACTATTATAATTTGCTGAATACCAAATAGTATGGTTATAATTACTGGGAAGCAATTTAGCAGGTTATTTATTTATTTATTAATTTTGAGAGTTGGGGAGAAGGGAGAGGCAGAGGGAGAAGGAGGGAGAATCTTAAGCAGGCTCCATCTCACAACCCTGAGATCTGACATGAGCCTAAAACAAGAGTCTGAAGCTTAACTGACTGAGCCACCCAGGTGACCCCAATTTAGCAGTTTTTAAAAGAGTTTAATCTAAAAAGATGCCCATTATAACATTGTTTATAGTAGCTCCAAACATGAAACAAATACCAGTGATAGCAAGTGGTCAAGTATATGGAAGTTTTGACACTTCCCTTTATGGGCTCTTAGGCCATTGTTGGAAATGAAAGTTATAAAGCCTGCATTAACATGGAGAAAACGCAGGCAAAATAGAAAAAGTGATCTATACAACATGTTAAATATGCATGAAAAAGCCTAAACAAAAAATTTTTTGAAGGACAGTAATTGATATTTTTCCATCATCTTTTTCTTAAATTACTGCTTATGCTAGGAAGCTAAAGATTATAAAATGTAAAAAGTAAATTCAGTGTATTTTCTATTCAGAATATAGTTTTGCTCTTTATTTTTTTTAAGATTTTTATTTGAGATAGAGAGCAAGTTAGAGACTCTGTGTGTGCGTGCGTGTGCAAGAAGTGGGGGCAGAGGGAGAAGAAGGCTCTTCATTGAGTAAGGAACCCTACAGGGGACTCTATCCCAGGACCCTGGGATCGTGACCTGAGCTGAAGACAGTTGCTTAACCAACAGCCACCCAGGCACTCCTAGTTTTGCTCTTTGTTTATTTATTTATTTATTTTTTAAAGATTTTATTTATTTATTTGACAGAGATCACAAGCAGGCAGAGAGGCAGGCAGAGAGAGAAGTGGAAGCAGGCTCCCTGCCGAGCAGAGAGCCCAATTTGGGGCTCGATCCCAGGACCCTGAGATCATGACCTGAGCCGAAGGCAGAGGCTTTAACCCACTGAGCCACCCAGGCGCCCCTAGTTTTGCTCTTTAGAAGTTAGTTTATTTTGTGTAACATGAGGGGCATGAATTATTACACATTAGTGAATTTTCTAGATGTCTAAAACTTTGTTAGTTTAAAAGATAACATTTTTTTTTCTCAAAAGATTTTATTTATTTATTTGACAGAGATCATTAGTAGGCAGAGAGGCAGGCAGAGAAAGAAGGGGAAGCAGGCTCCCTGCTGAGCAGAGAGCCTGATTCGGGGCTCCATCCCAGGACCCTGAGATCATGACCTGAGCCGAAGGCAGAGACTTAACCCATTGAGCTACCCAGGTGCCCCAAGAAGATAACATTTTTAAGAGCAGCATCTGAAGACCTTTCTCCGGAAATATTTTTAAAATTATCTGTGTTCTTCCATATTAAATAGGATATTCTTTGTTACTACTTGGTTTTAATATATACGTTGATTTTATTTATGTAAAATGCAGTAAAAGAAAATTCACTGACAGCTGGATTCCCAGATTTTTTTGTTTGCTTAGACCGTCTTTGATTTTAGTGAGCTTGGTATTACAGTTGGCCCATAAACAGCATGGGGGTTGGGGCGCTAACCTCCATCCAGTCACATATCCATGTGTAACTTTGGATTCCTGCAAAACTGCTAATAGCCACCTTTTGACTAAAAGTCAGTAAGTTACTGATTACAAACAGTTGATTTAACACATATTTTGTATGTTACAGGCATTAGATACTCTATTACAATAAAGTAAGCTAGAGAAAAGAAAATATTAAGAAAATCCTAAGGAAGAGAAAATACATTTACAGAACTGTGCTGTAGAAAATCTGCATGCAAGGAACCTGTGCATTTCAAACCGCTGTTGTTCAAGGGTCAACTGTGCTTTTATAATCTTTGTGTCCACCTTCAATAACCTTGCCCTATGTTCTTTTGATTTGTTACTCATAATTTGTAAACAGTAGGATTAAGCTTATTAAGGATTAATTCATGAAAAGAAGTTCTAGTTTTTATTTTATTTTTATTTTTTTAAAGGTTTTATTTTTTATTTTTTGACAGAGAGAGAGAGATCACAAGTAGGCAGAGAGGCAGGCAGAGAGAAAGGGAGGGAAGCAGGCTCCTTGCTGAGCAGAGAGCCCGATGTGGGGCTTGATCCCAGGACCCTGAGATCATGACCTGAGCCAAAGGCAGAGGCTTTAACCCACTGAGCCACCCAGGTGCCCCGAAGTTCTAGTTTTTAAAAGGCAGCTAGTTTTGGTCCTTATGAGTATCTCTGCCACTGTGGATAGAATTCCTTCTTTTGACAGGGGTGGAAACAAATTGGAATGAATTCTGTTTCAGGTTTGTAGGAATCTGGAGTTGTTTTTACATTATAAGAATAATTTTTCTATTTACCCTATGAATACTTCCCCCTTTAAAAATTGTAGCTTTGGGTAGGATATATCCATGTTCATAAATGTGTGATTTGGAGAAAATGGAAGAACTGAACTTTCATTTAGCTGTTTTCTCCACAGCTCTAAATATGAATCTGAGGATGTAAGCCAAAAAATGTCAGTTCAATTAAATTGTCATTTTAGGATAAGAATCATTAAAAATAGTTTAAAATTACTTTAGTTCATCAGAACAGTTTTATTTTGAGTTAGGAGGATAAGAGATTGACAGCGAATAACTATTCTTATGATAGTTCTTTTTGGATATTTGAATGCTTTCAATAAAATAAAGAAGAAGGGAACCTGGGGGAAAGAGGACAGGGGTGTGAGAGGTATAGACAAATAGTAATATATGGAGAAGAGTGCCAGAAGAGAAGTACAAAGAAGTGTCTTACAGGAGATAACTTCTCAGTAGGAGTGCAGGAAAATCAGGGAGATGGTTGAAGAGTTGGAGGTGGTATTTGAACTGACTGAGGGAGGGTAGGATTGCAGTAGGAGCTGTTAGGCAGCCCAGACAGAGGGCATGGTTCAAGGACAAAGAAAGAAACAGGGATATTTCATTGATATTCAGGAAATGGAAAGCTGTGTAGATTGAAAATGAATCTAGTGGGGGTTGAAAAGTGTAATTTAAACAATGAAGGCATACCTAATGTGCCAGATATGTTAAAGGTATTTAGTGGGTAAAGCCAAAAAATACAGGAGAGATTAAAAACTTTCTTAAATGGTAGCTGAAAGTGTTTTGACTTTGTTTTTTGAGGCTTAAGTCCATGAAGCCGGTAAGTCTTTTGAGCAGTGAAATGCTGTTGCCTCCTTTAGGAAGTGACAGTTATTAATTGAATTATTACTGTGTGCCAGGAACTGTCCTAAGGGTTTTCTATATGTCAGTTTTTTTAATCCTCACAGTACTTCTATAAGGGTTCTTATCTCATTAAGATCAGAAAACTAAGGCCCAGAGAAGTTAAGTAATTTGCCCAACATCACACAAGAGGGCTAGGATAAACCCAGCAGTAGGCTACAGATCCCATAATCTTAACCAGGAAAATAAATATAATAGCGGTATGAAGACTTAATTGGAAAATGGAGACTGGAGACAAAGAAACCAGTTAAGAAAATTGTCATAATTCAAGGAAAAGGGAATAGTAAGAATATATAAGACGGGAACACTTTATGGGAGGAAAAGGGGAAGTTCATATTGAAGTGACTCCTGAGCTTCTAAATTTTCTGGTCCAGGCTTATCAGTCATCCTGCAGTAGTCCCTAAAGGGCAGGCTTTTGCTCATCGAAGAGCTCCAGGGGAGTGATTTACAGTTGTCCGGTATTCCACCAGGCTTTGTTGATACTACGTTGGTGGATTGCGAGCTTAAGAGTGGAACTGAAAATAAAAAATAAGTAATGAAACTTTGGAACTTGATATTTTTTGAAGTTTGCTTTGGCTTTCTAGCTAGTCTAGACTTGAAGTGGATAGCTTAGGACCAGATTAAGTAGATCCACTCATTTCCATTGTTTGTACCAAGGAGTTCCAGGGTGGGTCAGAAATGTAAAGTGGTATAATAACAGTGTTATCCAAATAGGTATTTAAAAAAATACTGATTTTTCTGACTTTAGCTAAATTTAGATTAACCATAAAATGGAATAAAGGAAATCATTTATGCTGGTAAAATTAGTTTTATTAGTATGGTCTTATGAACTCTAAGTAAAGTAATATTTAAAGAAAACTTTCTTTTTTCTTTATAGAATGGCATTCACATGTTCCTTTTGTAAATTCCGAACGTTTGAAGAAAAAGATATTGAACTACATCTGGAAAGTTCTTCACACCAGGAAACACTAGATCATATTCAGAAACAAACCAAATTTGATAAAGTAGTTATGGAGTTTTTGCATGTAAGTAGCTATTTTTAAAACGAGAAGCACTTTATCTGATACTTTAATTTTTTACTTTTTCAGTTACCCATCTCTCATTTTAAGTGTCTAAAAATTTAGTGTACTGTTTACTTAAAGAGTTCTTAAAAAAAAAGCCCAGAATTAAACGTGAATTCCTCTGTAATAGATTTTAGATTTGTAATTTGGGAGAACATTTTATGTTTTTCACATTAGTTTCTAGCAGGGGTGTCAGGAAAAGAATTCCTTTAACAACTGTTTGTTGATGCAGAATCAGCTATCATTCACTGAGAGTCTACTCTGCACCTTGTGCTGTGCTGGGTACTTTCATTCATTGTGTCGTTTGAGCCTCATCACAACTCCTTTTCATCATGAAAGATCAGTGTACACTCAGAACAGTGTAACAACTCAATCAGTTAGTTGGCAGTCCGAATTCAGAGCCAAAGAGCGGGTGTCTGTTTGGTGTCCTTTATATTATTGGTGTATGGTTACCAGTTCAATAGTTTTTGTTGAATACTTAACAAAAGGTTCTGTGCAGGGACCAAAGACACAGATACCTCCTCTGTGAACTAACAGTAGTTGGAAAGAGAATGTGCTTGTATATCCACAGATGGCACAGTTAAGTTGAAGGGTTGGGAGTGAGAGTGTAGGCAGAGGGGTTTGGAGAGGGGGAAGATCCTTGGAGCCAGGGATGCTTAAGGAAAGGACTAGAGCTAGACTGCTAATTGTACATACAGTTAATTTGGACAAAAGCATGGAATTGTTATGGGGTTAGAAATAAAATGATCATTGATTCCTCCATATCCTTTCAGAATTGTGTACCTTTAGAAACATTTCTTTCTATAATTTCATTCCTTAACTGGTTCCTAGTTATCATTTAGGACTTAAGGACTCAACTGCCTTGAGAAGACCTCTTAACTCTTCTAGCTGTCTTTGATTTCTCTTGTTCTTTATGCCTAAAATATATTTTTTTCTTTCCAAATTCTTATTTAAATTCTAGTTAATTAACATACAATGCAATATTGGTTTCAGGAGTAGAATTCAGTGATTCATCACTTATATACAACACCTAGTGCTCATCATAACAAGTGCCCTCCTTAATACACATCACCCATCTAGCCCATCCCCCACCCACCTCCTTCCATCAACCATCAGGTTGTTTGCTATCATTGAGTTTCTTGGTTTGTTTCCCTCTCCACCCCACCTCTTGTTCTATATTCATCTGTTTTGTTTCCAAATTTAATTTAATTCCACATATGAGTGAAAGAAATCCCATGGTATTTGTCTTTTCTGACTTACTTTGCTTAGCATAATAACACTCTAGCTCCATCCACATCATGGCACATGGCACAATTTCATTCTTTTTGACGGCTGAGTAATATTCCACTATAGATCTATATCTATATCTATATATATATATATGTACACACACACAGACATACACACATACCCCATCATCAGTATCCACTCATCAGTCAGTGGACATTTGGGCTCTTTCCATAGTTTGGCTATTGTTGATAGAAAATACATTTTGAAAGCAAATACCTTTTATAAGTGTCTTAGTACTTTCTTTGTATTTTATGATAGTCTTTTCAACTGAGTCGTAAGCTCCTTGAGAACAGATACTAGTTCTTTTTTTTTTTTTTAAAGATTTAATTTATTTATTTGACAGACAAAGATTACAAGTAGGCAGAGAGGCAGACAGAGAGGGGTAGAAGCAGGCTCCCTGCTGAGCAGAGAGCCCGATGTGGGGCTCGATCCCAGGACCCTGGGATCATGACCCGAGCTGTTGGCAGAGGCTTTAACCCACTGAGCCAACCAGGCGCCCCAGATACTAGTTCTTAACGTAACCAGTATTATCTTCCATAGGCTGAGTTAGTTTGATGCTAAGCATATTCTAAGTGTTCACTGAAAACTTTCTGGGTTTCTTCCTATTTTGCTTTATAGGAATGTATGGTGAATAAATTCAAGAAAACATCTATTCGTAAGCAACAGACAAATAATCAAACAGAAGTAGTTAAAATAATTGAAAAAGATGTTATGGAAGGTAAGTACTTAAACAAATTATTTTAGAAATTTACATGTGTTTTTTTATATACCATACCCTATTTCAGTATAAATGATGCCTACTAGAGTGATCAAGTACATAGTCAAATGTGGTAGCCATGAGTAGGTTATTAGAGATGAATTCCTTTGACTTCCTCTTATGCTTAAAATGTACTGTTATGTCTTTCACTTCAATTACAAGAAAAATCAGCTTTTCATCTAGGTGGAAGTGAATTCTTCCATATGTCTTCTGTCTTATTCCTTCTCATCTCTTTAAGGACATCTGCTCAAATAGTGAACTCAATTTTTTAGTCTTTCTTTTTCTGTTTCTGAAGCCCATGCTTTCATCTTTAAAAAAGAAAAAAAGTCCTCAAAGAAACAAAGGAAAAGAAAAGAAAAACAGACAATATTTCCCCTAAAACTTGCTTTTCTCCTTGAACAACCATGCTTCTTTAAGCATAGTCCACACCGATGTGTTTACTCACTGCCCATTACTACTTTTCCACAGTAGACCACTTTCTGTTACCAGTGGTCTCCTGAAACTGGTCTGATAGAGATTTCTGACACCAGCTTCAGTAGATTCTTCTGAATTATTATCTTACTTCTATAGCATTTTTGCTGGTGTTTGTTCATCTGCTTCCTCCCCTGGATTCTGTGGTATATCCCTGTCCTGATATTCTTTATCCCCTTGCTGTTGTTTACTTGTACTTTTCTTTCTCTGTGAGGCTTTTAGAAGTTGGCATTTCCCACTGCTCTTCCTTAGTTCCATTATCTTCTTTTTTGTATTCCTTCCTCATGATTCATCTATTTGCAGAGCTTAAATTAACCCATCTCTGTTGGTTACTGATACATTATATGCCTAGCACAGGTTTCTCTCTGAACCCGAGTCCTGGACATCCAACTGCCTACTGACTTTTCTCTTTAGTGGTCTCGCAAAATCTGTGTATCAAAAAATTTGTGTACTCTTTGAGCATCCTCCACCCCATAAAAAAAACAAAACGAAAACCCTGTTGACCTTTTATTTACTTTGGAAGTTGGCCTCATCATCAGAGCCAGAAGTACGTAGTCCTATGTAATTTTACTTTACTATATCTATAACATTGTATCTTATCACTTCTGTCTTTTTTTTTTTTTTTTTTAAGATTTTATTTATTTATTTGACAGAGATCACCAGTAGGCAGAGAGAGAAAGGGGAAGCAGGCTCCCCACTGAGCAGAGAGCCCAATGCAGGGCTCAATCCCATGACCCTGAGATCATGACCTGAGATGAAGTCAGTGGCTTGAACCGACTGAGCCACCCAGGCTCGCCTTATCACTTCTGTCTTTTAAATATCTTCTAGGTCTGCTTCTTTACCTCTTTAAATATTACATTTGTTCAAATCCCCATCTGTTCTCTTGGCAATTATTATTTTCTTTCTTATCTCTAATTCTGCAAGACTTATATTACTTCAAGAATTTTAGCTGGTTCCCCATCCTCTACAGGATAAATTTCAAATTCCTATGTCTGGCATGCAAAGATCTCCAGGGTGTTTTTTCTTTATTCTCAGTGCCCCAGCCATACTGAATTACTAGGGATTCCTGTAAAGTGCCATATTCTCTCACACTTTTTCCTTCCATATATTTATACCTTTATCTATAATAAATTTGTTTCTTGTGAATCCAGTCTTGACATTTTTTTTTCCTATCCCTATCCACCCACATTTATTACGGTAATTTTTTTCTTAGTACAAAATCAACATGTCTTTTATATAATATATTTTGGGGATGGACTTCTAGGCCTCAGAACATGATTATATAACATGATTAGGAAATACAATGTTATTATACTTTATAATTTTATCTATTATCCAGATTTTTAATCTGTATATGCAGATTTGTGAGATGTGATAGGAAAAACTTAATCTACATACTTTGATTCTTTTTTGAGAAGAAGGGCTTATAAATAACCGTGGAAACAATAAAAACTTGTTTTGTTGGAAATAAGAATATGTAAATCATTACTTTTCTTATTTATAACTGGCTTTCTTTTGTAGGTGTTACTGCAGATGATCACATGATGAAAGTAGAGACTGTTCACTGCAGTGCGTGCAGTGTGTATATCCCTGCTTTACACAGCTCAGTGCAGCAGCACTTAAAATCTCCTGATCATATCAAAGGGAAGCAGGTATCGATCTTAATGAAGTCATTGAATTATTTGTTAATCCTTTATTGTCCTTTAAAGGCCATTGTTTCACACCTACCTGCTTCCATACAGCCCTATTAATCTCCTGTGTAAAAAAAAAACTATGAAGATAACCTAGAGGGTCTTTGTAGCATAGTAGTTAAGCCTGGTGGTTAAGCTTGAGCTCTGGAGCAAGAATTCCTGGGTTTGAATTCTGGTTCAGTATATAATATGTGGTAAGCAAGTAAATTAACTTCTCTTTGCCTAAGCTGCTTTATCTGTAAAATGGGGATGGAAAGTCATTCTATTCTTACATAACTGTTTAAAGATTAAGTTGGTTAAAGTATAAAAAGCACTTAAAATGGTGCCTGACTGGTATAAGCATTACGTAGTATAAGCTTACATAGTGTAATCCTTCAGGAAATCATAGCTGTTGAATTGTTCTTTTCATGAACTCTTTTTAAAGTTGGTACAAAACAGTTTTATGAGGACAAAGAGAGGGAGAGAGCGTGTGTGTGTGTGTATGTTTTAGATCAAAAAAGAAAGGAAAGATTTGATTATAACATACATTTTTCTGATTGCTGGGAGAAATAAACTAGTATCAGTTGTTATCTATTGTTACATTTCTGAGTAAATTTATTCAAATTCTAGGAAAAATGCACTGTTTTTCTTTTTGATTGGCATATTTCTGCTTTTATATTCGTTGATTTTATTTAGTCTAGTTTATTTCAAATAAGTAGTGTTTATAGTATGGGAAACAAGCTCGTTTGAGAAGCAAATTTAAAAATTCAAATATTAAAGACTTAAGTTTTATTTATTTTTTAAGATTTATTTATTTATTTTAGAGAAAGAGCAAGTGTGTGCCTGTGCACACCAACGTACAAGCAAGCAGTGGGGAGGAGCAGGTAAAGAGAGTCCTGAAGCAGACACTCTGCTGAGTGTGGAGCCCAACCCTGAGCTCAATCCCAGGACTCCGAGATCATGACCTCAGCCAAAATCAGGAGTTGGCCATTTAACAGACTGAGCCATCCAGGCGCCCCTAAAGACTTAAGGTTTAAATAGAACATACCTGAGTCTTAAATTCATATTTTGTATTGATGTGATCCTCATTTAACTCAGACTTCATCAGCCACTTTGAGCACATAAAATCTTTTAAAAATCTTTGTACTTTTCTCTTTTGATATTCCCTTGACACCTTTTTGGCAACTGGACAATCCATATCATTACCTTTCCTCCTTTATATAATATAGTCTTACGTTAACTACAGTCCAGAGGAAGACTAATTACTCTAGCAGTATGAAAAATTATTCTTTTTTAATGGCATGAAAATTAGTAGTTGGCAGAATTGGGGCGGGGGGATGTGCATATGGAGTAGAAAGGAGAGAAAGCAGCTATTTAGTAGATTTGGATGTATCATATTTGGTGACTGGATGTTTTTTAATGAGTCTGATTGGCTTACTGAATCGTCATTGTTTTAATCCACGGATGATTTAGATTGTATCCCAGTAGCTGTTGTTGCTTTATAGCTTAATTTACCAGGAAGTAAATCATTTAAATCTAAGAATTTGAGCATACAATGTTGTTTTAATTATATAAATATTTTCATGGTATGGTTTTCAAGTACATCAGTGTGTTCTATTTCTCACAGGCTTATAAGGAGCAAATAAAAAGAGAAAGTGTCTTGACTGCTACAAGCATTTTAAATAATCCAATAGTGAAGGCGCGATATGAACGTTTTGTTAAGGTAAGATTTTAGGGCAAAACCTTTTTAGGTTATATCATAGTATCTTTATAATTAAATAGTGGCATAGTAACTATGATGTCTATATATAGTGCACCATTAGGAAGAATTTTACTTAGTATCTTGCACATAGTAAAACATCTTTTTTCCTAATTGTTGGGATTTGTTGGGTGAGGGAACAAACAATAAGCCATTCCTCTCTTATCCTTTTCTCACTCTGGATCATTTGAGAGAAACGCAGGAGTCTGATTGAAGATCAGAATGTCAGCTTTATTCTTGATTTTTATTTATTTATTATTCTATTTTATTTAAAAATATATATATATATTTTTTTGAGGTAGAGAGCGAGAGAGAGAGATCACCCTTGGGGGGGGCAGATGGAAAGGGAGAAGCAGACTCCCTACTGAGCAGGGAGCCTGACAAGGGCCCCAATCTCAGGACCTCGGGTTCATGATCTGAGCAGAAGGCAGATGCTTAACTGACTGAGCCACCCAGTTGCCCCTATTCTTGATTTTTATAGAAAGGACGACTTGGGGGATATGACAAGTGTATAGTTACTGTGGACCTTTGTATTTCACTTCTTCTTTTTTTTTTTTTTAAGTTTGCATTAATCCCAATTAGTTTACATACAGTGTTATATTAGTTTCACGTGTACAATACAGTGATTCAGCACTTCTGTACAATACCCAGTGCTCATCACAACAAGTGGCCTCCTTCATCCCCATCACCTATTTCCCCCATCGCCCCTGCCTACCACCCCTCCGGTAACCATCAGTTTGTTCTCTATAGTTAAAAGTCCATTTCTTTCTTTTTTTTAAATTTTAATTATAATTTTTAAAAAATTTATTTATTAACATAAAATGCACTGTTTGCTTCAGGGGTACAGATCTATGATTTATCAGTCTTACACAGTTCACAGCACTCACCATAGTTGTATTTCACTTCTAAGTTAGATAAACTTACCTCACCTTGACTTCTGTTACTGGTTTAGCTAGATAGCAATAAGCTTACCCTAGTTTACCACATGGCCTACAATAGACTAGAGTGTACCTTTTCTGTTGCTGGGAGGACCCAAAAGAGGGGACCCAGAAAGGACTAATTTGTACATGCCCAGTTTCTTCTTCCAAGCATACTAATTGGGTAAGTTGTTGTTCTTGCTTGGATGGGAAAGTGGGAGGTCAGATATGCTGCTTCAGAAAAAGCTCTCTCGTGGAATTAGGAGCCCAGAAGAACAGCTTTGCCCTGAATGTTAGTAAATGCAGATGTGAACAATTAGGTACACCTGGCACACTGCTAGCCATATGTTATTGTTGTACTCTTTACATAAAATTCTTTACGTATTATATATACTTAACTGTGCAAATAAGAATTTACTGTTATTCAAGAAATTAACAGAAATATATTTTAGAGGTTAGCTTTTGAGTCTTTGTAAAATAATGCTCATTTAAAATCATCCTACACTGAAGAAAGCTATTATGTTGAAAATTTGTTAAGTCTGTTATTTACATTTGTAACTAAATCTTGATTTTATGCATTAGAGAAATATTATTTATTTTGGCTGTTGTAGTGATTAACAGGTACTCTGTGAAGAAGCCTGATCTATCTGTCTATCTATCTATATTTATATATTTTTTTTAATGACCATTAACTTACACCTCAACCAAGTGATTTACAAGCTGGATAAATCTCAGTTCTTTCAGCTTGTTCCTGAGGGTCCCATTTTCTGATTTGTCATATTTGTCACTTTTACTACATTCTTGGCACCATTTTTAAAAGGTGAATGCAGAAATTGTAACAGAGTAATGCAGTCCAACAGCAACAACAAAAAAATAGTGACTGCAGGCCTAATTGCAATTCAGTTTTTTGGGAGATATGGCATCAAAAAGGTAAGAGCATCATTGCTAAATGAGGAAAAATTTTTATCCTTGCTATATCACAAACTTTTGAGAAGTTAATAATGGTTTCTATTAATGTATGAAAGTAATATTTAATGAATGAAGAATACAAATTTGAGTTGCTATGTAGACTTTTCAAGCTACACTTGAGAGTCACTTCATTGAATGAGAGACATCACTGGTGGGGAGTGTCTTGCTGATGTGCATATTGTGGAGAAAATACTTGAACTGAGGAGATCTCTTCTAGAATTTTTTTACTATGAATGGGATCCATGGACCAGCAATATTGGCATCTCCTGGGAGTTCATTAGAAATGAAGTTTCATTTGAACAAGATCCCATTTGATTTATAGACATGTTAAAATTCAAGAAGCACTGGTGTTACATTACTCAGTGATATCCCTTTGTTCAGTTTTCCTAATCTGCTCTGTTCCCTGCTGTTATTTCCCAGAACATCCTCTGCCCATGGTCAGCTCTGGTCATCGCTTAAAATTCTTTCACCTTTAAGTGCTCAGTCTGACAGAATTATCTTTTTTAATCTTTGCCCCATGAAAATAATCAGTTCATCAATTTCCCCTATTTTTCCCAACTGTATCACCTTGTTTTACCCTCACATCCTGGCCTTGATACTCATGATCAGTCCTTATAACAGTGCAGTACTGCCATTCTAAAATTCCTCACTTACTTGTTCTGCCACTTAACAGTTCCCAGCACTGTGCCATCTAGGGTTAGCTTTTTAATTTTTTTTTTTAAAGATTTTATTTACTTGAGAGAGAGAGCACAAGTCGGGGGTGGGGGTGGGGTAGAGGCAGAAGAAGTAGACTCCCCACTGAGCAGGGAGCCTGATGCAGGGGCTCAGTTCAGGATCTGGAGATGGTAACCTGAGCCTAAGGCAGACACTTAAACCGACTAAGCCACTCAGGCACCTTTATGGTTAGCTTTATTAACTGTCTTGCTACAAATGTTATGGAATTACCGTGACTGTGCTAGATTTTCATTGCAGTTCACAGTAATTTTGCCTATTACCAATCAATGTAATGTACTTCCTACAGTGGCTATTTCAAAGCTTTTCCACTCTTAACATATCTAGATTTCATTCTTTTGCCCTTTACTTCCTATGTTCTTATCACTTTTCTTGCTTTAGGGAGATTGAGACCACTAGATGTGAACTATAAGTTTTCTCCTTCCTGCGTTAGATTTATGTAACTTACTCTCACTTTTATTGTTATCTGTGAAGAAAGATAACCCCTTTTTGCCCTTCACCTGTATTATTGTTCATCAGTTTTCTCTCTCCGTACTTGTATCTTACTTGTGCCCTGTTTATTATTTTATTCTTCTACAAACAGACATGCTTACAAGTTCCCTAAACTAAAAATGACTTGACTTTTCCTATCTTCCCCCTTCCCATCTTATCTTTTCTCTTATCACCATACTTAGAAGGGCACTAAGTTGTGCTTTGTGTTGTGCTCTTTGCTTCTACTCTTTAACCTGGTGGTTCTCAATTAGAGATATGTAATTAGAATTCCTTGTGAGGCTGAAATCAAGCAAAAAACTGCCTTGGCCCTCTTTAAAACCTTCTGAATTAGAGTTTCCCAAACTTCTCTGATTAATACCTCGTGAAATGCTTCTTAAGTGTGCAGGTTACCAGATCTCGCCCCTGGAACATTTTCATTCAAGAGGTCTGAAATTGATTTGGGAACTTCTGTTTTTAGCAAGAGTTCTAGTACTTGACTAAGTTAAAGTCTCAGTGTGTGGGACTTGGGTCTGTGGATTTTGAAAGCCTAGAGGAAATTCTGATTCATTCTTGGGCAGTCATTGCTGTCCAGCTTCCACTTACATCATACTTTTGGAACTGCTCCGAGATAACTGGTGACTTAATTTTCAAATAAATTTTTTTAACATTTTTGATTTACTATTTTAAACATATAAAGGTTAAGGGGATAGTGTAATAAATCCCTCATTCAACTTTAATAATTTTCAACTCTAGTGACCTTTTTCAGTTCTTTTCTAATATTACCTGTTTTTATCATTTGATACTGTTAATCTGTCACTTATTCTTGAAACTTTGTTTTGCCGGATAATGTTTTACTATCTTGAGTTTCCTCCTGCACTGAGTATTTTTTTTTTCATAACTTCTGTCCCTACGTATAGATGTTTTCAGTGGGTTTTTATCATTAGCCCTTTTATTCTACTTATTTCCCTGACCTCACTATTCACTTTGCAAACAATTCGCAAGTCTTATTTCGAACTCTCATCTCTTTCGAGTTGTGAATTTAAAGCTGCCTCTTAGATATTTAGACATCTTAAATTCTAATTATATATAGCATACATCTGCTTCTTCCACTTTCCCCATCCTAATTTACATATTCTTTAATGGTGCTGCTACATCTTTTACACTTCCTCTCCTGGATTAGTAGAGTAACCCGCTCATTAGTATTTTTTCGCTTACGATTTCAGTTCATTCTGTGCCTTCCCACCTGATGGGTCTTGAAGTATAGCACCAGGCTTATACTTTGCTATTTAATAACCTTCATTGCAATTTATTTCTTACCATATTAATATAGCCTTCTGATACGGTCTAGTTTATGAGACTTAATCCAGACACATAATTCAAGTATTTATATAAATTAAAATAATAAGGTTGTATCTGTGAGTGTAGTGAATTATAGATTTTTAAAAAGATTTTATTTATTTATTTGAGAGACAGCACAAGCAGAGGGAGAGGAAGAAGCACACTCCCCACTGAGCAGGGTGCCTGTTGCGGGGCTCGATCCCACGACACAGAGATCATGACCTGAGCCAAAGGCAAACACTTAACTGACTGAGCCACCCAGGTGCCCGTAGTGAATTAGATTTATCTACTTTTTTAATGTAAAAGTAAGGTATATCTAGTAGGTACCTGGTTTTCATTCATTTGAATTTTTAAAGAGACTTGATTTTCATTTGAGTGTTTTGAAGAGATCTTTCCACCATAGTACATTGAATCCTGGTGTAATTTAGTAGAACATATCTTCACTTTATTTACTTTATTTCTACCAAAACTCACGTATTTGCTTTCATCATATGTATATGTGTGTGTGTGTGTATGTGTATATATATATATATTCCTAACTAAAGTTCTAAAATCATATATATATATGATCTTAGATTTAGATTTTATATATATAATATATATATTTAGATTTAGATTATATATATATGGTTTTACATATATATAATCATATATAGATATATGATTTTAGAAATTCAGTTAGGAAAATGTGGCCTTTAAGCATTCTAGTTTATGGAATGTAAGGTAGTGACTTTAGTAATTTATATGCCCACATTGGTATGAAATAGGTACTGAACAAAATATCTAGTGGATTTGTCATGAGTTAAAATAAAAAGCTTCAAATTATATTTATTTTTAATGTTATAGCAAATAACAATTTCGCTGATAACAAAAATGAATATACTGATTTTAAAAGCTATTTTCCTCATGCTTTTTAGGGTGAGAATCCTTTTGAAATTCAAGATCATTCTCAAGATCAACAAATAGAAGGAGATGAGGAAGAGGAAGAAAAGATTGATGAACCTATTGAAGAAGAGGAGGAAGAGGAGGAAGAAGAGGAGGAAGGGGGGGAAGTAGAGGAAGTAGAAGAAGTGGAGGAAGCAGAGGAAGTGGGAGAAGGAGGAGGAGTAGAGGGAGTGGGAGACACAGAGGAAGCTGGGGATATAGAGGGCGTGGGGGAGGGAGAGGCAGTGGGGGAGAGAGAGGCAGTGGGGGAAGGAGAGGCAGTGGGGGAAGGAGAGGCAGTGGGGGAAGAAAGAAAGGAAGAGCCTGTTGACTTCCCTGTTGACCAACCTGAAGAAAATTAAATATAAGGTATTAGTCAAATCTAAAAGAAGCTTTAAATTTCTCTCCTAATATGAAAAAGGGTAAGAATTTTAATAGTTTAAAATATGAGAATTAACACCCATGTTGCATGCATTCCACACATTCAGATTTGTTTTATATAATTTCTAAATGTTTGGCATTTGTTTAATAAGATGAAGGTAAGACTATTTTAGTTTAGTTTTTATAGCTATCAAACTTAGATTAGATAAATTGTTTGTATAATTTTTAAGCTTAATTTTTATTACTTTATTGGTGTTAAGGATAACAGATGTGTATTGTTAGTATATCTACTCTAATCATTTGAACTTAAATGCTGCTGTTGGGAGTATATATTCAAGTGTGCATTAATGTTTTGAATACTTACCCTAGAAGAGATAAATTGGGCAAGTATTTTGTGCTCTGACTGTGTATTTTTTTACGGCATTGGACATTGAATAGTAATTTGCGTTAATATACGCTTAAAGGCTTTTTGTGACCATGTTTCCCTTTGTAGCAATAAAACGATTTTTACAAAAACACTTTCCCTGGATTAGCAATTTTAAATGAAACAATTCATCAATTAAATGAGTATTTAAAATGAGGTTTTTGCCTTAATGTAGGCATTTAGCTCATAGATACATCAAGATGACTGAGAAGAGTTGAATTAAAATTTACTTCAAGCATTTTTTAAAAGTACTACTAAAATTTTTTTAACCTATTTCAAGTTGAGGTCAGTCTATAACTGACTTGTTTATACTTATTTCAATTCCTTCCTTTTCTTTGTGCCTATGTCAGATCTTGCAATCTTGAAAATACATTTGGTTACAAATAATTTTTTATAGTTGTGTTAGTTCTTTTGTCATGTCTGTTTTTAGCCGAAGAACAATTAAGCAAACTATCACTTTTCTAAAAAAGTATTTCTCTCTTGAATTTTTTTTTTTAACTTTTTGTAATTTGTAGGCTTACATACTGAAAAAGAGAAGATGAGACTGACAGTCTATTTTCAAATGAACCATGACCATCTATGTCACTAAAAAGTAGTGCTCTTATTTCTTTGAATCTTCACTCTGGCCTCTTTTGAGAGGGGGACTCTCAGTGAAATAAATTAGCTCCTCCAAATTTTGAAGCATTGAATGGATGAGTATATGGGAATATTAAGTAATTCTAAAGCATTAAGTTCATGAATGTATAGGCATTTGTAGAATTTCACAGGTAATTTCTCTTTTTGCATACAACAAAGCTTTTAAAAATACATTTTGGGGGGCGCCTGGATGGCTCAGTGGGTTAAATCCTCTGCCTTCAGCTCCAATCATGATGCCAGGGTCCTGGGATCGAGCCTCACATCAGACTCTCTGCTCAGCAGGGAGCCTGCTTCCTCCTCTCTCTTTCTGCCTACTTGTAATCTCTGTCTGTCAAATAAATAAATAAAGTCTTTTAAAAAAATAAAAATAAAAATATATTTTGGGGGGCCAATATAGGTTCATGTTGTGGGCTAGATTTGCTTATCTTTAAGCTTTAAATCCTTTGTATCCACTTATAGGAATTTAGAGCCAAATAAGAGAAAGTTAGTTGAAGACTGGAGAAATTTGGATCCTAGCTAAGAGTCTTATTTACTTAAATCGGATTTAGAAAGCCTTTGTGCTCAGGAGTTAAAATTTTAAGGATAATAGGACTTGATCGATGGTCTTGTTTCTTATTTATTTAGTTTCTCCTTTTTAAAAAAATATTTGTGGTTCGCCTCCCCTCCCCAATGTCCATAGCCCGCTCCCCCTCTCCCAATCCAAATAAAATGGAAAAAAAAAAAAATAAATAAAATAAAAAAAAAATATATTTGTGTAAGTGTAAGGTAAAAGGAGAACAGAACCCTTTGGATTATAATTAGTGGGTTCTTTTGGTACTAAGTAGGGTGTTTTTTTAAAAAAAATATCCTTAGTAATTTGAAATTTGAAACTTTGGAATGAATCCTGTAATAAAAATATGTATAACAAAACTTCTAAGTAAACACTTTGTTTATTTATTTAATTTTTAGAAAGATTTTAAGTAGTCTCTATACCTAGCATGGGGCTCGAACTCAAAATTGCCAGATCAAGAGTCTCACCCCTCACTGAGTAAGCCAGCGATGTGCTCCATAAATGTTTTAGAATAAGAGATAAAGAACATCTAAGTAGTAATTTTTGTGGGAAACATGTAAAAACGTTTATTCAGATTAGCTCATTTGCAAGGTATTATTATTAATAAAGTGCATTTTGTTATACTTCAGAAATTCAAATTTATATATATCCTATTATTATCTATAAATTAGATAATTTATAGATAGGCAGTTTAATTTGCAGGCAGATTAATTTTTGTGGTCCTTAGAGTTTATATTTTCAGTATTTTCATGATAAGAATTTATGTGATATCTTTAATAACTTTTCAACTTCTGGAATCCAACTATTACTTGTTTATTAAAAACCTAAATGTGGTGACGCCTGGGTGGCTCAGTTGGTTGAGCCTTCGGCTCGGGTCATGATCCCATAGTCCTGGGATTGAGTCCCACATCAGCCTCCTTGCTCTGCAGGGAGCCTGCTTCTCTCTCAGCCTCTGCCTGCCACTCTGCCTGCTTGTGAGTGCATGTGCTCTCTTTCTCTCTTTTTCCCCTCCCTGACAAATAAATAAATAAATAAAACCTTAAAAAAAATCTAAATGTGTAGTTATAATAACCAAAGAAATTTATTTACAACTTGCACAGTTATTTAAGCCAGATGCCTAGGGACCATCCTACATTTTCCCCTTTTTATCACCTCCCACCTCCAGTCTTTCAGAAAGTCTGTGTTTTCTTTCTTTCTGTTTTTTTAAGATTTTATTTATTTGACAGACAGAGATTATAAGTAGGCAGAGAGGCAGGCAGAGAGAGAGAGAGGAGGAAACAGGCTCCCTGCTAATTGTTTAAAGACTATGTTTGAGGTAGGGGTTATAAGAGATGGCCTTCTTGGAGACCAAGAATGTAGAAGGTAACAACTATAAGCAGCTTAGTTATTAGATGAATAAACATTATGAATCTGGGGAGAGGTCCAAATCAAAGTGATATACTGTATTAAAGATATCTTACGAAGTTCTATTAAAGTTACGAAACTATACAATGATAAACATTTTCAGTAATAAAAATAAATTCATAACTACACTGGAAGATACCAAGGTTGCTGTGAAGCATTGCTAGAAGGTAGAAAACAGAGAACCAGATCTTGGTGAAACAGAGCCACCGTCCACATAGAAAAGTTAAGGAAGTACCTCCATTTTCTTTTTATTTATTTATTTATATATTTATTTGAGAGTGAGACCAGAGTAGGGGAGAGCAAAGGGAGAGGGAGAGAGAGAACTTGGGCATGGAGCCTGACACGGGGCTGGGATCTTACCACCCTGAGATCATGACCAGAGCCTAAATCAAGACTTGGACGCTTAACTGAATGAGCCACCCGGAGTCCGCACCTCCATTTTAATTTTTATTTATTTTTATTTTTTAAAAAAATTTTATTTATTTACTTGACAGAGATCACAAATAGGCAGAGAGGTTGGCAGAGAGAGAGGGGGAAGCAGGCTCCCCGCCGAGCAGAGAGCCCGATGCCGGGCTCAATCCCAGGACCCTGAGATCACGACCTGACCTGAAGACAGAGGCTTAACCCACTGAGGCACCAAGGCACCTCCGTTTTTAGAGGTGGCTGTCAGAGTGGGTGGCTTTGGTATGGTAAGCCATGTCACTGAAGGACTGAATAGTACACTAGTCCTAGGCTTAGGAATCTTGGTCCATGATATTCCTCCAATTTAAAGCCATAACACAGCCTGCCGTTTGCCAATTAGAGTGAAACTTCTAATGTAGTAGACTCCCAGAGCATATATGTGTAGCAGCCATCGAAGTGTGGTCATACCTTAGGTGTTTCGTGGATACCACAAGGGGCTTTGAGTCCTCATACTCACAAAATAGGCAATCAGAAAAACCTGGTGACTGTCCATTTTCCATTTTTCCAACTGAGTCCACCCCCTTCCTCTCTCACACAATTAAAATGCCAGGTTCTTTGTAATCAAAATCTGCCAGGGAATTTCACTCAAATTGAGAAAATAAACTACAGGTAACAATACTTTTTGGCAAAAATCCAGTAGTTTTACAAACCACCATCTACAAGCCTCCCACTCACTGCCTGTTTTCATATGGATTTTAAATTTTTAAAGGGTTGTAGAAAACAAAGGTAAAGAAACTGTCACAGCTACCTAATGTGGCTTCCAAAGCCTACAATACTTATTAACTGCCCCTTTACAGGAAAAGTTTGCTGACCCCTAAGTTTGGTTCTTATTTTCTGATAATAGTCAACTCAGGAGCAACAAATATTTAAGGAAGAGAGTAACATGAAAGATAAACATTAAACTTAACAAGCAGAAATAATCCTGGGGATATAATGCAGGTAAAAAAAAAAACAAAACCAAAAACCCTTAAACTTTAAAATATTTTAGTAAATACTAAAGTAAGTTTAGTATTTTATGTAATAATAATGTATCCTTAGATATAATATATCATTATAATCTCCAAAGAATTTTAGAGGTTATTGCACTAATTTAAAAAAGTGCAAACTGTAATAAGAAATATCTTGGAAATAAAAAAATAGTTGCTAAAATAAATATATAGGGGCGCCTGGGTGGCTCAGTGGGTTAAAGCCTCTGCCTTTCGCTCAGGTCATGATCCCAGGGTCCTGGGATCGAGCCCCACATCGGGCTCTCTGCTTGGCAGGGAGCCTGCTTCCTCCTCTCTCTCTCTCTCTCTCTCTCTCTCTCTGCCTGCCTCTCTGCCTCCTTGTGATCTCTGTCTGTCAAATGTATAAATAGAATCTTAAAAAAAAAAAAAAAGATCTTCTCTAAAATAAATATATATTTTAGGCCAAGTAGTTGAATAAAACATGGCTGAAAATTTAATTATTGAGCTAGAATTTTAAACTGAGGGGCACTTATAGAATCATATAAGAAAAAGTCAGAAAATAGAAATTATGAGAAAAGTTGAGACAGAAGATCCAGGTAAACACCATCCATTTAAAATGAAACTTCATGAGATTAGGAGCCATATGTATAGAGAATTTAGCATTGGAACTCCTACATCTATCGCAGTGCTAGGTGCGTTGTAAATGCGCAGTAAATATTTTTGAATCAATGAATATATGTATGTATTGCATAGGAGGTATAGAAGTTGAGAACAGAAAAAGTATAGAAAAATAATAGGAAAAAAATTTCTTCTGATTAAAGACTGACCACATACTAAAAGTCCGAAGTCCTAAGGAAAAATAATGAAAAAGGAGACAAGCACTTAAAATATTTCCTCACAAAATTTCTGTAATCCCAGGATAATGAAAACAATCTCAAAATTTCTGAAGAGAAACAATTTACCTATAAGGGGAAAGAATCACATTGGTCTCAGATTTGTCATCTGTACATTGGGATGCTAGAAGATCCTCTTATTTTTAAAGTTGTGTGGGAAAATGATTTTGAATTTAAAATTCGATCTTGAGTTAAACTGTCATTTTAAAAAAGAGGGCACAATAGAGACATTTTAGAAAATCAAGAACCTGAGTTCAGAAATTAACTGTCACAGAACTATGCACAACAACTTGGTATCAAATTATAATGAAAAACTTGACGAGAAACTGGCAAATTTGCAATCAGAGCTAAGTATTTGAACACAGCCCTTTCAGAAATTACTGGCTGAAGAGTTCAAAATTGAGGACACTGGTTTTGAGCCATGTAATTCAAAGACTTTAAGAATTACAGAGTATTGCTTTTCAAATACCATGAAAAATGACCAGAAGCAGGCCACATGGACATTACATGCAAGCTTCTTCCTGTTATCACAATGCAATAAGTTTGAAATTAATGAGTGGATAGCAATTGGTTAATACAATCTAATCAGATATAAAAGAAGACACGGTCCTTGTAATGCTTACATTTGAAATGAAACAGTAACTTAGGAAAATTTAAGGAAGAATTCCTCTTTTTTTTAAGCTCTCCCAGATTATACAGAAATCCAAAATACCTCTCAATTTGGTCTCTGAGGCCAGCAGAACCCTTATTCCATAATGTTGCCCATCAAAGGTAACTATAGACCCATCTCACTTAGGAGCAAATGTAACCATTGAAAAAGCATTAGCAAATTAAATCCAAGAGAGTATGTGTCATGTCTGGTTAAACCCCATAAAGTGGGGTTTAACCAGAGCATAATCTATTAATGTAACTCAATACATTAGGAAATCTATTACTGTGCTTAAAAAAAAAAGGCGGATGAAAAAAAATCACATGATAATCTCAACAGATGCTGGAAAAACATTTCCTAAAATTTAACACTCAATCCAGATTTAAATCTTGTCAGGCTAGGAATAGAAAGAAAGCTGTTTAATTTGGCTGAGGATGTCTACCAGAAACCTTCAGCAAACATCCACATTTGAGACAGGAAAAAGTCTCTTGTCTATAGAACCACTTAACGACAAGAAATAGACATTTTAGGAGAGAAAATAGTCATTATTTCAGGCGGTGTGATGTCGAGATAGTGCATCCGAGAGAATTAATTGAAAAAGTGAGAGAAAGGGGCACCTGGGTGGCTCAGTAGGTTAAGTGTCTGACTCTTGATTTCAGCTCAGGTCATGATCTCAGGGTTGTGAGATGGAACCCTAGTTCGGGGGGGTCTGTGTTGGACATGAAACCTGTTCAAGATCGCCTCTCCCCTGCCTGTCACTCCTCCCCCCCACCCCCCACCATGGGGCATGCACGCACTTGTGTGCACTCTTTCTCAATAAAAGAAAAACTTAGAAATAATAAAAGAGGGTGCCTAGGTGACTCAGTCGTTGAGCGTCTGCCTTTGGCTCAGGTCATGGTCCCAGAGTCCTGGGATTGAGCCCCACTTTGGGCTCTCTGCTCGGTGGGAAGCCTGCTTCTCCTTCTCCCACTTCCCTTGCTTGCATTTCCTCTCTTGCTGTGTCTTTCTCTGTCAAATTAATAAATAAAATCTTTTAAAAGAATAGGTACTTTTGTTTAATAGTTCAACATATGAAAATCTGTAGCTTTCTATAGACTATTATGGACAATTAGAAATGTAACTTAAAAAATCTTACTTGGAATAAAAATCTAAACTGTATGATTTAGGTATAAACTTAATGGGAAAAGTACAAGATCCAGATGAGGAAAACTACACATTTTTTTTAAAGGTTTTATTTATTTATTTGAGAGAGAGAAAACAAGCGGGGTGGGGGGGGGGAGGTAAAGGGGAGAGAGAAAAAGAGAGAGAGACACACACAGATTTCCTGCTGAGCAGGAAGCCCGATGCAATGTGGGCTCTATCCCAGGACCTGGAGATCATGACCTGAGCCACCCAGGCATCCCCAAAACCACACATTTTAATAAAGGGGATAAAATGTCTGAATGAATAGTAAACATTCGTTGTTCCTGTTGGTAAAAATTTAGTATTGTCCAGATGTTAATTATCCTCAAATGAATTCATAAATTAGTTGCAATTACAATTTTGTTACTTAGAATTAATGTCTGTAAGAGAAGGTTAAAAATAACAGTAGCTTAAGATTTAAGTCTTCCATATGAAAGTTCAGGTGGGCAGTGCAGGGTGTTGGTGCTTGTCCAGGTGTTGTAAACTGAGGCTCAGGCTCTGTTGTTTTGCCATCTTCAACACCCCTAATCTCCAGTTACCTGTCTCTATTTCTGTCAGTGGAGAAGAAGAAAAGAAAGTCACACACCTTCACAGTAGGAACCGGTCCCAGAAATGGCACCTGTGTTTGTACATTATTTCCCTTGCTTACAACAGCCGTATGAACGCACCTGCCAAGAAGGCGGGGAACTGTATTTATTCCGTAGGACATCTTTCCAGCTAAAAACCAGGGGTTCTATTTTAGGAAAGGGGAAATGGGTATACATAGCCGTGTATGCCATTTAAACTGATTCAGAAGTTCTTATGCAAATAAAAACATTAAAAAAAACAATGAAGGGCGCCTGGGTGGCTCAGTGGGTTAATGCCTCTGCCTTTGCCTGGGGTAGTGATCCCAGGGTCCTGGGATCAAGCCCTATGTCACGCTCTCTG
Organism: Meles meles; assembly: GCF_922984935.1. NCBI lineage: Eukaryota > Metazoa > Chordata > Mammalia > Carnivora > Mustelidae > Meles > Meles meles. The sequence continues at coordinate 140,086,506 of NC_060066.1, read as the reverse complement.
CTCAGCAGGAGGCCTGCTTCCTCCCCTCTCTCTGCCTACCTCTCTACCTGCTTGTGATCTCTGTCAAATGGATAAATAAAAAAAACTTAAAAAAAACAATGAAAATTCAGTTTGTATTTCTTACTAGAAATATAAAACAATATATAAAATATAAATAGATAAATAGATAAGTGAAACGTTAAAGAAAAAATATTTAAATATTTGTTATATGATAAAGGTATAATTTTGAATCAAAGATAAAATATAAAGTCCTAGAAATGGTGTGGAGACAGAATAGTCACACTGGGAAAAGACCTACCTATGTCATACTTTGCACAAAAATAAATTTCAAGTGGATTAAAGAGGTAAAGGTAAAAACCCCTACACAAGGATTAAAATGTAAGAAACTTATTGATAATTTTGGGTTTTTCTCAGTAAGATATAAGCTCCAGCAGGCATAGGGAAAAATACTGACAAATATGGTATATAAAAGAAACCACTGCAAGGTGGAAGACACTAAACAAAATTGAAAGAGTAGTAAAAGGGAAGAGTATTTGCGATATGTACAAGAGACCAAAGATTAAGTCAATAAAGAGCTTCCATTTGTCAACCATTATGTTAATAAGCATCCAAAAACTTAGAATAGTGGCTTTTGGTGAAAAAGTCCCTCTTCAGCATGGTTGATGGCTGAATAAATTGTTTCACCTTATTTAGAGGGCAGTTTGGAAGTAACTAGCAAAATTTTAAATGTACAGACTGTTTGATCCAACCATCTCACCTATAAATAGCTATTCATTTGCTTGAGATCAGGAATGCCTGAAATGCACATGAATGCAAAGATGACTTATTTCACATCATCTAAAATATATTGAGGCAAATACATCTTTACTTTTACCAGAAGGTGTCAAAAAAGGTTTTTAACATAACAAATACCACCTGGCTGACGGCGGTGGTAAGATGCCATCAGTTGTAAGATGCATTCCAGCCTGACAGATGATAAAATGGGCATGGGGAACTGTGTCTAAGAAATGCTGAAACAAGAGTATAAAAGAAGTCTTTGCAGCATTATTTGTAATAATGAGAAACCTGGAACCTAAATATTCAGCAAGGGAATGATTAAAATGTGTTGAAGTCATAACAATACTCCCAATAATCTATAGCCATTGGAAACAATGAGAGAGAGATCTGTATGTTTTGACGTGGAAAAATCTCCAAGACATACTGTTTAGAGGAAGAAAAGGAGTTATAATGTATATATTAGAGTTTTACTTGGAAGAAATATATATGTAATATCTCCAAACTACATATTTGTGTGGAAATGCATAAAAATAAAATAATATATTTACATAGAAGAGAAGTTGGAAATGATACATAGTGTTTACATGTGAGGTGGGAAGTTGCATTGTGAAAATTTTTTTTAACTGCTTATTTCTGTTTTCTTTTGTTTTTTAAATAAGGTATAATCATGTGTCTTGTCTATAATGTACATGTTTTAAAAGAACCTGGAAAATACAGAGAATTATAAAGAATAAAATAAAACACCTAGAGTATAATCGCCCAGATAATAGCACCATTAACAGTTTTTGTGTATTTCTTTCTAATCCATTTTTCTTTGTAACTGGGTAGATGTTGACACTGTTCTTTGAGGTAGGAGAGACAGGAATAGCAGATGTAGGGGAGGAAAACGATAAATCAGTTTGGGGGCATGTTAAATTGGCATTGCCTGTGGGGCACTGAAATGGTGAGGTCAAGTAAGCAATTGGTATATGGGCATGGAGCATAGGGGGAGCTCATGATCAACTTACAATATTAATGCTTTCCCTTTCAAGTCATAGATTTTAATATTCATGTGTCTGACACAAAAATGTCATTTCTTGCGGCAGCATAGTGTAACATGACATATTAGCCCAGAATTCAACAGCTCTTCCTTACCTGCTGTTCCCCACCCCCTACCTTCTCTGTATCATTTTCTAGTCCTGTCCGTCTGTCCATCTTGGGAAAAATATTTAAATAAAAAAAGGCCTCAATTTTCTTAACCTACAAAATGAAGGTAATGTTACCTTCCATGCACTATTGTTGCCAGAATTAAATACATAGCACTGTCTGGAGTGCTTCGTTAGCTCTCAACATGTAAATTTTAGTGTTTTTACTGTTGCCTAAATTTACCAATGCACATTTATTTGTTTATTTTTAAGTAGAGATAAGAGAAATGGGAGTACTGACTTGGTAAGTGTTTGGTAAAATTAATAGAGAAATTCAGTTTTTTTCTTTTTTTCTCACATTCATTTAAACATAACTCTTGATCTTTCATGATGTACTTTATTTTTCAAAATAATTTTTAAAGGTTTTTTAATTTATTTGACACAGTTATACAGAGTGCAAGTAGGCAGAGCAGCAGGCAGAGGCAGAGGGAGAGGGAGAAGCAGGCTGTCGGCTGAGCAGGGAGCCTGATGTGGGGCTCGATCCCAGGACCTTAACATCATGACCTGAGCCGAAGGCAGCTGCTTAACCTGCTGAGCCACCCAGGCACCCCTTTCATGATGTATTTTAAAGATTACATTACAGGGGCGCCTGGGTGGCTCAGCGGGTTAAGCCTCTGCCTTCGGCTCAGGTCATGATCTCAGGGTCCTGGGATCGAGCCCCACATCGGGCTCTCTGCTCTTCAGGGAGCCTGCTTCCTCCTCTCTCTCTGTCTGCCTCTCTCTCTGTGATCTCTCTCTGTCAAATAAATAAAATATTAAAAAAAAATAAATAAAATAAAGATTACATTACATTTACTTTTTGTAAGGTTTGCACAGGCCTTTGGTCAAAATTAACAAAATCACAACCTGGTAATATAATGAAAGGGAAATAATTCCTGAGTGTCGTATATAACAGAACTAATTAATCATAGTTATTCCAAACAACTTTTTCCTTCAGCATCGGAGGTTCTTACCTGACCAGGATATTAAATAACCTGCTCATGTTAGAGCTCCAAACTCAGCCACCGCAAAGAGGTAAATAACTCTCCTCAACTGGGATTTGGATTGCTTGTCAGTGCTGAGGTCACTATCACTGTTAAATGACAGATGTTATCCTGAGAATCCCTTGTATCTCTTCTTGTAATATAAAGTTCAGTGCCTGCAACAACAGGGTGGTGTTCTTTAATAACTGTTAAATTTATTCTTTGGAGATTTTACAAAGATGTCCTATTGCTCCTGGAGGACTCCCTTGACACCCAACTCTACATTTTCTTTTTGCATAATGCCTACAATTTAGAGCCACCAGGCTCCCAGTTGTATAGCTCTTGTTTTCTTGGTTCAGTACAACCAAAATACTCATAAATCTCCTTTTCTTCCAGTAGCTTTCTGCAGCAGCTGGGGTATGACAGTGATGTCCCTGATCTATAATTCCAGACAACCCTAGGGTGAACACATCGGCCAATCCAAAGCTACTACGTCAGATAAAGTGATGTTGTTTGCACAACTCAGTGTCCTCAAGAGGTCGTCATGTAATACTCCCAATTTGTATTCTGCATAAAACTCCTTTTACTAGTTATAAACTTCCTACAGGGAACAAACATCCAGCTAAAGGATGCTGAACATACGACTGTAATTTTAAACTCAAAAGGAAGGGCTAAGCTTTTTCCATCCTAGAGCTAAAAACTATAAAAGAATCCAGATTTCTGTGTAAGTATGACTTTCTTCAATTTGGAATTCTAATGAGGCAGTGTGTTCCTGAGACCCTGCATTTGATGTGTAATACTAAGAATATGACTGAGTAATATAAATATTTGAATTGTACATGAGACAAGTCTTTTATTGATAGTCATCACAAAATTTACTCAAATTTTTTTAATTAAAGATTTTTATTAGGGCAGCCAGGGGGAGGGATTGAGGGAGAGGGGAAGGAGAGAATCCTCAAGGATACCCCACGCTGACCAAGGAGCCAAAATAAAAAGTCAGATGCTCAACTGACTGAGCCACCCAGGCACCCTTAACTGACTGTTTTACTATTTGTACTGTATTGACTTACAGTTGAATCAGCTATTTAAATGATTCCTATGATCATATTAATTCCATTAGAAAAACCTTAAATAAATGACACACGATTGACCCTTTAGCAGTACATTTGAATTGTGCAGGTTCACTTATATGCAGATTTTTAAAATAAATACAGTACAATATTGTAAGTGTATTTTTTTCCCTATGACTTTGTTAAGATTTCCTTTTCTCTGGCTTACTTTATTGTAATAATAGGGTTTATAATACAGCGTACAAAATATGTGTTGACTATGTTACCAGTAAGGCTTCTGGTCCGCCATAGGCTATCTTAGTTAATTTCTGGGGGAATCAAAAGTTATACACAGGTTTTTGACTGCATGAGGGATTGGCAGTCCTAACCCCCATGTTGTTCAAGGGTCAACTGTTCTCATGTTTTTATTTGCATGACACTTCCCAATTCTCTCAGAATGTTTCTAGACATTAGCAAACGTCCCTGGGATGCAAAACCTCCCCCAGTTGAGAACCACTGGTCTAGGTATATTAAAGGCAGTTGAATGTTAAATTGAACTGTCATTGATCTACTTGATAATACTAGGATTAAAAAAAAAAAAAAAGCCACCTTAGATTCAGCTCTTCTAGGAAGTATTCCTGGGCTTTCTTGACCTTTTCTCCCTCTCTTCACCAGTAAGCCATGCTGTAGATGTATCTTTTTCCACTCTGCGCCGTAGGCCTCTTCTTCCCTGTATCTTCTCTGCATCTTCCTCTTTTTTTCTCCCTCCAACATCCGACAAACTGGATTGCACATGGTAGATGCTCTTTTGAACTGGATTTATGAGTGGGTGTTACAGTTATTTTTCTCTTGGAAATATGTATCTATAAAATGACAGACCTTTTAAAAAATAGATGTGTGAAGCTATTTTATTTTGCTTTGTGTTATGTCTTTAATTGTTAGAAGCCAGTGAGACTTTATTCATGAATCATTATTTATTCACCTAATATTTATTGGGTGCTTACTCCATGCCAGACATTAATGCTGGGAGCTGAGGACACAATTATGAACAAAATATAATCCTTGTCCTTAGGAATTTTACAGATGATTAAGAGGCAGTTACTATCCAGGGACGGCCTGTGCACTTGTGTCTGACATCACTGGTTTCCATGTAAATCAAAATTATGTAGGGTCTAGAAACCTCCTCTGGATACATAGCACAGTAGAATCATGGCTTGTAGACTTCCAGGCATTGCTTTCTGCTTCAGAGATCGTAAATTCTTTCTGACAGCTTTTGCCATGCTCTAGAACACCAGAGGAGGAATTTTGGGGTCAACACTAGTGGGATTATCATAGGAAGTAATTCAGCAGTGCTGCTTTTAAGGGTCTCTTCATAACAAAGGGCCTGCCAGGAGCCTAGAGAGGCAGCATTCCAAGAAAGCACAAGATTTTGCATGGGAAAAGGTGTTGAATAGCTTGCTTTCTCCTCTAGTTACAAATGCATCCCTGAGTTTGATCAGAGTCCATTAGCTCTCCGGGTGCTGATGGGATAGAGTAACAGAAATACTTCAGATTCTCCTGCTCTCACCCCTAATTGCTCGCTAACTTAATCTTTGTTTCCCTGTAAGTTCCCACCCTCCCCACTCTACCTTTCCACATCCACCAAGGAGTGTCCCACATATATATGTTCATGAATATTTGCTCACACTGCATACGGTCCCTGCCAGATACTGAGGTCCCCCTCTCCATGACATCTCTAAAAACTTCATTGGGATCTCCAGTTGGTACCATGCCAGCAATACCATATATGATCTTGTAAATATCTTTCGACCTCATCTCCTACCTTACTCATTATGCCACAGGTACACTGGCCTTTTTTCTGCTCCTCTGATATAGCACACTTGGTTCTGTCTTATGGCCATTGTGTTTGTTGCTTTCTCTGCCTAGAATGTTCTTTTCCCAAGCCACTGAGTGACTGGGAATCTTCCATCATGCAGCTATGTTAAACTACAACTTTCTCAGATGTGAGTTCCCATGCAGTCATCCTCTATCTCAATACCCTTTGACTACCCATTCCTATCTAAAATCATTGTATTTATCTGTTCATTACTTACTTGTCTCCTTTATTAGAATGCAAGCCCCATGAGAACAGGAATATGTATATTTTTTAATTCGGCACTGGTTCCTTGGCACATGGAATGGTGATGGGCACTCAGTAAGTACTTACTAACCTAGTTAATTAATCAATGATGCCATAAATGGCTGAGCAGAGGTATATGGCAACTTCGGAAAAGGTATGTCATTAGGACAAGTTTTCTTAACTTTGACACCATTGGCATTTTGGATGGGATGACTTGTGGGGGCTGACCTGTGAATTATAGGATGGTTAGCAGTATCCCCGGCCTCTGCCCACCAGATGCCAGTAACACCTGTCCCCAATTTAAGACAACCGAAAATGTCTCTAGATTTTGCCAAATGTTTGCTTAAGGGCAAAATTGCTTCCAGCTGAAAACTACCTTTTAAAAAGATCCAAAGCAGGAAAAGTTGTGTACCTGTTTCTTACAGAGTTTTATTAGAGATACATTTTTGGGGTCTTTTTTTATCCCAATGCTGCATACTTTTTGTATATATATGTGTGTGTGTGTATATATATATACATACACATACATACACATATACACACATACATACATAAATATTTGTTTCTTCTCACATGCCTGCAGTTGGCTGGGATTGGACTGATCTTGGTTGGGCTCGGCTAAATTTGATGTCACACTGCAGATATGGTCAGGTCTGTTTCACATTCTCATTCTCCCTGAATCAGTGGCTGCCTGAATAATGTTCCCTATGAAAAACAGATGTGCAAAAAGGCAAGTACAATCATGCTAGCACATTTCAAACTTCTGCTTTGTTACGTTCTCAAACATATCATAGACTGAAGCAAGACACGTGGCCAAGACCAAAGTCAAAGGGCAGGGAAATCTACCACCTGGAGTGGTGGTGAATCGGATTGAATATTTGCTGAATGGTGATCCAAATGGTGATACAGATCTTTCCATTTTCACTCACAGTTCTCTCTTTAAATAGAATCAATAGAGACTAGAGTAGGAGACATAGCTGTGTGATAAACATATTGAAATCTTCCTTGACAATTACGATTTTTTTCATGGGCCCTTGTATCTTTGTCCCTCAGGATTATTTCTTTCAGGATGATGCTTAGTTTAATTTGAATCTCTTTTAGACTTTAAGGTAGAACCCCCTCCTATACAAAGTTTTGATAAATTATTTGCCTTTATGCATTAAAGATTCTTTGAAATATGTAACTATTATTAATTTACCTTTTATAATATTCTCTTATGTATACCCTAAACTGCTTTAGGAGGTTGACTAGGTTTTAGATGTGTTTGGCTGCAAGTAGCAAAAATCAATTTATGTTAGCTTAAACAAATAGGTTTACTTTTCTCATATAACAAGGATTCTGGAGTCAGAAAACTGCTGATATTGGTTCAGCTGCTCATTGTCATCTGAGTTAGCGTCTTGGTTCTTTTGGCCTTTCCCTCGTCATCTTGAGATGGTGTTTCAGCTCCCAGTAATGTCTCTACATTTAAGGCAGGAAGAGGGGTGAGGGGCAGGCAGTCCCCAGGCATGTCTGTCTCTGTTATTGGGAAACAAGTATTTTCCTGGAAATTTTCTAGCAGGCTTCTGCTTCTCTCTCTTCAGTCAGAACTGGGTCACTTAGCCATCACTAGCTGTCTGTGGTAGAAGATGGCAAGGAAGAAGAGTGTTGGCAAAGACTGTTGAGTCAGTTTTTTGGTTTTTTTTTTTTAACAAACTTTGGGGAATAGTTTTGATATGCTGTGATTTAGAGGAAAGCAGTCATGGTAAATAACAATAATAACCTCAATTTGTCGACATATTGACATATTGACATATCAGAGACTGTGCTAGTGGCCTTGCCTTTATTACATTCCTTAATCCTCACCCAACCTCAGATAAGGATGCTGAGGCTCAGAGCAGTTAAGTAATGCCCCTGGACCCATCACACACCAGTTCACACAGCTAAACAGGTAAAGAACAAGCTGTAATTCATGTCTAGTTCTCTCTGATTCCAAAGCTTGTAACTTTAATCTGTTCTGAGTACAGTATAAATGAATAATTTTTATTCTTTTTTAATTTTTTGAAGATTTTTTTGAAGATTATTTATTTGACAGAGCATAAGCAGAGGGAGCATCAGACAGAGGGAGAGGGAGAAGCAGGCTCCCCGTGGAGCAGGGAACCCAATGTGGCACTCAGTCCCAGGACCCTGGGATCATGACCTGAGCCGAAGGAAGACAGTTAACCCACTGAGCTACCCAGGCATTCCTAAATGAATAATTTTTAAATCAGCGAATCCATAGGAGTTTGTAGACTCTCAGAGTTTGAGTTAATCCATTTCTTGGACTTGGGAAGTGAGTATAATGACCCTAAAATTTAGCCATCTAGGAACATTTAATACTTTTATTAACTTACTCAAATACTTATTGAATAGTAAACACATAAAATACACTATTAGACACTATGTGTGAAAGAGTGAATGGAGCGTGTGCCTGAGTGGCTCAGTCAGTTGAGTGTCTGCCTTCAGCTCAGGTCATGATCCCAGGGTCAGGGATTGAGTGCCACACCAAGATTTCTGCTAAGTGGGTAATTTGCTTCTCCATCTGACCCTCCCCCTTGTGCTTTCTCTCTCTCTCTCACTCAAATGAATAAAATCTTTTAAAAAGTGAATGGAACGTGGAAACTTGGTGCTGTACTTATAAAATTTTTGGTGTAGGAGGGAAAGTAAAGTGCACAGAAAGAGAACACAAGTTGGAAAGTGGTAAATATCAAGACTAAGATACACAGGGGTCATGGTCATGTCTGTTTTTATTTGCCCCAAGGTGCCAAGACCTAGTATATTCCTGTACATAAAAGGAACTCTATAAATATTTACTCATCTGAACTGAAGAAAGGAACAGATACAATATGATTGGACTTCAGTCAAAGATTTGCTCCAGTTGAAGGAATTAGGGAAAGCTTTGTGGGAAAAGTGTTTTGACTTAGGACTTGAGAGAGGCACATGATTTAGATGGAAAGAACTAGGGTTAGTGGAGGCGGTGGAGGAAAAGCGGTCAAGCAAGAAGTATCAGGAGCAAGGCAGAAGGAAACCACAAGCGTCTCCAGGGAGCAGCACGTGCGTCTGTGTGGCTGTCGTATAAGGCACTTGAACATGGAGGCAGGAACCATTCGTTGGTGGCAGATGGCACAGATCATGCCAGAATAAAGGGTTTGGATTTTATTCTGAGGCAAGCACAAGACGATAGAGTGAGATGAGCGAGCTGGACTTCAGGAAGTAAATCTGCCAGCAATTTAAAGATGTGTTAGAGTGAAGAAAAGCCGGTATGAATTGGAGCCTGCAGTTAGGTTAAAGTAACATTCTGGGTAGAAATAACAGTGGCTGGATGAGCGCCTAAGCCAGAGTGACAGTGGAGAGGAGGCAGTGGGTTTGAAAGGTGTTAATAGGGGAGCACAATACCTGCAGTTCAGTTGATGTGGGGTTGCTGTGAGGGGGGAATCGATGATGGAATAAGATTTTTTGACTTGTGTGCCTGGAGAATAGTAATGCCATTAAAAGAAATCAAGCTCTCTGAAGGAAATCCACGTATTGGCTGGTTTGTGAGGGAGAAATGCTGTTTGATTTCAGTCCTTTTGAGTTGGGAGGCATTGTGGGGTATCCAGGTAGGAGTAAAGCTTGGGTGGTAAGAGTTCCTGATTGCCCTTTAGCATGGACATGATGGCTGAGTCAGATTATTCCAGGAGCACAGATGGGCACGTTCATGCAGGGCCTCACTGTGTCTGTCACTGGGTCTAGGGAACCAGTGTTTAGATAAAATGGGGCTGAGATGGCAGGGGATATTTTTGAAACCCTTAAGTTTTGGGGTGTGTGTGTGTGTGTGCATGCATGCATGTGTGTGTCCTTCGAAGGGTTAGTGACTTCCAGTTTTAGCCTAAGCAGTTTTTATAGTGGAAGGAAGGGGGCAGCAGAGTCCCACTTTTCAAAGGAGAGTCTGGCCATAACTTCAGAAGAAAGGTTGTTTCCACCCCTAACTTGTACATTTTTTGTTAATGAAACCATGTCCCCCCTGCTTTTTTAAAGATTCTATTTATTTATTTGACAGAGAGAGACACAGCGGAAGAGGAAACACAAGCAGGGGGAGTGGGAGAGGGAGAAGCAGGCTTCCCACTGAGCGGGGATCCTGATGTGGCGCTCTATCCCAAGACCCTGTGATCATGACCTGAACCAAAGGCAGACGCTTAATGATTGAGCCACCCAGGTGCCCCCCATGTCCCCTTTTTAAAAGTTGGAGAACATAATTTGATTCCAAAATTGCTCTCTTTGGGTACAACATATAGATCTGAAGCCTGACTTCAGAGGACCGTGCCTCCAAGCTGATTACATCAACTTCTTTTAAAGATAGGAGTTAAAAACTTCTTTACTGGTGCTCGTCTGATGCAATCTCAGTGGAAGGCTTGGTATTGGGGAATTCTTAGCCTAAGGGCTAACTCTACCCTGGCGACTATGCCAGCAGCATTCTTTAAGACACATTTACTGTTACAGTTAGAGTCATGGTAAGTTTAGTCCTGGTTGCTGCTATGGGCTGGTTTCCTCAAATTGGTTGCCCTGGAATAAGGGTGGGAAATGAAGCCACATTCACAGATATAACTCCTCCTTCTTCGGCTTCTGATCCATTGCACAACTGCTGTACCCCCTAGCACTTTCCAGTCTCTGTCATTGTACCTCTCAGCCTCCTCCCATTGTCTCCCCAGTGAAGCAGGGGCACAGAAGCTTCTCATTTCTGTTTCCAGTGATGGGCTGTGCGGTCTTCCTGCAGGTGGACCCACTGATCCCTGAGCAGTGGGTCCTACTGTGGACTGTCGCTGTGCTGGTCCTGCCCAGCATGGTGCAGAGCTGCCAGTCTTGTTCTCTGTGCCCTGCTTTGTGACGCAGACCAGCACCATGTCTACCGTTTACTGCCTACCGCCATGTCTGCAGCCCCAGTGCTATCCCGCCAATGGGATGGGTGCTTGAACATTTTGTGTTGTTACTGAATAAGCACCACTTGTCACCTCAATGCCATCTGGAATTTTTTTTTTCTTAAGATTTTATTTATCTATTTGACAGATAGAGATCACAAGTAGGCAGAGAGGCAGGCAGAGAGAGAGGGGGAGGCAGGCTCCCCACCGAGCAGATAGCCCGATGCAGGGCTCAATCCCAGGACCTTAAGATCATGACCTGAACCAAAGGCAGAGGCTTAACCCACCAAGCCACCCAGGCATCCTATGGAATTTTTAATAAAATTTCTTTTAAAATACAGCCCCCATTCCTGGCTTTTTACTTATACTTTTTCTCTTTCTGGATGTCAGACAATGTCCATAGGAATAAGGACAAAAGTACAAGCTCTTCTGGGCTTCAGGAGTCGAGCGGGGACAGTGTACAGATAGCCGGGTGCTCAGTGCCCGCAGCTGAGTGGGGATGAGCCCGTGGCCGGGACTGGCATCCATGCCGTCCCATAGCTCCAGACCCCAGGCACACTGCCCTGTCCTCAGTTCTCCGAAGTCCTCCTTACCTCCAGGCCTTCGTTCATACTGTTTTCTCCCTTGGAAGGTCATCCTCTCTTCTGTTTCATGAACTTCTTTTTCCCGCCCTAGTCTTTCTTTTGCCCTCATAGAGTTTATCTCTTTCTATCAGTTATGTAGTCTATTTATTATGTGTGTGGTCTGTTCCCCCATCCTGCTAGAATGTAAGCTCTGTGAGAGCAGGGGTCTTTGCACCACTGATAGATCGCAAGCACCCAGAGTACTGTTTAGAGCCTAGTAGCACCTCAATTAATGAACAAGTGAATTAAATGAACAAGTGGATCCTTGAAGGCTCGACTTATATGTCATAAGCTTGCCACATCTGACTTCTCCCAATCCTACATCAAATTCTCTTATACGTCCTCTATTTTATGGTAGCACTTGTATTGACATTTGTATTATGGTATTTTTACCCCACTGTATGATAGTTTATAATTTGATGAAGTCAATAACAGAAATAACATGACAGAATTTTAAATTGGAAGTTTTGATTGAGGCACCAGATGCAGCATGTACAAAATTTCAAACTGAGGTGTCATCCAAAGATGGAAATTTTCATGAGCTTCTTGACTCTGGAAAAAAAAAAAAAAAACTACTCGCTCACATTGAGGATATTGAATGATCAAGAGTGTGGAGATGAGGAAAGATTTGGTGAGGAGGATTTCTTCTGAAAGAGCTGCCTGGTGAGTCCTCCATGCCCACCAGAGGAGCGGGGAGGGCGCTTCTACCTTTATTCCCCTCGAGCCGAAGAAGGGCGTCACAAGGACTACATGGAGATTGTGTGTCTGGTGTTTAGGGAGACATGACTCCTTTTCAAGTCTTGCCTGGAAATGGTAAAAGATGAAGACAGGTCAGCCAGCTGTTCTGATGGCAGAAACAAGTTGGGGTGAGATGTGAGAGACTGAAGCACTCCGGAGTCATTCTCAATCTTCCCCATAATCGCTCCTGGAGGTTCCCCTCCAGGACAGCTGCAGAGAAAGGACGGGACCAGCCAGAGCAAAGTGCATTACCTTCAACAAAGGAAAAGTAGTCAAATACAACTAAAAAAATTATTTTGCGGAGGAGGCTTTGAACAATCCATCAAATTGTTAGAAAGCATCACCTTTAAATGCCCACAGCAAAGAAGTGTCCAAACACAAGAAGCTCACCCCAAAGAGAATCCTCCAAATTAGAACTTTCTGGCCCCTCCTTACTGCTCCTCCATCCCACTTTCTTTGCCTTTGGCAGGGTAAGAAGCCTAATGACAAGCTGGGGGAGGGAAGAAATGCTGAGGTTTGGAAGGCACCTTGGGGAAGAGGGAGAGGACAATACCTGTCTTTCTCACTAGGAACACTGTCAGCCCTCAGCAAACCACCCCCCCCCCCACCCCCCGAGATGACTGAACCAGCTTCCAGTTGTATTTCTTTCATAGGACTGGCCATTCTGATTTCTGAATTAACACAGTTCGTATGCCTTAAAGTGACCTGAAATAATAATCTTATTACCTAGGCATCTTCAGAATGTTGTGATGATATCTGAGATTCTGTCCAGGGCCAGCAGAAGCACTCCCCCTTCTGCATAAATTGTAAATGACCAGTGGGATCATGCTTTGTGATGACCTCCCAGGAGCCCTGCCTTTTCATAGCATCAGCACAAGCAATCCTACTCGCTGATGTTTACTGAGTGTCTACTGTGTTTTCTGGGCACCTTGCAGTCAAGGTATTTGTCTCATGGTTCTGTCCAACAACGCTGGGTGATAACAGCTCTTACGGTCTTTCACCTGCAGGCCATCTGAAGTCAAAAGGCATATTCTTCCCTGAAGTTTACATACCGGGTGGAAGGAGAGTTAGCATTTGCACCCGGGCGATCTGACTATACTTTATTCTTTACTAGATTCCAGTTTTCTCAGGAATAGGGCTGTGCTCCTGTCCATATTCCCCGCACACAGCACAGGACCTGTCCTTTAGTGATCCACAAAAATTTCAACTAATGAAAGGGGCATAAAGGTTGTTGGTAGTATCTCACAGTAATACAAAGTTCAGCAAAATATCCTAACTAGGAGCTGAGGCTTTGGAGTCATTGGACATGGGCTTGAATCCTGGTTCCACCTCTTCATAACTGTTCAGTCATAGCTGTTCAGACTGTTCAGCCTTCAGTCGGGAAAATTACTTAACCCGTCTATGCCCTTCATTTGTAGAATGGAATAGTAATGCCTCCATAGGTTGTGTTGTGCTGTGGACCAAAGAAAAAAATAAGTATATAGAGCAACTAACAATACCCAGCATTTAGCACACAGTGAACTCACTTGCCATAGCGTGTGGTCCAACAATATGATGACATTTACTTATTTGGGTTTGGTGCTACGGTGAATTCTGAATTAGCAGAGGTGGAGTTTGAGAATGGTAGACAGACCCAGCCCAAAGCAAACTGTGAAATACAACTGAAGCCCTTGACCAGACCAGCAGTGCTAGCTGTCTGATGCTCACAGCTGGCTAAGCCCTCCAGGGTCCAGTCATCTGGCGGCCCTCCAGGGTTCCCATGGGTCTTTGCTTCTCTTGCAAGGTGTGTGGTTACAGTGGGTCCCTATTCTTGTTCCTACCTCTGCTTATTTGTAATTATGATTACATGATTTAAATAAATATTATTTAAATGAATTATGAGTGGAAAAAAATTAGAGCACTTTTATGGTTCTCTCCCTGCCTTTCCTTTCGCCTCTACTTGGAGGGGGAAACTGCCTTCATGCATTCTTCTCTTCCTTTTTTTTAGAAGAAAGAACTGACAAAACTCATTTATATATATTTTTAAGAGACTTATTATTTATTTATTTTAGAGAGAAAGAGGGTGCATAGAGGGGAGGGGCAGAGGGAGAGAGAGAGTCTTGAGCAGACTCCAGGCTGAGCGTGGAAACCAATCTCAGGACCCTGATATCATGACCCAAGCCAAAACCAGGAGTCAGAGGCTTACCCAGCTGCACCACAAAGCACCTGCTGATTAAACTCATTCATATTAAAAAAATAAATGACTGCAGCCCCTCTCAGGGTCCATTGCATTTTAATAGGTATTTAATGCTCTAGCTAAAGGAAAGAACTTTCAGTGTGGAAGCTGAGGGCAGCATGACTGAGGGCAGCATGACTAAGGGCAGCATGACTATTTCCTCCTGCCCCAAAACATGTCATAAGTCTTCCTTGATCCCTACTCTACATACTTGGAAGAAGGGTGTGCTGTTTCTGTTACAATTGTACATTGTATTTACATTCTCATGCCTCCAGACAGAATAAATACAGGCTAATTGTCTAATTGACATTTATCTTATTTCACTGAGAGTGGTACAGTATGCATTATAATTTTTAAATTTGGAAACAAATACCCTCAAATAAGCTCCCAAATTTTATTCTTCTAAGGTGAACCTCAGGTCCAGCGCTACTCACAATACTTAGTCCATGAAATACCTTGTGGCTTCTTCTGCGTTGAAATGCGTCTTTATTTGTCTTTGCACACTACTTTGGTAAATGCTCATGGAACAAAAAAACTTGATTCCCACTTAATATATGACTATTTACACTTCCCTTTAATGCAGAATGTCAGAACATGATACAACTGGAATCATACAGTCGGAAAGGACTTAGGGAAATTGAGGTTTAACAATCTCATTTTATACATGAAGATATTCAGATGAAGAGAAGTGAAATGACTTTTTAAAATTTATTTATTTATTTATTTGACACAGAGAGAGAGAGATCACAAGTAGGCAGAGAGGCAGACAGAGAGAGAGGGGGAAGCAGGCTCCCCGCCGAGCAGAGAGTCCGATCGGGGGCCCTCATCCCAGGACCCTGAGATCATGACCTGGGCTAAAGGCAGAGGTTTAACCCACTGAGCCACCCAGGTGCCCCGAGAAGTGAACTGACTTGCCTAAGGTCATACAGTGAGTTAATTCTGGACCTGGATTTAGGACTCAGGTCTTCCAGCTCCCATCTGGGGTTCTTTTGCTGTTCTAGCTAATTCACTTGCTAATGTGCCAATAACATACAACATTTATTGAGTGCCTGTGATAGTCCAGGTATAATTGATAGCTCTTTACATTTCTTAATCACTTAATTCCCACAGCAACCCTATGAACTATTATTATCCTATTTTTAAAAATTAAGAAACAGAGGCATAGAGAGGGTAACCTAAAGTCAAACGGTAGAATCAGATCTGGAAACTAAGAACTTTGGCATAAAGTGTATGGATAGACCCGTGTTTCCTTTTTTTAAATTGAGGTATAATTGATATATAAAACATTACATTACTCTCAGGTATACAGCATAATGATTCAATGTATGTGTATATTGTGAAATGATCACCAAAGTAAATTGAGTTAAATTCATCACCACACAGTTACACTTTTTTTTTGTGATGGTAAATTTCAAGTTTTGCTCTTTTAGTAACTTTCAAATATGCAACATAGTTATTATTAACTGTAGCTGCCATGCTGTATATCACGTTCCCATGATTCATTTACTTTGTAACTGGAGGCTTGTAACTTTTCACCCTTTACCTATTTTGTCTAACCTACTCCCTCTCTGACAACCACCAATCTGCTCTCTGTATGTGTGAGCTTGTTTTTTTCTTATTTTGTTTTAAAATTTTTGTTCTTTTTTTTGTTTGTAGATTTCCCAATAAGTGAAATCATATAGTATTTATCTTTTTTTGTCTGATTTATTTCACTCAGCATAATGTCCTCAAGGTCCATTGTGTTGTTGCAAATAGAAGGATTACCTTCTTTTTTGTGGCTGAGTCATATTCTATTGTATATCTATTTCAGATTTTCTCTTTCCATTTATCCATCTGTGGACATTTAGGTTGTTTCCATGTCTTGGCTATTGTAAATAATGCTGAGGTGAAGATGCGGATGCAAATATCTTTCAAGTTAATGATTTCATTTCCTTTGGAGAAATACTCAGAAGGGAAATCTACTTTTAATTTTTTGAGGAACTCCATACCGTTTTCTATAGTGGCTGCACCAAGTTACATTCCCCGCTAGCAGTGTACAACGGTTCCTTTCTCCACACCCTTGCCAACATTTGTTATTTCTTGTTTTCTTAATAATAGCCATTCTAACAGGTGTGAGCTGATATTGTCATTCTGATTTGCATTTCCCTGGTGATTAATGATGTTGAGTACCTTTTTGTGTACCTGTTGGCCATCTATATATCTTCTTTGGAAAAGTATCTATTAAAATCTCCTGTTTTTAGGGCGCCTGGGTGGCTCAGTGGGTTAGGCCGCTGCCTTCGGCTCAGGTCATGATCTCGGGGTCCTGGGATCGAGTCCCGCATCCCGCTCTCTGCTCGGGGGGGAGCCTCCTTCCTCCTCTCTCTCTGCCTGCTTCTCTGCCTACTTGTGATCTCTGTCAAATAAATAAATAAAATCTTAAAAAAAAATAAAATCTCCTGTTTTTTAAAAATTGGATTGTTTGGAGGTTTTTTTTTGTTTATTTGTTTTTACTATTTTACAACTGAAATCATACAGTTGGAAAGGATTTGGGAAAATTGGAGTTTAACAATCTTAGGGAAATTGCTATTGAATTGTATGCATTTTGAAATATATTTTGGATATTAGCCTTTTACCAGGTATATGATTAGCAAATACTTTCTCCCCTTCAGTACATTGTCTTTTCATTTTGTTGATAGTTTCCTTTGCTGTGCAGAAAGTTTTTAGTTTGATGACGTTCCACTTGTTTATTTTTGCTTCTGTTAATTTTGTTTTTGGTGTCAAATCCAGAAAATCATGGCCAAGATTGATGTCAAAGAGCTTACCACTCATTTTTCTTCTAGGAGTTTTATGTGTTCAGTTTTATGCTCAAGTCTTTAATCCATTTTGAGTTAATTTTTGTATTTTCTTCCTGGCAAAAAGCTTTATTGTTTCTGCTTGGTTCAGGCTTGGGGGGCTCCAGGGTGGTCAAAAACTGCCTAGTGCTGCAGGGAGAGCCTCAGCCAGAGGCCCTGACACCAGAGGTGGGGTGCCAGAGGGGCCCCTCAAAGAGGATCTGGAGGCTCCTAACCGTGCTGGAGGTGGGCGTTTGGAAGAGACTCCCGCCCGCCCAGCCTGAGGCTGCCAGCCCGTCTGCTGAGTCAGGTGGTCGCCATCTTCTGGATGAGCCGAGATGGGCGCCTGCGCGGGCGGAAGCCAGACGTAAAGCGCGGGATTGAGGGTCGGCCCCAGGCTTCTGGCGGCCGGCGTGGTGTTCCGGGCTTCACGCCCCTGGACTTGAGACGGCTTCTGCTTCTGGTTCCGCACGTCGGGGCCGAGGCCGGCCGCCGCGCTGGTTCTGCGTCTTGGAGAGAAGTCGTCTGGCTTCGCCTCGGCCTGCGGAGCCTCATCCTGGCAGTGGAAAGAGAAGCCCGAGAGAGGTGGGTGCGGGAGCCCCGGGGAGCGAGTTGACCCGGCGGTGGGCGGCTGGGTGACCTCTCCCCGGGGGGAGTCATTCTGACCAGTCTGGGGGCTCATGGTTGAGCCACTGTCAGGAGCTCAGCGCCAGACGCCGTGCAGGGTGGTCCCGGGGGCAGAGGGTGGCCGAGAAGAATGTTCCCGAGGTTGGGACTGGCAAGGAGGTTGCAGGGCAATGGGAGGCTGGAAGAAGGGGCCTGGGACTCTTCTGTCCACGTGCTGTTGAAGCAAGACACAGAGCCCTGGGGCCGCCCGGTGCGCTGCTGAAAACGCCTGGTGTCTGACCATTACGGGTGATGTAGGCTCCAGGTGTTTTGTGGATGCCCTTTTGGAGAGTGAGGAATTTCTCTTTTTCTAGTCTGCTGAGGGTTTTATGGTGAATGGACGTTGAATTTTATCAGATTCTTTCCCCCCCCCCCCCCCCCCCGCTACTACTGAGATGATCCCAACAGTTTCTTTAGTCTTTTGGTAGGATGAATTACGTTGTTTGATTTTTCAAATATTTAGCCTTGCGCTTGTAGGATAAACTATTTGGTCATGCTATGTTTATTTTACAAATGTACTGCTGGTTTAATTTTTTCATATTTAGAGATGATCATTGTGTATATATCCAGGTAAGTAATGGTTTGATGTAATATCTTTGTCTGGTTTGGGTCAGGGTAATGGTTAGCTTATAAAATGAGACAGGAAGCGTTTTCTCTTCTGTTTTTTTGGAAGAGTTTGTGTAGAATTGATATTTGTGTTTCTTTCTTAAGAGTTTGAGAAATTTTTGCCAGTAAAGCATCTAGGCCTGTCGTTTTCTTTGTAGGAAGTTTTAAACTACAGATTTATTTTCTTTGGTAGATGGTAGGACGATTCAAATTTTTCTGTTTCTTCTTGAGTAAGCTTTGGTAGTTTGTGTTTTTAAAGAACTCTGTCCCTTTCATCTTTCTTGTAAAAAAATGGCCATAAGGTAGTTTGTAATATTCACTTATGACCCTATGACTGTATGATCTGTAGTGATATCCCATCTTTCATTTCTGATATTGGTAACTTGCATCTTCTCTCATTTTTTTCTGAATCAGTCTGGCTATAGTGTTACCCATTTTATTGATCCTTTTGAAGAGCTAGGTTTTTTTTTCTATTTTCAAATTTATTGGTTTCTACTCTTATCCTTATTTTTTTTTTTCCCCTCCTGTTTGCTTTGGGTTTAATTTGCACTTCTTTTTCTTGTCTTTTTTTTTTTTTTAAAGATTTTATTTATTTATTTATTTGACAGAGAGAGACACAGTGAAAGAGGGAGCACAAGCAGGGGGAGTGTGAGAAGGAGAATCAGGCTTCCTGCAGGGCAGGGAGCCCGATATGGGGCCCGATCCCAGGACCCCAGGATCATGACCCGAGGCGAAGGCAGACGCTTAACGACTGAGCCACCCAGGTGCCCCCTTTTTCTTGTTTCTTAAGATGG
Source organism: Meles meles (assembly GCF_922984935.1). Lineage (NCBI taxonomy): Eukaryota > Metazoa > Chordata > Mammalia > Carnivora > Mustelidae > Meles > Meles meles. The sequence goes on along the minus strand of NC_060066.1, from coordinate 140,067,053 downwards.
AAACTTAGATCATTGATTTAAAACCCATTTTTTCTTAATAAAAGCATATACCTTTGTCTTTATGCATTGTATTAGCTACATCTTACAAATTTTGCTTATATTGTGTTTGTATTTTCATTTAATTGAGAATTTTTTTTAAAGATTTTATTTATTTATTTGACAGACAGAGATCACAAGTAGGCAGAGAGGCAAGCAGAGAGAGGAAGGGAAGCAGGCTCCCTGCTGAACAGAGAGCCTGATGTGGGGCTCCATCCCATGACTCTGGGATCATGACCTGAGCCGAAGCCAGAGGCTTTAACCCACTGAGCCACCCAGGTGCCCCTAATTGAGAATATTTTCTAATTATTTTTTTGACTTTCTCTTTGACCAGTAGGCTATTTGGAAGTACATTATTTTCCAAATATTTAGGGGAATTAAAAAAATATATTTCTGGTATTGAGTTCTAGTTTAATTTTGTCCCTGCCAATGAACATTCTTCATGTCACTCCAATTATTTTAAATTTGGGGAGTATGATTTATAGCCTGGAATATTTCTTGGTGAATGATCTGTGTGCCCTTAAAAGAATGTATATTCTGCTGGTGTTGGGTATCAATTATGTAAAATTGGTTAATAGTGTTGTTCAGGTCTCCTGCATACTTACTGAGTTTCTGGTTCTTCTTGTTTTCTTCTTTTTTTTATTATTATTGAACTCCGTAGCATTGAATTCACATCTATAATTGTGGAGGTCTCTGTCTGTCTTTTCACCTCTAAAAGTTCTGACTTATGTGTTTTAAGGCTCAGCTGTTAGGTATGTAAACATTTAGAATTATTTTTTTTCTTAGTGAATTGACTCTTTTACCATGTAAAGTCCTTGTTTATTCCTTGCAATACTTCTTTTCTTGCATTCTGTCCAGTCTTAAAATAGCCACTCCAGCCTTCTTTTAATCATTATTTTGCAAGATATAATTTCTTCCCATAATTTTAATCTGTTTGCTCTTTTTTAAAAAAGATATTATTTATTTATTTGGCAGAGAGAGAGCGCGCAGCGTGAGCACAGCCAGGGGAGTGGCAGGCAAAGGGAGAGGGAGAACAAGGCTCCCAGCTGAGCAAGAAGACTGACTGGGGACTCAATCTCAGGACCCCAGGATTATGACCTGGGCTGAAGGCAGATGCTTAGCTGACTGAGCCCCTGAGGTGTTCCTAATCTGTTTGCATTAAAAAATATATTGCTTTATTTATTTATTTTAATAAATAAATGTGCATGTGCAGGAAGAGGGGTGGGGTGGGGCGGGGCGGGGTGGGGCGGGGCAGGGCAGGGTGGGTGTGTAGAGCGAGAATCTTCGAGCAGAATCCCCACCAAGCTTGGAGCCCAACATGGGACTCAATCCCCAAGTACCCCAAGATCATGTCCTGAGCCGAAATCAAGAGCTGGATACTGAACTGACTGAGCCACCCAGGTGCCCCAACCTGTTTGAATTTTTAGGTTTTTTTTTTTTTAATTTGTTTATTTACAGCATAACAGTGTTCGTTGTTTTGGCATCACACCCAGTGCTCCATGCAGTACGTGCCCTCCCTATTACCCACCACCTGGTTTCTCAACCTCCCACCCCCCACCCCCCCTTCAAAACGCTCTGGTTGTTTTTCAGAGTCCATAGTCTCTCATGGTTCATCTCCCCTTCCAGTTTCCCTCAACTCCCTCTCCTCTCCATCTCCCCATGTCCTCCATGTTCTTTGTTATGCTCCACAAATAAGTGAAACCATATGATACTTGACTCTCTCTGCTTGACTTATTTTGCTCAGCATAATCTCTTCCAGTCCCGTCCATGTTGCTACAAAAGTTGGATATTCATCCTTTCTGATGGAGGCATAATACTCCATTGTGTATATGTACCACATCTTCCTTATCCATTCATCCGTTGAAGGGCATCTTGGTTCTTTCCACAGTTTGGTGACCGTAGCCATTGCTGCAATAAACATTGGGGTATAGATGGCCCTTCTTTTCACTACATCTGTGTCTTTGGGGTAAATACCCAGCAGTGCAATTGCAGGGTCATAGGGAAGCTCTATTCTTAATTTCTTGAGGAATCTCCACACTGTTCTCCAAAGTGGCTGCACCAACTTGCATTCCCACCAACAGTGTAAGAGGGTTCCCCTTTCTCCACATCCTCTCCAACACACGTTGTTTCCTGTCTTGCTAATTTTGGCCATTCTAACTAGTGTCAGGTGGTATCTCAATGTTGTTTTAATTTGAATCTCCCTGATGGCTAGTGACGATGAGCATTTTTTCATGTGTCTGATAGCCATTTGTATGTCTTCATTGGAGAAGTGTCTGTTCATATCTTCTGCCCATTTTTTGATATGATTATCTGTTTTGTGTGTGTTGAGTTTGAGAAGTTCTTTATAGATCCTGGATATCAACCTTTTGTCTGTACTGTCATTTGCAAATATCTTCTCCCATTCCGTGGGTTGCCTTTTTGTTTTGTTGACTGTTTCCTTTGCTGTGCAGAAGCTTTTGATCTTGATGAAGTCCCAAAAGTTCATTTTTGCTTTTGTTGCCTTGGCCTTTGGAGACATATCTTTTTTTTTTTTTAAAGATTTTATTTTATTTATTTGACAGTGAGAGAGAGAGATCATAAGTAGGCAGAGAGGCAGGCAGAGAGAGAGGAGGAAGCAGGCTCCCTGCGGAGCAGAGAGCCTGATGTGGGGCTCGATCCCAGGACCCTGAGATCATGACCTGAGCCGAAGGCAGCGGCTTAATCCACTGAGCCACCCAGGCGCCCCTGGAGACATATCTTGAAAGAAGTTGCTGTGACTGATATCAAAGAGGTTACTGCCTATGTTCTCCTCTAGGATTCTGATGGATTCCTGCCTCACGTTGAGGTCTTTTATCCATTTCGAGTTTATCTTTGTGTACGGTGTAAGAGAATGGTCGAGTTTCATTCTTCTACATATCGCTGTCCAGTTTTCCCAGCACCATTTATTGAAGAGACTGTCTTTTTTCCATTGTACATTTTTTCCTGTTTTGTCGAAGATTATTTGACCATAGAGTTGAGGGTCCATATCTGGGCTCTCCACTCTGTTCCACTGGTCTACGTGTCTGTTTTTATGCCAGTACCACGCTGTCTTGGTGATCACAGCTTTATTTTTATTTTTTATTTTTTTTTATTTTTTTTTAAAGATTTTATTTATTTATTTGACAGAGAGAGAGATCACAAGTAGGCAGAGAGGCAAGCAGAGAGAGAGGAGGTAACAGGCTCCCTGCAGAGCAGAGAGCCCGATGCGGGGCTCGATCCCAGAACCCCGAGATCATGACCTGAGCCGAAGGCAGCGGCCTAATCCACTGAGCCACCCAGGCGCCCCGTGATCACAGCTTTATAGTAAAGCTTGAAATCGGGTAACGTGATGCCACCAGTTTTGTTTTTGTTTTTCAACATTTCCTTAGCAATTCGGGGTCTCTTCTGATTCCATACAAATTTTAGGATTATTTGCTTCAGCTCTTTGAAAAATACCGGTGGAATTTTGATCGGAATGGCATTAAAAGTATAGATTGCTCTAGGCAGTATAGACATTTTAACAATGTTTATTCTTCCAATCCAAGAGCATGGAACGGTCTTCCATCTTTTTTGTCTTCTTCAATTTCTTTCATGAGTGTTCTGTAGTTCCTCGAGTACAGGTCCTTTACCTCTTTGGTTAGGTTTATTCCCAGGTATCTTATGGTTCTTGGTGCTATAGTAAATGGAATCGATTCTCTAATTTCCCTTTCTGTATTTTCATTGTTATAAGAAAGCCACTGATTTCTGTACATTGACTTTGTATCCTGCCACGTTACTGAATTGCTGTATGAGTTCTGGTAGTTTGGGGGTGGAGTCTTTGGGGTTTTCCATATAAAGAATCATGTCATCTGCGAAGAGAGAGAGTTTGACTTCTTCCTTGCCAATTTGGATACCTTTTATTTCTCTTTGTTGTCTGATTGCCGTTGCTAGGACTTCTAATTCTTCTAAGTGAATTTCTTATAGACAGCATGCAGTTGGATTTTGTCTTTTGTTTTTTTCCTTTTGTTTGGTAATCTGTTTTTAAAATGATGTACTTATGTAATTTAAATTTAATAATTTATGTGGTTGAAATTATACATACCATTTTGCTAGTGGATTTTTTTGTTGTCGTTGTTCCATTATGTTTGCTCTTTTTTTGCTGTCTGCCTTTACATTGGGTATTTAAAAAAAAAAATCCACATTGACTCCATTGTTGGACTTACTATTTATACTTCTTTTAAAGATTTCTTTGTTGGAGTCCAAGTGTTTACCATGTACATGTTTAAATAATCAGTCTACCTTCAAGTAATTTCATCTTGCTTCACCTGTTGCATGAGAACCTTACAACAGCATACTCCTAATCTGCCCCTCTTTCCTTCCAATCTTCTATGTAGTCATTGTCCTACATTTTACTTTTATGCATACTGTGCTATAAACCCTCAATTCATTATTACTGTTTTAAATTAAGTCCATTATTTTTAGTGCTATTATAATGAGAAAAATATCTTCTACATATTTCTTTGTTTTAATCATTTCTGGAGATGTAATTTCATTGTGTAGATTCATGTTTCTGATGTTCTGGTCCTTATTACTGAAGAACTTTTTTTTAAACATTTCTTATGGTGCAGGTCTGCTGCCAGCGAATTCTCTCAGCTTTTGTTAGAAAGATCTTTCCACTGGGTATAGAGTGTTTTTGTGTTTTTTCCTTTTCAGTATTTTAAAGATGTCACCATGATGTCTTCTGAATTATATAGCTTATGACAAACAGTCTTCTGTAATTCATATAATTCATATCTTTTCTCCTTAGTATGTTTCGTGGTTTTTTTTCCTGCAGCTTTCCTTTTCCTTCAACGTTTTCTCTTTTTCTTTGTTTGTTAGCAGTTGGAATATGATGTGCTTAGAATTGTGTAGATGTGTTTGTGTGTATGTGAGTGTGTGTGTGTCTGTCTGTCTTCCAAGTCTGCATCACTGAAGGAAGCTTTTCCCAGACTTCTGCCCTGCACCTGTTGTAGGCACATCAGAGAAGCGTGTGAACTCTGTTTCTGTAGTAATCTACAGTGATTCTACAAACTCATACTAGTGTATGCCCAGCCCAACAATTTGTTAAAAATTTTAGTTGAATTCTACTTAGATTCTCATACGGTGCCTTGATTCTCTCCTGTGCTTTGCCACAAGTTAGCCAGCTTTTGCATTTTTATCCTTCGGCCTGTCTTTCCTTATATTTCAGGCTACTTGGTGGCCATGTGATTTTAGTCCTAGTAGGTTTAAGAAAGGTTAGGATTTTTTCCTTTATCTGGATTTTTCTTCTCAGGTAATAGTAATGCTCTTTCCAGCTTTCTATATAAGTAGAAGTGGAATCCCTTTAGTTGCAAGACTAGTGACTCTGGATATGTTGTATATGGATCCTATGGTTATGTGCTCTATCCATCTTTTTTTTTTTTTTTTGAAGAGATGATTATACTTTATAATTACAAAAAAGTTGTGGTGAAGTAACATGAGCTCTTTCTCCCTCTCTTAAACTCAGTATGGAAGCTGTGACCTAGCATGAAGAGAGTTGTCGGGTCTGAGAGAAAAACATAAAAATTGTGATGAATCTCTGTGGAGAGGGAACGTGGTTGAGCCCCTTTAAAGGATAACAATGGTGGCCCAGAACAGAAGAGCACTGTATGCCAACGACTGGGAATAGGCAGAGGAAAACTTTTCAGTTGTACCGGACTTTCTCTCTTTCTCTATCTCAAATAAATAAAACCTTAAGAAAAAAAGTCCCAGAAAATTGTCAGCAGAATGGATATGATACAAATTAAGACCATATTTCAGATCATCAACAAATATTATACTTAACAAAGATGAATTTTTTAATTCAGGAAAATATAAGCTGTCCCTTATACTATTCAACATTGTACTGGAGATTCTAACCAATAGAATAAGATAAGGAAAGAAGTGAGGTAAAGAAATTAAAAGGACCTATCAGTCACCTCTTGTGGATTATATATTTGTTGAAAGAGAAAATCTGGTAGCATTTTAGTAGTCAAACATAAGAACTGATGAGAGAGTTCAACAGTGTTACTGGATACAAGATGAATTTAAAAAAATCAAAACTGCTTCTCTATACCAATAATAATATGATTGAAAAGAAGATATTATTCACAATAGCATGGTATCTAGGAATTAAATAATACATAGGCCTTTAAAGGAAAAAAATTAAATTCTATTAAGGAACGTAAAAAATCACAACATATGGAGTAATTAAACATGTTCGTGGGTGGAATGACGTTATAAAGCTACCAAATTCCCTCTCCATTACTTTATAAATGTCTGTAATTATTATTTTTTAAAGATTTTATTTATTTATTTGACAGAGATCACAAGTAGGTAGAGAGGAAGGCGGCGGGAGGGGGGTGGAGGTGGGCAGGGAAGCCGGCTCCCCGCTAAGCAGAGGCCTAATGCAGGGCTAGATCCCAGGACCCTGAGATCATGACCTGAGCTGAAGGCAGAGGCTTTAACCCACTGAGCCACCCAGGCACCCCATAAATATCTGTAATTCTGATAAGAATTCTAATAGGATTTTTTTTAAAGAACTCAAACATTTAACATTTACATGGAAGTCATGAATAATTACCAGTTTTTGAAAAAGAAAAACAAAAAGAAGGGGCATGTACAAAGCTGTTTTATAATCATGTGGTTTACACACAAGAACAGACCAATGACAAAAAGGAACAACAACCAAAAAACAGGGCAGATAGATCCATGGATGTATGATAGCATCACAAACTGGATGGGAGATTATTTGTTTACTACAGTGTGTTTAGCAGCATTGAAGCCCTGGCTGGCTTTCTCACCAACTGTCATCTCCAATATAGTTGAATCTCTATTTCATATCAAATGCAAAATTGAACTCAAGGTGGATTAAAGACCTAAATATGAAATGTAGAGCTATACATCAAGTAGAATTTCATTGTTTGGGTACAAAACATAGAAAAAAACATTGGCACATTATGTAGTGATAAGTCATTTTTTTTCTTTCCATGTACTGGTTTCAAGTGTTCTGCATTCCAATTTTCATTTGAAAAGAATTGCTACTACTCAACGAATTCAGCCTCTGTTTATACCTCATTAAAATGCAGCGTGGAGTACAGAGGATTTGAAAAGGAAAATGAAGATATTTTGTTTACTGAGTTTCTGATAGTTACAATACATAGAGAAGGGTTGTTTGGTAAAAAGAGAAAGGAAAACCTCAAGTCTGACTTTGTGCAGATCACAGAAAGTTCTCAAAAGAGCTGTATAAAAATACACACTTGTGCTTTAGAAACACAAGTATCGGTGACCATTGTAGTATTTATAGTACCTGCACATTTCATTAATAAGGGCTACAGGAGGGGCGCCTGCGTGGCTCAATGGGTTGAGCCTCTGCCTTCGGCTCAGGTCATGATCCCAGGGTCCTGGGATCGAGCCCCGCATCAGGCTCTCTGCTCTGTGGGGAGCCTGCTTCCTCCTCTCTCTCTGCCTGCCTCTCTGCCTAGTTGTGATTTCTCTCTGTCAAATAAATAAATAAAAATCTTTAAAAACAAACAAAAAAAACTACAGGAGTCTTTGTGCCCTATTGTTGCAGATGTCTCATCTCTACTTTGAAATTACAGTAGTTATTAGATCCACTGACTTCTCAATTAATGCTTTAATGAAGCAGTACACATATTACTATGTCACAAATGAAAACATTTTTATAGCTGTAGTTCAATAAATTGGTTTCCTTTGTAACTCCGCTGATTCATGTTATGTCTTTAGGGACAGTATTCTGAGAAGTCCACAGGCTTCAGCAGACTGTCAGAGGGGCACACAAATAAGATTCAGGAATTCTGAGAGAAAAGGAATCCTGTATGGGCCAGATGTTAAAGAAAGGTCCGACAAGATGGAGACTGCAAAGGAGACCCTAGACCTGGCTCCACTGCAGTAGTGATCTTGGAGAGGGGCTGTATTAGGGCTGAAGGTGGAGGCAGAGCTCAATTGTGATGAACTGAGCAGCGAAACCAGTTGAGGGACATGCAAACAGCTAAGCAGACTATTTCTCTGTAAACGGAAAGAAGTGATAGGTAAAGGGCCTAACAGGATCAAGAAGGAAAACCTGCAGGTCTGCATAAGCCAAGGCAAAGGATCTGGTGGAAAGGGCAAGATTGGGGGAGAGCTTAGGAAAGGAGGGAGGATAATTGAAGCCATGAGGTCCCAGACCAGGTAGGATGGAAGTAGGAAGGAAGAACATGGAGGGATCAGCCTCAGAGTTGATGGGGAGAATGGGTTCAAATTTATATAAACTAAGGGAGAGAGGAAACGGGTTTTCAACATTTGATGGTTTCCTTCCTTACGTTTCACCCCTACTCCCCCAGCTTCCAGGAATTTTGGGGCAGGGGTCATTTTACAGGCTTTCTGCTTAAAAATATAAAGGTGTGGAGCATGGGAAGGTTGTTGACCAGCGATTAGAAAAAGATTGCCGAGCAGATTTTGGGGATCTGATGTTCAGAAACCATTCAGTTTTGGGGCACCTGGCTGGCTTAGTCGGTAGAGCATGCAACTCTTTTTCTTTCTTTCTTTCTTTTTTTTTTTTTAAAGATTCTATTTATAAATACAGTGAGAGAGGAAACACAAGCAGGGAGTGTGGGAGAGGGAGAAGCAGGCCTCCCAATGAGCGGGGAGCCTGATGCTGGGCTCAATCCCAGGACCCTAGGGTCATGACCCGAGCGGAAGGCAGATGCCTAACCGACTGAGCCACCCAGGCGCCCTGAGCATGCAACTCTTGATCTCTGGGTCATGAGTTGCAGCTCCATGTTGGGTGTAGAGATTATTTAAATAAACTTAAAAAAACCCAAACTATTCAGTTGTAATGGATCCAGCATACTCAGAGTGAGAAAAGAGACAGCTGGGAACAACTGTGAGCAGAACTCAGGAGTGAGGTTAAATAGACTGACCTGGAACTTTTTTTTTAAGCTATGCATTTCACTTCCTGTGAAGATGAATGTAATTTGCTTTTATCAACAATAACATTCTTTGTCTAAATTATATTTGAAACCTTTTATTTTTAAATAACCTTTGAGATTTTTATGTCTCATGCCCTCTTTATTTCAGTTCTGTATTCTTTTTATTCTCAGTTATGTAGAATGTTCAAGAGAGGCTAGGAAACATGATGGAAGGCTGACATATATTACTTTTTCTTCAAGAGAGTAACATTTCCATTAACATACAGCAAAGTCTCCTATTTTTTATGCCTTATTTTGCATTTAAAAATATCTCTTATTTGGAAATATTCTTATCTTCAGATTAAAAGTCATAAAACACAAAAAAGTTAGGAATACTTAATTATTTTAGAGTTTTAACTTTGGAAAATAAATTCAGCAGTGACATCAGACTTAAAAACAGTTGCGGCACCCTGGGTGGCTTAGTTGGGTAAGTGTCTGCCTTTGGCTCAGGTCATGATCCCAGGGTCCTGGCCTTCCAGTCCCTGCTCAGTGGGGGTCTGCGTCTCCCTCTTCCTCTGGGCACATTTTCTCTCTCTCTCTCTCTCTCTCTCTCTCAATAAAATCTTGAAAAAACTTTTTTTTTAAATTTGTTAATGTCCTATTGAAAAACTCTTTAAAACTCATACTAAAATTTTTTGTTCCATTCTGGTTTTTTTTTATAGGGAATATTGAATACATTAAAATCTTCTGTTTCAATATATTGATTTTTTCCTATTTATGTTTCAACTATTTGAAAAGTACCTTAAATAGTGTAAATATTAATTGAAATGAGAAAAAGAAGAATGCATCAAACTGGAGCCAACGGTCTTATGTTTAATAAAAGCTTTGTTAGAAAGGAAAATAAAGATTTTCAGAATCCAGTGGGAACTCTGAAGAAACCATGTTTTAGCAGCTGTAAAGGAAACTTTGGTACATGTAACTCCCTTCAAAATCATCATCTTGGAAACGTAGACCCCTATTATAATGAGGTTATCTGTAATGTTATTAATAGAGCACCTCTTTTAGAATTTCCTCTGGAGCCTATTGTACTTTTTGTTGTTGGGTAATTAAATTAAGTTGACACCAAAAATTAACCATCACAGTAACATTTTCAATAATGGAAACATCTTCCTCTTGGGTGGTGGTGGGGGGCATAAATCTAGCTTTTAGAAATAACAAAGGCTCTTCAGAAGTAGGTCTGGTGAAACAGCAACCCATCTATTCTTTGGTCAAAGACAAACTTGGTCACACTGTAATGAAACTAATTTTCTTGTGTTGGGACAAAACTAAAATTGGCTCCCAGTGTGACATGGGTCATGTGTGTGAACTGAATTAGAAAGGCAGGTAAGATTCAAAGCTGGGATTGAAAAGTTACTGCATTTGAATGTCATTTTAAATTCAGTGGGATATCCATTAAACATTTCTGAGCAGTGGAATGACATGTATAGTAAAGAATGGATGAAGGGGAAGTGAATAATATCTGGGAAACCAAATCAAGTATCTTCCTGAGAAATCTAGGACATTATGATATTCTTCAATTTTACTGACATAATAACCTTTTTCAGTGAAGGAAATGATTTGACAATTTATTAGTGAATTGTTACTCTAGTCTTTCAGATTAAAAATGATTTTTCTTGATGAAAAGGTTGGAGGTGCTGGTGGGGCCAAAGGAGGAAGGATTAATTGTTTATCATTGTGATATTGGCTCACGAATTGATCAAATGCGTTAAATCACTAACTAAATCATTAAGTTATTTGTACTTCAAAAATTATTTTTTTAAAAGATTTTATTTATTTGAGAGAGAGGACACAAACAGGGGGAGGAGAAGAGGAAGAGGGACAAGCAGATTCCTGAATGAGCAGGAAGCCTGACACAAGCCTTGATCCCAGGACCCCTTGATCATGATCTGACCCGAAGTCAGATGCTTAACTGACTAAGCTACTCAGACGCCCCCCAAGTTATTTTAAAATGAAAAAGTAAACACCTTTTTATGGGACTACATACTGTGTTTTATTTGTATCTGCTGCATCTTCTATAATACCAAAAATTTAGAAATATTTATTCAGGACATAGCTGATAAATGGTCATTTGCTCATATATACTTCTATTTTGATGTGAGCATAGCAATATTCATTAGATCAAATTAGAAATTTGAGTTATTCTAGACACTTTTCTATGTCATCTACATATATATTAAACATATATTCAAGTCTTATTTTGCCACAATATCACCTTATTTTAGGTTCCCATGAACTGTCCATAAACTACAACAGTCTTACTGATTTTTTTTTTAAGATTTTTATTTGACAGAGAGAGATCACAAGTAGACAGAGAGGCAGGCAGAGAGAGAGAGAGAGAAGCAGGCTCCCCGCCGAGCAGAGAGCCCCATGCGGGACTTGATCCCAGGACCCGGAGATCATGACCCGAGCCAAAGGCAGCAGCCCAACCCACTGAGCCACCCAGGTGTCCTGTTACTGATCTTTTAAAATACAATGTCAAACCCCTGTAATACATGTGTTAATTCACTTCATCTTCCAAATAATTATCAAATGGCTCCTATATCAGTAACTGTACTGGGCTCTGTGTATATAATAATGAATAAAGTAGACGTGTTCCTAGATCTCATAGATTTGTAATTTAATGGGAAGGTGGATATAAACCTGCATGTGATTATGAATTAAATCAGTGCTATGAAGAAAAAGAACAAGGAAGAGAGAGTGATACTGTAACCAAATTAGTCTTTCTGAAAATCAGATGTGATCATTTATTCCCAGTTGCTGGCAGATTAAAAATCTAGGCCCATTAAAGTAGCCTATCAGGAACTTAATGTGTGCACCCTGTTAACCAACCAGCACAATGCCACACTCCTAGAAATTCAACAAATGTCAGTGGGATGAATGAATAAATGATGAAACTTAAAATTTTTTTAAATTAAAATATACTTGACATATAAAAATGATTTAAGATGTATCACATTAAGTTGCATTAATAAAGTTTGCTAGTTTTGAAACAGATTGCCAAATACTTCAGTAAAAGGGAAAAAAAAATGCCTCCATCAATTTTTGAGCCCTGATTGCATTTGGAACTATTTTTTTTCTGTCCTTGAAAACACTGCTAGAATTTTAACTGAAATATCAGAAATGTGCTATTACTATAATGTGTAAAACACTGCTTTTTTTGTGTGTGTGGCAGAAGTCTGTAGTAAGGGTAGTGAAAAGCAGATTGACATTTGGTCATTATTTCTTATCAAGGGTGTTTTACTTGTAATGCTATTTGACAGCTATATTCTAGGTCTGACAGCATTGAACCAGTGTAATTCCCACTGAACTGCTCTAAATAGGCAGTATTGCAATCAGTTTAACAACCCCTGGAGGCAATAAAATCTCTCCTTTGAACGAATACTCAAGGGGAAGAAATCTAAGATTTATAAAGGGCAGCAAGTATTCAAGAAAGGGGCAAAGTTTATGTGTGAGCCTATAATTGATGTTTCCTTTGTTGGAAAAAAAGCTTGAGGATGCTTTAAGAATTAATATTTAACAAGTTCTAATCTGCACTAACAAGTGTGTTCAGATGAGTGAAGGAGATATGTGATTCTGAGAGTTGAGTTGCTTCCAGCCAACTATGAAAATTTGGAGGGGTCATAGAATTATGAGAAGGACACTTAAAAATGAAACTGGAAGACTTGAACCCATGCATTTTTGATATCTACGCTGGAGGGTCACCACCTCTACACCCAGTGGTGATTGGGTTTTATGATTGGCTCATGGTTTATATTTGCTTAATGCTTCATATGTATATACCTGTATAAAGAAAATTTCAGTTGGGGCTCCTGGGTGGGTCAGTGGGTTGGGTCTCTGCCTTTGGCTCAGGTCATGATCTCAGGGTCCTGGGATCAAGCCCCGCATCGGACTCTCTGCTCAGCAGAGAGCCTGCTTCCCTTCTTTCTCTGCCTGACTCTGCCTCCTTGTGATCTCTCTGTCAAATAAGTAAATAAAATTAAAAAAAGAAAGAAAGAAAGAAAGAAAGAAAGAAAATTCCAGTTAAATAGAGTATCCTCATTCTAAATGAGATCAGCAGTTCTATCTTGGGGGGGTAGTAATTTAAACACAATATAAGCAGCATTTAAATTAAGACCCTCCTAGCTTAAACTCTTGGCTCCTGTCACTATTAGTGGTGTACCCTTGGGGATATTTTATGGTCATTCATAGTTTTCTCATCTGTAAAATGGGGATGATAGTTCTTTCCAACTGGGGAGGTTTGAAAGTGTATAGCTTAAGAAGAGTGCCTAATTCAGGGTGGGCCACAGAGTAAGAGGTGACTTAATTGTGCTAGGCAACCATGAGCTTTGAGCTGTTGGATCCTCAGAGTAGCCATTTGAGGTTGGTGCAAGAGTACAGGAGAGAGGATGCTCTGAGGATGGGGATATCAGGAGAAACAGGTTGGGATATATATACAGAGAGAGCTTGTTAGTTCTTTATCTTGGACCTAGTTGCTAGGGGAGTAGCTTCGTCCCTGTCAGCAGACTCCACGGAGCTTTGTTCTGAAACTTTGGAATTCCTTTGCACATCATGGTGTTTTGTCCCTAGAGGGTAGTGAGGGGAAGGCATTATCATCAAAAATCCAGGGGCACCTATTAAAATTTTTTTAAAATTTTAATTCCAATAAACATAGTGTTATATTAGTTGCAGTGGTGCAATAAAGTGATTTTACAGTTCTGTACATTACTTAGTGCTCATACGATAGGTGTATTCTTAGTCCCCTCCACCTATTTTATCCAGCCCACCACCCACCTCCCCTCTGGTAACCATCAGTTCTTTATAGCTAAGAGTTTGTTTTTTTGGAGTATCTCTTTATTTGTTCATTTGTTTTGTTTCTTAAATTCCACATCTGAGTGGAATCATATATTTGTCTTTCTCTAAATTACATTTCACTTAGCATTACACTGTCTAGATCCATCCATGTCATTGCAGTTGGTGAGATTTCATTCTTTTGTATGGCTGAATAATCTTCATATATATATATATGAAGGTATGTGTGTATATATGTGTGTATATACATATATATGTATATACACACGCACACCACATTTCCTGTATCCATTCATCAATTGCTGGACACTTGGGCTACTTCTATATCATGCCTCCCTTTGAATTAGTGTTTTTGTATTATTTAGGTATTTTGTATTCTTTAGGTAAATACCCAGTAGTATGATTACTGGATCATAGGGTAATTCTGTTTTTTAAGGAAGCTCTACACCCAATGTGGGGCTTGAACTCATGACCCCAAGATCAAGGACCACATGCTCTACTGACTAAACCAGTCAGGTGCTCCAGGGTAGTTCTACTTTTAACTTTTTGAAGAACTTCCAGATGATTTTCCACAGCCACTGTACCAGTCTGCATTCCCACTAATAGAACACGAGGGTTCCTTTCTTCTCCACATCCTCACAAACACTTGATTCTTGTGTTTTTTATATTAGGCATTCTATACCCCTCCATTTTTAATGTGATTGTATGAGTGTGTGTATGTGTATGTCTATGGCTCGTTACAGATTCCTCCAGCCCTGATTCTTCTTCCCTCACCATTTACATCCATCTCATGGGCTGCCACTTTTGTAGCACGAGCAGGACCAGACAAGGGGATAGATTTCCCATGCTTTCGTTACATAAACAGCTCCTTCTGCCTTCCTTTGCCATCTGGTTCAACTTATTAAATTCTTGTTTCTCTTTTGCATGTCTGCTGAAATGTTATGTCCCCTATTAAGCCTTCCGTGACTCCTCAAGACTTGCGAGGACTCTGATGATACCCTAGTACCAGACATAGCCTTTGTCTTTCTGCATTGGCACTGCGGCCATGCTGCTTCCACTGTTGAATGTAGCCGTTTCTTGACTTCCGAGCACCTGAAAGAACTGTACCTTCTCACCTTCTTGGAGTTAGGTGTGACTGTATGGTTTGATTTGGTTGATTTGTGAGCAGATTGACAGTTATCCTGTGCTCACATCCTTCTCTCTTTTCCTCTGCCGTGGCAATTCTGAAAGCAGAGATACAATGTACAGAGGTACTTTGTACAGAGGTACAATGGTGAAGCATGATGTGGACGACATCTGCCATGGAGACACATGATGGAGAGAGATACCTTTGTAGCTTTTTAGCCACTGAGATTTTTGCGACTGTGGTTACTGCAACATATCTTGACTGATACAGCCATTGCTGGGCCGTCATCCTGCTTCCTCACCTGTCTCTACATCTTACTGAGGGAAGTAATCGTCTTGTTCACTATTCCATCCCTGGAGCCCTGTTACTGGCCTGCCTGACATATGGTAGGCAACTAATAAATCATTCATTGAATGAAATGATGATTCTGTATCAAGGAAGGCTCTATCTGAAGATTGCATTTCCATAGTAGCCAAACCCTTGGCATGGTTCCGATGGGAGGAAAGTGATAAAAGAATATTATTTGAGGGAAAAATAAAGATCATGGTTCCATCTCTAAAGCTTTAGAAAATAAGTTATTTAGAAAAAAAGAAATATTTTTTTTCAGTGAAAAAGAACAATGAATACCAAGAAATGCATAGTTATCTTTACTTATGGACTAAAACCAGTGAAATATGCCAGGAATTTGCGAAAGAAGCCCATGCTGTGAAGTCACATTGAAACAATTTTTTACTAATTATTCATTCATTCAACATTGTTTGACCTTTTGTACTGTGGTGGGTGGGAAGAAGATAATCTGGCACATTTCCTTGAAAAGCTCTCAGATAAGAAGAGGATAAACAGACCATGGAATGGAATAAGGACAATAATATAAATGCTTTGGGAAGGAACACAGAAGAAGCCTACAGTACTTCTGAGTTGGGCAATGATGAATTTGAAGAAGCATCGTTTTATTTGGGCCCTACACAGGTATAAACTTACCTTTCATCTCCAGTGACCCGTCTCTGTATTCATCTTCAACTACTACTGTGGCCATATTCTGGGCTTTCTCATCATCTAGAACTGTCCCAACTCTGATACAATAAAATTCATGATCCAACTCTCTGACCAGATCCACTAGGCTTCCCAGTTTGCTTGTTCAGTTATGGTCAGTTACAGACGTTCCTTCAAACTTAACAAGATTTTCTTTTAGTAATCTCTATATCCAATGTGGGGCTCAAATTCATGACCCTGAGATCAAGAGTTTCATGTTCTTCTGACTGGGCCAGCCAGGCACCTCTAAACTTACCAAGATTTTCATTCTCTGATCCCTTCTACTTAAACTTTTCTCTTTTCCCAGCTTAGACCTCCACAGATCAGAATTTTGCCACTCTCTTGCTGTTATTTTTAACTCCTTTATTGTTATTTTGTAGGTTCTATAGAGCCCATGTGGAAAATTCCACCTTGGATCAAACCACTTGTGGCCTTCTCCATGCTTGTATTTAGATTGCTAGAGAAAGTCATAGGCAGATTGGAGATCCTTAAAAACCATCCTTTGCAGCTTTAACTAGAACCTCAACGTAATTCCATTATCCATTTGTTTCCCTACTTAACCTTCTTTCTAGTCCTCCACAACAACCATTTCAAAGACGTCTTTCCTAATATTCTTTTTTTTTTTTTAAGATTTTTTTTATTTCTTTGACAGAGAGAGTACAAAGTAGGCAGAGCAGCAGGCAGAGGGAAATCATATTTGCTGAGCAGGGAGCCTGATGCAGGGCTCAGTCCCAGGACCCTGGGATCATGACCCAAGCCGAAGGCAGACGCTTAATGCCTGAGCCACCCAGGAGCCCCTTCCCTAATATTCTTGGACCCTCCCATCTACCACATGTTCAGCAGATGCCTGTGCCTGTTACTTTTCAGAGAAAATGTAAACCATCACAGAGGTGTAACCTCGGCAACCCAACATAAAAGTCATGGCTCTGTCATCCTTTTTTCCTTTTTGTCTGTTAAAAAGTTGACATTCTGTCTACCCTAGCTGGTAACATGGGAATGGATTAAAATATCGGGTTGGAGGAAAGTGAGGGGTAGAATAAGAAAGGGCCCAGGAAAGCATGCTGAGGAATGGCAAGGTCTGAGAACCACAGAGGAGGAAGAGGCCATCCCAGAGACAGAATGGGGAGCAATCAGAGAGGGGAGAGGACAAGCAAGGAAGCGTCATGTTAGGGGAGCCAGGGCATGAGTGCATTCCAAACAGGAGGGAGAATGGATATTTTCAAGCTCTAAAACCATGGAGAAGTCAAGTAAGATAAAGGTGAAGATGTATCTTTTGGATTTAGCCAACAAGATGGTCTTAGGGGTCTTGATAAGGGTGCTTCACTAGAGAGACGGGCACAGACAGGCTGGAGTGGGATGAGAAGTGAATGGCATGGGGGGAAATGGAGATTCCCACTGCAGATTTCCCTTTAGAGAAGTTCAGCTCTGAAAAAGAGAGGGTAAATGGGACCGAAACTGGAGAGAGTTAGGGGGCAGAAGAAAGCTATTTTCTTTCTTTCTTTTTTTATAGTAGAGACTTAGTATATTTAATTGCTCATGGGGAAGAATAAGTAGCAAGGGAGAGGTTAATAAAACAAGTAAAAGAGGATAGGACAGTTGATGGACTAAGGTCCATATGAAAGCAGGAAAGAGGAGAATCCAAAGCCTTTTGTAGCTTCTTTTTATACTTTCTTACTCTCTAGAACTTTTATGCTTTCAAGTATTGTTTACATGCTAATGACTTCCAAATCTGTAGCCTCATGCAAAATCAATCTCTTGAGCTCCAGATCATTTTATCCAGCTGCCTAGTGGACAGCTGTCTCTAGCCTCAGGTACCTCTGGCTCATCCTGTCTAAAACAACTTATTACCATTTATTCCAAATATGATTTCTTTCAATGCTTCTTAGACCAGGAAAAACACCAACATCCAGCCAAAATGCTAGTAGATGTCTCTGACTGTCCTTTATCTTCCCATCATCTCTTCCCACTTTCTTTCCCTAGTGTATTCCAGGTCCTGACATGGGGTTTCCATTTTTCCAAGAAGCCTTCTTCATCCCTACAGGTCAGGAGTAGGCATTCTACCTACATGTCCTTGTTGTGTCATCTACATCCTCTGTTTCGGCACTTCCTAATTTCTTTTCTTTCTTTCTTTTCTTTTTTTTAGAGTAGAGTGAGAAAGAGAGTAGGGCGAGGGGAGGAGCAGAGAAATAGAGAGAGAGAAAGGGAGACTCAAGCAGACCCAGCACAGAGCCTGACACAGGGCTCAATCTCACGACCCTGAGATCATGACCTGAGTGGAAATCAAGAGTCAGGCGCTTAACTGACTGAGCCACCCAGGCACCCCCCCCCACTACTTTATTTTCTGATCGTCTTTCTCTTGGACTCTAAAAGCCACATTGATAGGTAAAGTTGTGTCTACTTCACAGTGACATCTCCATCAGTTAAGACATAGTGTTGAATAAATAAATACTAGTGGAATGAATCGTTGTAACTGCTAACAGTTGGAATAGACCACGTTAAGTCATTTCTACATTTATTATCTAATTTAATCTTCATATAGAACCACGAAAGGTAGGTATTATTTTCCCTGTTTTATTGATGAAGAAAACTGAGGTTCAGAGAGTTTAAGTAACTTCACCCCCAGTCATCCAGCTGTATCTCACCTTCCCGGTATTTATTTCACATCATGTTGTCTCTCAGCGAAGGAGATGTGACTTGGGCTAATGCTTGGTCTGAGGCAGTAAGTTTTCCATGTGGAATGCCACACACTTTCTGATTTAAACACACACACACACACACACACACACACACACACACACATATACATCCTCGTGTGTGTGTGTGTGGGGGGGGGGGGAGGAGATTCCTAGTGTAATGGTTAAAAAAAAGAACACTGGAATCTGGCTACATACATTAAGATCCTGGAACTCTGGCAAGTTTCATAACCTTGCCAAGGCTCGTTTTTTTCAAATATAAATTGGGAATAGCAGTATGTATCTCACAGGTGCTTTCCTAAGAAGCCCTTAGCAGAGAGCCTGGCCCGGCTGGGCGTGTTCGTCAGGGGGACTTATTCATCCCATGCCGTCCCCCGCGGGGTTAGCAGTCAGTTCGCTGTTGGGCTGGCAGCAGGACAGACGTCCAGGTTCCTGTGTACCAGGGCAGGTAAAGAGTGTCACCTTGCATCTCCACGTGTCCAGAGAGCCAGACCTTTCTGGCTCCCTCCTGCAGGGTGACTCCCAGGGGAAGAATCCTGCCTCCCAGGTGTCAGACAGTGTTTCGTGGCTGTAAGGAGGGCAGACAGGGTAGGATTGGAGCCTGGGGCATGCTCCCATTCAGACTCTGGAGGTTTGCATATCTGAGGGTGGGTGGGGGAAGATGGATGGGGCTTAGAGGAGAAACCAAAGAGAGGGTTTTCCAGTAACACAGGAGAGATGAGACCTGAAAAAAGCCAGAAAAAATTTTAAAAAGCTAATAGATCTTGATCGCTTAGTATTGCTATGCCCAAGTTTTCGCTCTGCGAGACCACCAAGGAGCCAAGCACCGATGCAATCACACGAGGGTTTATTTGACAAGCTTAAGCTTGGGCCCAAGTATACCCAACGCAGCGGAGTAGGGACTTGGACCCTGAACCAGATTACAGTCAGAGTTTTTAAAGGCAGAGTAGGGGTGGACTCGGCGGTGGGTGAGGACAAAGGGGGTTATGGATGATGTAAGTCTCTAAGGAATTTTGGAAGTGAGGACCTTGAGGGGCTAGCTGTTGTCTGGGGAAAAGGTTATTCATTACCAATAATAAAAATCTTCTTGTGAGACCCTTTAGATGTATATCAGTGGGTCATATGCTTGGGAATGATCGCTGACATGATCTTGGAGGTTTAGAGATAAAGTTTCGCATTTCTTCTATCAAGTGTCCTTGTTAGTGAGATTTAGGTTAGGAGAAATTTAACTTTATTTAGGGCTTGAGGAACTGAGTTATTTGCCTCTGGAAATTGTGCTACTGTTAAGATAGCTTCTTTGTTGTAAATCTCTGGGACATTGGTAAACCAAGGGAGACTCCTGTCTTGCAGGATTGTGATCTCTGCAAGTTAACTATTTGCTTTTCCCCAGGGCAGCCAGGGGTGGCCGAGGAATGTCACACATGCTACCAAGGGGAGGGGAGCGGGTGGAGAGGGTGTGCAAGGTGCCAGCCTCTGCTTTGCCAAGATGGCTGTTCTTATGTCAGGGCTAGACTCGAGGTGGGTACAGCCTTGTTTTTCTTGGCCTCCACAAGTATGTGTCAGGTACTTATGCATATTAACTTTCAAAATTCCTACAACATTCCCGGCGGTTGTAATACTGTCTTTTGTAGTTGAGAAAACGGAGGCCGAGGAAGGCGAAGTAAGTTGTGTGGGGTCTCAGGGATGCAACCAACAGGAGAGCAGGTTTGGAGTGAGGGGCTCAAGCTGGAACCCGTCCCAGGAGGTGCTTAAACGCGGGACCTGGTGAACCTCCGAGCAGCATGCCTTCATTTCTCTGGGCTACATGGACTAGCTCAAGGTACCTGGTCTCACTCAGGTGGTCCCTTAAAGATGCTGAAGAAACTGGCTGCGCATTGCACCCCCCCCAACCCCTGGGATCTTGTTAAATGTGCAGATGCCCAGGTCCTACTCCTAAAGGTTCTGACTCTGTTGGTCTCAGGTAGGTCCAGCAAATCCACGTCTTTAACAATCACCAAAGAAAACTCTGAAGCACCTGGTCCCCTGGGAGGTCTTTTAAAATCAGTACCTTGGGGCGCCTGGGTGGCTCAGTGGATTAAGCCGCTGCCTTCGGCTCAGGTCATGATCTCAGGGTCCTGGGATCGAGCCCCACATGGGGCTCTCTGCTCTGCGGGGAGCCTGCTTCCTCCTCTCTCTCTGCCTGCCTCTCTGCCTACTTGTGATCTCTCTCTCTGTCAAATAAATAAATAAAATCTTAAAAAAAAAATTTAAAATCAGTACCTCGAAGCTACCGGCACCTGGAGGTAGCACGCGGGCTTTGTGCCGGCGTTTACTCCCACAGGCTACCCCCAGCAGCCCTCGCTAAGAATGTATCCATTACCGGGTTCCAGTAGGGGAAGGGCTGGAACCACGCTAGGAAATTCCCTGGGCTTCCCAAGTCTCAGGCTTCAGAAGGCGCCCCAGATTAATCGCCTGCGAGTGTAGAATGCAACATAGCCGTAATTCGGACTTTGAAAGGTATTCCTGTTAAAACCGCCTGTGTTCTCCCTAGAATGCGGCTGGTCGGTGAGGTTAGCTTGAAATCCTGACGATGGGGCCCGAGTTCCGCAGCAGTCATTTGTGTTCTACACGAGTAGAGGAGCAATAAGCATTCTGTCTGCAGCAAAGCTAAATCATCCTGAGGGAGCAGTTTACATCAGTAGAATGTAATGAAGGAAGTTGTCACCAGCAGCTGCCAACCGCATTTCTGGTGACTTAGAAAAAGGTTATGTTCAGCAGATATTTTTCTGAGTTGTATTTACTTTTGTGCGTGGAGGGAGGCTGGTTATGCTGGCTGACTGATTTTCTTTCTGATTTCATGTACTTTTAATAATGGTCTGTCTGGGTAAGGACGACGAAACTAGTCAAGTCCCTGATGAAATGCTCGATGTCAGAGCAATAATTTAATGCTTCCCGAGGAGACCTGCAGAGGCTGCTCTCCTTAAAGATGAAGAGTGTGTAATATGCTAAAAGCTATTTATTACCCAACTTTCTTATCGTGCTTGTAGGTTCGGTGGTAAAAACTCCCGGCTAGGGGAGCCTATGCCTCTTGAAGTCCAAGTTTTCCAGATGGTCACCTACATGGTCACCACCCTGGCCCAAGTTACTAGAGGCACACCTTGGAGGTCTTGCCCAGTTTGAGACCAGATCACCGCAATAAAGCCAATATCGCAGTCAAGTGAGTCAGATGCCTTTTTTTTTTTTGGTTTCCCAGGGCATAGAAGTTATATTCACGCTCCATTACCGTCTGTTAAGGGTGCACCAGCATTATGTCTAAAGAAAGTACACACCTTAATCAAAACATCCTCTCTTGTTTAGAAAACACTAACCATCGTGTGAGCGTTCAGCAAGTTATAATCACTGATCACAGATCACCATGGCGAATATGATAATGAGGAGAAGTTTGAAATAGTGCAGCATGGCACTATTTGGAAATGTGGCACAGAGACATGAAGTGTGCAAACGCTGTCGGGAAAATGGAGAGGGTAGACTTGCTTGAGATGGAATTGCCGCAAACCTTGCGTTTGTTAGAAAGTATCTGTGAAGCACAGTAAAGCCAAGCACGATGAGACGAGGGGTGCCTGTGTTGGTCCTCATCTAGTAAACAGCAGTAAGTTCTTCAGTGCCTCCCCCTCCTCTCTTCTTGCCCTTCTATATCCAGTTCTCTGTTTGGTAGTTGAGTAATTGTTCTGTACGTAAATCAGATCACATGTAGCTGTGAACTCCCCAACATTTAGAACACTCTTTGGGACATGGTAGATGCCTAGACATCATTTGTTAAATGAACAAATAACGGTTCCTTTCCTGCTCAAACTTCTCAGCCTTGCCTTTAGGATATGGACGACACTTCTGAACTTGAGTTATAAGGCCCCTTCCTCCTCCCCACCCCCCCCTCCACTGTCCTGTCCACCCCGGACTACCTTCAGCTCCAGCATGTTGCCATCGGTCTCTTCTGTCCCACAGATCTTCCCTCCCCTCTCCTGCCCACTTCCCTTCGGGTAA
Organism: Meles meles; assembly: GCF_922984935.1. Classification (NCBI taxonomy): domain Eukaryota; kingdom Metazoa; phylum Chordata; class Mammalia; order Carnivora; family Mustelidae; genus Meles; species Meles meles. Next base: position 140,044,377 of record NC_060066.1, on the reverse strand, counting down.
TTCACTTCCATTCTTCACATCTCAGCCTGCATGTCATCTCTTCCAGCACATCTTCTCTGATTCTCCCAAGATCAGGTTACTTGGACTTCATTCATGGTCCCAAGTCCTGAACTCTCCCCCCACAGCTTTCTCCCGCCACACTGTCATTGCTGATTTGCTCGTCTCTGTGCACGGCGGGGCTGTGAGCTCTTTGGGTGAAGAGGTGACCTCTCTCTTACCACGGTACAGTCGTATCAGCTACCACAGGTCTTGACCTCCTAGTACAATAAATCCCATTTCCAGGTGCTGAGTGAATGAATCAGGTGATAGTAACAGCTTAGAGAGCCTAAGGCATAGGCTTGATTTTCCTCTTGCCTTTAGCTGAAGAAGGTTCTGCAGATACATACACAGGCTCTCCGGAGGGAGAAGACTCTGGTTCAGCTCCCTCACTTGCCCTGTGCACCATCACCACTCTGGCCCAGGCTGCTGTTAGCCCTCGCCTGGAGGAGAGCAACAGACTCCTAACTGGCCTTTGCCCACTCTTGTCCTTCTGTATACAGTTCTCCATTCAGTGGCCAGCGGAGTTGAAGCCCAGAACATTTCGATGACCCATCCAAGCCCTTACAAATGTTTAGGAGCAAAACCAGAACAAGAAACCACTTTTAAGGAGAAAATTTCTTCTTCCAGCTGCTCTATAACCCCAAACTTCCCCTGGTTAAATCCAATTTGATTCTGATTCATACGTGTTCCTTAACACAGCGATGTTACCCTCATTCCAGCTGCACTTTTCCTTGAGGTCTTGGCACAAGTCTTAGGGATCACATTGTTATTCCTTTCTTGTTATTCTGGGGTATCTGCTTAATAAGTAACATTCTGCCCTTACCCAGTATCCATTCGTAGTCAGAGAAAGAGATTTCACTGACAGGAAGATATATAATAAACCTTAAATCTGCAGAGTACTTCTAAAGCCTTAATGCCTCAAAAAATGTGTATTCTCAGTGGTGTGTGTGTGTTTAACTCAACCTGTGAAGACACAAGGGGAAAGGGGAGGAAGCTGGAGACTATTCAGTCCCAGAAGTCTGTGTTATTGCCATAATTTGCTTTTAGCAAATGTCTCCATCATTAATTTCCTGATATTGTTAGCTTGTTTCACCGAGCACTCAAGGACCCCAATGACAAAACTTTGTTATTTCCAATTATTTTGGTGCCCATTTTCTTAGCTACTCCATGCAACTGCCATCTTGTATCCTTTGTGTAGGTTCCTGTTGTTTGCATGTTTTTCCAGTCATTAGTGCTGTGATAGGACCCATTACAAAACACAGTGGCCTTTGGAAAAGGAGAGAGTAATGTTTTGGTTTTCCGGTAGTCTCAAAGTCTTTCTTCTAGCCCTTAGTCTAAGACCTTTGCTCTATGCTCACCTGCAGTGTTATACTGCCCTCATTTTCCTTGCCTCACAAGTAGCAGCTGGGATTACCATGTGGTCTTGGGTGTGCATACCTACAAATAAGTATTTTTTTGAAGAAAGTGCAGAGTTATTTTTAGGGTTGAATTCCTGTAGTAGTCACTTAGACCTGGGCTTGGTGGGACGAGGTTGGGAGGGCAAAGGGGGAAGATGGCTTTAGAGGCCAGCAGCTAGGACAACCTTCAAGTAGCAGGTGACGCATCCCTGGAGAATCCAACTGAATAGCCTTGCATGTAGCTGGACGAGCACACCAATCTCAGGGCTCCTTTCCCAGCATTCCCTTGTCCGGACCATGACTTTTTCCTCCCTTCATTTCATTTTGAATTTTGAAATAATTTCACATTTATAGAAGAATTGCAAAAACAGTACATTTTTACATATCCTTCATCCAGAGTCTTCAGATGTTAACATTTTTACTATATTTGTCTTCATTGTTTTTCCAGGTGTGTACACACACATTATTCTGCATCGTGTGAAAGTAAGTCAGACATGCAGCTTTTCTCCTATTATTTCAGCATGTGTCTCTTTTTTTAATTATTTATTATTTATTTATTTGACAGAGATCACAAGTAGGCAGAGAGGCAGGCAGAGAGAGAGAGAGGAGGAAGCACGTTCCCTGCAGATACCAGGACCCTGGGATAATGACCTGAGCCGAAGGCAAAGACTTAACCCACTGAGCCACCCAGGTGCTCTTCAGCGTGTATTTCTTAAAAACAATGCTATTATCTTAACTGTCATATAAATCAGCATCAGGAAATTAACATGGATACAGTATTATTAAATAATTAAGAAACCCTATTCAAATTCTGTCAATTATCCTATTAATGTCCTTAATGCAAAAAAAAAAAAAAAAATCTGGTTCAAGAGCCTAACCAAGATTACTACTTGCATTTAGTTGTCATGACTTTTTAGTTTTCTTTAATCTGAAATAGTTTTTCTTTGTCATGACTTTGATATTTTTGAAGACAATCTAGTCTTTTTTTTTTTTTTTTTTTTGGAAAGTCCTTCAGTTTCAGTTTGTTTGTTTGGAATTCCCTCATGATTAGATTCTGATTATACATTTTGAACAGGGTAATGACTGACATAATGTCCCCCTCTCGGTACATCTATTGGGAGGCCCTTGATATCAGATACATTAATGGTAACATCTCATTAATGGTAATGTCCATTTTGATCGCTTGGTCAGATTTCTCCTCCATGTAGTTACTATTTCTCCTTTGTTAATAAGTATCTGTAGGGAAATACTTTGAGACTATGCAGACGGCTTTTTTTTCCTCATCAAAGTAGAGCACACTAGTTTTAGTATTCATTAATGATTCTTTCCTGAAACAAATATTTCCATTGTAGTTGTCAAATGGTGACTTTGATTTCATTATTCCTTCTATGTTTATTAGTTGGCATTTTACTTTAAAGAAAAGCTCCTCCCCCCCAAAAAAAAGAAATGAAAGCTTTCCCTTCTGATTGATTGATACTTGTATGATTTCACATACTGTTATATTCTATATAACAGTTATAGTTTTAACTATAACTATAGTTATAGTTTTTTACTCTTATTTATTTTGATATACAAATAATTTTTAAAATTTGAAAAGATTAAGATTTGAAATTGACTCAGATTTAGCTATCAGGGAGTCCTTGGAAGCTGACTTCTGTGTCCTTCCAACCTGCTTTATGAGTCTTTGAATGCTTCTCACTTCCGTGTATAACAAGATGTTCTAGGCTCATCTTACACATATCCTGTCCCAGCCCTGGAACTGATTGTTTTTTCACAGAGCACCGTTCCCTTTGGTGAGGAATGGCACTTAGAAACCAAGATCTGGGTGCTAGGGGTGTTCATCAACATTGAGATGTCATTTCTTCTGGTCTCTGTCAGCAGATATGGCTAGGACATGTACACACACACACCCCTGTATCATTTCTTTCTATCTGAGCAAAAGCTAGCTTTTGCTTATTCAGTTCATGGGCAGTGGGAAAGGAATTACTGTTGTGTGTGTGGTTAGCCCTTAAAAAACTGTCAAGGACTCATTATTTTCACCAAGTTTAAAAATGAGTCACCCTTTCCTCCCCAATTCCTGGACACATTTCACACATCTATCTTAAATTTGTGAAGTCTAGCACATGTGCTACATAAATATACCAAATATAAATCAGTGTAAGTGGCCAGAAATGATAAGAGAATAAAATCTTCCTGCTTCCTAATGTGGCATATGGTCTTGTTCCTTCAGTGACGCAGGTGGGATGGGAAAAGTTTATTTATTTGGACATATGTGATCAACACTACTCTGGGAAGAGCAAGCATCAGTATTCTATTTAGATATAGATTATTACATCAATGGGCTGAGAATGTTGACTAATATTAATTGATACTCAATTAAAAATGTTCTTTAGTGAAATATGTAGAGCATTTAATATGCTAACAGGCATTGCAATTCCAAGAAAAGGATATAGTACAAGATTCCCCAAACTTATTTGCCTGCAGAATCTCCTTTTCATGGAGCCTCTAGGTAAATTTGTGTCCCATGAAATCTACTTTGGGGAATGCCATTACACACTCATTCACTCACACATACAGTCATAGTATCACAAAAGTCCCAGAAAGTGTGATTTGCTCAGAATCCCTGGACTCAGTCATAATGAAGTGGTTTGTATTTTCTGTAGATAAAAGAAGCTCCCCCACCCAAAATGTGTGAGCTCCATTTCCTCTCTGCCCCAAATTGCTATGTGTCTCTGATCAAATGGAAGGCTTTGGGTTTTCATATCCCTGTATCAGTGAGGTGGTGGAGATAGTTAAAAGTTAGCAAATGTTTATTTCTGATAGATATCCGTACCTGTTCTTTCCTGACTCCCTAAGGGTTCCCACCCCAACTTCTCCCGAAGCCTGCTGTGATCCCATGTCATGAGGTGAGTTTAGAACATTTTGGAAAATGCACATGAGAGAGGGGGGTGACTTCCATAAAAGTGATCGTGGTGCACGTCATTAAACTAAAGCCACTGCATATTCGAATTTCATCTATATTCTTAAAAAAAAATTATCAGAGAAATTAAGAATTCATCACTTTAAGAAATCAACAATTTTTACTTTGTCTTTGTTTTTACAGAGAGCCACAGAAAGTGCAAGTTAAGCTAAATTTTTTTCTTGCAAGTAGATTACATCCTACAAATATTTTAGTATTTTTTGCATTTGGAATAATGAAGTTGACCATCAAGACTTTTCATGCTGTTATTTTTCACTGACTGATTGGTGTTTGCTAATGCTACTAAATCTATTACTTCAACATTTTTAAGAATCATGAACAACACGTTTTTGGGTCCCTGAATGGGTTTTAGATCTGTAAATCAATCCCATGGATCATTTTAAATTACTAATCATAAGCAAATAGATAAGCAAGAATGACTATAAATTGGGTTAATTACTGTAGCTCAAGTTTTAGCTCATAATTTTGACTTTCAAAGGCTACACAAACCAATTTTGTACTCTTAGATTATAATGAGCAGTCTTTATTCTTTAATCAGTTCGCCCAGTATCTGGCTGTCTAATGTAACATTCTTTTGAAGTCTAGAAAGATCTAACATAATTGAAGAAATGTCGAACTACTTGACTCTTTTTTTTTAATATAAAGGAATTAAACATTAATCAGGCTTGCGCATCTCAATTAAGCCAATTAAAATTATCACAGAATGCAGTGCATACCGCAATAGGTAGCTTTAATGCTTGAATACGTTATCAACTTTTACCTAATGCTCCCATCTTCATGAGGTTTGTTACTTGAGCAGTAAATACAGACCTGAAGCCTGTCTCACAAGGTCCACTAGTGAATATGGTCTGGCAAAGCCCCATGAAAGACTCGTTTACAGTGTTGATTCAAGTGCGGCCGACAGCGCTGGAACTTACCTTAAATCTCTTGCCAAAAAAAAGGAGGTCTGTAATTATGGTGATGACTGGTGTCGTCACCCAAATAGCCCATTAGCTATTCAATTTGCTTCCCTAACAACTGGGAAGCAGTTTTGGTCTTGCAGGCTACGGTGTATACACAAAGTCCATATAATTACTAATAATTTGTAACAAGTGTTAATTGATAAACAGCTCCCTCTGGTAGCTTAATTAAAGCTGTAGGATAGCGAGGCGATTTACAACTGGGATTGATCTCAATTAGTCAACAAAATCTGTGTAGTCTGTTCAAAGGAGAAAAAGGAAATTCAGCCTAGTGAGGCTTTGGGGATTTTGTCTTGTCTTCTCGGTTTCTTTTTCCTTCAAGAAGAGAAACAGAATCAGAAGAGCCGCGTGGCTCTGTCAGAAGCGATCCACCTAGCTTCGGCGGCCCGTTACTTGTAGGCTCTTCAACATTTGTTCTCCCATTTGTTTTTTCTCTGTCAGGTTACTGAAAAATATTCAAGCTTTTGCTTTTATTACACCCAGTGGTATGCATTGCCGAATACCAACCCTGAGGGACCTGAAAGTAGAAGGAGAAAACAATTTTTAAAAATGTCAGGTTTTGATCTTGCAGAGCTGTTTGCAAACTGGCATTTTGTGGCCATAATTAAAAGGAAGCCCAGGGAAGGTGGCATGGGGGACCCACCGGAGACGGGGCAGCCTGGGGATCTCATAGAGCCAGTTTGGCTGCTTTGGGACTCGACTGATTCTATCATGTGGGCTGATACAGTAAAAACCTAATCTAAGCATTGCTAAAATCGCCCCTACGGAATAGGAGAGGAAAAAAGTGTCATCTGTGCTCAGCGAGATCACAGACTGGCTGCAAACAGCTGCTGAAACATTAATTAATCTGTTTGCAAATAAATTGTGGATCTGTACTAGCTGAAATTTCTGTTATAAACAAGCTGGGATGCTGTACTTTCCAGATTTGCTTGTATTTTGAGTTTTGTTTTTTTGTTTTTTTTGTTTTTTTCATACGCTGTAAAATCACCATGGCCCAGATACTGTGTGTTTACTTCTGGAAGCTCTGAGCCAGTGTACTGACAGTACCTCATAGATGCTCAGCTTGGAGGCAATTCGTACTGGTTGTGGTCCTTTGGAAGGCGTACAGTACTGTGTGGAAAGGTCTGCACCTCATTTAAGTCAGATTTGTTAATCAAAGAGAATGAAATATTCTACAGAGCAAATGGCTGTGGATTTAGTAATTTTGTAATTTTAAAGCATTTCGTAAGTGTCACAGTTCCTTAATTTGTTCTAACTGAGCTGTGGCAAATTCTAGTTGCCTTGACACTTAGAAGATTAATGTTGGTTCCCAGTGTTTACTCATTTTCTAAAAAGTGATAGCATGTGTAGCTGGAACAGAGAATCTGGAGAGTTTATTTTGCCAAATTTAAAGTTCTGATGCTGTCCGTTCCCTGTTTCTTTGTCCTTTGTTCTTGATTTTAATTCAGCAAACACTCATGAGCTTACTCTTTATTCATTTACACATTTTTTTGGATGCCTAGTATGAACCACTTATTCTGCTAGGTGCTGGGATACAGAAGGTATTGAGACTATAACCCTGTTCTCAAGGGGCTTATTGTGGTCTAGTGCAGAGAATAAAAGCAGCCATAGCCAATATATAGGTGATTGGACATGATGGTATTCCAATAAAAGTTTATTTAAAAAAAAAAAACAAAGGGGCACCTGGGTGGCTCAGTGGGTTAAACCTCTGCCTTCAGCTCAGGTCATGATCTCGGGGTCCTGGGATCGAGCACCGCATCAGGCTCTCTGCTCGGCGGGGAGCCTGCTTCCCCCTCTCTCTCTGCCTGTCTCTCTGCCTACTTGTGATCTCTCTCTCTCTGTATCAAATAAATAAAATCTTAAAAAAAAAAACAAACAGTGGCAGGCTGGATTTATTAATGGGTTGTAGTTTGCCAGTCCCTGGTCTAGTGGAAAGAGTCAAGTAAAAAAGCCAAACTACAATATAGTCTGACCGTGATCCCTTAAAGTCATAGGTGCTATTGGAGCACATTGGAAGGACACTCTATCCAGGTCTGGTGGTGACGGTGGTGGTTGTAAGTTCAGTTACGTTCAACAAAGCCTTTAGAGGAACTCTAAGTAGAAATATATGGATGAGAAGAAATCATTCAGATAAAGGGACAAACAGGATGGGCAGAACGTCCCAGACACAGGTGACAAGGTGGGGCAAGGTCAAGATACAGCATGGTGTGTGTGGTAGTGTCATTAAGGTGTTCATCCATATTCTGATTTTCCCCTTTCTTGCAAACACGATGAAGGCTCACACTTCTCTACCCTGCTGTAAAGGGAAGCATGGCCATATGATTTGGTTTAACCTGGAAGACTCTAATAACCCTGTGTTGGATAAAACCAGTGAAATGTTGGAGTTTTTGTTTTTTATTCTGGCATAGCCTAGTCTGTTTTGATTGTTGCCGTGTGTTCTTGGATCTGAAACTATTTGTGAAAGGCTTTCTTTTGGGTACTGGGGTGAGATCCACAGACTTCAAGGAGTTTGCAATCTATTGACACTCAGTTGTGACACAAAGCAAGATGTGATACGTGCTTTGAGAGAAATGAGAAATGAAAAGAGAGAGCCCATCCTTAAGACTATCAGGAAAGGTTTCATGAAAGAACTGTTTTCTGAGTTGAGCTATAAAGAACAGCCAGGGTTTCATTAGGAAATCTTTTTTTTTTTTAAGATTTTAAAAATTATTTATTTATTTGACAACAGAGATCACAAGTAGGCAGAGAGAGAGAGAGAAGCAGGCTCCTCGCTAAACAGAGAGCCCCATGCGGGGCTTGATCCCAGAACCCTGGAATCATGACCCGAGCTGAAGGCAGAGGCTTTAACCCACTGAGCCACCCAGGTGCCTCTCATTAGGAAATCTTAAGCAATGAGCTAGAAAAGGCATGTGAGTGGTAAGAAGAGAATGAGACAAGGTATGGAGGCCAAAAAGTATAACTTAAAATTATGCAGATTGAAAGCAAGACACGAAAATCAAGGTCAATCAGTGGGGACCCTTATATGACTTGCCAAGGGTTTTGGAGGAGAGTGGGGAGAGGAATTGATGTAGGGTCAGAGAATCTGGTTTCTTGTGCTCTTTTTACCAATTACCAGCTGAGGAGGAAAAGGGTGTCTCTCTGTATGGTGCTAGAATTCAAGTTTCCTGACTTCTAGGTGAAAGCCTTGTCAACTGCACTACCTCTGTAGTAACCAGAGAATCCTAACACAGGATCATGTTATTCAAGTGCACCAAGCATACAAAGAAGTCAGCACACAAAGAAGTCAGCAGGCAGAAGTGGTATCTGGGGTGGTTGGAGGAACAACTCCAAGAGAGCAAAGGAATTAACCATAGTGCTTCTGGACTTGGTTTCTGGGGCTGAGAATCAAGTCATAGATAAAGACCTGAAATGGTTGCTAAAGGCTGGGGGGTGAGGGAAATAAAGTGAGGTTGGTAAAAGATTGGTACAGATTTTCTGCTAGAAGATGAATAAGGTCTGAGGATCTAATGTATAACATGGTGGCTATAATTGAAAACACTCTATTTATGATTGAAATTTGCTAAGAGGGCAGAACTTAAATGTTCTCACACACACAAAGATAAATATGTGCGGTGATAGACATGTTCATTAACTACATGGGAGGAATCCATTCACAATGTCCCTGTATGTCAAAGCATCATGATATATACTTTAAATATCTTACAGTTTTCTTTGTCAATTATACCTCAGTAAAGCTGAAAACCAAAAGACCCAAAATTCCCATGACATGGTTGTCCTTGACGTCAGGCTTACGCTTCTATTAATATCCACTTATGGACTTCTGGTCCTTCAACTTTTGCAAATTTCTTACAAGAACATATTTATAGTTATGTCAGTACCTGATGATAGTTACTGTCAATACAATATTATTCCAGGGGAAATACATTTTAAAAATTTTATTAATGGCTCTCTACTTCAGAGACAGTAAGGTGTGGAGCATGGCATCAGCAGACTTGGGTCTAATCTGCGTCCCCAAACCTGCCAACTTTAATGCCTTTGTGTAAGACACAACCTCTTTGGGGATTTTCTCATCCAACCCTTTGAAAGGGACATTTGTAAATAAAAGGTATTATTTTTCCTACTATCAATTTTAAGTGGTAATTTTCCAAGTAAACTGAGAAGGAAGAGATGTTGCTCTGGGCCATTAGTACTGTCTGTTCACTGCACTGGGGCTGGGCTAGACCGCTTTCCTTCTCTCTCGGGAAGTCTGTCTTCCTCAAAGGTGAAGACCAGAATGCATCCTTTGTATCTCCATTGGATCTTAAGCTTATTTTTGCTAGAGGACCTGTTACACATTTGTTTATATAGCTATCTCTCTCATTTATCTGGGAACTCATTGAGAAGTGTGTGCTGACCTTTAGGTCTTTTCAAAGTGAGGTAAGTGGAATTGTACCACGTGTGAATCTCACCCATCTAGATGCATGGGTAAGGTGGGTTAGGGAGAGATTGATTTAACTAGGGCGAGTAAGTGATGTCAGTCACCATTGCATTTAATTATTCTGTAGTCCAGAATACACAGTATTTGGGAGACTGTCATCTTTTATCTTTCATTCTCTCACACAGAGCTGGTATCTCTATGCTTCTCGTAGTGTGAGCTTGCTGTTGGGTGTAATTCTTGTGTTTAAGGGTGCATACTTTTCCTATAGCATGCCTGCTAAACTTCGCCAGCCACTTCATCTTTGCTCAGGGAAATGGCTGCAGTCTGTTCCAGTGCTGGAAGAAATACTTGTTCTATTGGAGTTAACAAAAGATGAGGGCGTCCGTCTGATGTAAACCCTCCTGAGATATGCTCAGGGGTAATTTCGACTCACCTTTGCCTCCAGATACGACTGTTGGGTCTCCTTCACAGCTTGGCAATAATTTGGACTCACATATCTTTTCCAGTCACCTTTCACTTTAGAGTTGTTTCCTGTTAAGGCATTAAAGTGGTCAGTCCAGTTCAAACCACAGCTCTATTCTTTCCTCCATTTCCAAACTTCTCCCTTCCTCCACTTCCCACCAAGCCTCAGCCCCATGCCAAAATCTATAGACCAGCAGGGAAAGATGTGTGGCGTTTTGTTCTTTCACTGTTACTCTGCCTTACTCGTCTACTCTTTATGTTCCTAGTTCCTTGTGTACCAGGTCAGGGATCAGATGAGAATTAAAAGGGCCACTTGGTGGGTGGAGATGAAATCTGGCTGTGGTGTCTTCAGGGGACAGACAGCTGAAGCTTTCGCGGGCTCTCTGGAGGCCCCCGTGGGCATCTCTGGCACTCTGCTGGCATCCAGTGCTGGACATCCATTCTCTCGCTGAGCTCTTAGAAATCTTAGCTCTTGCTTAGGGTGGTAGATTGCCAGCTTCATTCTGCTGGTGTTGTTCTGCTCCGGCAGGTAGCCGGTAGAAACCTTTCAAGAGAGTAGCTAACGAGATGATCTCTTAGTTCAGAGGAAAACACAGCATTCTTGTTCCACCAAATTCTGGAAGGGGAAACCACTCATGCTACTGTCTTTTCTTGTCACTATGGTGTACACAAGTTTTTTTCTTCACTTTGGGGACTTTGGGGACATTGTCAGTATCTCCCAGGAAGTGCCCCAGACTCAGCTCTGATCCAGGGACACTGGAGAGTCCCTGCAGCTTGGCATCTCTGTTGCAGGTTAATGTGTCACTGTCCTCTCTGTAAAAGAACACCCATTCTCTCAAAAGATTTTCTTGAAGCTCCTTTCTCACTTGGTTTAAGAGAGGTCATCTATGAGGAGAGCTGGGGAAATGCCACTGAACTGCTGATTCCGTTGACAGCTTTTTTACTTCAGTGGCTCAATGTTCATTTCAAATGTCTTGAGTTCTCTTATAAGCCTGGTTTTGGGTCACAGTGCTAATTTTTCTATCTTCTAGTAACTCTTTCAATGATGCATATTGTTTTTGTATCTACTCTATGCATATTTGTTATTTTTTGCTTTGGGCTTCAGTTTAAACTTCAAGACAATTGGAAAATTCCTTTCAATGTTTTGATAGAGTGGTGTGTGAGATTTTCTTTTCCCTTTGAATGCTGGTTTTAAGAGCCAAATTCCCACTTATATAGTTTCTCATAGACATAGGTGCTCAGTACATATGTTGGAATTGAACTATGGCCATATGCATGCTTGTGCTCATGTCGAGAGGAATCATGTGGCCTCCAGAGACTCCTTTGCTGGTCTAAGATTAATTCTTAAACTAGGAACTATCCCTTCTGCTAGCTTTCAGAAAAAGCATAACACTGATCCTAAGATTGTTCAAGGAAAACACAAAAAGAAAAAAATCCATATGCTTTACTAGTGAATTAAAAACATTCTTCAAAATAAAATACAGCAAATGGAATCTAAGTAACAGCAAAAGAATATGATTAAATTGATTCAATCTAGGAAATGCCAGGATATATTATTAAGAAGTTTGTTAATATAATTTGCTATATAAGTAGGTCAAAAGAGAAAAGACATTTTAAAAATAATGAAAAGAAATTTGAAAAATTAATAACTTTGCCTCAATTAAAGTCTCTTTATGGTTCAAATAGAGAGATTCTCCCTTAATGTGACACAAATATGTATTTTTGTTTAAAATAGCATCATTCTTAGTAATAAATTTGCCTTATATATGTGTATATTTGAGAAATTCTGTTTTATTGGAATTTGTCTCTTTAAATATTACATTTTTATTAAAGTCAGGAACAAGACAAATTGCCAATAATCATTATTCTTGCTTAACATTATTTTAAAAATACTAGCAAATGCAATTAGACAAGAAAAAGAATGTGTAAATATTAGAATAGACTTCAAAAGTCTTATTTTATATAACTTATTTATAGTTGATGTAATTATAGATCTTGGAAATACAAGATAACATCTGGGTGGGGGGAGTCTTTAGGCAGAATAAGAATCTAATAGGTAGCTATGTATGTAGTTAATGCACAAAAATAAATAGCTAACATAGAAACAAGTAGAAGGTTGTAAATATAATGGGATAAAACAACTCATTTACCAAAGCTTATGAATGTGTTTAAGTACTTAGAAATAAATTCAACAAGGAAGGTGCAGGAAAAATATTTGAAGCAAACTAAGTTTTCTCGGGGGGAATATAATAGTTTTCTATAATTGAGAATAATTTTTATCTTTTAACTTTTTGCCTCTGAGTTACAAAATCACAGTTCAGCAAAACGAACTTTGCTAGATACATGAAAGAACAGTAATAAATGGAAAAAGAAATTCCATTATCTTATAAAGAGACGGAATATTGTGAACATGACCATTCTAAGAGAATCAAGATATTCAAGTAATTCCAATAAAATACCAACTTTTTTTTGATCTTGACAGAATACTATAGTTCATTTGCGGGGGGGTGGGGGGCAGGGAGAAATGCCAGGAATTAAAGAAAGAAGACAACTTTTATCCGATAATAAACTATATTATAGATCTATAACATTTAAAACAAAATGGATACCCTAGAAATATAATTAAATCCATATGGTAATTGATTATGAATAAAAGAGATACTGCAAATCAATCCTGAAAATATATTTAGGAAAATATTTAGTTGGAGACCAGTGGATAGCTGTTAGAAAAAGTTTTTAAACTTCACACCCTACACAAAAATTAAAAATGTAAATCTAAAAATCAGGGCACCTGGGTGACTCAGTCAGTTAAGTATCTGCCTTTGGGTTGTGTTGTGATCCCAGCATCCTGGGGTTGGTCCTGAGTCCAGCTCTGCTTGGTGAGGAGCCTGCTGCTCTCTTTTGCTCTTTTTTTCTCTCTGACAAACAAAATCTTTAAAAAAAATAAATATAAAGATCATACTGTAAATTTTTAGAGAACTAGTGGTTGAATTTGTTTTTAATAATTTTGAGGAAGATCACACTATGAAACAAAAACCAAGGATCATAAAAACATTGAATTTGAAAACACAGAGATATCATACTTTTGTGTAACAAAAAAAAAAGCCATAAACAACAATAAAAACAAAATACAGACTTGGAACATATTTTCTTATAAATAGTACTTACAAAACATTAAGGAAAAGGCTAACAGGACATTAGAAAGATGTATATGAAGTTGCAAAGAAACATAATCTAGTAGGCTCACTCATAATAAAAGAAGCACAAAGTAGGAGAGTGATATACTATTTTAACCTGTTAATTTGCTAAAGATTAAAAAGTGTGATCATTTACAGTGTTGGTATAGATAAAGAAAAAAATATGTATTCATGCACTGTTGCTGTAATGTTGTTTAGAGATTACTTTGGCATGATTTATCAAATTTTTAAAATGTGTATAGGAACTCCTGGGTGGCTCAGTCAGTTAAGTGTCTGCCTTCAGCTCAGGTCATGATCCCAGGGTCCTGGGATCGAGCCCTGCATGGGCTCCCTGCTCAATGAGGCATCTGCTTTTTTTTTTTCAATTTATTTTTTAAATTTCTTTTCAGTATTCCAGAATTCATTGTTTATGCACCATACCCTGTGCTCCATGCAATACATGCCCTCCATAATACCCAACACCAGGCTCATCCAACCTCCCACCCTCTGCCCCTCCAAAACCCTCAGATTGTTTTTCAGAGTCCACAGTCTCTCATGGTTCGTCTACCCCCCCAATTTCCCCCAACTCCCTTCTCCTCTCCATCTCCCCATGTCCTAAGTATTATTCCTTAGGCTCCATAAATAAGCGAAACCATATGATAATTGACTCTCTCTGCTTGAGTTATTTCACTCAGCACAATCTCTTCCTCTGCTTGCTGCTCCCCCCATTTGTGCACTCTCTGATAAATAATCTTTAAAAAATATTTAAAAATGTATATTCTTTGAGAAATTTTACTTCTAGGAATTTATCATGTATGCATTATGTTCATTGTATAATCATATATATGTATATATGACAGACGTGTATAATCATACGCACACACACATGCACACCCACATACATTGCAGACAAGGTTGCAGCATTATTTTTGGTAACAAAAAAGTTGGAACAAATACCTAAATGTTTACCAAGTGGAAATAGGTTAAATAAATTATGTCCATATTAGTATCCATTACAAAGTTTGAGACAGATATAAAATAGAGGTATTAATATTCAAGGATGTCCAAGATACATTATTATCTGAAAAAAGCAAACTGCAGAAAATAACGTCCTTTATGACCTTATTTGTGTAACAAAAAAAGGATATCCTGCTCTCGTGGGTGTGTATGTGTTTAAATACACAGGTTCTCTCTCTCTCTCTCTCTCTATATATATATATAAAAGCATCTGTAAAAAATGGTTATCCCTGAGAATGGGACTGAATGGCTGGGAGGACATGGGTCTTGAAGAAAATAGTTGAGCTTTTCCATAGTGTTTAAATAAGTTAGTGGTTTACCGGAGCCATATTAACTTAAAAATAAGTCAGGAAAGTTTCAGAAGTTAGTAAAAGGTCAGTGTCCATAGCAGAGGCTCTGGACCTTGCCCACATCCCTCATCGCCTTCCACTTTGGCACACAGTGCCTGACTTCAAGCTTCCAGTAACTGTATTTTTTTTTTTTTTTTTCCTGAGGGCTTCTACTGGCCCCTAAATCCCTCTGCCTAACCATACAGTAGACTGGAAATTCCAGGGAATGAGTGCCCCTGAGGTGCAGCCTTAATCAGTGACTGACAAGGGCGTTGGTGTATAAATACTTCTGTTGCCACACTATGTCAGAGAGTCCCTGGTGGGACTAAGTCCCAGTTATCCAAGGTGATAACTGGTTTGATGGGGCACCCCTTATTGGCTGCCTTTGTTTCCCGTCTTACTACCTTCCCAATGTTTTCTTTACATTTCAAATAAGCTACACGGATCCACATCCTTGTTTTATAGCCAGCTTCTGGGGCAGCCCAAGATGAGGACATGGTCTCTCCACGGCTGCAGCACAGAGACTGACATGTTCAACCGCTGAGCTGAATGGTTGAGCAGTTTTATCCAAGACCATTTCATGTAGGGATCACCCGAGTGTGAGCCTCTATATAAGCTACTGTTGGGTGTTTTGGTTTATGGAAATGGAGGTGTCCTTTATGCATTAGACAAAGAGTTTCTCAGGCTGCCAGGCTGGTGGGCTGCAAGAGTGGCTCCTTTTGGTTTCGCTTCTTGAGTTTTCTGGGAGGCTGAGGTAAGCCGAGGATCCAAAGAATCAGACTTAAACTATTCAGAGAACTTACCTGGGTGGTTTTTAAGCGTCTCCCATTCCCCTGAGCAAAGACGTTGACTCTATCCAGAATGGGGGGCTGGGTGTGTGTGTGTGTGTGTGTGTGTGTGTGTGTGTGTGTGTGTGTGTGTGTGTGTGTGTGTGTGTGTAGTGCATGGAGTTAGTTGTAGAATCTGGGGACCTTTTCCACAGGCTGTGTTGTAGGTGTTTGCCCCAGGTCCTCAGTGTCCCAATCACAATTCGGCTTTACCTACACTTGTGTCCCACCTGGATTTATGGAGCTGTCAGCTTGTAATTGGACTGAAGGGCTGAGTTCAGTTATGGAAACAGAATTTTAATCGGTTCTTATGTTTTGAGCAGTTGAACATTTTATAGCTGGGTTGGTGAAAAGTTTTTATGCTATTGGTGTCATGAAACATTTTATAGGGAGGGATAATTGAGTTTTTATTTTTACTAGAAAATAATGCTATCAGCCTGGCTTTGGGGACCAAAACAGGGAAGAACTCCCTTAATGACCAGAATTCAGGGAGGCCCAGTAATTACGACAACTGAATCAAGACAAATGCAGGAAAACAATAAGACCAGAGAAAGCAAAAACTAATTTCAATTCTTCTGTAAAATTCTGACTGGAACAATGAAACAGTCAAGGACGTTATAAATCCATTCATTTATTTCAAAATTTGCAAAACAAATCCCTTCTTACACATAGTATTTGTACAACATGAAATTATTATTCAATAAGTTGACATTTTAAACCTATTACTGCCTAAACCCATCTATTACTGAGCTCCTCAGAGCACTAAGTTAACATTTACCAGAACATTCATCCTCACATCATGGGGAGATCAAGCTGAAATCCTTTATTTCATATTCAGATCTTGCCAGGTCAGGATTGAAATTGGCTACCTTTCTGATACTTTACGGAAAAGCCACTGTGAAATCCACAAAAGAATTATTATCAAGTTACTGCAGTTATTCAGCTAGATGTTGACTTTGATATGTCAAATCTCTGATCTTTAATAGAAAATTGATGGTCGTGCCCTAAGGGTCAGTCATATGCACAACCAGGATAGGCCAAGGTTTGCATTAAATTACAGCCAGTCCTGTGGTCTCATTTCCTGGCAGTCAAAGTCAAACAAAGCATGTTGCTTTTAGCATCTTGCTAGTTGGGTCTCTTCATTGTTTCGTGTTGTCACATGGATTTAATTCTGTAAGGGGGACTGCTGGGCACAGTCCCCTTATTGAAATCAAAATCTGCCTTATTGATTTTCTGGAGAGAGTTTTTTTCTTAGAGCACCCAGAAGTGCAATAAAAGAAAAGCAACTGGTGCAATTTTTCTTTTCCTTTGCCTTGGATGGTTGTGCTGGCAGCAGATTGATTCTGCCACTAGAAATCATGAAGATATTAAATTATATCATCAATCAATTTGTTTTTAGAGGATTGACTTTCTCTGTGCGAGCAGGTTAAGGAAAAGGAAACCGTAATTCCTGTATGGCTCAATCAGGGGCCAGGTTATTTGGCCATAATGCTCCTTTAGATTTGAGCTCGGCTAAAACGGACTCTTTCTGTAATGATAATGGCCTACATGCTCCCATTTTCAGTATCAGAGGCTGGAAAGTCAGGGGAAATTGGAGAGGAAGATCACAATGTGAGGTGTGCAGTTTCCACGAAGATTCCAGTGTCATTAGAGGCGCTCAGCCCTCCTGGCACGAATCATAGGCTAAAGGGCTAGCATGGACCAGCCCGTCCACTCTCCACACACCTCCCCCGCAGTGATGCCTGTGAAGACACTGAGATCCGGCAGAACTGAGGGATTTCATAGAGTCTCAGAGAGAATGAGTGCCCTAGTCCAGTCCAGTAGGTTGCTAAGCAAAGTGTTAAAAGAGAAATAAAATAAAAATGGCAGTAAATGTCATTTGCTTGGTATTATTGTTCTGTACCTCAGTTTTCTCATCTACAGGTACAGCTTCTTCATGGGGTTGTTGAGAGGATCCCATGAGAGGGCTGATTTCCCAGAGACGCGGTGGTGTTTGTAGTTTCTCCTGGGACACAGCTCATTGGGGTTGGACTGTTGGCTTGGGTGAAGTGTGACCATCACGGGATGGAATGGTGTTTGGGACCTCATCTCCTTCTGCCTGCTCAGAAGCAGTGATTTATATTTCTCACTGAGCAGACACATTCGTGAGGGGATGGGTTCCGCATTGTATGTGTCAGTTTTGCCTAGCTTTTTTCGCTTTCCACCTTCAAGCAGACAGGATCCGCTTAGGTTTCCTGGTGTTGGTTTTTCAAACCCACTTCTAATCCCATTGCCAATATCCAAGAGAAGGGGTTCTGAGCTCTAATTACAGAACAGCTACATGAGATGGGAACCAGAGCACCTTGTCAGACCAGAGGAGGACAGCCGGTTACAGCACATGTTGTTCATGTCGCTGTAGAGACAAGGGTGGAGACAACCCTTTGGGAGATTGTGATCATAACTTCCTCAGGTGAAGTTGTGTTGATAACTAAGTATTTCTAAAATCCCCTTCCAATGCCACCATGTCTGAAAATGTTTTGGAGAGCAATGCTACTAACAATAGCAACGACACAACAATAGTTAAATATGGGGGGAGTTTTCCCATATGCCAGCCATTTGCTAGGTGTTTGACATGGATTTTCTCATTCCAGAGAGGGAGTTCTTTTTAATACTTCCTCATCTGCAGATGGGGAAAAGAAAGCTTAAGACAGTGAAAGAAGTTTCCCAGAGAAACTTCTGTGGTGAGAGGCCAAGCAGCCTTCAGTACCACGTGTGTCTGAAGCCAGAGCACCGACTCTCAACACCTGTGCGGTGCTGCGCTGTTTGCTGGTGCAGGGTGCAACAGGGAAGACATAACTTTCTGCTTTCTTTATACAGAAGCTTTCTGAAACCTTAAACGGAGGCACAGAAAAGAAATTGAAATCTGTCCTGTCATTTCCCAGGGTCTTACATGCAGGCATGCCTGCCTTCATTCATTCATTGAACACACATTTGTTCAGACTTGGGTACATGCAGCCAGGGGCTGGAGAGACAAAGCTGGGAAAGTGTTGGTTCTTGTCTAATTAATACACTCCAAGTGCGGGCTCGGTTACCATGGCAGGATATGGCCGTGAACAGGGTGGAAAAGCTGGTATTTTGCCAAAGAAGGAAAAAAGAAAAGAACGAAATTGGGTTGGGTTCTGGAGAGGCCACCTTTGTCCCTGTGCATTCCTGATCTTTTTGTTCTTCAAGACAAATACTCAGGTTTTACCTCTGGGGGAAAGAACATGGTGAGGAGCTTGGAAACGTACTTTAAGAGAGGTCTTCTTCCAGGTTTGCGGGGGCCAGTGCGGGAAACGACATTCATCTGACTCAAAATAAATACTCATTAAATAATTTCGAATAGAAGCCACGGGGAGGCTCTTTTAAATCCAGGGTCAACTGAAGCCACCTAAATTTGCAGCTGGCATCATCCCCTCCCCCCACGAACAGAAGTGTGTTTTAATGAAAGAGGAACACTAAACGCTTCCCCCGCATTTTAAGGCATCAGACTCTCACGGAGCGAGTTCTGCCTCACAGCCAGAGCTGGCCCCTTCCTCACCCGGCCCCTTTCATCTGCCTTTGTTCCGTGTCTATGCTGAGGCTGAGATTTCCCCACCTCTCTCTGTCTTACTGTGGCTCTGAAAGATGATTGCCTTCTGGTGAAGCCCTTTCCCCTTCTTCTGTACCCAAGCTCCGTGTTCAATGAACATCAAAAAGCCTTATCATACCCTGATGGTTTAAATCTTTAAACAGAGCGTAACAGCCGGAGTACATCCAGACCGCTCACATCCTAGAGCCTTGTCACTATGTGTTCCTGCAACAATTACCAGGAGAGGGAGGCTGCGGAGTGAATCAAGTAGCGAGTGTTGTCTCCCCGGACTCCATGCTGATGCTCTGATCAGGACTTCAGCAAAATTCTGTTTGAAATGAGAATAGACTAATTTTCATCTGACTCTTCTCCGAGGAATCCCTTGTGGTCCAACACGCCAAGGGTCATCATTAGAAAACCGCCTTCAAAAGAGCTGAGCCTTCTTGTGGCAAAGCTCTCTCCCTTTGTTAAATTTATAAACATTTATGTAAAAATGTATACATTAATTGTTCAGGCTCTTCTCAGCCTGGAAAGCTATGCCCAGGAATGTACTTGGGGGAAATAAACTCATAAAAATACCCCAAGTCAGGATGAAAATGGCCTCGTTTTGACAGAAAATTCAGAAGAATTCAGTGATCAAAGGCAGTCTTACTCCCAGCTGTTCAAAGGGACTTATATTAAAAAAAAATCAGATGTGACCAAGAATAGAAAAGAACTCATTAAGAGCTTAATGAGACAGTGACAGGTGAAGTCATCAGTTGCTTAAACACCGAACCGCTTTTTTCCCCCTTCCGTAAGAGTTACTCGCTTGTTTTCCTGGATTCAATTTAGACTTCCTGTAAATCATTGTGAAATGCAGAAAAGTTCACCAAAGGGGGAACATTTTTCAGTCCCAAGTCACTGGGCATCTGTGTAATTAAGATGTCATCTTCCCCACTTGCCCCTCGCCTCTGTGGGAGATGTTTGCCGGCACGTCCGGGGAAACAAATAATTGAATCGCTTCTCCTTTCCCTCTTCCTCGGGTTTCCTTGGGAGAGAGAACCCACAGGAGTGAGCAAGTACGTGAGGAAAGGCGTGATTTGGGGAAGTTGAACACTAAGCCTCATAACCCAAAAGAGAAGGTAAGTTTTTGGCATCCTTGGAGACATGGAAGAAATCAGGACCCCTAGAGATGTAGGACTGCATACCCTTTTATAGCTTTTGTCCTGCCACTCCGGGTGTTTATAAAATGCCAAAACAAAGCAAAAGAAATTTCTTTTCTTTTTCTTTTTTCTTTTTCTAATTCTCCTAAGCAGCTTAAACCCCCTTTCACTTTCCCCAGGCAAGACTGGGATCTCTTGCACGTTTCCAGGCTCTGACCTTCCTGATGTTGGTCTCCCAACACTAGTAGCCAGTTTTTTTATTCTTTAAGTGCTAGAGGAGTCATGAAATATTCAGACACTGGGTTTCCCTGAGACCAATCTGGTGGCTTTTTCTTTGTGCTAACTGCTGCTTTCTATGCATCATTCAAAAGGTACATACCAAGTTGTCAGCCCCTGAACTGCTACTTGGTGTTAAACATGAATATTTGTAGCTTAGCAAGGGACTAAATTTAAAAAAAAAATTAATATTTGACAAGCCCAAAGAAAGGCATAACAGGTCCAGAAGTATCCATTTGAAAGGTTTTTTTATTTGTAAAAAGTTGAAACTTTTTGTACAACAGGGATGATTCTGAGCCACAAAAGGTTTGTTTGGAAAGAACACTGATTGCCGGGCTTCTTCAGGAACATGGATTATGACTCTGCCGTCACAGACACGGCAACGAAGTTGTTGTTGTTGTTGTGGATGTGGATGGCAGGAGGAATATTCATTCCACGCATGTGCCACCAATCTTCCGTGAACGGAGAGCGACGCGAGATGATAGAAGACTTACTCTACTTGCACATGAACTACACCTACAGCGGCAAATTGCCTTTTCCCACATTTCTTAATTAGAATTAGAATCAGCTTAGAACTAATAGAATCTCTTATTAGTCACAAAAAGAATGGTCGCCTCTCCACTTCAAGTGGCAAATCTGCATAACTTACAGCCTTAAGAGCTTATAGTCCCTGGCACTCTTGGCGGACTGCCTTTAACTCTCTCATATTAATGAGTTGTTCTAAATTTAGTCTGCTGTGACAAACTAATATTAATACAGTATTTTATGGCCCAGAGCATTGTTAATACATAGGAATGAAACCCAGAGTCAAAGGAAGGGGGCGAGGGAGGGAGATTACTTTGTGTGATTGTCAAGATATAAGATAATCCAAGTATGTAGATATTAAGACTTAAATATAATACACTGCTTATGGATTTATATTATGTGAAACATTTTCTATTATTTTAAATCCTCATGGCATTAGTTTCCTATTTTCAGGGGTTTATAACTTGGCCATACAAATTCACTCCGGGCCGGAACTTGGAATGCAGGGTCTTAACCTGGGGACATTTTATTTATTTATTTATTTTTTCTATTTAACCAAATTAAAAGTCAGTTTGGCCATTTTTAACCCAGGCTAGTGGCAAAGACGGGTGCAGATCAGGGATAGAATTTTGTGTACAGAGCTCCAGCTTCTTTCAAAAAGTGAACCCCAAGAAAAGAAAACTATAAATAACTCCTTGGGAGAATGTTGTAAAAACAAAAGGGAACAGAAAAGCTCCGAGTGCCATCAATAAACATGCTGGAGACATTCCTGTCCTTAGATGCAGATTGGACCCTGGTAGGGGATCCTGGAGGAGCCGCAGGTCTCCGGGCGTGGGTGTGGGTCGCCACCCCAGGGACAGACGGCATATTTGTAGAATTTGCAGAGGGCGTAGCTGTGTGTGTGCGCGCGCTCGTGTGCACATGTGTAAATGTAATTTATTTTTGTTGTCTGTAACAAAGTCATAGAACCATTCAGTGTGGGACCTACCCGCTTCCCGAGCATGAGGCTTGCTTTTTAATGAATCCACAACTTCAGAAGAAGGAAAGCAAGGGTCACAGGCCTTACCCCAGGCAGCTCCAGGCTGCCAGGTGCATCAATCTGGGAAACCATGAGGTCCACGTCAGTGAGGAAGCGGGGGTGTGGGAGCTCTGGCCAAAGCTGCTTGTGAAACTCGTATTTGAAGTCCCATGGGGTAGAGAAGCCAGCCCAAACGAAGCAGTGTTTTCATCCTAACTAAAAGCCCTAAGAGCCTACCATAAAGCCAGCTCCATGGGTAACTCTCAGGTTGTGTGAGTGTCCTTTTGGCAGGTGTTTTTAAAAAGTCTTTTCAGATCTTTAAAAGGAGAGCCTGTGTGGGGAAACTGTCATTGTATTTCTAGGACATTGTATTTTGTAACTTGTAGAAAATTGTCATTTATTGGGCATTGGAAATTTTCCATATATGTGTGTGTACACACACACACACACACACACACGTGGAATTCTGTGACACTGAGATGAGTTGATAAAATTCTTCTCTCTCTTTTTTTCCTGCTCTGTCAGGTCAGTGCCAATTAATTCATAGAACATTCCCTTTCTGTACCAAGATCTCTCAGGGAGATGCTAGGAAAGGTTTTCTGCTTGGAATTTCACAAAGAGAAATTTCTTCATATGGGAGATGGGAAATGAGTGCTCCTCAGAGCAGGAGAGGAACTCAGCTGCCCTGCTCCAGCACAACGTGGTCAGAGGTCTTCCCAGAGCCTAGGAGGGGCTGAGCGGCCACAGCACCGAGCAGCCGGGAGCACCTTGGCAGCAGGTGGAAGGAGACAGTGTTCGCCCATCATTTGTGGACTCGCAGTTCCGGGCGACCGTGTAGTGCTGGGTGGCAGTGTGTCTGAAGAAATTGAAAATAACAACAAGGCAGAATAATATATTTCAAAAGCGGTGGATTCCCCTGTATAAAAATATAGTCAAATATAAGACCAGAAAACAGAAATATCCACTTTTGAGGGCTCTGGTTTAAGGACACGACTGTGTCTTTTTGTAAACTTCTTCATCTCATCATAGTCTTCCTGTTAATGGGCTAAAATAAAGCACGAACCAATAACCAAAGGCAAGGTAGCGATAACTATCTGCTGGGGTGAATAAATCCCCTAGGGCTACTTAAGGTAAAATTCCGATGCCTGTTGCTCTAGGATGACCAGTTACGCGGCTTACACTCTGTAGATGCCGGATTTCGTCTATTTGAAACGTGTGGTTCACATTGTTTAGATTTAACTGTTGCCTCTACATAACACATGTTGATATATTTCTGAGCTAAGAAGATGCATTTTTGCTTCTTCAAAAAGAGAAAATAACTTCTGCACTTTATGTTACACCTGCTGAGTTTCATAATCAAACTGAAAACCAGGTAGGGAGAGATGCTATTGGATTTTGAAGCTTTGTGACCAGTTTGAATCGGGGCTTCATTTAGCAGGGGTTGGCTGAGCATCTTGAATTGTGTATGGTTTTAAGAAAATCTAGATTGATTTTTGCATGGCAGCATCAGGTGAGATAATTTGCTAGAACTGACAAAATGAGTCCGTCCTATGAGGGAGTTTTCCTTTCTGGCTCTTCCTTGGGATTTAATTCTTCTTTTCATGTTCTTTTTTCTTGGGGGCCAGTGGAAGGGTGCTCTTTACCTTTACTAAAACCATCTGTTAAGGGGCACCTCAGTGGCTCAGTGGGTTAAAGCCTCTGTCTTCAGCTCAGGTCATGATCTCAGGGTCCTGGGATCGAGCCCGGCTTTGGGTTCCCTGCTCACTGGAGAGCCTGCTTCCCTTCCTGCCTCTCTGCCTACTTGTGATCTCTGTCAAATAAATAAATAAAATCTTAAAAAAAAACCCATCTGTTAAAATTGAAGACCTCTTTCAGAGGTCTTCCACCATTATAGCTAAAATTAGGGTGCGTCTTTAAAATTTTATTTTTTTTAAAGTAGCACATTCACATCCATATGGTTCAAAATTCAAAATATAATATATAGTAAAAAGTCTACCTTTCAGCACTGTGATCCAGATGTCCACTTTTGTTCTCCTCTCCAAAAGTGGCCAGTATTAGCATTTGTCTCTTTTATTCTTTCAGGAATACCCTGCTCCAATGATCTTTCCCCTTCTATTCTAGTTCTTTATATACTGCTCTGCACTTTGGTTTCCTTCTCTTAATAATTGGTCTTTGGAGATTTTTCCATATCAAATCATAAGAAGTCCTTCCTTTTTTTTTTCCAGACAGCACTATATTCCATTATGACTGTAACAAAATTAGGTTGAAGTTATGAACTGGTAAATATTTAAGATATTTCTAGTACTTTGCAGTTAAAAACACTGCAGCAAGAATAGTCTTGTATATATGGCATATAATACATATGCCAAAAATATCCGTAGGGTAAATTCCTAGATATGCAGTTGCTAGGCAAAGGAAATGTACATTTGTAATTTTCACGGACATTGCTAAATTATCTTCTGTAGAGGTTGTGACTTACAATGTTGGATGAGAGTGCTCAATTCCCTACCACCTGACTATGCATTCAGTGACTTATCAAACTTAACAATCTACATCAATCTGATAGGTTAAAAAAAAGAAGAGACTTGGACATGACTTTAAAATCCTATTTCTCCCACTGTGAGTTGAAGTAAGCATTTGAAAAAATATTTAACTATTCATGTTACATTTTTTTTTGTGTGTGTGAACAATCTGTTTATGTCTGAAATCACTTCTACTAAACAAGTCAAGTCACTTGTTTTCCATCTTGCTGTACAGAATCACAGGTCTGGAATCTGAAATTAGAGATTTCAGTCAATTCTTTTAAGTTTGGGCAAGAGTACTGGGAAAAATCTCTGTAGCTGATATGAACATGAAGAACATGAGGAGACACACCCCCATTTTTTAAGTTATGAAAGTCCTGATTTTATTTGAAGGTTGAAAATAGAGTAGGAAGGGTAAAGCTTCAGGTTGTATGGGATTGAAATTTTGTTCAAAATTGTTCTTTTTTGTAGAACGTGTCTCTGCACTGCTCCCTCCACCCTGGATCTATTCATGTAGATACTTGTTTGCATCCCCTGTTAAATGTAGGTTGACCTTATCGTCTGATGACTCTTCTGTTGATCTGTCACCGAGACCATAAAACAAAGATGGGAGGGATCTGTGGATCATTGCACCAGCCCTATCTTTTTTTTTTTTTTTAAAGATTTTATTTATTTGACAGAGAGAGAGATCACAAGTAGGCAGAGAGGTAGGCAGAGAGAGAGGAGGAAGCAGGCTTCCTGCGGAGCAGAGAGCCCAACGCGGGGCTCTATCCCTGGACCCTGAGATCATGACCTGAGCCGAAGGCAGTGGCTTAATCCACTGAGCCACCCAGGCGTCCCACACCAGCCCTATCTTAACCTGTTTACCAAAGAGCTTTACACTTGCTGTTTATTTTGTTAAAAATTGTTTTAAAGAGTTTATTTATTTATTTTACAGAGACAGCGTGAGTGGGAGCATGTGAGTGGAGGAGGGGAGGGGCAGGGAGGAAGGGAGATGGAGGGAGAGAGAATCTGAAGCAGACTCTGCCCTGAGCAGAGACCAGCATGGGGCTCAATCTCAGGGCTGTGAGATCATGACTTGAGATGAAATCAGGAGTCAGTCCCTTAAACCAACTGAGTCATGCAGGTGCCCCAGCTTAAAAAATTTTCTTTAAAGAAATCTAAAAGGTACAGGGGAGTACTGGTGAATAAGGGGAATATAGTTATATTCCCAGCACTCAGAGCTGATGGTTAACTCTGTCATATTTCTTCCAGCCTCTTAAAATAATTACATGATTGGCCCTAGTCCTCTCTAACCTTGAGTTGTTTTGTTGTTGCATTTAAAGATTTATTTATTCATGTTAGAGTGAGAGTGAGAGCATGAGTGGGAGGGACAGAGAGAGAGGGAAAGAGAATATGAAGCAAACTCTGGGCTGAGCACAGAGCCTGACACAGGGCCCCATCTCACCACTCTGAGGTCACCACCGGAGCCAAAACCAAGAGTCAGACAATTAACCAACTGTGCCACTCAGGCCCCCCTAACCTTGAGTTTTGTTTCTTTTCCTCTTGTTGAGGGACAACTGTCCATGTTGATTTAAAAAGAAAAAGTATGTGCATGTATATATATTTGCATATGTATCTGCAACCTATAATCCATCAACAACATATAATATTGTTCTGAGTGTTATTTAAGAAAATAAGCAGTAAAACAGTATATCATTCTGCATCTTTATGACAATCTGTGAATATATACATATATTAGTATACATATGTCCAGATTATTCTTTTAATTTTTTTGTGTGTGGCCTTTCATGGTCTGAATATAACACATTTTGTTTATATAAACACATTTTGTTTTGTTCAATAAACACATTCGTGTTTATTTAGGTTGTTGCTGTAATGTTCAATATACATTCACAAAGACGAATTCATGGGATCCTTGCGTGAAGCCAGGGACACACATAAGACAGGACAAGTGAGGAAATTCACACACAGAGAAGTTAGATGACTTGGCTAGAGTTGGTTATATTCTCAGAATCCAGGCTGCTTAATTCTTTATGTAAAACCTTGTTCCTCCTTTATATAACTTTTCATTCTTCAAAACATGGTGTACCATCTATTTTTTAAATAAGATTTTATTTATTTATTTGACAGGCAGAGATCGCAAGTAGGCAGAGAGGCAGGCAGAGGAGGAGGGGGAACCAGGCTCCCCGCTGAGCAGAGAGCCTGATGTGGGGCTTGACCCCAGGACCTTGAGATCATGACCTGAGCCAAGGCAGAGGCTTAACCCACTGAGCCACCCAGGCGCCCCAACGGTATACCATTTAACACTTGTGCTCACACTCTGGGTTGAGAATACCTTATGTTTCCCTCATTGACCTATATTCATATCTGTATCCACATCTATATATCAGTTTTAGCTCTGTTTTAAAGTTTTTCTACATTCAGTTAATTTTAAGAAATAAATAAAAAATTCCTGTCTAAAAACCAGGTATTTTAATAGATGCCAAAATACAGACAAAATTTTCCTCATGTCAAGGATGGAATTTTCTCATCAAGTTCAGAGACAACATTAAAGGTCTCTCACATAGCAAAGCCCCCAACTTAATTCTTTTTTCTAGAGATGTATTCTTTTTTTAAAAAATATTTTATTTATTTATTTGCGATCACAAGTAGGCAGAGAAGCAGGCAGAGAGAGAGAGGGAAAGCAGGCTCCCTGCTGAGCAGAGAGCCTGATGCGGGGCTTGATCCCAGGACCCTGAGATCATGACCTGAGCCGAAGGCAGAGGCTTAACCCACTGAGCCACCCAGGCACCCCTCTAGAGATAAATTCTTGATATACTCCTGATATATATATTTTAAAACCAGGACCAGGACTTTAGATACACTTTTCCTCCAAATTACAATTTCTATTTTCTTTTTTGATGACTAAAGCCTTTGAGTAGAAAGGACAAGATTGTCTTTCTCAAGCAAGAACTTTTCTCCTGCTTACTAAAATGACCGTCGTTAATTGGAGGATGAAGAGCTGAAAGTCAACAGTACTCAGCAATGAATACAACATTTTAAGATGAACAAGATTGTTTCTATAATGGGTTGCTTGTGAACTTACAGAATATTTGGACTGAGTGGATGTTAGACCATAGCTGTAGGACTTGCCCAAGGTCACATAGGGTGCTAGCTGTTAGACTGGAGCACGTAAGGATTACATAATTTCCAAATAACTTAGTTTTCTTGTTTTTCCAGAAAGAGAGATATAATGTTCTGTGGATGTGTTCAGAACTAAGAAAGGAGAACAAAATTTTCTGTTAAACAAATTTACAAAAATTGGAATATTTCACTTTAAGTTATGGAGAGATTGGATTAAAATATTTGTATGGCTAGTGTTGACTGTGGCACTGTCATCATTGCATATCTAATTGGTATTGATATATTGCCGAAATCATGGAACTGTCAGAGTCACAGTCTTGGAATTGCTTCTGCAGAAAGAACTGGCCTGTCTTGCCAGCACTGCCTTCAGAGGGCTTTCAATTGCTGTGGAACCTTGTCAAAGCTCAAACTTTATTCGGGGAGCAGAGCGTTTTTGGCTTCCCAATATTGGATCAGGTATCCCTCCTTTCCTGCATGCTCCCGAAGAGCCCTGTGTCTATTCCCATCTTAAGCATTAATGACAACATTTCATCATGCCCTGATTACAGGTCTGTTACCCCTACTTGGCTGAGGGAGTCATATGCTTTAGGACCAAGTTCATTCTAAGATCTCATGTGACTACCAGAGTATGGGCAATCACAAAAGTTCATTAACAGACACAAAAGATGGATGGATGAATGAATGGATGGATGAATGAATGCTTTAGTAGGAATATCATGTCTTAGGACTCTACACAAAGTGTAGCATGCAATTTAAAAAATGCTAAATGCCCATAAATAAATAAATAAATAAATAAATAAATAAAATGTATAAACATTGTAGGAAAAAGTTTGAAAGTAGAGACTTTTCTTCTTTCCCCCTCTACTGAATTAGAAGTGTTGAGTTATGTATGTGGGGATATAGCAATTTCCTTGTGTTGTTTAAGAACATTATAATTCTTGTTTTTTTATGGCAAAATAACCAGCAAGAAGTAAAGAAATGCTTATTCCTACAAACATTCTGTGAAATATCTATCACATCTTCTGTGTTTTTTTATTGACAGAGTGGGAAGCCATATGATCACTCATTTAGTTTTAGGTAAGTTCTTTCTCTGTACACCAGTTAAAGGAAACACATGAAGCTTTAAATTTCTATTAGATTATCAAGTGCAAGAACTTAAAACTTCTAAATGTAAAAGTACCGAGCTGTAATTTTAATGTTTTACCAGTCTAATATAATTTTAGAAAACGAGGCAGTATCAAGAAAGTAAAAACACGGGGCACCTGGGTGGCTCAGTGGGTTAAAGCCTCTGCCTTCGGCTCAGGTCGTGATCCCAGGGTCCTAGGATCGAGCCCCGCATTGGACTCCCTGCTCTGCAGGGAACCTGCTTCCCCTCCTCTCTCTGCCTGCCTCTCTGCCTAATTGTAATCTGTCTGTCAAATAAATAGATAAAATCTTAAAAAAAAAAAAGTAAAAACACAATGTTTGTTTCTGTCTAGAAAAAGTGGAGCTCTAGTTGAGGAGGATTCTTCTTGGGTATATGATTTGGGTCTCTTGTTGAAGCCCAAGTGTGAGTGCCTTAGAATCCCAGGGCCTTTTGGAGCCTTTTAAAGAGTTTTCTCACTAGAGGGCAGCATTTGACTAAATGTCCACACAGAACATTTCCTGGGGAACTGGGAATATCCATGCAGATCACTTTAATAACTCATTTAGTGGCCTTACATGGCTTTCTAATTCGATTTGTTGGGCTGGGACCCAATCTGGTTTGATAAGCCTTTAGAAAGGAATTTTGGGGATTTATTCCACTAATAAATATGAATTGTTTTTAGACAGGTATTGTAACAGATAATAGACATTATAACTTTGTGGAAGTCACACATAACCTAGAGCTTCCATTGCCTAGCCTTTTAAATGCACATACATTATTATATTAAATTATTTATTATTGTAACCGAATAAAACACGAATGGAGCTACGGATTTATCAGCCCTCTCTTTTTTTTCTTTCTTTCTTTTTAAAACCTTTCCAATCACACATATTTCCCAGTTGGTCTTATATTATCTTTTCTCACCTAGCTTTTTGTTTTTAAGAGTGAGCCCTACAGAAGTATTGTCAGTGACTGCAAGAGCTGTCAGGGGAGGGTCTCTCTTATGGAAGATGGTCTTCCTTTGATCTGGGCCTCAAGGATAACAGAGGAGATGCTCGATGGTGCTCGAGGAACAATGCTTTTTTACATCCCAGAGAGCATGCGCAGGGGCTTAAGACCGGAAAAGGTAGCCTCATTCTTGATTTTCAAGGACAAGAGAGTAAGCCATTTCTTGGTCCTCATTGTAATTCTGCCAGTGCTGGGACAAAACCTCTTCTATGCCAGTGCAGAGCCGAAGGTACAGTGGAGACATCTGGGATATAGAGCCCTTGATGGAGATTCGATACGACAGCCAATTACCAAACTGCAAACTGCTCTTTGTTAATAGGAGCATTGCCACGGAAGCCAATGTTGGAGAAAATGGCATTATCTTAATAGTCATTATTTTTTTTTAATATGTTGAATTATTGCCAAAAGAAACTGTTCACATAGTCCCAACACAAATTTACGTCCATAGACATACTCACATAGGCCCATGAACATATATGTATATTGTGCCATTGAATTTGTCTTTTCAAATCTTGATATAAATTTATTCCTGTTTTTTTAGGTGAATGTGATCATCATATTTCGGTGCTTATATATATTTAGACACTTGCTCTTCCCGTTCCAATTTATGTTTGGATGAGTTATCAAAAAGTGTTAAAAACTCCTTTGAGGGTCTATACTGGGCTTCTAACGACTATGTTAGTAGGAACTCAATTTCTTGAATGTTGTAATGGTTGGACGAGGTCATTTAGAAACAGATACTTTTCTTTTTTTTTTTTTTTAAAGATTTATTTATTTGACAGATAGAGATTACAAGTAGGCAGAGAGGCAGGCAGAGAGAGAGGAGGAAGCAGGCTCCCAGCCAAGCAGAGAGCCCGATGCGGGGCTCGATCCCAGGACCCCGGGATCGTGACCTGAGCTGAAGGCAGAGGCTTTAACCCTCTGAGCCACCCAGGTGCCCCAAAACAGATACTTTTCTAAGGAAGGTCAGGGAAGATCAGAAGCATCGTGAAGGGTTTTGTTCAAGATTAACCTCTCCAGCAGCCCTGGTTATCACCAGGGGAGTCATGGTTTGGGCTGCCAATATGGCACCACTGGAAAACACTGTGGGGACAATATATTTAGCCTAAGGGATGTAAGAGGAAAATATGTATCAGAGAGGAAGAAAGAATAACTAGCACTTGCAGTAGTGGATAAAAGGAGGAAGTCTGCCCCTGTTCTAATCTCGCCTCTGTCACTTAGTTGCCGTGTCACCTTGGCGAGGTTATTGAGGCTCTCCATACCCTGGTGTTTTTATCTTTAAAAGGGATGAAAATAATCCCTACATCAGTAGGGTTATTATGAGGATCAAATAGCTGATGCTTGTAAAGCTATTAGAACTGTGCTTTCTTAATTAACATATTAATAAACCTGTTTATAAATAAAATATTGAATGCCTTCTGTGAACCTGGCATTTTCAAAGATGTCACTTCGTTTTGATCTTTAATCTAGCTCTGTGAGTCACTTTCTTAACCTGTTTTCACAGACTAGAAAACAAACTGAGGTTAAAAAAAGAGTTGGTAAGTGGCCCAGGAGCACAGGGGAGGTGGGGGCAGGGTAGAGGATTCTGAGCTGTCACCTGGGGAGAGGGATAGGTAAGTGTTACTTCAAACAGAGCCACTCTGGTCTGCTCCGGAAAGAGCAGTGCCACAGAAGCCAGCCCTGGATTTGGCCGGACCTCTTGCAGAGCGGGAGCCCACTCTGTGTGGAAGGAGACCTGGGTGTGATAAGCCTGGGCCCTGGTCCTGGTCCTAGTAGTCCTGAGTACAGCCCCCTCCATTCAGGAGCGCCGGGCCCCTGTCTCAGGGAAAACCCCCTTCCCTGTGAAGGAGTGTGCACAAATCTCCTGGAGAGGGAGAGGAATGTGCTGCAGAGGCAGTAGGTTAGGCATGAAGCCTCCTTGGGCTGTTTCCATAAGTGGGCTGTTGTAGGTAATGCTGTTGCTATAAGCATCAGGGGGCACGGGTCCATCAATTAATGAATGAAGAAGAGGGGCTCTCTATATATCTATATCTAAAATGGGATATTACTCAGCCATAAAAAAGAACAAAATGATGCCCTTTGCAATGACATGGATGGTGCTGGAGAGTATTATGCTAAGCGAAATAAGTCAGAGATGGACAAATACCATGTGATTTCAGTCATATGTGGAGTTTAAGAAACAAGTAAAGGGGAAAAAGAGTGAAGCGAACTTAGAAACAGACTCTTAACTATAGAGAATGAACTGATGGTTATCAGGAGGGAGGGGGAAGGGTTAAATCAGTGATGGGGATTAAGGAGGGTGCTTGTCAGTGATGAGCCCAGGGCGTTATCTGGAAGTGCTGAATCACTATACTGAAATATACCTGAAATGAATACACTTGTATGTTGACTAACTGGAATTTAACTAAAAGCTTAAAACAAAAATGAAAACTTTACACAGAGGAAAAAAAGAATGAAGACTCCTTTAGGGAATGCCAGGGAAGACCTAAAAGTGACAGTTATTGAATCATACCTGGCATCAGAGGCTTTGGTTTTCCTTGTGTGTTTTTCAGGTCTGTGTTCGGTTGGCAGTAGTTAAAGGGTATGTTCCCAACCCCGAGGTTGCAAGTTGCTGTTAACACCTGGTAATTGCTGGGTATGTGCTGGGCGCAAAACGCATGTGGTGGTAAGCACCTCATGTGAATGACCTCATTTCATCGTCACTGTGATATGGAGTCACTATTACCACCCTTATTTCACAGCTAGGGAGACCAAGGCTCAGCGAATTTGAGTGATTTGTCCAAGGCAGAACAGCAGGCTGGGTTAGAGCATTGGCTCTACTGTCTGGTTGCCTGAGGATAAATCTTAAAAATTTAAGGAGCACCTGGGTGGCTCAGTCAGTTAAGTCTCTGATTCTTGATCTTGGGTTCATAAGTTTGAGCCCTGTGTTGGGCTCCACACTGGGTATAGAGCCTACTTAAAAGAATTTTTTTTTTAATTTTTAAAATTTTATAATTATTTCTTATTTAAATTTGGTCTTTAAAGTTCCAGTGTAATTAACATACAGTGTTACAGTAGTTTCAGGTGTACAATAAAGTGATTCAGCAGTTCTGTACGTTACTCAGTGCTCATCGCAGGTGTACTTTCGATCCTCTTCATCTCTTTTGCCCATCCCCCTCCTCCCTGCTAACCACCTGTTTGTTCTCTATAGTTAAGAGTTGGCTTCTTTGTCTCCTTTTTTCTTTGTTTGTTTGTTTTGTTTCTTAAATTCCACATGTGAGTGAAATCCTATGGTATTTGTCTTTCTCTGACTGACATTTCACTTAGCATAATATTCTCTGATTCCATCCATGTCCTAGCTAATGGCCACATTTCATTCTTTTTATTGGCTGAGTAATATTTCATGGTGGTATGTGTGTGTATACATGCATATATATACATACCACCTCTTCTTTATCCATTCATCTGTCATTGGACACGTGGGCTGCTTCCATATTTTGGCTATTGTAAATAATGCTGCAGTAAACACAGGGTTGTATATATCTTTTTGAATTCTTTTTTTCATGTTCTTTGGGTAAATACCCAGTAGTGGAATTACTGGATCAAATGGTCCTTTTGTTTTTCAATTTTTGGATGAAACTCCATACTGTTTTCCACAGTTGCTACACCAGTTTGCATTCCCACTATCAGGACACAATGGTTCCTTTTCCTCCACATCATCCGAGGATGAATATTGAAATACCTTATGGGCAGCACAAGCTAAGGCAAGTTACTGACACTCTCTAAACTGAGTTTTCCCATCTGTAAGAGAGAAAGCCAATGGCCTAACTCATAAGATTGATGGGACACGCAATGAAAGAGGATGCGTATGATACCTACTACAGTGCCGGGCACACAGTAGACATAGTAAATAGAGGTAACCTGCTGTCTGTCCGCACGTCATCTGGAGTACTCGCCCGTGTGCTTACTCACACAGTGTCCTACATGTTTGCTTTACCTTCCTCGCCCTCATCATCACTGGAGGAGCTCCTATTGTGAGAACAGTCAAGAGGGTGAGACACATCCTAGGAACCAAATGCACATGGGACTGGTAAAGTGCTAAAGAAATTCAGATGGGATTGCGCCATCCTGTTCTGGGAATGCTCCGCGAAAGCCAATAATAATGGCCAGTGCTTACGTGGCACTTCCTATTTTCTAGGCATCGTCTGTATGTTCATTTTACTTGTGGGTAAACTAAGGCACAGGTGTGCAGAATAACTTGCTTAAGCTTATGAGAGACAGAGAAAAAAAGAGCTCGAGAAAGTCAGGGTTCAGACCCCGGCACATTGGTTGCTAGGTTCCTGTGCCTGGGGGCTGAGCCGTGAATAATATATAGACAACAGCAGGAGTAATAGTAACTATTGTTTTTAAGTAACTGCTATGGTTCAGATAATTCCCATTAGTATATGATCGTAGTTCCTTCTCCTCATATCCTGATGAAGTAGGATTATGGCTCATGCTTTGAAGATAAAGAAATAAAATCTTGGAATTGACTTGCCCCAGAACTTGCAGTTATTAACTAGCAAATCTGGGATCCAAGCCCAGGTTACACTGCTTCCTATGTTGATGTTCTTTTTTGCTCTGTGCTTATCTGACCTAAAGCACTGATGAGGAAGCTAGACGGTTCTAGGTGGCTGCAGTGACTGGGTAGTGTGTAGCCTTGCAGTGACCAGTAGGGACAAGAGTTTGGCTAGAAGTGCCTGTGCATAGAAGATAACGCTTCAGAGAAACCATTGTCATTTAAAACCCGATTAAACTGTAGAAATCCTTCAACAACCAGAGGCACTTCAGTCCTAGGTAAGGGAGTATTTGCAGATGAAAGAGGATTTCTCTAAGCTGCTCTGATTCTGAGATATTACTTCTGCCAACTGTCCTAGGCTTGTTCCAAAGCTCTTGAAGTTTGCCTCCTTGCCCCACCCTGCCTTTTTAGCCTGATCTAAAAGTAGGGTTATTAGAGCTAGAGGATAAAAACACAGGTCTAATTTAGACCAGCTAAGTTAGAATTTTTGATAAACAGTAAATTTTTAGTATATGTATATACTAAATATATGTGTGTGTGTATGTGTGTATGGCAACCATATCTAAGTAGCCCATGGAAAGACCCATTTCCCTCCCGTGGTGCTTCACTGGAGGATGGGATCCAGCTCTGGCCATAGTTTAATAAACTGTTTCCACATATCCCAGGTAAGTTTCCCCACACATGGTGCTCTAACCTTTGTCTAGTGCTTGGTCACTCAGAAGAAGTCCCGTCAGCCAGGTTTTACCTCCTCTAAGCTCACAATTCCACATTCGATGACCACTTAGAAGGGATACAGAATAAAGGCAGCCTCAGTGATGTCAGGTCAACAGTCGGTAGATGTGCTGCCTTGTAATGCAGCACGTCATGTGTTCTGCATGTGGCCTTATTAGCTACCAGGAAGCCTTCCTGCAAATAAGGCATCACTGACTGCATTCACTGGTCCTACTTTCCAGTCCTCTCTTTGGTGGCTATCCATGACCCACTCCGTCTGAACAGAGCGCACCACCTTCAACGTGGACATGAAGCCAACAGAGCAGATGGCTGTGAACCTTGGCATGCCAGGAAACCATTAGGTTCATCAGTGTGAGCAACAGGGGGTAAGTTTCTATCTGCAAATGTGGAACTAACAGCCCTTGCAAGGCCCGGGCAGATGCCCTCTCAATCCAGGTCGGCTGACCTTTTGGTCCCAGATATGGTCTCCATGGAGCTGCAGGTATAGAACGTGGCATGGAAGACTGACCTCCAGAGAACCTGGGGTGGAGAGGAAGCGAGTGCCGAGATGGACAGGAAGCTTCATTCCTACCTGGCTCGCAGGCTTTGGGGGCCAGGGTTGCTTGTGGGTGACAGATAGTGGATTCACCAGGAGCCTGCTTTCCATTTCTGTTGAGTAATCAATCCCCTGTAGAGACGCAGCAGGCCTGCCAAAGGACAGGCTGTGTTCTAGCTCTTATACTGGAGGTTACACTTTCCCCCTTAAACCTGAGTCCTTTGGCATCTCCTGATCCAGCAGACACAGGTAAAATGAAAGCAGCTTTCCTTCAGTTGGTACTGACAATTGATGAAGGCAGCAGAGAGAGAATTCAAATTTATTAGAATGATATTAAAGTGTCCACTTGATTTTCTTTTAAGCTTTCTTTCTGCTTAAAAATGCTTGACTGATAGGAAACTTCCAGTACTACAGAAACGTACAAGAAAATGCAAGTCTCTTTTAACACACGAGCCCGAGAGATAATTACTATTATTAGCTTGTTATGTATTTGTGCGGATATTTTTCTGTGAATAGCAGTTGTCCACTTTGAAATCATAGCTTTCTTTTGATCAAACAATCTGGCTTTTTTTCTTCCTCATTGAAATATTCCCATTGAGGTAGAAGTCAATAAAAATATCTGTATTTGGTGAGAACTAACCTGTCATGCGTGAGTCTTTGTTTATTCCTACACTTGATGAAATTGCTGGGTTCTCTTTTTTTTTTCCAGGTTTGATGGGCACGTTGTCAATTTCATGCCATTTGGTGTCAAACAGTTTCATATTTGGGAATATCGATGCTATGGTTTGTGTGTCATCAAATTTCTTTTCTAAATGGCTTCCTTGGATCCTCTTTCTGTGCTGGTCCCTTTAGACCATTGATGTTGTGCCGATTTTCTGCTTCTGTTGTTGTCCTGACCTCTTTTCTGAATTCTGACCCATTTATTCTAATGTGTGCTGGACAGGAGACCTTAAGTGGCTCACATGCACCTCCAACTCTGAGTGTCTTCATTTGAGCCTCAGTGCATTAATATTGAATTCACCATCATTCATTACAAATCCACGTGAGAAATTTCATTTTCCTTTCTCTTCCTAGCGCACATCTAATCAGTCACCAAGACCAGGAGATTTTTATTACATAACCATTTCTCAAATCTTTACTTTCAAGGGCATCCATACTACTTATATCCAGTCCCTGAAAAATAAGCCAGTTATACCCTGCCAAACTGTGATTTCAGGAAAAACGTTTTGCTGCAGCCGGTTGAAACAATGCATCCCAGCCCCCTGCTCTCTGTGACCTGGCTTAACCCGGGAGTGGAATTTGGAGATCCTGGAGGAAGGTATTGACTCTCTCTTTCAGGAGATCCTTCCAAATATCATTTCTCTCGCTTGGGATTTTGGGTAGGGTGTACTCCTTGAAAAGTAGCTACAGCACAGCCGGTGTGTTTTGTCTATCTTAACAGACAATTGAGAAAGGCTAACTTGTGGCAGTCGAGTAAGGTAGGTGGCCTGGAGAGAAGGGCTCTGTCCCTGCTTTACAAGGAGCCAAGAGAGTGTCTCTAGAAAAGTCTGGATTTCAACTCAGAATACAGTATTGAATCTGTTCTAATGTCAAAACAAATGTATGGTCAAGGGCCCACAGTGTTACTCCATCTAATAAGACTAGCCTGGGAAATGCTGAAGTAGATTTAACTAGATGCCTGACTTTACAAGAGAAAAACAAAACTCAGCTGCAGCATGCTCAGCTTTAGCAATCCTGTGTCCTGGTCTGTCAGTATCCGCAAGATAAACTACGGCATAGTGTGCCCCAAGGTAAATGGACAAGGCTACCTGTTGCTTGATTGTATTTATGAACCCATGAGGAACTGGGCCAGTGCTGCTGAATAGAATAGCCACTGGGCTGGAAGAGAGATTTTCTCGCCACCCCCTTTAGCAATATGTAACAACCGGTACTAATTGTCTTCTGAGGCAACATCTAAGTATAAAAAAGTGCTTGTCTGTCTTCTCTAAACAGTCCAGAGAGTGGTGCTAGTGGTGGCAAGGTAGGTCTTCATTCATTCCGTCTGACTGGCCTACATTTTATTTTTTTCATCTGAAAAGCAGGCATTGGAAAAGAACACTGATATTTCCCTACGTCAAAGAAATGGGAAGCGTGCTGATAAGTTATCATGAAAACAGATTTTCGAAGAAAGCCAAGGATCAGAGCCATCTGGTCCTCATTATTCTCCAGAGATTTCTGTATTTGGTTCTGAGTAGCTTTTGCTTTTAAGAATTACATGACCTAGAATGGTAATGCTGGGATGAGAGGGGACAGGGACTGTAGATCCTGAAGTCAGCAGAGAACTTATTAGCCTTCTTTTTACATCTTTTTCTAGCCCTTTGATTCCTAGGATTTAGCAATAGCTTCACAAGTGTGAGTGACAGGCCCCCATCTGAAAACACTCATTGCCTTAGTCATCGAAAACACGGGGATCAAAAAGATGGAAAGGTGGGGCGCCTGGGTGGCTCAGTGGGTTAAGCCTCTGCCTTCGGCTCAGGTCATGATCTCAGGGTCCTGGGATCGAGCCCCACATCGGCTCCCTGCTCGGCAGGGAGCCTGCTTCCCCCTGCCTCTCTGCCTACTTGTGATCTCTCTCTCTCTCTGTCAAATAAAAAAAAAAAAGATGGAAAGGTAATGTTTCTTTTGAGGAAACCGAGTCAGTGGGCCTTATTATTACACACATTTGTACTCTAGCAAGCCACTCGGTCTCTTTGGTATTTCATATTAAACTGTGACCCACCTGCAGACAGACACTCAACTTTCTTATCTTTGTGTTCCTGGTGTGTCCCTCATCAACAGAGTCTTGGTGCTCCGTAATCTTTTGGAGACTGGATGGTGGAACAGTGAAAGGGTTTTAAACCAGCACCAGCGTGGAAATCACTGATGAACAGATGGGCTGTAAAACCTCTACAAGAAGGATAAAGTTTCTTCTGAAAACTATTCATTTAAAATTAAAAAGCTAGGGGCACCTGGGTGACTCAGTTGGTTAAGCATCTGACTCATCTTTTCACCTTAGGTCATGATCTCAGTGTTGTGAGATGGAACCCCGAGGGGCTCCACAGGTGTGGTACCTAATAAGATTCTCTTTCTGTCCTTCCTCCCTTCTCTCTCCCTTTCTCTCTCTCAAATACATATATAAAAGCTACAATGATATAATTTACTTTAAGATGGAACTATAGCCAAATTCCACCGAAGTTTTATCTGTGAGATCAAACAGGACGGAACCTCTTGGATTAGTAGGAAGGCTGGCCTGTATTTCCATATTCATGGCCTTTTTTTTTTTTAAATTTTTATTTATTTCTTATTTTTTATAAACATATAATGTATTTTTATCCCCAGGGGTACAGGTCTGTGAATCGCCAGGTTTACACACTTCACAGCACTCACCATAGCACATACCCTCCCCAATGTCCATAAGCCCCCTCCCCCTCTCCCAACCCCAACTCCCCCCAGCAACCCCCAGTTTGTTTTGTGAGATTAAGAGTCACTTATAGTTTGTCTTCCTCCCAATCCCATCTTGTTTGATTTATTCTTCTCCTATCCCCCTAACCCCCCATGTTGCATCTCCACGTCCTCATATCAGGGAGATCATATGATAGTTGTCTTTCTCCGATTGACTTATTTCACTAAGCATGATACCCTCTAGTTCCATCCACGTCGTCACAATTTTAAGATTTTATTTGTTTATTTGACAGACAGAGATCACAAGTAGACAGAGAAGCAGGCAGAGAGAGAGAGAAGGAAGCAGGCTCCTTGCTGAGCAGAGAGCCCAATGTGGGGCTGGATCCTAGGACCCTGGGATCATGACCTGAGCTGAAGACAGAGGCTTTAACCCACTGAGCCACCCAGGGGCCCCTCCATATTCACGGCTTTAAAGAGAGTGGGGGAACGACTATAGACTGTCCAAAACCAAAGCAAACATTATGCAATATTAAGCCTCATATCAGTTTCTTTAATGTAGAAATACAATTTTTTAAAAGATTTTATTCACTCAGAGAGAGAGCTTGAGCGCATGCACAAGCCAGGGGAGGGGCAGAGGGAGAGGGAAAGAGACAATTCAAGCTGACTCCGTGCTGAGTGCAGAGTCCGTTGCAGGGCTCCATCCCAGGACCCTGAGCCCAGATCAAGAGTCAGCCACACAACTGGCGGAGTCACTGAGGTGTCTCTAGAAACAGAATTTTCAATGATCTTTTCCTCAGTTGGGCAACTTTTTGTAAACACCTAAGTACACTGAATATTAGTGCACAAAGCGTTTCTCTATGCATTTGACAGAAAAGCCAGAGACCTAGCTAGACCTAGCTTCAAAAGGGACCTTTGAAGAGGGTCTTAAACTCTGACATGGAGTAGGAAATCAGGAAAATGCTAATGTGCCACGGAATAAGGAAGAGACGTGTTGAGCTCTGGCCTTCAGCCAGCATGTGGGGCAATTCAGTCACTCTGTAGGGAGAGGTTATTACCCCGTAGTTAGACTGAATTCATCTCATACATTCCAGCACACCTGTTCTTTTGTTCTTTCATAACAAAACTGCTTCTTCTTGAGCCTTGGTACTTCAGGGGGTAAAACGTGAAATGGGTTTTTGAAGGCTAAATGCTTATTGGTTTATTCCTTGTTATGTCCTTGAACTTTCTTGCCAGAGCAGAGTCTGGATATACACAAATTACCAGGTAGTTTTCTATCCTGGAAGAAGGAAGAAAATGACTCTCTTCTTTCATTGCATCACAAAAATTCTCCTTATTTGGTATGATCAAGCATTTCCGACAGTGCCCACTAGAATTTTATGAAAAGAGTAATCACTAAAAAAAAAAAAGGCGGGGGGCGCCTGGGTGGCTCAGTGGGTTAAGGCCTCTGCTTCGGCTCAGGTCATGATCCCAGGGTCCTGGGATCGAGCC
This sequence comes from Meles meles, assembly GCF_922984935.1. Lineage (NCBI taxonomy): Eukaryota > Metazoa > Chordata > Mammalia > Carnivora > Mustelidae > Meles > Meles meles. Next base: position 140,003,730 of record NC_060066.1, on the reverse strand, counting down.
CCGCATCGGGCTCTCTGCTCAGCAGGAAGCCTGCTTCCTCCCTCTCTCTCTGCCTGCCTCTCTGCCTGCTTGTGATCTCTGTCTGTCAAATAAATAAATAAAAATAAAATATTAAAACAACAACAACAAAAAAAACAACCAAACCAAAAAACCCCAAACTTTTAATTTATTTTTAATTATTTGTTTGTAGTCCAAAGAATCATTGCCAGTAGTCAGTGATGCATTTGTCATAGGAGCCAATAAGAGTTGTGGATGTTTTTAGAGCCTTAATAAATGCCGGTCATTTAATGTGCTATGTTATTAATGCTGCATCAGCACAGTTTTTGTGCAGTCAGTGCCCAACAGATGTTTGAAGGATGAAGAAAGCACCTTGATTTTGTGAGACTCAGTCTAAGAGGTCATTATAATGATGCTTTCCGAGGTTGCTTCTCGGCTTACTTCAAAAAAAGTATACATGTTTTATCTAAAGTGTGGCATGCATATTTTTTTTCCTAAAGAATGACCTGCTCTTTCCTTCTACCATGAAGGCAGAGCAAAACTGAAGTGGGTTTTAGCTTTAGGCAGGGAAAATTTGGTTAGAGGCAATGAAGAAAGCTGAAACAAAGTTTATCAAGTCCCGGACTGAGCGATGGTGTGTGCGGGCGCTGGTGTGGATGCATATGAGCACAGGCGTTTACGCGTGCCGGTTGAACCGCGTTTAGAGGAAATTTTAAAATTGGCAAAAATTTCTTCTTTGGGAGGGTATATTACAGATCTTGATTGCAGGCCAGGGTGCAGGTAGATGGTCATGCAGACCACTTGGATCTTCCTGAGACTGTATCTGATCATTTCATTCCCAAACCCCAGATCTTGGGAGGACCCTCGGTGCCCGGTCCATCAGTCGGGTGTGGAGGGGAGCCTGCACTCATTTCTGCTCCATCCTCTGGATGTCCCCCTCTCTCAGACAGCCCACCTCTCTAGCTCTTCCCTGTCCCTGACATCTCAAGGGACAGAGAGTTTCCCGTTGCCAGTGTGTTGCTGCTTAAAGATTTTCCAGGATTTAAGTGTAATCCCCCAGGTGTTGTTAAACATACAACATTAAGTGCAGCACTGGAGGGAGGCAGTGGGATTTAAGTTCCCTCTGAGACAATCACTTTTATTAAAGGAACTCTCTTACCCAAGGAAAGAAAGAAGAGAGACAGTAAAGAACCAACTGTGGTTAAATAAGAGTTACTGTGCCTTGTGCTTGTCAAGAATAGTTAGAGAAACATTGGGAAATAATTTGGGGAAGCAGGTCAAATAATTAAATGTTTGGGTTTATGATGCCACATATAATATAGTCCTTGGGGCCCTTTTTCTCTAGAATTCTTAGATCGAATCTGTGCATGGTATGTTATTTCAGGAACATGGGAAAGCTAACATACGCATGAAAATGTCCTGATCACCAACAGGCATTATAACAAGGAGTAATATTTAGTGACGGTGGGGGGGGGGGAGTGGCAGAGGTTGGGGGCAATATGTAGAGAGAGGTTCATATTTCATTACAGTGGGTTTCCAGATGGCGAGAGTGGGTGGAGTGAGCCAGTTATTAATCCAAATGAACCTGGATTTGGGATGAGAAAAGAAATACAGATATAAATAAATATGACCAAAAGAAATTAAGGCTCTTTGATATTGAAGGATGAGGAGTATCAATAGATATGATATAAACTCGACAACAATTCCTGAAAAAGCAGGACTCATAGACACACTCCTTGAAACTGGAATGAAGTGAATTTCAGTGGAATGAATAGCAGTTAATGATAAGCATTGTGTTCATAGTCCCAAGAGGTGAAGATACAACTGACTTTTTAAAGAGGTAAAGATAAATTCGTGGATAGCAGGTTCATGAAAGCTTATTAAAGAAAATACTGATTTTTGGGGAGCCTGGGTGGCTCAGTGGGTTAAGCCTCTGCCTTCAGCTCAGGTCATGGTCTCAGGGTTCTGGGATCAAGCCCCGCGTTGGGCTCTCTGCTCGGCAGGGAGCCTGTTTCCTTCTCTCTCTGCCTGCCTCACTGCCTACTTGTGATCTTTCTCTCTGTCAAATAAATAAATAAATTAAAATCTTAAAAAAATAGTAAATAAAAAAATGTTTAAAAAGAAAATACTGATTTTTGTGGAGATTTTTCATAAACCTCAGCATTCCCTTCAGGAAGGATAGCCATCCTCTCTGTGAATTAGACACTTCTGCCATAGTGTCTTTTCCCCTCTTCAACTAGAATGATTGTCTTCTCCCTTTATCTGGGTGACAAACTCCTATCCATACTTCAGGACCCATCTCACGTTGCCTTTGGGAAATGATCTGACTCTTCCTGTTTCCAGTGTAGTATCCAGTCCTTCCTTTTCTCAGCTAACTTTCATGTACAAACCTCTATGAAAGCATGTAATAATATACAGCATCCTGGTTTTCTGTTTACGTCTCTCGACCTTGCCTAACTGTGGGGCCCCATCTGCCACTGACATTGAGCATGTTCTAGAAGAGAAGCCCAGTGTTCACAGTCTTAAGTTAAAGGGCTAAAATTCTCTTTCCAAATTTAATTTTTAAAAAAATATTTTATTTATTTGACAGAGAGAGAGATCACAAGTAGGCAGAGAGGCAGGCAGAGAGAGAGGGAAAAACAGGCTCCCCACTGAGTAGAGAGCCCAATGCAGGGCACGATCCCAGGACCCTGAGATCATGACCTGAGCCGAAGGCAGAGACCTAAACCACTGAGCCACCCAGGCGCCCCTCCAAATTTAATTTTTATAGCCATTTGGACCCAATTCAGCACTAACCTTTCATTCTGTTGAATGAAATCATTACCCAGACAATCAGTTTGTCCTTATTCTCATCAGAAAAACAAAAACAAAAAACAAAAACCCTCAAAGATTTATTTAGAGTTTCTGCAAAAGCTTCCTAATGAGACCTCCAATGACCTTCCCTCCCCAATATCCTTCAAAAATATCCTCTTGAAATGCAGGTTGAGTTTTGTCACCCCCTCCTTCCAAACTTCAGGTGCTCCCCATTATCAGCAAAGTCAAATCTTCAGCGTGCCATGCAGGAGCCCTGTGACAGGCTGCCTCACCTCACACCACATCCTCTGATACACAGCTCTCCATGGGTCGTGTGTCACCTAGACTCCCTTTCTTCTCTCTTCTTCTCTTCCCTTTATTGCCTGGTCTTTCCTCCTCTGTCCCCCTTGTGGCTGAGTGCCCTTCTGTCTTTTTCACCCAGGGACTGATTGTATCTCCATTCAGCATTTATTTTTTAAATGCCTCTTATGTCTCCCCCACCCCCGACCAGACCAAGTTCACTGAACCTTGAAATCCCTAGCACGCTGCCTGGCACCAAGTCGACAAGACCCTGATTGTCATTATTCATCTCCTGCCACTGAGATGTTATTCAGAGATGTGTGACTGAGAGTTCCAAACACCGGGAAGAAGAGGTTAAAAATATTAGGATGGGAACAGACTAAATATCTTCTGATTTCCTTTCCCCTCAAGAGTGAAGGTGAAACAGATGGAAGTGCCTGCACTTAAAGGATGCTCCCATAAATTATTCTGTGTAAAAGACACCTAGGAGCCCACTCAGTCATGAGAACTCAGGCCATTCAGCCTTTGTTTTCATTGATTTTCCAGTTATCTTGTCACAGCCGGGCACAAAATAATGCTAATTGGCTGAGGCTCATCTAAGGACACCTTATTAAAAAACTAAAAAAAAATATCTGGGAAGGTATAAAGGTGATGCCAAAGCCTTTGGAAGGGGAGATAAAAAGTACTATATGTCTGCCAGAAGCAGTAGCTGAGCCAGTCCTTAAGCACCCAATAAAATATGGGGATGGCACAGCATCTTAAATCTGCCTCCCACTGTCAATATTCAGTAAGGAGGTACTGTCTCCTGTGTGGCTCCTGTGTGGCAGGCATCGTGCTGGGGGTGGGGGAAATCACCCCACCTCTACCCCCCGGGACCCTCCCATCCAGTGGAGGAGGAGACGTGTGACGTGGTTACAACAGGAGAGTGAGTGCCGTGGCATGAGAGAGGAGCGGGACAAGTCCAGGAGGCTGTGTGCTCCTCTGGTCGAGTGGATCTGAAAATGCTTTACGAGCACCCTTGAGTTGTATCTTGAAGGACGAGCGGGCATTCACCGAGTCCCAGCAGAAGGCATTCTTGGTAAGGAGGTGGCCCCAGGCTAAGGCATGATGCAGTGAAAGGTCATGGTGATGTTGCGAGTAGGCTTCATAAGTATTTATGTCGGGTTACTTCATTTTCTAGAACATAAATGTTGGGACTGAATCTCTTTCATTGGGGAGCTGCTAGGTTGGAGTATGAATGTGGATGTAAGTGTGCCTTTTTCCTACATCTTTAGAAGTGCTTGAGGTGCTCTACACACCTGGTTTTAGAGTCCTAATCAAGATAAAAACTTTCTTCGACACTCTCACTCTTACTAACCAGCTTTCTTGCAAGTGGAGGTGGGTAGGTAGAACTTGGGACTACCAGACACTGGGAGCTGATTCACTCATTGAGAAGCCTTTCTTGTGGTCCCCAGAGGATTGCCTCCATTGGATGGTGCCACTGGGATACTGAAGGAGGGGACCTGCGGCTGTGTGTGGTTTGTCTGCTTAAGATCCATTCTGCCTCTGTTCCACCAAGTTCTACTACTTGCTTCAGTTCTTTAAGTGCGTCACCCAGTTCACTAGCTCTGGAACCTTGGGTAATACTCTGGAGAACTTTTGATGGATGGCTGGGGACTGGAAACCTCCTGGTCATTTGTTATTTTGGCAAACCGCAGGCCTTTTGCGCAGGGTTGAGTTGGCACAGAGAATTAGGATATTTCATGGGAGTGGTCCAAACAGAGGTAGGAAAGAAATACAAGAGAGAAAAGGGGCTCAATCCTCACTGGTATTGTCTCATCGCTGTATCTCATTTTCTCTCTTCCCCTCCGACAACCCTCCTGTTGTGGCAGTAAATCACTACCACAGTGAGTTAATTATGAAAACCCAAAAGGGTCTTTTCTCTTCTTCCCTTCACATTTGTATACACATCTCCGTGACTGTATAACATTATTTTATTGTATGTATCTAGTGACAGTAATGTGCCATCAAGATTAATTTTGATCCATGGACAAGTGCCCTAATACATGTGTTGATGAATTGTTCCTGATGTTTTGAGCGAGCAAGCTCATTTTTGGGGCTGGGCATATGTTTGTTGACTGAATATGAATTCTATACCCAGCACACCCTGCAAATCTGACTTAATCTGTAAAAAGAGTGGGGAGACATGTTCTCAAAGTAGCAGGGCTAGAAATGGCAGGGCCCCTGCTCACCATGGTCTAGGTTGGGCACTACCAAACTCTAGGGGGAGCCATTCGCACATGTAAGAGGCACCTGTTAGGATTAATGGCATTGCAATCTTTTTCTCCCAGGTCTTATAGTTCCTGGGCCACCTTTTCAGTCACATCTCCCCTCACTTTTATTTTTTCCATCCTTCTTCATCCATTCCTGAGGTCACTTGGGGACTTTATAGATTTGTACATGTTTAGTATCATATTTGTCAGGATAGGCTAGGTTACGCTGCAGTAACTAATATTTTCACAATCTCAGGGGCTTAAATAACATTTATTTCTCACTCAATTCTTCACATCTGTTATAGGTTGGCTGTGGGCTCTGCTCCAAGTCATCCTCAGATCCAGGCTGAGAGACATTCATGATTCCTCATACGGAAAAGGTGAACCACACAGTGACTTCTGAAGCTTCTGTTAGCATATCATCAGTCAAAAAAAGTCTACACAGCTATGAAAAGAGGGCAAGGAAACCTAACCTTATCATATGCCCCAAAGGATGAGACCCAGGGCATCTGGGAACAGTACTGGTGACTGCCATGGGTGTAGTGAAGAGGGACAGTGGGATCATGGACTTTGAGCTCAGTTAGACACGGGTTTGAATCCTGGTTCTGCTCTTTATTTCATGTTTTAATAACTTGCAAATAAATTACATGATCTCTCTGTGCCCTTTTCCTCCCCGTATAATAGAGGTAATAATGGTATCCTTGTAGGAATGATGGTGATACCAGTTATGTAGCAAGAGAAGCAACAAATTTTTTTTCTCTTGTGTCCCCCTACTTCCCTCTCCACCCTGGGTCCCCTGTAGTGCCAGTGCTTTGTGCTAGTCTGTTGAATAAGGGACAAAACTGCTCCCATCTTCCAGCCAGCAAACAAGAAAGCCCTGGTGACATTTGCCAAAGCTCATGAAAATAGCTATTAGGAAGGCAAACTGTGCTTAGAAAAATATTAATTGGACTTTAAGCTCATTAGGAATTAAAAACAGCAACAAAAATGTTCACCTTTAGCATAAAGGAAAAAAAAAATCCTTGAGAGCCACATAGCCTCCCCCTAAAATGCATAGCTACTGACCCTCTGTAAATGCCCAGAGGATTCTCTCTGCCTGGCTACGGAGGTTCAGGACAACACAGCAGACGCAAGTGACTTCAGGATACCTTTCATGCTTGGCAGGCGTCCCCATTTTATTTATGATATCAAAGCTGCAACGCTGTGTTCTCTTCTGCGGAAGACATAAAAGAGATTCAGAAGTCATCCAAATCATCTTGTAATTAATGTTACCATGCACGCCCAGGACATTAAAATGTTAACAGTGTTAGAATCGTGTGCTTTGGAATACCGAGTGAGGGCTTTATTAGAGAGAAATGCTCAGCAGATGTCATCCACCCTAATTGAGGACATCAGGGTGCCTGCTGCTTGTTCTTATCAGTGGTGCAGAGGGTTTTTTTTTTTTTTTAATTTATTCATTTTCTTTACTGCTAGAATCTGCTCTCATTATTAGACTATCTTGTCACTCATTTGCATTTCAAGTGCTGGGACTGGGGGGGGGTAGCAGCTATCTTCCTTAAAAGAACACTTCAAGGGTTACTCTATCAAATAGCAGCACAGTAGCACAGTGAATCTGACATCTGGGTTATCTTATTCCCAGATGCTCTGTGGTGTCATTAGCAGGATTAATCTTAGCTTTAATTTCATAATGATTCTTATTCTAATATATGTGAATGAACACAAAGTCTCTTGACTCATTATCACCAATTTACCCAAGATATGTAATCAGGCTCTTACATTCACCAACATTTATTTTTGCTAATACATCTAAAATTGTAGATTAAGCAAATACAGTTAGTTCCAGCTGAGTGAATGCCTACCGAGGTAGCACTGTAGTATTTATGTTTTAATTAAAGTACATTAATGGTGTTGTTTTTAAATATGTACTGACCAAAAATGTGTTCACGGGGACCAGTAACGTCGTTGTTCGAGCAGCGTCCAGCTGTAAAATTAGTCACAGCAGCATTACATTAGAATGTAATTTGCGAATTATTGAAATTCCCTCTGTTAATTACGTTTTTAACCTTTATAAATAAGATGGAGGTGCACAGCCTCAATTCCAAACAGCTCCGCTCCCCGAAGGAAACAGCGGCAGGTCCTTAATGGAGAGCATAATTGTAATAAGCTTTGTTGTTTTCATTCCCATTCAAGGTTACTATGTCACATCAAATATTGTCACTGTCAGTTTATGACTCAGAGTAGCCAAAAGGCCGTTTCCCCTCTCATTTGACACGAAGTTTCATAGTATCCTTAGAGGGGGCAGGCTGGGGGGAAGGAAGAGATGAAGATGCTCTAGCAAATTCCCAGTCTCTCTTCACTTACTTTAACACTGGACTAACTTTTTTCATTTACCAGCTGTTGCCGCCCAGCAGCATGTAGTGCTTTATTATTGATGGATAAAAATGTTCAAACATTTAAAGAAATGAAAGTCAGCTTTGCATTTTTAATTAATTAATTAAAAGTACTGTAAATGCCAGCTTGTTAATTGCTTTGCACCTGCAAGCCAACACAGGTTTTGTGCACTCTTTCTTTGAATATTAAATTTTTTCTTGCATGTCTTTATAATGCTTGGGAAGTCTCTCCAGCAAACATATTAGTAAAGAGTAAATATTGAATCTTAGACAAAACTCATGGCTTCATCTTTCACTGTACCCAGAATAGGATTTAAAGGAGGATTTAGATTTCCAAGGCTTCTAATTAAGTAGTGATAATCAGGCTTTCTGCTGAGGGTCACTTCCTGGGAGTAATTTGAGTTATTAAAATGCATGTTTTTGTTTGTTCTGCTTTGTGAGCTAAAACTGATCCCTTTTAATATAGCAGCAAATATGCAAATTGGTGTTTCATTATATTGTGCAATTTATGGCAATCTTCTCTAATTTACTAAAAGGTCAGGAGCCTGACCTTGTCATTCAAAAAATTTTTTTTCCTGGTAAAGCTAAACTAATTATGTGGGTTTTGTTTTTTTTTTTAATGAAACTCTGAAAGTGTGCAGCAAGGTAAAGAATGTGACAATTTAACTTTCATTTAGCTCTTATATTCATAACGATGGCCTTCAGTTTTGTGTGGATCCCTAGTAACAAAGAGTAGGTGATCTCAATTGTGATTTAGGAATCAGTTGTTTTTAAATACTGCACAGAAAAAAAAAGAGAACTTAAAAACAATTCTTGTGCCTCAGAAAAATGTGGCAATTGGAATAGCCTAGCTTTACTGAAATAATTAGCATCTATGTACATGCTTTAAATTGTCACTGGCCAGAAAATGTTAAAAAAGAACTATCATGAGCTCAATAGCAAGTTTTTTGTTCAAAAGACTTACCAGATCTTTATATGATTTTGTTCTTTATCGATGCTAAATTTATGATCTGAACTTTTTTCATTGCTTTACAGAGTTTTCAACTTTGACTAGGAGAATTGTTTTTTTGAAACTTATTCAATTTATTTGACTGGGGTGGGGGACAGGCTGAGAGGGGGGAGATGGAGAATCTCAAGCCGACTCCTTGCTGATCATGGAGCCCCATGCCAGGCCCCATCCCACGACCCTGAGATTATGGCCCAAGCTGAAACCAAGAGTCTGATGCTCAACCATCTGAGCCATCCAGGATGGCTGAGCCAGCCACCCTAATAGAAGATTTTTTATCTTACATATTTTTAAATCCTTAGGAGCAGAAGTTGGTCACAATGAACTGTTTATGTTTTTTAAAAGATTTTATTTATTTATTTGATAGAGATCACAAGTAGGCATGGAGAGGCAGGCAGAGAGAGAGGGAGAAGCAGACTCCCCGCTGAGCAGAGAGCCCGATGCGGGGCTCGATCCCAGGACCCTGGGACCATGACCTGTGCTGAAGGCAGAGGGTCTAACCCACTGAGCCACCCAGGTGCCCCATGAACTGTTTACTTTTAAGTTATAGGCACTGCTTCTTATACATTAGCTTGAATAAAAATCACTTGCATTTCTTGCTAAAATGTAGTTTCTGTGGTCCCATCATCTCAAAATTCCGGTTCAGTAGGTATGGGATTGGCTTCTAGTAACCTGCATTTTCCTCAGGTGGTCTGAAGCGCCTATCTGGTTATATAGGTGACCGTTGGATAACATGGATTTGAACTATGTGTATATCCTTCTTCTTCTTCTTTTTTTTTTTTAAATAAATACAGTATAGTACTGTAAATGTATTTTTTTATGATTTTCTTAATCTTTTCTCTAACTTATTTTAACACTATCACATATAGTATATATAATGTAAAAAATATGTGTTAGTTGATTATGTTATTGGTAAGGCTTCAACAGTATGCTATCAGTTTGGGGGGAGTCAAAAATTATACATGGATTTTTGACCATGCCAACACCCCTAGTGTCCACATTATTTATGAGTCAACCTCAGTTTGAAAAGAAGTTATAGCAATTTGACTCTCTGCCACCCAATATGCTCATGCTTAGTTACTCATTTATCACATATATATGGCATTTAAAAAAAAATGGATAAAGGAATAAATAAACATCTATTATGTGCCATGCATGATCACTGCCCTTAAGGAGCTAGCTAGAAAAACATATGTATAAATGGTTATAGGCAACATTTAAGAAACTATATGTAAAATTATTTTAAAAATCTTTGAGAACATAAAGGAGATAAAAATTTATTAAAATTGGGGGACATTTAACAAGGGAAATTATATTTAGATTAGGAAGAATGAGAGTATTCCTCTAGGTGAGAAGGTAGGACAAAGACTATACTGACTAGTGAAGAGCTTGAACAAAGGTCCAGAGAAGGGAGCATGTGTGGTGTGTTCTGGGGAGGTGCATGAGCTAATGTGGTCACAGCTCTTGTTGTATCATGAATTGGTAGTGGGAGTAAAGCTCCAAAATTTCCTAACACCAGATTTTGCAGGACCTGGAATGTCTCAGTGCTGAGCAGTTGGGGGTTCATTTGGTGGGCAGTGGGACACCTGTGCCAATTTTAAAGTGAGGGACTGACCTCATTAAGTCTGTGTCTAGCAACAGTTTGGACAGAAAAGAGCAAAGACAGGAAGAGGTATTAAGAGACTACTCATAGTCCATAGGAAGATACAAAAGTCCTGAACAAAGATAATGGAGATGGAGATGGTGAAACGGATTCAAGAGACAAATGGAACTTGGCAATAAGTTGGATTTGAGGTGGAATTAGAAGGAGGTGTGAAGGGAAGGGAATTTGATGTCCAAGTTTCCAGTTGAGTAGCTGTACAAATAGTGACACCATTAACCAAGACAGGAAATGTAGGCAGAGACACATCTGTGGAAATAGAGATTCTGACTTAGAAGCTTGCTTAGAATATGTGTTTGAAGACCAGTAACACTGACAGCTCTAGGAAGCTTGTAAGAAAGGCAGAATCTTAGGCCTCCAACCCAGATCTTCTGAATCAGAATCTGTACTTGTACACCATCCCCAGGTGATTCACACACACATGAAAATCTGAGGAACAATGGTAAAAGAACATAGAAAGTCTGTTGTTGGACTCTCCTTCTGAAGGACTCTATACCAAAAAGGGCTTTGTGGTTATCTAACTTTAGGGAAAGCTCTATGTAATAACCTATATGATAACTATTCTTGGAGATTCAAAAACTATAATTTTAAGAACAAATGAAGCCCAATGTTAGTAGAAAGAAGGAAATAATAAAGATCAGAGCAGAAATAAATGAAATAGAGACTAAGAAACTAAGAAGATAATAGAAATTGTCAATGAACCTAAGAGTTGATTCTTTGAAAAGATAAACAAAATTGACAAACCTTTAGTAGACTCACCAAGAAAAAGAGAAGAAATAAGATTAGAAATGAAAGAGAAAATGCTATAATTGATACCACAGAAATAAAAAGGATCATAAAAGACTATTATGAACAATTGTATGCCAACAAATTGGACAACCTAGAAGAAATGGCTAAATTCCTAGAAACATAACCTTCCAAGTTTGAATCATAAAGAAACAAAATCTGAACAGGTCAATCAATAGGAAGGAGATTGAACAGTAATTTAAGAACTCCCTACAAACAAAAGTCCAAGACCAGACAGCTTTACTAGTGAATTTTACTAAACATTCAAAGATGAATTAATACCAATCTTCAAACTCTTTTAAAAAAACCAAAGAGGAAGGAACAATTCAAAACTCATTTTATGAGATCAACATTATCTTGATACCAAAACCAGATGAAGATACCACAAGGGAAGAAAATTATAGACCAGTATCCCCGATGAACATATATGCAGACAATCCTCAACAAAATGTTAGCAGACCAAATTCAATAATACCTTAAAAGGATCAAACACCATGTGAAAGTAGGATATATTCTAGGGATTCAAAAATGGTTCAACCTCTGTAAATCAGTCAGTGTGATACACAACATTCACAAAATGAAGGTAAGATAAGAAGAATCATGTAACCATTTCAATAGATGCAGAAAAGGCATTTGATGAACATCCATTTATGATAAAAACTTTGAACAAAATGTGTATTGAAGAAATATGCCTCAACATAATAAAGGCCATATATGACAAGCCCACAGCTAACATCAAACTCAATGAGGAAAAGCTGAAAGCTTTTCCTTGAAGATCAGAAACAAGACAAGGATGCCTGCTTTTGCCACTCTCTTAATGTGCTATTGGAAGTCCTAGCCAGAGCAGTTGGGCAAGATAAGTAAATAAAAAGCAACCAAACTGGAAAGGAAGAAGTAAAACTGTCACTATTTGCAGATGACATGATACTATATATAAAAAACCCTAAAGAACTCCACCCCAAAACTGTGAAAACTAATAAGTAAGTTTGGTAAATTTGCAGGATACAAAACCAGTATACAGAAATCTGTTGTTTCTACCCGCTAATAATGAACTATCGGAAAGACAAGATAACAATCCCATTTACAGTTGCATCAAAGTGAATGAAATACTGCTCTGTCAGATTGTCCAGAGACACTTCTGGAAGCAACTGTACAATGACTGCCCAAGGTGAACCCCAAGTCCAGTTCAAACTTGTATTGGTTGGCAATGGTAGTACTGGACAAACTACGTTTGTGAAATGTCATCTGACTGGTGAACTTGAGAGGTACATAGCCACATTGAGCTTTGAGGTCCATCCCCTTGTGTTCCATACTAACAGAGGACCTATTAAGTTCAATGTATGGGAAATGGCTGGTCAGGAGAAATTTGGTGGGCTGAGAGATGGCTATTACTTCCTGACCCAGTGTGCCATTACAATGTTTGATGTAACATCAAGGGTTACTTACAAGAATGTGCCTAACTGGCATTGAGATCTGGTTCAAGTAGGTGAAAACACTCCCATTGTGCTGTGTGGCAACAAAGTGAACACTGAAGACAGAAAATTTAAGGCAAAATCTATTGTCTTTCACTGAGAGAAGTACCTTCAGGACTACGACATTTCTGCCAAAAGTAACTCCAACTTTAAAAAGCCCTTCCTGTGGCTCACTAGAAAACGAATTCTAGACCCTAACTTGGGAGTTTGTTGCCATGCTGGCTCTTGCCCCACCAGAGGTTGTCATGGACCCAGCTTTGGCAGCACAGTATGAACAGGATCTAGAGGTCGCCTAGACATTTGGTCATCTTCCAGGGGAGGAGGATGACCTGCGAGAAAGTGCAGCTGGAGCCCAATATCCGAAGTCTGGTTTTATAGGCAACTGTCCCGTGATGTCAGTGGTCCAACAGGTTTGCCACTTTATTTTATAGCTGAGCAGAACATGTACTTGATCTTTGGGTCGCTGAAGGAGATAAATGGGCTTTGGAGTACGCATAGCAGTTGGAAAAGTACCTTCCTTTTTTTTGGACCTGCATATTTAGCTGTTTTGGAAAGCGGTTGGAATGCACCCCCAATGTGTTTTGAGGCATTATTTATAATAGCCAAAACATGGAGACAAACTAAGTGTTATTGATGGATGAAGGGATAAAGAAAATGTGTCCAGTATACATCATGGAATACTATTCAGCTGTAAAACAAGAATGAAATCTTGCCATTTGTGACAACATGGATGAAATTTGAGGGCATCATGCACAATGAAGTAAGTCAGACAGAAAAAGACAAATACTATGTGATCTCAGTTAGACGTAGAATCTTAAAAATGCCCCAAACAAACACAAATCGAAGCTCATAAATATAGAGAACAGACTGGTGGTTGCCAAAGGTGGGGGGTGTCTGGTAGGCAAAATGGGTAAAGGGAGTGAAAAGGTACAAATTTCCAATTGTAAAATAAATAAGTCCTGGGGATGTAATACGCAGCCTGGTGACTATAGTGAATACTACTCTATGGACTATCTGGAAGTTCCTAAGAGAGTAAATCTCTACATTTCTCATCACAAGGAAACAATGTCTGTAGCTATGTGCGGTGATGGATGTTGACTCACTCGCAGTCGTTTTACAGTGTATTCAAATAGCAAGTCATGTTGCACACCTGAACCTGAGGTTAACAAAACGAACCCCTACAATTTGCATTAGCCTGTTAAGGCTCTGAGGAGTTCTGTAGTGACGAAATCTGTCTGGTTCTGCTTAAACCAACACTTTCGAAATGTATTTTGTCATGAGGTAGTGGGTTAGTTGTGTCCTTCCGAAAAACATGTTGAAGTTCTGACCCACAGTACCTGTGAATGTGACCTTATTTGGAAATAAGGTTTTGCGGATGTAATCAAGTGAGGATGAGATAGTGCTCTATTTGGGTAGAGGCTATATCCAATGAATGGTGTCTTAGAGAAAGAAGAGGGAGGCTCCAAGAAAGATACACATAGAGAAGAAGGCTGTATGAGGACAGAGGCAGAGATTGGGGTGACATAGCAACAAGCCTAGAGAAGCTAAGAATTACTGGCAACCACTAGAAGCTTGGAAGAGGCAAGGAAGGATTCTTTCCTAAGACTCCCGAGGGAGCATGGTCTCGCCAATACCTTAATTCTGGACTTCTAGCCTCCAGAACTGTGAAGAATAAATTGTTTTAAGCCATCTAGTTTGTGGTGATTTATTATTGCAAACCTAGGAAACTAATAATGTGTGAATCTTTAAAACGAATAACACAACACTAACATTCTGAGAGTCAGTAGATTAGAAAATAGTGTTTAGAACATACATGGAGATGCCAGTGGTGTTGTGCCCGTGCAGGTGCCAAACAGGCTTTGGAAATTGGGTATAAGTTTCAAGAGAGGATCAGGATAGATGAGAGACATTTGGGAGTAAAGCATACAGTGGGCAGTTTAAACCTGGGGGAGGCATGGAGTTGATCAGGAAGAGCATGTAAACAAAAAACCCTGGGAGAATAGCTGTAATTGAAGGAAAACTGAAAAAGAGCAAGAGAATGGGCATTTAGGAGCCATAACAGAAGAAATACAAAGTGAAAAGATACGTGCATTCCTATGTTTATTGTAGCATTATTTACAATAGCCAAACTATGGAAGCAGCCATTGATAGGTCCATTGATAGGTGAATGGATATAGAAGATGGTTAACAGAGGGGAAATGGTGTAGGATGGATGAAATAGATGAAGGGGATTAAAAGCGCACTTTTCTCGATGAGCACTGAGTAATGCATTGAATTGTTGACTCAAATTGTACATCTAAAACTAATATAACCTATATGTTAATTATACGTCAATCATAAAAAAAGAAATTATGATAACAGAAAAAGAAACAGGATGAAAGACTTTTAATTTAGCAATTAGGAAGTCACTAGTGATCTTTGAGAAAGCAGTCTGATCAATTAGAGGTAGAAGCAAGCTTGCTATGGCTCAAGGAGTGAATGAGAGGACCTTCAGTTAAAGAAGTCAAGGTAAAAATATTTTCAGTTACCAAGCCTCCTTGAAACCTTGAAAAAGGTTTTGGAAAAACCTTTTCTAGAAAAAAATGAAAATCCTCCACTTGAAAAAATGAAAAAAAAAAAAAAAGAATAAAACTCCATCTTTGATGAAATAGGGAAACTTCACTCTAAACAAAATCTGGCCAGTTCTTAAAAATCGAAACTAACACTAAGGGTGAAGACCGAGAACCCAGAAACCGTCTCAGATTTTAGCAGAGTCAGAATTCTCAAAAAGTACACATTACAGTCTTCATATCCATAGGATCCTCCATTCTGGTTCCTGGGATCTAGAGAAATGTGGCCAAAGAAGGAAGTGGGCGTGGCCCTATGCAGACCCAGCTGTCAACAGTGGAAGAGCAGCTGTAGCGTACCTTAAGGGGAGTCATGAGGAGGCTGCACCTGTATCGTGTGCAGGACACCTTAGTCTCCTAGCTAATGGGGTGTGCAGTGGGAGGATGGAGGGAGGACGCAACTATGCTTGCCAGACCGCAACACAAATCAATATCCTAACTAAACAGAGGGGAGGAGAAATGCACAATCAGCATTGAGGGCACATTTGGTGAGAAGGTTTTTGAGATAACACACTACATTAAAGCTCTGGGCTCCCCTTCTTCACGGAAGACTTCAAGCTAATGATGCCCTCAGTGAGAATTATCCTAAGAAATGTGAATAACCATTAGAAAGGCACACATTAGGCCATATGCATATGAACAAAAGAGGAAAGAGTAAGCAGAAGTCAGATAACATACATAACTCAGAAGAGGGATTGTTCCATGAATTTGACAAGGAATTTTAAAGCTACTATAGGTAGTATCATCTCTTGGGGAGGAGGAAGTGCACACACACAAAATCATTGAAAAGGAGATGAAAAGACAAAAGAAGAAAATTTTAAAAAAATGGTAGAGCTCAGTAAAGAAATGACGAGGGCACATAAAATCAATGCAGGGATAAAAATCTCATTATTTAAAAAAAGAGTAAACAGAATTGAAAACATAGGGATACAATGGTTAGGAAATGGTGAAAGCCTGGTCCCCCTTTTAGGTATCTCTTATTGAAGTGCTTCTCATTTCTCCAAAGTCTTGTCTTGATGGTATGCTCTATTAATTAGTAACAAGGGAGCTGGGATTTGGATCCAGAGCAGTGGAATGAATTCTGCAATCCCTTTGATTCCTCCGTTAGGTACTGAGTTATTCTTTTGCAATGTCTTTATCTTTTCAAGATTTCCCTTAACAATTCTCATAAGCACATTTTCCACAGCACAGAATTATTGATGGTGTAAGCTGGTGAAGTGAGAACATATGGCCAATGACCCCATACCAGTTGTGTTCCCATTAAGAGCCACACAGACAGTAAGAGAGGTGTCTAGAATCCTATGGAATAAAGCATAAATGTCTGTCCCTAAAGCTGTTTTAATTGGTTAGGCCCCAGCATCATAATCCACCTTAAACTGATGGCCTTCAAGTGGTGCTCAAGTTCCACAGAGGTGAGAATGTCTCTGAACCGTTGGTTTCCAGCTACTAGCTTTGAGTTTAATGGTCTGGAAGAGTCTCTGACAACAAATTTCAATGAAGAAGCACATCTCAGGCGGGAGAGCCTAAATTCATCTCTCAGTACCCTTTCCCAAGGAAGTTAATTTCCTCTGACCAATGAGCAACTGCCCATCTTTGATTTGGGTTTTCTCTAAAGAACTTGATTCCAGTGGCTGGTAGATGTGTATGTGTGACTTCTGCTCAGTCCATCCAATAATGCAACTCGTCAAACGTTTGGTACACAAGTCCTAATTCCTGGGAAAAATGTGATTTTTATATTTGGGTTGTTTTCTTGTTCTCTTGAGCATCACTAAGCTGCAGTTGGCCCTGCTGGCTGACACTCTGCACACTAGTCCGGGCTGGGAAACCTGACAGTAAGGGCTGAAATGGTCTCAGTCTTCCTTTGAACCATCTTGGCTAACGTGTGTGTGTTTAGTTCCCTAGAAGTACAAAAGAGTCAAGAAAGCTCTCCCCACAGGAAGCTCTATTAGAAAGAAAATGAAAAACCCTGTAGGGCCAACCCTGTAGGGCCCCACGTGTGTACCGCAGACAGGCCGTCACACTAGAATGGAAGAAAGTCGGGGCTGTTCTCACCATCTTAATGAATGGTATCATCACCCACCCCAGTCAGAAGTTTATAATTATCCATGATTTTTTCTCTTGCCTTCATTTCCACATCTAATTTCCAAGCAAGTCTTTTTGATTTTACCTCAGAAAGGTGTGTTGAGTCTGTCCTCTTCTCTCCATTTCACTTCTACCTTGGGCCATGCTCTCCTGAGTGCCTGTTTGGACTGTTACAACAGTTTCTTGTCTCCCCACAGCCATGTGTTTCTTCCTGCAGTCCATTCTCTGCATAGTAGCCAAGGCCATAAAAAACAGACTAGGTCATGTCACTCTTCTATTTAAGTCTCCAGCAGCTTTCAATATACCTCAGAATAAAATGAAAATTCCATATCATGACCTTCAATCTCCTGCATCATCTAGCCCCTACCTATCTCTCTGAGCTCACCCCAGCCACATAAGTTTCCTTTCGGTGCCATGAATATACCAAGCCCTTTCATTCCTCAGAGACTTGGTATGGGCTGTCTCCTTCTCCTGAAAATGATCGTCCCTCAGTGCTGTAGGAATTTTTTTTCAGGGCTCAATTTAACTGTCACCTGTTGAGGGTGGCTTTCCTTCCTGAAAATAGGCATGTCTCATTCATTTTATTCTCTTCTTAGCAATATCTATAACTATTTAATTTATCTTTCTTCTCTCTCCCCATTAGAGCAGGAACACCTCAAGAGCTAGTACACAGTCTGTCTTGTTCTATTCACTAGTATATCCCAGGACTTTGCACCCTCAACAAATAATGGGCAGACAACCCATAATTGAATAAATGAATAAAGAGATGAACCCATTCTTGCAGACCGTATATGAATTCAGAACCTTTAACTGGTGAACATCTACATGATCTGTTCCCTTTCCTTTCAGAGTTTTAAACAAGGACCTCATATTTGGGGACATTTAATTTTCAGAATCCTTTGAACTGGAATTTTTCAAATAAACATGACCAGGTTTCCAAAAGTGGAAGTCTTTCATGAGCTGTGTAACTCTGCAAAGGCATAGGCTGGAAGGTGACCCATTCTCCTGTCTGTGTGCATTGCTCATGGATGTTCAGAACAATCTGGCCGTAAAGCAGTTCAACCACAGACATCAACAAAGCCCTAGTCATTTCTGGCCACACAGTTGTGTGGAATTTGGCAAATAAACATGAAATGGGTGTTGATGAGGACTTAATGAGCATTATACATCAATTTAAAAAATGACCTACTTGTGGTTTACAACGAACAAAATCATAAGGTATGCCTATTTAAAGCATCTCTTTCACTGGGAGAGACTATTCTGGAGGAAGGATGGGAATAGAAAATTTAAATTAGATTATGCAAAACAAAAAGCTACTTTGGAAGGGTACACTTGCTTTTAGGTCTATTTGGCAGGGTGAGTTTTTCTTGTCCCCCAGCACTTCTCTTTACTCTTGGTAAGAAAGAAAACTTTTAGCTTCATAACACATAGCCTGCTGTTAAGCCAGCATAGATGGCTGTAAGAAATTATCTGCTCCGCCAAGAAGAAGTCTTGATTGTCCTGTAGTGGCTTTACATGGAAGAAGGGGAAAGATCACAGACAATGCCTATGGAGAACTTAAGAAGTTTTTGACTGAGAATCCTCTCTAACTTCTCCCTCTGCAGAATGGAAGCAAGAATCATGATCTTTGTGGTCCAAACCAAGTGGTCCAAACCTGGATCACACTGGGGCTCTGGAGGACGGTGGAAGACATCAAGATGGGAGAAGCTGGGAAAAATCAGAGGAAGAAGGGATTCTTGGTTATTCACCCAAGACTTCTGGGCATCCATCCAAGACTGACAGTGTACAAAGTGAAAGGTGGCCTCATCTGATCAATAAAGAAATGGTCATCGTTCATCTTTCAGATTTCAGGGGAGCTTGGATCAGCTCATAGTAGGATATTTTCCTCCCAACAGAGGACTTTGCCTGCACTACAGGCCCTCCTAGATATTTTTGCAGAGTGGAGGGAGATAAGGTTGAATTTACATAGAAGTTTTATCTAGAATTTCATTAGCAGGAAGGCTACCTCTGCCTAAAATACTCTCCTCCAAACTAACATTTGGAAACTGCATGCCTCAGCTGTTTCCTCCAGGGACTTTGAGGCTCCTTGCCCTACTATAAATATGGGTGACATCATTTTATCTTGGTTCTTTCCATCCTCTTAAAGTTGATTTAAGGTCTTTTTTTATGTTTGGTGGGAAAATACAAAGATTCTGGCAGGATGCACTTAAACATAATGTGGCTAATAAGTCTACTATTTAATCGTAGCTGTTAATGCAAAATTTGATGATGATATTTCAGCTGGTATGATTAGCATTTAATCACTTTATCGTGGC
The DNA here is from genome assembly GCF_922984935.1 of Meles meles. NCBI lineage: Eukaryota > Metazoa > Chordata > Mammalia > Carnivora > Mustelidae > Meles > Meles meles. Next base: position 139,984,071 of record NC_060066.1, on the reverse strand, counting down.
GATACTGCATTTACTGCCTTTCTGCTTTGAAGATGTCAGCAGTCTCCTATATTTATTTAGAATTTAATGTGTTGGAGACTTTGGTTTTAGAACTTCAGGGTTTTGAGACCATGAATGCTTAAAGAAAGTTATTTGCATTTCTGCAGACTGCAGATGATTCCTGGTTCTTTTAGTTTTTGGACTGTTTTGCACAGGTCAAGGGTAAGAGTTTTGAGACATCTGAGCCTTCAGCCCAGGTCCATTAGCTGCATAACCTTGGGCACGCCATTAACCTAACTGTGCTTCAGCTTCTTCATCTGGAAGCTGGGGAGAATAATACCTGATGGCTGGTAATGATACCTGGGGAGGTAATGAGCGTCAGGTGAGAGGTGCATGAAAGTGGCTTGAAAACCTGTAAACTGTTAAGTGAATTAAGATTGCTTTCCTGATGTTTGTTACCATCCTCCTCCACCTCCTCCTCTAAATTAACTCAGTATGGAGGTTTGGGAATGTCAGTGGTGATTATCCAGCGTTTCAGTTACCTGTGGTCAACCGTGGTCTGGAAGCAGAGGGTCCTGCTTAAAACGTCTGGTCAGGTGATTAGTTGCCTGACACTACGTCATATGCCTGCGTCCTTCACCTCCCTTCATCTCCTCACACAGGCATCTTATCCTCTCACACGGTCACAAGAACAAGGGTGAGTACAGTATGATATTTTGAGAGGGAGAGAGACACTATATTCACACAACTTGTTCTGGAGCACATTGTTGTAATTGTTCTATTTTTAGTTATTGTTGTTAATCTCTCACTGGGCCTAACCTAGAAATTAAACTTTGTCAGAATACATATGTAGGGGAAAAACACAGTATATATGTTGTATCCGGTACTTTCCTCAGTTTCAGGCATCTACTGGGGGTCTTAGAGTGTATCCCCATGGATAAGCTTTGGGGGGGGTGGTTAGGCCAAATATCAGTTTGGTTTGTTTGACAAAATTCCCCACCATGAGATTTCCTCATGCTCTGAGCATCCCCGGGCCTTTAAAATCTGGATTTAATTCACAAGCGACATTGAGAAAAACGGTTGTATAAAGGAGGGTAATCCTATAATGAAAGATAAAATGATTCTGCCTTGACATCTGTAGGGGATAAGGCATTGTCACATTGATTCCCTAATTTCATTGGGGGGGAGAGATAGAACAGGTGATTTTTTAAAAAAATATTTTATTTATTTGAGAGAGAAAATATGAGCAGGGTGGGGGTACAGGGAGAAGCAGAGGGTGAGGGAGAAGCAGACTCCCCGCCAAGCAGGGACCCCAAACAGGGAGCAGAATTCAATTCCGGGACCTCAGGATCATGACCTGAACCAAAGGCAGACACTTAAGCAACTGCCGGCATCACTAGAATGGGTGATATTAAGCCACTTTGATGTAAGAGAAAGCTTAGGCACAAGGAAGCTACAGAAAAGGTTCAGGGTGTCTTAACAAGCAGGATGCCTTGTTGGAGTGGACACCCAAGTAAAATGTGATGGTCTTTGAACAGGGGCAAGGAGCTGAGGGGAGCCTGGGTGGCTCAGTGGGTTAAGCTGCTGCCTTCGGCTCAGGTCATGATCTCAGTGTCCTGGGATCAAGTCCCGCATCGGGCTCTCTGCTCAGCAGGGAGCCTGCTTCCCTTCCTCTCTGCCTACTTGTGATCTCTCTCTGTCAAATAAATAAATAAAATCTTTAAAAAAATCTTATAAAAAGGAGCTGAGATTAAAGAACCCACACTGAAGGGAAACCAGGCTAGCAGGAGAGCATGACTGAAGAACTCTAGAGAGGCGAGGAAAAAGAAGGCTAGCAGTGGGCTACTTCGAGTGGCCCCTTTTTGAGGACTGGACTCCCCAAATAAGGGCTGCTTTGTTATTAGACTTTTTCTCCCCCCCCCCCCCCCCCCCCGTTACCAGATTATCCTCTACATGCAGGCCTTGATGGTGCTGGCAGAGGAAGATGGATTGTTTTGTAAAATATTAGGAATTATCTTAAAAGTCTTGGCGAGGCCCCTGTGGGTAGGTAGCTTTAGCTCCTGAATGCCTCACCTTCTCAAAATGAATCTAGATCAAGCTCAATTCACTTGTTTAACAGAGAGGGTCAGTTTTCTCTGTGGGCAGCTTGAGGTAACAGGTCCTACAGCATGCTTAATGGATATTCATTGTATATAGTAGGAGCTTAATAGGTATTCATTGACTGGAGGGATTATAATGTGGGTCTATTTGACCCACTGACAGCTGACATAGCCTTTACTGACTTGAGCCTGACTGAGGGCTTTCTGTACATTAATTTACACTAAGACCCTATGAGTGAGGTACCACTATCACCACTGTACACATGAAAAAAACTGAAGCATAGCAAAGTCCAGTAACTTGTCCAGGGCTAGAAAGTACAATTGGGATTTGAACCAGGGTAATTTGACTAGAAACACTGTGCTGTGAATTAAGAGTCCAGGCCCCTGCATATAGTTCCTTCTGTAGAGCTCAGCGGTTCTCAGAGTTTGGCGTATCTACACATTCTTGTACCAGTTTGCACATAAAAAAGGTACACTGTATTTTGTGGGAGAGTTAATGGATTTTCAAGGATGAATTAACCCCATCTTTAGATGAAACTGCACTGTGCCATGTAATTCCCATAGCACGGTGTTTGTTATCATTCAGGACCCTTGATTGTAAGTCACAGAAACCCCCTGGGACCAGTTTAAGGAAATGAAATTACTTTGTTTTCCTCTAAAAATTTAAAGCCCATGTTTGTTGAGATATAACTTACATGCATTTACCACAGTGTACAGGTCTGTGTTTTGACAAAATCCTACAGTCGTGCTGCCCCATTACAGGCAAGATAGAGAATATTTCTGTCACCCCCAAAAGTTCCCTCATGCCCCCATTGTAGCCTGTCTTCTTCCCACCCTGGCCACTGTCAACTACTGATAAGTTTTCTGTCGTATGGTTTTGCCTTTTCCCAAACAAAATACCGATGGTTCTCCCTCCCTTTCCCTGTGGAGAACCAGTGGCATTTTGTTTGGGAAAACCGAATAGGACGAAATCAGAGAGAGAGGCACAAACCACAAGAGACTCTGGACTGGGGGAAACAAACTGAGGGTTACAGAAGGGAGGGGCTGGGGGGATGGAGTAACTGGGTGATGGGTATTAAGGAGGGCATGTGAGGTGATGAGCACTGGGTATTAAATGCAAATAATGAATCGAACAGTACATCAAAAAGTAATGATGTACTATGTGTTGGCTAATTGAACATAAAAAAAATACCAATGGTTCATGTGATATGTAGCCTTCTGAATTTGGCTTTTTTCATTCAGATTCATTCATGTCAATATCTGCATCAGTTGTTAATTTCTTTTTATTACTGAGAAGTATTCCATTGTATGAGGGGGCCACAGTTTGCTTCTCTGTTGACCAGCTGAAATGTATCTGTGTTGTGTCCAGTTTCTGATGATGATGATGAATAAAACTGCTACAAATATCTGTGTGTAAGTTTGGAGTACACATATGTTTTCATGTCTCTTGAGTAAAAATACCTAGTAGTGGGACTGCAGAGTCCTATATTAAGTGTATATTTAATTTTAGGAGTAATAGCCAAACTGAGTTCTGAAAGGGCTGTAGGATTTAGGTTCCCATCAGCTGTGTGTGGGTTCCAGGTGCTCCTCGTCCTCACCAGCTGTGGGTTTGCTCTGTGTATAGTCTAGCTGTTCTAATGCGGTGCAGAGCTGCCTCGTGACTTTAATTTGCATTTCCCCAATGAGTAATGATGCGGAGTACCTTTCCGTGGACTTATCTGCTACACATAAATTTGCTTTTGGTCATGTTTCTGTTCAAATCTTACTGGGTTCTTTGTGTTCTTATTACTGAGTTTTGAGAGTTCTTTACCTATTTTAAGTCTTTTGTCTGACATGTGTTTTTGCAAATATTTTCTATCCGTGGCTTGCCCTTCTCTTAACAGTGTCTTACCAAACAAAACAAAACAAAAAGTCCCAAAAAACCAGAAGTTTTTAGTTTTGATGAAGTCCAGTTAATCACCTTCTAAAAAATGGATTGTGGTAAGAACCAGTTTAGGTCCAATCTAATCTTTGTCTAACCCAAAGTCACAGAAATTTTCTCTTATGATTTCTTCTTGAAGTTTTATAGTTTTGGGGTTTACATTTAGGTATACGATCCATTTCAAGTTAATTTTTTTTAAGATTTATTTATTTTAGAAAAAGAGAGCAAGCAAACTCGGTGGGCGGAGGGGTGCATGGGGGGAGGAGCAGAGGAGAGGGAGAGAAACCTTAGTAGCAGACTCCTCACTGAGCATAGTCAGATGTGGTACTCCACCCCAGGATAGGAGATCATGACCTGAGCCAAAACCAGGAGTTGAATGGTTAATGGACTACCCTGCTCAGGGGCCCCTCAAGTTAATTTTGTGCATGTTGCAAACTATTGGTTGAAGGTCAATTTTTTTTTTTTTGATTATGGATTTCCAATTATTCCAAAATCATTTGTTATAAAGGTTATCATTTCTCCACTGAACTGTTTGCACCATTGTAAGCAATCAACTGACAATATTTATGGGTCTGTTTCTGGTCTTGTATTCTATTCTGTATTCTAAGCACTTTTAATAGATTACTTCACTTGATTCTCACATGTCCCTATTATGATAGAGGAAATTGAGTCACAGGGATCTTAAGTACCTCGCTTAGGGCGATGGAGCAGGAATACAGCAACTGGGCTTTGCATATTGGCAGCCGAGCTCCTGATCCCAGGCCTGGAACCACTATCCTGTTCAGCCCTGCTGATGTCTCAGAGACGCCAAGAGACAGGGTGCCAGCAACCCCAGAAACAGCCTCCAGCCCAAGATTAGAATACGTCTGGGACCTTCGATTTTAGTTCTCTGTTCCCTTGGGGGCCTATTCTGCCTCAGATTGGCTTTCTCTGCTTTAATTCCCTGTGCTGGGAAATAGCAGCTCCCCAATTTTCGTCTTCTCTCAGAGAGAGACTAGTCAGACTGGCTGAATTTCAGAAGCAAGTCTAAATTCATAAGGAAGACATTAGCTCAGCCCAGTTGGAGGAGGATTATGGAGGATGGATGGAGGAGGCCTATCCCCAAATATTCCCTCTGAACCCCAAACTAGTTAACCATAGCCAGGATGAGTACTGAGTGGAGGCAACTCTGTCAGGCCCAACCTGGGCCAGGTGTAGGTCTGGGTACAATCAAACCGCAGGAGCAGAGTCAAAACTGGTTGCTGAAAACAAACCCCGCTGTCCATAGAATCCCGGATTGTTGTGCAGCAGCGATCACTACACACCCATTGTCTGGTTGCTTGGACAATGTGCATGGTACAGTTGATCTTTGCACAAGAAGAGGTTGAATTGTGTGGGTCCACTTATATGCAGATTTTTAAAAATAAATACAGCACAAAGATGTTAAAAAAAAAAAAAAAGTACAAAACTGGTGCTAAGAATGCAGTGCTGTGGGATGCCTGGGTGGCTCAGTCGGTTAAGTGTCTGCCTTTAGCTCAGGTCATGATACTGGGACTCCCGGGATGGAGTCCCAAGATGGGCTTCCCACTCAGCTGGGAGTCTGCTTCTCCCTCTGCTCCTCCTCCTGTCATGCTCTCTCCCTCTCAAATAAGTAAAATTTTAAAAGAATGCAGTGCTCTAACCAAGAGAACAGTGGGGGAGAGGAAGATCTCCAACAAGGGGTTGGGGACAGGGCTATAGCATGACTCTTGTAGGCCCCAAACACTTAAACCTTTGTAGACCTCGTTCTTAATAAATATAGCAACATTTTTGTTTATGACATCTTGATATAATGATGAATGTAATCCAGGCTAGATTAATTATCTTCTGGTATTAAAAGAAGTTAAATCATTTTGATGAGCTCCTAAAAGTATCCCGGGTCCTGGGCACTGGGCCTTCTGTGCATAATGGAGGGAGAAGTCAGTACCAGGGAAGTGCAGGGAAGAAATGGAATGAGTGTCTACCAAATGCTGTCATTCCCATTTCTGTAAACGCAGAGACTGAGGCTTAGCGAGGTAGTCACAGAAGAACCACTAGGTCTTTTGGTTCCAAGAGGTCTCTTGAGTGTGGCATGCTCAAGAGATTTCCAAGGTATGTTCAAACGAAACCCCTGCTGGTTGGCTGATTGGTTGTGCTCTTCAGTGGCGCTGGGCAGAGAGAGACTTCTTGGTCTCAGTTCTCTTGATTCTTTCAGTTGAGCTAACTAAAGAAGCTGCTCTTTAGACTAAAATCTAGATGCAGGAGGTGGGTGGAGTCGTCCACATTTTCTCATCTGTTTGAGATCTCATCTCATCATTTCTTTGGGTGAGACTATCCGTCTTCCACTTGGGCAAGAATCTCACCGGACAAACAAGCCAACAGGCTGAGAATGTTCCAGCTGGGCTTCGGTGTAGTTCCATCTGTGCAGAGCCCCATTCATAAGTCTGTTCATTTTTCAGTTATCCTTTCATTCCTGCTACTTTTTCTCTAGTATCAGACACTGTGCTAAGTGCTGGGAATACAGAGTTGGCAGATGGGGTTCCTGTATTTTTGGAGCGTATTGTCGAATCTAGAATTTAATTACAAGTGAGGTAAAATCCACAAAGACACAGCAGCTTCTGTGATGACAGACCTTAAATATCACCAGGGAACATAACGGTGTGGGGTGAGAGCTATGAATTTCACTCAGTCTGAGGTCACTCAAACCTGTAAAAGCAGTCTCCTGCCTGCTGCCTGAGGGAGGAGTCGAGGGAAGCTTGGGGATGTGGTGGGGGTGGAGGGGGCAGGTAGAGGGAAAGTCTGTGAGGAGCCCCTGAGCAAGCTCAAGGACTCACAAAGGCCGGTATGGCTGGAGTGCAGTAAACAAGGGGCAGGGTGGCAGAATGAGTCTAGAGGGGCGGGCAGGAGGCACATTCTTCAGGGTCGCTTAGGCAATGAGGAGAACTCAGAGCCTCAGAGCCATGGGAGCTGTGGAAGTTTCAAGCCGAGGAATGATGTGATCAGATTTCTTGCTTTCTTTTTCCTCCCACCTTCCCTCCCTAGCTCTTTTTCCCTCTCCCTCTCTTTACACAAAATCACTCTGATTTTTACTATTCCATTTTCAGATATATGCTGGCCTATAAAACCTTCAAATACACGTATTCTTACCATATGTTCACCAGCATATTCAATTGCCAGGAAGCAGCTTGCATTCCTTTAAAGGTTAAAAGGTGAGGCAGGTCAGCCTTAGTTAAATAAACCAAATTGGAAATCACTAATACCAAATTGACCATACTGTAACTTAACATTCAGTGGCCATCAACCTGACCTTGAGCAAGAACTCTCACATTTGCAGAAGTCAAAGCTTCCCGGTGGCTGGGCAGGGACCATTTGTTCCGACCAGGCTTCGGCCAGTGATTCTCAGGGAGGGACCATCCCCTACTGTTGTAGTGGCTGGTTGCGTAAAGGCAGCATGAATTATTCATGCAAGGAAGACAAATTGGAGTTAGAACCAGGTGCTCTTCCTTCCCTCGTGAGGACTCTGCCAATTAGGATAGAGAAGGAGCTCTTGCTCCATCAAGCCGCAGTCTCGCTCTGTTATACTGTGCTTAACCCAGCTTCCTGAACTAGGTTTGGAAATGGATTAGCGGATGATGAGCTTGTTTTAAAGGTGATACAGTCTTCAGGAGAAAGGGAGAGTTAACTCCACCAGTGGCTTTAAAAGTAAAATGCAAGGTTCAAAGGGAATTGCTTTAATAGCATTTGCCACAGAAGCCTGCTAAATGAGGTAGGTTCATCTGGGGGAAGCCACTGTTGCTGTCAAGGTATGAAAGCTACTACTGAGACCTATTTTCAGAGCAGGCCATACCTTGCTGGGCTTCTGTTGGTTTAAGGCAATGTCTGGAATGACAGAATAACAAGGGGCTTAAGGATTCATTGGTCTGATTTGCACAAGTTACTCCAAGCCCACTCAGCCTCCGGAATGAGAACCAACTGGTTATTGCTCTTAAGCAGTTTGAGTAACACTCGCTGTGGTGAAAGGAAACAGCGTTGTCACCTCTGCTCTGTCGCCAGCCAGGCCTGGGTGGTCTCAGTTGAACATGATGGGGGGGATAGATACCGCGAAGTTTCAGAAGTCACATCGATGCTGCTACACAGTGCTGTGGCAATCTGTTTGCTCTGCCTGCTCGGCTGTTCTCAGGATGTGTCCTAAGTGTAGAAACTCGGGAAACTGAGTAGCTTTCGTCTCATTATCAAGGACAGGTAATTAGTCAATCCACAAACAGTAAGTGCTTTCTCTCGACACAGCACTGCTGAGAGTGGGGGTGAGTTCACAAAATTGTAAGACTTTGGCACGAGGAGAGGTGATAATGAAGACAAGCATCGTCTAAGACCAGATAGATCTTATCTCTAAGGAGTGGCTTCCTTCAGAGGGGATAAGACTGGGCAGCGGGGATTTCCCAGAAGAGACCTCATTGGAGCTGGGCCTTGAAGAGTAAAGCATATTCAATAAAAAGGAGAAGGGCCAGAACGTGTAGGCATAATGCAGTATTAGGCATCCTTGAATTCCATGGCCAAAGAAGTGTGGTTCCCCTTCTATGTTAAAAAGCTTAGGTGGATTGGTTTGTATTAGTTTGCTTGGGCTGCCACAGCAGGAGTCCACAGACTGGCAGACCTAAACATAAATTTATTTTCTCACTGTTTTGGAGGCTAGAAGTCTAAGATCAAGGTGTCAGCAGAGTTGGTTTCTGGTGAGGCCTCTCTTCTTGATTTGTAGACAGCCACCTTCTTGCTGTATCCTCACATGGCCTTTCTATGTGCATGCTTTTAAGGACACCAGTCCCACTGGATTGGGTCCTACTGTTAAGGCTTTAATTAATCTTAATTACTTCTTTAAAGGCCCTGTCTCCATAGTTATGTTGGCAGTTAGGGCTTCAGCATATGAATTTTGGGGGACACAGTTCAGTCTATAACATTCCAATAACACTTTCAGATCTGAAGCGACCTAAAGTGAGTGTGTGTGTGTATGTGTGTGTGTGTGTGCGCGCGCGCATGCGTGCATACGCATGCATTCCTATTTTCTGGAGATTTATGAATGTACAGGTAAAATCAAGGGAGATCATAATTCAGTTCTAGAGACTTAAGAAACCAACAGAAAAGGGTTTTGCTTAATCTCAAAATGCACATGGAAAGCACAGCTCTTAGGTCTAAAGCAGTTATTTCAATGACACACTCACGAGCCCCTTGAATCCCTCTCTTTTTTTTTTTTGCCACATTTACATTTTCCAGTGAAACTTCATTGTCCCACCATCCTCTTCATCTGCTTCTCTTGAGCAGCAAGGTTAAGCCGGGCAAGTAAGCACCACAGACTTAGAGTTCCTAGACTCACCTACCTGTGCCTAAGGCGATCCTTTTATTTCACTCCACTCAGTCTCCCCCCGACCCCCACCCCAGTATGAGGATCCCAGACAGGACACAAATGTCACACTCTAATTTTAGGAGAATTTAATGAGATTGTCTGCCCAGGGTTATGGGAAAATACCAAAGGATGGGGAAGTACCCTGAGGTTAACAACAGAGAGAGAGCACTACTAACCACTAAGACTGTGGCTCTGTGAGCCTCACAACCGCTGGCCACTGGCAGCTCATGGCAGCTCATGGCCAGGTGGAAGGACACCAGGTGTGGGGAATAAGTATCTCAAACTCTTTCTTCCAGTGGTTGAAACCCCTCAAAAGCAAGAGGGTTAGGAAATTGGTTGGGCAATCCATAGCTGCCAGCATCTCCACCCTGCCACAGAGCAGGGTGGAGAAGTATGGAGAATGGATCTGGGGGCTAAAAGGGAACACGCCAACCTTAGAGAAAGTGTTCCAGACCTTCGCCATTCTTCTTGAACTGTTTGCCTCTGCTTATCTGCCTCTTACAGCATGATTCTTCTCCGTTTTTTCTTAATGGAAATAAGAGGCATTTCACTTACTCTTCCTTCCTTCCTTCTTCATTTTTACATTCTAATTCTTGTCCTATTACTTTCTCCTTCCCAATACAAAAATCTCTGCCCATAAAATACCACAAATGATCCTGGAGTCTTGCACATAAATTATCTTCATTCTTTCCCGTATCTTCAATTTCTCTCAAACTATTTGGCTCTTTGCTTTTAAGTTTATAAACACACTTGAATTTCTCCTAGATCCCAGACAACCGTTTTTCATTTGGTGATCTCTTCCCTCCATTTTGCAACTGTATCTGCACCTTTCTTTTTGTTGTCTTCAGAAAGGAAGAGACTGTCCTCATTGATGCTGATTCCTTCCTGGTGTCACCTGTTTTCTAGAGTCTTCCACCCCACCCCATTGAAAATGCTTTTGTTAAAGGTCCCCAATGACCTCTTTGATGCCAACTCTGATTTTCTGTTTTCAGTCATCACCCTACCTCTCTGCAAGATTCAACTTGAAGGGAGAACTAGCCAGGTAAAGAGAGGAGTAAGCGAGAGATAGAATGCCTCAAGAGTCTTATTTAGGTTTTGCATTTCCAGAACCTATCACACAGTGGACAGACATGAAACAAATATTTGTTGAAGGATAAAGTAACAAATAGAGTATCTCCAGTGTTTTGATGTTGGATAAACATAGCTGACATGTAAACATTGAAAGAAGCATAACAATACACTCTAGCAAAATAACAAAAAAAATCAACAAACTTCAAGGAAATTCTGGTACAAAGTTGCTGGTTATCATTAGTGGAGAAAAAAGTATGGTAGAATGCAATGGAGAAAAATACAGGTGATTAAAGATGTTCAGATTAAGAAAAAATGATCAGTCATCATAAAGACAGTTCATTTTATTAGAAGTACAGTAAAAATTAACAGAAATTAATATGAAAAAAATGCAGTTACTGCTTATCCTAGGGGATCAAGAGTAACATTACAGGGTAACTTATATATTGTAAAATGATCTGGCATACTACAGATCAGTGTGACCTTAAACATGCACTTATAGTCAAAGTAGCTAACATCACCTACAGTACTGATGTGTCTAGACAAGGGTAATTAAGTGGCCCTTGAAGCAACAGTGTCCTTCCACATAAAAAAAAAAAAAACCCAACAGAAAAATTAAAAAGTGACTTTACTCTGCAAAGAAGTGTCTACTTCCCCAAAAATAATCCTAGATTTCCTTTTAAAAGTTAATTCTAAATAAAAATTCTGGTTAAATTTTAAATTATTTCCCTTGCCCTTTGAGTGTTCTTAGTAGGAAAAAACTGATTAACATTCTTCAGCATCATTTGAGTTGGGGAACCTCACTGAAGGATAATGTGCAGTGATTTATTACCAGGATTAGGAATGGAAGTCTGAGTGACAATAGAAAGTACTCATCTCCAGATTCATAAAGTCTCTCCATGAAAGAGTTTCCAGCCCTTAGAATGACCTCACCTGAACTATAGATAGTATGTAAGCCATTCTACTGGAACTCACATATTATATTTTTATGCTGAACTTTAATGTTTAATTCTCTTTCCTATCGCCTGATTCTAATTAAGACTGTCTTTCCAATATTACTCACCACATCAAAACTTTACTTTTGTTAACTTCCTGTTGTATTTCCCAGAATGTAGTTTTTCTCTCAGATCAGTGAAGAAATGGAAAACTTGTGTTGTGACCTTTGTAGATTCTTCTAGTAGACTTGGGGAACGCAGTGTGACAAGGTTTTCTCTCTGAGAAGGTAATCTTCCTCTTTGAACTCGTGCTCAAATTACTGTCTAATCATGCTCTTTCCAAGTCCATGTCTTGTTGAAGACAACAGAGGATTACATGGGTCACTTCTTCCCCAAGATGGTTTCTTCTCTGGGTTAAGAAATTAATGTGGGCATGTATTGCACGGAGCGCTGTGTGTTATACATAAACAATGAATCTTGGAACACTACATCAAAAACTAATGATGTATTGCATGGTGACTAATGTAACACAATGAAAAAAAAAAAAAAGAAATTTAACATGAATGCACCCATAGGGAAAGAATTCGGGTGATTTATTTCTAAATACAATTTCCGATAGAAGAAGCAGGACTAATGTCTGAAGAATGTCAGAGCCTCATAAAGGTTCTCAAGTTAGGAATTGCTTAAATTTTTCTTGGAAACTCAAATGGTGGCATATTCACTCAGTTACAGAGTCAGAGACAGTTCAAAGGAGAATCCCTATGGTGCTCTCTGAAAGAAAGTGTGTCTGTGGGAGAAAGTTACTTCCAAGCTGACAGTTGTTGAGATACAAGTAGGTCTGATATATTGGAGCCCATCCCCTAGGAAATAGAAACTGAAAAAAAAGTATTTAGAAGTTATTGATTCAGAAATAATGATTCAATTTTGAATCAAAGATATGCCACATGCCTGTTGAATGGCTTAAAACCATATCCTCTTTTTTTAATATGAAATATTTGAACAATATAGAAAAGTATAAAGAGTAATAGAGCACCCATCCCACCGTTTGCATTTAAGTTCACTTTGGGTCTTCTAAATGAATCTCATCCTCTTTTTCTATTCTATGAAATAATTGTATAAGATGAGGACAATAGTTTCTGAGGAGTTTAGAGAATGCTAACTATAAAACCAGTGGTAGAAGTTGACTACTGAGTCAATCTTTTTAATTCCAATGGTTTATTAGTTTTTGGCCTTTTGAGTCAGTTTTAGGAATTCCATTCTTTTCAGAAAATTATATATTTCATCTATGTTTTAAATTTTTTTGGCATAAAGTACATTCTCTTATGTATTTTAGAATCTCTACTATATCTGTACTATGTCTTCCTTCTTATTTCTACCATGATGGATATGTCTTCTTCATTTTTCAATTTTTGGATTGATCTCATAAGCAGTTTGTAATTTTGTCTTCTCGGAGAATCAGCTTTTGATTTGTTGAATGCCTCTACTGTTTCTCAGTTTTCTATTTTTATTAACGCTTTGTTCTTGCCTCTATTACTCAACATTATGGTTATAACTTGGACTCTGGAATCAGAACATCTGGATTCATATCCCAGCTCTACTTAGAGCTCAGTTGTGTGATTGTGTACAAGCAACTTAGCCTCCATACCTCTTGTAAAATGAGAACATAATGGTGACTACCCCACAGATTGTTCATGAAGATTAGCTCAGTTTTCATAACTGTTCCATTAAGTAGCCTCTTTGCTGATTGTGAGATTCTGTCTATTGGAATAAGCTTATTCATTGTTCAGTTTTTCTATGGGTTTTCTTTTTGCAACAAATAATTTTTTTTTTTTTCTGAGAAAGAGAAAAAGAGAGTGCACATGGGCGAGGCTGGGAAGGGGCAGAGGGAGAGGGGGAGAGAGGAATTCCAAGCAGGCTCTATGCTCAGTGTGGAGCCTGACATTGGGCTTGATCTCATGACCCTGGGATCAGGACCTGAGCCAAAATCAAGAGTTGGACACTTAACGGACTGAACCACCCAGGCGCCCCTTGATGTATATTTTTTGAGTGAGGCATATTAAGACCTCCAATATAATAATGGATTTATAAATTTACCTTTGTGATAGGATAAGGTTTTTTTTTAAGTATTTCTCTTTTCTTTTTTTATTGTGGTAAACATACATAATATAAATTTTACCATTTTAACCTTTTTAAGTGTACAATTTAGTGGCATTAAATACTTTCACATTGTTTTGCAATGATCACCACTATTTAATTTCAGTACCTTTTTGTCATTCCAAGTTGTAACCATTTAACAATAAATTCTCATCCTTGCCCCACCCCCCCAGTCCTGGGAACCACTCCCTGATTTCTGTCTCTATGAATTGGACTATTCAAGATACCACATATAAGTGGAATTTTACAGTAGTTGTCCTTCTGTGTCCTACATATTTCACTTAACGTCCTCAAGGTTCATCCATGTTGTTGTAACATGTGACAAGATGGAATTCTTTGGATAAATCTTTCTTTGTTTTGCATAAAGTACATTCAAATTCATGATTGTTATATGTTCCTGGCAGGGTTTTCCTTTTTATCATAAATAAGAGCTATCTTTGTAGAGCTTAGGGTCTGTACTAGTTGAGGGCACCATGTCACTTGACCATCAGATGACTGTAGCTTTGTTGTATGAAGCATGTAGGCTGACACATTGACCCAGTAGGCTTAGGCCTTAACATAAGTTCTGTTAGCCAAAACTTTCATTTATTATCAGTCCCGGCTGACTGGTTCTGATCATCACTACACGGCTCTTACCCTGGACCTGCTCCATACCCTTATAAATAAGACCCACTCACCTGCCCCACAAGGATTGTCTACCCAGTACCTCCAATGGCCTTTATAGGGTTTTTCTGTTATTGTGTTTTGCTTTGAATTCCATTTAGTGTCTAATATTGCTACAGCAGGCTTATTTTAGATAATATTTTAGGTAATATTTTCTCAGTATATTTTTACTATTCTTTTAACTTTCAACTTTTTATGTCCTTATGTTTCATCCATGTCTCTTATAAACACCATGTAATAGCTGGAGTTTGTTTAGTTTTCAATATTCCAAATACCTGAGAGTTTCCAACTTTTTATAGGTAATAGTAAATGTCATCAGTTTACTTTTATGATTACTAACGCATTTAGACTCATTTCTACTATCTTAGTTATAAAAATATATTATGCTCCTTCCTCATTCCTTACCTACCTTCTATTTCATTGCATATATTATCTTTATTGTCCCATCTTTTCCTCTCTACAGTTGGGAGTGATCTATTCCATTTCTTTTGTTTTCACTGGCTATTCTTTAATATGTGTCCTTAATGTAGCAAAATCCAGAAACAAAACCTCTTTCATTTATGTAGACCTCAAGATGCTTTTAATCTTAACATTTCCTTTATTATTTTCATATCTGTTGCAGTTTTCAGTTCACTTTGAATTTAATCCCCCAAACTTTAGTCATTATTCTTCTTTATAATGGTCCATTCTCATTCAAATTTTCCGAAAAGTTTATCAGTTGCTTGCCTTCACATCGTGTTTTAAACGTGGTGCATGTGTGTCAGGAAGGGGATTAAAAAGCGTTAACTGCCTTTTGTTTGCTCTCTTAACGACTAATTTAGCTTCATAAGGATTGCTTTGTTGAAAATAATTTTCCCTAAGCATTTTGAAGATACTTATGACTACTAGCATCTACTGTTTTAAGCCTTCCGAGGAACTAATTGTCATTCTGTTATGTATGTTCTGTCTTTCTCTCTTTGATACATTTTAGGATTTTCCCCTTATCCTTTATGTTCAATAGTTGTACTGAAATTGTGTCTAGGTGTGGGCTTAATTTATTTGGTTTAGGACTTGGTGGGCCCCCTGTGTCTGAGGACTGGTAGCTTTTCAGGGGTTTACAGTTTGGGGGGAAAGAGAGCAGACTCTCATGAATTATAGATTTATGAGATAATTACTCAAAGATATGACAATTTAGTGCAAGTCAGTTGACCCCACAAAGCAGAAACCAAAACACAGCTTGTGCCTCCAAAGAAAAGACCATCTTGGTCTATATCCTGCCAAGCTAGCACTTGCTCAACTCCGTGCTCACCTAGCAACCTTCTGATGCTTGGGCTTCGAGAGTCTCATCAGACCACAGCAACACCAGCTTTACATGACAGTCTAGAGCAGGGACCTGCAGCCCACTGCAGTGCCAGGCATTAACCCCTTAGTGGAGAGATGGAGACTGTTCTGGGAAGAAAGCCTGGGACAGCTAAGGGTCACTAAGAGGCTTCGGACAACAGCAATTTAGTAACTCAGGCAGAATTACTCCAGTATTTTATTATTTTTTTAATATTTTATTTATTTATTTGACAGAGAGAGATCACAAGTAGGCAGAGAGGCAGGCAGAGAGAGAGGAGGAAGCGGGCTCCCTGCCAAGCAGAGAGCCCAGTGTGGGACTCGATCCCAGGACCCTGAGATCATGACCTGAGCCGAAGGCAGAGGCTCAACCCACTGAGCCACCCAGGCGCCCTACTCCAGTATTTTAAAGAGCACTGTACTGGTGCACATACACTAAAACTCAGCTTGCTCTACACTGTTTACCTAAGATTTTCAATTGTTCCACTGTAGGACCTAGGAGGGTGACCTTAATTTCTCAGCATGCTTGCCTCTCTAAATGCTAAAAGAAGAGAAGGAATTACGGAATATTTTCTTCTTTCTCATCCATAAGCATATAACACTGTGGCTTTCATGCCCAGGGCATGGTCAGCTGTGGGTTTCTGCACTCATAGGCTCACAGCAGCCCAACTCCTCTTGGCCTTCCTAGACATGTGACTTGTTTTTCCTGAGCACACTTTTAAAGGCTGCTTCCTCACCTCTCCAGGTTAGGATCTCTTGGCTAATACCCCTCTTCAATGTGATCTCTATGGACTCTTAGAAAGGGGAAATATACAGCCATCCATATTAGACAATTTGACAAGCCAATCAATGACTTCATGATTATCAAGATATGACATTCATTCTGAAGCCTGGAGTCAAAGGTGGACTAGTTAGAGAAACCTCGGTATTCTGTTGTAACACTTCCCTCTGGGAAGGCTTACTGCCATTCTTTCTGAATGCCAGGGATCTTTGTGAGGCCATGTGGAGGCCATGCAGGGCCCTCCTGGTCTAAACTTGAGTCTATTGCCACAGATTGCTTGTGATGAACAAAACCTTTTTCTTCCTTTATCTTCTGGAATATATTCTTAATCTCTTCTGTCTCCTTTCTCTCTTCCTCATTTCTTCTCTCCATATGTTCTCTGCTGTGAGTGCAATTTCCTGCATTACAATGAAAGCCATTGATGATTTAATTCACAAGAAGTCTACATTACTGATGATGCTTACAGATCGGTGTATGAAATGTGCATCTTCAGTTGAAGGTCGTGGTGAAACTCCATGCGCAGCCTGCTGCAGCCCAATTCAATAGGAACTCTCCTGAGTGAATTACTCAATTAGGCAACATACAGGGACATCTACTGTTTAAGGTGTGCTTTAGACTAGCTCAAGCTAATTGGGTCCTGCTAATCTGCGATACACATTCTGTTATCTTTCAGAAGGTGTAATGTAGGAGGGTTAAGTTCATTCTGAATGAAACAACATATGTGCACCAACACACCTTTATTGAGCACCACTTCGGACTAGCAAGCAATACAAGATAAAATGTACACCAGTATTCCTGTCTTCCAAAATTTACTGTCTAACTGCAGTTCCAAGGGTAGCATCTATGAAATAACCAAAGAACAGGACACAGCAATTGTGTTAAATAGTATGGAATACTCCAAGAGCTACAGAAGTGTGCATAAGTATGAGCCTAAGTGTATAAACAACCTCTGATTCCATAAATAATTACAAGGCAGCCTCTCTCATAGATCATCCTGCTGCTAGTAGTTCTGTAGGACCCACTACAAGTAGAAGCTGGCTCTTTGCTCTCAGGGAGCTTACGGTTGCTTTAGGGTGACCAGATGGATAGGCATGTTGAAAAGTGGATAACCCTTGCAGCATTTCTTCAAGACTTCAAGCACTTATAGGTCTAGGGGGCATTCCTTTTTTTTTTTTTTTTCTTTTTCAGTTTCTTTCCTTGTATTTTGAAATTGAAACAACAAAATAAAGTGATTCAGCTAGAAACATTCTTCAGGGAAAAGAAAAGTGGGACCTTTATCAGTTAAAAAACAAGCTCCAGAACTTAAAGTCAGATGCTCTACCTCTGTTAGACACAGCAGAGAACAGATGAGGAGGAGGAAGGGCACAGTAAAATGAGGGCTGGTGATGGTCACTGAATGTCAGCAAAGATAGTTTTCAAGGTTTCTGCAATTACAGATGAAAAAGGTAGCATTTAAATTGAGAAATAATCACTAGCAGACACACTGCTGACCTGCTAGCATGCCTAAAAATCTATTCCTTTCCTGGGGGGGCGGGGCGGGAAGCGATGACTTGGGATAAGGGTGGTCCCAGCTTTCCTTTGGTTTCTTCTGCTTTTTGGAAGCAGGCTGAGTGCCCAGGATGACAGTGGGCTTTGTTCCTCCTCACTCATAATCTCCATGAGATCTCATGATTTTCACCATTTGTATGTTCCTGACTCCCCTGTTCACCTCTCCACCTCAGTTCTTATGAGTTTTTGACTTGTGCATCCAACTGCGTCTTGTCTATCTCAAAGGCATCTCAAGCTCATCAGGCCTAAAGTGAAATTCACACCCCCCCTCCCCGAACCTACTCCTTGTTCTGTGTTTATCTCAGTAATGCCGTCACTGTTGACTCAGCTATTCGAGGCAGAATCCTGGAAGGTATCCTTGGCTTCCTGATCACCTCCTTTCTAATATAACTTACTCAACCTGGTTAATTGAACCTGCTCAGGATTACCTGTTCCTTCCCTTCCTCCCCACTGAGACTACCTTAGTTCATTTCACATATGGTTCCCTACAGTTGCTTCCTGACATGCCTCTAAGCCTAGGGTCTAACCTTCCTTTCAATCTACACCTGTCTAAATTAAAAGGCAACTCTGATGAGGTAATATCCTTCTTTACAGTCCTTTAAAAATTTCCCCTTAGTGTGAGGATAAAGATGGGCTTTTTTTCTTTAAAGATTTTATTTATTTATTTGACAGATCACAAGTAGGCAGAGAGGCAAAGGGTGAGGGATGGGGAGAAGGTGAGTTGGGGGGGCGGGAGGGGAAGAAGGTTTCCTGCTGAGCAGAGAGCTCAATGCAGGGCTTGATCCAAGGACCCTGAGATCATGACCTGAACCAAAGGCAGAGGCTTAACCCACTGAGCCACCCAGGTCCCCCACAAAAGATGGGCTTTTCGACACAACCTGTTCTTCCTTATTCAGCTCATGTTCTTTCCCCATGCCCACCTCTTCCCTCTTCCCTACACACCGGCCATACTCTACTCACTGCACCTTCACTTCCTGCAGCCTTTTGCATGCTACTGTGCTGGACCTTTCCTCTCTCCACCATGGCTCAATTCTAGCATTTCTTCAAGACTGCTCTGGTGATACCTCTTCCAGGAAACTTCCCCTGCCTGATCTTCTTCACCATCTGTCAAAACCTACAGACTGTGTAGGTGTCGTCATCTGTCCTCAGTGTTTGCTTCATGACATTATGCATTGGAATTGTTAACTGTATTAGACACTGCTTGGCTTCCAGGGAATTTTAAAACTCTTGAGTGCAGGAAATGTATCTCCTCCATTTATATCATGAAGTTTAGCTCAGCCCACACATACTGAAGGATCAGTGACTGCTTAACAAACGGATGAAAGATGTACTATTAAATGGTAATGATGATAGAGAATTCTGGGGAGGGAAAGATCTTGGTGCTTTAGAGAAAGGAGGGTGGTCTAGATGAAAGAAAAATTTTGAGCCAAAGTATAGGAATGAGAGTGCAAGATTAGGAGACTGTGAGACTCAGCTGACGTTTCCAGGGAAAGTACAATCAGGTTGGGGAGGGGGGCAGACTTTGGTCAGTGTTCCAGGCCAGCCTCAGCAGCTTCTCTTCATTCAGTGATAAACTTCTGCTCAACTGCTGTCAAATGAACTTGTTTCCTAAACATCTACTAAGACCTAACTCTGTGCAAGATATCTATTTAACTACATAAAATTTGGTTTGGCTGTGTTAATTTAGACTCTCTGGCTAGATTGCAAGCCTCTTTGAGGGCAAGGACAGACTTTGTAAACTCTTTTAGTCATTTAAAAAAGTTATTATTCAAGGCGCCTGGGTGGCTCAGTGGGTTAAAGCCTCTGCCTTCAGCTCAGGTCATGCTCCCAGGGTCCTGGGATAGAGCCTCACATCTGGCTCTCTGCTCAGCAGGGAGCCTGCCTCCTTCCCTCTCTCTGCCTGCCTCTCTTCCTACTTGTGATCTCTGTCTGTCAAATAAATAAAAATCTTTAAAAAATTGAGAATCTACTATGTGCTTGGAGCTGTGATAGACAAATACAAACAATAATGAGACCTTCTTGGTTTGATGAGGGTGATACCCACAAAGAAATATTAAAACCTCCCATTTGGGTGCCCTATAAGAGCCAGTGGGGAGTCAAGACAGACTCAGAGGTAAAGTGAGCTCAGCATACATTTCTCCACTTACTGTGCCAGTTGAGGAATGTCCTCTAAGTGTCTTGATGGGAAGTCTTTACGTAGGTCTCAGTGATGCTCAGAACTATATACATAATTCTTTTCTGATTTGAACCATTATCTTGGGTAGAGAGCTATTTCTCTTTCTTTCTTTCTTTTTTTAAAATAGATTTTACTTATTTGACAGAGAGAAATCACAAGTAGGCAGAGGCAGGCAAAGAGAGAGGAAGGGAAGCAGGCTCCCTGCTGAGCAGAGAGCCCTATGCGGGGCTCAATCCCAGGACCCTGGGATCATGACCCGAGCCGAAAGCAGAGGCTTTAACCCACTGAGCCACTCAGGCGCCCCAGGTAGAGAGCTATTTCTTAAAAATGTTATTTACTATCTCTCTTGCTGCAATGCTAATTTCAGATTCCAGTTCTGGAAATATACAGAATAAATCTAATTAAAAGAGATAACTCTGTCATTTTCCAAAAACATCTCCAGTTCTTTTATTCTTCATTTGAGCTCATCTCCAGACATTTCTTAGGCCTGCTATTTTGGGTTTCCTTATTTCACAGCACATTTACAGGAATGCTGGATGGCTTGATGTTCACTTTGTAAAACAGTTTTTGAAGCTCAATAAACAAATGCAGTTAATATCTTCAAATGTTATGCCACTCTCTAGAAAGGAACACAAGGTGAGTAAAGTGGTATAGCCATTATGTCAGCCCCAAAGCACTGCACGGAGTTGTGGAAAATCTACAGGAAGGGGCCTTGGAGACTTACCTCGTTCAATTTCCTCATTGTACAGACAGTGAAGCTGAGATCCAGACAGATAAAGTGGCTTTAAAAGTGTACACAGTTAGTTTATTCCCCTGATCTTTGTGTGTTTCTACTTGGTATTTGAAGATGGGGCATGGGAGAGTTTGAGAGCTCATTGAAAAATGAAAACACAGTAATTATTTATCCTAATTAAAGGGGAATCTAAAATACTTGCTTAAAGCATTTTCCAAGGAACTGTTTATATAATTAATGCTGTTGCTTTTCCTCCCTTTCCTCGAAGCCTCAGGGATTGGCTACTCTGACCCACAGCTTTATCTGCCATGGACAGTCTTGTATGTCTGTGGTTTATTGGGTAATGATTTATATTTGCAAGGGAATGCTTGACTGGCATGGGCTGGGTTAGCTCAGCTAGAGAAACTTGCTAATGAAGCCAAGGTTGAGGGGTTTGGTCCCTGTGAGCCCCTTAGCTTTGCTGTGATCCTTAGCTGTAGCCAATACCCCTAATCCCCACCAGCCATCTCAAAACCCCTGTGTGGGCTTTTGAAAGCAATAGGGTGCCTGGATAGAGTGAAGAAGGAAAATTCCTTCCAAATGCTCACCTACAGTGGAAAGCCACATGTGTAATATGTAATGATGACGATGATAATTCATAAAGTTTATAGACCACTGCATTGCTAGAATCATGCAATTGTGCTTATGCAGGTAATACCTCTCAAAACTCTGTGAGATAAGCCCTGTTACATCTCCATTTTAAAGATTGGGCAATTGAGGCTTGGGATAGTCCAATAACTTGTTCAAGTTTAACTGACTAACATAGGTCCTAGGATTCGACCTTGAGTTAATGCCTATAGTCTAATTAAAGAACCCAACATCACCAGTGTGAATGCATTGGGTATTCATTGGTTATCTCTGAGTTCCAAGTCCTGTACTTATTTGTATGCTCTTATTTTATTATTAGCTGGATTGGCAGGGATTATAGTATACTTTTTAAGAGCACAGACTCTGAGGCCAGAGCTCAAATCCTAGTTGCACCGTGTATTATCTTTGTGACCAAGAGCCAATTACCAGACCTCTTGGTGCCTCATCTTTCTTATCTATGCAATAGCAAATAACAGGACCTACTTAGATTTCTTGAGGAGGGATGAAATTATTTAATACCATTAGGGGGTTTAATAGCTCCTAGGGTTTGGTGTTATTGTTGGACAGTAATCCCACAGGGCATCTGTTTGGCACCTTAGTCCTTGAAAAATATACTCATTTACATTGCCCGTTATTCCAGGTGGCATCAGTCCCAAACTGCAGATATGCATGCTCACAAGGAGAGGGTGAGAAACTGCACAGGAGCCAAGAGCCACTGGGGAATGTGTGTTGACATAAACATGGCTTACTTAAAAAAAAAAAAAATCCAAGAAGGCACTCATTTGAAAGCTGAAATTTTCCTCAACTAAGCTTCCTTCCTCTTTTTTGAACATGCCAAAAACTCCTCAGGTTTAGATGGCTGTTGTGCGACATGCGTCACCGGGAACACAGAACACATATGTTGAGTTCCCTCCTATGGCTGACCCACTCGTATGCTCTTGTCTGACTCAAGCTGCCCATGAACAGAATCCCCGGGAAGGAGTAGTTCCCTTACTTTAGGCGGTAATGCTGTCATTAATGATAAATGGATGAAGAGCTGCTTTTTTATATTAGGTCAGTGGTCCTTTAATAATGTGGTTGGAGTCAGACCAAAGGTTTTATTCTGTTTTGCTAGTAGAATGAGAACTACCTAAAACATGCTTTTTTTTTTTTTTCTTGTCTATCACCAGAAAAGTGACACAGAACATTTTGGTTTTCCGTTTGAACATCTCAAACTGTATGTGACAGGTGATTTTATTCCATTTTCTTTTTTCTTATCTTTAGGTAGATGAGGAGCTGCAAAAAGTTCTTAGAACTTCATCATAAATCTTGGCCCCATTGGTGTTCCCACAGATACCCACTTCAGGCCTCCAGCCTTTGTCCAGTTAGCTTGACTGGTGAAGATATCCAATCAGCCAGATTCTGAGCCTTCTATACTAAGCCACGAAGGTACCCTTTCTAGGAAGGTCTTATGACTTGGTTTATGCTGGCATGCTTGTGGTCAGTGTGGCTTGGCTGTAGAGAATGACTGAGTACTGAGTGGCCAGAACTGGAACCAGTCGTTGAGCCCTTTAAGAGTCTTACTGACACCCTGAACAACTTGGTCTTGACTTCATCTCCTGGTTGGGAAAGGACGAAATAGCTTCTGGGATGGAGGGATGAAGCTCTGTTTTCCAGGGAGCTGGCCCCATGGTGATAGATGCCTTGTTTGTCCTGATTACCTAAAAAAAGTTCCTGCTTGGTGACCAGCAGAGCCTAGATACACAGCCTCCTTTTTCTGTGGCCCATGAGACATCTCAGAAAGAGTCTTCCACCTTAGAGTAAAAGTTCATAAAATTTTCTCCAAGGACATACAAGAAAGAGAAGCTTTGGGGGAAATTCTTTAGCTCTTTCTGAAACTACACAAATTAGAAACCAATCAAAGTAGTGCTTGCTTGTTGACTTAGACCCAGGGCCTGTATCGACAAGCATAGTGCCCCTTTGGGGTAAATCAGAGGAAGGAGGGCACTTTGGCTAATTAGTAAAGTAAAATGATTAAAAAAAAGTGTTTGTATTTGGTTTTGGTTGAGTGGTTATGGTATATAATATGTTGTTTATTTGTAGGATTGTCCCTTTGTGTTTTTGTCCCAAAATATTTAGGGGAAAATAAATCCTGGGTAGAGATGTTTTTGGGAGAAGGAAAAGGGTGATGGAGTACTTACTGTATGTTGGGCTTTATATAAATCATTTTTTTGGGACAACTTTGTGAGATAAATTTTTAAGTCAGTTTTTTGACTCACGTTACTAACAAAGAAGCAAAGACTTATGATCTGGTGGTTAATATATTTGCCGGGCTGGGATTCTAACCAGTCTGACCAAGTTGACTGCACGATATGGTATTAATGAATTGGAAGTTGGATATCAGTCAGGGTTTTAGGGAGCTATAGATGACTGGACAGGGTATTATACTCAGGAATGGTAGCAGAGCCTACTTAATCAAGTTTTCAAATTGCACCCTTTGCACGAGTTGCCTCAGGCACAAGGCAACAAGGGATCTTATTTTAGCAGAATTAAACTCTTTAATGGATTTTCCTCTTCATGCCCTGAGAATATTTCTGGTCTAAGAGATCTCTTCCTTTTCGGGAAGATCTGTTCCATATGATGGGCCATGAGTAAACTGTATTTCTTCTCTTATGTAAAAAAAAAAAAAAAAAAAAGTATTAATTGGACTTTATATTTTCACTGCACATGAGGTACACTTTAAAAAAAAATGCTGTTCTTAATTCTACCTTGATAGGAATTTAGAATTTTGCATGGAATGACTGCACTAGAAAAAAGTCAATGAAAGCAACCTAGGTAAAATGTTGATAATGCGTTGATAACCGGACATGCAATTTTGCTTGTCAAACTTCTCATACCAAAGGGTTGGCTGTGGGTTTGGAAGTGGGGGCCTTTCCTCTTCCTCTTCTTAATACACGGAGCTTGAATACTAATATTTCCATGAAATGCAAGTTTTTAGACTTGCAAATTTTTGTCATGAAATCAAAGGGAATAGAGAATTGTGAGAGCGGGGTGGGGTGCAGTGGGTGGGAGATAAGAGAACCTCTTAGTGTCAGCAGGATGGAAATCAACAGGATAATGAGGATTGCTAGTGTAAATAATTTCCATTTTATCCCCAATAAGAATATTCCTTCCCTCACCTTTCAAATTCCCTGCCCACCTCCTGTGCATCCCAAACAAATGATTATCTCCTCTTCATTCCTGAAATGAGCCCTGAAGTAGGTGTAGTTATGGAATTCTGAAGTGTTTCTCTATGGGGTCCTCGATCTTAAGCTGGTAGACCATGGGCATTAACATGTATGTTGGTTTTCTACAAGTTTTGCAAAGCCCTATTTGTTTTCATCATTTGAATTTGTGAGCATAGTAACACCTACCAACGTGTATTAGGTATTCTCATCTTGGGGATTCATAGCTAACTCTGGAATTTCTACAGAAAAATAAGAGATTCTGCATAACGTGTCCAGTTAAAGCTCCAGAAACGCAAAATGAAACAGATGGGTTGCAGATAGACTCCTCCATCTTCAAGTGACATTTTTTTTTTCTGTGTCACTTCACTAGTACAGATTCTAACACTTTTTCGGGCCACATCCCAGAGATCTTGCAGCATTTTTTTAAAGCAACACTCCAGATATCTGGCATGGGAGTAGCTCTCTTCCCTGTAAAAGATTCTGAGACACCTGCCCCGAGTTGGCCAAACTACCATGCATCGTCACAAAGGAAAACACCCGCTTTATTGCCATGGCTCTTCAGCGTCCATAGGGGAATATTAGGATGGCCATCCATTTGCGGCAGTGCTCGGCTCTTGTGTGGTGTGAAAATGAGCCGCTTGATCACACGATGAGCCTATCTTTTCTCGGTCTTTCTCTTTTAAGTGTGTGTTTAACAGCAGTGCATAGAACCAGTGCTTCCAGGATGGGCATCACCATGAGGCTGTGGGTCTCAGACCTCCGTGTCGCGTAAACTGCTCTGTAACTCTCCCGGCCTCTGGTCCCTCACCCTCTTCTGTTGGATTTAGGAACTGGGATTGATGTCTCTTACCCTCGTAAGTTAGCACTTGGAAACAAAAAGAAAGATTTACCCATCCTCAGTGTTATTTAATTGAAAAACTTGCATTCATGCCTTTGGATGGCAGAATCAGGTGGTATCTGAACTTGTTTTTCTTGGTAGAAGACTCTATCGAAAAGAGAACACAGTTATGGTAATGTTGCTCTGGGAAAACTGACAGATTATACAAAATTAAAGCTTTATTGTCTAAGATTTTTTCTTTTTAAAGAAAGCTACATAAGATCTCAAACTTTATCTGTTTATTCTCCCATCTTACTCTGCAGAGAATTTAAAATGGCTGCTATTATTTACGTGTTGGAGTCTTGAAGTTCCTTTATTGTTTTTGATCTTGTTGACAGTAAATCTAATTGTCTTTCCACCTTCACTGGACAGAAACTCCTTGAGCGCAGGGATTGTGCTTTTCGCAGGTATATATCTGGGATCTGGAACTGTGCCTAGTGCTGCATAAGCAATCAATGAATATTTG
Organism: Meles meles; assembly: GCF_922984935.1. Classification (NCBI taxonomy): domain Eukaryota; kingdom Metazoa; phylum Chordata; class Mammalia; order Carnivora; family Mustelidae; genus Meles; species Meles meles. Next base: position 139,958,126 of record NC_060066.1, on the reverse strand, counting down.
TCACTGAGATGGTTGGCTTATAAAATATAATTTAACAGACAAATGTAGGCCAGTAGAATCTATTTTTTATAACTGGGGATAATTAGTTGTCTAAGTTGTGGAGCATGGGTAAGGAACTGGGGCGTGTTCCATTGCATGTCCCTGCCAACAGGAAAGGTTAAGGAAGATTTCTTAGGCAGGCCCACTTTTAATCAATAGATTTAATCACTCAGTAAGCCAAATTTGAAATTAATTTTTTGCACGGTATTTCTGCATTCCAGAATACTCAAGAACCATTTCATCTCTTAAGCCGATAGGGCCCTCAACTCTAATTTTTTGTTATATTGCCCTTGGTGGTGTTTTATAGCAAATTAGTGGAAGCCTGACTGTTGGTGTCTAGATAGCCAGCGGGCAAAGTGCCACCCCTTCGTTGTACCATGCTAAGCTTTGTTTTCCAAAAAGGAGTAGCTTTTTTACATGAGTCTCTTTTTTAAAGATTTATTTATTTATATTAAGAGAGAGAGCAAATAAGAATGGTGGGGAAGGGGTAGAGGATGAGGGAGTCTCAAGCAGACTCCCCTCTGAGCTCCACATGGGGCCCGATCCCACCACCAGGAGATCAGAACCTGAGTTGAAATCAAGATCTGATGCTCAACCACGTGTGCCGCCCAGGCGCCCCTTAAAGTAAGTTTTTGTTTTGAAATAATATGTTCTGGTTTTTTGAGGTCATAGGTAACATGTGTTCCACTTTCAAATGTCTGGGGAAAAAAACGAATATTTGCTGAACTGCACTGAAGACCGAAGCTCCCAGACAAAGCAAATATTTATAAACTCCGGTTGACCAGGTGTCCTGATGTACAGGTTGATAGAGACAAATGACTTCGTGGCTGTATTTTCTCACGCTGTTGCCTCCATTCCTCCTACCCTGGAAAGAAAAGTATATAGGAAATGAACTCCTATGAGGTAAACCTCCTAAGTCATTCCAAGTGAAGCCCTGAAATCCCGTAGCCAAGGGCGAGGGCTCCCAAGGAGGCTGCCGGCCCAGCCTGTGGGAGGAGCAGTGACTTCCTGCTTGTAAGCTGTCTCCTTTCTTTCCAGTCCTGGTGGGGAGGATGTCAGTGCTACTACAACCACAACGTATTTCTGCATTTGAATATATAAATGATAGTGTTCCTTACCTTTTGTAAGTTTCTCTTTGACAGGTAGGCTCAGAAAAGCATTTCTCCCTAAAACTGAAATGTTGATATAAATATCTGAAGAAGAATTCTAATCACAGTATACACTGAACAGGCTCACTGATCTTGGATACCTGGAAAAAGATTTTCAAACAGATTGTCAGCTCAGCCTTGGCATTACTTGTCAAACAAAAGCACGCCTAAAGACACATTTCAAAAGCAGACGATGCAGCACTTGCGAACCTGTGGAAAATCTAAAAGGAGCACAGAGGCCAAGAACAAACAAAATAGGAGCCAATGAGAAATGGAGCACAGTTCTGAGGAACCATTTCCGAGAACCAAATATGTTTTCAAAAGGCCACATCAATAATTAAACATCAGCAAGTCAAATTCCATTTTTTGTTTGCTGCAGTGGTCTTAAGATTTGTAATGACAAATGAAAAGGATCAATTCCGCCATGGCTAAAAAGGGCTAATGGTTATAATCTGGAGGACAGAATGAGACCGAAGAGGGTGGACCAGAAAGAAATCTTACTTTTGGCTTTGCACAAATTATCTTCAGTAATGTCAGAATTTAAACATTTCAGTCAACTGTGGATTTGGGTCAGGCGGCCCGGAGGAGAATTAAAAGTCTGTCTCACTCTTTTTCTAGGGTGAGGAATATCTCTTTAATTACGTATATGTCACTCATATGACTCAACTTGGGTGGGGGACTAACCCAGTGATTGGATGATGTGCAGTCCAACACGAGACAAACCCTGGTTTAGGGCTAGCTAAATAAAATCATGTAGTATCCTATGGCTTTAACCTTTATTTCTGGTCATTTTCAGAGTGTTATTTATCCTGCTGTTGGGCCTAGACTTCACCAATGGATTTCTTTATTTACATACAATTGGTATTACTCATAAGGGGTGGAAGCGAGGGCTTTCAACATTTTCTATATGGTCACAGGGCGGGGTGGGTGCATGGGGGGGTTGAAAAATGAGAAGGCTATGCGGAGGCTCTTTGGAGAGATGGTTGCAGAAATGAGCATACCTCACAGGTGGGAGGATGTCTTTGTGGAAGGGAAGGGGGGAGCTTGGTTTAGGCTGACCGAGGTTTTGGAAACTTTGACTCCTTTTGTGTTCAGAACATGAGTATACAAACTGCAGTAGAATGAAGATGATCAAAGTTTGCTTTTTTTTTTTTTTTTAAGATTTTATTTTTAAGTAATCTCTACACCCAGCATGGGGCTAGAACTCACAACCCCAAGATCAGAAGTTGCTTGCTTTACTGACTGAGTCAGTCAGCCACCCCTGAAGTTTGCTTTTGATAGCATATAATGGGTTTGGTGTATAATCGTGCTTTCCATAGTAATATTTTAACAAATGTCTGTTTTACCCAAGTGAGAATGACTGGAAAGAATTGAATGATACTTAGGGGCCTTTTATATAATTTCAGGCTAAATTTTTTATACTTATTATTGAGGGGAAAGAATTAACAATCCAAACATTGCTTATTTCCCATAATTATTTGAATAAAAGGGAGCGTCTTTTTGATGTAATGATTGCAGTGATTTGACAATTTCTTCCCCTCCCCGTATTTTGCAGATCCACCATTTCTTGGGCATGTGATGCAGGACAAGTTAGTTAACTTCTCTGTACCTCAGTTCTCTTATCTATAAGATAGGGATGATAATAGTACCTACCTGTTAATAATAGCTGATGGTAGTATAATGATAATTAATACTAACATAATTAATAAAAACTGATCACAACAGCACTTACCAATAGCAGTACAAATTTTTGAGAGGATTCAGTGTAGACGTAGTTAGTGTGTATAAAGTGCTTGGATCACTGCCCAGCACACAGCAGGTACATAAATATATGTTGTCATTGTATTAGTATCCATCACATCTCTACAAATACAAAACTCTCACTTATTCTTTGCTTAAAAATAGCTTTATTGAGGTACAATTTGCATATCATATAATTCACCTGTTTTAGGTGTACAATTCAGTGATGTTTTGTAAATTTACAGATTTGTGCAACAAATACTACAATTCAACTTGATCTATTTGCTTACTAGTTGATGGACACTGGGATGGTTTCCACTTTCTAGCTACTATGAATAATACTGTGTACATTCACATACAGGTCTTTGTATGGATATATATTTTCATTTCTCTTGTGTGGATGACTGTTTTGGGTAGAGACTTAAGAATAAAATTGTTGGATCATATAGTCAATAAATTTTTAAATTTTAGGAGACTACCAAACTGTGTTGCCAAAGTAGCTGCTTTGTTTTACATTTTCACCAGCAATGTTTTGAGAATTCCAGTTTCTCTGTGTCTGTGCCAACACTTCTAATTATGTGTCTTTTCTTATTATAGTGTTTTTAGTGAGAGTGATAGGATATTTCATAGAAGTTCTAATTTTCATTTCCCTAATGGCTAATGATGTTCAACGTCTTTTCATGAGCTTATTGTTCATTCATGTATCTTCTTTAGTGAAATGTCCATTCTTTTGCCCATTTTAAAAAAGATTTTATTTATTTGAAAGAGAGAGAGGGAGAAAGCACACACGAGCAGGGGGAAAGGGAGAGGACCTGGGGGTCATGACCTGAGCTGAAGGCAGATGCTTACCTGACTGAGCTATCCAGGTGCTCCTCTTTTGCCGAATTTTAACTTGGATTCTATCTTTCTATTATTGAGTATATGAGTTCTTTATATATTCTAGGTAAGGGTTCTAGCAGAACTGTACTTTGCAAATATATTCTGATCCGTGACTTGTCTCTTCATTTTCATAATAGTATTTTTTGAATCCTAAAGCTTATAATTTCGATGAAGACCAATTTACCAACTTGTTTTATGGATCATGCTTTTGTTATATCTGAGGACTCTGTCCAATCCAAGGTCATGAAGATTTTCTCCTATGTCTTCTTCTAAAAGTTTTGTAGTACAGTTTGGCTTTTACATTTAGGTCTATGATAATTTCCTTGAGCAAACATTTGAGTATTGTGAATACATTGATAAAAAGATTTGGTCCCTGCCCTGAAGAAGTTTGTAGTCTGGTGGGAAGATGGATGTACTCACAGTGATCCTGGCACATTATTACCATGGCAGAGGTAGGTAGACTGTGTAGAAGGAGCAGAAAGATCCATGTTTGTTTCTGGGAGTCAAGCCCATTGTCCAGAGAAGTTGCTGCTGGAGCTGAGACTTGAGAGAGGAGTAGTTGTCATCTAGGTAGTATGTTGGGGAGGGCTATCAGGCAGGATAAGAGAACATACAAAGGGGGAGGTGGATGAACAAAATTACTAGAGAATCAATGGTCAGGTGGAGATGGGAGGGCAATAAGGCTGGCGAGTAGGCAGAACTCACTCACAAGGGCTTTACCCTATAGCCTTTGAGGAATTTGTGTCGGAGAGCTAAATCACATTTGTGTGATACAAAAAATAACTTCAGGGGCAGGATAGATACTAGACTAAAAAAAGGGTATAACAATATATCCTATGGACCACACATTGCAGAATCGCCTTGCCAGGCTTCACCCAGTCCCATTAATCAGAAACTGTGGTCTGGATCTCATGAATCAGCTCTTTAAATTTTTTAAAATTTTTATTTATTTATTTATTTATTTTTACAAGCCCCCAGGTGATCATAATACCCTGTAAAAGATAGGTATCCCTGGGTTAGAGAACAGTTAGGAAGTGATGGTTATAGTTCAGGTAAGAGCTAATTAGAGCCTTAAGCCAGCAGTAGTATGAGAGAAGACAATAAAGGTGGGGTATGAGAGAGATTGAGAAGGGGAGGAATAGGCAGCATTTGGATGGGTTGTGGTGCCACTAACTTCAGTAGGAGGTTCAGCAGAAGGAATAACATTAACAGTAGGAGGTGAGTGAGAGGGCATTGAGGTCAGTGTTAGAGATCCCAAGTTTAAGGGGCTGTGGAACACCCCTCTGGAGACATTTAGCAGCAATTCTATACACGGTTCTTTAGTTCAGGAAAGTGGCTTGGGCTGGAGATAGGAGATACAGGCAACTTCAGAGAATAGTCATAACCATGAGTTTGAGTATATTGGAACCTACTAAAAATAGTTTTGTTAGGACTGGTGGAACATGTTTGGATTCCTCATTAAATGTACAGAGGCACATTCCGGAAGCCAGTTAGCCTTCAGCCTGATAACTCATCATATATTAATGCATGAGAGGTTAATTACTTCTTATGTTGAACCTCTCTTCCCTCAGTGGCACCTTCAGTTATTCAGAGGTAGGTAAGTGGATTAGTTAGCTGTAACAAATCCCAGTTTTGCAGTAGCTGTAAACACAATAAGAGTCTATATTTCCCCTGAAGTCACAGTCCAATGAAACTGGCAGGACGTTTCCTCCATGTGGTGGGTGATTCAGGGATCTAGTTCTTTCCAACGTCTGGCTTCACTGTCCTCTAAACACTCAAGAGATTTGCATCCAGGTGGCACCTGGGAGGAAAGAGGGTAGAGAAAGCATATCTACTTCTTGGCCACCCTGGCCCAGAAATGATTTTGACTTACATTCCATTGGTGAAAACTGTAATGTGGCTTTACTTAGATGTAAAGAGGCTGGGAAGTATTGTGCCTGACTGGGCAGTTGCTTCTCAATGACAGCTCTGTATAATGGCAGGAGGCACACAGATTTTGGGGAAGATGGTTAGTTTTCTCTAGCACAGTGGCCTTCGTGTTAGAGAATGTTCTGATCCAATATCTGGAGTAGACTAAAAAAAACTCTCCATGAAAGTGTCTAATTCTTGATTAACTAGAGTTTTTGATACCCTACTATAAGCCCACCACTATTTTAGGCACAATAGGGATAGGATTAAAGCATGAACGGGTTGACCAATCAAAAGCTATTTATTTGGAACCTACGGTGACCATAGCATTATGTGGAAACTTGAGTTTAAATTATGACTCTTCTTGAAGAAGCAAAAGTGACTCCCATGAATTGATCAGCAATCAGTACTAGAGAGAATATTAACCTTTAGCAATAAAGAATATTGTAATACTGTTTTCAGGAACAAAATCCTAGAGAACCAGGGATTTTATGGCAGCCAAATTTGCAGAGGTGGGGCTGGGACAGAGTCTCACAGAATGGGACTTGGATGTATGGGTGGAGAGGGGGAGCATGCCAAGAAGAGCAAAGCAGATGAGAAGGCACAGAGGCAGCATGGATGCAGGTGTTCATGGAATGCAGCCAGTCTGGCGAGGGTGGAGGGCATGTTGGGCAGGCAGCCATCTCACTAAACTTGCTCTTATTTGTTACTGCAGCATAAAAAAAGAGTTTGATGGATTTGCCCAAATTTGGATTCATGGGGAAGGAGGCTTTTTCGTGGGAATAGGGTGAGTTGGTCATAGACCAAGAAAACAAATAGCATTTTTTAACCTCTAAAATTTAATTCACAAGGGCAGATGCTTTAAATTGCAGGCTTTACTTTTGGGTTTTACTGTCTCTCACATTGGCAGCACTATGTAACTTGTTCACTCTTTGTAGTGGGCTCCAGGGTGAACAGTAGCAGGGATTTATTTATTCAACAATGGTTAATGATTCTCCTGAGCCAGGCAGGGTAAGACAGCTCATGGAAAATAAGGCTATCTTGGTTGAATGGGGTCATCTTATAAAAGGCTGTGACAGTCAGATGGCTGAGTTCAGATTTGATGTGGTGGGTACTGGGGAGCCATTGAAAGTTTCCAAATAGGCGAGTAACTTTTTGAGAGTGTTAGTTAATGAAGATTCATCGTCCATCAATATGCAGCATGGTTGGAAGTGAGGGAGACTGGTGGAAGGGCGTTCAGGCAGACTGCTGCAGAAATCCAGGGGTGAAGGGCTGAGGGCTGGTGTGGAGGGAACGGAGGAAAGTACAAGGGGAAATGGTAAAGTGAGGGAGGAGGCAGAGTCTGGAGATCATGGGCTTGGGGCAATGGCAGTGACACGACAGAATTAGTGGGCAGTGGAGCGTGGGGAGGAGATGATCCCGTCCGCCTGATTACAGCAGAGCCCTGGGTTGACAGCATGGCTGGTAAAGAACGCTCACCATCTCTTTAGTCTCTCATTAGTCAGGGGAGTGCATCCGTGGCTCAGCCCAACCACTTGCTTCCCGCAGCTAGCAGGCTGTGCTCAGAGTCTCCTCAGGTGCCCGGCAGCCATCTAATCCAAGGATAAAGGATTGCAAGCCAAGACTGAAGGCTTTTGAGTGGTCTCTAATTTTTATTGACAGCCCCGAAAAGTTCTAGATGCACTTAGCACCTCCAAAGAAGCGCTAAATGATTTAACATTTTGGGGACAAATTGGTTCTATTAGTCTCTAGTGCCAAATTCACCAAAAATAGCTCATTAGCTGTGCATTGTGATTTCACTAGGGTGCCCTGCTCTTGGCTGGATTCCAAAGAACACATTTGTATAAAAATGTTCCCATTATGGAGTGTGATACCTATTAATGGAACACCATATGCAGCGGAGCATTTCCCCTTGCTTCCTCCCTGTCTTTCAACCTGAAGTTTGTATTTGCCATCCATTTTTGCCAAGTGACCTGCTTTGCAGGGGTTAAACTTTACCTAATGGGCTAAGGCCTGAGATGCTGCAGCAATCAATCTTTCATCTGGATTTCAGCATCTCGGTTTTCCCTTTCTCCGTTCCTACTGCCAGTCCCAATCCTTTCATTCCGGCCTAGCCTGGGGGAAGGAGAGGGAGGGGGCAAAGCTGAGAGTGGGCTCCAGGCCCAGACCTACAGCTGTGCCTGATTGACCGACATTTCTGTTGTTAGCCACAAAAAAGGCCACTTTTAATGGCTAAAGCAAGAATGACCAGCTGGTGTGACAGGCCTTGGGTCTTTGCCTGGTTGCATTAAAATTCATCAGTTCCGGCCCTTTTTCATTATGTGCATGATTTTCAAGGGTGATATTTCCAGAGACATCTTTTACTCAAGTTCCTGGCTTCTGAACATTATCTGTCATTATTTATTTTTAAAGGATATCTTTCCTGGTGTAGGTGGCTTTAAACTTTCATTTAAAATGACTTATGGTAAAAACAAATGAAAGATACCAGTTATTCATCAGGACATTGCTGTAGAGAGGTTCAGTAATAACAAAATCAAGAGATCATACCAAAGTCAAGAAAGTCCACTGGATAGAGGTAAACATTTGTCTGAAAATGAATGTTTTCTGAGGTCTTGGACTTGAAACATTTAGTGGTGCCTTCAGTGTTCAAACTGAACATAATATATTTGGATTTGAGATCTAGGTTTTCTTCTTTGTGCCTGGAGTGGGAGAGTTGAGAATGGCCCCATAGGTGTGCATGACAGGAAGAGGTATATGTCAGTGAAAAATATCATTAGTGCCAGGTACATTTTGTCCATAAAGAAATACATTTGTGGAGTACCTGGGTGGCTCAGTTGGTTCAGTGCCTGCCTTCAGCTTAGGTTATGGTCCTGGGGTTCTGGGATGGAGCCCCACATCGGACTCCTTGCTCAGCGCAGAGCCTGCTTCTCTCTCTCCCTCTCCTTCTGGCCCTCTCCCTATTCATGAGCGTGCTCTCTCTCTCTCTTGCTCACTCGCTTGCTTGCTCATTTGCACTCTCTCATTAGTAAATAAATAAAAAAATTAAAAAAAAAAGAAATACATTTGGGACGCCTGGGTGGCTCAGTGGATTAAGCTGCTGCCTTCAGCTCAGGTCATGATCTCAGGGTCCTGGGATCGAGCCCCACATCCGGCTCTCTGCTCCGCATGGAGCCTGCTTCCTCCTCTCTCTCTGCCTGCCTCTCTGCCTACTTGTGATCTCTCTCTGTCAAATAAATAAATAAAATCTTTAAAAAAAAAAAAGAAAGAAATACATTTGTTTTTAAAGTCATGTATTAATTCAACAGACATATAGGGAGCATCTACAACAGACTACACTGGACTAGCACTGTGGGTGATGATATAAAAATGAACAAACACAATCTCTGACCTCAAAGTGTTCCATATTTAATATATATATATTTAAAAATCCAGAAGATGAAATGTGCTGAAGTAAATGAGCTAACAAGTAAGCATCCAAACAAACAAACAAACAAAAAAAAGCCAGGAGGTAGGAGCAGAATCCTTTACTAATTCAGTGGATGGCAGGATTACTTATTGGAGATACTGAGAAATAAAAAGTCTTTGCCTTTTCACATACAAAATCCTGGCTGTTCTCTGGAAGGATTTGAGCTGGGTTTGGAAGACTATATAGGCAATATTTAGTTTGTTCATTAAACTTTTCAGAAGTGCCACAACTCCCCCGCCCCCTTAAATGACAAACTAATTTTAATTCTGCATGTGAAAATTCTTATTTTTTTAAATTTTGCATTCAGTCCATTGCTTTTATGAGAGTATGTGAAAGTTAATTTCTATTTCTTTTTTTTTTTTTTTAAAGATTTTATTTATTTGACAGAGAGAAATCACAAGAGAGGCAGGCAGAGAGAGAGGAAAGGAAGCAGGCTCTCTGCTGAGAGAGAGCCTGATGTGGGGCTCGATCCCAGGACCCCGAGATCATGACCTGAGCTGAAGGCAGTGGCTCAACCCACTGAGCCACCCAGGTGCCCCTAATTTCTATTTCCCTTGGATATGTACTTCTAAATAGCAAATTGTCTTGAGACTAAGATGGGAGATCTTGAAAAAAACATAACGTGTTAAAGTTTATTGATAGATCAAAGAGGTCTGGATAAAAATCTCTATTTAGAGCTTCCTAATCATACAGCTATAATTTTAAATTAATGACTCTGAATCAAAGGTCTCTGGGGCAGGTCCCGGGATTTGGTATGAGATAACAGTTCTGAAGGTGATGCTGGTGAGCATCCAGGGTGAGACCACTGCATTCCGTCTAGAATGGAAATACATTCAATTTCCCACTTACAGAGGAAATCCGATCTGTGGATGTCTCATGACTGGCTATCTCTGTTTTAGGTATTGTTAACTGGAAAAGAGAAATTGTTCTTCCTTCCTGCGTTTCTGCAAGCAGAAGAGAGTGGTGTCCCACAAATCTTGGAAGCCTCGAAGAGAATCACAATCACAGGTAAGGTGATGCTACTTTCCTTCTTTAGAAGTTAAACTGACCTCTGTTTTCTAGTAACACCAATGAAGGCCGGGGAGAGTCAACAAGTAGGAGGCTCCTCGGAGAGTGTTTTGCATGGATGGAGTTTTATGTGGTGGGCAGGGTGACAGTGTGCAATGTCACATGTACATGTACATGAACTTTCATGTCACATGTACAATGTACATGAACTTTCAGATACATTGTGCTGGTTGTTCTCTGCTTCCCTTCCTCATCTCACCTGTGAGATTCATTCTCTGTCCTTTTCTTTGCTTCAGCGGGCTCCAGGCAGCTGACCTCTTGCCTCCCCCTTCCTGCCTGGGAGAGCCATGTCCTCCCAGACAAGGGCTGGCCTCTTTTCTATGGCTCCAGCTATCTCCAAGCCCCAGCAACATGGTGGCAATGGCTTCTCAGTCTCTGAGAAGTCCCTGACCCTACTTTGTGGGTAGTCTTTCCTTACATTTCTTCAGAATACCATCTGACTGGGTCTTCTGACACCCACCAGGACCTGGCAGATCTATGAATCACATTCCAAAGGGATTCCTGAATGTTCACAAGAGGAGCCCAAATTTCTCTCTTTAGAGAAGGACTAGAGCAGCTTAAAATGACCAAGTACTAGAGTGGGAGCATCAGGAAGAGGAGATGGCAAAAGGAGTTCTTGGGGTGGAAACTCTAATAAAGCTCAAAGGGACGGAGGAAAGATTTATGCTGATAGAGAATGCCTAGGAACATTACAGAAAGAAAACTATTAGATTTACCTTGTGTTCACAAGAGCATATTTTGAAAATAGATATTGCGTGCCAAATGATGAAGACTTGCAATCTTAGCTCACAATATAGCCATAGATCTGAAAGGAATGAGCTGACAGCAGATCAGAGTGAGAATAAACACAGCGACTACTAACTACGGGCAGGGCACCGTCCTTGATCCGGTCGCTGATGCTTCTGGCATCTGCCGTAGCATTTGTATGTCACCGGGAAGGTGGGGAAGTGCCGGTGACAGCTCTGTATGTTGGGAAAAGTTTTTGTGTGCTGTCGGAGTTTTTCAGCCTTGGCAGTTTACCAGAAGGCAAAATTTGACTTTGTGTTACGTCTTGCGTCTCAGTCGTACGTGGATGCTTACAAAGAGATGTACTTTACATGCTGATATGGAGATACTTGGGCTCTTCCTCCTCGTATAAGCTTATGTCAACAAAGTCAACGCGTATATTCTCAGAGGTTAGCATATGTTAAGCATTACATAAACCTCATGTGCTTCATTTCAATATGTATTTGTCGGACACATACATGAGCCAGAGAGAGAAGGATGTTGTTTTTGCTCCCAAGCACCTTACTCTAAGATGGACGTTCAAAACTTGCCCTGAGCTCTTCTAGAACCCTACTGGCTGGGGGAGATGAGATCTCACTATCAACATGTAAGGACCTTGAGAAGAGGTGGATGAGCAAGATACCATACATAAGGGGAAGTGAGGCAAGATCTTCTGGAGAAATAAAAGTTCTTTTAGAGTTCATAGCTGACAGCCAGTTAATAGCACTTAGCTTTAGTTAAGTGTTTATACACACTAGGTGCTGTGCCAAGCATTTATCGTGAATTGGATTATTGGATTCTCACAGCCCTTTGAGATAGGTTGCCTTATTCTCCCTATTTTACAGATGAGGAATTGGGACACATGGAGTTCAAATTACCTGCCCAGGGTCCCACAGTCAAGAATGTGTTGGGCTGGGGGCGCCTGGGTGGCTCAGTGGGTTAAGCCGCTGCCTTCGGCTCAGGTCATGATCTCAGGGTCCTGGGATCGAGTCCCGCATCGGGCTCTCTGCTCAGCAGCGAGCCTGCTTCCCTCTCTCTCTCTCTCTGCCTGCCTGTCTACTTGTGATCTCTCTCTGTCAAATAAATAAAATCTTTAAAAAAAAAAAAAAAAGAATGTGTTGGGCTAATATTTGATCCCAGGCAGGGACACCACAGTTGCAGGCGAAGTTGCCTCTGGTGGCCAGGATTGAGACTGTGGAAGAGACTGCATTTGAGAAGGGTCAGAGAAACTGACCAAGATGTCAGTAATATGAGATGCTGTATGTGTGGCAGACAAGAGCAGGCATTCCAACTAAAGAGAAAATGTAAACATCTACAATCAAAGCTGTCAACCCTGACCATATCTTTTCCATTTTCCCTATTGCCACCATATAATACGGCAAATAGCCCAATTCCTAAGTGACCACAGGAGTCTGGAAAAAGAAGAGTGAATTCATGGTATCCCTGAACACAGCCCTTATTTAGTGACAAAAGCTGGCAATGGAAGTTGCAAACCATGGAATGTGAAACTCAAATTAGGGAGGTCTCCCATCGCCCCCAGCTGGGAGGGGGAGTGTAGGTGAATTCAGAGTAAGGTTGGCGTTCTCTTTCCACATCAATGATTCATCTTTAAAAAAGTGAAGTTACTGAATAAAAGCGAAATTGGGCTTTCGAATGCCTCAAGCCATGTTCCAGTCATGCCCGTTGTTGGCTCCTTGCTGTGCAGGTGTTTCTTCTTCTCTGTGTGATTTCACCTGAAGGCAGGAGTTTCTGACGCAGGGTGTTCGTGGGCAGCAGCAAAAACTTTAAGGAGAACCATAGGGAGTCTTTCTGGACATGGCCTGGGAGAAGAGGCTTGGTCAATGAATCAACCAGCTACATTTGTTGAGGGCTTACTCTCTGGACCTAGAACTGTGCTAAGCTTGTTTACTAGGAAGTAGATTTTTTTTTTAAAAAGCATAAAGGTAATTATGGTTAGAATTTGTCTTCACCGTATACTGCACTATCTCAGAGATGAAGCAGTGCCATTCTTCAACTCCAGCCAGGAACCGACAACCCCGAGTGTCAAATACGGTGATGAGCTCTGCCTTGCCTGTCCACACGAGCACGGAGGCCGGTATCACACTGTGCCGCTGGGGAAAGGCAGGCTCAAGGAGTGACAGGTTTATTCAGAGAGCTCCACTGGGGAAAAATAATGAATGGAAATGAGGGAGGGGTCACGATAGAAGAGCAGAACATGATGTCTTCAGTTTGGACACTCAGGATAGTATTGCAGAAAGCTGTTCCGAAAACCATCACTGATTCTAGGCAGAGCTAGAAGAAGGATGTTCTTGGGTTTTCGTGGGTTTGGTTTTTTGTTTTTTGTTTTGTCTTTTCTGTCCGCACTCCATCTTTCATTCCAGAATTACCTTGTTTTAATGAAAGATTTTTCTGTTTCCCAAACACAAGTTCACAAGCAGATACAAAATATTTCAGCCTGGACACGCGCCAAGTGCAGGGCACCCTGCCTTACATTGCAAACAGTTCCGAAGAGCCTGGGGAATCCAGAGACCCGCCCACACATTTATGGGCCTGGCTTCTCCCATCTTTGCGCAGCCTCATGGCTCTTTATTAAAGAATGAACACTCCTTCCTGACTTTTGGACTCTGAACCAGGGACTCTCAGATTCTCTTCCAGAGGGTAGGTAAGCTGACTTGTCTCCAGTCTAAGAGAGAGCGGGGCGTGGGGGGTCTTGATCAAGCTGATAGTCCCCTGATACCTCCCCTCCTCCCCGGGCTGTAACTGGTAGGAGCCAAGCTTGCCAGTCCTGGTACAGTATGAAGAGAGGAAGGAGTCTTTGTGACAGAGAAGGAAAGGGGGACAGGTGGTCAGATGGAATGAGAAGGCCCCCAGCCAGCTCTTTGAGAGAAGGTAATGCATCTGATGTCCTCTAATGGTACCCCTGACTGAGGGGCCATATGGAGCCCTGGATACCGCATAATTCCATCTCATTCCCCAGTTGAGACCACCTTCTCCTGCCGAAATCCTACTGTCTGTTGGGCCATGCAGTTGCCACTGGTGTTCCCTACCGCTCTCATTCAGAAGGGAAAGGTTAAAAATACAAGGAGTACTCTGGCACCTGATCCTAGAACACCTTTTATAATTAGAGTTTAGCCCAATTTTAGCCTCACAGAGCCTTCTGGGAATGTATTATTTCAAATACCTGCATTTAGAGACAGTGGAGGTTAACTCTTTAAGCCACGAGACAGAAACTGGTAGGACAAAGGGCCAAACTGGGCTGTAGATGCCCCTGGAGAACTTTCACTGGCTCATACTCCTCCCTCTGATGGCAAGCTCTCCTGATTCACGCAGCTGTGTCATATACTGGGCCCCAAAGGCATTTGGGTTTGTAACCCCTACTTAGGCACTGACATTTTTAGGTGGCTTTTTGATGGAAATCAAAAATTATGTTTAACACACACACACACACACACACACACACACACACACATCTTTCCAAAAGATACTGTGATTGCCTGCTTTCTGAAGCAATATATAGTAAACATAATTTTCCTTTCTGCCCTCATCATATGTTCTGTGTCTCTAGTTAGAGCTGTAAATTCAGAATCAGATAATATAGTTAAAAACTGACTGAAACTGACCTGCAAAGTCCTTGTAACTTGCTCTGAAAGGTCCCTGAGGCCAGGTCGCCCTTTTTTGATTGTGTGATGCTTACAAAGGTCAGGTGAAGCTAGGGCAGCAGCCTTAACCCCAGAGTACAGTAGGATGGTGGCTTCCTCCAAATAATTAATAAGTGAAAAGAGGTTGAAGCTTTCTCAATCTCTAGAATATCCTGTCTCTGTGCTGCTCCCACGACCCTAACCTTGGCTGCTCATTCTAGGAATGTTGGGGAATTTTTTCTGGAAGTCCCAAGAGCTGAACATCTCTTCCTCCAACCTGAGTTTTCTTAAAACTGTGGGGTCCTAGTGGCTTGTGGTCTCTGACCCTATGATGAGTTTTCCAATGCATAGTTCAAGCGACTTGGGTACATTCTGTCAGTATGAGTGCTCATTCCTAGTGCCATACACACACACATACACACACTATTCAAATTCCTCAAAATCTCTCCCCACTTAACTCTGTGCAGTCTTTGACTATGCTGGAAAATCAGGAGGGGGCGGCAGGTTTCCTGTGACATGGTAAATTCCAGAGGCCAACTGCATGGCTTGGTCCACAGCTGTTCCTGAGTCCTCCCTTGCTTATAATGCATTTTTTTTAAAAAAAGATTTTATTTATTTGACAGGAAGAGATTACAAGTAGGCAGAGAGGCAAGCCGGGCAGGGTGGGGAGGGGTGAAGCAGGCTCCCTGCTGAGCAGAGAGCCTGATGCAGGGCTCCATCCCAGGACCCTGAGATCATGACCTGAGCCAAGGCAGAGGCTTAACCCACTAGCCACCCAGGCGCCCCATAATGCATTTTCTGTAGGAAACTCTACATCCTAAGATGCAAGGTATGGCCACTTCCCCCAGAAGCCCCTTTGTGGCTGCCTTCTGAATGGTCATGCTAAGGTAGGAGGTGCTGGGGCAGCTGTGGTCTGGAAGCTCAGAAGGCAGTTCTAGTGCATCTGAGGAGTGAGCGCCTGCTCTCTCGGTTAGCACACCTTGCATCTTGGGGGGTGTGAGTGCTGACACTGGGATCAAAGTCTTTTTCTATCATTTTTCTCCATGTTGTTTGGATTCAGAGGATGGTATGTGTATATTCTAAGAATGTGTTTTTAACCTATCCTCATTTATGTTTGCAGTTGGTGGGACCTTCCCCTTGACTATGATCTATGATTACATGCCACCTTTAGCTTCCAGGGCTGTTACCAATTTTTGTCCTTTTGCGAATCTCCGTGAAGATTTTGATCAAAAGTTGAAGACTGGGGGTGCCTGGGTGGCTCAGCGGGTTAAAGCCTCTGCCTTCAGCTCAGGTCATGATCCCAGGGTCCTGGGATCGAGCCCCGCATCAGGCTCTCTGCTTGGCTGGGAGCCTGCTTCCTCCTCTCTCTCTCTCTGCCTGCCTCTCTGCCTACTTGTAATCTCTATCTGTCAAATAAATAAATCTTAAAAAAAAAAAAAAAAAAAAGTTGAAGACTGGGTACACAGGCACAACTTTGTGCCACCATCTTGGAACAGAAGTCCCCCGTCACCCTGCTTTGAAGAGAGGGCCAGAGAGAGTAGAACAAGACAAGCAATACTTATTTCTTTTATCTTTCTCCTTAAGTGTTTTTGTTAAAATTCTGTCCTTTACTGGAAGAAACAATGTCATTTCCCTCTAACCGCTTCTCATTTGCTATTTTGAATTTGAGTTTCGCTCTCATTTTCAGTTATGAACAGGTACCTCTTGCTGGTAGTTCTGAATCTTGTGCAAACAGTGTGGTCAGTGCACTGCTCGGCATCTCATTTAGGATCAGAAGGTTAAGGAGGGGATCCTCTTCATTAAGAGGGCTAATTAACTGTTGTTAGTCCTCTCTTCCTTAGTAGATCAAATCTAGGACCATTTCCCATTTTCCCTCTTGTTCCAGTTGTCCACCCTCACCCTGCCCTGGTGGTTTGTCCCAGATTGTTCTCTCTGGAGCTGCTGTGACCTTGATGACTCCCTTGAAAACAGACTTCTATAAAATCGACCTCTTCTGCTGGGGGTGGGCATGGGGAAGAAGATGAAGTGAAGAGACAGAGGCAAAAGTGTAGGAAGAAAACAGAAGATGTGTATTCTCTGGACACAAGGCTCTCCTTAATATCCGTCTAATCTAGCATCTTCTAAAAAAATCGTCACTGTATATAGCCGCTCATAAGTGACGGCCATAATCTATGGTATAACTAGAGCGCTGGATAAGGTTTGAGGAGCAAGACTGAAACCCATCTCGACAGAAAGTCAACTGCATCATTTTCCGGCGAGCACAGCTCCAAGCATTGGCAGATATTTAACAATTAATAGTGGGTTGATGAAACGCCTCCCTGCTCTGCCCGAATATGACCTGGATACTTAGAAGCAGAGATGGAAACCATTCGGGGGACTTATAAATTCTGGTCTTTGACCTACAGGTCTATCATGTATCAGCCAAACTTTTACACGGTGATGCATTTGTTTGTATAATACAGAGAGAGGTCAGGTGGGACCATCCCTTCCAGCTACTTAACGTGTCAAAGGCCAAATTCCACGCTATGATGAGCAGTTATCAGAACTCAGGAGCCAGCCTGTCAATAGATTCCTCATTCTATTTTTTTTTTTTTTAAAGCAACATACAGTTGTTTATTGGCTGCACGCTATTGTGTTACATCCCAACCTCTTTGCTTCTACATCTTCAAGTTCGGTCAATGATTGCAATAACTTTTTGGTCTCTCTGAGAAAAGCCATTTAAATTTTTCAAGATTTCCACAGACAGGCAGTGATTAGAATATCTTGTCAAATCTCTTAGGTTTGCCCCCCCCACCCCCTTCTTCTTCTTCTTCTTCTTTTTTGTCACCTCGCTCACCTGCCAGCTTGTTCTTGTTAATTCAGCTCTGGTAGCTCGTGCCTGTTTCTGCACTTGGTTGTGGGGAGACGAGGTGACTGAGTGAATAGGAGGTAGCAGCGGTAGCTGAAGCAAGATGAAAATGAACGATATTTTCAGATCCTAAGCAGGGCGGCAGAGGCTAATAATTACATTAAAAAGGCCCTCTGTAGGTAGGTGCAAATAGGCTAGTCTAAACAAGTGTCGCTGTTTTAATATGGGCTGTTGGAGAGATGTCATTACCTGACGGGACTGCCACCTTTCACTTCCAGCCATTGCGAGCCGTTAGGTCTCACTAACGGGAGAGCGCAGAACTTGTTTGCAGGGGATTTGTTGTCTCACGCTCCAAGGCAGCTGAGAGACTTGCCAAATGACAGGAAGACGCTTACATTCACAAGGTGTGATTGCCTAAGTGTTTGTCTGTGTCTAATTAGTTTGCCTTTGCTGGTTGGTAGCTCCGCAGCCGGGAGGCAGATTGACTCTGCGGGCTGTAAGCAAAGAGGGTTGATTGGTGTTGTTATCATTTGTTTACTTAACCCTCCCTCGAACCAGGACGTGTTCTCTGAAGGAGCAGGAGAGCCTCTTCTGCTGCCTTTAAAAAAGGCATTACAAAAAAAAAAAAAAAAAAAAAAAAATCCCCCAAAACAAAAGAAAGAAAAGGAAGAGAGGGAGAAAGCCGCTCACACCGTGGCTATGACACAGACTCTCAGCACCCCCCACCCCCCTGCCCCCATACCAGTAACGTGTAAGTCAGCCAGTCACAGATGCTCTTTGTTCAAGAGAAAACGCACAAGGTTTGGCTCCGAGATGGTGGACCCGATTTTCCAATCCTTGGGACCAGGGAGCAGATGAATCTGGGAGCCGTGCTGCCTTTTCTGTCTCCCATTTTGTAAAGGGCAGTGGGAAGGAAGGCAGTGGCCAGGCCCCTGCTGGGGCTGTGAGCGCCCTGCGGAAATGGGTCTTGGGATGGGAAAGGGGGGGATTTGACTTCTTGCTGGTTGCCTTTCTGCTGTGCACGGGCGCTTCTGCCATAGCCACTTTCACTGACAGACATGCCCTGTCCCTTTGGGGCTTGGGCATGTCTTTTTAGGCCAGGCCCAAAGAAGTCCTGTGCCCTTCTTCAGCCTTCCTGTGCCTCTGCTCCAAGTTGTCTCAAACACAAGCCAGAGCTGTGGGGGCCATTACTTGGGGGTAGGTTTTGTTTTTGTTTTTGTTTTTTCAAGGAATCCAGTTTCCTCAAGAATATTACATCTCATGAGTATGTACCTTCAGACCTTTGTGTCACTAGCAGAAAAGACACAAAAATTGTCATTTGGGTTTTATGGGTGTTTCTTCTAGTGTGTCCTTAGCCTTGTAGTAGATGAGTCTGCCTTCCTGACCTACTGGGGATACCAGCACTAAGTAGGTCCTGAATAAACATAAGCTGAATGAATGAGCAGGCTTATGGGGTCTCACTGTAATATTCATGGAAGCTTTATTCTCAAGCTCAGTTTCTTCAAATAGTGCTTGTTACCCATTGAAGGACATGGTCCTGATCCTTTCCACAAGGACAGATGAAAGTCATAGCTTTTATTTACTGTCTCCTGTGTCCCAGGCCCTATACTACCTGCTTTATACTTATTGACTCATTTAGTCCTTATGACCACCCTCTGAGTTAGGTGCTACCATTATTTACGTTTGGTAGATGAGTCACCTAAGTCTCTGTGACTCTGAATAACCTGCCCAAGCTCATGCAGCTCCTAACTGGCAGACCCAGGGCTTGAACCTAGTCTTGGAAATCTGTGCTTCTAAGGAGCGAGGATGCTCCCTGAGGGCCCCGTGTGCGCCCTGACCGAGCAACAGTCACAATACCCCACCCAGAAATATTTCCAGATCAAACCCAGCAAACGACTCATGAGCTGGGCAAGGGAATTAGCCAAGACGGCTGTAGCCAACAAGGGTCAAGCTAATGAATGAAGCTCATGGTTTAGAGCAAGTGGGGACAATTGTGTAAAAATATTCATACCTCCATAGGCTCTGAGAAGGGCATAATTTTCTGTGGAGTCTGAGGTATCTCCCTGAATCAGGGAGACTTCTCAAAAGATACCACATTGTTATTACCACTGCCAAGTTTATTTACTGCCTATTCACAGGGGATACTTTTTTTTTTTTAAAGATTTTATTTATTTATTTGACAGAGAGAGATCACAAGTAGGCAGAGAGGCAGGCAGAGAGAGAGAGGGGGAAGCAGGCTCCCTGCTGAGCAGAGAGCCCCATGCAGGGCTCGATCCAGGACCCTGAGACCATGACCTGAGCCGAAGGCAGAGGTTTAACCCACTGAGCCACCCAGGTGCCCCGCAGGGGATACTTTTTAAGGGACATATTTGGGAGAAGAAAAGCCTGCCACCAAAAAACTCCAGGTCATAGAGACAATAAGCCCCCCATGGAAGGGCAGAAAGGGAGTGCAGTGGGCAGAGGCAGTGCTCGGTGTCTGTCCCAGGAATAAAATGTTCCTCTTGAAGGGGTGGAGGCAGAGGTGGAGGGAATGAGCAGTAGAGCATATGGCAAGGAGAAGAAATGCCAGGACACTGTGGGGAACAAAGATTTCTCTGGTCATGAGAGAGTGTTGGGGAGTTTGCTCCTACCCGGCCCTCATCTTGATCCAAATCAGGGCATGAGGGGCGTCAATAATTGTGAGGTCAGAATGGTTTCATAGTCGCCTTTCTGTTGATGCTGCCCCCGGAGAAGGGCTCAGGCATTCTCTTCCCCTCTGATAACCGTGCCCTCGCCCACTTGGGAATTTACATCTGACAGCAAGCCCTGTTCCTCAGTCTTCACTTCTTGCAAGCACTGTTTGCAGAAGATTAAAGAAATAATCTGTAATTAAAAGAATAAATAAACAACAAATATGCATACTAAGCCTTGTCAAATCTGCATCTCCATTGGGCATACTGGACTCTTTCTGACACGGTCAACCAGAAAAAAGGCTAAGTGGGAAGAAGTAGGTTTGCTTGTAGTTCCTGCCGGGGTTAGGCCTCGGCTGAGCTGCTGAAATTGCTAGCATGAACCCTTCTTCATTAGTGAAACCAGCAATATATTCCTAGCACACAGGGTCCCCTTGCAGGGGAGAGGAGGTTGGGGAGCTAAGCTACTTCTGCTACCATGGTCACCCACAATTTTGGGCAACCGCGTCCTGTCCTTTGCTCACTTGATAGTCTCAGAATTTCTGTTAGAAGCATGTCCTTATGTGGTGTCTAGTTCCTTCCCTCAAGGGGAGGGAAGCTGGGGAATGCTCTTTCTGCAGGGATAGCACCATACATTTTGTGTGCTTTTATTTTATATAATTTTCAAAATAATTAATTTTATTGTACTTAGAACATTGGTCCATGATGGGAAATGATAAGACAAAAGAACAAAAAGTTGTCCTTCACACATGGATAGTTTGAGAAGAACTAGTATAGAGCATTGCTTGGTCTCAGCAGGATTGGAGAAAAGAAAAAAAAAAAGGAAAAAAAATTGTCAAATCTTTTCTTGTATCTCTCTCTCTCTCTCTCTCTCTCTCTCTATATATATATATATATATAGTCTCCCTTCCCCCACCTGCCCCCATACTGTGGGAATCTATGTTTTCCCTCCTGGCTGCCTTCCCTTGTTTACACACACACACACACACACACACACACACACACACACACCACACCCCACACACACACCACACACACCCCAGCATTTATGTTTACCAGACTCATTAGTCTTCAGATTTGACTCTCACTTTCTCTAACAATACACCAGATGAATCCGTGGCTTATTAACTTCTCTTTGTTTTTCTGGAATGCTTTTCTTAGGAATGAATTACAGTTTTGTTTTAAAGTTGTGCTCCAAATTGTGATAATTTTTGTCTGGAGAGGAGCTTATTTGGCAGGCATGCAAACCTGGCAGGAAGCCACAGTATACCACACCACCCTGGCACGTCTAAATGGATCAGCGAACCGTAAATAAGGCTCTGCGATAAACTGAGAGCAGAAACTCAGTCCGGTCTCCTGTCACCTAACCTGTGACTCTATTTGCCAAGTTGAGTGGTAGTCATTCATTTACTCAACAAGTAAACTCCACATTTACTTACCAAGCCACAAGCCCAAGATGAGAAGCGACTTCAAGTCCACGATTTTCCCCAAGCACTTGTAGACTTTGTGGGTGATTATCTGGAAATCTCTGTTCTCTGGGGAAGACACACCAAGCTATGAGTGTCAGAATCCATCACTGCTGAAGGGGCAGGGGGTTTAGTGGGGGACTAAAGGCTAATGCCTGTGGACTGCCTGTGACCCATGAACGAATGGGTCATGGATGACTTAGGCAGGATCCAAGACTTTGTTGTCAGTTATGGTTGGCCGTGGGCCAAGAGTTAATCTTGGGTGGTCGTCAGGGGCAAGAGTTCATGGCGGAAGTGGGGTTTAAGAAAGGACTGTCTGTATTTCTTTTTTCTGTAAGCTTTAGTGAGAGTTTCTTGTGTCAGATCCTGTTCAAAGTGCTTTACGCACAGTATCTCATGTGGTCCTTACCACCCAACAACCCCAAGAGGTAGGCATTACCACTGTCCCCAACTTACAAAGGTAGGAATGGCAGCCTGGAGAGGTTATGTGACTCGTCTCAGGTCACAGAGCCAGAGTGCTGGAGCAGGCTGTCTGATCCTGGGGCCAATGCTTCTGGGTCTTTGGCACACATGAGAATCACCTAGAGCACTTATTACACAGATTCCTGGACTCTGCCCTCAGAGAGTCTGACTATCAAGTACATCAGGGTGGGAGCCAGTATCTGGCATTTCTAATGAGCTCCCTGGGGATGCTGAGGCTGCTGGTCCTTGGGCCAGCCTCGCAGTTACTGCCAGGCCCACACTCGTCCCCACTCCTTGTGAGGCTTTCTCTGTGTTTCATCTCTTTGCCTCTCCCCCGTCTCTCTTCCAGCTGACAGGGAGATGACCCTGCTTCATTCTTTGAGCTTGCAAACCCAAGTCTCATCCTCTGGTTCCCTAGTGGATCCAGCACGTTAAAGTTCTGCATTGTCTGGGTGTGTGTGTGCACATAGGCACATGCGTGTGCATGTAGGTATATTTTGGAGGAAGGGAGGCTGAGGTGACTCAGAATGCACTGCTTTGTGTTCCACGTTCCTACTCCAAGAGAACACCCTTCCTGCCTTGCCCATTCCCTTACAGAACACAGATCAGGGAAGTGAGGAGCTGCGAGGGCGCCTGTGGGAACTGTGGCCCTGTTCTCCTGTCTGCCCCACTGGGTGTGGGCTACTCCGTTACGAACAAGCAGTATGGATGTAGTAATCAACCCTGATGCTCTGTGAACAACTTCTGTGTGTGGCTCAAGCATTGTTTTTAGTTCCTCAGCACTAGAGAGTTTGTAGATCCCTTGGATATACATATTAAAGTTCAGTTTCCATTCACTTTTCCTTCTGGAACAACCAGGTTGAATGGGCCTCTTGAAGCTTGTCCCTTGGCTTTTCCCCACGCAGATGTCTGCAGAGGCTGTGGAAAGTGCTGCCTTTCTCCAAGGAATGGATTCTGCAGTCCTGGCTGGAGGAGATGGCTCAACGGTGACGCAGTGATCCAGCATGGTCCGCCTCCTACCCTTCTGGGTTTCAGATCCATCTCCTCCTAGCCAGGATGATAATGCTGACCTTCCTTCCTGGCGCTGCCCTTGGGGTAATAAATAAGTGATTATAGAGCACCTGGAAAACACCCGTGCTGCCCAAGGGTGCAGTTATGACCCTCCGTCCTGCCACCTCACCTGCCGCCTGCATCAGCTTCCAGACATTAAAGGAAGGTGCAATAAATCACGCCCATCGCATACACAGTGAGGAGGTCATGTTCCTCCAGCCTTTCTCTCCGTATGTCTGGGTGAAGCCTTTCCATGGATGGGGAGGGACAGTGTTTCCCTCTTTTTTTTTTTTTTTTGGATTTTATTTATTTATTTGTCAGAGAGAGAGAGAGAAAGAGCGAGCACAGGCAGACAGAGTGGCAGAGGGAGAAGCAGGCTCCTCGAAGAGCAAGGAGCCTGATGTGGGACTCGATCCCAGGACGCTGGGATCATGACCTGAGCCAAAGGCAGCTGCTTAACCAACTGAGCCACCCAGGCGTCCCAGTGTTTCCCTCTTAAAAAACAACAACAACAACAACAAAAAACCATGGGGCGCCTGGGTGACTCAGTGGGTTAAAGCCTCTGCCTTCAGTTCTGGTCATGATCTCAAGGTCCTGGGATCAAGCCCCGCATCGCGCTCTCTGCTCATCTGCTCTCTGCCTGCCTCTCTGCCTACTTGTGATCTCTGTCAAATAAATAAATAAAATCTTAAAAAAAAATAAAAAACAACACACAGAAGAATGGTTTCCACTTACTGTCTAAAGAGCTCACCTGAAAGATCCTTCTTGTCCAGTCTATGGATTTTATTGCAGTAAGTGTGTCTGGGAGACATGTCCATTTTGTTCCTGTTGTGTAAAGAAGACGAGATACTAGTGTAGAAACCCAGAGACTGGCTTTGTGATGGGTGCCTCCTACTGCTCCCTGAAGTTTGCTGTCGATTTCCTCGTTGTAACTTAGAGAACATGTCTTGGGCATCTGTTACATGCCTCACACTGGGACCTCCGGGTCGCAGGATGCAGCACAGCCCCTGTCCCTGAACCACTCTAGCTGGAAGGAGGCAGTGGGGGTGTGAGGAAAGAGAGAAGAGCCACAGTGCTGAGGTGCTGGGGGCAGGCTCCTTGCCACTGGGGAGGGAGGCTGAGGATGCAGATTCTGAGACTGTCCTGGATAGTGAACCAAAGGGGAGAGTTGGGTATGTTGGGCCTGTGATGGATTCCTAATGTGACCCCGGTACATAGAGAGGTGCAAGACATCCTGTCTTTAACGCTTTTAAGAAACTGGCTAAACTGCTGACACATGCTCTGAGATTGGGAATGGGCTCCAGTGTGATGCCAGATGCTTAAAATATATTTATTATTGGCAAAACCTTATTTTAATGTGTGGGATCCCACTGAGGGTTTAGAACACCAGGAGAGTGAGGGAAAAGAAGACTGGGAAAATAAGGTGAAAGGATTGACTGAGTATGAGGATAAAAAGTCTGCAGAGTTGAAGATGAGATATGGAATTTGCTGCCTTTCCCCAAATCTTGCTGTTTGAGGTCACCCGTTGTGAAAACAGTTCTATGTGAAGGCAAGTGGGCATCTCCTTTGGGTGGTGGGGAAAAGAGCCCCCCCCCGCCCCACCACATGGGACAGGATCCAGGGGCAGGATATGTCCTATCCTTCTGATACACACCAGTGTTTCTCAAGGACGGTCCCGGGATCCCCTCCTCACCTTCATGTAACTGAATCACCAGATGCCTGGTACAAATACAGATTCCTAGGCCCACTTGCAGCAAAACACGGGTTAAGAATTTGGGGGACAAGGACCTTGAGAGCTGTATTTTAATGAAAACAAGAGGATTCTTACAATAAATTTGAAGATGACTGATGTAAATTCTCCTTTTAAGATATCCTGTGTGGTTCCATGCCGTGATTTCTGTGTAACCTTCCTGTATGCCTCAGATGAGAACGTGTGTATGGAAGCAGTTGTTAGACGGTAAAGTGCAATACAAATATTAGGTGTAACTACCATTAGTTATTTTATCTGATTTCGTAATTGAATCATGAGGTGTTAGCCATCCAAGGCAGAAGAGCCTCACAAATCCCCAACCTTCCTCAGCTCTGTGGTAATACAGTTGTTGTAATTGGAATATCTTTAAGGATGATTTCAGTGGGCTTGTTAGGAAATTCTCTCCCGCGCACCTATTGTTCTTCCTGCCCCGCACTGCTAGTAAAAGGTAATACTGTGATTTTTTTGCGGGTAATATCTGTTTCTTTTCTAATTTCCTGCAGATGGGTCTGCATTGTGCAAAGAGTTCAGACTTCAGAGAAAGACCACTTAAGACACTTAAATCCTTTTTCTTTGACTAATGGAAGGATGGGTTTTTCCATATTATTAGATCTCCACTTGTATCCTAACCAAAATAGTTGCTTAGATGTTCGCTTCTTGTCTCTTTTTCTCCTCTCTAGCCCATTGCACATCTGTTTTTAAAAAATGCAAATAATGATTCTGGAAAAGGTTTGAGCCATTAGATTTTTAATGAACCCAAAGCTGGTGGTCCAAGGGGCTTCGTGGATGTGATTTCATAGGACAGTACTGGGCTTACATCCTGCCTCTGTGATTTACAAACTTGTGGGGGTTAGACATGGAACTTTCCTCTCCACCCCTCAGTCTTGTCATCTGTCAAATGGAACCTGAAGTGCCTACTTAATAAGGCTGGTGGGAGAATTCTGAGTTCAGCAGACAGTGGCTGACACATAGGCACTCCACAAATGGTTGTCAGACTAGTCCTTAAAATTCCATCTTTTCCCCAAATTTGATAACTTAGTGGCAGTTACACTGTGATAACCTTGTCACAGTCCACCCATGCAAAGCCCCCTGCTCTCCGCTTCACTAATCTGCTATTTGTAATGACCATGATGACACAGATTATACTTTCCTGGACTTATCGCTTAGAACATCAGCGCTATTGCTCTTGCTTACTTCTAGTCTTAATTGTGTGCTCATCGGCACCTCCTTAGGTGACCAAGCAAAAGGCTTCCGACCATACTTACCAGTTCTGCAATGGCTAACATAAGCAGGAAGCAGGAACAGGTGACAGTTTAACCCACAGGAAGTTACTTCACCACCAGTTTTTCCCACTCCTTTACTTCTGTGATCGATTTTCAGTCCAGTGGGAAAATGTAAATGGTAGCCATGTATCACCCATGTGTAAGTATGTCCTTGGCCAAGAGCAGGCAATTTATAGTATTCATTCTTTATGGTGGGTGTTTACAAAATTTCACCAGTTTATGGGAACTGTTACAAAATCTAGAGAATTAGCAGGAAAACTAGAGGAGACTTCTTCTATTGAGTATTGCTAAAATACCAGTTAAAGTGTACTTCTGGGTAAAATGAGTAATAAAAGTTGTCAAATCTAAAGTTGGTCGACTGAAATTTATTCTTAGTTTTGCAATAGATTTTAATCAAAAGGTTATAGCTGTGAGGCCTTTCATGACAAAATATGTATATATTTAAGTTCCACTGGTTGCAGAATTACATCAGCTCTAACTGATGTAAATGTAAATTTATTCAGTGGGAAAAAACCCCACTACCATAATGCATTCATTTGCATGTGCAATGCCAGCTCAATCTTTCTCAGCTTTTTTTTTTTTTTCTTCTTTAACTCTCTCCTTCCAAATGCTGTCATTCAGGACAAAATTTGATAGCAGCAAAAACATTCTAATTGAGATTTTAAGCTACATAAAAGATAATTCTAGACCCTGACTTAATTTCCTTATAAAAATGTCAATTTCCATGCTATATACCTGATAGGAGCAAACTTACTATGGTGCCATTTAAATCCTTTTTCCTTGACTAATGGAAGGACGGGTTTTTCTATGTTATCAGATCTCCAGTTTTATCCTAGTTGCAATAGTCTCTTGGAGGCTCACCTCTTGTCTCATTTTTCTCTTATCCAGCCTGTCCCATATCTGTTTTTAGGAAAATTTAAGTAATGATTCTGGAAAAGACTTGAGCCTTTAGATTTCTGAAAGAACAATGAACCCGAAGCTGGTGGCCCAAGTTGTTTCATGGCTATGATTTCACCAGGCAGTAGGAGGCCCCAGCTTGGTGTCCCTGGACTCATTTGTCAATGTACTCTGTGTGTCTGCATAGGCTACTTCATATCCAGATAATGGGCATTTCAGTGGAATTCTGGGATTGTTGCCCCACTTTAGTGGCATGACATGGGTTGTAGGTTTGAGTTGGGACTGGAAATTCTGGTGATGTCTTGGTGGTGGTAAATTCTACACTTCAACGTGGAAGACTGTCCCCCCCCTTCCCCCGTTGCAGGCCAGTGTCAGCCTATGGGCTTCTTGATCTGCCTTTGTGACAAAGCAAGCTTTGGGGGCATCTGCAGGATAGGGTGTTGCTACAGGATAAGGTTTACTGCTGTCAGGTCACAGTGGTCTTGGATCGGATAAAGTATTATACTCAAACATTTCTTTTACAACCTCATAACAAGATCTAGGCAACCACCTAGCACTTGGCTGGAAATTTTCTGTTTGACAGATGTGACCTCCAGGAGTTGAAATAAGTGTTCCACCCCTTAGACACTAAACTTTGAAATCATGGGCCACACACAATTGGTTCATTTCTTTCCATTGATAGGACTTCCTAGAAGACCATTGCCAGTGGTCAAAACTTTAAGGACATTTACAAAAGAAGAAAGTAAATCTGTGATTACTATATGTCTTAAGTTTGATGTAACATGTTAAAGTAAAAAGATCTCCTCTCTAAAAGAATTTATTGATTCTAGAATGGGTTTTAAGAATTAACCTCCCTGATTTAGGCACACTCGGAATATTCTACACTTACAATTATTTCCTCACAGCTGACTCTGGTTTTTATGGTTTCTTGTTCAACATGTCTCAAGAGTTTTGCTCTGTGAAAGATGGTACACACAGTCCTAAAGCCTGGGTTCAGGCCTCTGGTTTTCTGTTTTTGTTTGTTTTAAGATTTATTTATTTTAGCGAGAGAGCATGCGTATGTGAGAGAGCATGAGTCGGGGGAGGGGCAGAGGAGAGAATCTTCAAGCAGCTGAGCAGGGAGCCTGATGCAGGCAGATCCCACGACCCATGAGATCATGACCTCAGCCAAAACCAAGAGTTGGATGCCCAACTGACAGAGACATCCAGTTGCCCCATGACTCTGGATTTCTACCATTACATCACCTATGCTTACCTCTTCCATCATATTTTTCATCTAGAAATTTTCTTTTGCCTTTTATTCTCCTCCAATAGGTTGGACACTCCTCAAAGGGAAGGTGTTTCTCATTTTCCTGGGAGTATTTCTGGCATTGGTCATGCCTAAAATTAGGAAGAGTGCCAACACTGATGAATGAGTGAACAATTGTAGGAATACGGCACTGTAATAATTATTAGCACTTTTAATTCTTATGTATTTAGGGTGAAGTTTGGTGCCTAAATACTCTCTCCTCCTGGGGCACACTCTGGAAGTTACATGCATAAGGTATGAAAGTTTAGTGGCTTTCAATGAAATTAAGGAAAGCCTCTGACACAACTCTCAGAACCACCCTCCAGATGAGGGGTTTCATGGTAAATGGGATTGGACTCCCGGTAAAGATTGCCGTTCTACTCTTCTATTTATTCATGAATCATACAGAGCAAACTCCAGGTCCATGTAGTCAACCACTGGCTGGCCAGGGATCTAGAACAGGTAGCTAGGAGAAAGGCTGAGCCTGTGAACAGCCTTGCCCTGGATGTGGCACCCAAGGGGCTAGAAAGCACGGGTTAGGGCCCTGGATGGGAGCACAGGGAGAATGCTAGACTGCTTTTGGCCTGGTCTGAGAAGTGTGTGTGTGTATGAAGAAAGTGTCCTCATCCCTCTGGATATGAATCACCTTTCTCAGTCATGATTTTGCCTGCTGGTGAAATGTGGCCCAGTGACTGTCAGATCAGCCTGGTAGGGAGGAGCTAAGTATAGGTTGATGGAGAAGCTGGGAAAATAATTTCCTTCCTCTATGGGCTGAGGCAGAAAAGTGAAAGACACAGGGAAGGTGTTTTCTCCCTTTTCTAGGTAAAACCCAGCATGACAGAGTTCTGTTGCTATTAG
Source organism: Meles meles (assembly GCF_922984935.1). NCBI lineage: Eukaryota > Metazoa > Chordata > Mammalia > Carnivora > Mustelidae > Meles > Meles meles. The sequence goes on along the minus strand of NC_060066.1, from coordinate 139,928,904 downwards.
GGGTGACTCCCACTGACAGGAAGGGTCAGCACTTCCACAGTGAATATCGTATTTCCTTATTTCCAAAACAGCTTAAATTATTAGGCAAGGTAGTAAAAGCTTCTAAGGAAACAAAGAAATACTTCGGTGAAAAATGTTTATATTCTGGGCACCTGGGTGGCTCAGTGGGTTAAGCCTCTGCCTTCGGCTCAGGTCATGATCCCACCTGGGATCGAGTCCTGCGTCGGGCTCTCCGCTCAGCGGGGAGCCTGCTTCTCCTTCTCTCTCTGCCTGCCTCTCTGCCTACCTGTGATCTCTGTCTGTCAAATAAATAAATAAATCTTAAAAAAAAATGTTTATATTCATACTTGCTTACTGACTGACCAATTACATTGCCCCACGTCCCTTTCCCTGGGGCAACTGGCAAATTTGGCAAAGTAAACTCTGCGTGGCAAAATTTGGTAATGCACTAGGCAGACAGATGTGCTGGAGAATCTCCACACAGGCAAATCTAGTCCCACTTTATGCAGCAGCAAAATTGACAAGGTGCTCAGGCATCAGAAAGGGAGCACATTACAGCACTTGTCCTTCAGCGTCTCCTTTCTCCTTATTTACATATTTCCCATAAAAGGTACATCTTCAGAGTTCAGCTCCTAAAAGCGTACATGCTAATTTTTCTACAGATCTATTATGTATGAATGAGAAGAGTCTATTCTCTTCTTGGTGTGTGGAGGATTTGTGCATGTAACCCCCCATTAGTGTTAATGGCAGATCTATGCATAATTTCCCTAACTCCCAGAATCCAGGGCGCCTAACTAAGCCACATGCAATTACTTACACACACAATGACAGAGAGCTGACTCTGGGGCAAAAGAAATTGTGTTCAGAGACTAGATTTCAAGTCTTACTCTTTAGTGGTCTGTGTCCAAAACAAAGGGAAGCAAAGGATATCCATAGAAGACATTTGCTTATCTTCAAATACCTCTAAACATTTCATGGCTTCTACTTGTTAAGATTATCTCGGTGGCTTCTGAGTCTGTGAACTGGTAGAAGTCAAGGACAGCATAGCTCCGTAGGGTGCCTGGTCCCGAGAAGGTGCATTATGCATTTTTTTTTTTTTTGAGTGATTGAATGAACATAAGAAGTCTTTTGTTAATAGGTGTGCCGACTCTTTGGATTTAAGGCTTGGATTTTTGGGTCCAAAGCCATTACCTGCTACTTTGTAACACATTTCCTAGACGGCAAAATGAATCCTCCTAACAATCTTATTATCCCAATTTGGAGATAAGCAAACTAAAGTTTTGGAAAGCATAAGTTGCTTATCTAAGGTCTCACAGTAAGAATTAGAACTAGAACTTGAGTTTGGGTCTTGTAATGATAAAGCTCATTTTATTTCTTTTAAAGCAGCTGCCTACTTTTTTTTTTTTTGCATTCTCTCATCCCCTCTTTCCTGATAGATTTTCCTACTCTCTAAAACAATTAGTATTCCTACTCCCACACGCACTCATTTATAGCCACACCTTTGCAGGTCTAAATATGAAAACCTACATTTGGGATCAGGTAATTTTAATTCATTTAATTTATTTTTATTTATTTATTTTTGTTTTAATACCAAATAAATCTTACTTTAAAAACAAATACTAGTGAGGGAATAGTATCATCTATTTTAAAAACATCTTATTTTAAAAACAAATACCAGTGAGGGTACAGTACCAGCTACAGAGCAGGTCACAATAAACTTCAGTGGTATCAACCCCCAGATCTTGAGCCCCCCAACTCATTCCTTAGTTCTCTAAACTACACAGAGATGTGAATTCTGTTGGGAGAGGGAAAAAAAAAGTCATTGTGAAATAGTTTTAAAATAAAAAAAAAGAGGTGATTTAAAGAGCCAGTGTTTCTTGTTCTTGAATATCAGTTATAGCTAATCTTGGGCACACTGAGAGTACACTTTCCCCATTCGCTAAACAGATGTTAAATTCCACACACATGAATATAGCAAATTCTTCTCTGGCATGATTGTCATTTTAATTTTTTACTTGGCCAAAATTAGTGTCTATTTTATGATTTCAACAGCAAAGGGCATTTTGATGTAATTTGAATGACTACCTATAAATAAGTTTTGCCTGAAAAATGCTATAATTCTATAAGTCTATTTAAATCCAATTCTATAGTAGATAATAATTAGTAAGTTAATAGAGAATATTCAATTTGTCTTCAGTGACAAATTGCAACCCTGTACCCTTGGTATGAACAGGTGGCATAGTTTTAAGATTAATAGCCTGTTGAACAAATGCTGCTGCTCTATGATACTTCACTGTGGTTTTCTCTCCAAGACTTCAAATCTCCCAACCTTTCCCACTCTGCTAATGGATTCTGTTCCACACTTGCAGAAGCTCAAACCTTTAGCATGGCCTGTTTGAAAACACTTGATGGAGAAATATTCAAAGAATAGGTATAATCATTGTCATCATGATATAGGACATATCAGAAAGGAAAGGTGGAACTTGGTGCTTTTCATTTTAGTAAGAATTAGCTCTGATTCCCACCTCCCCACCCCCCAACCCCCAGAGCAGAATAGCTTTAATAGCTGTTACAGAATTAAAAGCTGTGTGATTCCAAACACCTTGTTAAGTCCAAGTCCTGTGTTTGGTTTTATATGTGGTCCTTGTTGTGAGAACTACAGCTTTTCCTTTAACACTTTTTTGTAGCTTTTCAGGCCCAATATTAGGTTTCTAAAAAATATTTTATAAATGATTTCATTTGGGGGGCATCTGAGTGGCTCATTTGGTTAGATCAAGCCCTGCATTGGGGCTCCCCGCTCAGTGGGGAGTCTGTTTGAGATTCCGTCTGCCTTCTCATCCCTTCCTCCACTCTCCCACTCTCTTTCAAAATAAATAAATCTTAAAGATTTATTTTAGGAAATTCATGGCCTTTGGTAAATTTGAAGGCTAGTTTAAAAACTAGTTACTTAAAAAAAAAAACTAGTGATAAAACTATTAAGAAAGTAGAATCATTTATGATAAATGAGGAATTTCTTGGTAGTTAGCAAAGCACACATTTTTTTGTGTCTTATTTTACTAGGAAGATGTACTTTTGGATGGGGGAATATGATGTAGTAGAGACTAGTTGAGGTATAAGGGAATATTTCTTAATGGATATGGAAGTCAAAGGGAGTAGGAGAGTAAATTTCTTTGAAAACAAATAATTTTTTTTATAAAGAGCTTTCTCTTTGCTGCTCAATTATCATAATTGAGATGATGTAAAAAATGCAAAAACTTATAATTCCACTATATCCCTCTACTTCCCTCCTCTTGCTTTAATTTTTGCCCATGTGAAATTGTTCTGGGTACCCTAGGAGGAAAAAAGATGCACTGTAGGGTAAGAAGTGCCTGGGATAGTTGTCCAAGAACCTTTGGGGATTTTTCTTAGTCAGCTGCTGGCAAGCATCTGAGCTGTAGCCCATCAAAGAGAGTCCATCAGGCAGACTTGTTGACAGTTTTACCTTTACAGTCCCATGATTGAATTATTAATGAAGAGAGACATATTATGCAGAACAATTCAAAGCTGCAAGATAATCGCTAAGGTAAGATTGGAATTTTATTTGACAGTCTAGAAAGAATCAGAGCAAGAGCAAGAGAGCAGAAGCCATTCTTTTTCTGGAAAACCAGTTGGTCAATTTACTAATTTTCATTAAGCATGGTGTTAATTAACTTACTGTGGAGGAGAAACTACTACTTGATGTTGGTGTATTTATCACAATGTGCAAAATAATCTGGACTATTGTAGCTAGAAGGAACGAGTACATACTGGACTATGAGATCTGTCTGCCAATGATGCTTAGGCAGTAAAGGGTTCTTTTTTTAAAATTTTTTATTTATTTCTTATTTTTTTATAAACATATAATGTATTTTTATCCCCAGGGGTACAGGTCTGTGAATCGCCAGGTTTACACACTTCACAGGACTCACCCTAGCATATACCCTCCCCAATGTCCATAACCCCCCTCCCCCTCTCCCAACCCCCGCCCCCCCAGCAACCCTCAGTTTGTTTTGTGAGATTAAGAGTCACTTATGGTTTGTCTCCCTCCCAATCCCATCTTGTTTCATTTCTTCTTCTCCTATCCCCCTAACCCCCATGTAAGGATTCTTTTTAGAATGTCTGACACCATCAACCTATACACATCCATAAAAACGTACATAGATGCTTGGGGTTGGCTGGATCAATCAATGTATAATCAGACACGTGTTGTGAGGGGCAAAGATACAGTCTGCGGTCTCTAGAAGAAGAACGGAGGCAAACATGTTGAGGTTTTTTGTTTGAGTTTTTGGACTAGTGAGCAGAAAATAGCTTCTTCTCCCTAGTAACCTTGCTATCTTTGTATTTTTATACCCACATATTCTTCACGCATTCTGATGGTAGCTGGACTGCTCTCTTTAGCTACAATTTGCTGTGCTGCATCATGACTGGTTGGGAAAGAAGTCTGTGTAATGTCATATGGAGTGGGAAGGGAGGTATCAGTCAAGATATAATTAAGAGAAGTGAAGATTGCCTCTTTTTAACTCTGAAAAGTTATCTGTATTCTTAATGACTTTCTGTTTACTACTTCTTTCAATTACCGATAGAAGAGTGTTGAACTTTCCAACTATAATTGGGAATTTGTCTATTTCTCCTCTCTGTTTTCTCATTTTTTTTTTCACATATTTTGAAGTATTGTTAACTGCCTATGTGTTTAGGATTGTTTTGTCCTCTTGGACCACTTTCTCATTATGAAATGTCCCTTTTTATTATTTTATTTACTGTGTCAGATACTAATATAGTTATTCTAGTTACCTTCATTTTTTCTACCTTTTTTTGTGTTTACATGGTATATCGTTACCTATCTATTTTTTACCTATTTTATTATATCTTTGTATTGAATTTGTAATTAATGGTATATATTTGGATCTTTTTAACTGACTGACAATCTCTGCCTTTAATTGGAGTATTAGGCAATTTACATTGAAATTAATTATCAATATTGCCCAATTTAAATCTACTAACTTGCTATTTGTTTTCTGTTTACCTTTTCTTTGTTCCCGTTTTCTTGTTTACCTGCTTCCTTTTGGATTTTAAATTTTATCCCATTTTATCTCCATTATTGGCTAAGAGGATAAACATTTTTGTCCATTTTATTTTTAGTGATTTTAGTGATTCTGGGATTTACAGCACACATTTTTAACTTACAATGTGTGTGTGCTTTAAATAATGACATGACATTTCACATCTAAGAAACTTATGACAGTCTAGTTCCATTTCTAGTTCCTTATGGAGTTGTTATACATTTTAGTTTCTCCTGTTATAAACCCCATAATATATTATTATTCTTGCTTTAAGATTTTAATTTAATTTAAGAGAAGGGCAGCATAGGGGCAGGAAGAGGGAGAGAATCTCAAGCAGACTTTGCATGGAACCTAATATGGGGCTTGGCCTCATGACTCTAAGATCATGACTTGAGCCAAAACCAAGAGTTGGACTCTTAACTGACTGAGCCACCCAGGTGCCCCTTATTCTTGCCTTAAGGAGTTATTTGTTTTAAAGAGGAAAAACTAAGGAAAATGTTTCTTTATATTCACCTCCTGCTATTGTCTGAATGTTTGTGTGAAATTTAACCTGTAAGGTGATCAGGGTCTTTGGGATGTGACTAAGTTATAAGAGATGAATGGTCTTATAAAAGAGACCTCAGAGAGCTCCCTTGCCCCTTCTGTCATGTGAGGATGCAGTGGGAAGTCACCATCTATGAACCAGGAGTAGGTCTCTCTAGACACCAGATCTGTTGGTGTCTTGTTCTTGAACTTCTCAGACTCCAGAAATGTGAGAAAAAAAGAAAAAGTTTTTTGTTTATAAAATACCAGTTTATGGTACTGTGTCATAGCAACCCAAATGGACTAAGACACTTACACATTTGCCCTTTCTAGGTCTTTCCTTTCTTTTGTGTATATCCAAATTTCTATTTAGTATCATTTATCTTCCACCTGAAGAATTTACTATTCTTTTAGTGCCAGTTTGCCTCCAATGAATTTCCTTAGATTTTGTTTCTCTGAAAAAGCTTTTATTTTGCCTTCATTTTAAAAAGTTATTTTCCCTGGGTATAGAATTCTGTGTTGGCAGGTTTTCTTTCAGTACTTTACAGATATGAATCTATTATCTTCTGCTTCAAGTAGTTTCAGGCAAAAATTCCAATATATTTTTATCTTTTTCCTATGTTTGTAATATTCCTATTTTTTACTTTGGATGTTCATAATATTTTTATCACTGGATTAAAGCAATATGATTGTATTTTATGTAAGCATGCCTTTCTTTATGGTCGTATTCATCTTGAAGTTGGATGACCTTTTGGATTTGTGGGTTTATAGTCATTTGGAAAAATTTTGGCCATTATTATATCTCCATATATATTTTTTGTCCATACCTACTCTCTTTCTGATATTTCAATGACGTGTCTGTTAGACTACTTGGTAACGTTCCATGCGGCATTGGTGCTCTGTTAATTTTTTGACTTTTTCTGTCCGTGCTTCATTTGGGATTGTTTCTACTGAAGTATTTTCAAGTTAACTGACTTTTTTTTTTTTCTGCCTAATCTATTTGCTAGGTATTTTGATTTGAGACATTTAGTTTCTCTTGCTAAAAGATATTTTATTTTCATTTGAGACTTTTTAGTTTTCAGTGCCATTTTGGTCTTTTTGAAAAAGCCATTGTAAATTGAAAATATTGTAAATTGAAATCCATTTAATACAATATACCTAGCTTACTGAACCTCATAGCTTGGACTAGCCTGCATTAGACATGCTCAGAACATGTATATTAGTCTACAGTTGGGCAAAATCATCCAACACAAAGCCTATTTTATAATAAAGAGTTGAATATTTCACATAATTTATTGAAGGCTGTACTGAACGTGAAAAACAAAATCTCTGTGTGGATACAGAATGGTTGTCAGTGTATTGGTTATTTAGCCTGGTGATTGTGGGGCTGACTAGGAGCTGCCACTGCCCATTGCAACACAGTATCATACCATATATCACTAGTCCAGGAAAGATCAAAATTCAAAATTTGAAGCACAGTTTCTACTGACTGTGTATTGCTTTTGTGCCATTGTAAAATTGAAAGATCGTATAAGTTGAACAATCGTTAAGTCAGGGACCATCTGTATCTGTTTCAGTGTCCTTATCTGCTAATTATATCATCTGTCATTTCAGTGTCAAAGTCCAGTAATTGATTTTTTTCTCCTGATTAGGTGTTATATTTTCTTGCTTATTTGCATGTCTGGTAAATTTCGATTAGATACCTGGAATTGTGAATTTTATGCTGTTGAGTGTTGACTTTGGTGTATTTGTTTAAATAGTGTTGGACTTGTTCTAGTATGCAATTAAGTTATTTGGAATCAGTTGGATCTTTAGGGGGCTTGCTTTTGGCAGTCTTTATTTTATGGGTAATTTAATATGGCTACTAAGGTCATACCCTTTTAATGATTTCGCCTGATGTCCTGTATATTATTATTATGAGATTTGCCCATTCTGGGGGGAACATGATATAAGCTTTGGGCGTTGTTTGATCTTTTGCTTTCCAGAGAGTTTCCCTGAGGCTTTGGAGAATTTACTTTCATGTATGTATAGATCAGTCCTCATCCAAAGACTTAAGGGGAACCCTTTGTAGATCTGCAGAGCATGCATGCAAGCTCTTTCTCACACAGTTTCAGAGCAGCTCCTCCACCCCTGATGTTCTGTTCTGCAGATTATAGCTGTTTTACCTTCTTGAACTTCCATATCTGTCTCTTCATCCAAATGAGGCTGTTGGTCTCTGCTTAGGTACCCTTTCCTGTGCTGTGGCTTAGAAACTCTCTCCAGGTAGTAAGCTGCAGAATTGTAAGGCTTACCTTTTTTCTTAGGACTTTCTTGGGGATCATAGTCCCATCGTGCCAATTTTTCAGTGTCAAAAAGCTTTGTTTCATATCTGTCTATCTATCTATAGATATATATGACAATTAGAAAAATTATATATAATTTATATATTTTATATATGTAAAGATTATATATATATGTAATTTTTCTAGTTTTTTTAATGCAGGACTCTCTAGTACTCCATTTTGGTCAGAGATAGTGGCCATTGTGAAGTTTAAATGAAGTAATAATACGTATAGTTAATGCTTAAAATATGTAGGCTATTATTAATTTCCTTGCAATTGCAACACAATTGAACTATGACCAAAAGAGAAAGTGGTGATTCAATCTTTCTACCATACCTATCCAGTAGTGGAAATAGGTGGGAAATAGTAAAGTTTTCTTTGTTTTTAATCACAGGAATGAATTACATAGACTATACAAGAGAGGATTTTTGTAAGTAATTCCTCATTGCTAGGCTGACCTCTATATTTCCTCCCATTATCAAATTCCAGGATAGTTTTGAGCAATGTTTCATAGCTAAGTATTACTATTTAGAGCTGAAGTAGAGATGGGTTCTTGTGAATCTCTGGTTAGTGCATATCTATGACTAATCTTTAGAATTGCCTCTTCAATTTTAATTAAACTGTCCATAAAAATGACTATAACTTAAAAGACTGAGTGAGCATATTTGCTAAGTGTAGAACTTAGAAAGATTTTGTTCTAAGAGTATCTACCTAGACATATTTTTTGTCTTCATCTGTATTAATATCGTGGTCTTGGTAAGATCAGTGATTGTATTCAAAAGATAGGAAAAAACTAAAGGGCCTAAATATTTTTCCCAACCCGTGCTTTTTAATTCCCCAATGAGTTACAAGGAGATAAAGTTACTGAACTCCTGAAAAACAAATCAGACCTTAAAGGTAAATTTTCTTTAAAAAAATTATATGGAGAGACCCTCGCCGCGGAGGGACCGAGACGGACGCAAGCTCTGGCCCCCCGGCCGCCGCGGACACGATGGCAGACGATCAAGGCTGTGATGCGGAGCAGGCAGCTGGGGACACAGGCAGCCTGGATGCGGTTGATGCTAAGCCAGACCGGTCCTCCTTTGTCCCGTCACTCTTCAGTAAGAAGAAGAAAAATGACCCGGGGAAATCAATCAAGACAGCCCAGGAGCGAGTGCCTACATACCAGTATAACATGAATTTCGAGAAGGTGGGCAAGTGCATCATCATAAACAACAAGAACTTCGACAGAAAGACAGGTATGGGCATCCACAACGGAACGGACAAAGATGCCGAGGCTCTGTTCAAGTGCTTCAGAAACCTGGGTTTTGATGTGGTCGTCCATAATGACTGTTCTTGTGCCAAGATGCAGGACCTGCTGAAGCAAGCCTCTGAAGAGGACCACAGAAATTCTGCTTGCTTCGCCTGCATCTTGCTAAGCCATGGAGAAGAGAATTTAATTTATGGGACAGATGGCGTGACAGCAATAAAGGACTTGACCGCCCATTTTAGGGGGGACAGATGCAGAAGCCTTCTAGAGAAACCCAAACTCTTCTTCATTCAGGCTTGCCGGGGGACAGAGCTCGATGATGGGGTCCAGGCCGACTCGGGGCCAATCAATGACACAGATGCCAATCCTCGGTATAAGATCCCCGTTGAAGCCGACTTCCTCTTCGCCTATTCTACAGTTCCAGGCTATTACTCATGGAGGAACCCAGGAAGTGGGTCTTGGTTTGTGCAGGCCCTCTGCTCCACCCTGAACGAGCATGGCAAGAGCTTGGAGATCTTGCATATCCTCACCAGGGTGAACCACAGGGTGGCCAGGCACTTCGAGTCCCAGTCTGATGACCCCCACTTCCATGAGAAGAAGCAGATCCCATGTGTGGTCTCCATGCTCACCAAGGAACTCTACTTCTGAAAAAATAACCATTTCAGGGATGCATTCAAGTGGAAAAGCTATGGATCCTTTGTTCATGAGTCTTTTTTTTTTTTTTTTTTTAATGGTCTTGAAATACCTGGAAATTCTAAAGGATTTTAATTCAGGAACATTTAGTGATTCAACAGGAAGGAAACTTTCCGGTGCCGTCTTACATTCTTAATGTTTTTGGAGATTTTTTTTTTATTTTTTATAATGTTATCCATTTGATGGCTTTGCCATTTCTTCTTAAGACTAATTTTCTGTTCATGTCTTTCTCCTTGTTGTCCCACTTAGTACATACAACAGAAACAACCTCCACAGACTCTTGGCTGTGTCCACCATGATTGGTGACATGGCAGACAGGGTCCACCTGGCCCAGAGCATTCCAGTGCTTGGAAAAAAGCAGGCTGTATTCACCTGTGTTGCAGAAAGTGGGTATTGAGTGTGATTTGAGTGATTTTTCATTGGCTTAGGACAGATTCTCATGCAAAACTTCCCAGATAAAGCGGGGGAGGGTGGGGAGGGGGGACGGCAGGGTAGAATGTCCGTGATTCTAATATGTATCAGATAGAAAACAGAAACCGTTTTAGGTATTTCAATAGAAGGAATTTAACAGAGGAAATTGACCTACAAAAATAGTAAAAGAGAAGCCAAATAAAAGGAATCTGTGATCACCTAGGACTATGAAAAAGTGTGGTCCCCTCGATCCAGAAACTGGGGTAGCCCACAGGAGTCAGCAGGGTCATGAGGGCTGCCTGGTGAGAGCTGAGACCTCCAAGAGATTGTGGGAATTGGAGCCACGGCAGAGACAAAGCTCTGGCCTGAGATGGGGCAAGACCAGCTGGGTCAGATGTGGAGAGATACCCTGCCTTCATCTCTCCCGCCCGTGAGTTCCTCCTGCACCTTACCTGGAAGCCAGCTGCAAGGACCCTGGGAAACGTGATTTCCTGCAAATACAGAGCACAGCAAAGCCTAATGAGGCAGGGCAGGAACAAGGAATGGATATCAGAACGGCCCGTAATGTGAATATAAGTAATCCTGTTCCCTGATGTCAACAATTCCCCCCTTCAATTTATTCATGGAATTGTCAGGTAATTTTTGTATTGCCCACTATGTGCAAAATAATCTTTTTTAGCTTTGAAATCTACCTGGAACTTTTTAGATTATTCCAATCCTTATTCTGAGTAAATTTTTTTGTTGCCTCTAATTCTCTATGGGGGAAAAGTTTATGGCAAAGAGTTTTGCACTTTGTTTTCAAGGTTACCTTTTGAATTTTTGACAATTCTATTCTGGCCCAATAACTGGTTAACACACAGATGTTCGTATTTATTGATTAAAATCTGGTTGCTTAAATCCTAAAAGAAAAAAAAAAATTATATGGAGTTGCTAGAAAGAGATAAAAAATAAGGGAGGGGTGGGATGTCTTGCAGCATATTCGTTGGATTTATTGAATCTCCAGACTGCTTGAGCTGTTTGAGAAAATCTCCTAGGACTGCATGTCTGTTCTCTGAGGTTGTCCCCTAATAGGGAACTGACTCAATAGACAGTTGCAAAGGCCATTTTGAGTTCCAGGAACTTGTTTTTCAGCCTTTGTCTTCAATTTGCCTAAGGAATACTTTGGGAAAACTATATAGAAGAGATGGGAATTTCACAGGCCCCCATTCTGCATTTTAGAACTTATCTTTTCCAGCCCTTTGATGTTAAACTAGGAGACTGAGGCCCTACAAGATGACAGGACCTCACACAGGCTGGTTATAAGGAGAGTTAGGACTACTGCCTCATTTAACAAATACTCACTGAGTACCTAGTGTGTGCATTGCATCTGGTTCAGTGCTATTTATACTACCTGCATTCCTTCGTGCATTAATTATGGTCCTGTGGAAAGAGCTTATCAGGATTTATAGACAGATTTTTTTTAAAAAACTTATCTTCAAAAAGCAGCCTCCCTGGGGTTCCTGGGTGGCTCAGTGGGTTAAAGCCTCTGCCTTCAGCTCAGGTCATGATCTCAGGGTCCTGGGATCAAGCCCCGCATCAGGCTCTCTGCTCAAGCAGGGAGCCTGCTTCCTCCTCTCTCTCTCTCTCTCTCTCTCTCCCTACCTCTCTGTCTACTTGTGATCTCTGTCTGTTAAATAAATAAATAAAAATCTTAAAAAAACAAAAAAAAAAAGCAGTCTCCCAGAACCTGTTGCTGAAATATATTCAAGGAAATTCAGCAGCTGTGGTGACAGAAAAGCCCTAGTGACAGTCAGGAGTAAGTGGCTATATGCTAGAGCATGATACATTTTTACTGAGAGGGAGATTTCCATGCAGAAATGAGACCAGGGGTCAGGTACTAGCTACAATGGTCAAACGTGAATTAAGAGCAATTAATGAGTCTGGGCACAAATTAATTGAGTTTTTACCAGATAAATAGTCAGGTCATACTGACATTTGAATTCACAATTGCAACAGCAGGAAAATATTGAGTGTTGAACAGATTATATGATTATTCAAAACGGAAGGGATGCTAGTGTTGTCAAGTACAAACTCTTGTCAGATGCCTTTATCTGCTCAGATCTCCAGTTACTGTTCAAAGTTCAACTTTCACTAGATATGAGTTGCACAATTATGTCAGCTTCTCAGGTTCAATCGAGACAGTATCAGAGAAAAAGGAATGATGTTCAGTAGAAATAAACAAAAGCTGTTTGCACTTCTGGAGTGGAGGAGCAACAGTGATGTGCAGATGTGGGACAAAACAAAGATGCTACCTAGGAACACTGCCTTCTGATATGCCGATATCAATGAAGTTTTGTTTTCTCTTTCAACTTAAATTTTCTAAAAAAAATTCTAAGCTAGAGAGACAGGAGTTTAAAGTGCTCTTTTAAGGTTCTCACTGTTGTTTCTAGGGGGAAAAAAAAGTCCAACCTTTGTGAATCAGAGTCATGCCTGTCTGGCCTTGAAATAGTCTTCTTTCGTACATATGGTGCCTTTGGGCAAATTAGAAAAAAGTACCTTATGTAAAAGACCTCTTCTTTGAATGAATTAATAAGGAAACAGGTATTGCTTCCTGCAGATTTCAGCCTAGCAGTGGGGCTCAGATCTAGAGACTAGAGCACAGGCTGGATTTCAGCCCCAACTTGACCCTTTGGCTGGGTACCTAGTGCAGGACATTGGTTTACCTAGTCTTCCCTTGAAATGATTTTTGGAACTTCTCTCCTAGTCAGTATAAGCTGTCATGGGCCCTTCCTAGACCTGGGGTTGGTTGCAAAGGTGTGAGTTTGCAGTAACCTAAGACTTTGAGGAATGAAGCATGGGGGTGGGAGGGTGCGGAATCCAAAAAGACAATCTATGGACAGAGATGTAGTTGAGGACCAGAGAGTCCAAATTAGCATCAAATCTAAAGGAACTGGGCAGAAAGGCACAAACTAGATTTGACTAAAGACAGCGAAGTGTAGATTCTAAGGAGGAGGTGGCAGGTGGGCCTCAATGATTCATGAAGCTGTGGGGCCTGTCTGCACACTAAGTTGGATTGGACAGGCATCAGTAATGACTATCAGTGGTGCTCTGGGGAAGGAAAGCAGCTATAAGACCTTGCTAGCTCTGGAGCCATTTTTTTACTGGGTTCAAATCCTAACCATATGATAATTGACCTTCTTTGCTTGACTTATTTCACTTAGCATAATCTCCTCCAGTTCCATCCATGTTGATGCAAATGTTAGTTATTCATCATTCTTCATGGCTGGGTACTCCATTGTGTATATGGACCACATTTTCTTTATCCATTCATCTGTTGAAGGGGCATCTCGGCTCCTTCCACAGTTTGGCTATTGTGGACATTGCTGCAATGAACATTGGGGTGAACATGGCCCTTCTTTTCACAACATCTGTATCTTTGGGGTAAATACCCAGTACTGCAGTTGTTGGGTCATGTGATACCATTGACACTACTCTTGTCCGAGTCACTGAAAGAGTCTCCTAGCCCCTTGAGCATCTTTTCATTGAATATTAGCCATTCACATGCCTTGTTCTGGAAGAGTTTGTTCAAATCTTTTGCTGATATTTTCATTGAGCTGTCTTTTTACTATTGATTAGTGGAAGGTCTTTGTATATTCTGATCATAAGTCCTTTGATCTATGCATTTGTTATGAATATTTTCCTCACTTTTTTTTAGTGATGATGCAAATTTCCTTAATTGTGCCCATGATTTCACTGTAAATATACTATATGACAAAAGGCATCAAATTCTAAACTGTAAATATGTGCAGGTTATTATTTTCACGACTTTTGCTTTGACTATTCATTTTCCTTTTTTTGTCTTGACAAACAGAGCTTTACATTTTGGTAAGGTTCAGCTTGTTATTATAAAATTTTTCTAGTTAATATACTCCCCAAGTCTTGCTTAAGGAATTTTTGCCCACCCTAAGATCATGAAAATATTCTTCCATATTTTTTTTTCTCAAAACTTTGTAGTTTTTACTTTTGTGATTTGGTCCGCAATCTGTCTCAAATTAAATTTTGTGTATGGTGTGATGTAGGAGTTGAAATTCATTTTCTCCCCCTTATGATTATCTACTTGTTCCAGAGTAATTTGTTGAAAAGATTCCTGTACCCACTGAATTCCTTGGTGCCTTTGTTTACATAAGCTGATAGCATATATATGGGTCTATTTATGTTTCTTGTGTTCTATTTGTCTATCCTATTATGCACTGCCTAGACTACAGTGGTTTTTGTTTTTTTTTTTTTAAAGATTTCATTTATTTATTTGACAGAGAGAGAGATCACAAGTAGGCAGAGAGGCAGGCAGAGAGAGAGGAGGAAGCAGGCTCCCTGCGGAGCAGAGAGCCCGATGTGGGGCTAGATCCCAAGACCCTGAGATCATGACCTGAGCCGAAGGCAGCGGCTTAATCCACTGAGCCACCCAGGCGCCCTAGACTACAGTGGTTTTAAGGTAAGTCTTCAAATCAGGTAATGTACATCTTCTGTGTTCTTTTTCGAGATCATTTTGGGTTTCATATGAATGATTCATTTCTTATTCCTCGTCATATAATTTTTACAATCAGCTTATTGGTTTCTACACAAATGCCAACTTCGATTCTGATTACAATATCATCACATCCATAGATCAACTCATGGAGAACTGAAATCTGTACTAGTTTGTTAGGGCTATCATATCAAAACACCACAGATTGGGTGACTTAAGCAACAATTTATTTTCTCACAGTTCTGGAGGCTAGAAGTCTAAGTCAAGGCGTCCATAATTTTGTTTTTTTTCTGAACCCTCTCTTCTTGGCTTGCAGTTGCCTGCCTCCTCATTTTGTCCTCACATGGTTGCCTCTGGATTGATATGAGTGTCTGTGTCCTAATTTCTTTTTATTATAAGGACACCAGTCATATTAGATTATGACCCACCCATATGACTTCATTTTATCTTCATTACCCCTTTCAATGCTCTATCTTCAAATATAATCACATTCTGAGGTAATGGTGTTAGGACTTCAATATATGAACATAATATCTTGACAATATTAAAATTTTCAGTCCTTGAACATGCCTTATCTTTCCATGTACTTAGGTTATCTTTAATTCCTCTCAGTGTTTTGTAATTTTCAGTGTATAAGTTTTACACATACAGTGGTAATTTATATGTAAACATTTTCATTTAATGTTTCAGATGCTATTAGTAACATTTTTTCAAATTTAATTCTTAATTGCTGGTATATAGAAATCAATAAATTCTTGCATATTTATCTTATAAATGATGCTCACTAAACTCATTCTTGTAGCCTTTTTGGTATGTGGATTCCTTAGGGTGAACATTTTCTAGATACATAATCATATTGTTTGTGAATAAAAACTATTTTATATTTTTGCTTACAATCTGAGTGGTTTTATTTCTTTGTCTTGCCTTGCTGCACTTGCTAGGACCTTGTACAATGTGGAACAGTAGTGGTGAGAAGAGACATTCTTGTCTTGTTGCTGACCTTCTTTGGAGAGAGGATTAAATTTTTCACCATTCAGTACCTACATGTTTCTCACAGATGCCCTCTATCAGCTTGAGGAATCTCCTTTCTATTACTACTTACTGAGTTGAACTAGGTTTGCTGAAGTTGAATTACATCAACTTAATTTTTTTGTGTCTATTGAGATGATCATTTGGCTTCTCTCTTTTATTCTCTTAGCGTGATGAATTGATTGAGTGTGTTAAGCCAACTTTACGTTACTGGGATAAACTCTACTTTATCATGTGGGATTCCTTTTTCCAAATACTACTAGATTTCATTTACTAATATTTTGTGAGAATTATTGGCCTGTAATTATTTTCTTATAATGTCTTTGTCAATAAAACAAGCTAAGTGTTCCTTCATTCTTGATTTTCTAAAAAATTTTCTGTAAGATAGGTTGTGTTTATTTAAAAAAATATTTGATAAAAAACACAAGTAAAGCTGTCTGAGAGGGTTTTAAATTATGGATCCTAGCTCTTTAACAGATATAGGGCAATTTATATTTTCTATTTCTTCTCGTTTCAGATTCAGCAAACTGTATCTTACAGGGAATCTACATTTTATGTATGCTGTCAAATGTAGTGGCAAAACTTTTCACAATCTTCCTTCTTCCTTTAGTACCTTTTAAATATGTATAAAACCTTTAATGTCTCTCTTTTTAGGATACTGGTTAGTTGAGTTTTATCTCTCCTTTAAAAAAATACAGACTATTTACTTTTGGAGTAATATTAGGTTTAGTGAAAAATTGAGTGGTAACTGCAGATTCCCTATACACCCCTCTCCCCAGTTTCCCCCTGTTATTAACATCTTGCATTAGTGTCATTCATTTGTTAAAAGGGTGAGCCAATGTTGATATATTATTGTTGATTTTAAAAGTCCATAGTTTACATTAGGCTTCACTCTATGTACTGCATATTCTGTTTTGACAAATGAGTATCCACACTTACAGTATCATGAAGAATAATTTCATTGTGCTCCAGCTATTCATCTCTCCCTCCCTCCAGACTCATGGCAACCACTGACCTTTCTACTGTCTCCATAATTTTGCCTTTTCCAGAAGATCATGTAGCTGGAATGGTACGGTGTGTAGCCTTTTCAAATTAGTTTCTTTAGTTGAGTAATATGCATTTGCTTCTTCTGTGTCTTTTTTTAGCTTGATAGCTCATTGCTTTCCTTTTTTTTTTTTTGTAACTTAATCTTTCTAGGGGCTTATTGATTTTATTAATATTTTCAAGCAAAAAGCTGTGGTGTTGCTCTAGTTTATATTTCACTATGATTAGAAAGCACATTTTGTGTGAAAAATCCAGAATATACCAGCTCTCTTCACACCCTAAAGAACTGGAGAATCAAAAACAAATTAAGCCAACCCCACACACAAGAAGGGAAATAATCAAGATTAGAGCAGAGATCAATGAGATAGAAACTAGAGATACAGAAGAACACATCAACAAAACTAGAAGCTGGTTTTTGGAAAGAATAAGACTGATAAAACATTGTCCAAACTAATTCAAAAGAAGAGAGAGTGGACCCAAATTAATAAAATTATGAATGAAAAGGGAGAGATCACAACTAACACCAAGGAAATAGAAACAATCATCAGAAATTAGTATCAACAGTACATGCCAATAAGTTAAGCAACCTAGATGAAATGGATACATTCCTGGAA
Source organism: Meles meles (assembly GCF_922984935.1). NCBI lineage: Eukaryota > Metazoa > Chordata > Mammalia > Carnivora > Mustelidae > Meles > Meles meles. Next base: position 139,911,439 of record NC_060066.1, on the reverse strand, counting down.
AACTATAAACTTCCAAAACTGAATCAGGAAGAAATGACAACCTGAGCAGACCAATATCTAGTAATGAGATTAAAGCAGTGATGAGATAAAAACTCTCACAAAAAAAAAAAAAAAAAAAAAAAAAAAAAAAGCCTAGGACCTGAAGGATTCCCTGGGGAATTCTACCAAACATTCAAAGAAGAAATAATACCTATCTTCCTGAGGCTATTTCAAAAAATAAAAACAGAAGGAAAACTTCCAGGCTCTTTTTATGAAGCCAGCATTGCCTTGATCCCCAAACAGGTAAAGACCCCGCCAAAAAGGAGAATTTCAGACCAATATCCCTGGTGAATATGCATGCCAAAATTCTCAACAAGATCCTACCTAATAGTATCCAACAGTACATTAAAAAGATTATCCACCATGACCAGGTGGGATTTATCCATGGGATTCAAGGGTGGTTCAACATTCAAATCAATCAATGTGACAGAACAAATCAGTAAGAGAAGAGATAAGAACTACATGGTACTCTCAATTGATGCAGAAAAAACATTTGACAAGATAGCATCTGTCCTGATTAAAATCCTTCAAAGTGTAGGGATAGAGGGAACATTCCTCAACTTCATAAAATCCAACTATGAAAAACCCACAGTGAATATCATCCTCAATGGGGAAAAGCTGACAGCCTTCCCTTTGAGATCAGGAACACAACAAGGATGTCCACTCTTACCACTGTGGTTCAACATAGTACTGGAAGTCCTAGCAACAACAATCAGACAACAAAAAGAAATAAAAGGTATTCAAATTGGCAAAGAAGTCAAACTCTCTCTCTTCGCAGATGACATGATACTTTATATGGAAAACCCAAAAGACTCCACCCCCAAACTACTAGAACTCATACAGCAATTCAGTAATGTGGCAGAATACAAAATCAATGTACAGAAATCAGTTGCTTTCTTATACACTAACAATGAAAATATAGAAAGGAAAATTAGAGAATCGATTCCATTTACTACAGCACCAAGAACCATAAGATATCTGGCAACAAACCTAACCAAAGAGGTAAAGAATCTGTACTCGAGGAACTACAGAACACTCATGAAAGAAATTGAAGACACAAAAAGATGGAAAAGCATTCCATGCTCATGGATCGAAGAATAAACATTCTTAAAAGTCTATACTGCCTAGAGCAATCTATACTTTCAATGTCATCCCAATCAAAATTCCACCAATATTTTTCAGAGCTAGAACAAACCTAAAATTTGTATGGAACCAGAAGAGACCCTGAATTGCTAAGGAAATATTGAAAAGGAAAAACAAAACTGGGGGCATCATGTTGCCTGATTTCAAGCTTTACTACAAAGCTATAATCACCAAGACAGCATGGTACTGGCACAAAAACAGACACACAGACCAGTGGAACAGAGTAGAGAGCCCAGATATGGACCCTCAACTCTATGGTCAAATAATCTTCCACAAAGCAGGAAAAAATATACAATGGAAAAAAGACAATCTCTTCAATAAATGGTGCTGGGAAAATTGGACAGCTATGCATAGAAGAATGAAACTTAACCACTTTCTTACACCATACACAAAGATAAACTTGAAATGGATAAAAGACCTAAATGTGAGGCAGGAATCTATCAAAATCCTAGAAAAGAATGTAGGCAGTAACCTCTTTGACATCAGCCATAGCAGCTTCTCTCAAGATATGTCTCCAAAGGCAAAGGCAACAAAAGTGAAAATGAACTTTTGGGATTTCATCAAGATCAAAAACTTCTGCACAGCAAAGGAAATAGTCAAAACAAAACAAAGAGGCAACCCATGGAATGGAAGAAGATATTCGCAAATGACACCATAGACAAAGGGCTGATATCCAAGATCTATAAAGAACTCCTCAAACTCAACACACACAAAACAGATAATCACATCAAAAGATGGTCCTCAAACTCAACACACATAAAACAGATAATCTCGTCAAAAAATAGGCAGAAGACAATGAACAGACACTGTTCAAATGGCTAAAAGACACATGAAAAAATGTTCATCTTCATCAGGAGATTCAAATCAAAACCACATTGAAATACCACCTTACAACCAGTTAGAATGGCCAAAATTAACAAGAGAGTAGACAACATGTGTTGGAGAGGATATGGAGAAAGGGGAATCCTCTTACACTGTTGGTGGGAATGCAAGTTGGTGCAGCCACTTTGGAAAACAGTGTGGATATTCCTTAAGAAATTAAAAATAGAGCTACCCTATGACCCTCCAATTGCACTACTGAGTATTTACCCCAAAGATACAGATAGAGTGAAAAGAAGGGCCATCTGTACCCCAATGTTCATAGCAGCAATGGCCACAGTCACTAAACTGTGTAAAGAGCCAAGATGACCTTCAAAAGACAAATGGATAAAGAAGATATGGTCCATAGATACAATGGAGTATTATGCCTCCATCAGAAAGGATGAATACCCACCTTTTGTATCAACATAGATGGGACTGGAAGAGATTATGCTGAGTGAAATAAGTCAAGCAGAGAGAGTCAATTATCATATGGTTTCACTTACTAGTGGAGCATAAGGAATAACACAGAGGACATGGGAAGATGGAGAGGAGTAGTGAGTTGGGGGAAGTCAGAGGCGGAGACAAACCATGAGAGATTGTGGACTCTGAGAAGCAAACTGACAGTTTGGAGGGAGGGAGGTGGGGGATTAGCTGAGCCTTGTGGTGGGTATCAAGGAGGGCACGTATTGCATGGAGCACTGGGTGTGGTGTATAAACAATGAATTTTGGAACACACACACATTTAATTTAATTTAAAAAATAAGCTAAAAGCAGTGGAACACAGAGAGGAGAAAAATAGAAAACAAATAGCAAAATGGTAGATTAAAACTCAGCAATAGGAGTAATTGCATTAAATGTAAATGGATACATACAACAATTGAAAATCAGAGATTGTCAAACTGGATGAAGGAAAACAATAGTTACAACTACAAGAGACATAGCTGAAATATAAAGATACAGATGGTTGAAGGTAAAAGGGTAGAAGAAGATATACCATGCATATGTAAAGGTGCAAAAGCTAGTTGTTACCGTATATCAGATATGGAATTCAAAACAAGGGATTGACTAGTAATAAAAGAAAGCAGCTGATAATGATAATTGGGTCAATGCATGGGGTACCTAGTTCAGTCAGTTAAACATCTGCCTTCAGCTCAGGTCATGATCTCAGGATCCTGGAATCAAGGCCCGCGTTGGGCTCCCTACTCAGTGTGGAGTCTGCTTCTCCCTTCCCCTCTGCCTGCCGCTCCTAATGCTTATTCTCTCTCTCTCATTCTCTCTCTCTTTCTCTCAAACAAATAAAAATCTTCTTAAAAAATAGGTCAATTCATTAAAAGACATGGCAATATTCAATGAGTATGTATCTAACAGAGCTTCAAAATACATGGAGCAAAACCCGACTACACTAAAAAGAGAAATAGATAAATACATGATTACAGCTGGAAATTTCAGTGCTCCTCTCTCAATAATTGATAGAGCAAGTAGACAGGAAAGTAATATGGCTATGGGAACACATAGAACATTTCATCAAAATGAACCATGTGAAACAAATCAAGTCTCTGCTCTAATCTTGATTATTTCCCTTCTTGTGTGTGGGGTTGGCTTAATTTGTTTTTGATTCTCCAATTCTTTAGGGGGTGAAGAGAGCTGGTATATTCTGGATTTTTTAGTTTTTTTTTTTTAGTAAGGCTTGGGTGGCTATGTATTTCCCCCTTAGGACGACCTTTGCTGTATCCCATAGGTTTTGTACTGATGTGTCTTCATTCTCATTAGTTTCCATGAACTGTTTAAGTTCTTTGATTTCCTGATTGATCCAAACATTCTTAAGCAAGGTGGTCTTTAGCTTCCAAGTGTTTGAATTCCTTCCATACTTTTTCTTGTGGTTGAGTTCCAGGTTCAAAGCCTTGTGGTCTGAGAATATGCAGGAAATAATCTCAATCTTTTGGTATCAGTTGAGCCTGATTTGTGACCAAATATGTGATCTGTCTTGAAGAAAGTTCCCTGTGTGCTCGAGAAGAATGAGTGTTCTGTTGTTTTAGGGTGGAATGTTCTGTATATATCGATGAGGTCCATCTGGTCCTATGTGTCATTCAATGCTCTTGTTTCTTTTTTGATTTTCTGCTCAGATGATCTGTCCATTCCTGAGAGTGGCATGTTAAAGTCCCCTACTATTAATGTATTCATTTCAGTATGACTCTTTATCTTGATTAACAACTTGTGTAGTTGGCTGCTCCTGTATTGGGGGCATAAATATTTACAATTGTTAGATCTTCTTGGTGGATAGGCCCTTTAAGAATGATGTAGTGAAAAAAATAATAATAATGTAGTGTCCTTCTTTATCTCTGACTACAGTCTGTAGTTTTGTTTTTTTTTAAAGATTTTATTTATTTATTTGACAGAGAGAGAGAGGCAGGCAGAGAGAGAAGAGGAAGCAGGCTCCCCGCAGAGCAGAGAGCCCGATATGGGGCTCGATCCCAGGACCCTGAGATCATGACCTGAGCCGAAGGCAGCGGCTTAATCCACTGAGCCACCCAGGCGCCCCTACAGTCTGTAGTTTAAATCTAATTTTTCTGATATAAGAATCACTACCCCAGCTTTCTTTTGAGGCCCACTGGCATGAAAGATGCTTCTCCATCCTTTCACTTTCAGTCTGGATGTACCATTAGGTTCCAAATGGGTCTCTTGTAGACAACATATGGATAGGTCCTGTCATTTTATCGTCTGTAACCCTGTGTCATTTTATGGGAGTATTTAGGCCATTCACGTTGAGAATAATTATTGAAAGGTACGTTTTTATTTACATCATGTTGCCTGTGAAGTCCTTGTTTCTCTAGATTGTCTCTGTAAATTTCTGTTCTATGTCACTCTTGGCTTCTTTCTTCTTTTATAGACCCCCTCTTAATATTTCTTGTAGTGCTGGCTTGGTGGTCACATACTCTTTAAACCTTGCTGGTCTTGGAAGCTCTTTATCTCACAATCCATTTTGATTGTTAGTCTTGCTGGATAGAGTGTTCTTGGCTGCATGTTCTTCTCATTTAGTGCCCTGAATATGTCTTGCCAGCCCTTTCTGGCTTGCCAGTTTTTTGTGGACAGGTCTGACATTATTCTGATGGAACTTCCTCTGTACATAAGGAATCTTTTCTCACTAGCTGCCCTCAGGAGCTTTTCTCTAAAATTATGATTCATCAGTCTCACAATCAAATGTCTTGTGGTCTTTCTAGATTCGTTGATCTTGGTGGGGTGATCTTTCTGCCTCTAGGACACAAATGCTGGTTCCATTCCCCAGATTGGGAAAATTTTCATTGAGAATTTGTTCAACTATATCTTCTAGTTTTCTCTCTTTCTCCTTCCCCTCAGGGATCCCAATAATTCTGATGTTGGAACGTTTCATGGCATCATTTATTTCCCTAATTCTGTTCTCATGGTTTCTAAGCTATTTCTTCCATGCCTCCTCCTGACCCTTTTTCTCTATCAGTTTGTCCTCTAGATCACTAATTCTGTCTTCTGCCTTGGTTACCCTAGCTTTTAGAATATTTAGATTAGATTGGATCTCATTGATAGTGTTTTTAACTTTTTCCCCACTTCTGCCCTCAGAGATTTCACTTTCACTTCTGTCCTTAGAGATTCCATGTTGTCACTACTGGTGTTCTCCAACCTAGCCATTGCTTGGATAATTGTTACCCTGAATTCCCTTCCCAACATACTGTTTATGTCCATATACAGTTGTTCTGATGGAGAGGGCACAGTCTCTGAATTTTTCCTCTGTTGGGTGTTCCTCCTCCTAGTCATTTTGATGAGAGCTGGTTGAGGGGATGTGTAGCTGAATATATCAACCACAGTCCAGGCAAGGTGCACCCTGGAACACTTCTGAGCAATCGAAAGTCATCACTGTGAGTGGTAGTGACCGATGGCTAGTGGGTTTCCCAAAAGCATGTGGTCAGGTAGATCATGGTGAAGGCAGCAAGGAAGCAGTGCTAACAGTGGTGGAGAGAATGGGCTCATGCAAGGTTCTGAGACGGTTTTCTTGCTGGTCTCCAACCTCTCAGTATGAACGCACGCAAGAGTTTACTCAGGAACCAAGTATCACGTGTTCCTCATAAGAGATGCAAACACTGTGTGTCTTAGAGGAAGAGAGTCAACCACAAACCACAAACAAATTCTGTGCTGCAATCACACAGAGGATGGGACCAATGCTCCAGGAAATGCTGATGCCAGAACTCTGCAGAGCAGGGCTCTGCTTTTAGCTTCTTTTAGATTAATCAGTATTTTTCTTTTCCATTTTGTCCCCACTATTACCTTTTAGCTATCCTACTTTATTTATTTTTATTTTGTTATTTTTAAAGATTTTATCTATTTATTTGACACAGAGAGAGAGAGAGAGCGCGCACAAGAAGGGGGAAAAGGAAAGGGAAAAGCCGACTGCCTGCTGAGCAGGGAGCCCAATATGGGACTCAATTGAGCTGAAGGCAGATGCTTAAACCACTGAGCCACCCAGGTGCCCCTATTAATTTATTTTTTTAGTAGTTGCTCCAGAAATTACAGTATGTCTCCTTAACCTCTCACAGTCTATCTTAAGTTGTTATACCACTTCATGTTTAATGTGAGAGCCTTAGGACAAGTGTATGTCCACTTCCTTCCCTCCCTTCCTTCCCTCCCTTCCTTTGTACAACTGTTGTTAAATATGCAACATGTATTTATTTTTCAAAGTTTATTTGTTTAAGTCGTATCTATACCCAATATGGGGCTCAAACTCAAGATCCTAAGATGCAGAGTTGCATTCTCCTCTGACTGAGCCAGCCAGGCACCCCAATATGTGACATCCTATTAATATATCATTAATCCCACAGTTACCTTATTTTTATCTTTTAAAGAAAGAAAATAGCCTATTATATTTCCCCACAATTTTATCATTTCCTGTTCTTCATTTCTTTCTATAGATCTGTCTTTCCATCTGATATTATTTCCCTTCAGCCTAAAGAATTTTCTTTAATTTTTCTTGTAGTGTGGATCTATTGGCCAAGAGTTCTCTCCACTTTTGTTTCTTTGAACCTATATTTATTTCAATTTTTTTAAAGATTTTATTTATTTATTTGAGAGAGAGAGAGGGCAAGCACAGTCAGGGGGAGTGGCAGGCAGAGGGAGAAGCAGACACCCCACGGAGCAGGGAGCCTAATGGGGGACTCGATCCCAGGACCCTGGGACCATGACCTGAGCCAAAGGCAGACACTCTACAGACTGAGCCACCCAGGCACCCCTCATCTTCAATTTTTTAAAAAGATATTTGTTAGAGAGTGACAGTATGCTTGTGTGAGAGCATGAGTGGGGAGAAGGGAAGGGGGGAGAAGAGGGAGGGAGAGAATCTCTCATGCAGACTCAGTGTTGAGCAGCCTGCTGCCTGATGAGAGGCTTGATCTCATGACCCTGAGGTGATGACCTGAATAGAAACCAAGAGTCAGATCCTCAACCCACTGAATCACCTGGGTGCCCCCATCTTCAATTTTGAAATATATTGTCATTGAATATAGAATTCTAGCTGAGAGTTAATTTTCTCTCAGTAATTTAATGATATGATTCATTGTCCTCTGGCTTGGATTATTTCTGATCAGAAGTCAGAAATCATTCATATTATTATTCCCCTGTAATGTGTATTTTTTTCTCTGGATACTTTAAAAATTTTCTTTCTTCTTTTTTTCCCCCCTATTTCTTGCAATGTGACTATAATGTGTTTTGGCATAATTTTCTGTTTTTCTTATTTCTTTATTTTCCTGCTTGGGCTTGGTTGAGGTTCTTCTTGAATGTATGGGTTGAGATTTTCATCAAACTTGTAAGAAAGTCAGCCATAATTTTTCAAAGTACTTCCCCCTCCCCCTCCATTTTCAAACTCTAATTGCAGGTGTGCCTTTCTTGGCACATTTAATTATGTATTACAGAGAAAATATATTTGCTTCTTCTGTTAGAATAGGAGCTTTCCGAAGGTCAGTGTCTTATCTATTTTTCTCTATCTTCATAACTTCATATAAGTTAACATATACTTATGAAAAGCTCAAAATATGTCTGTGGAATTGATGAATAAACGACTGGTAGTAATGACTTTTCATTGACTGCTTACCATGTGCCACTACAGTTTTAGACACTTCCATGTGAATTACTCATTCCTACCTCACAACAATCTTGAGCGAGAAAATACATACCCTGGATGTATAGAGGAGTTAAACTGAGGTGAAGAGCTCAGTAAGTTCACTCAAGTCTACATGGTTTTTTGGTAGGGAACTGGCCTTGAAAGCAGCATCAAAACCATCTTGGTAATTAATGTAGAGGGAGAAAGTGCACCACTACATTATCCTATCCTACTAGGCTTTATTTTGCTTCTCATCCTGTACCACCACTCATTAATGAGAGGAAATAAATTGTGTGCAACACCAGGAATTGAGGAAGCAGATGGCAACATGGTCTTAAGCTGAATGGGACTGGGCATGCCCAGCAGGAGTGTGTTCCAACTGAGATGGGCAGAGAGGGCAAGGCTGGGGGCAGGTGCCCCATTTGCACCTACTCATGCAGTTTAAAAGATGGCAACAAACAGTCATCCCTGTGACACCAGGAAACTTGTTAGCTGCTGTTTCTTACCTATTTTGGTCTCTGGAAAATTGATCAATTTTGGCCTCCACTGGGAGTAACTTGTAAGGGCTTAGAAAGAAAGAGGGTTGCATATGAATTCTTAGAGAAAGCACTTCTAGGCACAACACCAAGGTAAATATAGAAGCAGCATTTTGAGTTTATTTTCTACTCCGGGCTTCCTATGATCCTGGTAATTTCTCCTGGAGAAAGGGGTTACCTTGTGCCATAAGAGGAAAATGGTGGTTAGCTAATTATTTATTGTTTTGTCTATTTCATGCTATTATTGATCCATCTGAAATCTTTATTTATATCCTCATATCTTGTATTTATTCATTGATCTATTTGTCTAACATCTATCTCTCTTTGCTGCCTTTAAAATTTATTCTGCTTTGTTAAATTCTCCAGTATCCCCATTCCAATTTATGGCATTTTAAATATACCTTGTTAGTGTACATTTTGGACAATGTTAACATAATTTCAGGTATTGAGGACAAGTGAGGAATCTGCTTAAGTCCTTAGGAGAAGCTAAAAAGACTATTAACAACCCAAGTCCATAAAAAACATCTGTTCCAGTCATGCTGGTGATTTTTTATTAGTCCTTCAAATCCGTAACAAAGATCTCTAGAGCAAGACAAATGTTCTAGTGGAGTGCAATTTCCAATTTCTTAGCTAACCTGATTTTGTTGATTCATACATATGCATGATTCAGTGCTGCTCCTGAATACAAAAAAAAAAAGGAAAGGAAAGAAACATTCTTTGGGGCTCTACTTCCCTTTTATATTATTTATATTCCTTGAAATGCCCTTGAAATTTCATTTGCTAAGGGAAGCTAAACAAATAATTGCATACTAAAAGGGAAATGAGTCTAGCAAGCTAGATAATTTGTAACATCAAATATTCTTTATCCATGGTTAACATTTTCTCTGTGAAGAAACATGAGGAGTAAACAGACCCATGTATCTTAAGTGAAATAACTAATAACAATGCCAAATGCATGAAGTGGAAATACCTCAGGATACACTTCCACAGGTCGCTTCATCATAGTTGAATGCAATATGCTACAACAGTAATAGGAGTCATGCTTGTCATATTTCTCCTGATCTCTAAAGAAGGATGCCAATGCCATCGTAATGCACCTTGCTTCTCTTTCTGGCTATCAACATTCTTTGTTTTGTTTTGTTATTGAGAACTATTACATTGTTTGAAAAGTTTCCTCTGAAAACAAACTTGACAGTACTCTGAGGCCAATGTAATGAGATAGACACTAGCATTTAGTTCAAAATCAATCATGACCACAAATGGAAGGAGTGGGTAAAATATATCAGACATGATTTGGGATTCACAGTGTTGTTCTCCATGGGAAGGCAGAAAGGCAGTGTGGAGACGAAACTTAATTTCTCTGACATGACAGTCAATGTCTTCTTCTCCACCATCAGAAGAGTTTGCATGGGGAAACACACTTCTCATTGATTATGAACCGAGAAGCGTGTTGAAAATGGAAGTCCATCCTAATTTAAATGAGCCGGTTTGAATTAGGCAGCAGCTTGATGGACAGTCTATATGTCTGTTTCCAAATAGATTTCTCTATTTACATAAGAAATGACTATATTTTAGTGCTCAAACTTCATGGTAAGATGAGGGTTCTCTGAGTGCTAAAACAACATGAGGAAGGAGTCAATCTACTTGGTATTGAGCATCTGCTCTGATTACCAAAATAGAGGTTTTAGAGGTAGAAAAGATGGAAGAAGCGAGGTTGGAGAAAGGAAAGCTGGGTCAGTAAAGTGATTATCAGGCTTCTCGGCCTCCAAGTCACTTCCCAGGCCCAAATCATTTTTCAGAAAGGTCTGGGAACTCTCCTGATTTACTCTCCTTTGGTTACTTCTGTTGCCCACTGTGTGTGTATTGCATGCTTTCTTCCCCAAGTCACGCCACTGGTCGCCTACATTCATAGTCCCCTCCACATGCTCCTTGGCCATTCTCCCCAGGAGCTCCTTTTTCTGGTGTCATCAGAGACAAGCTTACACATTCCTTACATTTTAAGGGCTCTCCTACTACTTCTTGCTGGAAATTATGGACATAACATGATTATAATAGAGGTGTATATCCTAGAGGGATTAAAGGACTGGGGCAATAGGGATAGAGGAAGAGGATTTTACAGAAAAGAGGTAGAACTCCAGGGAAACAAAGCAAATGATCTTCTACCACTCCTGCAGATCTAGAACGGTTCCTTATTTGAAACCATGGGTTAAGGAAAAGTCAGATAATCAGCCTCTGATGCCTGATCCAAGGTCAGGGGAAGGTAACCACAGGCACAGATCACAGTGTGATCATGAGAGAGGTTTGTACAGGAACATCGGCCCTTTTTTTAGATTTTATTTAATTTCAAGTTAGTTAACATATAGTGTATTATTAGTTTCAGGGGTAGAATTTAATGCTGCTTCAGTTGGATATAACACCCACTGTTCATTACATCAAGTGCCCATCACCCAATTACCCCATCTCCTCACCTACCTCCCCTCCAGCAACTCTGTTTGTTCTGTATAGTTAAGAGTCTCTTATGGTTTACCTTCCTTTCTATTGTTAATCTTATTTTTCCTTCCTTTCCCCAGTGTTTATCTGTTTTGTTTCTTAAATTCCACATTTAAGTGGAATCATAGGGTATTTTTTTTCCTCCGAGTGACTTATTTGGCATAGCTAATACATTCTAGTTCCATCGTGTTGTTGCAAATGGCAAGATTTCATTCTTTTTGTTGGCTGAGTAATATTGTGTTATATATGTACATATACACCACATCTTTATCCATTCATCATTCGATGGGTGTCTGGGGTCTTTCCCTGCTGTGGCTATTGTGGACATTGCACTAGCTCTCTTGTAAAGATACCTGAATGAATGAGTGCAGGGTTAATCGGGCATAAACAGAAACTGAACTCTAATGACTGAGAGTCATAGTTCTCCAAGTTAGTTGTGCAGGTAAGGTGAGTCAGGCTTCCAAACTGAACTCTCTCAAGACCCCTCACTCTGTAAGCACCCTATACAACTAATGTGGAATACCCATATTACGTATCATGTCTTAGTCACCAAAGTCCTTTGTATATCTTTGTGATGAGATCGTCTGATTGTTGTGTGAGAGGTGGTAGAGCCAGTGGTGATGAGCCAGACTGCCTGTGTTTGAACCTGGTTGAACCTGGCTGTGTCAGAGAGTCGCCATGATCTTAGCCGATATATCCTTACCTAAAAATGGGACAAACGATGGTACTCACCAAAAAGGATTTGATGTATGTACGTATGTCACTTAGAGTAGTGCCTGGAATAAAGTAAGTACCGCACAGACACTGTTGTTATCGTTACTCTTTTTAAAGCTGTTATCTAGATTTGTGGGGAAGGGAGGGCAGTCCCCACTCAGACTTCATTGTTCTGTATACTCTATAACCCAGGTCAGGCCAGCTTCTGTGCTAGACTCCTGCCATCCATGATCCTGGCTAGGGTTCCAAATTGTTCTTGGCCACCCCAATCCATTAGGTTTTATTTTCTTGAATGACTAATTTGGCTTTTTTCTAGGAGATTCTGGTAGACCCTAAATACATAATTTTCCACTAATGAAGTTCAAACAAGAGGTAAGCAAAAGACTACAGATCCATTACAGGCTCTTAAAATAGTGACCTTGCTCTGTAGTTTCTGCCTCTCTTCTAAGATAGTGCCGAGAGGCCCCCACTGAAAGTCGGCTAGTCACATTTATTTTGGGAAGTAGAGTCTATTGACCCCCTATTCTCCTCTAACACAGGCTGTGGGAAGGCTGGCTGACTGTCCCTTCATTATGGCCTCTCCTGCCACTGTGAATCTTGGAGAAGTTATTGGGTCAGAGCAGACTTCAGGTGTTATTCTTTTGACAGAGAGAGAGAGAGAGAGATCACAAGTAGGCAGAGAGGCAGGCAGAGAGACAGGAGGAAGTAAGCTCCCTGCTGAGCAGAGAGCCCCATGTGGGGCTCGATCCCAGGACCCTGGGATCATGACCTGAGCCGAAGGCAGAGGCTTAACCCACTGAGCCACCCAGGCGCCCCTTCAGGTGTTATTCTAATGGCATTCTGCCTCCTGCAGGAGAAATTTCTGTGAGAATAATCCACATAAATGCTGGAAAGTTGGTTAACTACTTGAAGAAAAAAGTATATGTAAGGTAACCAGCACAGTGCCTGACACAAAACACAGCATGTAATTAATGATTCTTTTGCCCATTTTGTCCTACACACAAAAATCACTTGGGGCATTTTCTCACAAGACTAATGAGATTATAACACATGTAAATTACCAAACAATGTCTGGCACTTGGTAGACACTCAATATTTACCTAATTCAACTATACCTCTTCCTTTGCCCAAAAGGAAATACTGTGTTAGGGTACATCTGGGACTCTAGGTACCAAAGAAGTAGTCTTTACACAAATTTCCTTTCTAGAAACTTCAATTTCACAATTTCAGAATCACTTGTGGGAAAAAGAAAACCTACTTTTAAACTGGGGAAAGATACTTAAAGAATAGATATTTTGTTCAAATACATTACAAATTGGAGAAACATTGAATAGAATTAACTATATTTATTCAACAGATTGCATGCAATCATTTTTAGAAGACCAAAAATATATTTTAGTGTCTGCTTTCAAAGACTTTACAATCTATTTGGGGAATTAATGTCTACCCTGAAAATCCCATGGGGTTACTGTCAGGATAATGTGAATTTATAAGTAAATGTGCTTTATAAATTGAAATCAAAGGCAAATTATATAGACATTAAATACTAAATATAAAAACATACTTGTAGATGTTACTAGAAGATATTAGTACAAGTTAATGGACTAATTGACTAATTCTTTCTTCAACTATGTCTAATCTGCTTTTTAAAAAAGCTCAATAAATATTTATTTAATGAAAACATTATTGACCACACAGATTATTCCCATGCTTTCTTTGTGGAAATTGTCACAATGAACATGTCAGTGATAGGGTTTTTTGTTTCTGTTAATTTGTTCCTTATGATGCATTCCTGAGATTGGAATTGGCTGAATTTCTAATCTTTTTAACCCATTCATTACACTTCTAATTGTATTCACTGTGCCTTTAATTTCTAGAAGTTCTATTTCTCTCTTGCTAATCTGCCTGATGGCTCATTTTTCATAGTCTCTTATTCCTTAGTCATGCTTTTATCCATTGCTTTTATTTATTTAAAAATGCTAATCATATGCTTATTTCATATTTTGAATCTGATTATTTGAATATCTGCCATCTTTGTAGATCTAATTGCCTGATTTTTGTTTCTATGAATAATTGTTTGTGGTGGCTTAAATTCTCAAATATGCATCTGTACACGTGTATGTGCGTGCCGGTGTGCATGTGAGCTCACGCACACCTGAAAGGGAGAGCCCTCATGATCCTTCAAACTTTTCTCTGTGGTATGATTCCTTAGAGAGGATTTGTGTGTGATTCTGCGAGATACCTAGAAATACTCTAAACCAAATTAGTGGCTTAGGTATTTGGGGCTGTACTATCATGTGAATTTCGGCCCTAACCCATGTGAAGACTGGCTTGTGGTTACAGTTCTCATCAAAGTTTTTGTCTGTTCCCCTGTGAGCCAAGGCTGAGATTGGACATTTTTCTTAATCACCACCATATGGGTGGTGGCAGAGAATTTTCATGTTTACCCACCAAAAGACTTGCCTTCTATTGCCAGCTATATGTGGGAGGGTCTCTGTTACAACCCCTGCTTTGAAATAACCCAGGCCTTTTCTCCTTTAATCTCAGATAAGCTATGAAAGCCAAAGCCACCAGCTTTATGCGATGCCTATCTCTTCTGTCCAATAGAACCTCACTTATTTTCATCCTAGTTCATCTGTAGCTTGAACATACTAAAAAAAATTATCCAGCATTTTTATTTGCTTTTTTCTGGAAAGATTTTTTTTGGCTTGCTATGTTGTTGCAATGAAAAGTCTTTTACTTGTCTTTCCATGAGGTATCATATAGCATTTTCCTAATAGCATTTTCCTATAAAAATAAGCATAATTCTCAAACAAAATAGATATTATTTTACTTACTGATATCCCTCAGTGCTGAAGGTTTAGGGTGCTACTCCCAGCATGTTCCGACCAGTAGAAAATGGGCACAGGGAATCATGTAGGGAACAACATGTAGGGATCATTCAGGGCCCCATTATTCCCAGAATTCAGAAGTTCCTACAGAATTCAGCTTATAGAAAGAAACTGGAATTGGAGGAGTCCCCACTCGCCATCTCCAATATTAGATGCTCTGTCTGAATAATTGAGTTAATAAAGTGATTTCTAAGACACTTAACTAGCCACCTGCGTGGAAGTTCTAGACCCACCTCCTAAGTCCAACTGGGGCAGAATGGAGAATCTGGGAGAGTGCATGTCTTGATTCTGAAATAGATCACAGCACTTCTGAAGAAGCAGAGGTGTAGGCCTGACCTTTCCTAAGAATCCTGAGTGTGAGAGTAGATAGAGCATGTTTCCTGCCAACTTTTCCTAGGTAGAATAGACCTATGGAGGATATGATGATCTCTGAAAACCAATCAGATGTTTCTCTGGGAAAGGAGTAAGAAAGGAGCAAAGAAAATCCCATGTTGTCCTTGCCAGCACTTCCCACATGGGAAGGAGTCATCCATAAAGCAAGGAGTCTCCATAAAGCAGAGATAGCAATATCATTATTCCCTACACAGAATTCATCTAACCATTCTCTTATTGCCGGGCGTTTAGGTTATTTCCAACTGGTTGTTCTACTGTGAACACATTTACATGCCTCTTTGACCTCATCTTGGGTTTCTTCCTTGGGCAGATTTCTTATGTGGACTCAGGGTTCCAGGAGAAGAGCATGCTTAAAGCTCTTGGCATATATTAACCAAGTGTATTCTCACAAAAGCAGAATGCTCTGATTTATATTCCACCAAAATGGTCTTACCATATTGTGCCACTGCCAAGAATGATCATTAAGAAAGATTTTGACAAACAGGTTGGTAAACAATGGCATTTAATTGTCCCAATTTAAATGTCTTTTATCACAAGCAATGCTGTCTAATTTTCTTGTTTATAGGACATTTATATTGTTTGTGTATGTCCTTTGCCCGTTTTTAAATTGGCGCATTGGTGTTTTCTTGTTGATTTGTGATACTGAATCCTTTATACTCTAACGATAATTATTTTTAATATCTGCTGCACATATTTTTCTTTGATTTGCTCTCTACCTTTAGTTGTCATTAGAGTGGTGTGGTAGATATTTCTGTTTTCCACCTAAATTTGTTCTCCCCTTTTCCATAGTGTAGTATAGCTAGGCATGTGGCTCCCTGCTAGGGATTGCATGCATGTTCCAACCTTCTTTGCAGTTAAACAGAACCATGTAGCTACCTCTTTGCCAGCGAGATGTGAGCAGAAGGGGTTTCCCATTGTCTGAGTATACCTTTAAAACAGTGGGAGTGCTTGCTTCACAGCCAACCCCTTGCTTACCTGCTAGAAACCCAGATGTGGCACAGGCCCAGCTATAACCATGCAGCCAAGGGCAGTGCCCTGGAAGATGGCAGAACAAGGGATTGGAGAAAAACTGGGTGATCTTGAATGGCAGCCCTTGGACCCTTAGGTGACAGCACATAAAATACTTTGTTCTTTAAGCAAAGTTACTTGAAAAGTCGAAGTTGTTGACTCTTTGTTACAGCAATCTACCCTTACTCTAGTGACTTCTGTCATACAGAAGTTAGATTTTTAAACTAATAACTTATTTCTTTAGGACTTTTCTCATAACTTTTAAGCAGAAAATTCTTTCTCAATCCAAGATCTTATGGCTATTTATTAATTTCTCTACCTTTTTATGGCATAATTTAAAAAATGTAATTCTTTAATCCATTTGGATTGGTTTTGGCATAACACGAGGTAAAGTTGAACACTTTTTTTTCAAAAAGTTAATCTACTTTTTTCAATACCAATTATTGAATAATCTCTTTTCTCCATTGCTTTCTGGTTCCATCTCATTATATACAGAGGTTGTTGTTTTTCGAATATCTGTTTTGTTCATGTGTTGCCCTTTTCCATTATTGTGAAAGCAATATAATGTTTTAATTATTATAACTTTATAGGATAACTTAGTGGGTAATCTTTTTTCTTTGAACTTGTTTTTCAAAATTTTATTTTTTTGCACATCTTACTTAAATTCAGAATCCTTTGCCAAGTCCTTGCCTTTTTTATTCTATGCCATACAAAAGTGCCCTTAGGATTTTTGAATATTATTACATTTAAACTTCCACATTAATTTGTGAATATTTTTACAATAATTAATTTTCCTATCCAATAAAATAGCATCATTCCATTTATTTGTTATAACTAAATGAAGCTCTGCAGGTTTCTTCATATAACCCCATAAATCAGTTTATTAATATAAGCAAATGTATTAAATAACAAATATAATTAAATACAATTTTTTAACATAAATTACTACCATATTTTCTAAATATTCTGATAGATTGGAAAGCTTTGCCTACTGAATACTTACCTCTGGCCTATTGATTAACTTCACTTAGATATCAGCTTATTTTCAGTGGATGCTCTGCATACGTTTCCTCTGTGCTATGATAAAGCTCCTCAAATGAATTTTTTACAGCCACTGACTTGATTTTATTCAGTGACAATTCTGCTTTTTACTGCTTCTAATGCAGATTTTAATTCTTCCATTCCATTTTTTGTTTCTTTATAATCAGTACTTATCCCAGCCAGATCCCTTTCATCTCAGTCTGTTAGGGTTATAATTTATACCCTTCTCAGCTCCTTTGCTGAAAGCAGTGTTTGGGTTTTTTTTTTAACAAGTTTAAAAAGAAAGATGATTGTACAAGGTTTTTAACAGGCTTTCTTGCAGTACTCCCAGTGATCAGAAGTGTAGGCTTTCTAAGTATAGGAAACTCATATTACTGGTAATGGTTTATTTGTTACAATTCCATGCTTACTTACATATCTTAAGTCAAACAAGATTTTTTTTCAGCCCACATTTATTTTTATGACAGCTTAATAAAAGCACATTATTTTATTTACACCTTCTGGAGAGGCTAAATTTCATTCTGCCAACTGTGTCAGTCAGGGTCCCAGCAGGAAACAGATGGTAGACTCTAATTGGGTAATTTGAAGAAAGTCTAATAGACTGTTTGCAAGGATATGGGTGAGGAGCAAGGAAAACCCACAAGGGATAGCACCAAACTCCAGAGCTAGTGAACCCCAGGCCTGAATGGCTACAGGGAAGAGTGGCAACCAGAATCTGGGCAGGAGAGCTGTGCGGAGGGTATCTCCTGACTGAGGCTTATCTTTGGTTGAGGGCCATTTCTGGATAGCAGGAAACAAGTTTGGTAATAAATAACCAGCCCCACCCCATCCCTAGATCTCCTTCTGGTGATTTCCACTGATCAAACTCAACTGGAGGTCAGACAGCAAAGGGTTCAATTAGTCATGCCATACAGATCAGCCCAAGAGGCCTAGACCAGGGTGTAGAAAGGTAATCTGGGAGGGTGGGGAAAAGATGGTAAGTACATCAGTCAAAGAGTCCTTAACTTTTCATTGGTTCAAACATTTTTTTCCATTCACTGGCCAAGTCTCCATTTGGTTAGTGCTCCGGATAGAACTATTTAAGGTCAAGGGTGCATTTTCTGAGGAAGAGAAGGGAAAGATAGCATTGAAGAATAATTCACAGGAGGTACTAGCTGAATGGGACAAAATATCCCTGGAGGTCTCAGAAGAGATGAGTAGATAGCTCAGATATGTATGAAGCTACTCTATGGACAGGCTTAGAAAACTTCTACAACATACCATAATTTAAGAATCATGACGCCAATAAAAATCCTAATCTCCTTTTGTATGTACCTCAGTCACTTAAGGATGTTCAAGTGCATAGACTGAGGTAAAGTATGCTGACATCAACCATTGTGTTCCATTGTTTTCCTTAAGGAAACTTGCAGAAATTTTCACTCACCTAATCTGGAAGAGAACTAAACTACTGTCCTTGAATTTATTTGTCCTTAAGTCATCTCTTCTCCAGGTTCCCTCCTCTGTATGTTACTTCCCAGTATGCCACATGTCCTTCCTCTCACCTGGCCCCTTGGCGTGCACAGTTTTTCTTTTATTCTTACTGATTTTCTCTGTAGAATCTTCCAGTATGACTTTCATCCTTCCTTTTTCAGAACACTAGTGAATGGAGAACAGGCAAGACCAAAGCCCTCTGAGTTGGGCAGAGGGAGGGAAAAGCTGTGGACAAGTTAGTAAGCGTCTCATATTTTCTCTTCTCCTTTCCATCTTCTTCCTTTTCCCTTTCTAAGAAAGGAGAGAAAGGTTGCATGAAAAGGATGCCAGAATCTCCCCACCAATCTGAATTACTGCTCCAGATTTGCCCTGTGGTGGGCGCAGCACTATGGAAGTTTGCAAAGGGAAGAGCATTTGTAGGAAGGCTGCTCTTACTATATTTGCATAATGGAATTTGAGAATAAGCCCACAAAGGTGTGTGAGTTTTCCCCACAGAAGTTTTTGTTTTTGTTTTTGTTTTAACCTAACTACTCCTTTTGAGTGAGGTGCGAACATCTGGAGATTTTGTCAGGAAAAATGAGGAAATGATGTGGTGGGTGGTTGTACCTGCCACCTATGATACCTTAGAAACCCCTAGAAACCTCATTTTGGGGTGTTCCCAAGTGTTCCTGTGAGGGATATGTGTGGCGGCAGCAGTATGTCTTTCCTGGCCTGCCAACCTGATTTCACAGAGTTTTTGAAAAATAGTCCCCTCAGGGAAGTCCATGGTTGTTTTGACATTTGGGATAGGAAATATTTACCATGTAACCTTTACACTAAAGGACTCATAGCTAGGGACAAACAAAGCATACTTATTTGCCTCCATGTGAGCATTTGGGGTGGTGCTCAAAGTGAATCTTTTAAATGAAGGAAGGACAAATAAGAATGTAGCAGAAAAGAGAAAGGAGAGAAAATAAGTTAAGAAAGAGAATGTGTGCATCAAGACTTCCACCTGCTGACACCTTATTTCCCACTTTGAATTTGGAACCTGGGCAACACTTATTAAATATGAAGATATGAATTGCCATGGGTCTAGAGTTCATTCTTCAAGATCTTTGCTGAAGCTGGGGAGTTGAGGAGGAAAGTGAGAATTGGAGCATAGTTAGATTGTAAGGACAAAACCTACCTGTTCACTGCTTCAGTTGTGCCCTTTCTGAACCACCATGGGACAAGTGGTTTTTGACAAAACCACTGACGATGAAATGTGGGGAATGGTAGGAGGCCCTCTCAGCTTTGGAGGACTTGTAAGACGGGACAGAGCATTTAAAAGGACATGTGCAGTCAAAGTTATGCTTCTTCCAGTTTTCCTACTAGCTTATCAATTACTTGAGCATAGAGACTCTTTTGCTGATCTTTGTATCCCCCACACAATCTTACGCATCTTTAGGAAGAACGTTTGTAAGGAACTTTATTGAGTAGCAGAATCTGCAAAAGAAACATGTCAAATCATAGTAGGAAACAAGACAATTCCCTCATGGCTCCTTGGTCACTCCACATTTTGGCAGAAGGACTGAGAAGAGCAAGAATTGGAAATCAGTCTTCACCTTCAACCATTCTCTGTTCACACCAGGTCTTTCTTCTGTCTGTGTTCTTTGAGTTTGTCTGGGTTTTGAGGAAAAGGTAGAAGCTGGAAAGGGGAACTCTGACTCTTCTACCCTTCATTTATATGGAGTGATTCCACTTTTAACTGTTTTTCCATAGTTCTGCATAATATTTGTGAATACACCACGACCAACTACAACTCCCTCTCCACCTCCAAGCTCTCCTGGCCCCTGCCCAATTCTCCTGGGAGTTCTGTTTAGACTTGGTAGATTGACGATATGCATTTCTCTCCTCTTGCACTTGAACTTTCCATTATAATAGTATTCAAAGAACAAAACCAAAATTATATGAATCCACAAGAACAAAGAGGCAGGAAAGGAGACAATAGCAAACAACAGAAGCTAAGATATTTTTTGGAAGAGAGGAAGTACATGGATGGCAAAGGATTCATCAGAGGAAGTTAAAATACAAGTACTTGCAGAGGATAATACCAATATAAATGAACAGATTCACCCAATAACCCCCTTCCCCACTGTGATAAGGAAATCAGGGAATTGGTGGAAAGTTAGGATATGGAGCATCTGGACTCCCAGGCCCACTATCCAGTCCACAATCCACTGCCCCTTCCCTACATTCACCACACAGAGTAGAGATTTGATCTCTGGAAAAACTGAACCAGGGAGGCTCAGGTTTAGGAAATGTGGCCACACCAGAGGGTAAAGGATGAGATGTAGCGACAAAAACGAAAGACGTTACATGACAATCTGCATGTTGACTAGGGGGACCGTGGCATGGTTTCCCTGCCCAGCAGAATACATGAACTCAATCACATACACTACCCAGGCAGGAGTCTAGAGGAATCTTCTCTGAAGAAACTGAAGAACCCTAGAGAAAAGTCCTATGGACATTTAAGGAAATTTCAGCTAAAAATTCAGCTCACAATTTACTTACCTACAGCAAAGCTCAACAGTGGCAAAGGGATTTCCCATAATCCGTGCAAAATCCATGCAAAACAATCTTCCATAATCTTTTCACTACCTCATTCATAAACATGAGCAGAGGGTCAAAGATTCCCAAATATCTGAGGAAAGCCTCCAACATAAAAGAGAGGTACTAACATATGGAAAACAGAAGATAGAAGTTATGGCCTTTAGAATATAGTCCCTGACTTAACAATGTTTCAACTTACAAATTTTTGACTTTGCAGATGGTGTGAAAGTGATGTGCTTTCAGTAGAAACCATACTCAAACTGTGAATGTTGATCTTTCCCTGGGCCAGTAGTAGATATACAATCCTCTCTTGTATTGCTGGGCAGGGGTAGGAGCCACAGCTCCCAGTCAGCCATGCGATCACAAGGGTACACACCACTACACTGACAACCGTTCTGTACCCACACAGCCATTCTGTTTTTCACTTTCAATACAGTCTTTCGTAGATTACATGAACTATACAGCACTTTTGTATAAAATGGGCTTTATGGGAGATGATTTTGCCCAACTGTAGGTGTTCTGAGCACATTTAAGGTAGGTTAGGTATATTGAATGCATTTTTTGATTTATGATTATTATCAACATGTGATAGGTTTATCATAACCTCACTAGAAGTCAAGGAAATCTCTACCAGGCTAAGGGGATTGATTGGGTGGAGCAGAGGAATAGCTCTTTTTTATGTAGTAAAAATGGATACTTTATTATTTTTTTTTAAAGATTTCATTTGGGGCACCTGGGTGGCTCAGTCGGATAGTGTCTGCCTTCAGCTTAGGTCATGATCCCAGGATCCCTGGCTCGAACCCCACATTTGGCTGCCTGCTCAGCAGGGAGTCTGCTTGTCCCTCTCCCTTTGCCTACTGCACTATTTGTGCTCTTTACCTCTCTCTCAAATAAATAATATCTTTTAAAGATTTTATTTATTATTTGACAGAGAGAGAGATCACAAGTAGATAGGCAGGAGGGGTACGGGGAACAAGCCCCCTGCTGAGCAGAGAGCTCGATGTGGGGCTTGATCCCAGGACTCTGAGATCATGACCTGAGCCGAAGGCAGAGGTTCAACCCACTGAGCTACCCGGGTGCCCCACAAATAAATAATATCTTTTTTAAAAAGATATTATTTATTTACTTTAGAGAGAGATTGTGCAGGAGTAGGGAAAGAGGCAGAAGGAGAGGAGAGGAGAACCTCAGGCTGTGCATGTGGAGCCTGATGTGGGGCTCAATGCCACGATCCCAAGATCATGACCTGAGCTGAAACCAAGAGTCTGACACTCCTCTGACTGAGCCACAAGGCATGCCTAAAAATGGATACTTTAAACCAGTGATTCCCAATCTTGGTGTACCACAGTCACCTGGAGTTATAAGAATGTTAAAGTCTGGGTTCTACACCCAGAGACCCTGATTTGGGCAGCCTGGGGTGAAGCCTGGGTATTGGGGTTTTAAAAGCTCTAAAGTGGTACTCATATATACCCAAGGTTAAGAACTGCTGCCTTAAACTATGGACATCTTTTACTTGGATTAAAAAAATGAAAGTTAATTTTATTAGAATGCTATACTGCTTTGGCAAGTGCTGTGAATTGTGTTGATGAATCACAGACCTATACCTCTGCAACATATGTTATATGTTAATTTAAAAAATATTATACTGCTAAAAAAAAAAAAGAGAAAGAAAAACCTGGCAATAAACAATACACTATATGCTATATGTTAATTTAAAAAAATGTTACACTGCTATAAAAAAAGGAAAAGAAATACCTGGTTTCAGAATCAGATAACAACTCTTTAGCTGGGCACTCGAAGGAGGCCCTTCTATCTGCTCTGGCTCACCTCTCTAACTGCATCTCCCAGTTTGGCAACCAGGCCATGCCCACAGCACACTGCCACCACCCCCACGCTCCTCGTCTCCCTTGCCTGTATTCTTAGTTCACAGTCCTCATCCCACTTTGAGTTGTACTCTTCATTGCCTGTTAATGTTGAAATTATCTTGAAATGTCCAATCCAATTCCACCCGGCCATGGTCCCCGGCGTAAAGCAACGGACTTCTTCGCTGATCATGACCATTACCTGCTCTCTGTCTCATTTATTTCATAATGAACACCTTCCTTGCTGTGGACAACCAACAGTAGCTAGTAACTCATGTGGCTATTCAGGTTTGTTAAACTCCCCAAACCTGGGATTATCTGAGTGTAGCACATTTTTCGTAGTTAAGTGTTGACCACACACATTTTTTTAAAATATATTTTTAGTTTTAATTCCAGTGTAGTTAATCTCAGTGTTGTGTTAGTTTCAGGTATACAATATAGTGATTCAACAGTTCTGTACATTACACAGTGTTCATCACAAGTGTACTTTTCTCTCCATCTATTTCACCCATCCCCCCACGCACGTCCCTGCTGCTAACCACCTGTTTGTTCTCTATAGTTAAGAGTCTGTTTTTGTTCGTTCGGTTTCTTAAAATGCACATATGCGTGAAATCGTATGATATTTGTCTTTCTCTGACTGACTTATTTCACTTAGTGTTATACTCTCTAGATCCATCTATGTTGTTGCAAATGGCAAGGTTTCATTCTTTTTTATGGCTGAGTAATATGCCACTATATATATATATATATATATATATCACCTCTTCTTTATCCATTCATCGATCATTGGACACTTGGACTGCTTCTATAATTTGGCTGTTGTAAATAATGCTGTAGTAAACATAGGAGTGCATATATCTTTTTGAATTAGTGTTTTCATAGTCTTGGCTACACACTGAGTAGTGGAATGACTAGATCATAGGGTAATTTTAGTTATTTTTTCTATTTTTAATTTCTTGAGGCTCTCCCTAATGTTTTCCACAGTGGTAGCCCAGATTTGCCTTCCCACCACAGGAATGAGGGTTCTTTTTTCTCCATATCCTCGCCAACACTTGCTGTTTTTTCTTGCTTTTGATTTTAGCCATTCGGACAGGTGTGAGGTGATACCTCATTGTAGTTTTGATTTGCTTTTCCCTGCTAATGAGTGATGTTGGGTATCTTTTCATGTGTCTGTTGGTCATCTGTATGTCTTCTTTGGAGAAATGTCCATGTTTCCTGCCCATTTATTAACTGGGTTGTTTGTTTCCACAAGCTTTATTAACATTATCTTTTGTGACCTTCATTGCAACTGTGTGAGGTGAAGTATTGCATGTGGGGAAAGAGATTAAGTCACAAGAGATTAAGTCACAAGCTTAGTGTTGTGAGGCAGCTCAGGGCAGAACTGGGACTTAAACTCAGGTCTTTTAGGTCTTCTCCAGTTCTGAAACAACACCTCTGCCCTTGTTTTGATTTAAGTGGGCAGATGTTTTTGTTTTCTTAATAGATTGTTAATACCTTGGGAATACTTTGAAAATCTAGTAATTCGTGCAAATTCAGTACCTTGTACACTATAGGCCCTCTAAAAGTATTTGTTCATTTGGTTGTGGTAATAATAATAGAGAATACTTATTGTGCCAGGTCTTTGTAGGGATTATGGCATCAAATATTACAAGAAGTATGTGAATTGTTAAAACTATCATGCTCAGTTTAAAAATCAATAACCAAGCATAAAAAAATGTAAAGGCACATGCCCTAAGTCACACAGCTTCTCCTGTCAGGGTGGAGCTGAGACTGAAACCAGAGCTCTTGAGTCCAGAGCTCAGAAATTCCTTGCCTCATGTCTTCTCCATATGAAGTCACTAAAAGAAACACTCATTATAAAGATTTTCTCAATCCAGATTAATAATCATCATCCTCCGTATTTCTCCAAGACACAGTTGGGAGTGAAGGCAGGACAACCTGTTACCCATCTGGTGGATGGTATTCACCATGACAGGGTGGGAGGACTATTTGAACACAGACCCACACAAATTAACAAACCCATGTGTCAACTTTAGTCTGGCAGTCCTTTCCTGCTTCCTAAAAATAGCTCAAGTTCAAGAAAGCTAATGTATTTGTTGGAACTTTAAATCTTGTGGAAAGGAAAAAATAATAACCTGCAAACAACATAAGAACCTTGTCCTCTTAAGTTTTAGAAAATAAACACACACACACAAACATACACATACACACACACACTTTTTTTTGTCACGTGGCAGTGGTTGTGAAGTAAATATATCCCACTGCACTGATCTTACATCTTGTCACATTAATGTTTCAGAGCACTCAATATAAATATTAAAACTAATAGCTTCACTCTTCAGCTATTACTCCTCTATCCCCTGAAATCATCATAAAACTTTCAAAGCCTTTTAGAACATTTACACACTTGAATCTGATGGTGGGGAAAGGAGATTCACACAATGCAACCCATAAGTTTAAATAATAGTGAAGAGCTGTTTATGGAATATGCTTTATTTATTCATCATTTCAAGTAAAGTTTCTATTTTGATGGATGAAAAAAAATCAAAGTATAACTGTCAAGGGAGAAGACTAAAGTATTGCTTTTCTATACTGAGGACTTGCAGAAAAAAAGAAGTCCATGAGAATCTCAGTCCAAGGTCAATCAATGCTAAGACTGTGGGTACGTAAACAGCTAATGGATTGTAAAGACACATACCAGTGTTATGAATTTTTAAAGAGCAACTCTTCAGCACAGAACCCCATAAATCAATGATGACTTATTGGCTGGATCAATTATGCAAACTTTTAAAACATTTAATGACAGGTAATGAACAGGTCTCTGGAGGACACTGGTCAACAGTGTTTTTGTGGTTGTAGTTACATCTGCTTTAGCGAATTGGGTAGAGGTAGTCATTCCTAGGAAGTAATTGAAAGTTAAGTCTAAGAGTCTGCCTAAAGTGAAAAAGAATAATTACTTTAGTCTTCATCCATGCCTTAAATAGCTAGGGGAATGGGTTGCCTCCTACTAGATTCATAGGTATCCCAGCCTGGTTTTTTGACTGTGTGCGCCATTCTCAGGGAGCTTCTATTTGGAGTTTCCTGGTGAAACAATCTGAGCAGCAAAGAGAAGGATCATTTTTAAAAGAAGAAAAAGTAAGGATGGGTGATGACCCAGATAGGTTCTTAGAATTATTTATTTTGAAATTAAGTTTAAATGCCAATTGGGGGAGCAGACAGGCAGAGATGGGGTGATACTGCAAGATTCTGCTCAACCTCAAGCAAAGGACAGAGAGCTGAGTGTCGGTGACTCGTCCCTCAGGAGATCTCACATGACCACTTATGGAATTACTGTGCTTTAATCACATATTAAAACAGTGACCCAGTGGAAAATGAAGGACTTTGAGGAGGTAGATTTCTAAGTAGTCTTTTAGAGTTTAAACGGTAATTTTTCTTATTGTATAACTTCAGATAAGTCTTTAGATTATAAAAAGACAGAAGTTAAACATGCCATTCAAACCTAAGTATGCTTCTTTATATCTAAGCCACCACCAATGAAGCTGTATTTCTATGTTAACATAGTTAAAGAACTACTCAGATCAGGTAAAGCCTTCCATCTGATTCTGAAAACACTAAAAATTCTGATACTTCTGTATAGCTCTGACTCATTTTACTGCCTAGCAGAAGGATCACAAAACATGAAAAGTATAAAGTAAGTTGGATGTAGAGTGCCCAAGTTAAAGTTTCTCTGGCCTGGGATTGTTTTCCGTGTCAGAGAATCTTCTTTATAATTGTTGCTAGGTTTCCAAAATACTTTCAGGTAAGTGGGATAGAAGAAAGATTTGAAAAACAGTACTGATTTCTGGATATTTCATTTTCTTAAGAGGCTTTCTGAATTACCAACCTATGGAAGGAGTTTGAATCCTTTGTGTATGTTTGGTAGAGGTAGATGTCTTTGGTAATGAAGATCACAAGAGAATTTGGCACAATTTCTACCCTAAACATGTGGTATATATTAACTGTTATGTTCATATTCATGGCTAAGCAAAATGAGTCAAGAGCTCTAGTATCTGGATGCTTTGTTAGGATGTATACATCCTACTTTTTGTTTATAAATAAATAATTGCCCAGGGTTAAGAGGTAAACAGACATGGGTTCAAATCCTAGATCTGACCTTTACTGGCTTATATGACTTTAGGCAAGTTTCCTAACCTCTCTTGTTTTAGATCATTATCTGTAAAATGGGTTGCATAATTTCTTCCTTGAAAATAACACCTACTATATAGATACTCAATAATGGCCAAATCTGAAATAACTCTGGGAGCAATAATGGAATAACATCAGGACAAAGGTTGTTGCTAAGTTCAGGGAAAGGAATGACTTTCTACCAAAGGATGTTGACTTTTAGAATAATACTAGCTCTTAACACCACAGTGTATATGACATATCAGGTGTCTTACTGCTACTAGCTCATCCAAGCCTGCCAACTCTTTGATACATGTGCTATTACTACTATTTTACAGAGGGAATCATTGAATCTCAGAGAAATTAAGGAACTTGTCAAAAGCCACCCAGGTATAAAATGACAGAACTGGTATTCCAAAGTAAATCAGACTGTGTTTGGCCAGAATGTGCCACAATTGTGAGCTTGTAACTGGCTAAACGAAAACCAAGGGACTAAAAATACTATACCAAAATATTTCTGTGTTGGTATGTGTGGCTCTCATAGAAATAAAAAGGGTCAAATTCACCATGGTGTATTTCTCCCAGTTGTCTTGGAAAGCAAATAAAGATTGCAGTACTGGTCATGAGGTTGAAATTTATTCTAAGTATGAAGGAACAAGAGGTGATGGTGGGCAGCTTAGTGTACAGTCTTGTGTATGTGACTTACCAAGTAATTCTGTCAGACAGGAGTCGTGCTGTGAGTAATAAATGGTCTGTTTCTCTGACCCAGGGGTCTTGTGTCTTCTGTCAGTTTATGTATATAAAACTACAGCATTCTAACTTGTTAGCTTCCAAGTAGGGTAAAATCTCAGACCCTTCACAGTTTCTGACTTAACACTGAGGAGGAGAGGTCATAACTGTCACACCTCCACATGAAACGAAACATCACACGTGTCCCCTGATAGATAAGTTCTGAGAGTTTTCCAGCAGAATGAAAGGTGAGGAAAAAGATGGTGGGGGAAAAAACTTTCAGAATATCTTATACTTGGATCTGTAGTCTCATAAAAATAAGAGTTGGAGGGACATGCAAATTAATAACCAGTAAAATGCCACTTCACTTTTACTAGAGTGGCAAATAGGAAAATGCTGGACCTACCAAGCAATGAGAGAAGGTGGGGTAGGGGCTGATGAGAGAAGGGGCTATACCCTGCTGGTGGGGATATAAATCAGGGCAATTTACACTTCAGAGGGTAATTTGATAATACTAATGCAGTTGAATATACCAGCTCAGTGTTCTAGATATTCTCTTCCTAGGTGTATATACCCTGGAAAAACTCTAACAAAAGTCCCGTTTATAGGAATAGTCACTGTAGCAATGCTTGAAAGAGTGAAAAAGAACAAATCTTAATATTTGCAGAAAGAATTAATAAATTTATACTATCCAGCAGCTTAAGTGAATAAACAAAAATGACATAGATCAGTATGAATAAATCTCAAACACATGATATTAAACTAATAAAAGTAAGTTGATGACACGTACTTAGAGTGTGATGCCATCTGTATAAAGTTTTGGAACACATAAAACAGCAGTATCTATTTTAGGGATGCATTCACATGTAGTAAGTGTATAAACACACGCACAGGGTGAGTGATGGTATGGAGCAGGAGGGGAACGGAAGGAGGAGGGGTAAACAGAAGTTCTTAAGTCGGAGTTGTGATGTACTTTTTTTAAAGCTAGTGGCAAGTACTGAAGAATTTTTTGTTTCCTTTTACATCATTTGGGTCCAACATATTCCATAAAAATAACTTTTGCAGAGTATTTATCATTTATATTGGAAAAGAACAGATAAGTTTTAGTGAAACATACCAGGATAACTTAATTAATGGTATAGGGATTTATATCTCAGATGATTTAAAATTGCTGTAATGTAAAAATGGATTGATTTGATCACCCATCAGATGGACAATACATTCCTGAAATGAATCATTTTTGTAATACTGAATGCAATTCTAGAAAACGTCTCCCTTTTGATCTGCTTGGTTCCTGAGTCATTTGTAAAGTTTTTTGGTTCTTGGACAACACATTGCTAATTAATATGTTAATAATTAATACAACACATTGATTAATAATTGATATACATTAGGGACGCCTGGGTGGCTCAGTGGGTTAAGCCTCTGCCTTCGGCCCAGGTCATGATCTCAGGGTCCTGGGATCGAGCCCCGCATCAGGCTCTCTGCTCAGCAGGGAGCCTGCTTCCCCTCTCTCTCTCTGCCTGCCTCTCTGCCTACTTGTGATCTCTCTCTCTCTCTCTCTGTGTCAAATAAATAAATAAAATCTTTAATAAAAAAAAATTGATATACATTAATAATAAAGTTAATTGATTGAGTACATACTATTATTAATGACACTTACATCGAGATGTAATGCCCTGGAGGTTAATTTGGCAGCAAATGGACCCACACATCTACCCTAAAGTATCAACTGTATGTCTTTAAGGAGGAAGATTATTCATATTATTATTCTTTTATAACTATCAAGTGAATATTTTAAAAATTCTGGTTTCTGATGAATAGCTTTGAATTTCTTAAAAATGAATATTTAAATAAAAATCAAATCATGGTTCTCTCATGAGAGGAAGTGCCCCCAAATATCTAATTAACTTCTTTCTGAATTCCTGAGACTGAAATATTGTGGCCTCAGTATCTCCATCTTCTGGACAATTTGCAGAATCACAATATAGATTCCTTCCTATGTTATAGTCATTATTTAGGGAAAAAAGTGAGATGATTATATGATTTGGCATGATCCATTTACAAATATGACACATATTCTAATCTTAAATCATAGGCCATGTCATTGTGATCATTTCTTAGATGCATATGGGGATTTAGTGACTTGTCATTACTAGTTGGAGGATTTATTTCATCCCCTTTATTCTAACTTTTACCTCTTCTCTGAAACTTCAAAATACACTCCATGACTCTCAGATGGGGCACCAGCATCCCTCCACTTTTATCTTGTTAGCAACTTTTACGAGCTGCCCCAATGGGTACAGTGCGGTTCCAGTATAGAGATAAAAGATTTTTGTTTCTGTTGCTCACTGAATTTGGCAGTTAAAAAGGCAGGGGAAAGGGCTAAGAGGGAAAGTGAGCACAAGCTATGAACTGAGCCCTCTGCAAGCCACCTTCGGCTCGGCCAAGAGGGGAGATTCTAGACCTTTCCCACTTCATCTAGATTTTCTTTTCGGACAGACCACCAATTCAGAACACCTGCTACTTAAAATGGAAGGGGGGTAGAGCCATCAGCTTGCTGGAAGTACTCTGACTTCCAAAATACTGATCATTTACAGTGAAGACAGTCATTAGTGTCACCATACAAACTAAACATACCAATTAATACCTGACAGACACAGTACGATTTACAAAACAAAACATCTACTGAGACTCTCCGGAAAATATTCACAGATGTTAAAGCTGGGAAGTATGCTAGAAGTCAATCCCTTTCCTCTTTTTTTGCCTTAGAGCAAAGTTAGGCTCAAAATGTGTATTATCTGCCCAAGGCCATGGAGCCAGTTAATGAGAGAGCAAAGACTAAAGCTAGAGTCTTTGGCCACATGTCACTTCCTGTACCATGCACAACTCTGAGACTAATAATCCAGTTTAGTTATCATGGTATTATTAAAGTGGTGGCTTTAGAATGATTTCCCAGCATGAGAAAGAGAAGATGCAGTGAACATGAAATGAGCTGAAGGAGCCCAGTGTGATCATATGACCAAGGTAGGACATGTGCTATCTGAGTTGCCAAGATGAAGGGAATGACTTTGGAGAAGAAAGAGGAGGAGTTCCACTTGTTCTCTTTTTCCATGAAAGGTAGACTAACTCTGGACAATGTAATGGGAAAAATTGTATTTGAACACAAACAACTTTTGGATAGTAGTTTAAACTCCATTAAAGATTATTAACAAATATCTTAGTCTTTTTTTTTTAAATATTTTATTTATTTATTTGACAGGGAGAGATCATAAGTAGATAGAGAGGCAGGCAGAGAGAGAGAGAGAGGGAGGCAGGCTCCCTGCTGAGCAGAGAGCCCGATGCGGGACTCGATCCCAGGACCCTGAGATCATGACCTGAGCCGAAGGCAGCGGCTTAACCCACTGAGCCACCCAGGCACCCCACAAATATCTTAGTCTTAATGTTTTTGAAATCCAAGTGGCAACAAATTCTCAGCTGTAAGATCCAGTGAGGCCCATTGGCTGCTTGACCAATTTTGTTCTTTGACCTCAGGAACCCAAGATTTAATATATTATTTTAATTTTACTAGTGGTAAAGAGAGACTGAGCGACTTTGCTAGAGAGAGAGGGGTCCTATTAGATGTAAAGAAAATCAGGCTCCTTTGCTCTTGTTAGAACCTTTGCTGTGTCTCCACTGTATAAGAGGCTTGTGGCCAGATTCAGCCAGAGCTTTCCTTAGGTAACATGAACACAAATGACTGATATTGTACGGGATGGTCTTTGAGTTGTCATGTGAGTGGTATGGATTTTCTCAGGCATTTTATATTTTGTACAGTTAAATTCAATAAACATTCACTGAGGACCCACTGTGTGCCAGATGGAAAGCCAAAGGCTAAGGATACACTTTTAAATGAAACAGACAGCTCTCACCATCACAGAGCTCCAGTCTAGTGGAATGGACAGGTATTAAGCAAATAATCTCAAATGTGATGAATATCATTAAAGGGGAGCTGGACGGGTAGAAAAACCTAGGCAAAGTCAGCGTGGCTTTTACTGTAGCCTGGATGAGGCTATTTCTCTCTCATGGGATAAAGTAACAATAAAGTAAAGCTATTGGGAAATAGCTATTCATTCACTCTTATTGGTAAGTATTTAGGAAAAAATTTTCCATAGGCCTGATTTTTGTAGCAATCCAAAGGAAGAATATAAATTACTAAAGGGCAGCTGAAATTTTGTGGAATGGTTAATTTTATACACTTAACTACGAATCCTTTACCTAGTCCCTATATTTTATGAGGCTATAGACTGAAGCATTACATCCCTTTGTTTTATGTCTCATCATGACTAATCCCGAAGTGAGTCAACGTACTCATTTAAATAGGTGTTCTGGACGGATTTGTCACATCATGGCTTCAACTCTGCCTGAGTTTCCCCAAAGAGTAGATCCTCTGACAAATATGCATGTATGCAAGGGTTTTTGTTTGAGAGCAGTAGTGCCAGAGACAAAGTGAGGAACTGAGCAGACTGAAACATGGAAGGAAGACCAACCAGTCCAAGGTGTGCTATCGAGCTGACTACCACTCTGGGAGAATGGGGCTCCTTCCTCTCAGAGACAGACTAGGAAACCTCAGGCAGTCCCCTTAAATTGTTAGTGAGCTGCATCCTTCATTGGCCCTCGCACACCATTGGTTAAGGGTTGCCCCCAGGGAGTATTGACTTCTCCATCTTGTCCAGGAATGGCTGAGCAGCTTCCAGTCAGGGTCCTAGTCTCTGGTGGTAGGGAAATCCAGGACCGAAAGCAGTGTAGCCTCTGAGGAAAGATGCTATTAGGCTCCACCTGGTTGTGCAGTGTCCAGAACGAGGGACAGATACAGGATATCAGACAACCGTCACAAAGGACTATTAAAAATAATTCCTTCCTTCCCGTATAATAACACCAAAATAAATTCTGGGCCCTAGCACAGATTTGAGAAGAGTGAGGAGAGCATAGCCAGCTCTTCCTGGGGTGTTGGCAAGGATGCATGGAGGAGAGGATGGAGAGCCACGATTCCTGTCTCCTTTCACGATAGCTGTATAATTTCGTTTCCCCTTATACATAGTTGTAACTTGGTGGGTATATACAGAAACACAAGAATTAATGTCTTAATGATTTGTATTATGATGTGGTGCTAATATATGTGAAGTCAGTCCTGTCTTCAGACAGTTCACATTTCAGTTTTCTGAACAGTATGGATAGATTCCATCAAGCTTCTTCTTAGTTGCTAAGAACTTCATAAATTCCTCCTTGTAATTGACTTGCTTTCGGACAATAATTGTTAACTGATAAATAGGAGAATTGTCAGGTGTGGAATCGGTGGCGAGAGAAAGATAGTTTCTCTGTTGCACTTCCGAGGAATCACCGATAAGACCTCTGATCCCATTAAGGATGTAAACCCTTCAGATGGAGTTGATGACAGCCCCATGGGCTGCCTGAGTCCTCACCAGCTTTGCTGCTCTCAGTGCATGTTCAGCCAAAGGGGGATAAAATCAATGCAAGAATTTCATGGCCTCCAAGGAAATTACTGTTGAGAGATGACCCAGTTCTTTGATTGGTGTCACCAGAAGACAGGCCTCCTTGAGAAGTGAATGTAATGACATCCACCAGCTGCTTCAATTCTTTCTATTATATGCATTTGCTTTCAAATAGCTTTAGCATTTTAGCATAAACTACCACTTGCTTTCCTCCTGGATTTGGGCTCTGGGCATTTTTAAAGCAGCAGGCAGAGACTGGCCTGGCGGAAACAGCCAGCCATGCTGCATCTGCAGGGTGGATGAAAGCCTTTTTGCTTGGATCTCTTAATGATTAAGGCCTAAGAAAGGGCCTGAGTGGATTAGTGATTCCAAACTGAGTTCCTCCCTCCCCTTTATTGTGTTCTCATTCACAAGATCACAGCTCCTGATGCGAGCTGAAACCCTGGGACCCTGAGTGCTGGTTTGCCACCTTGTCTTCCCTGGCCCAGTTAAATTACGTAGGTCTGCTCTGGCTTTACTCGTTCTCATGTCTGCACGGACATCTGAAAGCTCCTGAAGATCCTTTTTTGTCCCTAAGAAAGATCTGGATGTGTATGAAGAGAGGAGGTGGGTTTTGGGAGTTGAAAAGCTAGAGCAGGAGCCACAGCAACCCTTGCACATGAATGAAACCTATAGAATTCTTTGTTGATCTGCCCTCCCAGTGTAAAACCTGGAAGCCTCCTGCCTTTTCCCCCCTCTCCTCTGGGCCAGAATCCTTGCTATAGGGAAGGATGGCAGATACAATGTTGAGAAGATAAAATAACAAAACAACAATAGCCATCTTTCAAATTGAACTCTTTACTGAAACCTACTGTGCCAGGCACTATTCTAAGCCCTTCTCATATACCTTCATTTAATTCCCACAACATCTGTTTGGGGACACGCTGTTATTCCTCCCTTTCAGGTGAGGGATGGAAGCATGGAGAGCTAAAGTGACCTGACTAAGGGCATATGACTACGTGTTCCCTTCTTTGTCACTATTCTTCTCCCTGGGGTAACTTTGTAAAGGATCACGTAAGGAACCTATAAAAGGTGCTAATGTTCATTTTTATTATTTCTTTGCCAAAAGGAAAAGTAGGTGTTGGGAAGTGTTGGAGGGTGGACATCTTATGCCCCTTCTAAGGGGAAGGAATTATGACCTTAAGCCTCCCTGGCCTGATAACATCCTTTTGGAACATGTTGATACCCTGTGCCATCTGCAGGGAGCTCATGCCCAGACGGGTCACACTAAATACTTTGTCCTCCCAACCTGAATGTCTGGCTGCATGAATTCTATGGACAGTATCTCTAAGAACTGTAAACAGTAAGCTTTCACCACACACCTTCTTCCCAGGGTACCACTTAGGGCAATATTCAGTCACGTGTGCTGATGTGTTACCAGTTGCTGTGGGCTGGACGGTCAGATAAGGTGTCATTTCTAACCAGCCCTGGGATCTCATTCCAACCCAAGGTATTTGGACGGAGCAAGTTTGTGGTTTTCAGCATGTTTTCGGCTCGGAGGAACTACTTGGAGAATTCAGCTGTACTGGGCCTTTACCTTCCCACAATTCCCTCCTGGAGATGTATTTTCCATGGGCAACCTGTGAGATGG
This sequence comes from Meles meles, assembly GCF_922984935.1. NCBI lineage: Eukaryota > Metazoa > Chordata > Mammalia > Carnivora > Mustelidae > Meles > Meles meles. Next base: position 139,876,293 of record NC_060066.1, on the reverse strand, counting down.
GTCATTCCCATTTCCTTGAAGGAGTTCCTGGGCCTTTATCGCTGTTGATCTAGCACGCAGGGAGACCAGGGTGCAAATACAGGTAGAGATGAAAGATTCCCCACCACTCAATCTGACTCCAACTATGGGTTTACATTGGGTTTGCCAAATGACTTCTTTGTTTGTAGTAGCCAACAGTTGAGTGTGGAGCATGGTAGAGCATTGGCAGACTTCCTTAAGTGGTCACCCAAAGAGCTGGCCCCCTTAGGTTCCTCTGGGGAGCTCCATGGATGGTATGACTGAGTTTGGTTGGCTCACACTGGATGGGGTTGATGGTGAGGGGTGGGCGTGGGCGCCCGCCAGCTGAGCAGCAGCATGAGGAGGAAATGGTGTCGGGCCCATGCTCTGTGCCTGTATGCCTCATGTGTGTGCTTTGTGCATTTGGGAAGAGGCAGCCCCACATCATAAAACCTCCCTGAAAGCCACTGAGGTACCTCTCTAAAAAATGTAATGGACTGTACTGAAAGCCTGGCTTTGACTGATGTGAGGTTTGGGAGTCTACCCAGGTAAGAATCCATGCAGCAAGGAGACCAGAGAAGGCAGATGACCCAGAGTAGGGCCAAAGTGTTTACCAGCAGATGTGTTTTTGAAAATCTTCCTTAACTGGTCATGGCAGCGGAAAATATCCCGCTGTTAAACGCATCTGCAATCCGCTGCTCTCCCAGTCCACCTACAAAAATTTTGACCTTTAAAGAAATGATGGAGAAGCTGGTGATTTTTTCTATGGCATTGAAGCTCAGTCTGTTAGAGGCTCCAAGGCAATTGCAGCCCTCTTTGCTCCCTATTTCGCATCACTTTTAAGTCTTGTCCTGGCCACTATGAACCCTTCAGCACTTCTTCTCCCTGTGCAATCACTCGAGTCAAGATCTGTGATTTGCAGATGACATGTACATTTCTTGGCTGATGGTTGCTGAAGCAGTTTGCAAACCTTAGGCAGTTAAGGGGGGAGGGGCTGGTGGTGGAAGAGCAGATTACAATTGGAAAACTGTAATGACCTCCCTAAATTTCTATTCTCATGCAAATGTATAGCTGCTTTCTCATTATTTTGATTGAAGGGAAGGTAACTCAGTACTCCTTTTGGCGTGAATTACCATATTCATGTTTTTGATGACCAAGCAATTGGTTGATTTCTGTTGTTTGTCACTCCTATGAGAGTGTAGTACTTAAGAAACCCAGGTGGGGGGAAGATATTATTAAAAATACTCTCTTCCCCTAAAAATGTCCAAACACAGAGAAGAAATCTTAGGTTCCTCTCATTATAACAATGATTTAACAATGCTTCAAACGACACTCAGCTTTCTGAGCTTTGGAACAATGATGGCTGCATTTTGGATCATCTTTTAGTTGAATATCTACAAAATATGTAAATTACCGAATCTGAGGGAAGTTATTTTGGTGTCATCTGTTGAAATATTCACTCATTTAAAAAAGACCATCTTAATGAAAAACAAGCCTTATTTGATTTTCAAGCAGACATGATACGTGTATAAATATAATGTGATCTGAAACACACGTTAATGAGATTTCTATCAGAAGGATTACTGAGGTTCTGTGTTCAGACACCGAGAAAAGCCAAATGGGTGTATCAAGCCCCCATTTCTAATCTTCAAAAGCAAATTTATTGAAGTGTCTCAATTTTGCCACACACCCTAACATCTGCATATGGGCCCAGATTCCTAATCCTGTCACACTGTGAGGCTGCAGATTAAGAGAATGTATAAACAATGCTTCTGTCGCCACACATAAATATACACTGCTAACTGAAGTGTGGGCTTTATAACAGACTCCTTAGCTTAAGCAGATTTTGCACTAAACATTGTTCAAATCCTGGAAAAAAAAAAAAAAGCAGTGATAGCCTCTGATATTTTCTTCCTTTATCTAATTTAAAAGAAGTTCTCCATAAGTAGAAGCTACCATATAAATGTTTCAGTGACACACGTGAAGCAAAGAGAGGAACACATAAGGAACACTCTACCATGTGTCAGGTAGTGTATCAAATGCTTAACATACGTTATTCCGGTACTAAGAAATCCATAAAGTAAGAATTCATTGAGTGTTCACAACATTTCAGGGTTGTATCCTGGAATCCTATTACCTCAACGGTGTCTGTGTATTTGTCCCCTCTACCCCTTTACTATTTTTTTTTTGAACATTATATTAGATATGAGAGTGTTTGTGAAGGAGTCCCTGAGACCTTCGCAAATCTCCCAAACCATAAAACGCCTACAAGAAAACAAGTGGAGGATAAAGTCATGGTAGCTAGTTAAATGACTCACGCGTGCCTCCCAGTGCGGGCAGTTCAGATTCAAGCTTCAGCAAAATTACAAATTACTACATGTTATGGGCTTTCAGGATCATTTAAGAACACTCAAAGCCATGCATGTTAAATCCACAATCGCCAAGGGCTTATTGAAGTACCCATGTCAGCATGGGACTCAACTGTTATTTTCAGTGACAGTCAAAATAGCTTCCATTTAAACCATCCACCACAAGCTTTTTTAAGATTTCAAATTTCTGATGACTCTATATTTTGTTTTGCCTTCTGAGTTCCATTTGCTCAAAGGCAATATAAGGTAAAGCCTAGATGTTATGGGGGGCTCCTCGGAGAAATTAGAGAAAAATCATTATAGAATGACAACATTCACAAAGCACTGGAGAAAGGTTGAGATATGTCCCCTTGAAACTTTCCATAATGAGAAAAAAGGATAATTGTAGAAAATAGGATTGTATTTTCCAAAGTATATAAGTTGGCCATTTAAGTTGTGAGATTTAAGTCACAGTTCTATTGATTTTGTTATTGGATTTAAAAAAAAATCACAAACTTTCCATCAATGTAGAGAATAAAAGCAAAGAAAACTGTGATCACTTTGGGCTGCTCTTACCATCAATATCATGTTTACCTGGCTTGGGTCATGTTCACTTCCCTGAAGGAACTTATGTGTTCATGTCAATATTTGTTGGATTTAGACTTGCTCAAAACACTGATTTTTAAAATTTGAATTCAATTCTCTCAGTCTATAATTAAGTACTATTTTTGGTAACAGTGGTAATTCAAACAGATGTCAAAATAAAAGCCTGTCTTTTGGTATCTTTGGAGATCAGTCTCTTAGAGACCACCTCTTCAACATTCCTGTCTATATTTCCTCCTCTATATGCTTCCCACCTCATCATCTATCTTTCCTATTGTTCTGAATTTTGGGGAGAGTTCTGAAAGCAGGCCTAAATATTTCAGGGTTAGGAAAACCAACCAACTACAGTTCTTCAGGACCAATGACAGTGACTCATAGATCTTCACCAAAGTCTAATATGTCAGTTGCTACATCAGTGCTCAATATATTTTATCCCAAAACTATCAATAACATGCCTAAAGTGCAATGCAAAACAACAACAACATATTTTCTGTTTTTAAGCCCCAAAGTGGGGAAGCTCTCATCACTTGTCCTGGTCACTTTATCTGTTACTTTGACTGACAGGGCTGCTCTGCCTTCTGTGTTTGGTGGGATAGTGGTTTGAGATGGTCTACAGTGGTAGGACTGAGGGTAGAATTGTTTCAAACAGCAGCATGCATTTCCAATATCAGCCCTGAATACAGATTTGATCCTGGCAAGATTCTCTTGAGTAGAAGTTACACCAATATGGCAATTTACTTGTTGTCCATAAGAATTAACATAAGCTGCTTCCAGTGGTATTTAAAATGCTCAACCAAGTGGCCTGGACTTTCGGGAACTGGGAGTTCTTCTCTTTGTGTGTTCTTATGATATCATTTGCTGTAAAAGTCAGAGTTCAAGTTGGTCACTTTTACATGAATGACTTCATGTGCCTAATTCCTAAATTCCACACATCCTTTTTTCCTTTCCTTTTCTTTTCTGGCCCAAGAGGGTAAACAGAAGCTCAGAGAAGTAAAGAGGCTAACCCTGAACAAAGGATTTGAAAGATGGCAAGTCCCAGGTACCCTGGCTTCCTAGGTCAGGGAAATAAATACAGTCTTGCAGACAGAATATCTTCAACCTTTAGAAAAATAACCCTAGCAGGAAAACATGTGATGTCCTCCTCTATATAAATCCATATTATAGCCATGTATTAGGAGTGCATTTCGCAAAATAATTCCATCAAATCTGTAAGTGGGATTTTCAGAGGCAAAGAAAACTGAATAAATTACTACCTGGTTATATTTTTGATTAGCTTTCCAAGTTCTTTTGAATTTTGAGCTTGTAAGCACAGACTCATTTACATGACTAGCTTAACTAATTTATCTGATTTTAAAGTCTACATCTACAGAAAATTACATCAGAAGTGTTTCTGGTTTCAAATTCCATTTTCTTCTGGAAATAACAAATCACAGAAGAGTTTACACAAGTTAGATAAATGTAACCAAATATACTCCTAATTCCTGAAACTGTGAATGATCTGGTGATACTGAGGAAAGCAATTATAATCTTAATTGGCATCAAATGATAGAAAATTGGTTTCATGGTAAATGTTCATTTTCTTTGTCCTCAGATCTATTATTTGCATTAGAGATGTGACATTTAGCCTTGTAGAAGGAACCCAATTTCATTTATTTTTCTAAAGGATTTTAATTGAGGATTAAGGACCAATCTCTTGTGAAGATGGCTGAAGGAGAATTGTGCTGTTTTGTTCAGAAAACACCAAAGCAAAGGCCAAGCATCACCTATCTTTAATGTTAAAGTCCCTTGAATAAATGAGAATTAGTCTCAGTTGTTCAAGTGCCATTTGAGTGAGATCCAAACAAAGAAACAAACAAAAAACAGGTGAGAAATTTGGTATAGTCACTAAAGGGAGTATTTGGTTATCAGTTGCTGCATAACTAGTACCCTAAAACTAAGCTTCTTGAAATCATCAGTTGTTACTCATGATCTCCCACAGTTCTGTGAGTTGAAAGGGCCTAGCTGGGTGGTCTTCACTTGGAATTTCTCACGTGTTTGCAGCTGGGGCTGAATCATCTGAAGAACTGCAAAGTAGGATTTCTAAGGTGGATTCTTCATTCCTACGTAGGGAATGAAGTTGGGATGGCTGGAAGAGCTGGAGGCTGGCTGGGCATATCTTTCTCTCTCCAGATGGCTTCCTTGGATTTCCTCACAGCCCAGAGGTTTCAGGGCAATTGGCTTCTTACTTTCATGGAAAGAGGCTTCTTCTAGAGCAAGCATTCCAAGAGAATCAGGCAGAAGTTGCAAGGTATCATACAACCTAGCCTGGGAGTCCAAGCAACACTGCTTCAAGGTATCCTACCAGTCAAAGCAGTCACCTGCTGGCCCAGATTCAGTAGGATGGAGAAACAAACTTCAGCTCTAGACGGGGGAATGGCATGTACACAGAGAGAGGAGGAATTGTGGGTAGTCATCTTGAAGATAAACCATTACAAAGAAAATGCACAATATTTAAACTTAACAGTTTTATCAGCATACTCTGGAGGACAGTCCCACTTAGCTTCTCCACATAGGCCATGTGGATCTAGAAACATATGAATGTATTAGTCAAGGCCGAATGTTGGGGGAAGCTTATAAAATCTGCAAGTTCCCATGGAAGGCATGGCGTTTCTGCTCCTCTCTTCATGAGGAAAAAATAAGGAAGGAAAATTTCCAGTCTTAAAGCATGAGCTTGTCCAGTTCTCCTCTTGGGAAGATGAGAGATTGATCTGAGGACTGTGTTTGCTGAGCAGGCGAAACTCGGCCTCTGTTAGTTTTTCTTTTCATTTCTATCTTTGAAGTGGCCTTTGCAGTGCTGCTTGGCTGAGAACTGTAGAGCAAGTAGGCCTTATTCGGAGTTGTGGTGTTGGGAAGTCCATTTGGCCCCCACATCTATGACCGGATAATTCTGTTGCCTGATTCTTCACTTTTTCACATCTCAGGGATTATTTGTAGCCCTCTAGTTCCAATAGTAAGATTCCCAAACACTCACCTTTTTCTTAAAAACAATTTCTGGAGATAAAATCTTGGTTAAAGAGCATTCTTTTCTCCACACCCCCCCACCCCCCCACCCCCCGCTCTCGTTTGTTGCATGTTTATTTTTTGTCAGGCACTGTTCAGCATCTTCTATTTCTTAGCTGGCTTAATCTTCACAGCACCTCTGTGTAATAGACATTGTTTCCCACTTTCAGTGTAGAAATCTGAGGCCCATGTCACAAAGGGGCATGTGGTAACACCAGATTTTGGCTAAGAAAACCCGTGTTCTTAGCCACTGTGCCACTCTGCACCATAAACCAGCTCCCTACCTGCTTTCGCTCATGTGTAATTTTTGTAATTTTATAATTACAAAATTTGGTAAATTTTGACTGATGGTGATTTCATTGTTTCAGAAAGGCTTTTATATCATATACTAATAATGAATCAAACCAAGCACTTAAACACTGTGTCAGGCAACTTCTCTACAGCTTTCCAAGGGAGAACTCATTTCATCTTCATGAGAATCCTGTGAGTTAAGTTCTCCTGTTCTTTTGTTTTCACTAGTAAGGAAACTAGGCACAGCAGGTCCAAGGTCATGCTGTAGGATGCTGAGTAGAATGGTTTCTTGGATACAGAGGAAGTGCTTTGGGACCCTAATATCTTTTCTATTTATTTGTTGCCAGCCAGTAATTCTTCACTGGAAAACACAGCCTAGAAAGAAAGCTTTATATTTACATACACACTGAGAGGCAGGGCATCAACTTAACATCTCACTCCAGGTATCAGGAACGCAGTCTCAGGGGCAGGTTCTGATTGGGGTGATCAGCTTGGTTTTCTTGGGGAGCGGATTCTCCAAGAAAGGGGCATTCCAAAAGGAAAGGGGAAAGTCAGACATAAATGAGGAGACACGGATTTTCTCCCACTCCATATCTTTCCAGGGAAAGTCCCTTTTCCTCTTCCATTCGTACCCATTAACTCATCCTTTCCCCAGAGTTCTAGAAAGCAGGAACTATTGAGAAAGTAGCCCATCAGAAAGTATATTTCCTGCTGTTTATCTGCTTCCAGAACTGGCTGAAGTTTACTTTTTGGTACTCCAGAGACCTAGCTTCTTCTTGCCTTCTTCCAATGTGGTCTATTTAATCTCCTGTCGTGTGGGAAATTATGTTCAAAATCTCCGTGATCCACTGTCCATAGTAAGTTATGCATGTAGTGACAAGTACATGCCACAAGGTCTTGAGATTATATCTGCAATGTGTTGCTGCCGACTGTTGATCAAGATAGGCTGGAAGAAAAACATTATTTTCAGGTGTGAAAAACCGTCACCTTTATCAAATAATTTTTCTTGCATTTTTCCCAAGACGTTGTAGCCTATTTAAACTTGGGAGGTTAAGTTTGTAGCATTCATTATGACTGAAAATTTAGTTCACACAATCATGATGCTCTCTTTATTAGGTGTTACTGTTAAACAATATTAAAATAAACACAATGTGGCTGGCCTTTTGTAAGCTACATGGCATGTTTACTTCTTTGCCTAGTTTCTTAATTGCATTTATTTTGTCTTTCTGACTACCAGTGCCACGGCCACCCACAATATATGCTATCTTGGGGTATGTGGTTTACATTTTATGTTGCCCAATGACAGCCCTCGATGGGCGACATCTTATTTGAGTGGTTTGTAGTGTTTTGTGGTTTGAATTCTTGGCTGGCAGTTTGCCACAATCCCAGCGCTTGCCTCTGCAATCTACCTTCGCAAAGGGAGAATGATGGCTCTTTAAAGAACTCACTTAATCAAGAACCCCATGATGGTGGAGGAGCAAGACCATGGTAATACCAAAGCACACCTCTCGGCTTCTGTAAATCACATGAAGGATCATGGAAATGCTTGAAAGCAACATATTCACACCCAAGAAACCAAACGTGCAGTTAAAGACCTAGGCCCAGCCATTAAAAATAATTAAAAAGGTAACTTTCCTCACCCATCTTATTAAAAAAATTGGAGCAGGTTGTGTCATGTAGACCCAGTTTTGGAAGAAAAGTCTAACATCAATAGAGGCACACTGGGTGTCTCTAAGATTTTTTTTTTTTTGGAAAAATATAAAAGCCATATTGAGGACAAATTTGAATGTAGGAAAGCTATGCATAATCCTACTGCCCTAATACCCGCATTTTGCACATTTATTATCTTTTTATTTATATATCTTTATTATTATCTTTTTATTATTATTTGCACATTTATTACCCACATTTTGCACATTTATCATCTTTTTCCCTACATAGAGCTATGTTTTCTCTCACGGTTAGAGTCATAGAACATATTCTGTTCCCTAAGCTTTTACCCCTGAACATGATAGGGCACACACTGTTCCATGTTTCTACATAGCCAGCTGTATAAAAATTTGTTTGCTCAATTTGATATTATTGTTTCCATAGGAGAGAACATGCACGTGTACCTCACATGTTTTTTACTATTGAATATTGCCATAAGAATGAATTTCCATAGATGAGGTTATGGGTTCAAAAAGGTAGGGACGTTTTAGTGGGCTTTAGTCACCTGCTCTGTTGCTTTCCAAAGAGGTTGTAGGAACTGCACTTGCCACACCAACACTCTGAGAATCGTGATCTAATTTCATTTTAACAGTGGGTGCGACCATTGTTTTATTTCCCATCGTAATGGAAATCTTTAAAGATTGAAATCAAACTAGGGAGTCTTTCAGGACAGATGAAATTGCTGCTGAATCAATGCCTCGATACCTTTGTTCTTGGGAGGAAATGAGCTAAAGATGAAGGACCAACTAAAAAGACCACAAGACAATTTGTGCTCACAGGATGCACTGGGTTAGAGTCTCTTCAGAGTGGCTCATGGAATTTTCTGGCAAGGGGAAAACATACAAGCGCTACTTCAGGCCTCAGGCTGGGAAGACAGGTACAGCCTTGTCAGTGTCAAGGAAGAACATGGGTAGCGGGAGACCTAGGAGTGAATGAAAATTGAATTATCTTTACTTCTTGGACTTGTCTATTGAGAAACAGCAGCGCTAGCAACCATTTACTACCAACAAGAGGCAGTTCCAAGAGAAGAATATAAAATATGCTCTGCTCAACCCCACGAAACTCAGAGTGTCTCACAATGGCCAATTTATTATTTTTACCCTGTCCAGTGACATGGAAGGATGCATCAGGGAGCTGCTAGCCTCTGCGATGAATAACTTAAGTCAGGCTGCAACATGTGAAATAATTCAGCTGACCGGGATTTATAACACTAGCTGGATTTTTTGCTTTCTTTGGGGGTCATGAAGCATGGTGTTGCGAGATACCACAGGAGTCCCGTGATGAAGTTACATATCTATTTCTCTTCCTTATTTTTATTTTTTCGTATTTTCATATTATTTTATGGCCTAGTTCAGATGTCTTTCTAAGCAGGGTCCAGTCTCGTAGGGGACTCGTCTCTTCTGACTTTGAAAATTAGAACCTCAGACAGATCAGACTCCTAAATACTCTGTTTTTATACTCCCTTCTTCACAGATCTAGTCCCAGATGGTTTTGACTGCCTGATGTTGTGTGGACTGTGTTGGGCTGCAATTTATTTTGCTCAATTATTTATGTGCACTTGCCCAATAAGAGGGGGTAGCAATGCAACACATGCTTACAATTCAGCCCATCTCATTCCCCAGGTCATAGGTCTATTTGCAGGATGGTTGGCTAGATTTGCAAAGGGGGGGTCTGTCTGCTGTCACTGGAAAACACAACTTTTAGGAGCTACCTGTGGCAGGACACTCCTCTTCCCAGGTAGCTCCGGGCACCATTCCACGGCGCTAACAGGAGTCTGAATCTGTGTGCTCCAGGTGATTTCAGAGGACCAGGACACTGGGCAATCACATATTCTAAGCTTGGACATTACATAAAGGTCCAAGTTGGAAGGGACCTCAGAAGATCAGCTGGTCAAATTCCTCATTTTTCAGAGAGCCATTTGCAAATCCCTTTCTTTGTCATTTAAAAAGTGTGTTAAAAGCCATCCTTTCCTAAATTACCCTGTGGCCCTTCTAATTCCTATTCTAACTGGGAAATTTTTTTTTTTTAAAGATTTTATTTATTTATTTGACAGACAGAGATCACAAGTAGGCAGAGAGGCAGGCGGGGGTGGGGGGTGGGGGGAAGCAGGGTCACTGCGGAGCAGAGAGCCCGATGCGGGACTCGATCCCAGGACCCTGGGATCATGACCTGAGCCGAAGGCAGAGGCTTAAACCCACTGAACCACCCAGGCGCCCCTAACTGGGAAATTTTAATGAGATCCTTCAAGCGATTACAAGTGAGAAAACAACACTGATGGAAGTGGAATTTGGAGGGTAGCTATCGTTTCTCTCTGTTGACAACCCCCCTTTTGACTTCTTAACATTGCCGAATCAAGCCCTAGTAGTCTTCAGAGGTTACTGTTGGACCACAGGTTAAATATTTTAATATTCACTGATTGAGGGAAAGTACCATGAGCAACTAATGCAAAATCCTTGAATGCTGAGGGCATTAGTGGCTCCATAAAATGTAAATGCATTCTTAATTATCTCAAGTCACTGCACGCCCAAGTAGTTCTTGTACAAGAAAAACACAGCTTACTGATAATGAGCACGAAAATTACTAAGACATTGGTGGGGTAAATCTCTTAAACCTCTTTTCTTTCTTTTTTCTCCAAAATTTTGATGTGACTTGGCTAATCTGTGTGTTTCCCTTTCTAGATTCTACAGAGTATCATAGAACCTCACATGGGACTTGGCAAAGGATTGGAATTTTAGCAGGTTCTAACTGGGGTGGGGGCTAGCTCTAAAGATTATTAGTATTCATGATGACCTACTTGATTGGCTCCAGGAAGCTTCTGGTGTCTCAAGAAACCCAGGTTATAACCTGGTGGTATAGTTACAGAGTGATTTTATTTTTAAATGTTCATTTTATCTGTTATCTCATTAGATGACCATGGCGTCCCCCCAAGGCAGGTATTTGCCATTTTTCAGTGGGAAAGCAGAAACACAGCAGGAAAAACGACTTCTCTGTGACCGTGTAGTGATCCTCCAGTCTTCGGCCCGGTACCCTTTCTCTCACAAAGCACCCTGATTTCTTTAACCCTAGTAACAGAAGTGATTTGAAAGCCACATTCTCCCTAATTGGAAGTGGTGCCCCAGAGGTGTTTCTTCACCACACTTGTTCCTCAATGTCACCTGACACCAAAGACCTCATTATGAGAAAACTGAACGCTGGTTTGACTAGTCTGCTGACAACATCCGGCCACGTATCAGAAAATTACCCAGGCCAGTCCTTCTGATAGGGAGCACTGTTGGCGGCAGATGGGCCCCAGTGGCTGTGATGTCAGCAGGAGGGGCCAGCTGGCACCCACCTGCTTCTGGACCATCTCCAGCAGGGTTGACTTCTGCCTTTCCCCAAAAGACGCTTTTGTGCAACCTGATATCCCCAGATGGACTTTGCCTGGGGTTCAGAGCCAAGTTAAGGAGGCTATGGAATCTGGGGCGGTTCTTCCATGACTGAGCTGGAAAGGGAACCCAGGAGAGGAGCATCTTTGTGTTGAGCCCCTGGCAGCCCTGCCCTCTCCCTCATAGCACATCAGGTGGGGCTCTTATTAGTTGCCCCTTGTCTTGTCTCTGGAGACTGCCAGCCTTTTCTCTGGTCCTTCTCACTTGCCCCTGAGCGACAGATCAGTTCCATGATGGGAAGCTGACACCTGGGCTGGTTTCGGGGGCTTGAGACCAGTGTCGTCAGAGAGCACCCTGAGCACAGAAGGGTCCTGTGGAGGCTGTCATGTCTTGAAATTCTTAGTAACTTTGGAACAGGGAGCTTCACATTTTCATTTTGCACTGGGACCCACAAATTAGGTAGCCCATCCTGTCAACACCACTGAGTTTCCTGGCATGCTGGGTAGGGAAGCTGGGAGGGATATTGGAGGCCGCTGTGGGGTTTGATCCTCACAGTTTACAGAGAAGGACACAGCGGCCTGGGGTTTCCCAGAAAGTTAGAGGTGGGCTGCAGCTAGAGCCAGCCCTCTTCCCCACTAGCTGAGCATTCTCTCTCCTGTGCCACCATCTTAAAATCACCTTCTGAGCTCGGGAACAGGTCGGCCTCATAGCTGGGCATGGCAGCTGCCGTGTCTCTCTCAGACACCTTTTTCCTCCTTTGAAACAGGAAGGGAGGTTGATATCAATCTTTTGGCCTACTCATGCTCCAGTATTGCCTACATAAGACACCCCTTAAAGGCTTGGTGAAAACAACAGATAGTGCAGAACTTTGGCCGAAGACCGGTGTTGCAACCATGGCATCAAAACAAAATTTTGTCACAATCAGAGGAAAGGAATGTCACAAATAGTTTATTATTACCAACATGTGAATTATTGCTTGTGAACGATTTATACTCACATGTGTACAACTATGTACACGTGTGTGATTGATTTTCTGAGACGATCCTCACTCATTGGGATTAATTAGGGTGTGCTTTCTGGTGTGGGAACTGTGCATAATTCTGAATATACTCTTGGGAGGCTGTCTCATATGCAGTGTCATTTACGTGGGATGGCAAATGGTGGAGAACTGAGGATATATTAGGCATTTGCTCCTCTAGATTCTTCCAGATTGATATTAAGCCAGAGCAGAAAAAAGCCACCTGTTTGTATGACATCACTCTAACCCCTTAGGCTGAACTGTCGGTGCAGAATTAGAATTTTACAGTGCGTCCAGATGACTTGCTGAGAGCTAATTCAAGACACCTACAGCACCAGGAGAACATCTTTGCACTTGAGGTAGCATTGCTGGCAAAGACCTTGTACATATGTCATTCAAGATCCTTGTGGCAAATTTCTCTGCACTTGAGAAAGTCTGTTCCTCTGGCGACATGGTGGGCACTGGGGGCTGTTTAACCCTTTGCATTCCTTCATCGATTGCTTGGTTGCCAGGAGGCACAGAGCTCAGAATGAGGGTTCCTACTTTTCAACTATTCGCACCTTTATATTTTGACAAATGTTCCCCTTTACTTCTCTGCCTTTCCTTTACAAGATAAACAAACATACCAAGAACATAAGCACCTATATTCCCAGTTCTCACAATTAACACCTGATAGTAATTTATGGTCTTTGTTTTTGGTAATTATTTTTAAAGCAACAAAGCATTACCGCCTAGCTAATGGCCCCCTCCCACCACCCCAGGCCCACTCTCCTTCAGTGTCCCTCAGGGCCAATCACTAAGATGAATCCATTATGTATTTTGGAGTTCATGGCCTACACTTTTGCATACAAGTGTGTGCATTTATATAGTATTTTAGTGTGGTTTAAACTTTTATATAAATTATATGCTGTACACACAGTTATGCTTTTGCATGTAGTGTTTTTTGAGACCCAGTCACACTGATGCACATTGATCTAGTTCATTCCTTTCAGATGCCACGTAGTAATCCTTCATATGAATTTACCATATTTTATTTTCATCTCAATAAATATTTAGGTTATTTCTGATTTTTCCCCCCAAACAATGGTACCATGAACGTCTTTTTACATGTTCTTTTTTACACGCGTGCAAGGATTTCTCCAGGGTCTAGACATGTTCCTTTGTAAACGCATGTAAGAATTTCTGTATAGAGCAGATAGCAAAGTAGCTGGCAGGGGAGTTTCTTGAGTTACTGGCTCTCTTTTCTACATGTCTTTATTCCATGTTAATAGATTTTGCCTCTCTGGTATCTCTGAATTTATTACAAGACACTTCACATTCTTGTGAGAATGAAGTTGGTCAAAATAAAAAGACTAAGTAGGCCATTAAGATTTGAAATAGACATAGGATGACGTAGGATGAAGACTTAAAACAAAAGTGTCCATCACTGTCTACTTTCTGTAGGGTCGATGTGCAGATGCTTAGGAAAGAGAAGATGCTTTATTCTTGGTCAAAGCTTATTATTTGGAAGGAAGTCCAAAACAACAAAAAAAATCAGTTTCAAAATAGGAAATTTCGTCTTTAAAGCTTCAAAAGAAATAACAAAAGGAGAAAAGGAGTATTCAGAAGAGAGAAGTTATGAAGAGCTCCACGGGCAGCCCCTCTTTCTTTTTCTTCATAGTCTTTTTGTCCTCGTTTTCTTAACTATCCGGGAAAGGCTGTGAAACTGTCACTGGGAGCCCCTTTTAGTGCTGATGTTGGAGACCTTGGAGCCAGTTGGTCTGAGGTACAGCTGACAACCCGGGACTTGGAAATACCATCTGAAGTGGGGCAGTCCTGGGGGACTGGGCCCTTAACCTGTAGGATCTGACTGGAACTCCAGGTAAATGGTTTCAGAACTGAAGTTAATCATGGGACTCTTCTCCTGTGTTAGAGAATTGTTCTGCATGGGGGAAAAACTCATATACTCAGAGCAATAGGAGTGTTTTTTTCTCTTACAACCCCCTAAAATGCTTTGGGCAAATGGTGACCTTTGGCCCTTTCTACTTCATGTTGTAGAAGCATTAGCATTGCTGTGGTTCTGTGGCACCCTAGCACTGGGCTTGAGAGAAGTCATCTCTGAGCTGAGACGTTGTTTAGAGGAGAAAGAACACTGAGTTTGGAGTCCCATAAACACAGCTGGGTTTGAGTGCCGGCTCTGCCCCAGCAGACGTATGACCTTACGTTCTCGGGCTTCAGTTTCTCATGAGTAAAGTAGGAACAGTATTATCCATTGCATTGTCATCTACAACCCTTCAGGGTTGATGATGTCAGAATCCTGCTGGTAGAAATCTTACACACAAGGCATTAGATATTTTTAGTATTACATATGCAGAGTCCACGAGTTCAGTAATTCTGTAATATATAACCTGGGTCTGCCTTGAGGGATGTTTACAATCTTAGATAAACTCTTTTTTTTTTTTAAGATTTTATTTATTTATTTGACAGAGATCACAAGCAGGGAGAAAGGCAGGCAGAGAGAGAGAGAGAGGAGGAAGCAGGCTCCCTGCCAAGCAGAGAGCCCAATGCGGGGCTCGATCCCAGGACCCTGGGATCATGACCTGAGCGAAAGGCAGAGGCTTTAACCCACTGAGCCACCCAGGCGCCCCTTAGATAAACTCTTAAGTCACTCTCTTTTTCGAGACTGAAACTTACACCTGTGTAATGGTCAGCCCAGTTACAAGGGTGTTTTGTTTGAAAATTCATTATTCATTTATGCAACAAATACTTACTGAACACCTCTACGGTTACTGCACCAGGGATGGTCTGCCCTTCTTCTCCCGGTGCGACTAGGGAGACAGTGGTGGCATTGAGAGGACAGTGCATTTGAAAAGAGGAGTTCATCTGGGCAGGAAGATGAATGGCATTACGTTGGGTTTATTAACTTTAAGGTAGCATGGTGGTAAAACCTTCCATATCCAAACCACTTCACAAAATCCTCCAAAAAAGTACCAAGGCTGAATAAAAACTGAGTGTCGCAAATAGGTCATAGTTGAGAAAGGTCCGAGGCTAGAGTATGGAGTCAAACGTGGTGTAGACAGCTGGGGAGCATAGGGTAGAGAGAAAATACTCTCAGGATAGAGTGGAATCAGCAGGTCATAGGTTAGACATGCATTTATTTGCACAGACCCGGGCAGGTTTAAAGAGTCCAACTGGAAACAGGTTTAGTAGACATTTTTTATATGAGTATTGATTTGGGGAAAGAAGATAGGTGGGGAACAGATATGTCTGAATGTGGAGGAAACAGTTTGAGCTTTTATAATGTGGTGAATAGAGCTTAAGCAAATTCTCTAGTTTGAAAGAGTCACAAAGAGCAGGCAGTGTAGTTTGGGCCAACATCTGGAGTAACAGCAGAGCACCAGACCGTTCTTACATCAGAGAGATGAAACTTCTTGAGATGTTCCTGTAATCGTAACAATATTACCAGTGCTATCACCACCACGTTTCCTTGAACCTTCAAAACCATGGTAGGAAGACAGAGACGTGGATGTCTAGCTAATTTTCCTTAGTTGCAGTTTCTCAGAAGGGGAAGGTAGACGAAGTTATGCACAAAATAAGCATATGGAAAGCCACATTGCAAGTTGCTTTCATCAAGTTGGAAAATCTAAAAGAAGTACGACAGCTTTCCTAAAGTCTTTGAAGCTTCAAGTAGTTCTCGGGATTCTTACCACCATGTTAATGCTGGTACCCAATTTCTTTTTTCCTGAACATAGCTGAGTTTCTAAGCCATTTTTGAAAGTGACTGTAGCTATATAAAACCATAGTTACAGGAAAATGCAATCTGTTGATCTCTTCATGGTGGAGTCTATATATCATTTACACTTCACTTCTCTGTGGGTGGAAAAGCTTTTTTCATGGTTTATTTAGCAGGAAGTCATTTTGATCAGCAAGATGAGTAATACTTTACAGCTGTTTGCAATTACTGCCTCTGTTCTGCCAGGAGTTTTAACTATTATACAAACCGAAATACCAAATGAGTTAAGGCAAGATGGGGAGAAGAGAAATGCATATTTCATAGGTCCACTCATGTCATGAGAAATTATCCATCACTTTTTTTATAATTCTACTTTTCTAAATTCAAAGTCATATCTCAAGGTAATTCCTGTTGACCTTTCTAATTCTGAAGGGGTTTTTTTCTTTGTTTGTTTTATCAATGGAAGGAAGTACCACCATAACAGTAGTTTTCCTTTAATGAGGGGCAGCCTCCATAGCTTATGTCCCACATAGGCAAGAAACCAGTTGGGCGAGGAAAAAGAATACAGGTCCTCATCTTCCTATCTGTCTCCTCAAAACACCCATTGTGAAAGGACAACCATCAAAATATTTCAATTATCAGGAGAATAAAATGACTTAAATATTTTTCCCTTCTTCTCTAACAAGTTGATTTAAGAAATCTACATCATGGGAAATTTAGGAACCCTTTGTAAATTATCTTATAGATGAATAACCAATTTGTGGAAAATAAGAGCTGGGGCCTAGAGAAGGACAGGCCAAGGTTCAAATCCTGACTCCTTTCCTATCTGTGTGACTTTGGGCAAGTTGCTTAGTGTACGATATATGGATAATAATACTACAGTCTACCTCCTGGAGTTATGGTGAGAACTGAGGTGATCCATTTGAGGTGCTTAGCACAGTGCTTGGTACCAATTAACATCCTTCATAAACAGGAACAAAGATCTTAAAGAGGAAAAATGATCTTGACAGAAATAATTATACATGGTTTTAAGGACCAACGATCTTGTTCCCAATAAGGCAGATATGCCTCCCTCCTGACCTAGCTAACCTGTACCCACATGAACTGTGTCCTCCTTAATGCCACCCCTCCTAACCCCCATGCTCCTGCCCTGCACATTAAGGTGAGCACAGGAGCCTGGGGGGGAAAGTCTTGGGGTTAGTTGTTTTGATCATCTCTGATTGTGTCACATGCCCATCCCTGAAGGGGGTGGGGATGCCCCACTCTGACTGGCTAGGCCTGGATCCCGTGCCCCCTCTGAAGCCAGAAGAAGAATCAGCTTCCTTAATTGATACACTCGGGCTGAGCTCTGCCAGCAAGATATGGGTACTGTTACCAGGAGAAAAAAAAAAAAAAAAGATGTGATTGAATTAGAATAAACAAAAATATCAGATCCCCTGTGTGGGCATTTCTCTTCCCTAGATAACTGACCAGAGGGTATATGGGATAAACGGATCCAGATTGCAATGATTTATTGAGAAATGCCATGCCTATTCAAATCACCCTATTCAAACTGACAACAATTTACAAAACTTGACTATATCCAAAAGCCAGCACTCCAGTGAAAGGGTAATGCAATGTATTATTAATATATCTTAATAATTAATAACTACTCTTAGGGATACCCTGCTCTTCGCTTAGCAGAAGATGTTAGATGATAGACGAGAAATTGATCAAAAGGTCAGAGGGTCACAGGCATTTGTGTGATGTAGCAAGCACTGGAGCACTGCTGTGAATATCCCAGGAATTTTCTGTAGGTATCAATAAAGCAAGATTTTGGTTCCCAAACACTGACCTGCCTTCTAGTTTGGCGAACTTTGTATTTTCCATTCACATTTAGCTTCCAGTATTTTCAAATGGAGGTTAATGCAAGGAGATGACCCAGAGGATAAGGATGGGAAAGAGAATTTCTTCACCACACACCTTGTGACGCACACGTACACAGTGATGAAAGAAGCCTGATGAATGGCTAAACCTGAGGCTAAATGGAGGATGTGTAAAGAGAGGAGGGTCTGATTTCAGATCTCACCTGTGCTCACATATCCCAGGGAATTCAGTAAATTCAAAGTCGGCTGCAACCAACAGGAGCATCTGTTATGCGCCACGCCTGTGCCCAGTGCCTTCCCAAGCGTGGTTTCACTTAGTCTTCAGGAGTGTTCTGGAGGATGGGTGAGCATCTCCCTTTTCTAAATATGAGGAAATTGAGGTCAGAAAGATCACAGAACTTCTCAGTGGTGAGCTGGGAAATGGACCCAAGACTTCTAATTCTCTTTCCATGATATCCCTCTCTTCCCAAGACAGAATGCACCTCCAGTCCAGCTGGATATTTTTCATCTAGTATAGATAAACAAGATTAACAAATTTTTTTTTTTTTAAAAAAACACAAGCATGAATTCACTTAAATGGAACAAAATTTCCGAGCACTGATCTTTCCCTTTCTTGGGAAGGCATGTCACAAATGTACAAAGATTTATAATCTGGAAGATGGCAACTTCTCTAAAATTATGGCTAATAACCAAAGCTTGCTGCTCATCACCACTGTGTTTTGACTACCGTCCAGTGCTCCAGGATAGTGAATTAGTGTAGATATAACAGTGCGCTGGATTTTGGGAAAGTTATTTAACTTCTCTGAGCTTTTGTTTCCCTATAAAAAGAAGAAAGGACACCTTTTGAGAACATGGTTGCTAGGATTGAAGGAAATTTGCATATGAAAAGACTTTCTCCAGTAACCTAGCTGTTCGAAAATCTTAACCATTAGAAGACCTGAGCATTGTGTTAGGGAAAGGAGCTTAGACTAGGGAGTCATAGATACTTGATTTGGAGGTTTTGTTTTTGTTTTTTTTTGTTTAAAACAACAGAAATTTATTCTTTCCCAAGTTTGGAGGCTAGAAGTCCAAAATCCGGGTGTCAGCAAGGCCATGCCCTTGGTTTGGTTTTGAATTGAGGCTATTTTATGACAAGCTCATTTCTGTGGGCAAGTTATCTAAAATCTCTTACCCTATATCCTGTTTTTAAAATCAAAGCAGTGATACCTACTTTCCAGTGTTACAATGCAAATCATGGAGGTACTATAACCAGTATTGTTCTCATTGATCCAACAAATTTCTATTGGGCTTCGAATATACGCCGGAGGACTTGGAATTCGAAACATAAAATACAATTTCTGATCTCAAGAAGTTTAGCATCTAATGGAAGACACAAGGTTACACACAAATAGAATGAGGTTTGGAAGTGCTCGCAGAGGTAGGTGCCAAGTGCTACGGAGAACGGAAGAGGTTGCATTTAGCTGCTTCTGGGCACAGTGGGAGTTCTCCAGGTAGATGAGATGGGTGGAGGGCCACTCCAAGCAGAAGGAAGAGAAGTGAAGGGCAAGGTGCACTGCGGCTGACTGGGCAGGCTAGGGGAGGGAGGTTGGCCAGATGGGACTCAGAGCGGGAGGAGAAGCAAACAAGAAAGGTGCTCCAGGGCCAGATTTCATTTACCCACGTTTAAAAAGAAAGCAGTTCAACTGAGTAAATTCTAAAGGTCTTACTGTTTCTATACAACAATTCACAGATCAGGTAGCGTCCAATCTAGCAGACAGAAAGGAGCTCCACGGAGCTGTACAAAATGAAAGACTTTTATCAGCAGAAGGGAGCAGGAACTAGGTATAACAGGCAAGAAAGCAGGTTGGTTTTGCAAGGTTGCTTCCCACACAGGTGATGGCAGGGGTCTCTCAGGCAGATTACCCAAGTCATGCTGATCAGGCAATTGCTGATCTGCTGGTTTAAGATTCCATTTCTGGGAGAGCCAAGTCTGTAATTAAGTCTCAATTTAGAGATGTGGGGCTTAGCATAAACAATTCCATTTTGGGCTTGTTGTCTTCTTTTTTAAAACCTGCTAAGAAATTTGAATTTCTATTGCGGTTTTTCTCTTAATCTCTGTCTGATATACCGTGATCAGTTGGTTTGCAAAAGGAGAACTCTGTGTCACCCAAGTAAATTTTCCTGGTGGAGGGGTCTCCCAGATTTCTAAAGCCTGGGAGTGTGCTCATAAAGTAACTGGTCTCCCCTGTATTGTTAAGAGTCACTGACATAGAAATGCACAGGAGATAAAAACCTCTAGAATTTTCCATGCAGGCTATTTCCAGAACAAAGCCAGAGAGGTTTTAAGAGCCCTCTTATTCACCCAGGATGACATCCCAATTCATTCATTCACTCCTTGCAAAGGCTGCCTGGCCCTGCTTGGGCTGCTGGGTGGGGCTGACATCCCCCCTCCCCTCGATGTCGAGCTACTTCATAATCACCAAGCGGTGGCACCTCACACTGTCCCATTAGAGAGGCGTGTGCAGCCCGCTTGTTGGGCATGTTGATGCAAGCTTGGCAAGGAAAACATAATTCACTTTTGCCAGTGACAGAAATGTTAACACTTACTTGAAATAGCTGATAATCTGACACAGGAGAGTTAAAGGATTACTGTATTTCATTTGGCTAATAAGAAAAGCTGTTTAAAAGCTACATTAAAAAGACTTAATGTATGGTGACTGAGCATTGCTTTAATGTATTCTGTGTCATCAACTATTAGAATGCCTTCCCCCTCTTATTATGTTACCACAGATTTCTGCCTCTTTTCTCTGGGACAAGATAATAGGAAGCAGCGTTCATTCACAGAGATGGTTTAAAGAAACACTCATCCAGGAGACATTTCTCGAGTAACCTACTGTGTGCCCTGTGCACACCATGCCATGGGGGATCAAGGACAAAGAAGATGAGGTCCCTAACCTCTGAGCCATGGCATGGTTTTGGAAAGAATTGACTGGAGGAAACAGTACACAAAAGATAAAGAAAATAAGTCCTGTTTGAGAGTTAGGTGAGAGATGCAATCTAATTATTCAGTTCTCATGTAAGGGATCGGGAAGTGGAGCCCTTAGAAGGCTCAATGGCTTGCTGAGGGAGCACAGGCTAATCAGGGGGAAATCCGTGTCTGTGCCCTTGAACTTTGGCTTCTCATTTTTAAGTGGGAGCCCTATTTCCTGCAGCCCTGTCTGTGGGTGAAGATGAGTGCTTCGCACTTACAGCCCTCCTCCATGAGGCATACTCGTCCCTTCCAGCACACTACCTACAAGGAGGAGAGAAAGCTTGGAAGTGATTTCTAAGGGCTGTGACCAGTGACCAGACAGGCCTTAGTTAGCTGTATGTGATTGGACTCTGTACACATATAGCACAAGTTAAACTGGAGCAGTGGCTCTTGGCTTCCCTGATCGGACCAGCCTACATCCTCTCCAGGGAAGCCCCAAGCTGCAGGAAAATGGCCAGAGCTTGGCCCGAGAGGGCCTTTCCCCCAGTGGTGCTGCATTCCTTCCCTCTCCAGGCTTCTCCAACTTCCTGCACCTCTCCCCACACCTTCCAGTCAGGTAACCACACTGTTCTCCCTTTGAATGCCGGCTCTTGGCATCTTTGTGAGATGGAGCAAATATGGCCCCCTGGAAAGCAGATAGGCACTCTTGCACTGAGAAGGCAGCTCCTTACTGGCTACGGAGTCACTCTACACTCAGTAGGTGTGGAACCAGCACATTCTCACTTCTCAGGTGGCGACATCAGAACAGGTGAGAATAAGGCACACATTTACCCAAAGGCAAGGATTATGTTGAAACCCGGGCACCTGGACTCCCAGCCTGTCCTGTCTCACTGGATTCTCATCCCAGATCCCGTCCTCTGTTGCTGATTTACCCTGAATGATAAAATCACTAGTTCAGTCATACTAATAAGGTTTCCTCACTGCAATTAATAGGGAACTAAATGTCACTAATTTAGACCCAGCAAGAAAAATACCGTCTGAATTAGAGAACACTAAAACATAAAGCGCAGATATATTTCCAGCAAGAAAACTAGACTGAGGCCCAGTGGAGTAGAGAACCTCCTATTTTGTTCATTACCCTCTTCCTAGCCCCTAGCACATTCCTCATACAAAGTGAATGCTGAATACTGGTCAAATGAATAGAACGGTGAGCCAGTGAAAAGTAATTAAGACAATGATTTTTAGCATCAGCTGAATATAGAAAGAGCTGGCTACAAAAACTGGGGCTCAGTTCAAAATGCAGGGGGAAAACGCTGTTAAAAATACTAAACTATAAAGCTTTTCTTTTTTACGTGGTCTCGGTTGGTCGTGGTCCTTCTTTACATGCTATTTAATGTCATTCTATGTAAAGAAAAATTAAAAACTAAATATGAATTTTACTATATTGTGCAGTGCCCATTTTAAAGGCAAACATGAGAATATTTAACATGTTTGCAGAGTAACTAAAATTACTCAGTCTGTATTTTGTAGCTCATACATGCATAAGTATTTTGCTCTTATTTTAACAGTGGAAACCTTGCACAAAATTCCCCACTTTGTGATGTGGGTGCATTCTCCCAATATTTTCTACTTTTGGCTTACTGATGAGTAAGGAAAGATTGAATGGGTTGCCACCCTTCCCTTTCCTTCTGTGCCATCTACCTTTCTTTTCTTTTCCTTCCTTCCTTCCTTTCTTTCTTTCTTTCTTTCTTAAGATTTTATTTATTTGACAGACAGAGACCACAAGCAGGCAGAGAGGCAGGCAGAGAGAGGAGGAAGCAGGCTCCCCACTGAGCAGAGAGCCCATGCAGGGGGCTGATCCCAGGACCCCGGTATCACCACCCGAGCCGAAAACAGAGGCTTAAACCCACTGAGCCACCCAGGCGCCCCTATGCCACCTCTTTCAGCATAAGTGGTTGGCTAATTCAGGGAAGTAAGAAAGAATATGATAGTGTTTGTTGGTCATGTGTACCTCTTAAAATGCCATTGCCTTCTCTCTGCATTTGAAACAACTTCTGGTTCAACTCAGTCATGGATTGAACACACTTACCTTGTAGTCACTTTGAGTCTCATTGAACTGTCACACATTGTGAGCCCACTGGAATTCTGTGCTCATGCGGCATCACACAGGAGTGACATGGACGAGAGAACATGCCTATTGAGCTTTGGCCTCTGCTCATGTTCCTTAGTGCCACTGGACTTGACTTACAAAACACAAGATCAAAGATAAAATCATTAGGAATTTCAGTAAGGTGACAGCCGGGCATTAGACCTAGCAAGCCAGCACTGCAAACTAATGGCGGGGGTCACCAGTTAGAGGTCTGATCCAGCTCATTCTTATGTACAACAGAAGCTCATTTGAACTTAGCGGTAGTCATTGCCAAGACTGTAAGGATAATGTAGTTTAAGCAACAGTATTCATTCAATAAATATTTATTGACTGTCTTTGATGAAACAGAACTGTGCCTTCTCTAGGCGTGTTTATAATACAGATTCATTTACATTTTCTTCGTTGTTTGGTTGGTACAGAAGCAAATTCCAAATGAGTGTGGACAGATATTGTCCCGTTTAGGAGAACCACCTCAACAGTGGGACTTTCTGGAAAACCACTGTGGTGAGGGAATTCACTTTGAGGAAATGATACCTTAACAGAATTATGAAGACAAGATCAGAAATATTCATATAGAAGCATATAAATGTTTTTTGTATTTACAAAAATGAAAGCATAAATCTAAATACTAAGTATAATCAGTCAGTGATTTCCCCCAAAATCAGTAATAATGCAGGACACCAGTATTTCCCTTTACCATTATTTAGCTTGACAGTGACTTTGCAGGATCTTTCTTCCCCACCATTTCACTAGGACAGCTGTGAATTTGTGTTGCTTCCCTCAGGATAACATGGGCGTGCAAGCATATTTATGTGTCTTTCTCATCCCCCACCCAGATGGTCCACACCTTTCTCACTTTGTGGCTGGGAGCCCTCTTTTCTGATGTCATCCCCTTGAAAAGACTCAAGGTGCCCTGCTGAGGAGGTATTCTGCACTCTTTGCTCCCAGAATGGCTTTGAGATTCCATTGCTTATGCTCATGCTCACTTTTTTCTTAGGCTCCTCTGCTGCCGCCTGGCCCTCCGCCTCCCTCCTCAGAGAGAGGTACAGTTCTAAGGCTGGACTGATTTCCCTTCATCTCCCCTTATCTTTCCCAAGGCTGCACTGTAAAATCTCCTCCTTTTTCTTTGCCATCTGCTTTACCTCCCCCTCTATTCCCAAACCCCAGCTCTTTTAAAAATTACTCCCGCTAGGACTGGCTTGCCATTCATGTCTACTGGAACCAAGTTGCTAAAAAGGTTTATAGAAGTAAATTTGTGTACAACTGAATTTTTCTTAAGGGAAATTTGCAATTACTAGGCATAACTGTATGCTTCTTTTTTGTGTGGAAAGAGCATAGGTTCGGATTAGATAAATGAAATTTCGGGTTTTAGTTCTGCTCCCTTAGTAGCAAAATGACTGACCTTGGGACAACGTACACACCTCTCTGAGCCTTGGATTTTTCAATTCTTCCTGAAATGAAATCATAGTATCTTCCTTGGGAGCTCCTGGGTGGCTCAGTGGGTTAAGCCTCTGCCTTTGGCTCTGGTTATGATCTCAGGGTCCTGGGATCGAGCCCCACATGAGGCTCTCTGCCTGGTGGGGAACCTGATTCTGCACCCCCCCCCCTTGTTATCTCTCTCTCTGTCAAATAAATAAATAAAATCTTTAAAAAAAAAAATCTTCCTTGCAGGCACCAGGACATGTTGTTGAATTCCAGAGGCAGATTGCAAAATGCAATAAGCAGTGTGAGGCAATGTATGTAAATTTGTGTGTGCACACATGTGCACATGTGTGTATAGAAAGAGAAAGGTGTGAAAGAATATTCCACAAATAATGATGGTGGCTGGCCTTGGGAGAACTTTGCTTTTTCCCTTCTATCTTCATGAATACTGATTACTCTATTGGCTGAGAACCCTTGAATAGCAGGGTTGTTGCAGCCTTAAAAAATTTTTAAACAATACATACACACACATACATGTACACACATATGTGGATGAGTATGTGTGTCTGCATGTGTGTATATGTATATACAACCTGATACAGTTACAGTTTATTAAGTTTCTGCTAAGTGCCAGGTGTTGTGCTATGCTCTTTGTGCCCATTGTTAAATCTAATCCTTATGACATCTGAAAAGGTTGATATTACTCCAATCCTGGCATGATGCCTCCCTCATAGTAGGTACCTGGAAAATGCTGGTTTTCTCTCTTTGTCCTGTGTTACTATGATTATTTGGATTTTTTCTTATTATTTTCATCACCAGATACAGAAACAATAGCTGATAATGTTTTCAGTGCTTGGGCACTGAATATTGCTTTAAATATTTGGGGGGAGATGATGAAGCATTCCAGGCAAATACTTCTTCTTCTTTTTTTTTTTAAAAGAATTTATTTATTTGACAGAGAGAGAGATCACAAGTAGGCAGAGAGGCAGGCAGAGAGAGAGGAGGAAGCAGGCTCCCCACTGAGCAGAGAGCCCGATGCGGGGCTCAATCCCAGGACCCTGAGATCGTGACCTGAGCTGAAGGCAGAGGCTTAAACCACTGAGCCACCCAGGCACCCCCCAGGCAAATACTTCTCATCCAATCTGGGGGGAAGGGGTCTCTGTACTTTAAAATACACTTCAACTCTGATACCTCTCTCTAGAGAATTAGTTAGCTTTTTATTTTCTAATGACTGCACTAGCTGGCTTTGTAACAAGGACAAAGTATGAGATTTGCTTAAAACTGATGCACACGATCAGCTGTTAACTTTTGTTATATAGTATTAACCAGGTGGTTTTCTCTTGAAAAGAAACGTACAGTGGCAAGTACTTAAAATGTGACGGAATAGATCGGAGACACAGAAATAATCTACTTTCTTCTAAAAATGCGCCTTTTGCTCCCTTCCCAGCATTAATCACCCAACTTTCAGACTCCTCAGATCAATAATTATTCATGACTGGGACCCATCAGCAGCTAGTAAGTGCTTTGTGCAATTTTCAGGTCACTTTTGTAGTTGGAGATTTCCCGTCCTGTCACACGGAAATCCTTTTCTGCAGAGCATAAGTGAGCACTTCTCAGCGGTGCTCCGCAGGGGAGAGGCAATTCCAAGAAGGGCAGAGAGAGATGGAAAGGGGGAGTTTCAACCTTTACGGATGAAGATGTGTATTTATTCTTTCAAAAAAGTGAACCTTTAAAAAAAATATTTACAAAGAAAGCAAGCATGGGCAGCGACTCCCACCAGCTGAGGGCCGTGGAAGCGTCCCGGGTGACCTGGTGACAGAGGCAGTTGTAATGGGAGGCAGGATCTCCATTGCCGCTGAAGGGCAGAGCGGACCTAAAATGCCAGTGCAACTTTTGCATTTCTCTGACATGCCTGTTTCCAACAATACAAGCACTGAATTGCTCTAAACTTAATGTGGCTTGCTAATTTAGAAGACCAGGCAGAGAGCCCAAGGGGAGATGTCACAATTCTTACTGCTGTTGAATTGTTCTGTATTGATTACACATAAAAGCTATTTGTCAGCTCTTCTCTTTTCTCCATCGTGCCCACGCTTCAGCTTCTCCCATCCTCAAATGACCCAGTGGCCAACAGGACAGAAACTCTCTGGGTGTCTTAATTAAACTTCATTGTAATAGGACAGCCCTCAGTCAGGGATGCAGCTGGAAGGAATTCTGACAGGGTGGGAAGATGAGTGGAATGGCCTGCACTGTTAAGGGCCCTTCCGGCGCTGGGGTCTCTCATTTTTTGTTGGTTAAGTGTTAAAGATGCACATCCATCCTTCCATACATATCATCTAATTAGTAAATGCTGACAGCGTAGCATTTAGAGAAGCTTCTTCCAAAGTACAAAAGGAAAGCCGGTTCGTGTGGCCACGTGCCAACGTGCGCCCGTGCACACACCCTTAAAGATCTTGAAATTGGGGCTTGACAAAGAAGTTTCACTTCTTTTTTGCAAATATGAGATCTCATCTCCAAATAAGTTCCGAATGAAGGTTGGCACTGTCTGAGAAGTGAGTAGACGAGGTAAACAGCTTCTATTTGCAGAGCCCACACTCAGTGTTTCGTTGCAAACAGTGCTTTCCACGGGCTTCTGTCCGTTGAGTCCAGCTCAATGTCAGGAGTGCGGTGGGAGTGGAGAGTTGGAGACATAGCCACTCAGTGGGATGAAACACACAAAGTATGACTTAAAAAATTTTTGTAAGGCCTGGCGTAAACACAGTGAAATGCCTAATCTTAGTGTCCAGCTCGATGCAGTTTCACCTGTGTGCATGTGCTCAGGACCCCCACCTAATTCGAGATATGGAATATTTTAGGCACCCTGGAAGTTTCCCTCTTACCCTTTCTCACTCAGTACCACTTCCCCAGAAGTAACCACCGTCCTGATTTCTGTCACCATAGGTTAGTATTCAGCGTATACTCATATTTTTCTGGCTTTTTCACTCAATGTTTTATCTGTGAGATTCATTTGTTTTATTGCTTATGAGATGTGACTTTTTAAAAATCCCCCAAATTAATTATTCAAATGTGTATTTGCATTTGAAATGGTCATCCTGGGAGGCTGTAGACTCAGGCTTGGTTTGTGGCAAGGCTTTAGGAGGTCTGGAAACTCAGTCCAGCATCTTCACAGCCAGCTGCTAAGGCAGTCACACACACCAACAAGAGGGTTTTAGAGCCACATCTAGTTTTTTACTCCACCCTAAACTAGATCATCCTCTTTTCTTCAACAGATTTATTTCTAAGAAACTTGCAGAATAGAATTTATCTCTGGGACAATGAATAACTAATACGTACCACACCATGCTCTACCTGAATCTCATTTAATCCTTGCAACATACCTAACATTACCCCCAATGCCAAAACACATAAACTAAGGCTCAAGAGAGAGGAAATCATTGCCCAAGATTATATGTCCAGTAAGTCACAAAGCTGGGATTTTAACACCAACTCATGGAATTTCAGAGCTGGTGGCTACTGTGGATCCTGAGGACAAATGTCTAGGACTGTTCTGAAGGATGGCAAAAGTTGGTCCAACTGGGAAGAAGTGAATGGAGTCCAAAAGTTTGCTTATTTTACATTATGGCCACACCCCCATGAGCTCCAACTCCATTATTACGATCCGTGTCAGAGTTGACCCTTAGCGGGGCCTGCAGTGGCAAGAAGGGTAGCTTGCATGGTGGTGGCATGCAGTGTGGGGCAGGAGGCTGAGTAGGGCAGGGGATACTTGAACAAGGTGAAAGCAAAGGCTTTAACACTTACTAGCTATTATGATTTGGGGATAAGTATTTGCAGTTGACTCTTGAACAACTCAGGGGTTAGGGACACTGACCTCCCACACAGTCAAAAATCTGCATTAAGTTTTGACCTCCAAGGACTTCACTAGAGAGCCTACTATTGACTGGGGAGGCCTTATGTATAACATGCACAGTTGATGAACACACATTTTCTATGTTATATACTGTATTCTTACAATAAAGCCACATAAAATGTTATAAAAAATTAGAAAATACACTTACAGCATTGTACTATATTCATCAAAAGAATCCACATGTAAGTGGACCAACAGCGTTCAAACCCATGTTGTTCAGGGATCAGCTGTATTTCATTTTTCTAA
Source organism: Meles meles (assembly GCF_922984935.1). Taxonomy (NCBI): domain Eukaryota; kingdom Metazoa; phylum Chordata; class Mammalia; order Carnivora; family Mustelidae; genus Meles; species Meles meles. The sequence continues at coordinate 139,847,674 of NC_060066.1, read as the reverse complement.
AAGCCTTTGTCCCATCATCTGTAAAAAGGGAAATAATGATAATACACTTCTCATAGGGCTCTGTCAGTATTAAGTGATTTGTGTAAAGCACTAACACAGCGCCTCAGTTATCAATAATTATCAACTCAGAAACTCTCTTACATTTAATATAAGCAAATGCCCCCTCTTGAGTAGAACATTTAGAGCAGAACTTTATCAAAGTAATAGGACACCAAGGGAGAGCCTTGAACTGGGTTGTTGGAAATGTTTATGAAACTGAAGAAAGAATTGCATTGGCAGGCCAATATTGGCCACTCATTTAATCAATTCATTTACTTCTCACGGCCCAAACACGGCCATTAAAAGGGTTTATTTGGATGCTTCCCTCTGTCTATATTGATTCCTTTTCAGTGAAAATATTGATAAGTTTGTATAGATCGGGACCTTAAAGTTACTTAATTATTGATTGAAAACAGTTGCTCAGGCTGAGCAGGTGGGTTTTTACTTTGTTTAACAACTAAAAGAACCAAGCAGGGTTTCTGCAGGATGAAGCTGGCACAAAATCCCCTCCTGCGAGAGCTAACCTGGCAGCCCTCCGCTCAGCCTGGCGAGCTGCGGCATCTGTGTCCCAAGACGACAGTCCACACGCTTGATGTTTGTCAGCAACTGGGAGTAAATTAGAGAAAGTATTACCACCTGTGGAGATTAGATCGGACTTTGGGCTAGGCTGAAAGATGAATATGGATTTGAAGTCTCTCATTTTTTGAGCAGGTTTTTTAAGCCATTCCTTACCTCTGTCAGTGCATGAAGCAATCTAGCCATGCTGACCAGCATCTGAGGCACCCGGAGGACACCGAGATCTATACAAAGTGACCCCAGACCTCAAGGAATTGAAAAGATAGTTAAACGTATGAGGTGAGCTTTTAAGCCAGCATAATAAAGGGTAGGGAGAGGTTAAAATACTATTAAAATATCATGTTGTGGATGTTCAATAAAGGAAATAGACTCTCAAGGAAAAAGAAGTCTTTCCAGAAAAGCTGTTAGTCCACTGAACAAGTGCAAGACATCAAACTGAATATTGTGTTTTGTTTGTAGAGATTCCCATTTGCCATGAGGCTCCGTGCTCCATGTTCCTTCCCAGACCCAAACCATTCACACATCATAATGCTATCTGCCTGGTTGTTGTAGATTTTGGATTTGCAAACACCTGCTGGAATTTAGTTCTTCAAAGAGCTTATGGCCTTAGTGTGTGGAGTGGGATGCCAGGGGGAGGAAGGGGGGGTGCAGCAGTCCCATTTAACACCCCAAGTAATGCCTTGAGCGGGAAGCCCATTTATTTTCTCTTAGGTAAATGAAGTCAGGAGGTAACCAGTCCAGCCCTGGACTTGTCTGGTGACTCTACCAAGTTATGCCACTATCATCGACACATGTCTTCCTTCTCCTGGTCTCAGATGTCTGCTTATACTTCTGGCACCACAACTGCGTTCCAGAAGAAGGGGAAGATGAAGACAAGAGAAAGGGCACAAGCCTTCCCTCTAAGCGTAGTTCCTACAGGTTGCATATGGAGCATCTGCTTTAACACATGGGCAGAACTCACTCTTTCGGCCACACGCCTAGCTAAGAGAGAGACGTGGAAATCTTGTTTTTATCCTAGCACTTATGTGGTTAGCTAAAGATTGGGGACTGAGGAAGCAGAGAAGTGGTATGGGGAGAGATGTGGCTGTCTCTGTCACAGAGGACACTGCAAACACATAAATCTCTCTCTCCCCCGGAGGAGCTGGCAGGTACATTTTTGCCGTAGCAGAAGCATGATCAAGTGTGGTGGGAGAAGGGAGGGCGCTGGGGAGGGGTGAGGCTTAGGGAGGGGTTCATGAAACACCTGGTGTTTTAGTAGGAGAATTTTGGGGGAGGAGACTACTCTAACTGGAAGGAAGGGCCTTTAAGAATGATAAGCAAAATCATAGAAGCTCATTGTCAGTTTAAGAAAAGACAATGGTCCATTGTTACTGATCTCAAAATGAATAGAGTGCCAGGGAGGTAGCACAAGGTAAGATTGGACATAGGTACCACACCCAAATTTTACAGTCTCGATCTTTCAAAAAGTGTCAGCCTTATTTTGCACATCATCACAAGCCATAGAACATGTAGCAGAAAACTTTAATTGGCCTCTTACATGTACTCATCATCAAATGACTGGAAGGTAGCAGACAACTATCATTGCCCTGTCCCTCAGCCTTGGTCAACCTCAGCCAAGGTTCTTGGACAAATTTCTTTAACTTGATCCTGAGCCTCATTACTCATTCTCATTCCAGGCAGTCACTACAAACCCTCTGAATTTAGAATGAGGGATAAAACCTGTTTTCCACCTGAATTACATGATCTTCTTGTTCTTTCCTGCTATAAAATGTCAACAATCTATAATTCCCTAAAAGAATATTAATAGGAATGCTTTCTGATTCAGCTTCAGCTAAAGACCCAGGGATAGAGGCTGAAAATGATGTAATGGGTGCCAAAGCCAAGGGGCTAGACCATGCATGCAGCCTCCCAGAAAACTAGCTTCACATTTATTCTTTTGTACCTGGCTGGAAGACACCCAGCCTTTGAGAGAAGAGGTGGAAGTGCTCTAGATTACTTACTTGACCAGCACAACAAAAACAGAGTCTTTAGAATTGTTTATTTTGTTTTATTTATTAGGGAGAGCACAAAGGGAGAGGGAGAGGGAGAAGCAGCCTCCCTGCCAACCAGAGAGTCTAACGCGGGGCTCGATCCCAGGACTCTGAGATTAGGACCTGAGCTGAAAGCAAACTAGTAAACCAACTGAGCCACCCATGTACCCCAAGTCTTTAAAACTTTTCACTGTTAATGAATTAGATGTCCAGTGTTCAGAGAGCCATAGAATCAGAAGACATCCCCAGTCCTTGATTACTATTTTTTAAATTGTTAGGACTGAAACAGTACCACCTGACATGAGCAACAAAATGGTTTGTTTCTAATCTTTTGTTTCAGGTCTCAGAGCTTATTAATGGTAATCATTTAGCCTGATTTATCACTGCTCTCTTCCCACCATTTAAATTATTTTAACAGCTTTATTGAGTTATAATTGATATACAACTTCACATATTTAAAGTGCATAATTTGATGTTTTGACATATGTATATACCTGTGAAACCATCAGCAGAATCAAGATAATGAACACATTCATCACTTCCAAATGTTTACTTGTTTCCCTTGTACTTCCTCCCTCCTGCTCTCCCTCACTCTGCCCTGGTCCCTCAAGCAACAACTGACCTGCTTTCTGTCACTTTGGATTAGTTTGTATTTTCTAGAATCTTCTATAAATGGAATTGTATAGAATGCAATCTTTTTTTTCCCCCCGGCTTCTTTCACTCAGTATAATTGTGTGGAGATTCATACATGCTGTGTATATCAGTAGTTCATTCGTTTTTACAACTGGGTAGTACTCATTATACGAATATAGTATCATTTGGCCATTCACCTGTTAATAGACATTTGGGTTGTATCCAGTTTTTGACTGTTGCAAATGAAGATGCATGTACATTTGTGTATAAGTTTTTTTGTGGACATAGGTTTTTTTTTTTTTTTCTTTTGAGTACATATCCAGGAGCATAATGAATGAGTCACGTAGTAGGTCTACGTAACTTTTTAAGAAACTGCTAAACTATTTTCCAAAATGGTTGTACTATTTTATATTCCTATTAGCAATGTATGAAGGTTCCAGTTCCTCCACATTCCTCACCAGAACTTGGTATGGTCAGTCTTTTTAGTCATCCTAATAGATGTATAGTACTGTCTTGCAATTTTAAGCTGCATTTCTCTAGTGACTGCTGATACTGAGCACCCCTTCATGTGCTCATTTGCAAACCACGTATCTTTGGAGAAGTGCAGCTGTCTGTTCAAATGGATTTCTGTATATTGATCTTGTATCCTACAACCTTACTGAATTTATCAGTTACAGTAGCTTTTTGCTGGAGTCTTTAGGATTTCTATTCATCTGCAAATAGTGAAAATTTTACTTCTTCCTTATCAATTTGGATGCTTTTTATTCCTTTCTCTTGTCTGAATGCTGTGGCTAATACTTCTAGTGCCATGTTGAATAAAAGGCTGAGACTGGACATCCTTGTCTTGTTCCTGAACCTTAGAGGAGAAGCTCTCAGGCTTTTTTTACCATTGAATATGTTAGCCATGAGTTTTTCATACGTGGCCTTTATTATACTGAGGTATGTTCCCTCTAAGCCAATTTTGCGAAGGGTTTTTATCGTGAATTGATGTCATATGTACTTTGTCCAATGCATTTTCTGCATCTATTGAAATGATCATACTGTTTTTATCCTTTCTCTTGTTGATATATCACATTGACTTGCAAATATTGAACCATCCTTGAATAAATTCCAAGAATAAATTCCACTTCATTGTGGTGAATGATTTTTTAATGTATTATTGGACTGGGTTTGCTAATATTCTTCTGAGGTTTTTTGTGTCTATGTTCATCAGAGACATTGGCCTATAATTCTCTTTTTTTGTAGTAGTTTTGATACCAAGGTAATGCTGCCTTCATAGAATGAATTTGGAAGTTTTCCAGAAATTTGAAGAAAATAGGTATTCATGGGTTTGGTAGAATCTTCTTCATATATTTTTTTAAGATTTTATTTATTGATATGACAGACAGAGATCACAAGTCAGTAGAGAGGCAGACAGAGTGAGAGAGGGGAAGCAGGCTCCCTGCTGAGCAGAGAGCCCCATGTGGGGCTCAATCTGGACCCTGAGATCATGCCCTGAACCAAAGGCAGAGGCTTAACCCACTGAGCCACCCAGGCACCCTGAATCTTCTTCATATGTTGTGGTAGAATTCACCTGTGAAGCCATCTGGTCCTGGACTTCTGCTTTTTGGGCATTTTTTGATTACTGATTCAATTTCTTTGTTGATTTTCAGTCTCTTCAGATTTTCTGTTTCTTCCTAATTTGGTTTTCCAGGATTTTCTCCATTTCTCCTAATTTGTTTCTAGAAATTTATCCATTTCTTCTCATTTGTCCAATTTGTTGGCATATAATTTTTCATAATATTGTCTTACAATCCTTTGTATTTCTGTGGTATCAGTTGTTACTTCTCTCTCGTTTCTGATTTTGAGTCCTCTCTCTATTTTAAATTTAATTTTTTCAGTGTTCCAAGATTCATTGTTTATGCATCACACCCAGTGCTCCATGCAATACATGCTCTCCTTAATACCCACCACCAGGCTCACCCATCTCCCCAAGCACCTCCCTTCCAAACCCTCCGTTTGTTTCTCAGAGTTCACAGTCTCTTATGGTTCATCTCCCCCTCTGATTTCTGCCAATTCACTTCTCCTCTCCATCTCCCAATGTCCTCATTCCTTATGCTCCACAAGTAAGTGAAACCATATGATAATTGACTCTCTGCTTGACTTATTTAACTTAGCATAATCTCCTCCAATCCAGTCCATGTTGATACAAAAGTTGGGTATTCTTCCTTTCTGATGGAGGCATAACATCCCATTGTATATATGGACCATATCTTCTTTATCCATTTGTCTATTGAAGGTCATCTTGGCTCTTTCCACGGTTTGGCAACTGTAGCCATTGCTGCTATGAACATTGGGGTACAGATGGCCCTTCTTTTCACTCCATCTGTATCTTTAGGGTAAATGTCCAGTAGTGCAATTGGAGGGTCATAGGGTAGCTCTATTTTTAATTTCTTAAGGAATCTCCATGTTGTTTCCCAAAGTGGTTGCACCAACTTGCATTCCCTCCATCAGTGTAAGAGGGTTCCACTTTCTCCACAGCCTCTCCAATACTTGCTGAAAAAGAAAAACGAAACTGAGGGCATCACATTGCCTGATTTCAAGCTTTACTACAAAGCTCTGATCACTAAGACAGCATGGTACTGGCACAAAACGAGACACATAGACCAGTGGAACATAGTAGAGTCCAAATATGGACCTGCACCTCTATGGCCAACTAATCTTTGACAAAGCAGAAAAAAATATCCAGTGGAAAAAACACAGTCTCTTCAAAAAATGGTGCTGGGAAAATTGGACAGCTATGTATAGAAGAATGAAACTCGACCATTCTCTTACACCATACACAAAGATAAACTCAAAATGGATAAAAGACTTCAACATGAGGCAGGGATCTATCAAAATCCTAGAGGAGAACATAAGCAGTAACCTCTTCGACATCGGCCACAGCAACTTCTTTCAAGACATGTCTCCAAAGGCAAAGGAAACAAAAGCAAAAATGAACTTTTGGGACTTCATCAAGATCAAAAGTTTCTGCATGGCAAAGGAAACAGTCAATAAAACAATGAGGCAACCTACAGAGTGGGAGAGGATATTCGCAAATGACACTACAGACAAAGGGCTGATCTCTAAGATCTATAAAGAACTCCTCAAATTCAACACTTAGAAAACAGATAATCACGTCAAAAAATGGGCAGAAGACATGAAGAGAAACTTCTCCAAAGAAGATATACAAATGGCTAACAGACACATGAAAAAATGTTCATCATCATCATTAGCCATCAGGGAGATTCAAATCAAAACCATATTGAGATATCATCTCTTTTTGGTGTACCTGCTAAATCTTTATCAATTTTGTTGATCTTCTGTGAAAACCAGCTCCTGGTTTCATTGATCTGTTCTACTGTGGAGATTTGTTTGTTCTTTTTCTAGCTCATTTATGTGTAAGATTAATTGTTTTTTGAGATTTTTCTTGCTTCTTGAGATAAGCCTGTATTGATAAAAAATTCCCTCTTAGAACAGCTTTAGCTGCTTCCCAAAGATTTTGAATTATTGTGTTTTCATTTTCATTTGTCTCCATGTATTTTCTTTTTGATTTCTTGTTTGACCCATTCATTTTTTAGTAGTGTATTATTTAACTTCCATGTATTTGTGTTCTCTACAGATTTTCTTCTTGTGGTTGACTTCTAGTTTCATAGCTCTGTGATTGGAAAATATGCACTCAATCTTTTTGAACATGTTGAGACTTGTTTTGTGACCTAACACATGATCTATGCTGGAGAATATTTCATGTGCACTTGAAAAGAATGTGTATTCTACTGTTTTAGAAAGGAATATTCTGAATATATATGTTAGATCCTTTTAGTAAAATGTATTATTTGAAGCTACTTTTTCCTTGCTGATTTTCTACTTGGATGATCTATTCAATGATGTAAATAGGGTGTTAAGTCCCCTACTACTATTGTATTACTATCAATTATTTATTTATGTTATTAACTATTTAGGTATTGGGTGCTTTCATGTTGGGTACATGAATATTTATAATTATTATATCTTCTTGTTGGATTGTCCCTCTTATGACTATATAGTTCTCTTTTTTGTCTCTTGTTATAGTTTTTGTTTTAAAGTCTGTTTAGTCCAATATATGTATAGCTACCCCAACTTTCTTCTGATATCCATTTGCATGATAAATGTTTTTCCATTCTTTAACTTTCAATTTTTATTCCTCTCCCCCCAACAATTTAGATATATAGTGTCCTACTTTATATCCTTTTGTTTTGTGAATCCCTTGACTGATTTTTATAGATATACTTAATTTTGCTCCTTTTGTACTTCCTACTTTTTTTTACTTCTGCTTGTGGTCTTTCCTGTCCACTCACAGAATACCTTTTGACATCTCTTACAAGGTTGCTCTAGTGATGATGAATTTCTTTAACTTTTGCTTGTCTGGGAAACTCTCTATCTCTCCTATTCTGAATGATAGCTTTGCTGGATAGAGTATTCTCAGTTACAGGTTTTTGTTTTTTCCCTTTCATCGCTTTGAATATATCATGCTACTCTCTTCTGGCTTGCAAAGTTTCTGCTGAAAAATCAGCCAATTGCCTTATGGCCTTTCTCTTTTTTTTTTTTTTTTTTAATTTAATTATTTGACAGACAGAGATCACAAGTAGGCAGAGAGGCAGGCAGAGAGAGAGAGAGAGAGAGGAGGAAGCAGGCTCCCCGCCAAGCAGAGAGCCCGATGCGGGGCTCGATCCCAGGACCCTGGGATCATGACCTGAGCGAAAGGCAGAGGCCCAACCCACTGAGCCACCCAGGTGCCCCTGGCCTTTCTCTTATATGTAACCCTTTTCTCCTGTTGCTTTTAAAATTCTCTCTTTATCACTACTATTTGCCATTATAATTACTAGATGTCTTGGTGTGGATCTCTTTTGGTTGATTTTATTGGGGGCTTTCTATGCCTTCTGGATCTGGATTTTTATTTCCTTCCCCATATTTGGGAAGTTTTCAACTATTATTTCTTCAAATACATTTTTTGCCCTCTTTTTTTCTCTGTTCTCCTTCAGGAATCCCTAAAAGCAAATATTCTTGCACTTGATGGTGTCACCGAGTTCCCTAAGTCCTTTTTCATTTTTTATTGGTTTTTTTTTCTCTCTCGTTCAGCTTCATTGTTTTCCATTACTCTGTCTTCCATGTTGCTGATCTATTCTTCTGCTTCCTCTATTCTCTTTATCCCCCCATATATATATATATGAATTTAATTATATATAAAATTTAAATATATATAATTATATATTATATATGTAACTTAAATATATATTAATTTAAATTATATATGTATATATATATTTAAAGATTTTATTCATTTACTTGACAGATATCAAGAGAGAAAGCACAAGCAGGGGGAGCAGGAGGAAGAGGGAGAAGCAGGTTCCCTGCTGAGAAAGGAGTCTGATGTGGGGCTTGATCCCAGGGTCATGACCTGAACGAAGGCAGATGTTTAACCAATTGAGCCACCCAGGCATCCTCTCCCCCCAGTATATTTTTAATTTTAGTTATTGCATTCTTCATCTCTCATTGGTTCTTTTTATGTTTTCTGTGTCTTTGTTGAGGGACCCATTGAGGTCCTGCACTCTTTCTCAAGTCCAATGAGTATTTTTATGACCATTATTACTTTAAACTCTCTAACAGGCATATTAATGCTTGTTTCATTTATCTCTTTTGCTGTGATTTCATCCTGTTCCTTAATTTGAGCATATTCCTCTGTCTCGTCATGTTGTGTAACTCTTTGTGTTGTGTCTCTTTGTGTTAGAAAGGTCAGTTACATCTCCAGCTCTTGAAATTAGTAGCCTTATGAAGAAGAGGTCTATAGTGCTCTGCTGTGCAGTGCCCCTTGTTCACCAAAAAGTGGCATTTCAGGGGTGTCTCCTATGTGCATTGTATGGGGTCTACAGTTACAGCTAAGTGACATTTGCCTTCAGTTATCTACAATGTCCCTCTTTGCCTGTTGTGGGCAGGATTTGGCCCTGTGTTGTTAGTGGGCTAGTCTAGGCCACCTAGGGCTTGAGTTAGGTTAATCTAGCTATTTGTCAGAGTTGTGGTTGCACTGAACTGCAGGGTGCTCTCCCTGTGTTGTCCCCTAAAAAGCTTTCCTGGTGGCTGGGGCCTGCAGTCAGACCAGATGTCTGTCTCCAGCCCACTGTTGGGACTGTCATAGTGGCAAGTGTGGTTTCTTTGTCTTTCCCCAGGGTAGGAGTCACTTTGGGGTGATGCTGACCCCTACTGGGGCTGGTTGCACACTGCCATGCTTGTGGCACTGCCTTGGATGGACTCCTACTGAGAGCTTGGAAGGGGCAAGCCCGCAGGAGAACACGGCAGTGGGGTGCAAGGTGTTTGAAAGGTGTGCACTGGTCTACTGTGGGAGGGGACCTGGAGCTGCTTTGGAGAGCTGCCAGCACCAGGCTGGAGGGAGTGGTCCACAGGGAAACACCTGGGTTGGGAGCTGCCAGCACCAGGCTGGAGGGAGTGGTCCACAGGGAAACACCGGGGTTGGGAGCACTGTTAGCAAACTAGGTGGAGAATGCTCTTTGCTGCACTGGTTGCTGCTGGTGTCCATGTATCTAGTCTAGGGGCTGAGGGAAGGAAGTGGTGTCCTCCAGCTCTTTTGTTCTTGGAGAAGTCTTCCAAAGATTCCTGCCCCTCCAGCAAGTGCTGAGATTAGTAAATAAATATCCTTCCCATATACATCAGGCATTTTTCAAACTCCTGTTTCTGTTCTGTATCTCAGTGAGGCTTTTTTTTTGGGGGGGGGGGGTGCTGCGTCATCAAGGGCCGGGGCTTAGTTTCCTCTCACCCTGGCTCTCCCAGAGCTGAGCCCACTGATTTTAAAAGTTCCAGGTATTAAACACCACTGATTGCAAGACGCTGAGAAGTTAATCCCTGTATCTGGTGTATCTGGTACACCTGATGTGAAGTCTGTTCCTCTCCTGTCTCTGTGCCCATGGTATTCTTCCCTCCCACAGAGAGTTCCATGGTCAGACTGGCTCCTGACTACATCTCTGCCCTTCCTACCATCTTTGATGTGGGCTCTTTACATTTAGCTGTGGTCTGTTCTGCCAGTCTTCAGGTCATTTTCTGGGTTGTTTACACTGGTGTGAGAGGAGGTAAGCCTAATATCCTCCTATTCTGCCATCTTTCCCAGAAATTGTCTCAAACTTGAAATCTTTAAGAATCATGTGTAGAACCCATTAAACTAAATTTCTACGGATCACTAATAGACCTATCTTACCAGAGAGAGGAGCTGCCGGAATCGGCATTTTAAGAGACCTCAAATAATTCTGTTGCAGGAGGTACACAGTCACTGTGGAAACACTGATCTTGACCTAATGTTTGGTCAAGGTGCCATGAAAATACTTATGAGAAAAATGTTGGTACAAATTGCCATTTGTACCTGGTCAAGTTTCTGACTCACTTCCGGTAAATAAATGAATGAAAAAATGAATGCCTGGATGAATGAATGAAAGAGGATTTAAATTCTGCTTCTGTATTCATAAACCGATGAGACTTAAATATAATCATATTAATTATTGATCTAAATGTTATTAGTGCCATATAATTTATATTGATTTTCTAAAAACATATTAACTTACAGCCCAGTAATCTATTTACACTATAAAACAACTTAGCAAATCCTTTTCAAAATAGTATAAATGCAAATTCTAGTCCAATACTAGCAATGTACTTGTGAATTTGGGAGTGGGAGTGTAGGAAATATTGAAGCTTCCTTGGGTTTATGAATGTTTTAACAAGGAAAAAAAGTCACCAGTTAAAGAAAAATTTAACACCTATGGTCAGTTGTAAACAGTTACTCTTTACAATATGTCTTATTTCGTCAAGCATATATTTTTGATGTGTAACAAATAATACACAAGTGACAGAATATAAATATGTTAAAGATGCTCATTTTATATTGATCATTTGATGTGTCGTGGCAAGTACAATCTGAGCAGAGAAACATTTCTTGGTTACAGAGAGATTTTCTTGCTTTCCATGGCTTGGAATAGTCAATAAATTAATAATTAACTTAGTGCTTTAAAAAATTCTTTTATTATCAAATCTAGTTTACCAAGAAGTCATTTTGTCTTCTGACAGGTCATTTGAGCCTGTCAGTGAATGAGAATAGGGTTTGAATTTCATAAATGAGTCTCATAAAAGAGCTGTAAATTAACTCAATACTGTAAATACAAGCAAAGGATTTTAAATTCACAAATGATGATGATGATGATGATGATGATGATGATGATTATTTTAACCACTGGGATGCCTAAACAGAAATCTCATTCAGGAAGTATGATTGTTTCTCTCAGATGGCAAAATTAAGAACTTCAAAACTAACAGTCATCTCCCCTACACATTGACCATAAAGAGTATTCTTGCCCTTGCTCTCAGTGGTGAGCCAATGGGTCATTTCCAGACCCAGAGAAAAGAGAGAGCGAGAACTTAATTTACAGTGAATATCTCTTACCACTTTTTCACCAGCAACTTTTCTTGAGATGCATCTTTCCAATTAGGTACTGAATAAAACCTCCATAAATGTGTGCTTTCAAAACCAGTCTTCCTCTACTTTTTATTGCTTCTTCCATTTATTCATTTTAAAAACCCCTTTTCATCCTTAAAGAATCATTTTGGCTTTGCTGAAAGCTTCTTTCTCTAGCCTTCCCAGAAAGATCGTGGGTTGTCTTCTGTTGTTATTGACGTTACTGTTTGCAATCCCCCTAATCTGGGTGCTCCTCAGTGAAAGAACCTATTACTCTCTATCTGCAGATTGACAGTACTTCAAATGCACATGTGTGTACACACATGCATGTGAACATATACATGTGTGTGCACACATATTAAAACATTGGTGCTAAGACAGTGTATATTCATATATACACATAAAATATACATATGCACACATACATAATCATTAGCTTCAGGTAAAGTAAGGACATAATGAAATATATAACCTTACAATTTTTAGAAGAAAATAGAGAAACACATATTCACACACACACACACACATACACACACACACCCCCATCCACATATTCACCTCATAAAATGAGTTGGGAATGGTTCCTTTTTCAATTTGCTGAATAATTCATGTAAGATTGGTATCATCGGTTCCTTCAACATTTGTTAGAACTCAGAACTCACCTGGAAATTCTCTTGAGCTTAGAGGTTTTTTTGGTAGGAAAAATGTTCGGAAGGGCACCTGGGTGGCTCAGTTGGTTGAGGGTCTGATTTTGGGCTCTGGATTTCGACTCAGGTCATGATCATGGGGTTGTGAGACTGAGCTTCTAGTTGAGCTCCATGCTGGGTGTGGAACCTGCTTAAGATTCTCTCTTCTTCTCCCTCAGACCCTTCCCACCCCTCTAAATGAAAAAAAGAAAAAAAAAAGATGTTTGGGTACTGATTCAATTTTTTTATGAGACCATTTGGAATTCCTCTTTCTTTTTTAAACAGTTACAGTAGTTTATATTTTTCCAGGAATTTGTACATTGTACCAAATGTGTTACTGAATTTATTCATAATATTCCTTATTACCTTTTAAATCTCTGCTTCCTCTGTATTTATGATCCATTTTTATCCCTAATATTGTTTGTGCCTTTTTTGCTTTTTTTCTTCAGTCTTGATTTTATTACTCCTGTTAAAGAAACAACTTGTGATTTAATTGATATTCTCTATTATTGTTTTGTCTTATCATATTCATTAATCTCTGCATTAATATCTTTATTATTGCCCTTTTAATATTTTACTTTGACTTATCCTGTTGTGTTTTTTTCTCTGAACATTTTTGTTCATGGCATATTTTTTCAACTATTTTTGAAACCATAATATAAGCATTCAAAATATAAATTTCCTCCAAGTATCATGTTAGCTGCCTCTCACTAATTTTGAAATGTAGCATTTTAAAAAGTGTAAAGTGAGCATCATCTGATTTCCTTTTAGTTACTTCTTTCACTCATGAGGTAAACAGAAGTGTGATCTTTAATTTTCAGGAATTTGTATTGTTGCTATAACAATATCTGATCTAATTGTATCGTGGGCTGTGTGATACCAGTTGACGCCATTTTTTATTTTAACTTGTTGAGATGCACATTAAGTCTTGCCAAATTTTATAAATATTCGTTGTGTGTTCAAAAATCTATTCTCTAGGGGCGCCTGGCTGGCTCAGGGGGTTAAAGCCTCTGCCTTCAGCTCAGGTCATGATCTCAGGATCCTGGGATGGAGCCCCCCACATCGGGCTCTCTGCTTGGCAGGGAGCCTGCTTCCTCCTCTCTCTCTGCCTGCCTCTCTGCCTACTTGCGATTTCTGTCTGTCAAATAAATAAATAAAATATTAAAAAAAAACTATTCTCTAGTTATCAGAAGCACTGTTTTATATGTATGATTACTCGTTGCTTCTGTTGTTCAAATACTCTATATCATTACTGATTCCTTGGCCGATCTATCATGGTGACAAAATCTCCCACCAAGATGGTATAGATTTATCAATTTCTCCTCATTGTTCTACCAATTTTTACTTCAAATGGTTTGAAGCTACCTTTGTTAAGAACACAGAAATTAGAATTGTTGTGTCTTCCTAGTAAATCTAAACAATATATAGTAATCATCCATATCTATACTGTGCTATTACTTTAAAGTCTGTCGTATTAATATAACTACATTAACTTTCTTCTCTTATTATATCTTTATTCATTTAAAAAATTTTTTCTAATTGTTTATGTTATAACACGTTCTTTGTATATAGCACCTATACAGTTTGGATTTGTATGTTTAATCTGATAATTTAACTCTAAACTTACAATTCCAGTCTATTTACATATATCATTATTACTCATATATTTGGATTTTACCACCTTATATCATGATTTGTTTTGTCTTGTTCTAATTGTTTTAAATTATCCTTTTTCCCCATTCTTTTGGATTGAGATCCCCACCCCATTGAACTTTTCTCTTCATTAATTTGCAAGTTAGATATTTTATTTTTATTCTTTTGGTTATTATCTTAAAATGTTAATATGCTTATATATCTTAACAAATTTATAACTTCAATCAGTAGCTTTATCTTTGTCTCAAACAATATAAGGAATTTACAATTTTTACATTCTACTTCCATGTCCCATTTATATGTTACTCTTGTATAGAAATTTTGTTCAAACAATTTAACTCCCTAAATTGAACATCATTGTTATTGTTTTATATATTGTTCACCTTTTTAATATTCCTACCATTTCTTTTGGCATTGCATAATTTCCTTTTGGAATCATTTTCCTTCTTCCCAAAGTACTTCCAAGAGTCTTTAAGAATTCCTGTGGTGAAGATCTATTGGTAGTACATTCTTTCAGTTCTGGTTTGTCTTTCACCTCCTAAAATGTTAATTGGAATCTCTGAGGTGGGAGAGAAGGACTCAAGGGAAATTTTGACAGCTCGAAGCTTCTCCTTTGCTGCTACAGATGGTGACAGGAGCCCTTTGTTTTTCCCTAGACAGTGACAAGGCCCTCTAGATGCTTTTATAAGCTTGGCCAAAGCCCTCTAGGGCAGGGTTTCTCAACTTTAGTTCTATTGATGATTTCATACGTTGGACAAAATAGTTCTTTGGTAGACTGAGTGGGGCTTTTCTATATATCATAGGATTATTTAGTATCATCTTTGGCCTCCATCTACTAGATGGTTTTCATGTGTAATAACCAAAAATGTCTCCTCATATTGGCAAACATCCTCTGGGGACCAAAACTGTCAATGGTTTAGAACTATTCCTTTAGGGCCACTTTAGGTAGGCAAGTTCAGTTGACATGTAACATTCTTTCCTGTCTCCTCTCAGTTGTGCCCTAAGTCAGCTGAGGATCTTCATATTTTATTGTTTGTAAGAGAGCCAACACCATCTGCATCTTTGAAATTATATATATATATATATATATATACACACATATATACATGTATATTCATATACATGGTGTCTTATTACACACACATATACACACATACATATATATCACATACTATATATACTCACACATATATGTATGTATAAATATATATAGGGAAAGAGAGAGAGTCAGATTTTCAATGGTTTACCAAAAAGTAAGTAAATGAGAGGCAAGAGGACAAGTACAAAATGATAACTGGTAAGAAAATTGAATGAAAATTGGTAAGAACTATGAATTGAGAGCTTTTACCTCTAATGATAGTGTCTCCCAGTTTCCTCTAACTTGTTGCCATGTCAGAATTTGAGCCCAGTGTTGCCAAATATTCTGATTTTTCAGAAGCCACAGGATCCTTGTGTGTGTGTGTATGTGTGTGTGTGTGTGTGTGTGTGAGATTGATATACATACAATGCTCTTGCTTTTATTTATTTTTTTAATTTAAATTCAATTAGCCAACATATTTAATCATTTACATTTAATCATTTGTTTTTGATGTAGTGTTCAATGATTCATTAGTTGCATGTAACACCCAGTGCTTATCACATCACATGTCCATCACCCAGTTTAAATACAGATCTATGATTTATTAAGACACAGAGAAAATCCCACACCTGTGGGCTGTAGGCCTCTGTACTGCAACCTCTGATTTCCACCAGGCTCATAAGTGTTGCTCAATAAGTGTTAGTTTTCCATTCTGTCTCCTGTACTCTGGAGGTCCACGGCTGCCCATTCAGTATGGGTCCCAGCAGCTTCCCTGGTTATCCCAGCATTCCTTATGGAGCCCAGGCAAACTTAACATAGCATTTCTGGATTCTACCTGCATTACCATGGCCTCTTTTTGTGTAGAGAAACAGTTTCTTTACTGAAGCTCAGCGAGTATTTAATTGATTGTTAGATCACTCAATACACATACCCTTTAGGTACTGCCTAAGGAAAGATTAATTTTCAGCCCCAGGAAAGATTTAAAATGGGAAATTCCAGGCCATGTTAATGTGACTAAGGCTTTACCTCAGAAGTAGCAAATCTGGAGAATTAAAAATGAACCCCATTTTGGCAAAAGAAGCACAATGGTGCTGTTTCTAAATAGTAGAAATTTTTAAAACAAAAAGAAAGAAGTCCAGTGTATTATATAAGATTGAACAATACAAATAGTTAAAGTAGAAAGTTGGAGGTGGTAGTAAAGAGGAACGTGGAAAATACAAAAAGGATTAGGACTCCAAAATGCAAAAGGTAAGATTGTTAGGTGAGTTTGACAGAGATTAAGAAAATAAATGAGGGGGCACCTGGGTGGCTCAGTGGGTTAAGCCTCTGCCTTCAGCTCAGGTCATGATCTCAGGGTCCTGGGATCGAGCCCCACATCGGGCTCTCTGCTCAGCGGGGAGCCTGCTTCCTCCTCTCTCTCTGCTTACTCGTGATCTCTCTCTGTCAAATAAATAAATCTTTAAAAAGAAAAAAAAAGAAAAAAAATAAATGAGAAAGAGGAAGAAAACATGTAGTGAGCAAACAGGCACAGTGCGAGGTGCTCTACTTACACTGCCTAATAATGCTAATGCTCCTAACCAATTGCAAGTAGACGTTATTATTCCTTTGTTTCCAAAGGGGATCAAAAAGGTTAAGCAACTAGTTTGTGGTAGTGCAGCTGGCAGGTGGCATGAAAGTATTCACATTAGAGCAAAACCTGGTTCTACAAGAGGCACGGGGGAGAAATTCCTAACCTGGAAACAGCTGCCTGTATCCCTCCCACTACCCTGATATTGTAGGCAAAATGTTGTATTTATGAGTTCCATCATTGTTCTAGGAAATAGTTCACAGTTCTAAGTAGAAATAAAAAAACAAAAAAAAAAAAAAAAGGAAAAGAAAAAAAAGATTGAGACCCTCTACTTTAAAAATATTGGCATTTTAGACCAAAAAATCCTCTCCATAGTTCTGTAATGATACAGAAAAGCATACTACACATCTATTTGAAAATTCAAAAACAATTATTTCCCACTTCCAAGTACTTTCCAAAGCCTAAGTCATGACAAGTTCATAGCCAATCATTTTCTTTCCTTTGTCAAATACATGAAACAAGAAGCCACCACGTCTGTTAAAATTGGGCTGGATGGGAACAAAGAAATTTAGGCTCTTGTGTAGTGTGTGTATTCCTGAAGTTGTGAACTTGGAAAATACAATTTGACTCCAATGCCTTATCTTTTAATTGCCCTTGTAAATGCTAACAACTGCTCTACCTAACTCAAGACAAAACCAACTGGCAGAATTTCAGAACGAGAAGTGTGTTCCCTAAGTATCTGGTCCAACCACTTCATTGAAAAAGGGTAGGTCACTTTCTGGGGCCCCTGAGACCGAAACCCACTCAGACCTAACTTGTGTACAATGCTATTTCCACAACATTATGCTGTGTCCCATGTCAACACTGGAAAGATGCTTCAGTGAAACTGATTTCAGTTTCACACATTCCTGTCATCAACCATCAAGGCCCTATTATTGAAGGTGTTCTGAGATACTCTGTCCCAGGTAAACTCAAAAGAAGTTTAATAGTGTATCTACCACATGTCAAAACTGTTCTAACTGAAATTTAGAACTCAGTTTCGTGGAAGCTGGGTCATTCAAGTGGGCCACTACCATCTACCTCACAGGAAGCTTGTATTTTATTAAATACCTACTAAATGCAGAAACACAAGAGATGGGAAGAAAGAGTTAAAAAAAAATTGAAGTGATGTTGCCTGCCCATATAGATTATAAAAGTAACAATTGAAAGAACTATGTCAGAAACTCTATTGCTCAACTATATATCCATGACCTAAACAAAAGGGAGTCAGGCAAAACATAACATTAGGACTTCTCTACAAATGACTTGCAAGAAAGGAATTCCATGAAACTCTGTTGTGTGTTATAGATCATCCATGAAGTCAGCTGCTAAGTTCTGGAACCTGTGAGTCCTAAGAACAGCATTCTTGCATGTCCCACAAGGGCATTTAAAAATAATCCCTATTTCTTTCCCATACTCCATGGCAAGAATATAGTAGGCGACTTTGACCCTGTTGCCAGCACAGGATTTAAAAACATCTTACCCTGCATCAGAATGAACCAGAAGGCTGTCTAGTTCCAATTATTGCTCACCCTCAGCCTCCACCTTCTTACAGTCTTCCACAACCTTTATTTGGGTGCAGGCCAGTTTCCTACACTAGACTATAAACTCACCTGAGGGCCGGGACTCTGTTTTACCTATCTTGGTATCTTCAGTATCATGCAAAATGCCTGGAACACTGCAAAGACCCCACACCTCTTTAGCAAACTGTACTGAATTTAAATGCTGAAGGAACAAGCAGTTCCAAGAGTAAGGAAGAAAAAAACATCCTGAAGAGGTAAGATTATTTTTCAAGTAGAAAAATCGGCGAGATAAAATACCAGTCCAAAGTTGCCTAGTATTAAAATAGATAAAATGTGCAAGTCTACAAAACTTACCTTTATTTAAGTAACAATACACAAAATACATATATATGTAATAATATAATATACAAGTAATGTACAAAATAATATACAAAACTGTATACTTAAATGCAGATTTTCTGAATTACACAGAAAACCACCCATCTGGTTTCAGGGTAAAAAGTCTGCTTTCGAATTTTTAAGTAGAAACAAATTATATAAATACACAACTCTTGATGAGAAAGAGAATGAGACAAAATGATTGATAAAAACAGTACACTAGAATAATGATCAACTATGTGTCAATTTCAGCTCTTCCAATGACAGCCCAATCAATGAATCTGTCTTGGCAGATAATTACTTGCTGTATCCTTATCCCATAAAGTGATCAATAAAGTCAAATGTCCAGTTTAATATTTTACATTTAATGATTATATAATAACAGGCAGCAGAGTATATGTTGAGGAAGATTAATGGAAGGATTAGACATGGTGTCAATACTTTTTTCCTTTTAATTAGTGAAGCCCTAATGCAAAATTCAAAATACGCTGAATTAAAGCTTTTCTTTCTTAGCACTCTGCTAAGCAGCTGAAATTATATTTAGAGATTTCGTTATTGCGTTTCTGATTATCTAGTGATTCAAATACTTCATGAAATACTTGGTCTTGTCCATCCTTCCAGCTGAGGAGCTGGTTTGGTAAGCCCAAGTGACTGTGCTTTTTCAGTGGGAAACAGTGTTCATTTCTCTAAACCCTTGTATGAAAAGGAGACTTGTCCAACTTCTCTGGCCTGGCTGTGCTATTGGCCAGGTAGGGATGTTCCAGGGGAATTGTGGGCTGACTGTTTTTGTGGTCAGGTTCCTCTGAGCCCTGCTTGCCCTTGCTCACTTGCCATGAACTTGGCTTCACTAAAAATTCACCACAAATCAATTTTGTCAGTTTCCATTATTTTGTTTTTCACCGAGGAGTAGCCCAGGCAGGTGTTGAATAATTCATTGTGGCGGTGGTGTTGATCCTGTTTTCTGGGTAAGAAAAATCTAAAGCCCCAGAAGGCCCCGGTCTGTGAGTCAGTCCCCAGGCACTGGAGAGCCTGCGTAGCACATGCTACTGGGTAGGGCAGGTTTAAATGCCCATGCCACATCTATCTGGTTTCTGTGTGAGTCACTTACATACCAGTAAGCGTCAAGGAGGAGAACTACCAGGTTTGAACTTAAGGTAACATATATAGACCAGGAAAGGTAAGAATTATTGCCAATTATTTAATTGGCAAGCGTTGAGCATTATCAAGACTATGAGTCCCTCTATATCAGGACACAGGTGAAAAAAAGAAAAGATAAAGAAATAAGGAAATATATTTTTATATATGATATATGCATGTGTCTGTGTGAGACAAATGTTGGCTGCCAGGTAATCCAGCATAGAAAAGAATTATAACTATGGCAAAGATTTCACAAATCAATCATGAAAAAGCAAGCTATAGGCTGTGACTTACTATTTCAAAGGCAGCCTTCTCTGTTTTTAGGATAAAAGATGTAGGCCGCAGTGCTCCCAGAGTTAACCTTCTACATTATTGTATCAGTTAAAGCCAAAAACACAGGACAGAAAGGCAGGGAGCAAGGGTGGCTGGCTATACAGAATGCAGGGGTAGCAGCACCGTGCTGATGGCACTGCAGTCCGAGTGGTGGCCTTGAGCTGGCAGCTCCAGGCCCTGGCTCTTCAGGGTACCAAAAATGGAGTGGGCACACTGGGGGGTTCAAGTTCTCTCCCAAGAGGCTGCCACATACATACAGAATGTGCCAGTATGTTCATTTACAGGAAGACGTAAATGCCATGGGGCCCGGGCCACTTACGTCTACAGGCAGAGTTTCCTCCTTGTGGAAAGCTCACATGCACAGCCACTCAAATTGGAAAGCTGCATGGTAAAAAAGTAAACAGGTGGGACTCAAGCAGCTGAAAAGCTTCTGTACAGCAAAGGAGACTAGCCACAAAATGAAAAGGTGACCTGAAGATTGGGAGAAGACATTTGCAAACCATACATAAATATCTAAAATATGTATGAACTCACAACTCAGTAGCAGAAACCTCTCTACTGTTTTCTTAAGAAACTAAAATAAATAGGATCCAGCAATCCCTCTTCTGAGTATACAGATAAAGGACATGAAATCAGGATGTCAAAGAGATACTTGCATCTTCATGTTCACTTGCAGCATCGTTCACAGTAACCAAGGTATGGAAGCAATCCAAGTGTACGCTGATGGATGAATGGACAAATTGTGAGCTATATCTATAGATATATATAGTGGACTATTATTCAGCTTTAGGAAATAAGAAGATGTTGCCATTTGTGACAACATGGATAAACCTGAAGGACGCTATGCTAAATGAAGTAAGTCAGACAGAAAAATATTGGTCTCACTTATATGTGGAATCTTAAAAAGTCAAATACATAGAACAGAGAACTGTAGTTGTTGGGGTGGTGAAGTAGAGAAATGGGGAAATGCGGTCCAAAGGGTACAAAGCTGCAGTTATGCACGATGAATACATCTAGAAATCTAATGTATAGCCTGGTGACTTCAGTTAATGATACTATATTGAATACTGGATATTTGCTATGAGAATGGATTTCAGGTGTTCTCATCACACACACAAAAATGGTTATGTGAGGAGAGGATATGTTAATTAGCTTGACTTTGGCAATCATTTCACTATGTATATGTATAGCAAATCATGTTGTACACCTAAAGTGTATACAATTTTTCTTTAGAAAGATAGAGGAACAAAGAAAAACAACTGCATGGTGAGCATACATTGAGAGCAAAGGGGAATGGGATAGTTTGGAGGGGCTGGGCATCACACCTCTGGAAAAGCCTGATCACATATCCCAGTGTTAGCTGAGTGCTTTCACGTATACTTTTTCCTCTATGTCTAGATGGCTATGACTAAATGTTAATAAGGCCTGGGACTTGCCCATTTTATTTTTCTTTTTTTTTTTTTTACTGTGGTAAAATATTTTAGCTATTTTAAAATGTAGGTTCAGTAGCATTTTGTACATTAATTTTGTTGTGCCACCATTAGCACGATCCATCTTCAGAACTCTTTGCAAAACTGGGACTCTGTTCTTATGAAACAAGGATACAGCATTTCCCTCCTGACTCCCACTCCCTGGAAATCCCCATTCTACCTTCTGTCTCTCTGAATCTAACTGTGCTAGATACCTGATGTCAGTGGACTCGGACTCATCCAGTATTTGTCTTTTCATGACTGGCTTATTTCACTTAGCATAATGTTCCCAGGCTATACATGTTTTGTTTCATATGTCAGAATTTCTTTCCTTTTTAGAGCGAAATAATATCCCATTGTATTAAATACCACATTTTGTTCATCCATTCATCTGTTAATGGACCCTTCGATTGTTTCCACCTTTTGACTATTTTGAGTAATGCTTCAATGAACGTGATTATACAAATTTGAGACATTGCTTTCAATTCCTTCAGGTACATATCCAGAATTGGAATTGCTGGATCATATGATTTTACTTTAAATTTTTTGAGGAACCACCATACTGTTTTTCATAGTAGCTATATACTCTTGCACATTTCCTACCAATAATGCACAAAGGTCCTGATTACTCTGTATCTTTGTTATTTTCTTGTTTGGTTTTTGTGTTTTGTTTTATTTTGTTTTATTTTGATAGTACTCATCCTAAGGGATGTGAGGAGGTATCTCATTTTAGTTTTGATTTGTATTCTAATGATTAGTGATGTCAAACAGTTTTTTATGTGCTTGTTGGGCATTTATATATCTTCTTTGGCGGAATGTCTGTTCAAGCCTTTTGCTATTTTTGAATTGGGTTACTATATCTTTTGTTACTATATTTTTTGTTAAGTTTAAGGAGTTCTCTATATATTCTAGATATTAAACCTCCCTTATCAGATATATGATTTGTAGTATTTTTTCCCATTTTCTGGGTTGCCTTTTTACTCTTTTGACAGTGTCTTTTAATGCACAACATTTAAAAATTTTTATTAAGTCTAATTTGTCTATTCTGTTGTTGCCATTGCCTTTGGTGTCATATCCAAAAAAACCACTAACAAATTAAATGTTGTTCTCCTTTATTAATTGGACATTTATTCTCAGATAATTGTAGGTTCACATCTAGTTGTACGAAATAGTACAGAGAAATCTAGTGTCTTTTCCAATGATAACATCTTGCAAAACTTTGGTACAACACAACAACCACGATATTGACATTGATACAGTAAAAATATAGAACATTTTCATCATCACAGAGATCTCCCAGGTGTCCTTTTATAGTCACATTTTTTCCTCCACTTTCCCCCACCTCTCCTGGCAACCATTATTTGTTTTCCATTTCCATAATTTTATCCTTTAAAAATGGAATCGTTACAGTGTAATTTATTGTAACTTTTGGATTGGCTTTTTTCACTCAGCAAAATTCTATGAAGACCTATCCAGGTTGTCGTATGTATGATTAGTTGGTTCCCTTTTACTGCTGCATAGTATTCTAGAGTATGGATGTGCTAGGATTTGTTTGACCATTCACCCATTGACAGACAGCTGAGTTATTTCCAGTTTTTGGCTATGATGACTATGGCTGATATAATGGTGAATATGGCTATAGGTTTTTGTGAACATACATTTTTATCTTTCTAGGTTAAGTGCCAGGAATATAATTTCCAAATCGTATGCTAGTTGTATGTTTAGCTTTTTAGAAACTGTTGAACTATTTTCTAGAGGGCTGTACCATTTTACATCTCCACTAACAGTGATTAGTGACGTTGAGCATCTTTTCGTATGTCTGTTGACCATCTATCCTTCATATATGCTAGGTATTCGTTTTTTGTTGGATATGTGGTTTGCAAATGTTTTCTCTTCGTGTGTAGTCTGACTTTTCATTTTCTTAACAGGGTTTTCCATAGAGAAAATGTTTTTAATTTTGATGGAGTCAAATTTATCACTTCCTTTTATGGATCATACCTTTGGTGTCAAATCTAAGAACTCTTTGCCTAACCCTAGATCCTAAAGATTTTCTACAGTTTTTTCCTAAAAGTTTTATAGCTTAAATTTTTACATTAAAGTCTGTGATCCATTTTGAGTTACTTTTTATATAAGGGTGAGACCCAGGTTAAAGTGTTTTTGTTGTTGTTGCTGCTGTTGTTGTTTTCTTCAGTACAATTTTTTGAAGAGTACCCTTCCTCCATTGGATTGCTTTTTCACACTCACCAAATAATCAGTACACATATTTTTATGGGTAAGTCTATTTTAAGTTCTCTCTTCTGTTCCCTTATCTGTTCTTATTCTGTTCCCTATATCAGAACCATAAAGCTAATTTTTATAGCTATATAATAAGCCTTATAACCCAGTAGATCAATTCCTTACAGTTTATTATTTTTCAAAACTGTGTTAGATATTTTAGTTTGTCTTTCTAAATACATTTTAGAATAATCTTACCTATGACTAGAAAAAAACCTCGCTGGGATTTTGACTGAATTGAGTTAAACTTGTCTTTCATTTGGGAAGAATTGACATTTTTACTATGTTGAGTCTTTTTATTTATTTATTTTTAAAAAGATTTTATTCATTTATTTGACAGACAGAGATCACAAGTAGGCAGAGAGGCAGGCAGAGAGAGAGGAAAAAGCAGGCTCCCTGTGGAGCAGAGAGTCCGACTTAGGGCTTGATCCCAGGACTCTGGGATCACAACCCGAGCCAAAGGCAGAGGTTTTAACTCACTGAGCCACCCCAGGTGCCCCCCATGTTGAGTCTTTTAATTCATGAAAACTGTATATCCCTCCATTTATCTAGATCTTTGGTTTTTTTTCACCATATTCTGTAGTTTTCAGCATATGAATCCTGTAAACGTTTGATTTACACCTAAATACTTTTTGACTGATTGTAAATGGTACTGTATTTTTAAGTTTGTGTCCACATGTTCTTTGCTAGTACAAAGAAGCACAAATTTTTATATGCTTATTTTGTATCCTGCAACTGATGAACTGATCAGCTCTTGTGGGTTATTTATTTATTTATTTTAGATTCCTTGAGATTTCTATGAAGAAAATCATGTCGTGTGTAAATACCAAATGCCAAACCAGTTAAAGCATCACTATGCCCCCATTTATAACATAATTGTCTTACATATTTCCTCTGTGTTCATTTAGAACTGAATTAGACAGTATTATAATTTTTGCTTCAGTCAGTAACCTAATTTAGAAACTCAAAAGGAGAAGCCTATTGTGTTTACCCCTATTTTTGCTTATTGTGGACTTCCTTCCTTCCTAATGTCCCAAATTCCTTCTTTTATCATTTCCTTTCTGTTTAGAGTTCTTTAGCCATTCTATTAAGATAGATCTGCTAGAGAAAGATTCTCTTAATTTTCCTTCATGTGAGAATGTCTTGACTTCCCTTTAATTCCTGGAGGATATTTCACTGGCTATAGGATTCTGGTTTCTTTAAGCACTTGAAAAAATGTCACACCACTTTTCCTTCTGGCCTCCAGGGGTTCAAATAAGAATCTGCTATCATTCACATTGGTATTCCCTTGCATAGAATTCATTTCTCAACATTTTTAAGAGTTTTGTCTTCTTTAAAAAAGATTTTATTTATTTGAGAGAGAGAGAGAGAAACAGAGCATGAGCAGGGGTTGGGTTGGGGAGGGGCACTGGGAGAGAGAGAAGTAGATTCCCCACTAAGCAGGAAGCCCAACGACCTGGGGCTCGATTCCAGGACCCTGGGATCATGACCTAAGCCAAAGGCAGACACTTAACCAACTGAGCCATCCAGATGACCTGAGTTTTCTTTGTCTTTATACTTTTGAGAAAATTGATTATGATTTATTTTTTTTTTAAAGATTTTAATTTATTTAATACAGAGAGAGATCACAAGTAGGCAGAGAGGCAGGCGGAGAGAGAAGAGGAAACAGGATCCCTGCTGAGAAGGGAGCGGGATGCAGGGCTCGATCCCAGTACCCTGAGACCATGACCTGAGCTTAATGCAGAGGCTTAACACTCTGAGCCACCTAGGTGCCCCGATCATAATGTGTCTTATAGATTTCTGTGGGTTTATCTTGTTTGGGAATTACTTAGCTTCTTGAATCTGTAGGTTTATGTCTTTTGACAAATTTGGGAATTTTTGGTCATTATATACTTTTTCAGCCCTGCTTTCTCTTCTGTTTCTGCAACTTTGATGACACAAATGTTATATCTTTTGTTATTGTTTTACATGTCCCTGAGACTCTATTTGTTTTCCATCTATTTTCTCTCTGTTGTAGAGCTTAGGTAACTTACATTGTCCTATATTCCAGTTGACTGACTGTTTTGTCTTTCCTCTCCATCCTGCTTTTAAGCCCATTTACTGAGTTTTAGATTTTAGTTATTGTGCTAGTTCTTCTTATATTTTGCTTACTGAGATGTTCTTTTTTGGTTTTTGTTTTGTTTTGTGTTTTTTTTTTTGCTGAGACTTTTTCATTTGTTTCTTTGTTTCAAGGGTGTTCATAATTATTCATTGAAGATTTTTACTATGTGTGCTTTAATAACTTTGTCAGGTAATTCTAACATCTCTTTCACCCTGGTGTTGGCATCCATTAATTGTCCTTTTCATTCAGTTTCATGTATTTCCAGTTTTTGATATAAGATTTTTAAATGAAACCTAGACATTTTTAGTATTGTTCTGAGACTGTGGATCTTACTTAAAAATGTTTTAGTCTCAGAACTTCTGACACCACTCTGACAGACTAATAAAAGGCTAATGTACACCTATCATGTGCCAAAAGTAATTCAAATTTAAGAGTTAGCTTCAGGGGCGCCTGGGTGGCTCAGTGGTTTAAGCCTCTGCCTTCAGCTCAGGTCATGATCTCAGGGTCCTTGGATCGAGCCCCGCATCGGGCTCTCTGCTCAGTGGGGAGCCTGTTTCTCCCTCTCTCTCTGCCTGCCTCTCTGCCTACTTGTGACCTCTCTCTCTGTCAAATAAAATATTAAAAAAAAAAAAAAAAAGTTAGCTTCATGGAACCATGGGAAGCTCATTATAACCAAGTAGGGGTAGAAGTCCAGGCCCCTTACTTGCCCTCCATTAACATCTATGGCAGGGGATGGTCTTTTTAATCCTCCTGGGTGGGTATGAAAATTCTGGCTTCTCACCAGGCATTCATTTATACCTCTTTTGAGGCTCCCCTTTTTCTAGTCTCAATACAGACTCTCCCCCTCCTATTTCCACATTTTTGTTTCAATATGTTAATACCACTGACTCAGCTATAACTTTCTTTCATGCTGAGTGTTGCCTTGGTTAGGTTTGGAACCTGTACAGCCTGCTTTGACTAAAAAATACTCTGTTCTCTGCATATATGGATTCCTGACTATAACATTTGGATTTCTGGATTTTTCTAGCTCCTGACTCTAATAAGGTTATGTTATTCCTAGAAGTTCTTGAATACCTTACTCTGCCCTTCTATGTGCCAAATACAGTCTTCATTCTTAGGCTACTCTGTTGGCCTTTCCCCTTACCATTTTCTAAAAAGAAAACTAAGAATCAATTGTCCATTCTGAAGGTGAAAGAATCATAGACATTCCATTCTCAAAGTCTCCATGTGATGTTACATAGGAAAAACTAGGAGTAAATGTAAAATGCTTAGGGATGTAATTCTGTATCAGAGATGTAAATGGAATCACTACTACAGTGACCTCACCTGCAAGGAACATAAAACCTGGCTGTACTGCATGTGGGGCAGTATTCCTCCAGCAATGGGTGCTGGTGCTGATAGTCAAGGAAAGCCTGAGTTGTCTCTATCTCACTAGCACTTAGCACATAGAAGCTCAGTTAATATTGTCTACAATAAGTGCTAAGGGTCACAGCCTTACAGAGGATGGGGCAGAGAGAGTAATGGGAGTGAAATGCTGTATAATTGTTATCTGCTAACTTCCTGTGTACTTCGTCTTCTTATTCTTTTAACAGGTATTAATGGTACTGTGCACTAAACACTGTTCTGGGATCTGGATATCTTTAAGTTTGGTTCTCTGGGAAACAAACTTTGAGTTGGAGACTTGTGCGCAGGACATTTCGGGGGAGGGTTTCCAGGAATATCTATGAGGGAATAGGGAAAGCAGGGCTAGGCAGAAGAGCTGGACAGAATCTGAGCTGTGATGCAGTTGTAAATGAGGACTTGGCTGGTGGCACAGACACTGGGGGCAGGGAAAGCCTTCAGAGTTACTGTAAACTGAGGTAGTGAGGTTAGGCCTTTGTCTGTTTACAGTGACCAGTTGTTGGATAACGGTGAATGCTTGGGCAGGGCAGCTCTGTTCAGCTGTGTACAATTCCAGAAAAAAGACTCAGCTGTGAGCTCACAGCAGGCAGCAATCCCTAGAGAAACAGAGGAGCCTTGTCCTGAGAGGGATCTGGATGGCACACAATAGCAGCCACAACGTGAGGTTACAAATAGATGGACAAGAAAGAAATTCTGTTCTCTTGGAATTGATAGTTGAAATAGGTGAGACAGACTACTAAACAAATAATTATGATCAGCCATGATAAGTTTAAGGAGGGCAGTAAGTTAAAAAGGCCATAGGAACTCATATCAGGGAGCAACCAACTCCTCTGGGTAGGTCAGGAGAGACCTTTCTTCACCAGTGCACTTATGCTTGGCTAATTCTCATTTTGAAGGGAAAATTCCATATCCTCACGTTTCATGGAGTAGGTAATGAATTACAGAAGCTTGAATTTCCTTTGAAAGATAGGCTCTATACTTTGCCAAGTAAAGAAAAGTAAATCATGCATTAATGGAGCCGATACTTTCAGGGAGTTAGCACCACAGGCACCCTGAGCACAGATCCAGCAAAGAAATAGGAAAGGTGAGCATGCGGGTTATGTGTAATGTGGAAAATAACCTTTTAAACTTTTATGCCCCTCTCTAGGGCAGGAATGCTATTCTTTAAAAGGTTAGTCTACTACTAAAAAAAAAAAAAAAAAGACTACTTCATGTTTCATTCCAGAATCAATTTTTCTATTAAATATAAATTGCACTTTAAGTAACCTGTGATATGTTCAGCTAGAGCTAGTGGCTAGATGAAACTTTTATGTCTGCAGTCCTGGTGATTTGGAAGGACTGTTGAACTACTCAGAACAGAATGTGAATGTCTCTGATCTTTCAAAACTTGGATTGCCCCATCTAACCTTAATCCTAGTGGAATTTCACTGCTGTTTGATGGGTCTTAGGCCCCCAGTGGTGGCTTTGTGCCCAATGTTTTGTGATCATTAGGAAAATCCAGAGCTCTTCTCCTTTTTATCTCCATTGACAGAGGTTCACTGCCCTTTAGGAGTTTAGAGTTCAGTTGGAGAGTCACAGAAACATAAAACAACTGGAGAATGATTCATAGGCGATATGTAAGCAAGTGTGGGTGTACTAGAGAGGCCTTGAGAAGCTTAGAAGAATATAAGAAACCAGGAAGTTCTCTTAGAGGAGGCCAGCATGAAGTCAGATTTTGAAAGCGGTGATGGACTGGTAGAAGGAGGGTGTTGGGGCATTCAAAAGGGCAGGGGCAACTGAACACAAGCCCAGAGGAGGAAATGACCAAGATGTCTGCAGCGTCTAGAGAAGCCAGGTCATACCTCCTTTTGGAAAACAATTTTCTTTGAGAAAGAACCAAACTTGGGGGCAATGAGAGTAGTCAGACCCAGGGAAGCTTATTACTCAAAATAACAAAGAAACCTACATCTGTGACCTTGGATTCTTTTATCTATTTGCTCACTTCCTGGAAAAATTATAAAGGGATCAAATGTGTACTCTGATAAGATTCTTGGCCTTAAAAGATAGCAAATTACCAGAAGGATGCTTTCTGGTTGAAACGGCCTTAATGGCATTTGGTCCAAATATCCATCTGATACTTGAGTTTCCTTAGCAATGAATGACCCAATCAAGTCTTCATTTAGCTGACACCTGAATGACCCTAGTGTAACAGAGTTTACTATCTCTTTTTATTCTTGAAATAAGGATAAAAAGCTAAAATCTGTCACCTGGTGCCAGATCTGGTAGTCTGGCCAATGAAGCAACAGTGAATGGACATGGCCCTAATTCTAGGCTATAAGCCATATCTCTTTACGTTAAGCAAATTACCTCCATTCTTTTGGTAGAAATATTACAGTATGAACTAAATTGAGTTTAATTTCAAATAAAGAGTCCAAGCTTTTTTTGTTTTTTTGTTTGTTTGGTTTTTTTCCTCAGCTGATCTTCTTGCATCTGGGATTTGTTTGGATTCAAATGAAGGACCTTAAACTTGTCTCAATCACGTTCTATCATTTTAGATTCTATTCATTTTGAAAACTTATGGAGATTTTTTGGGTTCAAATTCTTTCTTTAAATGTCTTTGCCATTTCTCCTGCCTTAATGTAATTTTCAGATTTGATGAACAGTTCTCATGAGTTAATTGATAAAATTAATAATCTGGGTATAGTCAAAGAAAGGACCTTCAAGGTAGCAGGAAGAGAGAGAATGTTACATGTTTATCTAATCCTAAAGCTACAGATGGGTGAAAGGTGATTCCAAAAGATATACCCCAAAGAGGCAGGTAACTGAAGGGGGTGGGGGAGTTGTGTCTGTGTATGGGGGGTGGGGGAGGTCTGTGTTCTTTTGCCACAGCTGGAACACTTCTCAGCAAGGATGTAAGCAGAAGAAGATGGCTGCCAATTTCCTAGGCATTTATAATGTGCCAGGACAGAGCTAAGTTTATTGCATACATTATGAGCTTATTATTATCAATACCATCTTACATGTAGGGAAATGATGACTTAGAGTGTTGAAATCCCCTGTCATCCCACAGTGGAAGGGGTAGGGACGAAATTCAAACTCAAGTTTGTCTGACACCCAAACATGCAATTATAATAGCTGAACTATTGGAAGTTATTGTCCAGTCATACAGGGACGGAACCAGAGAATCCCAGGTAATGTGAGGACCCTTGGTTTCTTCGTTGTGCGTGTTCTGAGGGTCTGAATAGAGAAGCATCTCTGGCCTCTGTTTGGCTTGTGTTTTACTAATTAGTTTTTGTAAGTAGATTTTCTCTCTTTCTCACTGTAAGTCCTACCTGTGTGATGAAAAATCACTCCAGATCAACTAATTGTGATGATACAAAGGATCGTTTCACAGAAAGGGTTCCTAATGGTGACCAAATTAGTGCTGAGTATCCCAAGAACGGACAAGAAAGCATGAACCACTGGTTTTCTGTCTAAGTGGAGGGTCTGAAACATTCAGAGTGCCTGGCATCTCCTAAGTGCCCACGACTCTGCTTGGATGGGTTACGTCTCAGTGTAGGTACTCATCTCAGGGGCACCGGTGCTCTTGTCTCACCTTCACTTTCTTTCCTGGGTCTTATTAGAGGGTTTTCTGTTGAGAAGACACATAGCATCTCTTCTGTCTCTCCAGATTTTAAGCTCATCTCCTTTGATTATGTAGAGAAAAAAAATCTTGATTGTACGTGGGTAGCACATATAGAACAGCACAGAAAAGAAGGGTCTGTATGTGGGTAGCACATATAGAACAGCACAGAAAAAAATGTCCCAACACACATATCCTCAAGGCAGAGGCAAGGCGCAGCTGCCTCTCCCCTCCTCATTCTTTCATTCCACCCTAGAATTTCTTACCAGAGACAAAGTGAAAAGATAAGAAAAGTTAGGTTTAATATTCTGCTTCCACCCTTTACTGGTCGTGTAATCATGAACAAAGGATTTCATCTTAGCCTGCTGACTGATCTGTTGAAAAGGAATACCTATCTTGGTGACACTAAATGAGGTGAAGGTAGAGGTTTCCATAAAAGGAAAGGGGTAAGCTGAATTCTGAAATCAGCTGATGATTCAAAGCAGGCCAGGCTAGGAGTAGAAGGAAAGTGCTGCTGCTACTGGTCCTGATGATCAAGACAGAGAGGACAGAGGAGGATGACAGCGAACATTTCTAAGTACAGAACAATGTGCCACGTGTTGGTCTAGCGCTTTATGCATACTGTCTTATTTAACCTTCACAAGAGTCATCTGAGGTGAATATTAATCTTAGATCCATCTTACAGATGAAAATATGGAAGTTTTAAAGACATTCAGTAACAATGACCAGGATTAATCAGGTATTAAACTGCTAAGCCAGAAATCAATCTGATCCCTCACGTTTGCTCATTTCAAGAGAATGCTGGGTCTTTCCCTCTGTTGAAATCATCAGCGAACACTAGAAACTACCCCACCCCCAAGCCAGTGCTTGTCCTCTGGGTCCTCCAACCCCTCCAACTGACCTGTGAGCCCTTGGACCTATCTGTACAATCTGTACAATTTACCACAACTTTATTCCTCCATTTGAGAACATTATTTACATTCCTACACTGAAAATGTGTAATTTAGAGTCAGGAGACTTAAATCCTATTCCCAGCTTCTCCATTAACTGGCAGTGTGGCCTTAGGCAAGTAAATCTTTTTAAGCCTCAGTTTCTCATTTGTGAAATGGCAACCACATAGCTTCTAGAATCCCTTTGCAGGATTCCTTTCTTTGATGCTGCTCGTGTAATCAGACACTCTTAGCCTTAGTATGTGACAATGACATAGAAATATCTAAACCAAAGCATACTACCCAAGGAACAAATGCTGTGATTGCCATTTTTATTACAAATATAAAAGACTTTTGCCTTGACGCTATTGTTTTGGACATTCTATACCCTATCTGGGTGAAACCCTATCCTATACCCTATCTGGGTGAACATACAACTTATTATCCAAACCAGGGCACTTTGGGGAGTGAAAGCAAATGCTGTTAATAACTGCACCAGGACAGCAGACATAACCAGAATCCTCCCTTTTCAGTAAACAACCTTGCCATTCCTCCCTTTGTGGCTGCTCCGCCCCTTCCTCCTCTTTTCCTCCCCTTCTCTTTCTTGGGCTGCAACAAGAGTGAAAGGTACCACAGACAAAGGTGTGAGTTCCCTCAGCCCCTAATGGAGTGTTAAGTTCCAAGCTGAGGTGTGAGCATTTAAATGCTAACACTTAAGCAAGTTCGTCTGCAACAGAAACACCCTGTTTAAGGCTTATTCCCCACTCTTGTTTTTTTTTTTTTTTTTTTTTTTTTTTTTTTTTTTTTTTTTAAGAGAGTCAAACCAAGAAAGAGACTCTTTTTTTTTTTTTTTTTTAATTTTTTATTTCTTTGACAGAGAGAAATCACAACTAGGCAGAGAGGCACGCAGAGAGAGAGGAGGAAGCAGGCTCCCTGCCAAGCAGAGAGCCCGATGCGGGGCTCGATCCCAGGACCCTGGGACCATGACCTGAGCTGAAGGCAGAGGCTTTAACCCACTGAGCCACCCAGGCGCCCCTCCCCACTCTTGTTTTAAAAATCATTTTGCATTGTTGATTTCCACTCCACTCAATCAGTCACTTGCTTATTATTATTCCTTTCTGCATTGCTTCATTTTAAATAATTTTTTTTTAAAGATTTTATTTATTCATTTGACAGAGAGAGAGATCACAAGTAGGCAGAGAGGCAGGCAGAGAGAGAGGGAAGCAGGCCCCCTGTTGAGCAGAGAGCCCGATGCGGCACTCGATCCCAGGACCCTGAGATCATGACCTGAGCCGAAGGCAGCGGCTTAACCCACTGAGCCACCCAGGTGCCCCTTAATTGATTTTTTGATGTTGTAATTGGCTTGGGGAACACCAAAAGGAGCCCACCGTGGGACTCTAATAAGGAAGGGGCAAGGCCTATAGTAATTTCCTTGGGTCATCTTCCCTGTGTCCTATCTTGGAGTGTTTCCTGCATGCTTTAGGAAATACTAGGGGTCAGCAAATAGGTTTTGTGGTAGTCAGTAAGCAACTCAAAGTGATTCCATTTACAAATACAGTCCATGTGAACTTTTTTTTTGTTTTTGGTGAAAATATTTTATTATTGTAACTTTTTGTTTTCACCATGTGAACTTGGGATATGTTGGGGAGTTCTGTGTATCTGCACTTTATCTACTGACAGTCAAATTGGTCCCCTTTCTGGGGCCACCAGAATCCGTGGCTTGATTCCTTCTCCAAAACTATTTTTTTTTTAATTTTATTTATTTATTTGACAGAGAGAGAGGTCACAACTAGGCAGAGAGGCAGGCAGAGAGAGAGGAGGAAGCAGGCTCCCCACGGAGCAGAGAGCCCGATGTGGGGCTCGATCCCAGGACCCTGAGACCATGACCCGAGCTGAAGGCAGAGGCCTAAACCACTGAGCCACCCAGGCGCCCCTCCAAAACTATTTTTAAAAATAGAGGATGGAGCCAATTAAATTCTTGATTTTAAAAATGCTATTATTATCAAATATGGTATCTAAATGCCTCATAGTAACTATAATATACTTCTGTTGAACTGAATTACCTTTTAAACAATTCTATCTAGACGTTGGGCATTTTATTTTAGGTGAAAGAAAGATCAAAATTTTAGCAAAGGAGTAAAGATAAGACTTTTTGCTATTAAAACAGTTTAGTGAAAACAGGGTTTGGTGACTGATGTAGAAATCTTAATCCCTTTTGCATTGCTCAACTAAAATCTTCTCATTTAATGATATTTCCTACGATTAAAATCCTCTCTACATAGTTACTATTTTTTAAAATATGATTTATTATCAGTGTTTGAACTGTAAAACTGCCTTCAAGATAATTAATATTTCTGCAATTGTGAAAAGAAGATTGTTTTTCCTACAGTTTGCAAGCTGATGGGTTTTCAAAGGTTTTCTTCTACAGTTGTGGGAAATGTATACTTTTTAAAATGCAGTTTGCCAAAGGGCCAGGTGGAACAGGAGTTGATGTAGTATAAAATTAATAGCTTTAAAAAGGCTTACCACGGAAATCTTTTTCTTCTATACCTCTTTGTGGGAGTCTGTGGTTGGGAAGCGGATAGGAAGGGCCTCATCCATACTCTACCGTCTCAGGATCTTGTCTGGAGTCCCTATCAGTGCCAGCTGCCCAAGTCACAGGGCTCACACTCGGCACCTTCTCCACCACTGCCCCTCATCTCTGTGACATAGGGCACTACTTTGGTCTCAAAAGAGAGATATTGACGAAAATAACACTATGAAAGCTTTATTTTTTAAAACACTAAACTGTGAGACTGATATAGGTAGGAAAGACACATGAACGTTACTCCATATGAGCAGAGATCCACTGGCTGCCAGAGGAAGGAGGTGGTATGGGCAGATTAATGGAACCTGATCTGTAGTGCAGGTATAGAAATAATGTCACCTCAGGAAGCTGGGAGGCCACTAGAGCCAGGCACCTGGGGCTGGACTGTGGGATGGTCACGAGGTTTGATCTTCAGTTTTGCATGTCCAAAAATTCTGAAGCATCATGGTCCCTAGAGGTAATTAGTCTCTTGGGGCCACTCCCCAATGACTGGATGCTCTAGAAGTTGATGTCCACATGAGAATGCAAAATAAGTAGTTTCCATCAAGATTTATAATCCTGCTGGCAGGTCTAAACAACATGCCAAATGATGACCAGAAGGTTGGAGCACGCAAGGGATATGAGAGCTTAACAGTTAAAAAGTCAGGGTTCTAACTCCCATCTACGCCTAGCTGTGTGACCTTGAGAAGTGATTTGACCTCTCTGGGACAAAGTCAATCCATCTATAGAATGGGTAACCTGACAGAATTAAATGGTATTTTTGTAAAAATGCCTAGAAAATGGTTGCAATATGGTAGGTACTTAATGACCTGCTGACTAAATTCTTTGATTCAATAGGAATCATGAGTTTTGTTCAGGACAGTGACTTTGATAAGAAAGGGTTCATACATCCTTCTCAATTTGGCCAACACCAATACCACTCAGAACCACCACAAGAACACAGGGCACTCACAGTGTTAATTTATAAAAGTTGAGCCTGAGCTTTTTGGCTCTGGTTGCCTCTTTCAGTGATGGCATTTTAACAGACGGAAAGCTAATGGTGTTGAGAGCAAATGGGGAATTGCCTGATCTTGATGTTTCCTTCCAACATATTCTAGTTTCTTAGCAGTTATCTTCACAAATTAGACCCATGTAAGAAAGTCTTGCTTTCTTTTTCATGCTTGATTTCACACATGTTCACAAATCTGCCCCAAGAGTTAGGCTTTTTATTCAGCGGCTCCAAGACCCCAGAGCTGGGCTCATTACCAAGACATGCAAAGCCTGACATTATCCAGTCAGGACCAGGAGAGCTTGGGTATAAACATCAACAGTGGAGTGGATGTTCACTAGCTGGTGCCACAAATCACTCACGCTCTCATTTCTTCAACAAATGTTTATTGGACGTTGACCATATATACAGGCTTTGTTCTAGGAGCTGAAGACTCAGGGGTTGACAAGGGGATCTTGCATTGAGGTGGGGGAGACAGGTAAGAAAGCAAGAGAGAGGAAACAGAAAGAAAGAAATCAGCATATAAGAATTATACAGAATTAAAATGTGGTGAGTGGGTGCAGAGTAATGAGTTCAGAGGAGGCGGTCAAGGGAGGCCTCTATGTGAGGGGATATATAAGCTAAGCTCTGAATCCAGAGGACACAGACATGCAGTGAGTATGAGGGACACTGAGGCAGAGGGTGCCATTAATGCAGAAGCTCCCAGGTGGGTACTAGCATGGTGCCTGTAAGGACCAGACCAAAGTCCAGGGTGGCCGGGAGGGTACGAGAAAGGGTGTAGAGGAGGCAGGCAGGGTCAGGTCAGTGAGGACCTTGTAGCCAAAGTAAGGAGGTTAGAGTATTTGCTAAATGTGACAGGAAGCCCCTGGAAGGTTTTAAGCAGAGGAAAGACAATACTGGATTTATATTTAATAAGTCTGTCACTCTGGGTGCTATGTGTCACTCTGGGTGCTATGTGTAGAAGGCTTACAGCTACCAAGAGGAGGCAGGGAGACTATTGCAATATCCTCAGCAGAAAATGCTGGCTGCCTGCATGGTGGAGGGAAGTGGTCAGTTCTGGAATCTATCTGAGACAGCATCCTAAGGACTTGCTGATGGGCTGGATGTGGAGAGAACAGGAAAAGAAAGAAATCAAGGATGACTCCTATATTCTTGGCCTGTGCAACTGCATGGAAGGTGCCATTTCCTGAGATGAGGGTGAAAGGAGGAGGAATGGTTTGATAGGGAGAAAGAACAAGTAACTGCTCTGAGAGCACTCTCGTAGGTTAGTCACGCATCCTGGGGCTGAGTGCACTCTGGCCACCTCCCCATGCATGCAGTCAGTATGTGCTCACTCCAGGCCCACCCTGCCTTGTTTTACCTTGAAGTCAAGATGAACAGGAGACACTCCCCCAATTCAAAAACCCTCACCTGTATCTAGCCTTTAGGCAAAAGAAGAAATTTAAGAAAAAAATCATAAAATGGAGTTTTATTTTAAAAGCCAGTTTCTAGGGCGCCTGGGTGGCTCAGTGGGTTAAGCCGCTGCCTTTGGCTCAGGTCATGATCTCGGGGTCCTGGGATCGAGCCCCGCATCGGGCTCTCTGCTCCGCGGGGAGCCTGCTTCCCTCTCTCTCTCTCTCTGCCTGCCTCTCTATCTACTTGTGATCTCTCTCTGTCAAATAAATAAATAAAATATTTTAAAAAAAAAAGCCAGTTTCCATTCTTAATGTTAGCAGCAGTTCAAGTCACAATTTAAGTCAGTCAACTCTAAAATTGTACTTCTATATATGTGTGTGTGTGTATTTATGAAAGAAGAAATATATACACAAATATGTTAACCAACACCATGTCACCTATTTCTTTTCATTATTAATTCTTATTATCAGTTGCCTTTATCTTTAGATGAAGTTAGATGAATTTAGATGGAGGGCAGAATTGGAGGGGCTGAGGCCTTTTTTTCTTAGATTAATCTTTAAGCAGTGGGATTGTAGATAATTTTTAATTTGTATTTTTCAGGATTTTAAAATAAATTTTGGCTGCTTTTCTTTTAGGTGACTGCAGTTGACCCACAATGTTACATTACTCTCAGGTATACAACATAGTGATTCAGCAGCTCTGTACCTTATGCTGTGCTCACAGTGTAGCTACCATCTGTCACTGGACAACGCTATTACGATGGCACTGGTTATATTCCCTGCGCTTTGTCTTTTATCTCCATGACTTACTCATTCTATAACTAGAAGCCTGTATTGCCCACTCCTCTTCACCCATTTTGCTCATCTCTACCCACACCCCACCATCAATTTGTTCTCTATGGGTCTCATTTTGCTTTCTCTTTGTTTAATCATTCGTTTTTTAGATGCCACATATTAAGTGAAATCATAAGATATTTGTCTTTCCCTGACTTATTCACTTAACATTATACTCTCTAGATCCATTGTGTTGCTGCAAATGACAAGATTTCATTCTTCTTTATGACCGAGTAATACTCCCTTGAATGTGTCTGCCACATCTTCCTTATCCTTTCATAACACTTGGGTTGCTTCCCTATCTTGGCTATTGTAAATAATGCTGTAATAAACCTAGGGGAGCATGTGTCTTTAGGATTAGTGTTTTCATTTTCTTCAGGTGAGTACCCAGTGGCGGAATTACTGGAACATATGGTATTTCTAGTTTTTTGGAGAAATCTCCACACTGTTTTCCACAGTGACCATACCTATTTACATTCCCCCTGCCAATAATACATGAGGTTTCCATTTTCTCCACATCTTTGCCAACACTTGTGATTTGTTGTCTTTTTTATTTTAGCCATTCTGACAGGTGTAAGATGAAATATCTCACTGTGGTTTTGATTTTCATTTCCCTGGTGATTAGTAATGTTGAGCCTCTTTCCATATGTCTGTTGGTAATCTGTATTTCTTTTTTGAAAAAAATGACTATTCAGGTCCCCTACCCATTATTTTGATCAGATAATTATGGCTATCATTATTATTATTATTTTGGTGCTAAATTTCATAAGTTCTTGATATATTTTGGATATTAACCCCTTATCTAGAAAAATGTTGATATCAGCTATAGACAGAAATTACTGACTGTGCTCTATTCTAGCAGTTTTACAGTTTCAGGTCTCACATGTAGGTCTTTAATTTGTTTTGATTTATTTTTGTGTATGGTGTAAGAAAGTGGTCAGGTTTGATTCTTTTGCAGGTAGCTTTCCAGTTTTCCCAACACCACGTATTGAGGGGACTGCCTTTTTCTCATTGTATATTCTTGCCTTCTTTGTCATGAGGTAATTGATCATAAAAGTATAGGTTTATTTTTTGGGTTCTCTCTTCTGTTCTATTGATCTATGTGTCTATTTTTTTTTCTTTTTAAAGATTTTATTTATTTGACAGAGAGAAATTACAAGTAGGCAGAGAGAGAGGAGGAAGCAGGCTCCCTGCTGAGCAGAGAGCCCGATGCGGGGCTCGATCCCAGGACCCTGGGATCATGACCTGAGCGGAAGGCAGAGGCTTTAACCCACTGAGCCACCCAGGCGCCCCTATGTGTCTATTTTTGTGCCAGTACCATGGTGTTTTGATTATTGCAGCTTTGTGTAGTGTATCTTGAAATCTTGGATTATGAGGCCTCCAGCTTTGTTCTTTTTCAAGATGGCTTTGCCTATTTCAGTTCTTTCGTGGTTCCATACACATTTTAGGATTATTCTGATTTTGTGAAAAATTTTATTTTGATAGGGATTGCACTAAATATGTAGTTTTTTTGGGAAGTATGGACAGTTTAACAATAATAGTTCTCCCAATCCATGAGCATGAAATATACATTATCAGTGTGTTATCATTTTCAGAGTACAGATCTTTTACCTCCTTGGTTAAGTTTATTCCCAGGTATTTTGTTCTTTTTTATGCAGTTGTAAATAAAATTGTTTTCTGGATTTCTCTTTCTGCTACTTATTAGTATGTAGAAACACAGCCAGTTTCTGGTATTAACTTTGTTATCTTGCAATGTTACTGACTTTATTACTTTTATTAGTTTTTTTGGTGGCGTTGTCAGGGTTTTTTCTGTATAGTATCATGTCATCTGCAAATAGTGGAAGTTTTACTTCTTCCTTACAAATCTGGATGCTTTTGCTTCTTTTTCTTGCCTGATTGCTATGGCTAAGACTTCCAGTATTATGTTGAATAAAAGTGGTGACTAGACATCCTTATTTTGTACCTGACCTTATGGGGAAAGCTCTGCTTTGCACCACTGAATATGATGTTAGTTTTGGGTTTTTCATATATGGTCTTAACTATGTTGAAGTATGTTCCTAAACCTATTTTTTGAAAGGTTTTATCATGAATGGATGTTGAATTTTGTCACATGATTTTCTGCATCGACTGAGATGATCATAGTTTTTTTTATCCTTTGTTTCATTAATGTGGTTTCATGTTAATTGATTTGTGAATATTAAACTATCCTTTTATCTGAGGACTAAATCTCACTGATTGTGGCGAATGATCCTTTTAACATATTGGGTTTTTTTTAAAGATTTTATTTGTTTATTTGACAGACAGAGATCACAAGTAGGCAGAGAGGCAGGCAGAGAGAGAGAGAGAGAGGAGGAAGCAGACTCCTGGCTGAGCAGACAGCCCAATGCGGGGCTTGATTCCAGGACGCTGGGATCATGACCTGAGCTGAAGGCAGAGGCTTTAACCCACTGAGCCACCCAGGCACCCCCCTTTTAACATATTGTTTAATGCAGCTTATTAACAGTTTTCTTTCTTGTGTATGGTATCTTAATTTGGTTTTGGTGTCAGGATAATGTTGGCTTTGTAGAATGTATTTGGAGGCTTTCCTCCCTCTTCCATTTTAGAATAATCTGAGGAGAATACATTTTAAGTCTTTTTCATGTGTTGGTAGATTTAACGTGTGAGGTCATCTGGTCCTGGGCTTTTATTTACTTCTTTTTTGGTAATTTTTAAACTACCAGTTCATTGAATTATTAATAACTGCTCTGTTTAGATTTTCTGTTTCTTTCTTGCAAGATTATAGGCTTCAAGGAATTTATCCATTACTTCTACATTGTCCAATTTGTTGGCATATGATTTTTTTTTTAAGATTTTATTTATTTATTTGACAGAGAGAGAGATCACAAGTACGCAGAGAGAGAGGAGGAAGCAGGCTCCCTGCGGAGCAGAGAGCCCGATGCGGGGCTCGATCCCAGAACCCCGAGATCATGACCTGAGCTAAAGGCAGCGGCCCAATCCACTGAGCCACCCAGGTGCCCCTGGCATATGATTTTTCATGGTATTCTCTTTTATTCCTTTGTATTTCTATGGTATTAGTTGTTACTTCTCTGTTATTTCTGACTTATTTGGGTTTTCTCTCTCTTTTCTTGATGAATTTGGCTAAAAGTTTAGTGCTTTTGTTTATATTTTCAAAGAATCAGCTACTGATTTTTTTTTTAAGAATGTATGCCATTTATATCTGCTCTCGTCTTATTATTTCCTTCCTTCTACTCACTTTGGGTTTTGTTCATTCTTATTTTTCTAGTTCCTTTAGATGTAGGGTTAGATTATTTGAACTTTTTTCTTGTTTCATGAGGTAGGCCTATATTGCTATATATTTCCCTGTTATAACTGCTTTCACTGTGTCCCAAAGACTTTGGACTATTGTGTTTTCATTTTTATTTGTGTGTGTGTGTGTGTGTGTGTGTGTGTGTTTTAATTTCTTCTTTAGTAGCATGTTGTTTACCCTCCACACATTTGTTTAACTCAATACTGTTATGGTCTGATAAGATACAGGGTAGGATTTTGATCATCCTAAACTTATTGATACTTTGTGCCCTAACATGTTATCTGTCCTGGAGAATGTTCCAGTGCACCTCAAAAGAATGTATATTCTGTTGTCCTTGGGTGAAATGTTCTGTTACATATGGGTTAAGTCCATCTGGTTTAATGTGTTATTCAAAGCCACTGTTTCCTTATTAATTTTCTGCCTGGATAATCTATTCATTGCTGTGAGTCTGGTGTTAAAGTCCCCTGCTATTATTGTATTACTGTCAATTTCTTCCTATATGTCTGTTAATATTTGCTATATGTATATAGGTGCTCCCATGTTGGGTGCATAGACACTTACAATTATTATATCTTCTTGTTAGATTGTTCTCTTTATCTTTACATAATGCCCTTTTTTTGCATCTTGGTACAGTTCTTGTTTTAAAATCTGTTTTGCCTAATGTAAACATCACACCCCTGGCTTTTTCCCCTCATGTCCATTAGCACGGAATATATTTTTCCATTTCTTGACTTTTAGTCTGTCTGTGTCTTTAGGTAAAAACGAGTCCCCTCAGTGTGCCTGGATGGCTCTGTTGGTTGAGTGTCCAGGTCTTGATTTCAGCTCATGTCATGATCTCAGGGTCATGAGATGGAGCCCTGCCTCAGGCTCTGTGCTCAACATGGAGTCTGCTCATTTCTCTCTCAAAATAAATGAACAAATAAAATCGTTTAAAAAAGTGAGCCCCGTGTAGGCAGAATATAGCTGGGTCATGTTTTTAAATACATTTTGCCACCTACACTGTGTCTTTCAATTAGAGTATTTGGACCATTTACATTTAATGTAATTATTGTTAGGTGCATACTTCTTATTTTGTTAACTGTTTTCTGGATGTTTTTGTCTTCTCCTCTGTTGCCTTCTTCTCCTTTTACTTTCTCTGTGGTTGATGACTTTCTCTAGTGTTGTGTATCTATTACAGGTTCTGGGTTTGTGTTTACCATGAAGTTCACATATAACATCCTACGTATATAGCAGTCCATATTAAGTTGATGATTATTTAAGACTGAACATATTCTAAAAATTTTTACTACCTCCTCTACTTTAAAATAAAATTCTTTATTTGAGCGAGAAAGAGAGTGAGGGAGAGGAAAAAACAGACTCCCTACTTGAGCAGGAAGCCAGATGTGGGGCTCAATCCCAGGATCTGAGATCATGACCTGAGCAGAAGGCAGAGGATAACCAACTGAGCCACCTAGCCACTCACCTCCTCCACATTTTATGTATATGTTGTCATATTTTACATCTTTTTATTCATAGTTTTCTTATATCTAATTATGGCCTCTTTTTTTCCCCACATAAAGAAGTCCTTTTAACACTTCTGGTAAGGCTAGTTTTAGTGGTGATTAACTTTTGTCTGGAAAACTATTTCTTAAATTCTGAATGATAAACTTGCTGGGCAGAATTATAGCTTTTTTTCCTTTCAGCACTTCAAGTACATCATGCTACTTCCTTCTGGCTTGAAAAGTTTCTGCTGGAAAATTGGCTGATTGCCTTATGGGGTTTCCCTTATAACTATTTTACTTTCTATTGCTAGCTTTTTAAACTCTTTGTCTTTACCTTGGACAATTTAGTTATGTGTCAGGGTATGGACCTCCTTGGGTTTATCTTGTTTGGAATTCTGTGCTTCCTGAACCTGGATGTCCATTTCATTCTCTGTGTTAAAGAAGTTTTCTGCCACTCTCTTCCACTTCTGGTACCCCTAAAATGAGAGTGTTTCTCATTTGATGTTGTCCAAGAGATCCTTTAATGTACCCTCAATTTTTAAAATTACTTTTTCTTTTTGCTCTTCAGCTTGGGTGCTATCCATTACCTTGTCTTCCAGATCACTGATCTGTTCTCCTTCCACTAATCTGTTGATTCCCTCTAGTATATTTTTCATTCTAGTTATTGTATTATTCAACTCTACTTGGTTCTTTTTTACATTTCTTATTTTTTGTTGTTGTTGTTGTTGAAGGTCTCAGAGTTCTTCTACTCTTCCCCCAAACCTGGCAAGTACATTTATGATTTACTTTAAACTCTTTATCAGGTATACTACTTATCTGCATTTAATTTAGTTCTTCTTCTGAGGTTTTGTCTTGTTCTTTCTTTTAGAGTACATTCTTCAGTCTTGGCACTTTGCTTGACTTTCTGTGCTTGTTTCTATGAATTAGGCAGAACAGCTATTCCTCCTACACTTGATGAATGATCTTGTATGTGGTTGTCCCATGTTAGACTCTGTGTGCTTGGTGACTTTCACGGGCTGGTGCTGTGGCTTATATGGGTGAAGGTTCATGGGGTACTCTGTGCCGGGGCTGCCCTGGTGGTATAGCTGGAGAAGGAGTGGGCAAGGACCAGAGTAGTCTGAGGCTCACTGAGGAGGGAGTACCCTTGGCAAATAGCTAAAGTGAGTGCAAGCTGTGGGAGTCCTAGGGCTCTACATGCACAGGGTACCTTGGCAGAATAGCTTAAATGGATTTAAGCAAGATTGTTCCTGGGCTGTCTGCTTAGAGCATGCCATGGCAGAGTGACTGGAGCTGAAGTGGCCAGGACAGTCTCTTGGCTCTCTGTACAAAGGGTGCCATGGCAGGACAGTTGAAATGGGTATAGTCCTGAAATGCTAAGCCTAGGAGCTACCATGATAGGGTGGATGAAATCAAGGTGAGCAAGGGTCAGGGATTTCCAGGGTGCTCC
The DNA here is from genome assembly GCF_922984935.1 of Meles meles. Lineage (NCBI taxonomy): Eukaryota > Metazoa > Chordata > Mammalia > Carnivora > Mustelidae > Meles > Meles meles. The sequence goes on along the minus strand of NC_060066.1, from coordinate 139,803,680 downwards.
ATGCAGCAGGTACTCTAGTGGGGTGGCTTGAGCTAAAGTAGGCATGAGCTAGGAGGTCCCGGAATACTCTGTGACAGGAGTACCCAAGCAAGCTGTCTGGAGTCAAAGTGGTACAGGCCTGGAGTGTTCTGGGGGTGCTCTGTGCTTAGTCACCTTGGTATAATAGCTGGAGTTGTAGCTAGCACTAACCATGGGGGGTGGGGCTCTGTGTGCTGTGCTGGGGCTCACTGAGGTGGTAGCTTGGCTAGGGCACCCAGAAGCTGCTCCTGTTCATGCTATAAAGGTAGAGAAGGAGTGTAAACTGTGGCAGTCCCCAGACCCTCCCATGCAAAGAGAGTTTCAGCAGCTCTCCCACCTGTTTTCTGCTTGACAGGGTTCTACGGCTGGCTCTTTTAAATGTGGCCTTTTTTCTGTGCCTTGGGGATCACTGAGGTTTCAGGCCAGCTATGGCATCCAGACCCTGCTCCCATCTGTACCTGAGGTGGAGGAGGGATTGTAAACCATGGTGCTTGCCAGCCCCCCTGACCTGGAAAGAGTTCCAGCAGCTCCCCTGCTGTTTGGTGGAGTTCTAAGGTGGGTTCCTTTGAATTCTAGTTGCCCTCTTAAATCAGGGCTTTTTTCCACGCCCAGGGCAGACAAATCTCCATACTATCCCTCCCTACTGCAGTTTGCAGCATCAGGAGTGAGGGACCCTTTCACCATCTCTCCTGCTGTTTCATTTTTTGTTGTGCAGAAGCTGTTTAGTCAGCCCTCAGTGCTTTAGAAAGGTGTATCCCTGGAGGAGGTGAGTTCAAGGTCCTCTTACATTGCCATCTGGAAGGGAAATTTTCCTAAAGAACTACAGCTGTCCCTAAAATGACAGTGGTAGTAGTACTCTTGTCATAGTGTTGCATAGCACCAGGTCTACAGTAAGAACCTTATGGCTGTTAGCCACTATTATTACTGCTATTATTATTCATATGGTATTCCTGACAAATGAACATCCAGACTTTTAGTTCTGGAAAACATGTTATAGTTAAGGTGATTTCTTCCCAGTGTTCAACAACCCTGGAACTAAAGTGTCTTCTATGTGCTGGTGACTGCCATTCACAGAGCCCAATTCTGACCTCAGTAGCAGTTTTGCATCTCTCTTATGAAATAGTTCTTTATGAATTTGAAGGTAACTATCATATAACATTATATCATCTACTAAAATTTACCAAATACCAATTTGAAAAAACTAGACTCTGGGTTTCCAGGGGCCAAATGTCCTGTAGGTTTGCTCATTACTGCAAAGCCAGCATCTAGTCTGTATCTGACATATACTAGGTATTTGAACTGAATAAGGGAGAAATGAGTGATATTAGGGCATTAGTAAGAGTATCCTAGAAGTTAAGACTGCTTTGGCATTAATGGAGATATGTGATGAGTCAGGAGTAGAGCCATAGTTCTATTAGATTTAAACATTGAGCAAGGATCTTCGATATGCCAGATGCTATACTAGGTACTGGAGATACAAAAAAAGCAAAAAACAAAAACAGAATATGGTTCCTCCAATAATGATCTATTCATGCAGCTCACAAAAGGTCCCCCACTCCTGATTCTAAGGAGTGGAAATGCTCCAGAGAGGTCTGAGAAGATGCTCTGTCTGGATGGAGAATATTGTCTGCTCATTATAGGATAGAGCAGGAGAAAAGAGATGTAGCAGGGATTAGAAAGGAGAGAGGCAGAGGCAAAGTAAGAGATGGTTATGTTGAAAGCTGGCTCAGCAAAGAATTCAGAGTGTATGCTCAGTTGTTGCTGCAGGCGTGGCTTGGGTATCTTTAATTCGACAAGGTCAGTGATGTTTGAGTTACCTTAGCCTGTTCAGAGCATGTACTGCAGATCTGTAATTATATAGTGTTTAACTTCACTATTGAAAATTCAAATAAGAACATTACATCTGAAACTAATGATGTACTGTATGTTTAGCTAATTGAATTTAAATTTAAAAAAACATATAACTATTGATGAACTTTACTGGTTTATTAGTATCTACTTACATAATGGCAATATTTTGTCTTTCCAGATATTTTTTTAATCTCTAAGGAAAATCCCACTGATGGTCTTCTACATCTGTCCTCTCTGTAGGCCTTTTGAAGAAGCATCTCTTCACCATGGCTGTCCTAACATTTTGGGGGAACCTCACATCCCTGACCCCCTGGTGGACATAGCAGGCACTGCAGCCATGTTTTGCTGCCCTGTGGTCTCCTACTCTGAGTAACCCTTTATCAAAATAGGTGCAGAATCAACACTGTTCATGTCCAAAGTCTCACAAAGTCCACTTTGAAAAGGGCCTCACAGCTTTGGTCTATGGACTCCCTATAGCGCATGAACTACGAGTGGACACCACAGTATTCTTTCTGAATCCAGCATAACATACACCCAATTTTCTATCTCAACAACCAATTCAACAACATCATTCCTCCTAACTTATATCCGAATAACCAAAGGCCTCATACCTATTTAGCAGTACACATTTTTGTTCTAGCCTCCAGCTGGTCTCCAATGGGTTTTATCTCCCACATAGTGCCAGGGTCAGTCTGTGTGAACAAGCACATACAGAAGACATGATAATATGCCCTGCCAAGATTACGATATAAAGGACATTCTCCCCCATGCTCTCTTAGATCACCTGCTCCAGGAAAAACTAGCTTCCATGTCCTGAGCCTTGCAAAGAGGGCATGCAGACAAGGAACTAAGGACTGTAGCCACCAGGCATGTGAGCCAGCCTTCTCGGAGGCAGATCTTCCAGCCCCAGTGAAACCTTCATGTGATGTAGCCCTGGCGGACAGCTTTACTGCAATAGGAGAGACCTGTTTCAGAAATGATCCTACTAACCCAGTCTCAGATTCTTGACATTCAGAATGGTAAGATAATTTATTTTGTTTTAAGCTTCTACATTTTGGGAAATACATTATACAGTGATAGATAACTGATACAAAACTAGAAGAGAGGCGCTGGGGGGGGGGGGGTGTCAACTGTAGACCCCAAATACCTACTCTTCCAGTTCAGCCAGGACCAGCCTTGTCGGAGGGATATAAAGCATTTTTGGTCACTTACTTCATGGAAGATTGTTAATGTATCGGGGTGAAAGAAAGCAAAATGGCTGGAACATATTGCTTTCAATAAAATGCTCTTTCTACTTAACTATGATTATGGTGATAACAAAAATGCCCTGTCCTTGGGGTGCCTGGGTGGCTCAGTGGGTTAAGCTGCTGCCTTCGGCTCAGGTCATGATCTCAGGGTCCTGGGATCGAGTCCCGCATTGGGCTCTCTGCTCAGCGGGGAGCCTGCTTCCCTCTCTCTCTCTGCCTGCCTCTCTACCTACTTGTGATCTCTGTCAAATAAATAAATCTTTAAAAAAAATAAAAATTTAAAAAAAAATGCCCTGTCCTATAATGGAGTTACTGACGCATACTTCCCACCATTTCTGAAGGTTAATACGAAAACTCATAACAGGGACTGTTGCCTCCAAGGATGCTGTATAAATCCAGTGTGCTATTATTTTCCATTTTTAATGTGAATTGACAAGGGCCACTTTAGCCTGTTAGCACTTCCTTTCTGAAGAAGAACCCCGACATCTTTTAGTGCTCCCAGCAGCAAATGACTTACGCCAAAGCCTATTCTTCTTCTTTAGATGGAAACCCTACTGACACCTGTTATGTGGTCTATTAAAGAAGATTTTATACAATGTGGGTGAAATGAGAGCTCTGCCACCCAGAAAAAATGCAGACTACAGCCCTTCCTCTTGGCAGCCAAAGAAAAATTGTGGAAGTCAGGAAAAGACTTTTGAAGGCCTGCTTCTCACAGAAAAAGGCATCTGTGCCAACTGAAAGGCCAGGTTACCTTTCCCTTATTCTCAGCTCTGCAGACACAACTTCATTAGTACTGAGTCTATTTTACGAAGTCTTTTTATACCTGCAGGTTGTCATTCTGACTTAGTTACTAATCCTGGTCACATATTAAGGGCTTTGATTAAGCAATTTGCTTTTTTCCTTCCTCTCTTCCATTTCATTGAAAGATTACAGAGTTTGAGCATGAGGTTAAAGGATTATGTCTGAATCCTGAGAGTCCCGACACTGCTCCAGCTGCCTGTCATTTCCTGGAGTGGTTACTTATCTGTCAATATTTCTTCCCTTTTTTCCCAAGTCCCAGGCCTACTTGATCTTGTCCGTTTGGCTCGGCTGGTGGAGGAATAACAAGGGTCTTCCCATCATGCAACATTCTGGGATACATCATGACAGAGAAATCTCAAAGCCCAGGTCAATTATAACAGAAGATGTGCACCACCTCTGCCCCTGAACGTCTTCTGGGGCCGCAGTTGTTTAAAACTAAGTCACCTGAAAAATGCAAGGAAATGTGTGTCTGGTTGCTGGCTGGCTTTCTGCTTGTTTAGCAGGATACAAATAGCAGAAGACTAATATTCTGTGTGTGTGGTTTGTGGTCAGGAAGAGGGAATAAAGTTGGCAGCTACCTCGTCGTGCTGTAATTACTTTTTAATTAGAATTCATTGAATACAGATGGATTCTTCCTGTTCTTTCGCCCACTGATGTTTTTAATATTCCCACATCAGATATTATGAGGCAGTAGCCAGCAGTGAATTACATAAAATAACCCTGTAGCTGGTAGTGACTTACAGAAAGTAACCAACTTACCCATTTGTCTTAGATGAAAAATGATCTTCCACCTTTTTGTGGATTCTATTGCTGGTTTGTTGATATAGTGTTTGTTTACTCTCGTTCCTGCAGGAAAAAAAATACCATAGTTCTTGTATCAAATTACTGTAACTGACTGGAACATTTTTATTTCAAATAATGTACCATCATATTTTTTTTCATGGTGACACTGATAAATTTGCAGGATTTCTCATTTTTTTCTCCCTCCTACCAATGAATAATTTGAATCCAAACGTGAATGGAATGTACAATTTCATGTTGTTATAAAAAATCATTGCTCATCACATTCTAATTGTAACTAAGTTTGAACCTGAATAGCTATTTGCAGTATTTTGATAGAAATAAGAAGTAATTTCCATTTTTTTGCTCCAGGGTCTCTCTACATGAACTGACATATGATGCATTTTTGAAGTCACACTTAATAATTCTCTTTTCATTATAAACAACCGCACCCTTGTTGCATAGCAAACCTGAAATTAGGCTTACACAGGCCTATGTAATATACCTAAGAAACATGATTTATTCTAATGTAATAATGGCATAGATTTATAAAGCTTGACTACTCCAATGCTCCTCGTTATGGTTGTAAAATATTTGTGGCCACTGTGGGATTTTCTAGATCATTATTTTAAAAAAGGAAAAACCCATTTTGACAGATGAACTGGGGCCATTCTGAGCAAATCACAGATACTTCATATAACAAGGCCTCCAAAGAGGGGAGCATACACTTATTACTATGGCAACCTGGATCAAAACACTATTTTAGTGGAGAGTTTCCAGTTTTACAATGCAATGATGATTGTTTATAGTACCACTGAAACCAGATTCAGCAAAGGTTTAAGAAATGAGCTGACAAGAGGAAAATCATTATAGATAAACTGGGGATACCTGAATGGGATAGCATGGAATCTGTCATTATTTGATCAAATACTGAAATTTATTGCCCAGGACAATAGAAACAATGGAAGAGGATCAAGAAGATGAGAAACATCCTCAAGTTTCTTCTGGTATAATGGTTTAGACTAAGATCAGTCCTATCTTAAGTTAAAACTTTGAAAGCAAAAAGCATGTGTGTGTGTGTGTGTGTGTGTTTTAAAGTACCTAATCTTTCACATCCCTTATTTTTCTATCTGCAAAATACCTACTTGTAACTTTAAAGTTGTGGGCTAACACTTCTTTTCCTAACATATTCCATCTGACAGAGTGTAACACGGCACAACTCAAGAACTATGCTCGTCACACAGGGCTGTGTGCTTGCACATGTTGACACAAAGTGACAGCCAGTTGCAGCCCTGCTCAGTTATTTTCCTATAAATGGTATTTTTACACAGAAAAAGTGTCTGGATCAGGAGTTATTCATTTTGCTAAATCTATCTCAGAATGTCTGAAGATACCACTGGGTGGACAAACACATAAGGGAAGGGCTGAATAATGACTTATTTGTTTAGCAACTATTTATTGAGCATCTCCTGGGTGCTGATCAAGGTGTGCTAGGGCGTGCATACGGCTAGGTGTGTCATGGTAAACTTGATGACCCAGGGGGAGTGTGCTTGTGAGGGCCAGAGAGAAATACTGAAAGATGCAGAAAGAGAAAATTACTGGATAGGAATGGAATTGGGTTCCCTTCTAATACCTACTAAACTGCACAGTCTTTCTGTCTGAGAAAGGAGAACCCTAGTTACTGAATGTCTGCTTTACATGAAGCTCTGTGCTAGGAGTTCTGTGTACATTATCTTATTTAATACCCTGGGAGGGGCGCCTGGGTGGCTCAGTGGTTTAAGCTGCTGCCTTCAGCTCAGGTCATGATCTCGGGGTCCTGGGATCGAGTCCCGCGTCGGGCTCTCTGCTTGGCGGGGAGCCTGCTTCCTCCTCTCTCTCTCTCTCTCTCTCTGCCTGCCTCTCTCCCTACTTGTGATCTCTATCTGTCAAATAAATAAATAAAATCTTTAAAAAAAAAAAAAATACCCTGGGAAATTGTGGATACTATTGATTTTGTAGATAGGTAAAGAAATCAGAAAGGTTTAATAAAAACTCTCAAGTGCATTGAGCAAACACATGTGTAGCACTTATTATGTACCAGGCAGTGTTTTAAGCATATTACAGATTTTAACTCCTTTAACCCTTCTAATAACCATGTAACACAGTACCACTGTTATGCCTGTGTTACAGGTAAGGAAGAGGTTGAATAACCTGCTTCAGGTCACACAGCTAGTAAATGGCAGAGGCAGGATGTAAACCTATGAAGTATGCACTGTGCAGCAGAGGCATGTGTTGGACCTAATCAATAATCTGTAAGTAATCAATAGCTTAAGTAATCAATAATGTGACTGTGATCTAAGTCAGGCCTCCTGATTTACCACCTGCTTACTTTGTTTTCACCTTCTTTACCTGCAATCAGATATACACTATAACTACCAAATATTTTAGGCATCAAACATACATTTCTTCTATTTGCATAACTTATTCTTCTTCAAGAATAAACTAATGCCCCAAAATCATTTCAAAGATTTTACTTTGCTTGAGTAACAAAGAGATCACAAAATTATGGATCTCATCAATTGCTCAGAGCCAAACTATAAATAATCTCACAATGTCAGAAAGTTTTGAAAACCTTAAGTAGCCTCATACTATGGGAGGTAAATAGTTGGGCTATAAACTACACCCACTCTTGGGGGTGCCTGGGTGGCTCAGTGACTGAGCCACCCACTGGCTGATTAAGTGGCTGACTCTTGGTTTCAGCCTAGGTCATGATCTAAGGGTTCTAGATTTGAGTCCTGGGTCAGGCTCTGTGCTCAGCAGGAGCCTGCTTGAGGATTCCCTCTGCCTCTGTTCCTCCTTGCACTTGCACGCTCTGTCTCTGTAAACTAAACCTTAAAAAAAATAAAACACTATATCCGTTCTTATTCAACTGAACGTGTGCATGTATAAATAAGTGTGGTTTCAAAGAGAGAAGCATTTGTCTAGACTGACGTGGCATTACCGGCAATGTGTAATGAATGGCATCACTGTTGGGCCACCAGCATCTCTTTTCCCCTTCCTTAGGTAGTGGTATCGTGAATTTCATTTGGGGAAAAATCTTCATGCTCCATCCCTCACTTTTCATGTCGACGTACATAGAATGGATTCAAGGCTCTCAGGTATCTTCTGTGAAGAGAACCTTCTTCTTTGTCTTTGGGCTTGTTGATATGCTGATTGTCATCTTGCCACCACATGGGGGTTTTGAGAATGAAGGTCTCATGGAGGGAGGCAGAACCAAACATAGGGAAAAGGTCACGTCCAATAACATCACGGTAGCCCCAGAATAAAGTAGCATCTTATTTTAGATGTATCTCTAGACTTTTTGGTTAAAGCAGCAAATACTTTTGCTTTCTTGTCTAAGCCAGGTTGAGTTTAGAATCTGTATCATTTGCAACCTACAGACTCTTAATTAATACAGGGTGACAAAACTCTTCTAATAACATCACCTTAGTCCTTCACCCTTATCACCTTCTCTCCCATTCTTTATATCTAAGGCATCATGAAGTCTTACCTGTTTTATCTCAAATATTTCTCAAATCCTTCCACCTCTCTCCTTCACTATTATCACCATAGTCCAAGCAGCCATTATTTTTTATCTAGACCATTTTTAGTAACCTTCTGCCAGTCTCCTGGCATCCAATTTAGCCTCTTCTTATCCATTCCCCACATACTGGCTAGAGCAATCTTTACAAAATGTAAATGTGCTTATATTATTCCTCTTACCAACCTCTCATTCCAAGATTGCTAGTTGCTTCCTGGTGATCTGAGGATATACTTTAACATCCCTAATACTTGCTTGGTGGTCCGGTGTGGTCTGCCTCTGTCTACTTTCTGGGCACAGATCCAGTCTATGGGTCTCTTCTTTTCTTTTGATTTCAATTTTCAGCTTTAAAAATTCATCATCAGTTGATACATGATCTCCTTTCACTTTTTGATCATGGTTCCAATTTTATTTTCTTAGATACTATTTTCCATTTCTTCTGCCATTTTGTTTACTCAGTCACAACTTACCACGTTGACCTTCCTTATATAATCCAAGTGGTAAGTCTTCTGCAGATTCCTTAACAACTTAGTGGAGTAACTGAATGTAATTGAAAGGGATTCGTTGAAGCATGTCCCACCTCCACCTTGTAGAATGTGCTGGGAAATATAACAGAGCAATTAAGTACATTTGGAGTATCTCTTAGCTTTCCCAGAACCTCTTCTCCAAAGGAAAAGTGCATCTCAAGGTAGTATGCAAATGATTTGGTCACTGCCCACTGTTCAGGATTTTCTTCTTTCCAGGTAAATACCAATGACTGACTTCCTACTTTACTATTTGGGAACCCTTTACCTGCTCAGTTTTTTTCTTCTTTGAAATGATCCTCAGTTTTATTCAGTTCCTCTTTTGTTGCAAGATGTCTGCTCTTCACTGTCATCTCTGATCATTTCACTTGCATTACAGCCTCCTTTGACCATTACTCCTCATACTGTTAATTCTGCTCTGTGTGTTTTTCTGTCTTTGGGAGTTCTCTTTCCTTCCCCCTTTCTGTTTCAGCTGATTTGTTTGCCCTGAAAGGGAACATGTGGTCTCTCAAGCAACTCTGACGAAGGCTTGGCCAAAGCATCAATTGGAGATTTTTGTGATGTTCTATTTTTATCATATTTAGCAAGACATGGGAATGATGACTTAGGTTTTTATTTTAGAATCAATACTGCTTGCAGCAAACCCCTCACCCAGGGGTATGAAATGTAGTCATGTTCTTCAGTGAACAGGTGAGGACTGATTATAAAAGTGTCTTTTTGTGTTAGAAAAAAAAAATGGTGAGGGCTGGATAAAATATTTTAACAGATGAATTATAAACCTCTGGACTGACTTTTGCCTAAAAGAGTTGGGAACAGGCAGCATCATGCACTGGAAAGAGAACTTGCCCACTACTTGGGATATCTGGCTTTTAGTATAAACACAGATCACCAATATTAGCTGTATGACCTCTATTTTCAGCTGTGAAATGGGGGAATGATACTTTTTTTTATAAGAAAGTATATAAAACATTAAATATATTGCCTGGCATATAATAAGTATTTATTACATTTCATTTTTATTTCCTCTTTTCCAATGTGCCTGACACAACTAACTGCTATAGACCTCATTATTTATATCTAAGTCTTCACAGTTTGGGTTATTCCTGAGATTCAAATATAAAAAAATTCTTTTCACAGTTTGGTAAAATAAGTCAATGCCAATCAGAAACCTATAATAGATATGTTCACAAAAAAGGAGAAAGGGACCCAAGCATAACACTAAAGAAAGCCATCAAACCCCAAGGGAAAAGAGATCAAGAGTAGAAGAAACAAATAATCCAAAAAACTAAGTAAAAAAATGGCAATAAGTACATGCCTATCAATAATTACTCTGAATGTAAATGGACTAAATGTTCTAATCAAAGACATATGATAACTGAATGATTTAAAAAAGCAAGTGTCATCTATTTGATGTCTGTAAAAGACTCACTTCAGACCTATAGCCAAAAGCAGATTGCAAGTGAAGGACAGAAGGGCACCTGGGTGGCTCAGTCTGCTAAATGTCTGCCTTTTGCTCAGGTCATGATCTCAGGGTCCTGGGATCAAGCCGCATGTCAGTCTCCCTGCTCAGCAGGGAGTCTGCTTTTCCCTCTGATTCTCCTCCCCTCTTGTCCTGTCTCAGATATATAAATTAAATTTTTAAAAAATGTAAGTGAGGGGAAAAATATTTATCATGCAGGTGGAAGTTAAAAAAAAAAAAAAAAGCTGGGGTAGCAATACTTATATCAGACAAAATAGACCTTAAAGGGAAAAAACAAGAGGGTATAACGATTGTAAATGTCTATGCACCCCACATGGGAACACCTAAATACATTTAGCAAATATTAACAGGCATCAAGAGAGGAATTGACAGTAACACAATAATCGTAGAGGATTTTAACGCCCCACTTACATCAATGGATTGATTGTCCAGACAGAAAATAAAAAAGGGAATAGTATCTTTGAATGACACGTTAGACCAGATGAACCTAACAGATATACACAGAATATTCCATCCATAAGTGGCAGAAAACACATTTTTTTTCCCCCAAGGGCACATGATATATTCTCCAGGACAGATCACATGTTAGGCCACAAAACAAGTCTGATTCAGAAAGACTGAAATCCTGTCATGCATCCTTCTCAACCACAATGGTGTGAAACTGGAAATCAATTACCAGAACAAACCTGGAAAGAACACAAATATAGGGAGGCTAACCAACATGCTACTAAGCAATGAACAGATGAACCAAGAGATCAAAGAGGAAATTAAAAAAATATATTGAGGTGGGGGGAGCTAAGATGGCAGAGTAGAAGGACACTAGGCTTGCCCTGTTCCTGGGATACAGCTTGATATATTCTCAAATCAATCTGAGAACTGACAGAAAAAAACCACAGCTAGAAGGAGAGAGGAGGCACAGAGACATAGTTGGGGGGAGAAAAGAATCATGGGAGTTCTGGTTATAGAGAGAAAAGGGCACAGGAGATTGCACAAGGCAAACACTTCCCCAAAGCCATTGCTTGGGAAAATGAGAGGGGCTAATTTTCCTAAGTTTTTACAACCAGTGGGCTCAAAAGACGAGCGTTTTAAAGGTCTGCGGCATGGCTGGAATAGAGGCTTGAGGATGCTGCAGTGCTCCTGCAGGTAAGTCAGGCAGGTAACCCAGGAGCAGACAGCACTCTCTTTGGAGGTAGCATTGCCTCTCTGAGGACAAAGAAGCTGGTGGGCACCATTTCCCTCCCCTACTCATCAGCATAGTTGCCTGTGATACCTACTAGGGTGGCTAACTGGACACTAGCACTATAGTGTACTATGCTCCAAATCCCATGTTCCTGTGCTCTGGTGTCACTGCTGTTGTGGGTCAAACCTGCATCAATCCCAGTGTGAAAAGACCCTCCCCCAGAAGACCAGCACAAGTCCCCACCATACAAGGTCCCTAAAGTTTGGAGTTTTGTGTTTTTTTTTTAAGATTTTATTTATTTGACAGACAGAGATCACAAGTAGGCAGAGAGGCAGGCAGAGAGAGAGGAGGAAGCAGGCTCCCTGCTGAGCAGAGAGTCCGATGCGGAGCTCGATCCCAGGACCCTGGGATCATGACCTGAGCCGAAGGCAGAGACTTTAACCCACTGAACCACTCAGGCGCCCCAAGTTTGGAGTTTTAAAACTCAGCCCCCTTGGCTGAGATAGAACTCAAAGTGCACTATGTTGCTCCAGGCAGGCAAGCAACCCAGACACAGGGCGAAAACAGCAATTTGAAACACACCTAGGATGCACTAGGAGTAATTATTTGCTCTTTTGGGAGGGCTTCCCTGAAAGCAACAAGCACAAATTCCCCTCTCCAGGGACAAAGGAGCTGGCTGGCACCATTTTCTTCCCCCACCCCTCAGCATAAACAAACTTCAGTAAACAGCACAGTGGCCAACACTGGCTGCCTAATCTGTTTACACCAAGCCCCTCCCTCCTGCACTCTGCTGATACTTCTTTTCTCAGGCAATTGTGACTGAGATTAAGCAGAGTGGGCCCCTCCCCCAAAGGACCAGCCCAAACCCCTGCAAGCACCACATCTACTGACCATAGTTGTGCAAAGCTTCAGCTCTAGTGGAAATAGCCACCGTTTTATTTTAAGAAGCAGACAAGAGCACACCTAGTTAAAACTCACCATACTCTGCCCAAGGTCCAAACATTCCCTACTACAGGCAGGGGGAAACTATGCAGAGGACAGACCTGAGGAACCGAGCAGCCAGAACACAGCAGAGTGGCATACAGCATATACCAGAGACACTTCCTGAAGCACCAGGCCCTGGACATTATATGACCTCTTCTTCATAAAGCCATACTCTCAGGAGCAGGAAACATAACAGGCTTCTCCACCACACAGAAGAAGAGGAATTCATCCCAAAAGAAAGAACAAGAAAAGCTCATGGCCAGGGATCTAAATGAAACAGATATAATTTGCCTGATCCAGTATTTAAAGAAACAATCATAAGGACACCATTCAGGCTTGAGAGAAGGATAGAAGACATCAGGGATGCCCTTACCACAGAGATAAAAGAACTTAAAACCAACTGGGCCAAAAGGGAAAATGTAGTAACTGAGATTTAAAACCAAATGGATGTAATGGCCATGAGGACAGAAGAAGCAGGGGAATGAGTAAGTGATACAGAATAATGAAGCTGATAAACAGAGGGAAAGAAAAATCTTGGATTACAAAAGTAGATTTAGGGAACCCAGTGACTCTGTAACATTTATCATACAGGAGTTCCAGAAGAAGGAGAGGGAGAAAAGGGGGTGGAAAGTTTAAGGAAATTACAGCTGAAAACTTCTCAAATCTGGGAAAGGAAACAGACATCCAAATTCAGGAAGCACAGAGAATTCCCACCAAAATCAACTACATAGTGTAGTTAAATTTGCAAAACACAAAGATAAGGAACAAGTCCTAAAAGCAGCAAGACAAAAGAAGTCTCTAATTTACAAGGGAATGCAAATAAGGTTAGCAGCAGATCTTTACAGAAACTTGGCAGGCTGGAAGAGAGTGCCATTATATATTCAAAATCCTGAAAGAAAAAATCCTGCAACCAAGAACACTCAATTCTGCAAGGCTATCTTTCAGAATAGAAAGACAGATAAAGAGTTTACCAGAAAAACAAAACCTGAAGGATTTTGTGACCACTAAACAAGCCCTGCAAGAAATATTAAAGGGGACTCTTTGGGAAAGAAAGATCAAAATTGAGAAAGACTAGAATAGAGAAAGTCTCCAGAAACAATGACAAAACAAGTAAAAAAAAAAAAAATGGCATTCAAATACTCACTCTGAATGTAAATGGACTAAATGCTCCAATCAAAAGACATAGGGTGTCAGAATGGATTAAAAAAAAAAAAGACCCATCTATATGCTGCCTACAAGAGATGCATTTTAGACCTAAAGACACCTGCAGATTTAAAGTGAGGGGATGGAAAACCATTTATCATGCCAATGGACAGCAAAAGAAAGCCAGAGAAGCAATACTTACATCAGACAAACCAGACTGTAAACCAAAGACTGTAACAAGAGATGAAGAAGGGCACTATATCATAAATCATCATCATCATCTAACAAGAAGATCTAACAATTGTAAATACTTATGATCCCAACTATAGAAATCAGTTAGTAACAAACATAAAGAAACTCATGGATAATAATATAATAATAGGGGAATTTAACATCCCACTTTCAGCAATAGACAGATCATCTAAGCAGAAAATCAACAAGGAAACCATGGCTTTGAAGGGCCCACTGTACCAGATGGACTTAACACATATTCAGAACATTTCATCCTAAAAGCAGAAGAATACACGTTCAAGTGTACATGGAACATTCTCCAGAATAGATCACATACTGGTTACATTAAGCCTCAACAAATACAGAAAGATTGAGATCACACCATGCATATTTTCTGACCACACACTATGAAACTGGAAGTCAACCACAGGAAAAAATTTGGAAAGACCACAAATACATGGAGGTTAAAAACATCCTACTAAAGAATAAATGGTGGTGAGTAGTGCCTGGATGGCTCAGTTGGTTAAGTATGTGCCTTCAGCTCAGGTCATGATCCCAGAGTCCTGGGATGAGTCCCCCATTGGGCTCCCTGCTCCTCAGGGAGCCTGCTTCTCCTTCCTCTGCCCCTCCCTGCTTGTGCCCTCTCTCACTCTCTCAAATGGATAAATAAAATCTTTAAAAAAAAAAAAAAGAATGAATGGGTTAACCAGGAAATTAAAGAAGAAATAAAAAATATATGGAAACAAATGGAAATGAAAACATGATGATCTAAAACCTTTAGGGTACAGCAAAAGCCATCACAAGAGGGAAGTACACCGCAGTATAGGCGTACCTCAAGAAGCAAGAAAAGTGTCAAATATACAACCTAAACTTACACTTAAAGAACCAGAGAAGGAACAGCAAATAAAGTCTAGAGCCAGCAGAAGAAGGGAAATAATAAAAACTAGAGCAGAAATCAATGTTATAGAAAAATATAAACAAAACAAAACCAAAAATCCCCAGAGAATAGATAATGACACCAAGAGCTGGTTCTTTGAAAAAAATTAATAAAATTGATATACCCCTAGCCAGACTTATCAAAATGAAAAGAGAAAAAATCCAAATAAATGAATTCACAAATAAGAGAGAAATAACAACCAACACTACAGGAAAAAAAAAAATACATGGTGACAAATGAAAATGAAAACACACAGTCCAAAATCTTTTGCCACAGTGAAAGCAGTTATAGAAAGAGGAAAGTTTAGAGCAATACAGGGCTACCCTCAAGAAATATCGAAAATAAACAACTTAAAGGAGCTAGAAAAAAAACAAAGCCTAAAGCCAGTAGAAAGAGGGAAATATTATAGAGATTAGAGCAGAAACAAATGACATAGAGACTAAAAAAAAAAAAGAGAGAGAGAAGATCAAAGAAACCAGGAGCTGGTTTTTGTTTTGTTTTGTTTTTGTTTGTGTTTTTGTTTTTGTTTTTAAAGATTTTATTTATTTATTTGACAGAGAGAGATCACAAGTAGATAGAGAGGCAGGCAGAGAGAGAGAGAGAGGGAAGCAGGCTCCCTGCTGAGCAGAGAGCCCGATGCGGGACTCGATCCCAGGACCCTGAGATCATGACCTGAGCCGAAGGCAGCGGCTTAACCCACTGAGCCACCCAGGCGCCCTGTTTTTTTTTAAGATTTTATTTATTCATTAGACATATGCACCCCGACGTTCACAGCAGCAATGTTCACAATAGCCGAGCTATGGAAAGTGCTGAGATGCCCTTCAACAGACAAATGGATAAAGAAGATGTGGTCCATATACACAATGGAATATATTACTCAGCCATTAGAAAGGATGAATACCCAACTTCTGCATCAACATGGATGGAACTGGAGGGGATTATGCTACGTGGAATAATTCAAGCACAGAAGGTCAATCATATGGTTTCACTTATTTGTGAAACATAAAGAATAACACAGAGGACATAAGAGAAGGAAGGGAAAAATGAAGGTGGGAAAATCGAAGAGGGAGATGAACCATGAGACACTATGGACTCCAAGAAACAAACTGAGGGTTTGGGCAGGGGGATGGGTTAGCCTGGTGGTGAGTATTAAGGAGGGCATGTGTTTAATGGAGCACTAGGTGCTATATGCAAACAATGAATCATGGAACACTACATCAAAACTAAATGATGTACTATATGGTGACTAACAAAACATGATAAAAATTAAAAAAAATATTTTATTTATTCATTACAGAGTGAGTGGGAGGGAGGGACAGAGGGAGACAAAGTAGACTCCCTGCCGAGCAGGGAGCCTGATGCAGGGCTTGATCCCAGGACCCCGAGATCATGACCTAAACCAAAGGTGGACATTTAACTGAATGAGCAACAGAGGTACCCCCAAGAGCTCGTTCTTTGAGAAGATACACAAAATTGATAAGCTTTAGCTAGACTCAAGAAAGAAAGAGAAGACTGAATTAAAATCAGAAATCATAGAGGAGAAATAACAACGGTCCCTACAGAAATACAAAGGATTATAAGAGAATATTATGAAAATTATATGCCAACAAAGCAGACAACCTAGAAGAAATGGATAAGTGTTTAGAAACATATGGCCTCACAAAATTGAATCAGAAAGAAATAGAAAATTTGAACAATTACTAGCAATAGAATTGAATCAATATTTAGGGGCGCCTGGGTGGCTCAGTGGATTGGGCCACTGCCTTCGGCTCAGGTCGTGATCTCAGGGTCCTGGGATCGAGCCCCGCATTGGGCTCTCTGCTCCGCGGGGAGCCTGCTTCCTCCTCTCTCCCTGCCTCTCTGCCTACTTGTGATCTCTCTCTCTGTCAAATAAATAAATAAAATCTTTAAAAAAAAAAAAAAGAATTGAATCAATATTTAAAAATACACACACAGACACCCTTCCCAACGAACAAAAGCCCAGAGCCAGATGGTTCACAGGTGAATTCTGCCAAACATTTAAAGATGAGTTAATGCCTGCTTTTCTCAATTTATCCCAAGAAATGGACAAGATAGGAAAACTTCCAAATCCATTCTAAGGGAACATGTGGTCTCTCAAGCAACTCTGACGAAGGCTTGGCCAAAGCATCAATTGGAGATTTTTGTGATGTTCTATTTTTATCATATTTGGCAAGACATGGGAATGATGACTTAGGTTTTCATTTCAGAATCAATACTGCTTGCAGCAAACCCCTCACCCAGAGGTATGAAATGTAGTCATGTTCTTCAGTGAACAGGTGAGGACTGATTACAAAAGTGTAAGGCAACCTTATGGAATGGGAAAATATATTTGCAAATTATACATCTGATAAAGGGTTACTATCCAAAATATATAAAGAACTTAAACAACTCAATACCCCCAAAATACATTCCAATTGAAAAATGGGTAGAAGACATGAACAGACATTTCTGCAAAGAAGACATCCAGATGGCCAACAAACACATGAAAAGATGCTCAACATCACTCATCATCAGGGAAATGCAAATCAAAACTACAATGAGATACTACCTCATACCTGTCAGAATGGCTAAAATCAGAAACACAAGAAATAACAAGTGCGGGCAAAGATGTGGAGAAAAAGGAACCTTTGTGTACTATTGGTGGGAATGCAAACCACTACAGCCACTGTGGAAATAGTATGGAGCAAAAAGTTAAAAACAGAACCACCCTACAACACAATAATCACACTATTGGGTTTACCCCAAAAATACAAAACACTAATTTAAAGGGATATACACACCCCTACATTTATAGTAACACTGTTTATAATAGCCAAATAATGGAAGTAGCCCAAGTGTCTATCAACAGATAAATGGATACAGATGGAGTATGTATGCAAACATGGGATATTTTTCAGCCATAATAAAGAATGAAATCTTGCCATTTGCAATGACACAGGTGGAGCTAGAGAGTATTATAACTATGCAAAATAAATCAGAGAAAATACCGTATGATTTCATTCATGGGAGAATCTAAGAAATAAAAGGAAAAATAAGAGAGAGACCAAGAAACACACTCTTAACTACAGAGAACAAACTGATGGTTACCAGAGGGTAGGTAGGGGATGGGTGAAACAGGTGATGTGGCTTAAGGGGTGCACTTGTCATGATGAACAGTTTGTGATATATGGAATTGTTGAATCACTACATTGTACACCCGAAATTAATACATTATGTTAACTATGCTGGAATTAATAAAGATGTGGAATATATATATAATAGACTATTACTCAGCCATAAAAAAAATAATGAGATCTTGCCATTTGTTACACAAGGGCCCCAAGGAGTATAATGCTAAGTGAAATAAGACATAGAAAGACAAATACCATAGGATTTCACACGTATGCAGAATCTAAGACTAAACAATTGAATAAATGAGGAAAGAGAGGCCAAAAACAACCTTGCCAGCAAGGAAGTGGGTGGGGCATAGGTGAAACAGATTAAGAGACAACAACTTCCAGTCACAAAATATGTCATGGAGATGAAAAGTAAAGCATAGGGAATATAGTTAATAATACTGTAATAACATTGTTTTGGTGACAGATTGTGACTACACATCTTGCTGAGCAATGAGTAATGCATAGAAATGCTGAATCATTATTTTGTATAGCTGAAGCTAAAATAACACTGTATGTTAATTAAACTTCAATAAAATAAGTGGACGTCAGTGAATTACCTTATTTTCCCAAGCTGTTTCAAGTTGAGTTTCTGTCACTTACAGCCAAAAGAGATGTACTTGCCTTTGCTTCTCTCAATATGTTGGCTACATTCCCTCCAAGTCAAGTTTCCTCTGGGATGAGACCTATCATCACAAACAACTCCTACTTATCTATCTTATTCTAACTACCACCAGTTAGAAGCTGCTCTCTTTCCTTAGTTCCCATAGGAACAGTCCTGGAGAAGCACTCTGATTGGCCTGTCTTAGGACATGTGCCCTTCTGCGGCCAGGGGTGTATGGGGTTTTAAGACTAGAAACCATCCTAGAACCTTAACAGTCAGTAGAAGGAATGTTCCTTAATGTAAGAGGGAAACTTTCCCCCCAAAACAGCAAGGCATACTGGGCAGACAATATAATTGGTGTCTACCACACTATGCTTGCCAGTCTAGTTCTGAGGGTTTTTGAAATGATACATGTGAAATACTTTGAAAATACAGCAGTTATTCTAACTTGTTACAAATTAGGACTATACAGAAGACAGATACCCAAATGTATCGACATAGTATTTTCTCCTGAATGTATTTTTACAGACCAGAATATTGGCCCCCCAAATAATACTTGTATTGCTCCACTTCCCCCCACCAGAAGCTCCCTATTATAGCAGAGAACTAGGAATTACTCCAACACTCAAATCAACTGTAGCAATTACAACTGTGTGGTTATGAACCACACAGACTCTGTTAAATACCAAACCTTTTCTTTCCCACTCATTCACTTTCTTATGCCTTACCTAGTAGGAGATACAGGTGATTTCAATGACCTCATGTTTTCATTGCCACCAAGTAGCAGCCATTGTCCTTGAGAACAACTCAAGGAGCATGGATGTCTGAGTCTGGGTTTTGTGATATGCTCTTGACTCCTCACCCAGTAGTGTTTAGTTAGGTTGGCAATGGAAGACCTCATTTTTCATTCAGCAAATGTCTATGAAAAACGTTTACTTAGATAAGTATGGAAGTGTACAAGTGAAAATATACAGTCCTTGCCCCTTGATTGGCTCACAGTCCACTGCAGAACATTAATGAGCACACAGTTCAAATTCAGTGGGCTTGCTGCTATGTTAGATTAGAAGTACTGTGTAAGGTTTCAGAAAGAGCGGTGTCTTAGTCTATTCCAGCTGCCATAACAAACACCACAGACTAGGTGGTTGAAAAAACAGAAATTCATTTTCTCAGAGTTCTGGAGGCCGGGGAGTCCAAGGTCAAAGTGCTGGCTAATTTGGTTCCTGGTGAGGCCTCTCTACTAGCTTCCAGACAGCTACCTTCTTTCCATGTTTTCATGTGATGGAGAGACAGAGAGAGAAAGCTCTCTGGTGTCTCTTCTTTTAAGTATACTCATCCCATCATGAGGGCCCCACCCTCATGACCACATCTAACCCCAATTAACTGCCAAAGGCTCCATCTCCAAATACCATCACATTGAGGGTTAGGGCTTTAACATGAACTTGGAAGGGCTATAAACCAGTCTACAGTAGGCAGCACTTCCTGTTAAACATCTCTCGAGGAGAGGATGACTCAGGATAACCTAATAAAACCACAGGGCCAACCAATGCTGAAAGTCTTTTCAAGGTTGCTACTTCTAGATGGATGGTTTATACACCTGTGCATTATCCAACTCTAGGGGGTGCCATTAAGGTTGACTGCGTAGGTACATGTGTTTATCATGATTTTTTTTTTCTTTATGGAAGTAAATTGTTTTAAGGAGTATGTTGTTCAAATTTGCACATTTAGCTGGTGGCAGGATTGAACATACTCATATTCAAGGCTGCTCATTTTAGAACTTATAATTGCCAACATTTATTGTATGCTTATTGTGTGCCAGGGACCATGTGAAATGTTTTATGTATTTTATTGCATTTGTTTCACAGAATGTGAGGTAGGTATATCCCCATTTTACACCTCAAGAAACTGAGGTTAACAGAACTGGGTACATAGCTGCTAAGTACTGGCTAGGCAGGAGTTTTCATGCAATGGTCCTACCTCTGACATGGAACTGTCAGCCACTCTGCTCTACTCTCCCTGGCTTTCTTGCTGGCAGACACAGCTTTCAGCCATCCCTGCACCAGGTGTCAAGTCACAAGCACAGACCTGGGTCCCCTTTCCTGCTGGTAGACCAAATTTCCTACAGCAAAGGACAAATGTTATTTCTGGTCTATTGTATGCTTCCCTGATGCTGAGTGTGGTTGGAGCTGTCAGCATGCCAGGAAACATTTAGCAGGGCAAAAGGAAGGGGGAAAAAAGTACAGTGCCTGTGTGTTGCCAGTTATTTAAAATAGGCCAATTACCTCAAACTGTAAAAACATACTCAAGTTTAAATACCTACGAATCTCTTTAACAAATTTAGTAACAGAAAATTCTCACTGCTTGCTCTATTTGTGCTGTATCAACTGTAGCTTGTTTGAGAAGCTTGTGGTTAACTAGGGGTTATATTAGCAATGCTTTCTCTCTTACTCATGTACTCATAAGTTCTGCAACAAGGCAAAAGCAGTTAACTTTTTGCAACCCACATGCTGCTATCTTGTGAAGACTGAAAATAAACTTCGTAATTTCCTAGTCTCCTTTTCAACACATTTCTGAGTGGCATTTTTATTCATGAGTTCTGGCCCTGAGTGACCCATGGGAGGCTCGTAGGTACAGAAAGGAGACTGTCACTGAATCCACAGGAGCTGCAATGGCATAGGTCAGAGTGGCCTGAGAGCAAGGTAGAATAACACCCGGGCAGCTAGGAGCCAGTCGTGAAGATAAATGAAGGACCACATGCAAAAAGATGCAAAGGTAAAGGAGAAAGTGGCCAACCCACAGCCAACAGCTCTTCTCCTACTGTAGCCCAAGGGGAGTCAGTAAGAAGGATGGCGTGGGCTTCAAAACAATTATGCTATGCTCATTCTAGAGCTATTATTCCATTTGGGGGTTAATTGCTGTAGTGTGAACCCAGACACTATCTAATTAGGAATAAGCTTGTATTCAGGAACAATTACCCAGCTAATTGGTCTCGTGCACATATAGCTCTGAAGACAGGGTGGTAAGAAACAGTGGTGAGAGACAAGAGTCCTTCCAAGTCTGGGGTGTTTCACCGAAAGATCACAGAATGTCAGGGTTGGGAGAGACTGGAGGGATCATTTGAGTTACCGGCTCATTTTACAAATGAAGCCCAGGCTCACAGAAGGTTGGTAGCAGAGCACACTAGAATGTAGTTCCTTCCCATCTCTCAGCCTGCTATCAATGGGCTGATAGCCACACTGTGTGCCGACAGGATCCAAATAATTGGAAATGGTGGCACCGACTGGAGGTTGGAAGCCAGGCCCTGAAACGAGGAGAGTTTTGAGGAGGAAGGTGCCCATCAGTGCACCACCCACCCGGTCCCCTAGACTCCAAGTTCTCTGGAAGATGTAAATGAGAAGGGGCCCACATCTTCCTAACACTTCCAGTTTCTCATGTTTTTCAACAAAACCATTCACACTCTGAACAAATTTACTAAGCCTCTGTTATGTGCTTCAAGTATGTGCCAGGCACTAGGCTAGGTTAGAGATGCAAAAATAAATAAGACGTTGTCCTATTCTCATCCACAAAGACAAGGGTCAGGTGGGAAGCTTCTAGTACAACTTCCATGTTATGTGGTGAAACAGACAGATGGCCTGGACTATTTTCAGAGGAGAACCTCTTTCCTCTCTCCATATATCCTCCACTACATGATCTTTAGTAAAGTATTTTGTAGAGGGGAAAAGGGGTCATGAGTCTACCTATAGAAGTTAGGGATAGTTTAAATGCAGAAAAAGATCTCCTCAGAGAAAGCCAGTGCATTTTCTTATATTTTCAAAATATTCAGTAATATCTTTGAGCAATATATGTATTTTATTTCAGCTTGCCTGAATGAAGAACAAACAGACTCAGAGCTATGATAGGTTCTTTTAAGTCCCTTGACCATTTGGGGACAAGCTTTGCTTTACTAGAAAGAAGACATTTTAAGAGAATTCTTTGTTTTTTCTGAGGAAACTAAATAGTTATAAAGGGACTTTTCTCCTAGGGATTTTTAAACCTTACATAGCAACTGCATATGTATTTAAAGCAGTGTCAAAGTTATGTGTCTGCTGGGAGATGGAGAAGGGGAGAGGTGAGGAGGGTGTGCAGGGGCAGTGTATAATGGAGTGGAAAGTGAGAGTTAATTGGCTTTATAAAGAACGACTTGCTCAGCATGATAAACAACATGCACCAAAAGGTAGCCTTCCTGTGCTGGCTCCTGTATTAATGCATCACTCCCTTATTCTTGCAACAAATATTGGTTGAGTCCTTAAATGTGCTAGGTCCTTTGCTAGATGCTGAGTAGAGAGCATAAAATAGAACAAATGCAGTCCCTGGTTCATGATATGGATAGCGTCGTGCAAAGAAAATGTCACGTAAGCCCATGTATCAGTCAGCCTGAGTTAAGTGATGCTACAGTAACAAGTAACTCCCACATCCTAGTAACTTAACTCCAGCAAAGCTTTTCTTCTTGTTCACATTAAGTCCACTCCAGCTCTGCATTCTCTCCTCTTCATTGTGGACCAAGGCTGAAGGAGCAGCCCATCCCTGAGACATAATCCCTTTGTGGCAGAGGGAAAGAGCCACACAATGGCTCCAGGATTTTTTTCCTCAGAGCACATTTTTTTGGCCCAGAGTAAGTCACATGGCCGAACTGGATGTCAATGGGATGGGTAAGTTTAATTACCCCAACAGAGATGGCCTGGTAAAAAGCACAGCAAATATTTTTGAACAAGTAACAGAAGTATACCAAAAATTATAAGTGAAAATGTTAATGATAATAAAAGCTCTGGGGAGAGAAGAGAGGGCTGTGATGGAGAATAACAGTGAACAATGATTTAGACTGATGGTGCTGGTTTTGACAGCTCTGGAAAGGCTTCTCTGAGAAAGTAGCATCTCAGCTCAAACCCCAGCGATGAAGAGAAGTTATCCGGTGGAAAGACTGGGAGAAGATTAATAGAGGAGTAGCATGTGTGAAAGTCCTGAGGCAGAGAAGAGTTTGGCATGCTTGAAATGTTGGCAAGAGCCAGTATTACAAACTTCCCAGGAGCAGAGGCATCCTGGATTTCAATCCTATGTCTATTCCTTACTAGCCATGTCTTACTGTCCTCTCTGTGCCTCAGTTTTCTCATGTCTAAGGACTGAGCAAGCTTGGCTCATGACAGTCATTATTATTAATGGGAAGAAAACCCCAGTGGATCCAATGTGGTGTGCCACAGATTAAAAGAAATGGGGCTGGGGGGTAGCTGCAACAGTGGCCTTGGAAGTCTTGGTAAGATTTGGATCTTACTCTTCTGATGGACTTTAAACTAGGGAGTGACTTAGTTCAATTTAAATTTTACAGAAGATTCCTATTATATTCTGGGGGAATATTTTCCATCCAGACAACTATCCATTGTTGGAACATAATGAAATCCTAGAGAGACACTGAGAAAAGGATGGACAGAGGAAAGCAGGGAGGGGTGGAGAGAGAAATGAGCTTCAGCCTAGGAAAGATAAGAGAGACGGGAGAAGAGAGCTGTCCCCCTTCCTGGTCTGCCTGAATGAGAAAGAAGCATTTGCTTTAATAAGCAGAGTGGGGAGAAGACAGTTGGGGGGGTTGGCCAGGGTGTGGGGTGTTCTTGTTAAGGTCTCAGCAGTGGAGCAGCAGGCACAATGAGAGGCAGGAGACTAGGATGAAATGCAGCCTGGCTCAAAGCGGGGGTGGGGGGGGTTGGGGGGGGTGTCCCCTGACCTGCGGAGCGGTGAGGGGAGGAGGGCGCTCACCACTGCTCTGATGACACACACTTTTGGAGAGTGGTTTGGTCCTTTGGCTTTCTCTGAACTAGCATGTTCTCGCACAGCCTCCCCCAACCTGGGAGCGGCGGGAGCTGCTGGGACACAGGGTGTGAAGGGTTGGACAAGGCCCCGGGTAGTCTTGCAGTGCCCTGCTTTTGGGGAGATGGCATCGCTTCATCAGCTGGACGACAAAACACTGTTAATGGCACCAATAAAGAAGTGTGAATGTAATTTTCTCCTTCTTGTTACTTCCACAGTATTTGGCATATTATTTAACAGATCAACTGGCCAGTCATGATCCCTTCTCAAGCCAAGTCTTTCTTTTTGTGCTGGAAGATTCCTAAAACGCCGTGCAGCTCAGATACAAGCTCTTCATTTGGAAACAGGCCATACACATCTGGAGCACATGAGCAATACCAAATGAGAAAGTGATTGAGTTCACTCCAAGTTCTGAAAGCTTTCGAGGAGGGCAGTTACAGCCTTTGAAGTCCCCGTGCTTCGGAGGAAAGGCAGCTAGGGAGGAAATGTATAGCCCTACTTCTTATGCCATGTTAAAATATATATGTATGTCAATTTGGAGGAAATATAAAGCTGAGAATATATGTGATCAGAATAAAGGCAATATCTTGGAGCCCTGGAGAGAGGTCTGGCTATGATCATAGCTACCATTACTGAGGAATTACTCTGAACCAGGTGCTGTTTGGATACGACTATATTCACTCACTGAATGCTCCCAACTGAGCACGTGGGGTAGGCTGTATTGTCACTCTGCTTCATAGGTGACATAACTAAGTCTGGTAATTTACCCAGGGTCACACTCTTTATAAGCTTGGGCAATCTGGCTTCAACATCTAATCATGTTACCATCACACACGTATCCTGTTTGATACACAAAATGATGAAGAGGGGCAACTCAGACCTGAGCACTCACCTCTGAATACACCCCTTACATGCAAGGGGATAGGAAGGAAATACACATGTAAATTTTTACATATGGGAAATATATGTAAAAATATATAAAGTTTTATATATAGGCATGAACAATTTTCAGGAAGGAAAAACAAACTCTTAATCTCTGCAATGCAGTACTGGGTGAGGAGTGCAGGGGTACCGGGTGGGCTTTTCACCTTACTCTGTCCAGTTATGATTTCAACTATGGCCATGTTTCACTACTGAGATTAAACATGTTTTAGGGTTTTTCAGATCTAAATTTTTTTTCTTAAAAGTTATTTAAGCCATAAATAACTGGAGGGTTGTTGATTAATTTTCAACAGAAAAAAAAAAAAAACAAAAAAAAACCAAGCTTGAGAAGATATGCTGATACATCATTTCCGTGTGTGCTCATTTTTAAACAACCAAGATGGAGGCTGTAATTCCCAGAGCAGGGTGTTACGGCTTTGAAGTTTCAGGGTTGCCCGTTCATTAATTTCTCAGGGAGCAGTTGAAAAAAGATATTCAAGCCTAAGTTCTCAAAGCTTGAGGATATTTCCCCCCTCTTTGCTTTTTCCTACATTCTATATCCATCCCTTTGGCTTCAGTCTTGCCTGGTACAATGTTTTCATTAAAAAAAAAAAAATCAAGATTATTTGAAGCTTGTTTAGGGATAAATCTAATGGAAAGAATTATGTTTAACAACTTTATGAGGAATATTAAAAATATGATACATGTATAATCAAATAAAAACCAATCCATCCATAAGCACATTCCAAAAATGCCATGAAAACTGATAAGAAAATGGACTCTGTAAAAACCTGTTGTCAAATATAATTTCATTCAGGGCATTGTGGGGGTCTCTCTTATGCCTATCTTCCTTTTACCTCTCAGATCAGTCCCCTCCCCTCCACCTGCTGTCGAAAAGATGGAGACCAGAGCAATTAGCCAGCTTAATGTGATAGTTATTTTAAAAACTGGCTCCTAAATTATGAGTCAGTTCTGCCTAGGCATGTGGTAACTGCACAGGGGAATTTTCCCCAAGTGTTTACTTGTCTATGTGAATTCCTGCTGTGAAACTAGTTGCACTGTTGACTTGGGCCAGATAATAAGTCAGATTTGTTTTGTGTGAAGAACTGCTGCTAGATCTGGATCATTCTAAGCCAATCTATGAGTTAAATGCCCAAATTACCACCTAACTGTTGCAGTCTGAATAAAACTGACAAATTCACTCCCCTGCTCCCAATTAGGAAGACAAGTCCACTGACAGTATCAAACATTACAATGAATTTTTGAAATCTGATACATTTCCCATCCCTTATCTATAGATTCACTCGTATGAAGCTCCTATAACACAGCAGACCCAGTTACAGATGCCGGGTGTTCAAAGACGAGTCAGACACGAAATGCCCCACAAGTCTCAGAGTCTCCGTGCTGCAGGCATGGGGCATGAGGCACGAAGGAGGAAGAAACAAAGCTGCTCTGCTAGGAGTTTTCAACACCCCTTTTCATTTAATGCTCCCCTCAGCTCTGCCAAGTGGGGTTTATCTCCCTGTTTTATATACTCTCAGAGAGCGGAACTTTCCTGAGAGCACACAACTGGAACAGCATTTGAACCTAGCGTTGCTTGACTCCCTGCCCACAAGCTTCTATTTCATGGTCCTTCTAGACCGAAAAGGTCCCTTTTCCTTCTGCTAATTTCAAGACTTCGCAAGCTTATACTTTGATTTGTTTTTCACAATATCCTTGTGAGGTTGGCAGGGATGGTATTACCATTTCCTCTGTACTTCCCATGAAGCTGGGCCTCGGTTATGCTAACAATGACCTCAAGGCTTGTGGTCAGTCCAAAGGGGAGATGCGACTAGAAGGAGGACATTATGCTTCCTCAGCCAAGGGCTTCCTCAACACACTAGACCTGGACATTAGCCTGAGCTGAGCACAGATTTGAGTTCCAAGAAAGCAAAAATAAAAACACACAACCCCGAATTGAGAAATACCCACAGGGAGTTAAGAGTTATCAGCGTTCTTGTTAGCTAAAAGCCACTGTTCATATGTGATATGCTGAATTGCAGTGGCATTTCTAGTGTGCATTACACATTTGTTCAGCCGAAAAGGAGGTGAGGTGGTGGATGATCAGAGGTCAGAGAGAGGGACTAAGAGCCAAAAAGCACTGGACTGAATGCTTTATGCCCCTGTGTAAATGACTTGACCTCTTTGTCCCTCTATGTGACCTTGAACAAGTCCCTTAACTTCCTTATCCATCTCAGCCAGGAAATGTGTTTGTGGTGTATATGTGTGTGTGTGTGTGTGTGTGTGTATCAGTGTGTTTGCATCAGTGTGTGGGGAGATGTCACCATACCTCAAATGCTGTGGCTGAAGCGAGCACCTTGGGGAAAATGTATCGCCATTTCCTTGCCCCCACCAGAAAGATTTTCTCACAGTGTGGCGAAAGGTGCCACTTTTTAATAACATCATTGGAATATCAGCTTCTTGCAAGATATAGTGGGATGAACTGTGGCGTGCCATTTTGTGACATGATAAGAGAAGAGGCTCCAGTGTGAGCTCCCAGGCAAAGTCCTTTCCAGAAGGAGGGCCTGGTCCCTCTGGGGTCACGTGAGCCAGGGGAGGCAAACTGGTGAGGTTGTGGAGACAGGAAGTTTGTTGGACTGCAGAACACACGCATAGACGTCTTGCAGCATGAAACACTTTCACTTTCCATTCCTTGGGGTAAGTTTTTTCTCTTTCTCTTTGAATTATCCCAGTGGTCATCAGAAAGGTGAGGGAGCATCTCTGTGAGCTGCTGGAACCAGCCAGCTCCTTTCCTAGCTCAGAGCGCTGCCACTGCAATTCAGAGAGTCATCCCCAACTGGAGGAGGGCAAGGGCTCTGTTTACTCTCCTTCTCCTGGGGCAATGGCAGCATCTGACATCTGGATAGTAGGTGTGCACTGTTAGCCAGACCATCAGGCACAGTTATAGCCTACATGCTAGCCCCTCACACAGGCTCAGGGACATGAGCTGGGCAGGGAGAAGGGAAAGGGTGGCATGGTCTCTGGGCCATCTGGCCCTGACGGTTCCAAAAGAAAATTCCATATTTCTCTCATCAGCAAGCTATGTGGGGGCAAAAATATGGAACCTGATATAGAAGGCCTGGTTTTCTCTTCATACCAGACAACCAGGGCTGGTTTGTGGGTAGGTAAATGCCCCTTTCTTACTCATGCCAGCGACCGCCTTCCCAAGGAGGCAGACTAGTTGTAAGAGGATTTTCCTAATTGAGGAGGACCGCTCTGACATTCAGACGCACTTTGCCCCAGAGAATCCTGGAACTCCTAACCCACCTTAGCTCTTCACAGGAGGTCTGGCTCTACCACTAGGAGGTCTTAGGTGATTCAATTAGTTTCTGAGCTGCAGTGTCCTCATTGTAAGATAAAGATAAAAACACTTACCCTATCCAGTTGTAGTAAAAGGATCATTTGATATGTGTGAAAATGCCTGACAAACTCTTAAGAATCAGTGTGCAAATATAAGGGATTCTTATTATATTTTTAATATGTGAGGAACTGGAAAGGAATGGAGTTTGTCATTAACTAAGAACTGCTTCTTCCATTGGCTGAGCCCCTGAGAGGCACTGTGGCCTGTGCTGGAGTTCTTAGGGCCCTATACAGATCTCAGCACCACCAGAGCTTCCACTTCTGTCTGTTGGATAGTAAGTGCCTTGGAATCACAGGAAATCCAACTTGCAAGGGACTTAAAAGGTCATCTGGAACAAGTCCTCTCTGATGCTTCACTCCTCTCTACAAGTCAAAAAGCATGTGTATATCCTTGACTCCCTACAGAACCTAGCAGGGAGCTCAGCAACATGCCAGTCATAGAATAGCTATTTCTTGAATAATTGAATAGTTCAGTGAATTAATGAAACAAGGTAAAGAATAATTCTGGCCAGAAATGTTTTACACATACTTGTAGAACATTTGCCTATACAGGAAGATAGCCGTGCCAATAAATGGTAGTGCCAACCACAATATTTTTTTTTACTCATATGTGTAGCATTTAATGTTATATATTACAATTTAGTAATTAATTATGGGTAATTAAGAAGGTCAGAGAGATAAAGAAAACAGAGAAAGACATTCCAGACCTGAGAAGGGGCAACAGACGGGCGCAGATAAACCAAGGGAAAACTGAGGGAAACATAAGCCCATGAGACACAAAAAATGCACATGTCCACGCCACATAGGGGTGGTAAATCCTGTTGTCTATCCAGACACATCCTCTTGGCGGCATTTCTGCTCCTCTCACAGGCGGAGGCCAAGATACTCTCTGCAACTGCTGAAGTAAGGTGGGAAGGAATAGGTCGAGACATCTCAAAACCACTTCTTTTCATCCGCCTGCAGGACTTGAGGTAAGTATGTATACGTTTTCTGGCACGCTCTTGATACTCAGGGAATTGTCGCCTGCATGAGTCAATGATAGCCTGGATCTTTTCTTTGGGCTGCTTAGAGATTGGGACCATTTGGTCCAAGTTTTCATCTACAAACAGCCTGGCAAACATATTAAAGGCTTTCAGCCACTCTGCCTCAACGCCATCCGTCTCGTTCACTTTCTCAGAATCGTCATGGTCGTTGTGGTCATCTTTGTCCTCATCTCCCCTGTTTAGAGACAGGTCCTCGGCACCTTGGTCTACACTCTCAGCTATGCCAGAGTCATAGCTTGAGTAGCTGTGCGCAGGAGACTGAGCAGACGCCCACAAGCAGATAATCATTTTGAACACTGAGTGTATATCATCTCCTAGGGTCCCTAAGGAGAACTTGACATAAGGCTCTCATTTAATTCTTAGGAGACCCCACTGAGGGAAGCACTATTACCCTCTGCTGTTCAGGAACCTGAAGCATTGGGAAGTTAAAAAGTTTGTTCAAAATCTCCCAGCTGGTAAGTAGAGAAGCCAAGATTAAAATCCAGGCCTGCCTCCTGTGCTCCTTCCAGGGTCTTCTTTCACTATAACTTACTTCCTGAAATGTCCCTCTAAGATATCCAAATTCCTGTCTTTCCTGGTTCCTAGATCTTGTGAGTCAACTATAGCCTATGCTTCTTTGCCTGGAGAACAGAAGGAAGAGGAGAGAACACCACTTAGCTTTCCACTTGATTCAATGACAATTTTGTCTGAACTGATCCTTGGTCATGCAGTCAATCATGAATTTGACAGAAATGTCCAAGCTGTCACAGCTTTGATTACACAGGCAAACCAAATGTGATAATTCAGAAGAAGACTGTTTTGGTTGTGAAGGAATGGGGATTGTGACCTGAAGGAGCTCATATTCTTCAATGTCACCTTTTTAGAAACTCCCTAACCCTCTATGTCAAATAGCATGCTGTCTCCTGCACTCCTGGATCCCCTCCCCTGCTTAGTTTTTCTTCATAGCACCTCTCGCCACCTGAGAGGACCTCATTCACCTTGAGAAGATGGGTTCCATTAAAGTAGGAGCTTTGTTTTGTTCACGGCCACATCACTCATGCCTGGAATAGGGTCCGGCACATAGGAGACACTTAGCAAATGCTTGTTGAATGGATGTACTGAATTGTTTTAAAGAAATTTATAAACACCTAGAATAATGATTTTGCTCTTTATCGACTGGATTGTGAAATAATTGAAAACAAAGATTCTTCTGGCTCTTTGCATTCCATCATGCCTGATGACTAGGGTTTGTTTTTGCACAACCTTCAAAACCAGCTTCACTCTAAGTTTTCTGACACTCTGGTTTGTCTCAACATGTGCAGTGCCCCATGATACCCACAATTTGACATTTAGATTATTTCTTGCAAATAGTTTGAAGCAGCATCACACATCATGGGGTGACATGACTTCCCCCAGAGTAGCTGGAACGTGGGAGATACAATCAGAAATGCTCATTTGATCAGCTACATGCTCCCCATTTCCAAGAATTTACCATCGCATGCCCTGGAATTGGTCATACAAAGACAGAACCGGTGTTCACACATGCCTCCTATGGAAGACACTGCTTTAGGTTAAAGGTTACGCATGCTTCTTGAGGAGCTGGAAAACAAGGATTTTACGGGCCATAGTGACACTGTAAATGAATTGGTGATGTTAATCTAAAGGCTCATTAATGAGATACAAATATAAAATAACTGCAGTTTCTCTACCAGTTACTGTCTCATACCACTTGTACCTAATTATAGAGACTCGTTAAAACAACATAAAAACCATAGAAAGCTGAAGAATCAGATAGTCAATTAAATGGATTGCTTTAAGGCACATGGAAAATGTAATATGTTTCTCGCCAAAGCTGAACAGATCCCATATCCCTATGCTTTGGTCACTACTGACAACACTGCTTCTATAAACCAGGGTGTGCCTCTTCAGAACCAAAGGTATATAGAGAATAGTTTTCTCTAAAAGAAAATACACATTAAAAATTAAAATATTCATTTCCACATTCCTTCTTCCATTCTCTTCCTTTTTCTTCCCCAACATCAGATAGACAGGGAGCGCTCATGTATTGAAACTAATAGTGGGACTGTATCATTTGTAGAAATTAACAGACCCTTTTTGATTCACCTTTCTTCATCACCCCCACCTAAAATCCCTGAACACTGTTAAGCAGGCCACACATTACAAAAGACAGAGGCTTGTGTCTTTAGTCTGGACCAAAAACTCAATCCTAAGAAAATAGGCTATTTTGTCCCAAATGAATCACTCGGTCAGTAAGTACTTTCAGAGTACCCGGTACCAAACCAGATGCTGCTGAGGATACATGGGAGGTCTGACCCACGGCCCCTGCTTTCAGTCTATTTGAGTAACTATTAGTCACCCTTCCAGAGCTAAGCTGTGCAGTACTAACAGGACTATTAGTTAAAAGCTCATAAAACTGTGGAACTGTGACCCAGAAGAGACTTAAAATAATAAGGACACTTGAAAAAAAAGGGAAAGAAAGAAGTCATTGCAAATTGCACTTCACGGTTGCCTGGTGCTTACTTAAAGATACCCATAAGCACAAATCCTTAAAGCCTCCGTGAGGTTGTGTGGTTTTTGGCTTCCCAATCAGTTTGGATATCCACAGACCCCGCAGAGGGTTGCAGGGGGAGCAGTCACAGAAATAAACAGAAGCCTTTGCTATCACATGGCAAGTAAGTGTCGCATCTCTTGAGCATCCCAGGTATCTGGGGCAGCCCCCTGACAATGGATGAAACGATAGCACATCCAGCCGGAAAACAACCCTGCAGAAACAGTGAGATGACACATAAACCCACAAGCTCGGTTTCTAATGTGAAGCAACAATACATGAGCACACTGTACTTCTGCAGCCACTCTAGAGAAAGAAAGAGAGTAAAATGTGTGAGAAAGCCTCAGTTAAATTACTCACTATTAGCCCCTACAGTGTGCTTCCAACCTATGTGGAGATTATATATATCTCTATCTACCTATCTCTATTTATGCATATACGGTGTGTCTACAGACACACACACACATGCACACACACATACACACAGAGAGGGATTGAGAATATCACAGTTAAATTTTTTACTAGTATAATGAGGAAAGAGACCAACAGAAGGAGCTCCCTGGGCTAATTTTCTAGCCAGCAGCCATTGCAATGTTCCCACTAGGAGAATGAGAAGGAGTGAGAGCAAAGTATAATAAATAATGACTGGCTCTGCTGGTCAGGAGAAATTATCACTATGCTTGAGGGATCTATGCATATGCTCATCCAGAAAACAAATCAGAGGTGGAGACTGAAGAGATAGAGAAAAAAAAAAAAAAACAAAAAAACAGAAAGGCTTGGACTTACCTTTAGGACATATTCATTTAAATTAAAAGAAAAATTTAAAAACCAATAGCATCACCAAAAGTTACATACAGCCAAACCTAAAACTGGCCAAACCCCCTAATTCCCCAAATTTAAATTGCTTTTTAACTTGTGGCTTTATATGGCTTTGCAGGAAGAAACCAAGCTATTTTACATTTCTCATAGGCATCTGCTCCAATCCATTATATTTCTTTTGTGTCCGCTTCTATGTCTTAGCACAACAAAAGACTCAGAATCCTTACACTATGCTCACCTACAGAGATCTGTTCTGTGTAGCAGGAAAATAGGGCCTAGAAAATTCAGAGAAATGCAGAGGCAAAACATTACTCAGCTCAGGAAAGT
Organism: Meles meles; assembly: GCF_922984935.1. Lineage (NCBI taxonomy): Eukaryota > Metazoa > Chordata > Mammalia > Carnivora > Mustelidae > Meles > Meles meles. The sequence continues at coordinate 139,770,279 of NC_060066.1, read as the reverse complement.
CGGTTTTGCCCAGGTTTCACGGCTAAAACTCGCTTTGATGTGTCAGAAGCAAATAAGTCAGCATCAAACCAGGGTGGGCTTGAATGCTCATAGGATAAAAGGAGAGGCTAGGCATTACTCATCTTATATGACTTCCCTATAAAAATGAAGAAAACAAAACCTATAGGTTAAAGGATTTTTTTTTTTACCTAATTGATAGTCTATGCCCCGTGTGTGACCATGTGTCTTGCATATAAAGAGACTCAGACAAACCAGTAATATATTCTTCAACAGCCAGAGAAGTAATAGGGTCTGGGTTTACACTGCTGCCTGAAAGAACTGAAACAGATAAAAACAAGAAAAATAAACAAGACAAGAAGATACTAGATATTACATAATGGAGGAGAATGACACTTAAACGAGGTGAGCCTTGTAACTGTCCAGATTAGAATTTGGAAGGGTCCTGGCTACAGTGCAGGGTGGAGCAGTATCCCAGGTAGAGCCTGATACTCTTGAGATGAAAATACAAAGCTGGGAGTCCAGGGAGGCCAAGGCAGCTACAGCTTGCAGGGCACAGTAGCAGAGGGAGAACTGTGCAGAAAGCAAGCCCAGAGATCTTTAGAAGCTTTTCTTTCTTTCTTTCTTTCTTTCTTTCTTTAGTACTCAGCTGAGTGATGACCCATTCATGTATGTCAGGAAACTACCAGGAAAAAACAACAAAAAACAAAGAAAAGAAAATACGAGAAAGAATAGTATCTATCTGTAGTTCACACAGGTACAGGTATAGTGCCTGTTACCAGCAACCAGAAAGGAAAACCATAATTTTTTTTTAAGATTTTATTTATTTATTTGACAGAGAGAGATCACAAGTAGGCAGAGAGGCAGGCAGAGAGAAGGGAAGCAGGCTCCCCGCTGAGCAGAGAGCCCAATGCGGGGCTTGATCCCAGGACCCTGAGATCCTGACCTGAGTTGAAGGCAGAGGCTTAACCCACTGAGCCACCCAGGCGCCCCAGGAAAACCGTAATTTTTAATCTGACTGAACAGTCAAAAGGGGAGTAGTGCTCTAGTAGTGGGAGAGAAAAAAAAATTAAGTCTATAGACTGATTCCACCTTAAAGGTTCAAAAGTAAGATAAAAAAGGATGAAATTGTAAGTGAATTACCCATATCCTAAAAAAAGTTCAAGAACATTACAGGAATACAAAATATACAGCAGGCAACAAGATAAAATTCACAATGTCTGACATCCAATAAAAAATTACCAGGCATAAAAAAGCAGAAAAATAAGACATAAGAAGAAAAAGCAATGAATCAAAAATGACCCAGAAATAACACCAATAAAAATATCAGTATAAAAGAAATTAAAATGATTACCATATCTCAATTCTTTATGTTCAAGAAGCAAGAGGAATGAATGAACATAGTAAGTTCAGATATGGAAGCTACAGAAAAGTCTCATATTAAACTTCTAGTAATTAATAAAACACCATGTCTGACATGAAAAATACACTGGGTGGAATTAACAATGGATTAGACACTGCATAGGATTAAGGAACTAGAATGCATAGCAATAGAAGCTGTCCAAAATGAAACACATTTCATTTTGAAATGTGAAAAGAGACTAAAATAAGCAGGATTATCAGTGAACTGTGGCACAGTCCCCATTTTATTTGAATTTCTAAAGAGGAGGAGAGGACGGACAGAAACTGAAGAAATTAAAGATAAAATGGTCAAAAGTCTTCCAAATTTGTTGAAAACTTTAAACGCACAGTTCCAAGAATCCCAGTGAATCCAAGCACAAGAAATATAAAAGCACATCATGATCAAATTGCTTAAAACAAATGATAAAGAGCAGACCTTAAAAACAACCAAATAAAAAAGACATTATGTATGGAGGAACAAAGATAATGATGACAGAACATTTCTCATCAGGAACAAATCAAAATAGAAGACAGTACAGGTACATTTTTAAAGTGATGAAAGAAAAATCCTCAACCTAAAAGTCTTTACTCACTGAAAATATCTTTCAAAAATAAATGTGAAAGTTGTTAGTGTTTCTGGAAATTTTAATTGTACAGAGATGAATAATGAATAAACAAAGTTTGGTAGAGAAAAAAATTAATGTGGAAAAAAACTTTTTAAGACGTGCAAAAGCTGAAAGAATGCATCACAAGTAGACATGCACTAAAAGAATTGTTAAAGGAAGTCCTTCAAGCAGAACAAAAATGACACCACATGTAAATTTCTATCTAAACAAAGGAATGATGAGCATCAGAAAAGGGACAATGTGAGTAAATATGAAGTCTTACTCTTAAATCTCCTTAAAATAAAATCAACTGTTTAAAGCAAAAATAACGACAATCTACTATGTGGCTTATATGTAAAAGTAAAATTTGTAACAGCAATAGCTAAAAGGCCAGGAGAGGAGAAATGCAAGTACATTGTCATACAATTCTTAATTATATTTGAAGTGGTATAGTATCACTTGAAGATAAATTGTGAAATGTTAAAGATGTATACTCTAAATGCAAAAGCATCCTTTAAAATAATTCAACAAAGGGTTATAGCTAATTTCTCCCCCAAAAGGAAATAAAGTGGAATCATAAAAATGCAATTTATTTAAAAGGAGAAAATGTGTAAAAAAGCATCAAAAGCATGGATGAATAAATAGGAAACACAGAAAAGAGGTAGTTTTAACCTAATCATATTAGTAATTCAAATTAAATGTATATGATCTAAATATCTCTATTAATGTCAGAGGTTGTCAGATGGAATAGAAAAAGCAAGACCCAAGTATACACTGCCTACAAAAAAACCCACTTTTTAAAAAAATTTATTTTTTCAGCGTAACAGTATTCATTGTTTTTGCACCACACCCAGTGCTCCATGCAATACGTGCCCTCCCTATTACCCACCACCTGGTTCCCCCAACCTCCCACCCCTGCCCCTTCAAAACCCTCAGGTTGTTTTTCAGAGTCCATAGTCTCTTATGGTTCGCCTCCCCTTCCAATTTCCTTCAACTTCCTTCTCCTCTCCATCTCCCACTGTCCTCCATGTCATTTAAAACCCACTTTTAATATAAAGACAGAAATAGGTTAAGAGTAAAAGACCAAAGAAATAAAAGTTACTATATTATATTCTTCTATGAAATTTACCATATTAATAAATCAACCTAATAGATGAAGAAAAAACATTTGACAAAAACCCAACATTTATTCTAACAAAAACTCTACACTCAGAGCAGAGAGGAACTTTTTCAATCTGATTAGGGACACCTACAAATAAAATCCTGTGGCTAACATCATAATGGTTGGTGAAATAATTAATAAATGCCTCCTCCTAAAGTCAGGAACAAGACAAATTGGTCCACTTTCACATTTGTATTCAATATTATGTTGGAAGGATGTTGACAAGAGAAGCGCAAGGAAACATTTTGGGGGGTGAAAGAAATATCAAGCCACATAATGACTATCAGTGGTGTCATATAATCTGTTTACCATAAAGTAAAAAGCTGTGCTTTTGTAAATCTATGAAACACAGTAAATTTTCACATATACACATTTATTCTGTGGGCTATTGCTGCCACGGGATATGAAATTATTTGCTTTGGACAGTTAACTTTGGAAGTACTGAATTGCACACAGTTAAACATGTTTCCCTAATACAAGACTTCTCCCTTAAAATATTTTACACAGTGAACCTCAGAAAGAGGAAAAAATAGTTCCCAGCATTTTTTAAACATGCTTGATCATATAATCCCCTTTTCAAGGAATATTTATAATAACTAGTGATCTGTAGATCCCACATGGAAAATACTTGGATAGACTGGTCAGTTACCATTAAGTACAAAAGACTCAATTCTGGAAAAGTCACATATTGAACTGTGGCTTCTAATGTCAAGATAATTTTATTTGAGCATCCTAGCACCAAATTTAGCCTTTCTCATGAATTGCTGCCTTGGAAACAGTCACCAAACTTTTAAAACCTTTAAAAACCACATCCAGATTATCCTAATTACGTCTTATAAAAATATTTTAGATATAGTTGGTTAAAAATCAGTGCAGCAGTAACACAACTCCCTTTCCAAAGTCTATGAGGAAATAAAATATCCCATTAATTAAAGGTATGAAGAATCTTAGCAGAGGAATGTTATAAGCAGTTTCTTCATCTTGTATTTTTAAACGTATGTTGAAGACAAGTTCTTTAATTATTCACAAACCATTCTCACAATACAATAGTAGAAAAATTATCTGTCAAGTATCATCATCATAATAATAATAATCAATAACTGCTATACCATACAGTGTTTTTTAAAAAATCCCTTTATACACAGCACAGGGAATATAGTCAATGATGCTGTAATAGCATTGTATGGTGACAGATGGTAGCTACACTTGTGGTGAGCACAGCATAACATAAAGAGAAGCTGAATTACTATTTTATATATCTGAAACTAATGCAACATTGTATGTCAAATGTATCAAAATTTTAAAAAATTTAATAATTTCTAATTTAATAAAACTTGCTTAATTTTTGCCAAAATACTTTATCTATGTTCAGGTATACAGAAAACTACTGAATGTTATTTTCTTTAATTGTATTATTTGTCTGCTTAGCAAAAAGAAATGCTCAAAAGACAATACCAGAATAGAATTGGTTTGGCCATAACTAACAACAATCTAATCAAAGACTTAAGTACCCAGTCTGAAATAACCCTTTTTTAGAGCTTTTTTTTGCATGGCATAAAGAGTTCTTGCCAACAACTTTATCCAAATTTATCAGTTAATTTCAGATTTCCAAACTTGATCCCTACTGGGTAGATTAAAGTTCCATGAATTTATAATGAAAATACCTCTAGGCCTAACTCTTCCTGTTCATAAATGCATGGCCTGGGTCCTACAAATGCCAGTTTCCTGGGTCAAATGCATAGCCTTCTTAGATCTAAATCTATCACTATTTAAAGCCATTCAGTAACACTTCTACTTGAAATATCTTCATTTTAACTTTGGTTTGGGTACTATGATTGCTCTGTGATCATGATACTTTAATTTGTATGACATGTACTTTAGGGTTAGGAAATATCCCTGCCCTCTCTTGTACCCCCAGTTCCTTGCTCCGGCTTCCAAAGAGGACTGCAATCAAGCATATACCACATAGTCAATGTTTTAAATAGTATCATTCCATGTTGGCAGTCATTTTTTTATTGCATGGAACTTTCACCTAGATGATGGTGAGTCTAGACTGTTAGTTTTGACTTGTATCACTTTTTTCCTCAATTTCTTCTGTTGGAGGGAAGGCAATGTCTATGTCTATGTTCTGAAAATGTACCCTGTCTTTGTTTCTCTTAATGTCACAACAGGGAGAGTAGAAAGCATTCGGTTACTGAATGGCTTTGCTCTAGGGCAATCACTAAGACACATTTTTTTTTAAAGTTTAATCAATATGCTAAGAAAGGGAAGAAAATGGAATCATATAAAATGTTCAGTTAGAAGGACAAAAGGCAGAAAAAGTGTGGAATACAAAAATAGGAACAAAGAAGAGAGGCACGAAGTAGAAAATGATAAGAAATGTGGTAGATATTAATCCACATATATCAATAATCATCTTTAATGTCAATGGTCTAAATATAACAATTAAAATACAGAGAATGTCAGAGCAAATCAAAAACAAGACCTAAATATATGTTGCTTACAAGAAAACAATTTTAAATATAAAGGCACATAGATTAAAAATAAGGGAATGGGGAAAATGTATTACGTTAACACTAGTCAAAAGAAAGTGAAATTAACTATATTAATGTCAATTAGGATAGACTTCAGCACAAAGAAAGTTATCAGGGATAAAAGAGTGATTACATAATGATGAAAGGCTATATACTCCAAGACATAACACTCTTTAATGTGTATGAATCAAACAACAGAACATCAAAATACATGAGGCAAAACTGATAGATCTGCAAGGAGAAATAGATGAATCCACTATTACAGTTGGAAATTTGACATCCCTCCATTATAATTGGACAGCTCCAGCAAGCAGAAAATTGGTAAGGACATAGTTGAATTCAACAGCAACATCAATCAACTGGATGTAATTGACATCTATAGACTACTTCATTCAACAATAGCCAATTACACATTCCTCTCAAGCTCTCATAGAAAATTCACCAAGATAGACCACATGCTGGTCCGTAAGACACATCTCAACAAATTAAAAGAACAGATACCATACGATGTCTGCTCTAAGACCATAATGGGATTAAATTAGAAATACATAACAAAAAAAAGATAGCTATAAAATCCCCAAGTATTTGGAGATTAAACAATACACAGGTCAAAAAAGAAATCTCAAGTTTAATGATATTTTGAACTAAATGAAAATGAGAATAGAATTTACCAAAATTTGTGGGATGCAGTGAAAGCAGTGCATAGAGGGAAATTTATAGCACTGAATATCTAATACTAAAATACTAAAAATACTCAATAAAATGTTACTAAATCAGATGCAGCAATGTATAAGAAAGAGTTATACACTACAACCAAGTGGGATTTATCTCAGTTATTTAGAGCTGGTTCTACAATCTAAATCAGTTAATGTAATCCATCACATTAACAGGCTAATGAATAAATATTCCATGCTCATAAAAACAGATTAAAAAAAAAAAACTTGGGGGCGCCTGGGTGGCTCAGTGGGTTAAAGCCTCTGGCCTTTGGCTCACTCATGATCGCAGGGTCCTGGGATTGAGCCCCTCATTGGGCTCTCTGCTCGGCAGGGAGCCTGCTTCTTCCTCTCTTTCTCGGCCTGCCTCTCTGCCTACTTGTGATCCCTATCTGTCAAATAAATAAATAAGATCTTTAAAAAATTTTTAAAAAAAACTTGACAAAATCTAGAACCTACTGATATTCTCAGAAAACTAGGAATAGAGAGGAACTTCCTCAACATGATAAAGAACATCTACAAAAAACTTATAGCTGCAGCTAACATCACACTTAATGATGAGAAACATGAAGCCAGGATAAGAAACAAAGACATAGATTCCCACCCTCACCACCACGTTTCAACACTGTAGTGGAAGTCCTAGCTAATGTAATAAGATAACAGGCAATTAAAGCTATAGGGACTGAGATAGAAGGAATAAAACTGTCTTCACAGATTACATAAGTAGTGTACATAGAAAATCCTAAAGAATCAACAAAAATATTCCTGAACTAGTAAGTGATTACAGCAAGGTTGCGGAATGCAGGTTAATATACAAAACCCAATGACTTTTCTATATTCAAGAAATGAACAAGTGGATTTTGAAATTACAAACACAATACACCACTTACATTAGCACCTAAAAAAATGGAAGAGGTATAAATCTAATAAAATACAAAAAAGCTCTATGAGGATGACTAAAACTCTGATGAGAACTATCAAAGAACTAAGTAAATGGAGAAATATACCATGTTCATGGATAGAAAGGCTCAATATTGTCAGATATTTGTTCTTCTCCATCTGATCTATAGATTCACTGCAGTCCCAATCAAAATCCCAGCAGCTTATTTTGTGGATATCAACAAACTGATTATAAAGAATAGCCAATTCAGTATTGAACGGCAAAAACAAAGTCAGAGTATGGAACTTCATGATTCACTATAAAACTACATCATCAAGATACTGTGGTCTTAGAGGAAGAATAGACAAATAGATCCATAGAAAACAACGGAGAGCCCAGAAATAGACCCACATACATATAATCAACTGATCTTTGATCAAGAAACAAAAGCAATACAACAGAGAAGGACAGACTTTTCAACAAATGGTGCTGTGACAAATGGACATCCATATGCAAAAAGGGGGGGCAGCAGCTAGAAACAGACCTTACATTTTAAAGATTTTATTTATTCAAGAGAGAGGGAGGGAGAGCTCAGAGGGAGAGGGAGACGGAGAAACAGACTCCCCACAGAGGGAGAAACAGAGAGCTTGAGGTGGGACTCGATCCTAGGACCCTGAGATCATGACCTGAGCTGAAGGCAGATGCTTTACCAACTAAGCTACCCCAGTGACCCAATCTTACACCTTTTAGAAAAATTAACTCAAAATCGATCATTAGACCTAGATGTAAAATGCTAAACTACAAAAGCTGTAGAAGACATTATAGGAGAAAACCTAGATGACATTGGGTATGCTGATACTGTCCTACAACACTAAAAACACAATCTACATTGGGTATGCTGATACTGTCCTACAACACTAAAAACACAATCTGTGAAAGAAATAATTGATAAGCTGGACTTCATTAAAATTAAAACTTCCACTCTGCAGAAGAGAATGTCAAGAGTTAGAAGACAAGCAACAGACTGGGAGAAAATATTTGTAAAAGGTATGTCCAATAAAAGGCTGATATCCAATACATACAAAAAACCCTTAAAACTTATTAATTAGAAAATGAGCAACCCAATTTAAAAGGGAACAAACAAGCAAAAAAAACCTAACGAGACATCTCACCAAGACCATGTTTTGTTTTTGTTTTTTAATATTTTATTTATTTATTTGACAGAGAGAGAGGTCACAAGTAGGCAGAGAGGCAGGCAGAGAGAGAGGGAGAAACGGCTCCTCACTGAGCAGAGAGCCTGATGCGGGGTCCGATCCCAGGACCCTGAGATCATGACCTGAGCCAAAGGCAGAGGCTTAAACCACTGAGCCACCCAGGCGCCCCCCCAAGACCATGTTTAAATGACAAGTAAGCATATGAAAACATGTTCAACATGTGTTATTAGGGAATTGCAAATTAAAACAATAATGAGATATCACTACACAGCTATTAGAATGGCCACAACCCAGAACACTGACAGTACCAAATTCTGGTGAGGATGTGCAGCTCTCATTATTGTTGGCAGGAGTGCAAAATGTTATAGGCACTTTGGAAGACAGTTTGGCAGGTTCTTACAAACCTAAATAGACTCTTACGATTCAACAATCATACTCCTTAGTATTGACCCAAATGCACTGAAAATTTATGTCTACGCAAAAACCAGCACATGGGTATTTATAACAACTTTATTTATAATTGCCAAAACTTGGAAGCAATCAAGATGTCCTTCACTAGTTGAATAAACTGTGGTACATCAAAATAATGGGATGTTATTCAGCATTAAAAAGAAATAAACTACCTAGACATGAAAAGACATTAAAGCAACTTAAATGCATGTGACTGAAAGAAGCTAATATGAAAAAGCTATACACGGTATGATTCCAACCACATAACATTCCAGAAAAGGCAAAACTATGGAGATGGAAATGGGATTAGTGTTTGCCAGAGGTGGAGGAGAGGGAAGGATCAATAGGAAGAGAAGAGGGGATTTTTCGAGCAACAAAACCATTCTGGATGATACTAAAATGCTGGAACATGTCAAAATACATCTGTCAAAACCCAAAGAGTGTACAACACCAAGAGTGAACGCTAATGTAAACTATGGACTTTGAATGAAAACGATGTGTCAGTGTCACTCCATCAATTGTGACAAGTGTATCACTCTGGTGATGTTGGTAACGGGGCTGGCTGTGCATGTGTGGGAAAAGGAGGTCTATGGGAACGCCTGTATTTTCCATTCAATTTTTCTGTGAACCCAGAACTGCACAAAAATATCTGTTAATCTTTTAAAATGGCCAAAGGATTTAAACAGACATTTCTAAAGATAAACAAATGACCACTGACCCCACAAAAAGATGCTCAACCTTACCAGTTAGTAGGAAAATGCAAAATAAAACAAGATACCGATACATACCCATTAGGAGGACTGCAATCAAAAACAAAAGGAAAACACAGAAAATAAAAATTGTTGGCAAGAAAATGGAGAAATTAGAACACTTGTGCATTGCTGATGAGACTATAAAATGGTACAACCACTATGGAAGATAGTGTGATGATTCCTCAAAAAATTAAAAATGAAATTACATAGGATCCAGCAATTCCACATCTGTGTACATACCCCAAAGAATCAAAAGCAGGGTCTCAAAGAGCTAGCTGTACACCCATGTTCATAGCATTATTCACAACCCAAAGGGAGAAGCAACCCAAGTGTCTGCTGATGCATGAAGAGATAAACAAAATGCTGTGTATGCATATGATGGAATATTCTGTAGTCTTAAAAAGGAAGGAAATTCTGACACATGCCACAGCATCGATGAACCTTAAGAACATTTTACAAAGTAAAATAAGCCAGTCACAAAAAGACAAATACTGTATGATTCCACATATACAACTTACCTAGAGTAGTCAAATGCATATACAGAAAGCTGAAGGGTGGTTGTGAAGGGCTTAAAGGTAGAAAGAACAGGGAGTTGCTTTTTAATGGGTATAGAGCTGCAGTTCTGCAAGATGGAAGGGCTCTGGAGTTCTGGAGACTGGCTGTACAACAGTATGAATATACTTAACACTTCAGAAGTATACACTTAAAAATGGCAATGACGACCCTTTAAAAATTAAGGCAAAAGATCTCCATAGTTACGATGGTTGGCCTTTGGGGTCACTTAGACCCATGTAGTGGCTGGAGAACTTGGATAAGTCACTCATTTCCCTAAATGTGGCTCTTCATGTAAAAAGTAGATAATACCTTCTCTTATGGGTTTTGGGCACATCAGATTAAAATATCTAAACATCTTAGGACAACACTTGCACATAATCAACATTCAGTACACTGTGGTGGTGGGACAGAGCTACACTGCACGCTGGACACACAAGATTGAGGAAGGTGTAAAGGAAATAGGGGTTTCCCTTCAGGAGATCCTCCTGCGTTATCAGGCAAAGCCAACATACTAACACCGCTTTACTATACTTCCTTAAGAGCCTTTAGGCACGATGTGGTTTCTAAATTTCAACTTTAGAAACGTGGACAAAAAAACAGCTTCCTCAGGTCAAGGAAAATGATCTTCACAGAGCACAGAAATCCTAACCCCATGATTTGGGGCAAACTTTTTAAAATGTTACGGCAACAACCTAGCTGCACTCTTCAAACAGCCAGGCCGCACCTTTCTCACAGGGTAGGCTGCCTTTCTTAGGTCTTGATAAACTCATCGAGGACCCAGACAAATCCCAGCGCCAGACCAACTTGGAGACAAGAACCAGCTTCACGGTTCTCAATCTCTCCCCACAGTAGTCTGACTGTTAACAGTCTGACTCCCTCCAGATCTCCCTCTGTTTACGCCACCCCTCCCCCACTGCTGACGATGAACTCCACCGTGCTCTTGAGTCAGCCCTGCAGCTGCTAAACAGATGGGAGCCACAGGTCAGGGCCACCACAGGACTGCTGGATCCTCCCTAGCTTACGCCCACTTGCACATGTCCTGTTCCTGGACGTGGGTTTCTCTGACGGCTCTGTCCTGAGGTACTGTGTCAGCAACTGCTCAGGTCCATCCGACCACGAATCCCAACCGTGTAGCTGGGGTCTATTGCTATGTTAGCGTCCTACTGTCACTTAAACAAGTTGTCACAAACTCTATGAGTGAAAGCCCAAAAATTTATCTTACAGTTCCAGAGGTCGAAATCCAAAATAAGCTTTATAGGTTTTAAGGTATCAGCAAAACGGGTTTCTTCTGTGTAGACGGCAGATGCTGGATGAAGCAAGGGACTGGATTCTCCTTTAGAAACTCTGGAGGGAGGCAGTGATTCTGGCCCAGTGATACTGATTTTGGATGTCTGGCCTCCAGAGCTGTGAGAACACATTTCTGTTATTTTAAGCCACATAGTTTGTGGTTATTTGTTACAGCAGCCACAGTAAAATCTGACATAATGTCCAGGTGGAAGGAATCCAGATGTCCAGTTTTGATGTGTGAGCTGTGATATTTTGGGGGGTGGGGGTGGAGAGAGGCCTGGATATTTTTAAGAGTAGTCTCCAAAGCAACACATTGGCCTCGCTGTAGAGTTCATTAACAACAGAGCAGCTCAGGTTCCATTCATAGGCCTACTGAATCCCAGATGCACATGAACGTTTGAGACTCAGACCCTAGAGAATTACAGGGCAACCAGAGAGAAGGAACCTGGGTACGTGGAAGCCCTTACAGAGCAACACAACCCCTGGAACATGTCCCAGCTCAGACTCTTACATGGGAGAAATGTTTCCTTTAAGTCACTCTTAATTTAGACTGTTAAATTAGCTAAACCAATATCCTAACTCATCCTAACTATCCTACAGATGATGTATAGGCCAGGCAATGCACAAGTGACTTGAACAGAGTCCTTAACATTCAAACACATACATATGAGGCAGGCAAATCTTTCATTCACACACACATGGAAAATAATATTCCTACCACAGAATGCTATTTGACTGAAACCATGATTTGGCTACTCGGAGGAGCAATACTGATTCTTCTCTTGGGGGATTACGGCTAATCATCTTCAGGCTTTACCCCTTTCTCTAGGCTAGCCACAGAAACCACACCTTCAAGTCACAGAGTCTTTTATTCTTTTTTTTTTTTTTAGTTTTAAGATTTTATTTATTTATTTGACAGAGAGAGATCACAAGTAGGCAGAGAAGCAGGCAGAGAGAGAGGAGGAAGCAGGCTCCCCGCTGAGCAGAGAGCCCGATGTGGGGCTCCATCCCAGGACCCCGGGATCATGACCTGAGCCGAAGGCAGAGGCTTTAACCCACTGAGCCACCCAGGCGCCCACACAGTCTTTTATTCTTAACGTATTAGAAGCTTTTCCTTCTTCATACAGAATAATAGGCCAGTTAGACTTGGAGGCAACATTTTAAAAGATTTCACTCGTTTGGATTGGATTAGTTAAAGGAAAAAGCCATCTATGGGCTCTGCGTGGCATCCATTTAAGGGTGGATTTATTTATGGGCTTTTATTCCACTGGTCTATTTTGCTTCAATACCACACATCTCCAAATTTTGAATCTTGATGCCATGATAGTTTAAGTTCCCCAACTCTGATCTTTTCTTGACCAGAAGTTGGCAAACCAAACAGTGGGACTAACAACTGATTTTGCAAATAAAGTCTTTTTGGAAAACCACCATTTCTTCTCATTTTCATATTGTTCATGACTGCTCCCTGGCTACAAGGGCAGGGTTGGGCCATTGTAATAGGGACATTCTGGTCCACAAAGCTTAAGGTAATTACATCTGATATCTGGTCTTGATGTCACGTGATCCTTTGCATTCCCATATAAATTTTACAGTTAGCTTTTTTTTTAAGTGTAGAAGGAGAACTAGGTATTGTATAGGATTACACTGAATGTACAGGTCATTTCAGGGGAGACTTCACATGTTGCTTTCTTGACTATCCCAGTCCATGGAAATGGTACATCTCCTTTTTTAAATTTAAGATTTTTTTTTTTAAAGATTTTATTTATATATTTGAAGGAGAGAGATCACAAGTAGGCAGAGAGAGAGAGAGGAGGAAGCAGGCTCCCTGCCAAGCAGAGAGCCCGATGCGGGACTCGATCCCAGGACTCTGGGATCATGACCTGAGCCGAAGGCAGAGGCACCACCCAGGCGCCCTAAATTTAAGATTTTTTATCTTTTTTTTTAAAGATTTTATTTATTTATTTGACAGACAGAGATCACAAGTAGGCAGAGAGACAGGCAGAGAGAGAGGGGGAAGCAGGCTCCCTGCTGAGCAGAGAGCCCGATGTGGGACTCGATCCCAGGACCCTGAGATCATGACCTGAGCCGAAAGCAGCGGCTTAACCCACTGAACCACCCAGGTGCCCCAGGATTTTTATCTTTATTTTAATTTTTTTTATAATGTTCAGTTAGCCAGCAGGTACTACATCATAAGTTTTTTTTTTTAATATTTTATTTTTTTATTATTTTGACAGAGAGAAATCACAACTAGGCAGAGAGGCAGGCAGAGAGAGAAGGAGAAGCAGGCTCCCTGCGGAGCAGAGAGCCCGATGCGGGGCTTGATCCCAGGACCCTGGGATCATGACCTGAGCCGAAGGCAGAGGCTTTAACCCACTGAGCCACCCAGGCGCCCCCACATCATAAGTTTTTGATGTAAGATCTTTGATTTCCCATAGCAACATATTTTTCTTTACATTCTGCAAATCTTTTGTTATTCTTTTTGTTTGATTTCTAATACTATTGTATACGCATTTAAAGTTTTTGATTTTCTAATGTTTTGATACTTGTACACAGAAATATAGTTGATTTTGTATGTAGACCTTGTCTTGTGAGTGTTTTATCAAAACTACTGGGTATTTACCCCAAAGATACAGATGGAGTGAAAATAAGGGCCATATTGTTCATAACAGCAATAGCCACAGTCGCCAAACTGTGGAAAGAGCCAAGATGCCCTTCAACAGACGAATGGATAAGGAAGATGTGGTCCATATATACAATGGAATATTATGCCTCCATCAGAAAGGATGAACACCCAACTTTTGTATCAACATGGACAGGACTGGAAGAGATTATGCTAAGTGAAATAAGTCAAGCAGAGAAAGTCAATTATCCTATGGTTTTACTTACCTGTGGAGCATAAGGAATAACATGGAGGACATTAGGAGAAGTAAAGGAAAAATGAATCGGGGGAAATCAAATGGAAGATGAACCATGAGAGACCGTGGAGTCTTAGAAACAAACTGACGATTTGGGAGGGGAGAAGGGTGCGGGGGGGCGGGGGTTAGGTAAGCCTGTTGGTGGGTATTAAGAAGAGCACATATTGCATGGAGCACTGGGTGTGGTGCATAAACAATGAATCTTGGAACACTGAAAAATAAAAAAAAAATTAAAACCAAGAACAACTGTTTTGCTTGAATTTGTTGAAATAATCATATGGGTTTTCTTTATGCAGTTAATGAAGTGAACATATTAAATTTGCTAGTATTAATTCAATCTTTCATTTTTTAATAAATCCCACTTGGTCATGATGTATCACATTTTTATATATGCTTGAATTTTATTTGCTGACATTTAGTTTGGAATATTTGCTTCTGTGTTCATTAGAGATACTATCCTTTAATTCTGCTTTCTTCTAATGTCTTTGTCAGATTTTGTTTTCAGAATATGTTAGCTTCAAAAAATGAGTTGGGAGTGTTTTCTTTCTTCTTCTCTCTAAGACTTTGTGTAAAATTAGTATATGTTTATCTCTTAAATATCTGGTGAAAATCACAAATGAAGCCATCTGGGCCTGAAATTTTCTCTGTGTGATGGTTTAATTTAAATAAATTCAACATAAATTCAATTTCTTTCATACATCTATATGGGACAACTCGAACTTTATTTTTTCTTGTGGGTGTTTTGGTAAATCATATTTTTCAAAAATTTTATTCCTGTCATTTACATTTTCAAATGTATTGCCTTAATGTGTTCCAAATATCCTTTTATTATCTTTCTAATATCTATAGAATTTGTAGTGTTATCTCTCCTTTTTCAACCCAGATGTTGGTAATCTGCGCTTTCTTATTTTTTTGAACAACTTTTCAGGAGTTTATAATTTTATAGTCATTTTAAAGAACAAACTTTTAGTTTTATGAATACTCTTGTTAAATATTTCTTTTCTGTTATTATGTTTTTATTTCTTCATCTCTATTTTCTTTGGGTTTAATTTTCTGTTTTCTAATTTCTTGAAATGGACACCTAACTTATGTATTTTCACTGCTTTACCTGCATCCCACACAGTTTAATATACTTTTATCATTCACTTAATATTATTTGCTAATTGCAATTTCTTCTTTGGGCTGGATTCTTGGGTTGTGAAAATGTGTTTTCCTTAATTTCCAAATTTTGAGGGATTTATTAGCTACCTTTTATGTTGATTTCTAGTTAATTCTACTGTGGTAAGAGAATATACTTTGAATGTTAATAATCCTGTGAAGTTCATGAAGGTGACTTTGTGACCTAGAAAATGGCAAATTTTGGTAAATGATACACTTTCACTTGAAAAGAATATGTATTTCTCAGTTATTCGTCTAATTTCCTATGTATGACAAAAGCAGTTGTTGAATTCAAACCTTTTATGTCTTAACTATTGTTTTGTCTGTTCTATGAATATTGAATTATGTGTATTAAACTCTCCCAATGTGACTGAAGATATATCTATTTGTCCCCCCCCATTCAGTTCAATGAATTTTTTTTTAAATATTTTATTTATTTATTTGACAGAGAGAGAGATCACAAGTAAGCAGAGAGGCAGGCAGAGAGAGAGGAGGAAGCAGGCTCCCTGCGGAGCAGAGAGCCCGATGTGGGGCTCGATCCCAGGACCCTGAGATCATGACCTGAGCCGAAGGCAGCGGCTTAATCCACTGAGCCACCCAGGCACCCCCAGTTCAATGAATTTTGTTTTATATATTTTGATGTGATATTATTAGGCTCATATTCATCTATAATAATTATGCATTTCTGGTAGAGAAACACAATATATTATCTATGAAATATTCTACCATATCTCCAGTAGTGAATCTTGCCTTAAAGTATACTTTGTTTAATATTAGTGTAACCATAGCTTCTTTTTTCAGTTAGTTGTCTGAATGATATATCCTTTTCTATCATTTTCTTTCAATCTTTCTTTATTCTTAGATTGAATATGTTTCATGTAAGTTGCACATTATCTGTATGTAAACAATCACTATTTGGGTGTTTTATTTTTACATTTAATATATTTACTGATGTACTTGCTTTTAAATCCATCACCTTAATCCCCTCTATTTGACCTACCCTGTGCTATATTCCTTATTTCTCTTTTCTTATCTTATTTTGGATTAAAGAAGTATTTTCATTATACATTACACCCTTTTATTATCTTGCTAGCTATATCTTTCATTTTTTTTTTATTGAAGCATAATTGACATACAATGTTATAGTAGTTTCAAGTGTATAACATATTGATTCAAGAATTACTCAACACGATAAATTATATTATGATTCATTCAATGGTTACCCTAGAAATTATAGGACATCCTCACTTAGTTTTATTAATTTCTTCCACTTTTTGTTTTCTTATTGCCACATATTTCAATATTTTAAATAGCAAACATATTTTAAACCTCACAAGATATTATTTAACATATTTATACAGAAAATAATCAGTTAGCCTCCTCATTTTATTTTCCACTGCTTTTCATTCTTTTCTGCATTTGGAGGCTTCTGTTTAGTGCTATACATTACCTTTTACCAAAAGAATTCTATCAATTATTTAATACAGATCTGCTTATGACTTGTTATCCATTTTTGTCTGAATATGTATTTATGCTGCCTTCATTTTTGAAATACATGTTTTGTTACGTACAGAATTCTAGGTAGATATTTTCTTTCAACACATCAAAGATGTTCTATTGTATTCTGGCTTCCATTTTCCTATAGAGATGTCATTTGTAAGTCTTACTCTTACTCCTTGGAAGGTAATGAGTCTTTATGGATTTTCTCTTTGTATTTTATTGTTGTTGCCTGCAGTTTTACTATGGCGTGTCTATGTATGGTTTTTCTCTATACATCATGTTTGAGATTTATAGAGATTTTTAAATCTATAGCTTAGTATCTTACATCAACTTTATAAAAATTCTGGTAGTTATTTCTTTTAATATTGATTCATTCTATATTATCTCTCTTCTACTGGACTTGTTATGTAACTGATACAACTTTTCATGAGTCCCATAAGTCCTTTATGTCTTTTCCCATGTTTGCTAACCTTACTTCCTCCCTATTTTATTTTAGTTGACCTATCTTCCAGTTCACTAATCCATTTTTGAATGCTTTTTAATCATCTCTTAAATCCGCTAATTGCGATCTTAATTTCACTTTTTATATTTTCAGATATAAAATGTCCATTTTTTTTATTATTTTTTTAAATTTTATTTATTTGACAGAGATCACAAGTAGGCAGAGAGGCAGACAGAGAGAAAGGAAGGGAAGCAGGCTCCCTGCCGAGCAGACAGCCCGATGTGGGGCTCGATCCCAGGACCCTGGGATCATGACCTGAGCTGAAAGCAGAGGCTTTAACCCACTGAGCCACCCAGGCACCCCTAAAATGTCCATTTATTTTTATAGATTCTATTTCTCTCTTGAGTTTTTATATAGTTTTCTTCCCACAACATATCAATCATAGTTATTTCAGAATCTCTAATAATTCCAATATCTGAATTTCTTTTGGATACTCATATTTTCAATTTTTTCTTCTTCATTTTTAGTCATTTGTTTATGTCTTTATGTTGTCTGGTTTGCCTTAAAGAAAAAAAAAACCCACCAAAAAAAAAAAAAAAAAAAGAATACTAACTCCCCAACATTGCATTTCAAACAGAGAAAATTTCAGGTTCTTCATAAAGTTATTATCCAGAACTAATGTACGTTACCTTTTAGCAGTAATTTAGCATGGACAATATCTTTCTTAATATTGTCAATAATTTGAAGCTTGGATATAGTCTTTATGAGACTGGTCTATTTCAGGTTTGCCCTTAATTCTAGAATGTTTTTAGGGGGTCTGGAGTATCATACAAAACCCTGTATCTTGGGGGCGCCTGGGTGGCTCAGTGGGTTAAAGCCTCTGCCTTCAGCTCAGGTCATGATCCCAGGGTCCTGGGATCGAGTCCCGCATCAGGCTCTCTGCTCAGTGGGGAGCCTGCTTCCTCCTCTCTCTCTGCCTGCCTCTCTGCCTACTTGTGAGCTCTCTCTCTGTCAAATAAATAAATAAAATCTTAAAAAAAAATAAAAATTTAAAAAAAAAATTCAAAACCGTGTATCTGGACAGACTCCAAACTTAAACTTTTGTCTCTCTATCCCTGTAAAACTGCAGTCTCTTGGTTGTCCCTTATAAAATGAAGACAGAAGCAATACTGCATGTTATTTTTACCACTCTCCACTTTCCTTCTGTCAGGGATCTTGGTCCCTTAAATCTTGAATTCCTTGGTAGTTCAGTTATATCTTCAAATAGATCCTTTAAAAATGTTTATACAGCTCTTCTAGCTATTCTCAGTAAGACAAATAGTCAGTGCCAGAAGAAAAACACTCACCTCTAAACTTTTTAGACCTATACCTCAGCTTTTCTTTAATTTTTTTGTTTGTTTGTTTTCAAATTCAGAGTTTCTGTAGTACAATTTATCCAGAAACTATCCCTTTGATCTCCTGCATAGAAGTACATTTTCTCGCTTGATGGGGATAGAAGCTAGGGGTTCAATACTGCTGTTTAAGGAATTTTAATTGCTCTGATATCAGCACCACTTGTCAAACACCTGCCCCCACCTCCCACCACACACACACACACACACACATTTTATGATCCTAGTTTCCAAGCCTGTGTTTTTGCAGAGTTCTGCAAAGTGAGTCAGCTTACTTCTTATAGTTTTCTCCTCCCACATAGGCTTTAGGCTGTAGCTTCCTACAGGGCTGAGGCAGTTACCACTTCTGTATCAATTTGCATGATTATAAAAATGCAGTGAAATCTCTCATCCTTTTACATATCCTTTTCCATTCCCTTTGCCCCTATGGCTTATACCTACTTTTGTGATCATTTTGTTGAGTTTTGGGACAGAAAGGAGGTAGGTGTGTGTGAGTGATTTGCTCCATTATCTAGACATCCTCTACTTGGTATTTTATAAAACAATGTAACTAGATAGGCATTATCCATGGTAATAATGCAAGGAACTTAGTCAGACAGTGTTCTCTTACATCTGGGCCATTTCATGAATTTTGAAAATAAATTTCCCAGTAGATATTTAAGTTTACAACCCCTGATGCAGTAGAGTTAGAAGTAGTATACTTCCAAGTCTCTTCTCTCCTCAAGATATATTCCCTCCCCCACCTTTTTTTTTTTTTTTTTTAAAGCACAGAGGTAGGAAGAGAGAGGAAATATGGTGATGAATACAGGAGCTGAGATTTCAGTGTCAGAACACAGTTAAGGTTCTACTTAAAAAGTATTAGATATTTATAGTAGGAAACTTTCTATCAGAGGGAAGAGTTCCAAAGCTACTGCAATGTTTGGTCAAGATTTTTCAAGCTCTGGGGCACCTGGGTGCTCAGTGGGTTAAGCCTCTGCCTTCGGCTCAGGTCATGATTTCAGGGTCCTGGGATCAAGTCCCGCATTGAGCTCTCTGCTTAGCAGGGAGCCTGCTTCCCCTTCTCTCTCCACCTGCCTCTCTACTTGTGATCTCTCTCTCTCTCTGTCAAATAAATAAATAAAATCTTTAAAAAAAAAAAAAAAGATTTTTCAAGCTCTGTTTACTAAGACAGTATGGGTAACATGGAATGTTTAAATCATAAAATACTAGAAATGGAAGGAATTTAGAGGTCATGTTAGTTTGAATTCCTTGTTTAAAGTGTGAATAAACTGGCCCTTAACAAAAAGCAAGTGATTTGCCCAAAGTCAGTCTGCTAGAAGTGTGACACAGAAGATAAAAGCCCTAAGATGACAGAGAACTGGATTTTAAACCCAGCCCTGCAAACTTTTACCTCTGAGACCTCGGGCAATTAACATCCTTCTTCAAGCATCAATATTCTCATTTGTAAAATTGGAATAATAGTGATACTTAGCATAGCAGTAAAATTGAAAGATGTTATGTTAAACAGTTAATGTGTTGTTCAGTTTACTGTAGTATACCAGTGCATATATTAGTTATTATTGGCAATTACAGTTGGCCAGTGGTGGAACCAAGAGTGGAACTAAGATGACCCCTTGACTCTCAATTCAAAAATTTTCTGAGAACCTAGATGTCCATCAGCAGATGAATGGATAAAGAAGATGTGGTGTGTCTGTGTGTGTGTGTGTGTATGTGTTATTATATATTATATATATATATTCCATTACATAATGGAATACTATGCAGCCGTCAAAAAAGATACCCTGCCATTTGCAATGATGTGGATGGAACAGAGGGTATCATGCTAAGCAAAATAAGTCAGTCAAAGGAAGACAATTATCATATGATCTCTCTGATATGAGGAATTTGAGAGAAAGGATGGGGGGTCTTGAGGGGTAGGGAGGGAAAAAAATGAAACAAGATGGGACCGGGGAGGGAGACAAACCATAAGAGATTCTCAATCTCAGGAAACAAACTGAAGGTTGCCGGGGGATGGGGGAGAATAGGGTGGTGGGGTGATAGACATTGGAGAGGGTATGTGCTATGGTGAGTGCTGTGAATTGTGTAAGACTGATACCCTTGAAGCAAATAATACATTACATGTTAATTTAAGAAAAAAAAAAAAAAACTTTCTGAATACTATTAGTACTTTAGTACTTTCTACAGGAGATATCCAAGGAGTTTATGTTCTGTGCAATCTGGCTTGCTTCTGTTACTTTCTGTGTTTCCCAACTCCTGTTTATTTATGATATAATAATGGGGTCAATGTCTGGCCCATGGCAAGTACACATTAGGTTTTAAGTGAAATTAATTCTTTTGAGACTCAATAGACAACACTTAGTTCATGCAGTAAACTCCTCTCAGCAGAGCATGGCAATGTTTTTATGAAGAAAGTAACTAAATGAGTGCCAATTAAGAAAGTAGGTCCCAAAATCTTATAAAATGTTGGAATTATAAGTTGGTAAAATTCTTTGGGAGGTAAATTTTACAGCAGACAGTCAGTGATTTTAAAATGAGCATAAATCCAGAGAACTCTAAGAAAATAGTAAGAAAATGATATAATTTATAATATAAAATATAGAATAAAGTATAAATATAAAATAAAAATATATAATATGTAATATAACCAATAAGAAGTATAATTAATATATAATAAGAAAAAAGATGTTTATCTTAGTATTATTTATAATATTAATTTTTGGAAAAAATGTCTAACAATAGGGAATTTGTGAAATATATTTATATTGTGGATACTGTGTATCAGTTAAAAATTCTGTTGTTTGTGCTATGGGGAGTGCTGTGAAATGTATAAGCCTGATGATTCACAGACTTGTATACCTGGGGCAAATAACATTCTGTGTTGATAATAATTACAATTATTATATATTAAATATATATTATATATAATATATATAATTTTTTAAAAATCTGTTGTTTTACAATGTTTAATCATATATTTTTTAATAAAAAGACTAAGTTATCAAAAAGGATTTATTGTATGTTTCCAACTTAGTGAACATAATCAACTTCTATCTCCCTCTTTCTGAACTGCTTTATGACTTGGCAGCATTTATTTTTAATATTTAAATGATTTTCCCGTACTAAATATTACCTAATTCTCAGAGACTCATTATCTCTCTCTAAAACTCTCCACTCACTGACTACTGTCAAGTGTTGTTGCCTTTAAAAACACGTCACCTATAATACCTAACAAGTTGGTTTACTATCCCCTCACCTCTATGTATGTTCTTCCAAGGCAGATTCCTAAAAACCGTTCCTGTCTTTCCACTATCAAATGCCCAGGATGTAGCACACAAGGAAATAAAATAGTATTTGTTGAGTTAATAAATGAATACCTAAACGAAGGCATGAATCTTTGACCACGACTATAGTGATTGCATTGCTGTTCTAGCAGTAATTTCTAAAGTCTGAGGGTAGCAATAGAAAAGATGTTCTGTCAGTCCATTGGGTAGCTCTTTTCTGGCCGGACTTACACTAAGTTTTCTCATATATCTGTGGTTCAGGGGAAGGTGGATAGAGGAAGAGCTAGAGACTGAATGACCTAGAACAGTCTCATTCCCAAGCTCAGGGACTGGCAGCTGCCAACAGGGTAACGTTGTTGTACATGTTGTACAACATCCATGTTGTACATCATCCAGAAGCCTAGCCAAGCTTTCTTACATGGTATCAAAGATCCAAGAGTAGCAAGAAAGGGAAAGCCCCAATATACAAGCAGTTTTCAAATTTGTATGCAATTTGCTCTTTTATCATTGGCCAAAGCAAGCCACACAATGAAACTCAGAGGCAGTATACCTCTGCATCTATTTATACCTTGATAAATCAAGATATGAACATATATCACTCTTAGTTACCACTTTTCCAACAAAAAGCAATTAAGTTAGGCTTCCTGGGATTCCCTGAAGTAAACACACACACACACACACACACACACACACACACACACACCCCTCTCCTATGCACATGCTTACACACACTCAATTACAGAAGCATGAACAGTGGTCCTCACCCTACCTAAACACCAAGACTCACTAGAACTCAAAATACAGTTTCAAATTGCTGAGCATTCATACACATTTACCCGCAAAAAGACAACAGAGCTTAGTGATTAGTACTACGGGCTCCAGAGTCAGATATCCTGGGTTGTGTTTTGGCTTCACCCCCTACGGGCTCTATGACCTTGGGCAAAGGAAGCAACTGCTCTGTGCCTTGATTTCCTCATTTGTGAAATGGTGATCATAAGAGTGCCCTCCTCATGGAGTTTGGAGGAAGAGTGAGTTTGTAGAGCACTTTCAGTAGCACGTTGTCAATCAACAAGGCTAGCATCACTGTCTTCTAAGCGGGGACCGGGAAGGGCCACAGGGTCTCAGCAGAGCAGCTGAGAGGTGATACCAGCTCGTCCTGCTGAGGTCGATGGCTGAGAAGCTCCTGTTTTTCTCAACCCTGACAGAAGTTTCCGAGAGCTGCATTATCTTTCAGGCTTTAGATAATACTTTCCGAGCCCTCAGCCAAACACTCAGTCCCTGCAGCTCTTTACACTGCATCACAGACACCTAAGAGGGTTTGCACAAGTAATGACGGAGGCTTCTCCTGGGTCCTTTCTGAAGGGCGGTTCACTTGCCTCACAAAGAGTCACCACAGTTTCAACACCCCTTTCAGAAGTCTCCTGCGGCAGGCAATGGAATTCCTGCTTATTTCCCAAAACCTTAATTTGCTTATTAAGTGCCATGCCTAGTTCCAACCATTTTACAAATATTAACTCATTCAATCTTTATAATAATGCTTTGGAGTAGGTTCAGTTACATTTTACAGCCGGGAAAACGGAGGCACGGGAAAATCAAATAACCTGCCCAAGGTCAGCCAATAGAGGGACAGAGCTAGGACTCAAACCTAGGCGGTCGGAGCAGAATCTCTGCTTTAACTACTAACCTGTGCTGCCTTTTCCAGTGGAAGGTTATTACTCATTAAGCCTTCCCTACGTGTCTGTGTCAACCCAGGGGCTTGTCATTCACTGTGTCATTTAATTCTTACAAAAAGGAATTATGATCCCTTTCTCAAGATTGCTTTGGTGATTCAGGGTATTTTGCAGCTCTGTACTTAGGATTATTTGTTCTATTTCTGTGAAAAACACCATTGGAATTTTGATAGGGATTACACAGAATTTCTAGATTGCCTTGGGTAATATGTACATTTTAACAATACTAATTCTTCTAATTCATGAACATGGAATATACTTCCATTTATTTGTGTCTTCTTCCATTTTTTTCTAAAAAATTTTATTTATTTATTTATTTATTTATTTATTTATTTATTTATTTGTCAGAGAGAGAGAGAGAGAGAGCACACAAGCAAGGGGAATAGCAGGCAGAGGAAGAAGTAGATTTCCCACTGAGCAAGGAGCCCGACGCAGGACTCGATCCCAGGATCCTGGGATCATGACCTGAGCCAACAGCAGCTGCTTAACTGACTGAGCCACCCAGGCATCCCATTCTTCCATTTCTTTCATTGAAGTCTTGTAGTTTTCAACACAGGTCTGTCACCTCCCTGGTGAATTTATTCCCAGGTATTTTTATTATTTTTGATGCCATTGTAAATTTATTTTCTTAATTTCTTTTTGATAATCTGTTTTTAGCATAAAGAAATGCAACATATTCGTGTCTATGAATTTTGTATCCTAAAACTTCATTGAATTTATTAGTTCTAACTTTTTTTTCATGGAGTCTCTAGGGTTTTCTACATATAATATCATGTCATCTGCAACTAGTGGCAGTTGTTTTATTTTTTCCTATCCAATTTGGATGCCTTTTCTTTTTCTTGGTTAATTGCTCTTACTAGAACTTCAAATACTATGTTGAGTAAAAGTGGTAACAGTGGTCAACCTTGTCTTGCTCCTGATCTTAGAGAAGATTTCAGCTTTTCACCATTAAATATGATGTTAGCTGTGGCCTTATTATACACCAAGGTATGTTCCCTCTACATGCTTGTTGAAAGTTTTTATCATCAATGGATGTTGAATTTTTTTCCGGTGCCTTTTCTCTATCTAGGATGATGGGGTTCCATCCTCGTTTTGTTAGTACGGTGTATCACATTGATTGATTTGCCGGTGTTAAGCCATCCTTGCATCCCTGGAATAAACCCCACTTGATCATGGTGTATGAGCCTTCTAATGTATTGTTGAAATCAGTTTGATAACATTTTCTTGGAGACTTTTGTACCTATGTTCATCAGGGATACTGGCCTATAATTTTCTTTTTTTGTCTGGTATCTTTGCCTGGTTTTGGTATCAAGGTAATGGCCTCCTAAAACATATTTGGAAGAGTTTCCCCTTGTTCTATTTCTGGAAGAGTTTGAGAAAGATGGTATTAATTCTTCTTTAAATGGTTTGGTATAGGAGCACCTGGGTGGCTCAGTGGGTTAAAGCCTCTGCCTTCAGCTTGGGTCATGATCCTAAGGTCCTGGGACTGAGCCCTGCATCGGGCTCTCTGCTTGGCAGGGAGCCTGCCTCCCCCTCTCTTTGTGCCTGCCTCTCTGCCTACTTGTGATTTCTGTCTGTCAAATAAATAAATAAATAAATAAATAAATAAATAAATCTTCAAAAATAAATAAATAAAAATAAATGGTATGATTCACCAGTGAAGCCATCTGGTCCTGGACTTTGTTGGGAGCTTTCTGATGACAAATTCAATCTCCTTGCTATTATCATTAGTTCACAGTCCCTATTTCATCATGATTCAGACTTGGTGGGTTGTAGGTTTCTAGGAATTTATTACTTTCTTCTAGGTTGTCCAATTTGTTGGCATATAATTGTTCACAGTAGTGTCTTAAGATTCTTTGTATTTCTGTGGTATCACCTGTAACAGGTCTTTCATATCTGATTTTGTTTGAGTCTTGTCTCTTTTCTGACTTAGTAAGTTTAACTATAGGTTTGTCTAAATTTGCTTATCTTTTCAAAGAACCAGCTTTTAGTTTCACTTGTCTTTTCTATTGTTCTTTTAGTTTCTATTTCATTTCTTTCCACTCTAATCATTTTCTAGATGTGGAAGCTGAAGTTGATTGAGTTTCAGTGACTTGGCCTTGCTTCTGTAGGTGATTAGTAACAGAAAAATGCCTACTGTTTTGATGCACATACTATTCCACCTCCCACAAAAGCATCTGATAACTAAAAAGCATTGTGATACACACTCTTGCTCCAAGTATGAAACATACCATTCTCCTCCCTACCTTTTCTGGATTCAACTGAATCAAGCTGCATTTAATTTCCAAGAAAAGTCATTTAATGAAAATATTAAGGTATGAGAAGAGGCACCTGATTTTATATTTCTTAGAACTCATTCATTCACTTATTTCCCACGGATGTGCTTAGAGCTGACTCTATGCCAGGTATTGCCTGGGTCTGATCAGACCGGTGTGCCAAAGACACAAGAACCACAGAGCTCTTTTGTTTAATGGTGACTGCCAACATGGCTCCTGTGACACAGGCCTCTGGGTACAACAGCCCCAGTTAATTCTCTCCCAACACACCTGCCTGCAGCTGTGCACTTATCCGGGGTGGTCATTGGCTTCAGACTCCTGGAGGACACACGTCAGATGGGGTGAGTGAGGCAAATTTTCCCTGGATTTAAAAGAGCTTTGGTTGATATCTACTAGGAAGATTTACCTTGCCTGCTCAGGCCACTATGCTGTAAATCCCTCTTCTGCAGCCAACTGCAAATTTCATAGGCATTTAAATGTGCTGTCCACTCCTGGAGAATAATTACAGCTATTTAATTGTATTCATAATTTAGCATACACCTGAAAAATATGCTGTGAAATATCGGGGGGATCCTTTAATACTGGTGTTCCATTTACAAACTGTCACATTTATAAAGCGTCTTTAATCTTCTAGGGTCTGCTCGAATTTTTTATTACACTCTGCTTTGTGCTTTAAATATTAAAGATTCGGCAATACTTCAAAAGGTGATAATGCCTGATGCTCTGATGGAGCTTAAACCTCACCAGCTAAATATATTGAGGAATGTTCAGTGGCCCTGGCTTAATTAAACATGCATGTGTATTTTCAAATGCAATATTTTTCTGCTTGTTAGGTTTCTGACAAACCTCCAAACAGGTCCAGGTGGAACAAAGCATGTAAACAGGCTTGTGAATGGAGCTTAAAGGACTCAAATTAGCACCTTCCTTCAATTAATATGCAAACCTTGGAATCTCTGCATTTGATAATGCCATTGAATACTATTTGCAGCTTAACAGTGGATCTGTGTCATTTCATTTTTCTAAAATATGTCCAGTCCAATTATGTGAAAAGACATCGGTGACGGCTTTTTAGCCAATGAGATGGTATTTGTTCCCAGTAACTTACTCTTCTCGCTAGAACACAGCATACATTACAAGGCAGTGGCAGGCTTTAAATGTACCATTTGTTTTCATTATATAGCACTTAAAAGGTAGCCTTCTTCTAATTCAACATGCCATGTTAAGGCAGCCAGATTTCTTGTAAGCCCCGAGACCAAATTACCTATGGTGGCGGATACTTGAAAATTATTTAAGCACCTTTCACAATTAAAACAAAAAACGCATGAATGCAAACTCTGTCTGCGTTATTGCAAAAAGAAATCTCCACTTGGCATTTGCCACACTTCGGGTTTCTCTGAAAAACATGTCTCCAAGAAATAGTCTTTTGTTTTCAAACGTGTATATTTAAATTTTTGTCACCAGAAATGAAATATTAAGCTCCAATTTTCAACCCAAGACTTCCAGACAGCTTTTCATAGAGTCATATAATATTACCTAATATTAAAATCCCCAAATAACACTTTGAATAGCTGCTCATCTATTTGGAAATATTACTAAAGCTACCCAAATAGAGATTGGCAGTGGCTTGAAAAGAGAACGAGATGTTTTACAGATGAGCAGAAAGACTGGCTTAGAATGATTCAATCTGTTCTAGAATCAACATGTAACAACTGCTGGACTAGAAAAAAAAAACACAGTAAAAATATACATGGAGGCTTCCAATAAAAGTTCAATTATTATGCTGTAATAAGTAAGCTTGTGAAAAAAAAAAGTTTAAATAAAAAAGGTCTCTAAGATCCGAGGCAATATTAGAGCAATTTTCTAGGTGAGGCAGCGCTAGTGGGATATGACAGGTGAGGTATTGTTATTATAATACCTAAGGCAAAGCAGCAACCACACAAAATGATAGACAAACCTGAATTAATATGGTATGATCGGCAAGGTGGCATTTGAATATAATCTTCCGGTATTGTGGAGAAAGCCGCATGCATATTACACAGTGAAGGAATTGTGTGCAAGGCTGTAGACAGAAGACTCAGTGGGAGGAAAGAAAATACGGGCAAGATTTCAGAAGATGTCTGTGCTTTGCCGGATAAGGAGTACACTTGGAAATTGGATTTGTAAACAAATTAAAAGCTGAATTTCGTCTCCTAAAGCAGCCTTCGGTGGGCGTTGACCATCAACACTTAACCTTGGCAACTGGAGACCTTTGGAGCAAATAGTCAGGGGAAAATGGGGGTAGGCAGAGCACATTTTAATTTTGCCTCCTGTTTGATAATCCGTAGTTAGTGTTTCCAGACTGGATCTGTGAGCCAAGTGGCCATTTTAGATCCCCGGATAGGAAAATGTTGCCTTCCCTGAGAATTTCAGCCATCTTCTGCTTTCTTGGTCTATGATCGCCTCCTCTAATTAAAAGTCTTAATAGCATCCAAGCCCTAATCACACAAAAGAGACCATAAGCCTACAGAAAGGGTGCATTTTATTAAGCGACAGAAACGCTCAGAAATTTGAGCTGCAGAAATCGCCTGCGTGATCTTTAATGGATTTTTAAAGATGACAAGAAAGGAAATGGGAAAGTAAAGCAACGGAAGGCAGAAATTCCCTGAAGGAGCATTCTGAAGTAAATCAGTGCAACTGAAAAAGTGAACTCCTAGGGCCTGGGGATATCTCCCAGGTTTTTCAGCCGGACACTTATGGCCTGTTGGGTCCCTGAACACCTCTGCTCTGGGCGGACTTTGACAGAGCAAGTCACAGAAAGATGAACGACAGCACCTGAAGGGCTGTTTGCGGGGCAGAAAATTGCTCCCTTTGCACGCTGGGCTGCCTTTGCTCTGTCACGTGACTTATTACAGCCTCCCCATGTAACAGTGCCATTTATGTATGTTAACTTGGTGAGCTGTAATGGTATTCTTCGCCTCCTTTTTCACCGCTGCTTGGGCAATTAAAAACAAAGGAAGCAAATGAGGTCAGCACTCGTAAAATCAGAGTCTGTAGGTGACGGACACCCTGAGACCAAATGGCCTCAGATGCTGCTGCTGCTACTGCTGCTACTGCTGCTGCGGTGGAAGGAAACCATGAGCAAGAAAACAGCCCTGCTTCCCAGGGCTTTCACTTAGGTATTTGCTTTTTCAGGTGTGAAACTGATTTTAGGTGGGGGTAGGAGTATTTTTTTTTTTTTTAATCAACCTCAATGAGGTATCTTTTCAGGAGTTTGGTGATGCTGCTAACACAATTACGCGCCCCACACAGCAAAGAGAAATAAACGAGAGATTGTTCTCTTTATTCTGGCACAGACACCAACATTCTAACCACACAGTAGAATTTTATCTCTAGCAGCTCTATTAATGTCGCACAATTACAGGCAGTGAGTGTTTCTGAAATATTCCATACACAGTATATAAGGATACCTCAGCCTATTTTTCTGATACCAGACTTGGGATCACAGTGATTTTTTGCAAAGCTAGTCAGAAGCACCTTCTTGCTTCCCCTAGGCGTGATTTCAGTAACGCCCTGTATCCTCCCTCCCTTGGCTTCAATGGTATAGCTCCTATACATGTTGGCATGTAAGACAGTCCCTTAAGGAGAGAAACGGCTCTCAAAACCAGAGGTGACTTAGATGATGTCCTGGCTTTCCTGCTATAGCTTGGCTGGTATCCCTGAGGCTGGCAAGAGCCCCGGAGCCCTTCCCACCCTGAGGGCCTGCTGGGCACATGGTAAGAGGCTCACGGAAGGGGCTGGCACAAAGGGAGGTGGTCCACCCCACTCTCCTCCATCAGCTGCTGCAGGGGATTCAGTAAGAAAGACTTTGAGTTGACCTAATTATTTGAAGTAATTCCTCCTGTCTTGGAATATTACTTCAAAGATCTTAAATTTGAAGATACACATAGCAACTATTCGAAGTATGACTCCAATTGCACAAATATCTCTAGAAAGCCTTGGAATCTAAGATCATCAGGCCTCTTTGGGGCAGAATCTGACATAGGATCGCTACAAGGCCATGATGGGACAGAATTCCAATGTAACGCCTTTGGGTAGCTTTCTGCCTCAAGAACGGAACCGAGCTCGCCTGGTGACCACTTACACTTGAGAAGAAGTGTGAAAAATAACCTTGCATTTCATCTCTCAGGGAAGGGGTACCTATCTATTTTGTTATTAAATTTCCAGTTGTTACCTCATGTAACCTATTTATTGGCTTAGTGCTAGATTGCCTGCTGTCTTCCTCTTATTTTGTTTTATAGTGATTTAGTCTCCAGCTAGACAATACGATCTTTGAGGGGAGGATGACATATGATGGTGCTCTTGACCGCTCACATTTAACAAACTTACGTTACTGGGTACAGAGAAGCCACTTCAGAAATGACTGATGAATCTGGGAGCATTGCAGACACCTTCACACATCACACTCATGTAAATTAAAAAAAAAAAAAAAGTGTCCTTCATTCTGGTGGTAAATACAAATGTCTGCAAATAACAGAAACTTGGGAGAATTCTAATACTTTAAACGAGATTCACAATTCAGAAAACATCTTTGTGAACTCAAGTGCTGGAGTGAGCCAATGTCATAGCCAAAAATTCTAGGTGAGCATTACTTGTGTATCTTGTATTACTTGTATATCTCAGAGGCACTGCAAATTCACATTGAGACTTTTGGTAAACATTTACTGAGCACCTACTATATCCAGGGCCTGTCCTATGGGCTAGAGTTACCACATGAAACAAGACAGAGAAGATTCCTACTCTCATGGGGCTTACATTCTATGGTCCGGTTTCACTCTCTCCCCAGCCCACAGAACAGTCCCCGGAATATCATATGACACTCAGTTTACCCCACTGTCTCTCCTCTGGATAAACTTCTTTAGTTCTTTAAAGTGCCCTCAATCCCCTGACCACTCAAGCAACACTACTCTAAACACAAATGTTGGGGGGCCTGGTGGCTCAGTCATTAAGTGCCTGCCTTCAGCTTAAGTCATGATCCCAGGGTCCTAGGATCAAGCCCTGCATCGGGCTCCCTGCTCAGCAGGAGGCCTGCTTCTCCCTCTCCCACTCCCCCTTGTGTTCCCTCTCTTGCTATGTCTCTCTCTGTCAAATAAATAAATGAAATCTTTTTAAAAAAATAATAAATACAAACGTTTGCCTTTGTCCTAGACTGGGATGAGATGACTAGGACCTCAGGTCATGGTAACAGCTTGGAAAAAAAAAAAAAGCATGAAAGTTCATGGGTGTTACAAGAAGGGAAATGACTCAGTACTCCTAAAGCACGAAGTCCAGCTCTGGCTATCCATCACACTCATCTGGGGAACTTCTGAAAAACAGACCTAATTGTGTCCTCCTCCCCTAGATTCACACTCATTTGATCCCGGGTTGCAGGATGCATCCAAGTTTTTGTATTTGCTAAAAGCTGTACTTGCAGGTGGGTCTGACCTGGCCCAAGGAACTACTATTCAAGGGTTGCATAGAGAGAAGCCTGGGAAAGGTCTTTCAGAATCTTATTGCAAGGGCCTCAAATATCATGCTCATAAATTTGGAATTAATTCCGTAATAAATGAAAAAAAAAAAAAAGCCTAAAAAGGCTTTGAGAACACATGGGTGACATGATCAGATCTGTCCTAGAATGAAACTACGTCGACAGAAAGCAGGGTAAATTTGATGAAGAAGAGATCATAGGCAGGGAAACCTGGAGAATATTTGAAACAAACCCAGTGAGAGATAATTAAGCCTGAACAGAGGCTGTGGCACCACAGGGGAAGGGCCAGAGTGTTTCTAAGAAATTGCAGCACATGGTCTCAAGTGCAGGAGTTTGATAGATAAGGAGTGAAAATGGACTATAGGTTTCTAACTTGAGTGACTGGATGTTAACCAAAGGCAAAGATTCTTAGCAAACATGTGCAACGTAGGTTGGCTGACCACTCAATGGGGATGTTACAGAAGAGACAAGAGCTCTATGGAGGAGAATGACTGGACAAGATAATCTCTAAGAACTTTTTCGAGTCTGAAATTCTACAGCTCAGTTGCGGAAGGTTTTTAAGTTAAGAGAGACTGTCTATGTTTTCATCTTCACATGCTCCACAATGCCTAGCATTTGCAGGGCAAGGTACAAACATAGCTGGCAAAAGAAGGAACCCAAAATTAAAAGGACATTTTAATAGGATTCCAAATATGCAGGAGTATTTAGGTTTCCATATGCTATCTTAAACTTATTTTGTTAATATGAACAATGTCCATGATTTCTATGTAACACTATTTATTCTTTAATGACCCAAAGCACAAACCTGAGCTCCTTTTTTCCAGCTATAAATTTGAGCTGCTAATAATAATAATAACAATAGTGCCTTCTTTATGGGGCAGTGTGAGTCCACTGTCACCACCCAAAGGATCTGAAAGTAAGCAAACACGCAAGAACTGCATCCACCCAAACTACTGTGGACCGTGTGGGCATGGCTACACAGAGATTCCATTCGGTCCTATGCAGCCAGAGGAGCTCAGGTGTTTGGTATTTACTGCTCTCAATGTGTCCGTCAGTAACCTAGTGGGCCAAGTTAATATTAGCTCGCACTGGGTATATGAGGGTATTTTGTTGCTGTTTGGAGAAATGACCAGTTTACTTGGCTATATTGACAGCTCTACTGTAAAATCTGCTGGCATTAAAGGTCAAAAAGACCCGGTCTTCCTCTGGTTGCTTCTACCCAAAAGAGAATAAATCTGGGAGCTGAATCACTTCTCTGACAATAATTTATGAATCATGCATTGACTGTGTTTGAATTGAGAAAGGCTTTCATATCCTTTCCATTAGCTCAGATTAAGTTTTCATACAGATGCTGGGAAGCATGCTAGCAATATCCTTAGCTCATTTTTATGAAAATTTTATCAGTGCTTTTTTCTGTACTACACTCCAATTGGGATGTCTCAGAATCTAAAGCTCAGCTTTGGACATGAACTTCTCTCAACCTGGCTGGCTGCTGCTCTAAAGGTTTCAATATTTTATGGGCTCTGGCTAACTCAGCCGTGAGATTCAAGCTGCAGAGATTTAACTCTAATGTAAAATCATGAACGGATGAAAACTGGGATGTCATAAGTAATACATCCACAAGAGCAGGATGCAGTTACCATTTTTAAAAGGGCTTTAAAAAGAAAACAACATTCTCTGTTCTGTCTTTATGCCCCAAAATGAAAAGCCCCTGAGCTATTGTACTAACACGGGGCCATCTTTTCCTGCCTGCCTTTCTTCAATTGCTGCTTAATTGCTGTGGTGGGCTGGGGTTCCCCCGACCCCGGTAAGGTCCCCCATCCACATGAAAGCCCCTAATGCCCGCATTCCAGAGAAATGGGCACCGTGTGGTCGAACGTGTATAGGCCAAATCCATTTCTTAGCATCTTCCTCTTTTTGTCTCAAAACTGATCTCAAACATTTGGAAAATCTGTCTATTCAGCTGAAGTGTTCTAGTGCATTCTTTCCAAGAAACAGTGGGGTCACATGTGATCCGTCTGATGGACTTTTCCGCTGCAATCTATAGCCATTTCCCCCGAGCCCCGCAGAGCCTGGCAAAGCACAGGAGCTCTGTAATGGCCCCAGTAACAATGTGTTCTTTGTGTGAAAGAATCCAGGGGGAAGAGGTGGGGTAGGCTGGTCAGGAACGAAAAAACAGCATCTTTGCACTTCTTATTTCTTACTTATTTCTTCATTATGTACTCGGCCATTAAATGTACTTTTTAACAGTAAATACCCCTTTCCATCAAACGCTGCCCAAGCATGAAAAGAACAATACGGAAGTTTTATTTTTAGAAGATTGTGGACATTACTGCTACCTATTAACCTGCTTCAGATTAGACAGCTGATGGCAGGTCTGCATTGCATCTGTCTGAACTCGTAAAGGGAGAGATGGCTCTAAATGGAGCTTAATTCGTCTATTTCAAAATGTCACCTGATACATGCATTGGAATAAAACCATCTCTTTCTAATTCCAAAAATGTCACAAAATCAACACCCCACTAAAGTAACTACAGAATTGCAGATTGGGCCTTGGCTCTTCAGGCACCCAAGCAAAGAGGAGACCGTGCTGGTCTTAAAAGCTTCAGGGGGCCATGAGCTCCCTCAGGAGCCCTTCCAGTGTTTCATCCTTTTGAAAGTTGTTGTTCTGCGCTTGGATTCAAGAGATCTCGCCTATTTCTATTGAGGACCAGCTCCTCTTATATAGCTGAATCACACACAACACGGGAAATAAGTCTTTCGCTCAGACCTCTTATATCTTCTTATATTACATAGACCTCTTATTTCACACAGATCTCTTACATGAGTTCCCCCTTTGGTCTCACCTTCTGCAGGATACCAAGTTCTTTAGCATACTATATAAGAGGCACTTATCCTTCGTGTAACCACCAACATTGAAATTAAATATTCCAGAGAAAAATGGGGGGGGGAACTTACTAATTTGAAAGGATTTAAATGCATGTGTATATGTGAGGGTGAGAAATGAGAGCTTTCACATAGGCCCAGAGAATTGCTGCAGCCTCTCCAGGAGACAGTTTGGCACCAGGTATGCGGAATCTCCAAACAGTCATGCCCTTTAACCGACTCTTCCACTTTCAGCAACTCATCCTAAGAAAATAATTATGAATACAGGAGAGACTAAGCTGAGAAAAGTTGTTTGCAATGGTATTCGGAAGTAGTTAAAAGCTGAAAACTAGCTTTCTAACCATGCAGAAGAGTAAAATCATTGACTATTTTGAAAGAATTAAAAAGAAAGTACTAGCAGAAAAAGCATGATACCAACTACACACACACACACACACACACACACACAGCCTAACATCCATTTTTTAAAAGAAAATAGGACCGACACCTATGGTGTACTTACCATGTGTGTCAGGCACCATACTAAGCAATTTCATGTATGTTATTTCATTTCATCTTCAAAACAAACCTATGGCTACATTCTTATTATCCCGATTTTGTAGATAAGATAATTGAGGCTTAGACAGTTTAAGGCCAAGGCCAAGAAGGTAGTAAGTAAGACTGGAAACCATTTCAGTTTGATGATACAGGTTGTGGTCTTAACAATAATGTTTGACTATTTATTTATATAAACATACAAAACACTCGAAATTAACACCACCAAGCAGTTATTCCTAATATACCATTATTCCTAATGTTGGGATTACTAGTCACTACATTTTTCTTTAAATTTATTTTCCGAGGTATCTCAAATAAACACTTATCTCTCATAATTGCATTAAAAAAGATACAGAAATGTGGTAATTCTCTCACTGACCCTTTCTCCACTGACACACACACGGATACACACAGGTAATACATAATGTTCTTCCTCAAGCACGAATTTTCTTCAGCCTTCAAAATTTCTGTCATCAGCATCCTCTCTCAGTGTGTATTTCTCTAAAGAGGCTCTGATGGGTACCACTACGTGCAGGAGAGTCCCAGCCCTTGCCTTTGAGACCATTTCAATTTTCCTTTTCTTGCTTCGCTGCAAATTAACAAAACTCCATTAGAGACCATTAGCACCACAGCAATGCTAGAGTCGGTCTTTGTGCACTACAAACACTCTTACAGGCTTATTGCTGTTTTCAAGCCTTATTTATAACTGCCCAGATGTGAGCGAAACCCTCTCTCTGGAAGCGAGCTACATTTCTTCCCTGTTCTATCCATCATCTGTCCCTGGCAGTAAGAGCTCAATGACTGGGTGCTCACTGCAATTCTGGGCATGAGGAGGAGGAAGAGGATCCGAGAGGCCAGGAAAGCCATAGCTCATTCTGCCACCTCCATGCTGCCTATAGCAAAACACAGTACAGGCTAGTTTACCTTGAAAGCAAGTAGGCGAATATAGTGGGAAGGTGTCACATTTATATCCCTAATCTTTTGGCAAACATTTATTGAACAAATACTAGGTGTCATGTGCTACACTAGACATTAAGTCTACAAAGATGAATAAGGCCTAGTCTCTGCCCTGGTGGAGTCGACAGTCTAGTCAGGGAGAGAGACTAAAAAATATAATTTGGGGCCTTACCAGGAAGGACCCTGTTAAGGAGTTTGGATCTTACCCTTTGAGGATGGAGAGTCCTCCGAAGTTTTTTTGTTTTGTTTTTTTTTTAAATGTTTATTCAACAGAGAGAGATCACAAGTAGGCAGAGAGGCAGGCAGAGAGAGAGAGAGAGAGAGAGAGGAGGAAGCAGGCTGCTTGCTGAGCAGAGAGCCCGATGTGGGGCTCGATCCCAGGACCCTGGGATCATGACCTGAGCCGAAGGCAGAGGCTTTAACCTACTGAGCCACCCAGGCGTCCCGAGTCCTCCGAAGTTTTAAAATCAAGTCATGACAATCTGATTTGCTTAGACAAGAAATACTCTGATGAGAATGTCAAAGAGTGGTACCCAAGAAACCGTTACAAGACTATGCATTAGTCAAGGGAGCAGTTATACCGGTCCTCGCTAGCGTGATGGAGATACTGATACGTTTTGCATGCTGACTTGACCGGTCTTCCTAACCAGCTGGATTGCAAATGCGCAATGACAGAGCAGGAGAGGTCACAGCTGTCTGAAGTTTTTGGTGTGAATGATCAGTAAATGGTGATACCACCCACCACGACAGGGAACATAGAGGGAAGATTCTTAAGTTGTTTTTGGAAATGCTAAGTCTGATGTTTCTAAAGGACGTTTCATCAAGGTTTTTGAGAAAGCGATTGGGAATGGAGGTGAGGAACTCATGAGAGAGGTCAGCGATGTGTTGGTGGTAATTCTGACATACATATATGAATTTCAGGTAGCACTTAGGGGTTTTTCCCTTCTGACGTGCTAGGGGACGCCAAAGTAGGTTCTGAGCATGCAAACCCTTTAGATTCTCCATGCTCCTACCCGAACATGCTGCTGTAACCTGGTATGATTTTCTAATTGTTTACTTAATTGTCTGCAAACTCTTCAAGGGCACAGACCATATATAATGAATTTGCTCAGTGAATTAATGGCTGCATGGAAGGATGGCATGGGAAACGTGAAGAGATTATAGAGTCTGTTTTTCCAACAACTGTAACTCAGTAAGTGGCAAACAAAAGAAGCATGGCCTACAGACACCCTGGTGGCGGTGGGAAGAGGGAATTCTTCACAGCCTCGCTGCTCTCACCACTCCACCCTCGACCCTTAGCTTCCCCCCTTTCTAATTCCACCCAAACCAATGTATTAGCAAGCCACTATCTGAGTTCAGGCCTACATCTTTTCACACCTGCCTTACTATAGCAACACCCCAGTGGTACCTCTCTAGGCTTGTACCTTCTAAGGCGTTGCCCACACTTCAGCCGGTTCAGTATTTATACACTGTCAATCTGATCATGTCAATCCCTGTTCAAAACATGTCAATGGCTCATACTGTAATCATGGTGGAAGCCAAATTCCTTACCCTTATAATAGGGTCAGCTGTCCAAAACCCTCCTGGTGACTTCTCCGGCCTTACCTCCCTTCCTACCCTGCCTCCTTCTTCCATACTCATGCTGTCTGGTCGCACTGAACTCCATCGGTCCTCCATGAGCCTTCTCTTTATTTATAGCCTCAGGGCTTTTGCACATGCTATTCCCACAGCCCAGAGCCCTGTACCTTTCTTCTTGCCCCTCAGGCTGACTAACTGCTGTTAGCCTACGGATCTCTGCTTTGTCTTTCCCCCTCAGCCTGCAGGAAGCTTGTGCTAAGAAGGCAAGTCTTAGTTTCATGTTCTTGATAGGTCTCTCCATAGCATTCTACTGTTACTCTCCCACAGTACTTAGCACACTGCACTGCCACAGCCTGTGGACCTCTCCTTCTCAGTAGGTTGCAAACTCTCATTCTCTGCTGTTCCCCAGCTTCTAAAGCAATGCCTGGCACATAATAAGCCTTCCATAAAAATCTGATGGATGAACAAATGTCCTGCGGAGGTGGAGGATACACGAACATGTAGCCTGGCCAAACGGGCTTCCTGCTTTCTCTGTATCCTGTCTGGGTTGAGCCTGCAAATGAGGTCAATGTTTAATCAATTGGTCCACTAAGTGCCGTTAAACTATAGCTTCTCAGGCAGAGACAGAGATGAAAGAAAACTGAAGTTGAAATTCTCCTCAGAAAAAGAGCAAGCACTAATATTTCAAAGACAAGATGCTTAGATGAAACATACCCGGCTCATGGTTGCAGTGGCAGGTGGGAGGTTATTAGCATCCCTGATAAGCAAGGAGATGGAGCCCAAGGCACTTCCTCTATTCTCTCCTCCCTGTCTCTCTCTCTTCCGTTTCTCTCTCTCTTCCCTTCCCCCTTTCCCAAGCAACAATCTGAAGAGAAGGAAAGCGCAATTACGCAGTGCCTGTTTAAAATTTAAGAAGACAAAAATGAGTTGAGGGTTTATTTTTTCCTTTTTGCAGGAAACAAATTAGCCCACAGTAGACTTGTGCCTGCAAGCAGCCCATTTAATTTGGTTATTTCCTACGCCTTGAGGCTAGCTTTTTCCCACTAATTCTGCCGGCCTCTTTCCATATTGGGGCTTATCTCTTTGCAGTATCCAGAATCATATGGCAAGTGAAGAGTCCTGTCTGTATTTTATCTATTTAATCATCCCACCACCTGATTCCTGAAGAATCTAAGGTGATGAGTCATTTTTCTGAGCAGTCTCTCCCCTAAATTGATGCCCCTGGTTTCAAGCAGTGCTTCCTAAAATTTCAAACCCTCACCATTAAATGTATTGTTAAAAATCAGTTCATAATGTTCATGATTCCAACATGTTTGGGATACTGAGGACATAAGCTCAAAAAATGACCATACGGGGAGTGTCCGCTCCCAGCTGTCCAGACACAGATGATCCCTGCGCACTGGCTCTGCCTCAAGCTGGCAGAGGAATTCTGACTTCACCCTGAGCTCCAGGCCCATGTGCTCTACTCCCTGCCAGAAACTGTCATCTGATGGCTCTACAGGCATCTGACATCTGAGATGCCCCAAATTCCCCTCCCGATCTTGCTCCCAACGTAGTCCGGCCGCCAAGAGCACAGAATCCACTGCCAGACTTCCTGAGTTCAAATCCTGGCTCTACCACTTATCCGACACCACAGGCTGTCACTAGAGACCAAGTGTTTAGAACAGAGAGTAGCAGAGTGTGTTTGGTATGCACAGTGGCGGATGTTGTCACTGTTCGTTCCCTCCTCCTCCATCCCCTATTTGGTGAATAGCACTGGCACCTCCCAAGTCTCCAGAAAGTAAATGTCAACCTGGTTCTTCCTAGCCCCGCACTTCACCCATAATTAGTTTCCCAAGCCTTGCTCACTTTACATTCCTAAAAATCTCCGGAGTCTACCTCCTTATCACCACCTACAGGGACAACGTTTTGATTCAAGCTTCCCTCCTTTCTTAGCTGGATGAAGGCGGTTGACCTCTAACATGTCTCAGCTCCTCCAGTTTTTTTTGCCCCCTCCATACAAACCACCATGTCGTTTCCCTGCAGAGAGATACCTTCCTCAACTTCCTACTTCAAAGCCCGTAAGATCCGTCTCCGACTCCCCAGACTCCTTCCCCTCCCTATCTCCGGCCACAAGTAAGGTGGATGTCAAACCCAGTGTGCGCTCTTGCCTCTGGTCTTTCCATGAGTCATTCTCTCCCGCCTCTTGATTCATTTTCTGCTTTCTTCACCTCAGCTCACTGTGCTTCTCCCAAGGCCCTGCTATTCTCTGAACTCAGCAGTGGCTTGTGTATGCCTCCTCATGGCCCTCACCATGCTATACTGCCTTTGTTCACTTGGATATCTCCTTCACCCCGCTATTCCCTTGGCAAAGAGTCAATTTGGTATGGTCAAGAAGAACGCTGAAGTCATTCTGCCAGGTCTGAATCCTGGCTCCTAGCACTTCCCAGCTTGGTGACTTTAGGCAAGTTTTCTCATCTCTGTACCTCCATTTTCTTACCTAAAAGGACAATGAAAAGTGTGACCTGACAGGACTATTGCGAGCATTAAATGAATTTCTTGGAGCCTTCCTGGTACATAGCAAGATGTAAATAAAAGGAGGCTGTTATTATTAACCCTTCTTATTATGAACTGGGACCTCAAATAGTACCTAGGAAAAAGTCAGCAACATAAATAGGTTTTAAGATAAAAAGACACAACACCCTGTCTTGAGACTGGTTTCATTGATCATCATGGTGGAGAAAATATTTGTAAGAACTGAGACCTCACAGCTCCCACTGCCTCCCCCTCCCCAGTGCAGCCTCCTCAGGGAGGCCCTTAGGGGCCCTGAACCCTGGATGGCTTGGTGCAAAAGGAAGAATGTGCAATGTGGAGCCAGAAGTCCTAATTCTGCCACCATAAAACCTGTTATTCTCTAGACAAATTACTTAATTTTGGTTTCCTCATCTGTGAAATGAGAAATCATACCTCCTTTGCATTGAAATGTATACAGCAATTGGCTTTGTGCTGGCATGTAGTAAATAGTGTCTACTAAAGTTAAAAAAAAGTATTTTTTTTCTCAGCATTATTGAAAAACCATTCTAACTAATCAAAACCCACAGAACTCTTACAGAAGAAAGTTGTTTAAAGTGAGTATTGGCATAACGTTAACAGGGAAGGAAATGATTACTGAAGAGAACTCCAGGAATGGTTTTGGAGATGAGGAATCTATGTGAAATAAATCCTTTCTGATCATTTTCTGATATCCTGAAAGTGAGATCCTGGCAAGTACAACCTTGTACAAGAAGTGTCATGTGGAAGAGCATTGGTTCTTGAAAGCCTGTCCTGAGGTCTTTGATCCATACAATAACTGAGCACATATAAGACCATGACTCCTACACATACCTTTACTCCCTGTCCCAGACTGGCAAAAGGGCTGGTGCCCTGCTAGACCCCTAATGCCTAATAAATATCTACTCAGTTATTGAATGGATAAATGATCTCTTCTGAGCTCAGTGATGAGAGTTGTATTGTCTCAGCCAGAGGCCACAGCTCTGCTCACCCACAATTGCTAGGAACTGCTTGCTCTTTACTGCTTACCAAACCGGTCAATTACTAGGAGGGAATATTTTACAAGTGTGAGCCACACAGCCCAAGTTAGGACTCCACCTTGTTCTTCTAGAGCATTAATTATCTGGCCGCAATAGATAAAGTTTGCCTCTTTCTCTTTCAGTTAAAAAAGAAAAAACAGGGGCGCCTGGGTGGCTCAGTGGGTTAAAGCCTCTGCCTTTCGCTCAGGTCATGATCCCAGGGTCCTGGGATCGAGCCCCGCATCGGGCTCTCTGCTTGGCAGGGAGCCTGCTTCCTCCTCTCTCTCTCTCTGCCTGCCTCTCTCCCTACTTGTGATCTCTATCTGTCAAATAAATAAATAAAATCTTTAAAAAAACAAAAAAACAAACAAAAAACCCCAAACTATAAACAAAAAGCAGTGACTCCAGAAATAACTTCATAATAAAGAAGATTCTCTTTCTGCACCAACGCCCTCATCAAGAAATAAAAATCTCTAGTAACAAAACAAAAACAACCATTATTGAGCATTTTCAGAGCACAATTTAGAGAACTCCTGGTAAGAATTCCAGAAGACAGGTGCCACTCTATTCTGAGCA
Source organism: Meles meles (assembly GCF_922984935.1). Classification (NCBI taxonomy): domain Eukaryota; kingdom Metazoa; phylum Chordata; class Mammalia; order Carnivora; family Mustelidae; genus Meles; species Meles meles. Next base: position 139,728,451 of record NC_060066.1, on the reverse strand, counting down.
AGCTCTGCTCTCCCTGAGTCTCCTCGATGCTTCTACTGAGCCTCAACATGGCCAAGGGGCAGAGAATGTCAATTTATCCTTCCCTCCCGATGGCTTCACTCACACAACCAATCATGAATTCTGGGCATCATGACTATATTCCTCCTGGGCGTTAATCTTATCTCACAGTTATTCTGTGGAGCACCTTTTTAAAAAATTATTTTGTCATGGTAGGCCAAACCTGGTATAAAATCAAACACTTAAGGAACGGTTGTTCTGACGAGATCGGGTGCGTTCAGGGTGGTATGGCCGTAGACAGGAACGGTTGTTCTGACCTTTGGACGAGGCAGTTCAGTAGAGAACACCAAGTCCTGCCTGATGAGTCAGGAGTCCTGGCTTCTAGTCTACCAGCTAGTTGTGCGACTTTAAGAACATCATTTAGCTCTCTGGGCCTTGGTGTTTTTTTTTCTGTAAAATGAGGTGAATTGATCCAGAAGACCTCCAAGTTTCCTTTCAGGATGGAAATGTATTTAATGCACATTTAGCACATTTGCTTTTGAGTAACTGACATAATACATCCTAACAGTTCCATGGTGGAAACTAAATTAAGGGACATTATTTTAGCTTGAAAATCTTCTTCTGTATGACTTTTCCAAATTATTATATAGAGTGAACCAGAAGTCCCTGTTCATCTATATTTAAAATGGCCACAAATTTGTATGTACTTTAACAAATAAGACAAGAATTGTAAATGACATCTACAAGCAACTGGGGTATATTTTCAACATTTATTGTGACATAATGAGTAAGAACTGTGCTAATACCTGTGAGTGGAGAGTCACTGATAACATATTTGCATAATACATGCACAGTGACAATGAGCAGATTCAACACATAATAGTAAAACATTTGTTATTTAGAATCTCCCAGAAATTAATATAAAGAAACCAACCAATCATGAATGTAAAAGCACTTTGTTTTTGCAAATATGGTTTTATTCACAGCTAAAATAAAGCAAAACTTTGTTTTGAAATGCTAATGATGTTAGGAAACAGAGTCCCCCACATTGCCTCTTGGCTCTACTGCCTTTCAAACATTTACTCACCTTCCCTCCAGTCTCAATGGACAAAAGAGTCACTCTCTCAGAAGTCAATTTCTCTCCCCTGTACTGATAGTAGTTTTGCTCTTTGCTGTATATATGCCTAACTCCAGAGTCACCACACTTTTTCTCTTTCATATATCCTCAATCTCTCCCTTTCTTCCAGTCCCTCCCTCTTTTCCACTAACACATAGTTATCCTGCACAATTAAAATAATTTGCCTTGCCATAATGCAATCTATTAAAATCCTTCTATTTAGAGAAAGGAAAGCTTCCAAATCTATTCTGAGGCCAGCATTACTCTCATACCCAAATTAGACAAAACACTACCAAAAAAAAAAAAAAAAAAAGAAACTAGAGTCCTATATCCCTGATGAACACAGCTGCAAAAGTCCTCAACAAAATATCAGCAAACCACATTCAATAATACATTAAAAGGATCATTCACCATGATCAAGTGGGATTTATTCCAAGGACACAAGGATGGTTCAGTATTTGTGAATCCATAAAAGTGGTATCTTAACAAAATGAAGGATAAAACATAAAATCATCTCAATAAATGCAGAGAAAGTATTTGACAAAATTCAACATCTGTTTATGATAAAAACTCACAATAAAGTGGATTTAGAGAGAACATAGCTCAACATAATAAAAGCCATATATGAAAAACTCACAGCTAGCATTATATTCAATGGTGGAAAACAAGAGTTTTTCCTCAAAGATCAGGAACAAAGACATCCACTCTCACCACTTTTATTCCACACAGTACTGGATGTTCTAGCCAGAGCTAGGAGACAAGAAAAATAAAAGGCATCCAAATTGGTAAGGAAAAAGTAAAACTGTTACTATTAGCAGATGACATGACACTTGACACAGGAAACCCTAAAGACTCCACCAAAAAGCAACTAAAATAAACAGAGTTGCAGAATACAAAGTAATGCACAGAAATCAGTTACGTTTCTATAAAGTAATAACAAAGTAGTAGGAAAAGAAATATAAAAAAAAATTCCCCTTACTATTACAGCAAAAAGAATAAAATACCCAGTTATAAACTTAACCAGATAGATAAGAGGCCCAATACATTCAAAACTACAAAACACTGATGAAAGAAACTGAAGATGACCAACGGGAAAGATATTCCATGCTTGTGGATTAGAAGAAGTAATATTGTTAAAATATCCACATTACCCAAAGCAATCTACAGATTCAGTGCAATCCCTTTGAAAATATGAACAGTGTTTTTCATGGAACTAGAAAAAACAAACCTAAAATCTGCATGGGACCATAAAAGACCCCAAATAGCCAAAGCAATCTTGAGAACGAAAAACAAAGCTGAAGGTATCACAGTCCCAGATTTTAAGATACATTACAAAGCTACATTAATCAAAATGGTAAAGTACCGGCACAAAAATAGACACCTAGATCAATACAACAGAATAGGGAACCCAGAAATAAACCCACACTTATGTGGTCAATTGATCTATGACAAAGGAGGCAGAACACACAATGGAGTAAAAGATGGTTTACTCAATAAATATGCTGGGAAAACTGGACAGCTACATGCAGAAGAATGAAACTGGACCACTTTCTTACAACACATACAAACATGAACTCAAATGGTTTAAAGACTTAAATATGGGACATGAAAGCATAAAATTCCTAGAAGAAAATAGAGGCAGTAATTTCACTAATATTGGTCTCAATAACATTTTTCTAGGTATGTCTTCTACAGCAAGGGAGACAAAGCAAAAAAACAAACAAAAAACCCACTATTGGGACCACATCAAAATAAAAAGCTTTTGCACAGCAAACCATCAACAAAACTAAAAGGTAGCTTACTGAATGGGAGAATATATTTGCAAATGATATATCTGATAAGATGTTAATATCCAAAATATACAAAGAACTTATACAACTCAGCACCAAAAAAGTCCAAATAATCTGATTTTAAAATGGTGAGAGGATTTGAATAGACATTTTTCCAAAGAAGACATACAGATGACCACCAGACAAATGGAAAGATGCTCAACATCATTCATCAGAAGGGAAAGAGAAATCAAATCCACAATGAGGTATCACCTCACAACTATCAGAATGGCTAAAATCAAAAAGACAAGAGATAACAAGTATTGGCCTAGATGTGGAGAAAAAGAAACCTCATGCACAGTTGATGGGAATGTAAATTGATACAGCCACTGAGGAAATGAGTATGGAGGTTTCTCAAAAAAATTAAAAAACAGAAATACCTTATGATCCAATAATGCCACTACTGGGTGTTTACCTGAAGAAAATAAAAACACTAATTTGAAAAGATATATTTACCCTTATGTTTACTGCAGTATTATTTAGAGTAGCCAAGGTATGAAAGCAACCTAAGTGTCCATCAATAGAAGAATGGATAGAGACATCGTGTGGATAAACACACACAGTGGAGTATTACTCAGCCATAAAAAAGATGAGAGCTTACCATTTGCAACAACGTGGATAGACCGAGAAGTATTATCAGTGAAATAAGTCAGAGAAAGACAAATATCATGATTTCACTTCTCTCTGGAATCTGAAAAATGAAACAAAAAAATGAACAAATAAATAAAAAGCAGAAACAGACCCATAAATATGGAGAGCAAACTGATAGTTGCCAGAGGGGAAAGAGGTGGAGAGTTGGGCAAGATGGATTGGGGGGTTAGATATAGGCTTCCTGGTATGGAGTGAATAAGTCATGGGACTAAAAGGCACAGCACAGAGAATGCAGTCAATGGTACTTAATAGCATTGTATGGTCAGAGATGGTAGCTAACACTTGTGGTGAGCACAGCTTAACATAAAGTTGTCAATTGCTGTGTTGTACAAATGAAACTAATATAACACTGCGTTTTCACAATACTTCAATTTTTTAAAAATACTCCTATTGAATACATATCTTTATATTATCTTCAGATTTGCCATCTCCATTATCTCTCCACTGTTCAATTTCATAGCCTCTTCAAAGTCATTCCTTTCCAAGCTACTGAAACAGCTCTAGAGTGCCCTCAAAACCACTTCCCCTTTCCTTCAATCCAGCTTCTGTGAAATGGGCCACTGAATGGCCAGCTGGCCAGGTTTGAGACTGGAGTCACCTTAGGCCTGTCTTCTGAATTCTAGCTTGAAATATTTCAGTGTCTGAAATATTTAATTTTAAATAAATAATTGAATATCCAAGTGCCACTTGGATGTTACACCAGTCACAGTTCCTTCATGTATGAGATGGCACACTGAAGGGGTAACTGAAGAAAAGTTTCAACTCTTTACAGAGGAGTGGGCAGGGAGAGGGAAACTAGCAAGAGATGATGAAGCCCTTGAGGAATAAGCAAGAGCAAGGACCCATCGTTACCTCTAGGTTTAAAGAGTATTGTAAGCTGAATTGTGTCCCCCCTCAAAATTCATGTGGAAGTTCTAACCCCCATACCTCAGAACGTGATGTTTATAGGTAAGGTATTTATGCAACTGATGAAGTTAAAATGACAAAAAGGCATTCTTTCAACATTAGGGACACTACTGATTTTCTGTTCTGTTTGTTCCAAATGTCTTTTTTCAACTTCTTTCGCATCTTTTGACTTTTTGTAGTAATTTTGGGCCAAGTTTAAAGATGTAAGTTTTACGGGCATGTGTTTTTCCTTTAAGGCCTCTGGTGTTCTATTTTGCTTCAAAAGGTATTGCTTACCCCATCCTCTCCTTAATTTTCTTCTAAAATTTGTACTGCTTTTTATATTTAAATTTCTAATATCTTGGGATTTATTCTTGTATGTGTTGAGAGGTAACAGTATAATTTTAATTTTCTTCCAGATGGAAAGCCAATTATGTCAACATTGTTTATTAAATCAATTATTTTTTTCTAACCTGAAACTGAAAAATTACCTTTGGTATATGTTAACTTCCCATAGTCACTGGAATTTATTTCTTGACTCTCTGGTCAATGCCACTGGTCTTCTGAGTTAATACCACATTGCATTAATGACAGTGGTACCATAGCATGACTTAATCTCCAGTAAAACATCCCTGCTTTCATTTTTAATGATTTTGGGGATTATTTCCAGACATTTAATCTTACATGTGTTCTCTTTTCTAAAATCACTCTTTCTGAGGTAATTGTAGATTCACACGCAATTTCAAAAAATAATAGAGAAATCCTATGATTCTCCCAATGACAACATACTGAGAAATTATAATACAGTATCACAATCATGATACTGACACTGATAGAGCCAAGATATGGAAAATTTCTGTCGCCATGAGGATCCTCTGTGTTGCCCTTTTATAGCCATCCCCACTTCTCTTCTGTGCCCACCTACTCTTTCATATCTGGCAGCCACAAATCTGTTCTCCATTTCTGTAATTTTGTAGTTCCAAGAATGTTATAAAAATGGAATCATGCAGAATATAACTTTTGGGGATTGACTTTTTCTGTCAGCATAATGCCCCTGAGATTCATACAAGCTGTTGCCTGCATCAATGGTTCATTTCCTTTTATTGCTGAGTAATGTTCTGTGGTAATAGACCACAGTTTGTTTAACTATTCACTCACTGAAGAACATCTGTATCATTTCCAACTTACAAATTAAGTTGATTTGGATGTTTACTGCAGGTTTCTGTGTGAATGTAAGATTTTGCTTTTCTAGAATAAATGACCAAGAGTATAATTGCTAAGTTGAGTTATCTGCTAGTTACATGTTTAGCTTCATAAGAAATGGACAAACTGTTGTCAAGAGTGACTACCATTTTACATGCCCACCAGCAATGCAGGAGTGATCCTGTTTCTCCCATGCTCACCGGCATTTGATGTCATTATTTGTTGTTGTAACTACTTGGATAGGTATGTAGTGATACCTCATTATGGTTTTAATTTGCATTTCCCTAATGACCAATGATATTTACCATCTTTTCATTGCTTATTTTCCATCTGTCTGTCTCCTTCAGTGAAATGGCTATGCATGTCTTTTGCTCATTCTCTAATTGGATTTTTTTTACTGTTAAGTTTTGAGAGGTCTTTACATATTCAAGATACTGTTTCTGGGTCAGATGCGTGGTTTGCAAATATTTTTTCCCCAGTGTGTAGCTTGTTATTTCATCCTCTTAAAAAAGTTGCTCAGAAAATTTTTAAATTTTGAATAAGTAAAATTTATCAATTTTTTCTTTTATGGATATGTTTTTGGTATCAAATATATGAACTCTTTGACTAGCCTTAGATCTTTAAGTTTTTCTCTTATTATCATCTTAAAAGTCTTATTTTCCCATTTTACACTAAAGTCTGCAATCCACCTTGAGTTAAGTTTTGTATAAAGTATGAAACTTAAGTTGAGGTTCACTTTTTTTGTCTGTGGATATCCAATTGCTCCAGCACCAAAACAAAATAGATTTGTTGAAAAATCTATTTTCCTTCATTGAATTGCTTTTGCGCTTCTATCAAAAATCAATTAGGCATATTAGTGTGAGGATATTTCTGGTTCCTTTACTCTATGTCCATTGATCACTGTGTCTAGCCCTCTGCCAATATCACACAGTCTTAATAACTTTAGTTATTTAATATTCTTGAAATCATGGAAGTTGATTTCCCCCACTTTTCATTTTCAAAATTATTTTCCCTAATTTCTTTTCCTTTCCATATATATTTTAGAATAGTACTGCTTATATCTAGAAAAAATATTAAAATTTTTATATACTTGGAGAGAACTGACATCTTTACTCTGTTGGATTTTCTAATCCATGAAAATGCTTCTCCATATATTTGAATCTCTTTTGATGCGTTTCATCGGTATTTCATAGTTCTCATCACACAAATCCTATACATTTTTGTTAGGTTTACAGCCAAGTATTTAAAGTTTCTGAGCAGCTCGAAATGACATATTTTCTATGTGTGCCCCATGTGTTCATTGTTTGTATACTGAAATACAGTTGACTTATGTGTATTTTTATCTTCTATCTTGTAACCTTGCTGAATTTACTTTTTGGTTCTATAGCCTTGTTCTGTTTTGAGAGATTCCTTGGAATATTCTATTGAAAATGATTATGTCATCTGCAAATAGAAACAGTATTATTTCTTACTTTCTGATATGTATCTTTTATTTCTTTATCTTACCTTACACTCATGGCTAGAACTTCTAGTACTGTGGATGAGAATATTAAGAGTGGACATTCTCGCCAGTTTTAAAGGGAAAGCACTCAGTCTTTTATCATAAGTATCATGTTAGCTGTAGGGTTGTCCAAAAATTGGCTGATTGATTTTTTCAACATTGGTTGAAAATTGGTTGATTTTTCAAATGCTGAACCAGTCTTACATCTCTGGAATATACTCTATTTGGTCATGATGTATATTTCATTTTATACAATGCTGAACTCTGCTTATTTTTTTTTAAAGATTTTATTTATTTATTTGTCAGAGAGAGAGCGAGTGAACACAGGCAGACAGAGTGGCAGGCAGAGGCAGAGGGAAAGGGAGAAGCAGGCTCCCCGCCAAGCAAGGAGCCCGATGTGGGACTCCATCCCAGGACGTTGGGATCATGACCTGAGCCGAAGGCAGCGGCTTAACCCACTGAGCCACCCAGGCGTCCCAACTCTGCTTATTTTTGTTGAAGTTTTTACCTCTATACTCATGAGAGATATTCGTCTGTGGTTTCTTTCCCTTTTTCATACTATCTCTGTTTTTGACATGAAGGTTAATATTAGCTTTAAAAAATGAATTGGGGGGGGGCGCCTGGGTGGCTCAGTGGGTTAAGCCGCTGCCTTCGGCTCAGGTCATGATCTCAGGGTCCTGGGATCGAGCCCCGCATCGGTCTCTTTGCTTAGCGGGGAGCCTGCTTCTCCCTCTCCCTCTGCCTGCTCCCCCTGCTATGCTCTCTCACTCTCTCTCTGTCAAATAAATAAATAAAATCTTAAAAAAAAATAAAATAAAAAAATAAAAAATAAAAAATGAATTGGGGGTGCATCTAGGTGGCTCAGTGGGTTAAAGCCTCTACCTTGGGCTCAGGTCATAATGGTCCCAGGGTCCTGGGATCAAGCCCTGCATGGGTCTCTCTGTTCAATAGGGAGCCTGCTTCCCTTCCTCTCTGCCTGCCTCTCTGCCTACTTGTGATCTCTGTCTGTCAAATAAATAAATAAAATCTTTTTAAAAAATTTAAAATTAAAAATCGAATTGGGAAGCATTCCTTCTTCTGTTTTTTGGAAGAGACTGTTGAATTGTGTTATTTCTTCTCTAAACATTTGGTCCTAGAGAGTTTTTTTGGGGAATTTTAAAAGTGTGAACTCAATTTCTTTAAAAAAATTGATCTAGTTCATATTGAATGAACTGTGGTGGTTTATGTTTTGCAAGGTATCTGATTATTTCATCTAAGTTCAGTGTAAGTTATTCTTAGTATCCCCTTGTTACTGTTTTGGTGTCAGCAAGCTTTACTATAGATGTCCCTGGTCTTATTCTTGATTTCGGTAATTTGTGTCTTCTCTCCCTTTATTTTTGGTCTTAGCTTTGCTAGTCATTTTTCAATTTGATTCTTTTTCAAAGAACCAGTACTTTGTTTCAGTTTTTTTTTCCCCTATTGCTTTTCTGTTTTCAGTTGCATTGATTTTTGCTCTTATCTTTATTATTTTCTTCTTTTCTTCATTTTCCATCTGTTTTGTTCTTCTCTTTCTAGTTTCCTGAGGTTGAAAGTTTAGCTATTAAGACTTCCCTTCTTTCCTGATGTAAGCATTCAGTGCTACAAATATAGTTCCCTCTCAGCACTAAGTTAGCTGTGTCCCACAAATTTTATATGTTCTATTTTCATTTTCATTAGTTCCATGTATTTTTATTTCCTTTTAGATTTCCTGTTGATCCATGGATTATTAAGAGGTATGCTGTTTATTTTCCTAGAATTCAGAGACTTCCTTGTTATCATTTTCCTATTGATCTCTAATTTGATTCCACTGTGGTTAAACAACATAATCTGTAGGATTACAATTCTTTTAAAATTGATTAGGTTTTTTTTAATGGCCCAGTATATGGTCTCCCTTGGTATTTGTTCTGTTAGCATCTAGACAGAATGTGTATTTTTCTGTTTGGGGATGGAGTGTTCTATAAATATTGTTAGATCTCACTGTCTGATGATGTTGACTTCCTCTGTATCACTGATTTTCTGTCTGGTTATTCTATCAATTGATGGGAAAAGGGTGTTGAACCCTCAATTTAAAGTTTTAATTTGTTTCTTCTTACAGTGTATATTTATTTTATTTCACATATTTTTCAGGCTTTTTGGATGCATACCCATTTAGAATTCCATGTCTTATTGATATATTAGCCCTTTTATCATTATGCAACATCCCTCCCTGACTTTGGTAATTTTCTTTGCTCTAAAGTCTGTTTTATCTGACATTAATGTAACTACTCCTGCTTTCATTGTATTAATGTTGCATCCTATATCTTCTATCTAGTCTTTACTTTCAATCTACCTATATCATTATAGTTGAAGTGAGCTTGTTGTAGTCATATATTTTTAGGTAATTTTTCTTAATCCACTCCGCCAACCTCTGTCTTTTAATTGGTTAATTTATACCATTTACATATAATGTAATTGTTGATATATTAGGACTTAAGTCTCACTTTTTGCTTTCTTTTATTGTTCTGTTTCCTTTCTCCTGCTTTCCTTTGTATACATGAGTATTTTTTTATAGTTCCAGTTTTATTTATTAATAGTGTTTCTGAGTGTATCTTTTTGTATAGCTTTTTTTTTTTTTTAAAGATTTTATTTATTTATTTGACAGACAGAGATCACAAGTAGGCAGAGAGGCAGGCAGAGAGAGAGGAGGAAGCAGGCTCCCCGCAGAGCAGAGAGCCCGATGCGGGGCTCCATCCCAGGACCCTGAGACCATGACCTGAGCCGAAGGTAGAGGCTTTAACCCACTGAGCCACCCAGGCGCCCCAGCTTTTTTTTTTTTTTTAATGGTGCTTTAGGTATTACATTATATATACATAACTTATCACAGTCTACTTGGGTCTACACTTGACCAGTTCAAGTGAAATGTAGGTACCGACCTCCTTTTATATCCTTTTACCTTCTTCCATTTATAATTGTCCTAAGTATCTCCTCTTCATACATTTAGAACCATTCTTCACTATAATTTTTTGTCAAATATAATTTAGTAGGCTGAAAAGGAAAATATACCATCTTTGTCTGTATTTTTACTTTTTGTTGTTATATCCTCCTTCCTAGTGTTCTAAGATTTCTTCTTTAATTATTTCTTTTCTTTTTAGAGAACTTCGAGCCATCTTTTGGTTGTCATGCCATGAGATGCTGGATCCTATCTGTGCCTTCTTTTTTTGCATCTGCCTCTCATTTTTCCTTTGTATCCCTCTAACTTACTGATTTTATTTCATTAGAGAATCCTAACTAACACAGCAGTTATTCTTTAAACATTTTCTATCTTGATAGCCTGTTTCTTTTCTGGTTCTTTGGCTAAAGAGAATGGGCTTTTGTTGGGCATTTTTTGTCTGAGTCTGTTAGGATTTCTGAGTTACTGGCTTCTTCAGTTCCAAGTCTGGGATACATGAGGCCACAGAAAACCCAGGGAACTCACCACTGTGTTGTTCCTTGGGTCTTCAAGTCTCTAGCTAGTCTACCGTCTTCTAAACTTCAGAGTCTTCTACATTTCTTTTATATATAATGTCCAGGATTTTTAGTTGTACTTAATGCAAGGAAAAAGTAGAAATCCCACTTTCCCAAGGTGGGGTTTTCCCATGTGGTCTTTTTAAGCCATGTTATCCAATTAAAAAAAAAAAAAGTGCTTTTAACTTTTTAACTTTTGAGAAATCTGCATGTTGTTAGCTGAAAAAAATGGATGCTACATGGCCACAAAACATTACAAGTGCCCTGTATGCTCCCACCCCCAACTGTGCCTGCACAGTGCTGAGAACATACTAAACACCTTATTAAAAACTTGCAGCTTATTGTGTTCATTTTCTGACTGTTCACTTATCATTTTGGTCATACTTCTTTGATTACTTTTCTACAATAACATGTATGGAGATGAAAGTCCTACACTCTGAAAAACTATAAAACACAGATAAAATTGAAGACAACACAAACAAATGGAAAGATATTCCCTACTCATGAATAGGAAGAATTAACTTTTTTTTTTTAATTTACCTATTTGACAGAGCGAGAGAAACATCACAAGTAAGCAGAGAGGCAGGCAGAGGGGGAGAGGGACAGCAGGTTCCCTGCTGAGCAGAAAGCCCAGATGTGGGGACTTGGGGCTCAATCCCAGGACCTTGAGATCTTGACCTGAGCCAAAGGCAGAGGCTTAACCCACTGAGCCACCCAGGTGCCCAAGAATTAACATCGTTAAAATGTCCATACTACCCAAAGCAACTTATAGATTCAATGCAATTCCTATCAAAACACCAAGAGCATTTTTCACAGAACTAGAACAAACAACCCTAAAATTTATGAAACCACAGACACTCTGAATAGCCTAAGCAATCTCAGGAAAGAAAAACAAACCTGGATGCATTACAATATCAGATTTCAAGATTTACTACAAAGCGACAGTAATCAAAACAGTAAGGTACTGGCACAAAACTAAACACACAGATCAGTGGAACAAAATAGAGAACCCAGAAAGAAACCCACAATCATATGGTCAATTAATCTATGACAAAAGAGGTAAGAACACACAATGAGGAAAAGACATTCTTCTCAAAAAATGGTTCTGGGAAAGCTAGACAGCTACAGGCAAATGAATCAAACTCGACTACGCACTAACACCATACACAAAAATAAATTCAAAATAAATTAAAGACCTAATGTAAGATGTGAAACCATAAATCTCCTAGAAGATAATATTGGCAGTAACTTCTCTGACATCAGCCATAGCAACGTTTTTCTAGATTGCTTCTGAGGCAAGGGAAACAAAGGCAAAAATAAACTACTAGGACTAGATCAAAATAAAAACGAATGGGAGAAGATATTTGCAAATGACAGACTGAATAACTGATTAATATCCAAAATATATAAAGAACTTACACAACTCAACACACAAAAAAATAGAAGTCTTATTTTAAAAATGGGCAGAAGACATGAATAGATATTTTTCCAAAGATATACAGATGGGCAATAGACATGAAGAGCTCAGTATCACTAATCATCAGAGTAATGCAAATCAAAACCACAATGAGATTTCCCCCTAGACCTGTCAGGAGAGCTAAACTCACACAGATAACAACAAGCACTGGAGAGGATGTGGAGAAAAATACCTTCATGCACTATTAATGAGAATGTAAATTACTATGGCCACTGTGGAAAAGAGTATGGAAATTTCTCAAAAAAATAAAAATAGAAATACCCTAAGATCCAATAATGCCCCTACAGGGTACTTACCTGAAAAAATAATAAATAAATAAATAAATAAATAAATAAATAAATAAATATTACCTGGGAGAAAAAGGTAATTCAAAATGATATATGCCTCCCTATGTTTATTGCAGTGGGTAAGAAAGATGTGAGGTGTGTGTGTATCTTTTTTTAAGATCCACTTATGAGTGAAATCATATAGTATTTGTCTCTCTCTGTAAACACACATACATACATGCACACATACACAATGGAGTATCATCCAAGCACAAAAAGGATGAGATTGTGCCATTTGAAACAACGTGATAGACCTAGAGGGTATTATGCTAAGTGAAATAAGCCAGACAGATAGAGACAAATACCATATGATTTCACCCATAAGTGGATTCTAAAAAAAAACAAAACCACAAATGAAGAAAGAGACAAAAAGTAGAATCAGACCTATAAATACAGAGAACAAATTAGTAGTTGCCAGAGGACGAATGGGTGGGGAGTTGAGCAAAATGGGTGAAGGGGAGTGAGCGATACGTGTTTCCAGGTATGGAATGAGTAAGTCACAGGAATAAAAGGCACAAGAGAAGGAGTGTTGTCAGTGATACTGTAACGATGATGTCTGGGGGCTGACAGTAGCTACACCTGTGGAGAGCACAGCATAATGTACAATAAACTTGTCCAATCACTCAGATGTACACCCAAAGCTAATGTAACACTGTAGGTCAACTCTACTTAAATTTTTTTTTTTAAGATTTTATTTATTTATTTGACAGAGAGAGAGATCACAAGTAGGCAGAGAGGCAGGCAGAGAGAGAGGAGGAAGCAGGCTCCCTGCGGAGCAGAGAGCCCGATGAGGGGCTCGATCCCAGGACCCTGAGATCATGACCTGAGCCAAAGGCAGCGACTTAATCCACTGAGCCACCAAGGCGCCCCAAAATTTTTTTTAAATTAAAAACATGTACAGAGGAAGTCATTTGGGAGAAATAAATTCCTGGAAGGCTTTACCCAACTGAGTTTTACTCAATGTCTTCTATCCATATGCAGAGTTAAAAAATCACAATGAAAGCAACAGAAGGAGAAACAAACAAGGAAATTGTCTACCAACATTTGGCAATCAACTAGCTACTTATGCAGATGACTTGATAATGTAGCTGCCTCTGCTCAAATTCTCAGCAATGTCCTCAGGAGTCCCAAGTGACACAAAGATGTTAAAAATGTTCATTAGAAAGGAGCAGAGTGATTTGGGGACAATTGCTACAAAATAGAAATCAGTCCATATACTTTAGCTCATTTTTGTAAGTATTTCTTTAACAACATTCCACCCTCTTACTTCTTCAAAGCAGGGTTCTAACTTACTCTTTCTTCTTTAACATTTTCTGTGTGTGTTTCAGGGAAGTTGCAGAGACATAGGGTTTGGATTCCTGAGCAAAGACCCTTCTACAGAGGCCCTCCATGTAGGATCTAGTTTGACTCTCTTCCAGAGACAGAAAATGAAACCCTCATATATCTATTCCCTAGAATGTAAAAACCATTGCTTCCCTGCTAGTCCCGTCACTTGGAAAGTGTTAATTGGTTGAAGTAAGATCATCTTGGCCTTCGTTAATATTGTGTCCCTGTTCTTTTTTGCCACAGAGAAAGCACTCTTATAATTGAAAGGCAGCTCCACAGCTTCCCAGGTAGGGATGAGAGAAGTATTGCTAATTTGCTCAGTGTCACACCTGCTTTGTTCTTCATTAGACGAAGGGGAAAGGCAAAGCTTCCAGGAAGCCTGCAGGGGGAGAGAAGTGTTCCCGGTCCCAGCTGTTGCCTAGGAACCCAGGCAATCCCAGAGGGGAAAGGATAGTCCTTACCAAAAACCTTCACCAGAAAGTATAATCCTTCCCTCCTTGCAGTACGAAACTGTTATTCCAAATTTCTCCACTCATTCATTCACTCATAAAAAATATTACTGAGCATCCTGAATGTGACAGGCACTACTCTAGATACTGGGGTTATATTTATGAACAAGAAAGGCAGAGCTTCTCTCTTCAGGTAACTTACACACCAGTGAAGATAAATATATGATGCGTTTTGACTTATTAATAAAAAGTACGAAGTAGTGCAGGGGAGGTGATAATGATGGGACAGGAGTGCTATCTCTCTCTCTCTCTCTTTTTTTTTTAAATTTAAATTCAATTAGAAGTGCTATCTTAGAGCGGCCATCTTGGAGGGATGGCATTTGAGCAGAGACCTGAATGAAGTGGGGAGCAAGTAATATAAAGCTCTAGGGGCAGAGATTTCATGAAGAAGGACCAAGGCCTGGAGGAAGGATGTTGCTGCATGTTTGAAAATCACCAAGGCCATTGCACTACCCCGCTTATATCAGGCAAGAGGAGCCCTGCCCTCAGTCTTTGCTTTAGAAATCCTCAAATCTTAGGCACACACATGCCTTCGCGCATGCACACACACACATACACATACACACAAATGACCAACACATGGAACCTCTGTCGCACAGAAGCTGGCATCCACCCTGATTGCAGCACACTCTGTAATTATAAACAATGGCCCTCATGACTCACTCTGTCCAGGTCCCAGAGAACTGTTTCTCTGCATCCCTTGTCCTCTGTCCTCAACACAAAAGGCAACTGTCTGCCCGCAAAGGTTTGAGGTTTGCTGAGCAGACCTACAGATTCAGAATGCAGTGAGTGAGGGCTTGAGACATGGGAGCACTCTGGCTTACAAAAAAGACAAATTAATTAACTTGTCAAATCCGTCTCAGAAAACATGAATACAATTGATTCTTGCATAAAAAATGTTGTTTCTCGGTAGCCCCAAGTATCCATTTTTTTCAGCTTTGCTAATTTCATGTAAAACTATTGATAGTTGTTATAATTTGTATTTGCCTTTTAATTTTAATAAGTAATTTGATGTTTTGGAAGAAAACTAGCCTTTGAAAACAGAGGCAATATTTTCATCTTTTAATTAAGTTCAGATGGCTGTTTTTTAGAGACTTCCAGTCATATAAATCCATAAATCATAGATTCATACATAATTTTTTTGCTTTTGTCATAGAAAGGTATGTTTTCCAAAATGGGAAAATAGAATGTATTTTGTTTAACTATTTACGAGATTGGTTTATAGTTTTTAATAGTTAGAGTATATGGAATGTGGTCCTCAACTTTTATCACTTGTCTGGGTCCCACAAATGTTAGGGGGCAGTCTGGGCCCCCAATAAACCTGAAGCCTGGCTGGTTCACACAGGATTGAGTAAGCCACAGTAAGAAGGTTGGATTGATGAGGGAGCAGGAGGCTGGCTGAGGACACAGCAAAAGCTGGCACCTTGCACCCCCTCTCCATCCGCTCCCCTCCGTAATATGTGTAGCATTCTTCAGGCACCTCTGACCACCATAAACGAGAAATAGTTCCCCTTGGTTTACAAATGTCCTAGAGATCTACAAACAAAGAAGTTACCTTGTGCTACTGATAATTTCCAGAGGCAAATAACTTAGTTCCTCAAGCCCTCCCCTCCATACACAATAATGAAGGAGGCTGAGGTAGAAGGAAATGTAAATAAAGTTAAATCTCTTCTGAACCTAAATCTCACTAACAAAGATGCTTAATAGCAGGATTGTGATATCTCACCAGGAATCTCCCAACTATCTTGATATTAATGGCTTGCCAAAAGACAACATTGATCGCCAGAAGACCTCCGGTATCCCCAAAGACCTCCGGGATCCATGTAGGCCCTCTTTAGCATATGAAAACTCCATTGAAACCTCCCTTCCCCTCACCTTCCCCCAACCTCAACGTACATAACCTGCCATCCCTCACAACCCGGGGCAGCAGCTCTTTCTGCCCACGGATCCTGTCCCCATGCTTTAATAAACCACCATTTTGCACCAAAGATGTCCCAAGAATTCTTTCTTGGTCATCGGCTCCGGACTTCAGCCCACCGAACCTCACCTAGGTTCTAGAACTTCATCAAGACTACCTTGACTCTCCACCATCTAGCTGTATCATCTCAGACTATTTACTTGGCTCTCATCCTACTCCTAAGAAATTTAATAATATTTGCCTCATAGCATTGTTGTAAAGATCAAATGATATAAACTACATGAAAAATTTAGAGTAGGGACCAACATTTACTAAGCACTTAAATGTATTAGTTATTTACCATTATTTTCATCTTCTTCGCTATCAACTGATAAGACTGAGAAGGCCAGATTTCAATTCTGTGAATTTCTTTTTAATGGTGCAATTCACAAAGAAGTGGGCTTTCCACAATTGGCAGTCTTCAGGCAGGGCTGCATAATTGTCTTTGCAGGGGACTGCAGAAGTAAGCAGTAAGCCTAAGTGGGGAATTAAATTTCCTGAGTTCTCTTCTACTGTCATACTAATTCTTAGTATGAATTCAGCTTTTTATGGGTGTTACAGCCTTACAGAGTTTATAATCTCATTGGAGAGATTAAAATGACTCACATAAAGCAGATAAGAATCAAGGAAAAGGTGATCCTAATGAGAGCCACTGAGGATGAATGGTTCAATGGTCTGCGTAGAAAGGACAGGAAGACCTCATGGACCAGGTGGAATTTTCCTCAACACCTAACAGGGAGATACAATGGTTGAGTAGAGAGGGAGGGGGAGGGTAACTGAGTAATGCCTATGTCACGGCCTCCAACCTTCCCATCAAGTCAGAGCTTCGCACGTTCCCCCTCTCCCTGACATTGTAGTCCCATACTGTATTCGAGACCCTCCATCTGACAGCTGCAGCAGACAGAGATCTGGGCTTTGAGGAACATGTGTGGATGCTTGCTAGACGCAGAGGTGAGATGAATTTGCCTTCCTCCATGCTGGGATTTACTCTGTTCCTCATTTCCCTTATCCCACTCTGGTTCTGTTACTGACAATGTTGCACAGAACATTGCTACTCAGTGTCATCCAAAGAGCAGCCACTTTGGCCTGTTAGAAATAGAGCATCTCTAGCTTAAAACTTACTTGAATCATAACCTGCATTGTACAAGAGCCCCAGCTGAGCTACTTGTACACAGAAGTGTGAAAAGCATGATTACAACAGTGGTTTTAAAATCTGGGAGGGCTGAGAGAGATTCTACCTGAGGGAGTTGATACCTAGGTCTCTCCTCAGGCAGAATGAGTCACAATCTCTAGAGATGGGTTCTTGGGACCCACAATTTGTAAATGTGTGGTTTTAAAAATGAGGACCAAATATGATAATCAGGCTTGGAAACCACCACTTTAGGAGAAAATCTAGATGTAGTCCAGACATCTAGGACTCAGAATCACCAACTAGCACCAAATTGTACCAACCGTGGAAAAAAAAATCCTGTTGAGCCCCAAATAATTATGGAGACCTTCAGAAGACACCCAAACTCCCTAGGGTCCTGGGAATGCTCTTTGCAGAACTTGGCAAAATATTTTTCTCTATAAAGTAGGGATATTAAAATATCTATCTCAAGAAGTTACTGAACACACACACCCTCTCTCTTCCAGTGAAACAAAGTTCTTTAAATTCTTCTTAATGTTGATGAACTGGATATAGTTATTGACCTTTACCTGGAATGTTCTTCCCCCAGATACCCACATGGCCCACTGTGCCACTCCTCTGGCTGTCCGCTCAAATGTCATCTCATCCTGATTAGGCTTTCCAACTTCCCCGTGTAAAATTGCACAGCTTGCCACCATCATCACCACCACTTTTTGTCCTTTTACTCCTCTTCTTATTCTTCCTTATAGCATTTATCCTTGTCTTGACATTTCAGATATTTAATAACTGTCTGTCTCCTCCAACTAAATTTTAAGATCCACAAGGAAGAGACTTTGTGTCTTTTCCTTCTCCATTATATCCCCATTGCTAGAACAGTGCCAAGCAAGTATACAGTTGGCATCAGTAAATATCAGGTGATCGAATGCACTTTGATGCTAATATCCCTTTACTCTTCAAGTATTCCTAATTAAAAGCTAATGAGTCTTTTCAATACCCTACCCATATAGTCTCCTCATATGAAGTCTTTCTGACAGACTTCTGCCCCAGAGAGAACTAATGATCCTCTCCTTTGTCTTATATAATCTTTCCTCTTATTATGAGTGAGTGTATCTTTCTCAACTTCTCAATAGACTATGAGCTCTTCAAGAGTGGCAGCCACTTCCTTTTTAACATTTTAAGTAATCTCTACCCCCCAACACAAGGCTCGAACTCAGGACCCTGAGATCAAAAGTCACATGCTCTACCAACCGAGCCAGACAGGCACCCCACAGGAGCCATGTCTAACTCATCTTTGTGCCACTGGTCCTAGTGTTTGTTGAATGAAAAATGAGTGAATTTTTCCACCATGAAAGAGGAGCTCATATACATATTCAACAAAATGGTCTCTCTGATTCCAGAGTTGTCATTGAGGAAGAAGGGGGAAAAAACCCAAACAGAACAAAACAGATCTTAAAAAGCTGTTGGCTTCCATTCCTGCATTCACAAGCCTATATCACATCTCTCTATCAAGTTCAAAAAATGAAAGCCCATTGCCTTAATCATGAAGATTGATGCCAGTAAGCTTAGAGTAGGGCAGAGACCTGACATTGCCGAGGGGACAGCCAAGTCCAGAATCAAAGAGAAGCCAGCGGAATGGTTTCCAAAGCATTAGTACAGCCTCTGAGTCTCCAGTATGAGGGGCCAACTGCATCAATCTTTCAGCAGATCTACTGCTCCATCTGCTAGGAGACGCAGGCAAAGTCCATTTATTTCCAAGTGCCCGAGCTACTGTACTAAATAACAAAGAAAAGAACAAGAAAGGAGAACAAAGAGCAGACCCTCTTTGCCTGCCATGCTCCTCACCCTGACAGCCTTTGCGGTCTTACCTGGGACTCTGTCAGGCCCGGGAAGGCTGCTCTCTGCAGGGTGGCAAGTTGGGGCAAGACGGAACTCTATACCCTCACCTTGAACATGCCTGACTATCAATTCAAAACCTTCTATGTCAACACTTGGAAGGACTGATGAAAATCTACTTATGCTGTTTTAAATGTGACTTTACCAAATCTTCTCATTTTAAAAAAAACTAGAATTCTCTTTCCTTTTTAAGAACACGGTGCTTTTGGAATCTTGAAGAAGTCCTTTACCTTCTTAATAAAAGGTTTCTACTTGAATTGAATTGTTTCTGTCTCACAGAAGATGAAACCAGTGTCCTCGTTTTTTGTTGTTGTTGTTTTTTCATGTAGCCAATATTTCCTGAATTCTGGGGCTGGATACCACTTTAAGCACAACACGGGGTTCCTTTTAGGTGGGGGAGGTACATGCTAAAGCAGGGAAGTAAAGGTCTGCAATACCACTGTCATGGGTAACTTACTGCCGACAAAAATTAAAGAAAGAAACGCACATCGTTTCATCATTAATTCTAAGATGCACCCAATTAGTGGGCTTCTGCTATTTATACACTTGCCACATATAAACCTTTTCTATCTGGTCATCACTAAACATGTCCCGAGTGCAAGTCACAAACCAGCCTTGAGTCAGAGCAGGGAGATACACCCTCTGCCCGGACTGCTTGAGAACGAGCTGATGAACATTCAGTGGCTGCTCCCCATTTAATTAGTTCTGATGGTCTATTGATGTACCACAACTGTTTGTCCTAATAATGAGCTCCAAAATTAGAACGGCTACAACCCACTTAGACAGCTGCCACAGAAAATAAGCATTTGAAAATGCTCTTGGTCAAGGCAGTGGGGTAGAAATGGCTGTGGTTCAACAGCAAATGCACATGATTATGTCACAGGAGTTTTATTTTTCCATTTCAAGCATAGTTAGCATACCAGCAGTGATGACCGCAAGAACCGTTACTAGCTGTAGACTTAAGACTGCTGCTTCCTATCAGTAGAGCAAGGATAAGCATGCAGCCTGAAGTGTGCTAATCGTGGAGTCGATATAGCAACAGGCACTGAACAATTTAGGTCAGTTCCTTGCAATGTTTAATTAGACTAATATATCTGTTTGCAATTAATAGCAGATGTGACAAGCTAATGTGCCCATGTACAGACAAATTAACCTCTGCCCATCAGCTGCTAGGATCTGTGAGAAAGCTGCCATGTTTTGCTTCTATCCATCCAAGTCTAAATAAAACTGCAAGATAATTATAAACATGGATGTTATTAGAATATATACTTCCCATGAAGCACTGTCCACAAGAAATCCTTTTTTTCAGGCAGGCTTTTAACTACAACAGGAATGAGCATCTGTGTTCCCCTTTATTTTATAAAATAAGAGTATGTTTTTATTTACCTGCTAACAGAAATGATTCTTTAATGTTTCATATATGTAAAAGAGGCCTGTCTGCTCCTAATGCAGCTAAGGCTTATGTCACTGAAATTGGGTATATTCTCCTCAAAACAGAGATTTCTACACTGTAGCTGGAAGTAATGCCTACTTCCCTATTGTGAGTAATTGCAGTGATTCTGAATGGGAATCTTAGGGAACAAGACAAATGTTCGCAGGGTAAGGCTTTGAAAGACAGGAATTCTGGGTGCTGATTTTGTTCGGTGGGGAAGAAGGTCGGGGATAGCACTCAATGGCCTGTCATGGCGACTTCTCCCAGTCTGCCTCCAGAAAAGCCAAGGGCCTACCCAAAACCCATGGGGGAAATCCCAGATCGTCCCGGAGCAGAGGCATCTAGCTAGGGCTAGGAGAAGGATGAGGTCTTGATTCTTGGTTCCTGAATGGCTGGCAAGGGGCCCAAAGCGGCTGCAGGGCTTGCAAATTACCATCACTCACCGGCTTCTAGGCTGGAATGGGAGAAGCTCTTAAAAAGACACAGCTTCAAGGAGTCCAACTTCCCCTCCCAGCCAGTGAGCTGCAGCTGGCTTCCAAAATCCTCCTGGCCTCTCTCCTGTTCCTGCTGGCTCTCACTGTGCCAGCCACCCTCAAATCTAGTAGGAAACTGGGGATGCATGGGAAATGCCCTGTTACGTGTCCACAGAATCCAACAATATACTCTTATACTCCGCTGTACAGACTTCATGTGGGCAAGTCTTGAAAACCAACCACACAGAGGCAGTTACTTACAAGGTGATTTTGGTGTGAGGAAGCCCCACAAGTCACAACTCCTGACAAGGAAAAAAGCCCAGCTTTGAGACATCAAAAACTTCAGAGGGATATGGGAAATGAGTAAATGCAAAAAGGATAAAGCCCCTGGGATGATTTAGTCTCAAGAAGTGAAAGAAATGGGTTGCTTAATGTCTCTTTAAATATAGACAGGATTATTATTCAGCAGCTGTATCCAGATGTATGAACACTTGTCTACTGAGGATAGGACAGGAAACAATGGGCTTTAGCTAGGGAAAGAAAGGACAGATATGTATAAAGAGGGGCTTCCTGACATGTGCGGTTATAAAGCATTGTAATGGGATAGTAGAGAGACTGTCAGATCCACTTCCCCACAGAATTTTAAGAACACGACAGACACCTCTTGGTAAAAATGGTTTAGATAAAACCTCCCTGGAGGCTGGAGGATGGATCAGATGACTTCTCTGGGGCCCTTTCAGCCCTGTGTGTTTATCATTTTAAAACTGGACAACAACACTTTTTCAGATAAGCCTTATCTGGTAAACTAGAAGCTGTTTCACTCCCCCCCACCCCAATCTGATCTTCTCTGTTTATACCTTGCTTTGCTCATGCCTACTTGACACTTGCTCTTTGGATACTGTGCTGGCTGTTGCGGTATGCTATCAGGCTGACAGACTCTATCACAGATGGATGGCACGTTTGCAAGGACAGAGGAAAGATGGTTTCTTAAGTACAGCGTACAAAGGCAGTGTAAGCTCCCTGCACCTGGAAACACAATCGCTAACAAAGCAGGCCCTATTTTAACAAATTTTTTTTTTACAGTGACTTAAATCTCATTTGAGACCAAAATATTTTGCTTGCATGGGGGAAACCTTCCATTCTATCACACGTGGTTAGATTTTCCTCAGACCTGGTGTTCCTTTGAAGTCACACAGCCATTCACTTAAAGCATCACTCTGAGTGGCTTGTGCTGGAGACCGGGTGGCCATCCTAGTCCTCTATAGCACATGGCGAACTTGAGAGCACGTGAATGATGCTTCACAATGTGAAGGGCTCTTCTGAAACCCTGCACTTTTCCAGTTCCAGATGGTTGCCTGTCTTCTATGATTCAGTTTAACAAAAGCATGTTGGCTTCCCACGACATACCCTAACAGGAGAAGGTTGAAAATTAAGAGTCTGAGATTTATGAGGCCAAGGAATTAGTTTAGGTCACCTGAGAATTACCCAGTTAAAGTCATTTGAAAAATAATTCTGTATCTAAACTGACTGCCATCAGGAGAAACTCCGCTATTTTTTTTTTTTAAAGATTTTATTTATTTGACAGACAAAGATCACAAGCAGGCAGAGAGGCAGGCAGAGAGAGAGGAGGGGAAGCAGGCTCCCTGCTGAGCAGAAAGCCCGATGGATGCGGGGCTTGACCCCAGGACTCTGAGACCACGACCTGGGCCAAAGGCAGAGGCTTAGGCCACTGAGCCACCACGGTGCCCCAAAACTCCACTATTTTAAGTAGAACAAAACCACCAGCTTTAACTAAAGTCCCCACATGTAAGATGCAAAGTATCTCCAGGGAGAGCAATGTCTGCACAATAAACCAGTTCATTAAGAAGTCACACTTTGACTTCTCCAGTTGATCAAAATCTTAGCTCTATACATTCATGCATGCAGGAAATGTCACTATGTATATTATTTTGACTAAATTTACTCGGAGGCCCTATTTGGCACCGTGTGAGAAACAAAATCTCACGTTGTTTGGAGTCTTCCCCGTATCTCCCCGGGAGGTGAGAAGTTCCAAGATACTTGTGGGATATCAAAGCATTAGTTGAAAGCCTCTGGTCCACAGTAGCACTGGTATGCATGCTGACACCCACCAACATGCCTATTGTCCCATCCGTCTTTGGTCACCCATCTTTGCATATCACCAATGCATTCTCCTTGTCCCTGCTGCAAAACTTCAGGTGTCTGCTGTCTCCCAACTACTTCTCTCCTCCACACAGTGAGTGGGGGTCATCACTATACTGCTCTCGTTTAGGCCAGGCACTCAGAATTGTTTCTGGTCCCTTTGGGTAGATGGGACCAGCAACCTAATTTGTGGGGCCCAGTGCAAAATGAAAATGTTGGGCACCTTGTTCAAAAATTAAGAATTTTAGTAGGAGAGCATTAAACCAAGGGCAAGGCGCTATGTGACTACACAGGTCACTCAAGAAGCCAGCCCTGTGTGCAGACATCCTACTCCTTTTGCTACACACCCTGCTGGGTATTAGGGCCATCTGTTCTAAATAATTCAAGCATCCCTGGAGATTCTGCCTTCACCAGCACTCGCTCCAGGGTGGAAGTGGCTGGTGCACCTGACGCACAGCTCCTCCCCTCAGCCGCCTTCCTTCTCTTCCCCATCTTTCCCTCCACACAAACCACCCTGCAGATGTCCTGAAGCCTCGGCGCTTCTCTATCCTTCTGAACCTATATTTTAGGGTGAGTGAGGGACCAGATCTGCTTATGGCCTGAAATCTTCAGAGCTTGGACTTTTGAAACTAAATCCAATCCAATGAGCAGGCTATTCTTTTCTAAGATTTTATTTATTTATTTGACAGACAGAGATCACAAGTAGGCAGAGAGGCAGGCAGAGAGAGGAGGAAGCAAGCTCCCTGCTGAGCAGAGAGCCCGATGCAGGGCTTGATCCCAGAACCCTGGGATGATGACCTGAGCTGAAGGCAGAGGCTTTAACCCACTGAGCCACCCAGGTGCCCCAATGAGCAGGCTATCTTAACTCAAAGGCCTTTCCTTTAATATTATAACTACCATTTGCTATAGAACCTGTTTTGAAACACAAAAGCTCTGTTTTTCATTCCCTTTTACTTCTACCACACTAGCCTTTGCTGGGATGAATAGCCCTCCAAATACTCCCGCTGCTGATGGAATGAGGACAGAGCCAACAGGGAACAGGAAAGGGTAGAAAAGCAACTATGGGGCCTCAGTTTACCGATAAGGGAAGTTAAATACACTGAGCAAGGTCACACAACTAAACAGCAGAGCTGGGATGTCAGCTTTGTGATTTGTCTCCCGGAGTCTGATACTTGATCATAATGCTATACTGCCTCTTATAGTAAGCATGAATGCATCGCAGCTCCAGTATTTATGATGATAAAGCAGCAACAATTGGGTTCCTTGCATTTCCCAGAAACAAAAGCATACACAGACCAACAAACATCTTTAAGGTACAAAAAAGGAAATTTCGTTTACTTTGACACTTACCAGCTTGTCCCTAATCTTTATGTTAGATTTACAACCGTAACAGAAAGTAGTCACAAACAGGACCTAACATGATTGTCTCATTTCTTCTTTGACAGGGGTAGGCAGGCCACAGAGTAATACAGAGAGCAGAGATAGGCCAACACATTCCAATAAGGTCCTGCACTTTTTTTTTTCCTTTTCCAGTTACTCAGCTACATTTATATATGTGTACCAGTCATCTTCAGGCTCTGTGGTCTTTCAAAGCCACCAAGCTTGTGGTACACTCTTCCAATAGGAAGGTGACATTCAAAGGGTGATTTCTGAATGTAAGCCTCTGCTCAGGTCACCTCGAGGTCATCATGAAAGAACATGAGCTGCTCTGGCTTAATCATGTCCTACTGTGTGACTATGAATGAAACACACAGCTTTTCTGAGCCTCAGTGGCTAACAGCTCCCACATAAAACATCAAAATACAAGCACCTGGGTCAACATCAAAACCTGTAGGTATTCAGAACCTAAGATTTGCCTTTCTTCTTCCCACTTCTTAGATTCAGACAGTAATCCAACCGATGCACATTTTAGCTAACACTCAGACGTTGCTTTTTAATGTGTCAAACACTATGCAAAGCACTTGACATCTATTCACTCATTTAATCCTCACAACAATCCCTTGAAGTAGGAACTATTAGCCACCTCATTGTACAGATGGAGAGACTGAACACAAGAGGTTAAGGAACCTGTGCAACATCACACACTTACAGAAGAATCCATGCACCCTGGCTCCAGAATCTACTCACCTTGAATAAGTCAGTTTGCTTGACATGTAGCCTTTCATTCTTAGATGTTTTATTATCCTTATCCTTAAAGCAGGGCACACCACTAGATAAAAATACAGAGAATGTTTTAGTAATATTGAGGTAGGTTGTTCTTCCTAAGCAAGACAAAGAAGCTGTAACACACAAAGTAAAAGACAAACTACATAAAAAATTTCAAACGTCTATGATTTCCTTAAAGTTATAGGTCAAATGACCAACTGGGAGATAACACTTGCATCACATACAATGGACAAAGAATTAAAATCTGTAACATTTTGTAAATATTTCCATAAATTTATTAGAAAATGAGGACAATCCAATGAAAAATTGGTGAATAATATAAAAAGGCAAGCCGCACACAAACACAAATGACCAGTGTCTATGAAAATAGGCTCGAACAAACCCATAACCAGTAAGGAAATCGAAGCAGTCATCAAAAATCTCCCAATAAACAAGAGCCCAGGGCCAGACAGCTTCCCAGGGGAATTCTACCAAACATTTAAAGAAGAATCAATGCCTATTCTCCTGAAACTGTTCCAAAAAATAGAAATGGAAGGAAAACTTCCAAACTCATTTTATGAGGCCAGCATTACCTTGATCCCAAAACCAGACAAAGACCCCATCAAAAAAGAGAATTACAGACCAATATCCTTCATGAACACAGATGCGAAAATTCTCACCAAAATACTAGCCAATAGGCTCCAACAGTACATTAAAAGAATTATTCACCACAACCAAGTGGGATTTATTCCCGGGCTGCAAGGTCAGTTCAACATCCGCAAATCATTATGTGATACAATGTGATACAATACATTAAGAAAGAACAAGAACCATATGATATTCTCAACAGATGCTGAAAAAGCATTTGACAAAGTACAGCATCCATTCTTGATCAAAACTCTCCAAAGTGCGGGACAGAGGGCACATACCTCAATATCATCAAAGCCATCCATGAAAAACCCACAGCGAATCATTCTCAATGGTGAAAAACTGAGAGCTTTTCCCCTAAGGTCAGGAACACAGCAGGGATGTCCATTATCACCACTGCTATTCAACATAGTAGTAGAAATCCTAGCCTCAGCAATCAGACCAAACAAAAAAGAAATTAAAGGCATCCAAATTGGCAAAGAAGAAGTCAAACTATCACTCTTTGCAGATGATATGATACTTTATGTGGAAAACCCAAAAGACTCCACTCCAAATCTGCTAGAACTTGTACAGGAATTCAGTCAAATGTCAGGATATAAAATCAATGTACAGAAATCAGTTGCATTTCTAAACACCAACAATAAGACAGAAGAAAGAGTAATTAAGGAGTCAATCCCATTTACAACTGCACCCAAAACTGTAAGACTCCTAGGAATAAACCTAACCAAAGAGGCAAAGAATCCGTACTCAGAAAACTATTAAAGTACTCATGAAAGAAGTGAGGAAGACACAAAGAAATGGAAAAATGTTCCATGCTCGTGGATTAGAAGAACAAATATTGTGAAAATGTTTATGCTACCTAAAGCAATCTACGCATTTAATGCAATCCCTATCAAAATACCATCCATTTTTTCAAAGAAATGGAACAAATAATCCTAAAATTTATATGAAACAGAAAAGACCTCGAATAGCCAGAGGAATATTGATAAAGAAAGCCAAAGTTGGTAGCATCACAATTCCGGACTTCAAGCTCTATTACAAAGCAGTCATCATCAAGACAGTATGGTACTGTCACAAAAACAGACATGCAGATCAACGGAACATAATAGAGAGCCCAGAAATAGACCCTCAACTCTATGGTCAACTAATCTTCGACAAAGCAGGAAAGAATGTCCAATGGGAAAAAGTCTCTTCAAAAAATGGTATTGGGAAAATTGGACAGCCACATGCAGAAAAATGAAACTGGACCACTTCCTTATACCACACACAAAAATAGACTCAAAATGGATGAAAGACCTCAATGTAAGAAAGGAATCCATCAAAATCTTTGAGGAGAACACAGGCAGAAATCTCTTCAACCTCAGCTGCATCATCAGCTTCTTTTTTTTTTTTTTTTTTTTTTTTTTTTTTTTTTTTTTTTTTTTTAAATTTTTTTTTTTCTTTTTTACAGATAGAGAGAGAGAGAGAGATTACAAGTAGGCAGAGCAGCAGCCAGAGAGGGGAGGAAGCAGGCTCCCTGCCAAGCAGAGAGCCCGATACGGGGCTCGATCCCAGAGACCCTGAGATCATGACCTGAGCTGAAGGCAGAGGCTTAACCCACTGAGCCACCCAGGCGCCCCAGCATCATCAGCTTCTTCCTAGAAACATCGCCAAAGACAAGGGAAGCAAAAATGAACTACTGGGACTTCATCAGATCAAAAGCTTTTGCACAGCAAAGGAAACAATCAACAAAACCAAAAGATAACTGACAGAATGGGAAAAGATATTTGCAAATGACATATCAGATAAAAGGCTAGTATCCAAAATCTATAAAGAACTTATCAAACACAACACACAAAGAACAACTAATCCAATCAAGAAATGGGCAGAGGACAAGAACAGACATTTCTGCAAAGAAGACATCCAGATGGCCAACAGACACATGAAAAAGTTCTCCACATCACTCAGCATCAGGGAAATACAAATCAAAACCACAATGAGATACCATCTCACACCAGTCAAAATGGCTACAATTAAGTCAGGAAATTACAGATGCTAGCAAGGATGCGAAGAAAGGGGAACCCTCCTACACTATTGGCGGGAATGCAAGCTGGTGTAGCCCCTCTGGAAAACAGCATGGAGGTTCCTCAAAAAGTTGAAAATAGAGCTACCTTATGACCCAGGATTCACACCACTGGGTATTTACCCTAAAGATACAAACGGGGGCGCCTGGGTGGCTCAGTGGATTAAGCCGCTGCCTTCGGCTCAGGTCATGATCTCAGGGTCCTGGGATCGAGCCCCGAATCGGGCTCTCTGCTCCGCAGGGAGCCTGCTTCCTCCTCTCTCTCTGCCTGCCTCTCTGCCTACTTGTGATCTCTGTCTGTCAAATAAATAAATAAAATATTAAAAAAAAAAAAAAGATACAAATGCAGTGATCCAAAGGGGCACTGCATCCGAATGTTTATAGCAGCAATGTCCACAATAGCCAAACTATGTAAAGAACCTAGATGTCCATCAACAGATGAATGGATAAAGAAGAGGTGGGGTGTGTGTGTGTGTGTGTGTGTGTGTGTGTGTGTGTGTGTGTGTATAATGGAATACTATGCAGCCATCAAAAGAAATGAAACCCTGCCATTTGCAATGACGTGGATGGAAGTAAAGGGTATTATGCTGAGCAAAATAAGTCAATTGGAGAAAGATAATTATCATATAATCTCCCTAATATGAAGAATTTGAGAGGCAAAGTGGGGGGCTTGAGGGGTAGGGAAGGAAAAAATGAAACAAGATGGGATTGGGAGGGAGACAAACCATAAGAGACTCTTAACAAAACTGAGGGTTGCTGGGGATAGGGGGTTAGGGAAAGGGTGGTTGGGTTATGGGTATTGGGGAGGGTATGTGCTGTGGTGAATGCTGTGAAGTGTGTAAGCCTGACGATTCACAGACCTGTACCCCTGGGGCTAATAATACATTATATGTTAATAAAATTTTTTTAAAAAAGGAAATATACTCGATCTCATTAATCAAGAAATAATAATTAAAACAATAATGAGATACCACTTTTTGTCCACTGGATTGCCAAAATGAAAAAATAATATGTGGAGTAGCAAATATGTGGGCAAACAGTATTTTCATGATATTATATAAGTATAAATTGAAATAGCATTTTTGGAAATGTGGCAGTACCTATCAAAATTTAAAATACATACACTCTTTCTCTGATTGACTTATTTCTCTTAGCATGATCCTCTAGCTCCATCCACATTTGTTGCACATGGCAAGATTTCATTCTTTTTATGGTTGAGTAAAATTCCATTGTGTGTATATACTACCTCTTCTATATTCACTAATCTGTAGATGGACATCTGGGCTCATTCCATAATTTGGCTATTGTCAATAATGCTGCTATAAACATCAAGGTACATGTATCCCTTGAGTTAGCATCTTTTGTATCCTTTGGGTAAATATCTAATATTTCAAGAGAAAAACAAATATCATATGACTTCATTCATATGTGGAACTAAAGAAACAAAACATGAACATAGGGGGAAAAGAAAAAAAAAGAGAGCGGCAAACCAGAAAACAGACTCTTAACTATAGAAAATGAATGGATGGTTATCAGAGGGGAGGTGGGCAGGGATAGTTTAAAGTGGGTGATGGGGATTAAGGAGGGCAATATGGCCATTGCTGCTATGAACACTGGGGTACATCACCCAGTTATAGGTAAGTGATGAATCACTCAATTCTATACCTGAAACTAATATTACACTATATGTTAACTAGAATTCAAATAAAAACTTGAAAAAAAATTTATATACCTTTTGACTTAGCTATCGACCCCTAGAAGTCTAACCAATGGAGTACTGTGCATGTATACAAAGTTATATGTATAGGATATTCACTGTAATGTTATTGATTACAGTAAAAAAAATGTAAACTGAAATTAAACAAAAGGGATTGACAAAGATACATCTCTGCAATTAAATAATACAAAGGAAATGGAACCTTAGGCACTGACATGGAAATATCTCCAAGAGCGTTGTTAAGGAAAAAGAGCTTTCTGTGGAGTGAAATGAATAATGTAATTCCCATTTATAAAAACCAAAACTGAGCACGCACATGCGCACACACACACACACACAGTATATGAAATTACAGTATCTGTTATAATACAAATATGCCTTATATAAATTTACAGTGATGGGTCCAAAAGGATGCACACTAGTAATTATTACAAAATAAATTATGCTCATGTGTGTCTCACAGGAAGAGCACATGGATGTGAATTTACTGAATTCTTTCTCCATAAAGGAACTCCCTTTCAGCACAGTGCTGGTTAGTACCACAGCAGACTTCTATTTTCACTCTGTAACATTTTATATTGTCTGAATTTATAATAATAAATACACATTCATTTATTATTTATACAATTTCAATATTTTTAGGGACTCAAATACAAAGAAAATAAAAACAAAAATACTGGGGAAAAATGTGGTATGGCAGCTAAAAATGCCTGCCCAAAATATCGGGTCTTAATCCCTGGAATCTGTACCTTTTACTTTATTATAAAAGGGGTCTTTGTTGATGGGATTAAGAGTTTGGGCAAGAAGAGATTATCATGAAATCACATGTATCCTCTTAAGAAGGAAACAGATTTAACTGCACAGAAGGACGAAGGTGAGAGAGAGGAGAGATTTGAAGATGCTGTTGTTGAAGGATGGAGCGGTAAAACCACGAACCAAGGAATGCTGGCAGCCACCAGAAGTTGGAAGAAGAAACACACTAACCCCTATAGCCCCCCGGGAGCCCAGTCCTGCCAACACCTTAATATTTGGCCCAGTGGTACTAATTTCACACTTCTGGCCTCCAGAACTATGACATAATTTCTGCTGTTTTAATCCACCCAACTTGTGGTATTTTGTAAAAGTATCCACAGGAAACTAATATCTGTACATTCTAGAAAATTTAGAAAAAATGCATAAACACACACAGAAAAAAGGAAAAAACCACTTGTAATCCCACTGCCTGGGAGTAACTTAACATTTTTCGTGCTTCTTTCTAATCTTTCACTTTTAAAATGTGAATATATACATAATCACTTTTGTATAACCTAGTAGTAGAGTTTCCGGGTCATATGGTCAGTGTGTACTTAATTTTTAAACAAAGTACCAAAGGGATTTCCAAATCACTTGTACCATTTCACATTCCCACAGACAGTTCCAGTCCATGAACAGGTGTACAGTCAATCTTTTTTTTTTTTTAAGATTTTATTTATTTATTTGACAGACAGAGATCACAAGTAGACAGAGAGGCAGGCAAAGAGAGAGGAGGAAGCAGGCTCCCCGTTGAGCAGAGAGCCCGATGCGGGGCTCAATCCCAGGTCCCTGGGATCGTGACCTGAGCCGAAGGCAAAGGCTTTAACCCACTGAGCCACCCAGGCACCCCACAGTCAATCTTTTTAATGTTAACTCAGTCTAATAAGTGTGAATTGGTATCTCATCACAGTTTCAATTTGGATTTCTTTTTATGTGTTTGTTGGCCATTTTTATATTTTCTCTGAAATGTCTACTTAAATATCTTGCCCAGTTTTGATTGCAGTGTTTGTCTTATTATTGAGCTGGAAGATTTCTTTATATACTCTAGATGCATTATTTGCCTGATGTTTGTGCTACATACACGTATGCAGATATTTCTCCACTCTGTGGCTCACTTTGTTTTCTGAAAGGTATCTTCTGGAAAGTAGAGGTTTTAAATTTTGATGTATCAATTGTTGTCTTCCACAGTTTGTTTTATGTGTTAATAAAACTTCCCTGCCCTAAGTTTGCAAAGATGTTCTCTTCAGTTTTGTTTTTTTTTTTTTCCTGGAAATATTACAGTTTTAGATTTCAGATTCAGTCCTACAATCTATTGTAAGATAATTTTTGTGTATGGTGTGAGGTAAGGGTCAATGTTCATTTTTCCCCCCGATGGGTATCCATTTGATCCACTAATTTTTAAAAAATATTTATTAATTTAAGATGCCTGGGTGGCTCAGTCGGCTATCTGCCTTCAGCTCAGGTCATGATCCTAAGGTGGGGATCCAGTCCTGCATGGGGCTCCCCGCTTAGCAGGAACCCTGCTTCTCCCTCTCCCACTCACCCTGTTTGTGTTCCTTCTCTTGCTATCTCTCTGTCAAAAAAATAAATAAAATCTTAAAAAAAAAAAAAAGTCACGCAGGCAGGACTCTGACCACCAACTGTGTAAGTTAAGTGACCCTTTTCTGAAGATCAGCAGTGAGTTTCTTATAAAAATGTATGCAAAAAATTTTTGAGACACTGAATTGAATCCAGTTACTGAATTGAAATGTCCAAGGTACTCAGCAAAGTCCAGTACCCTGAGATGGCAGGAAACTTAGGCATGACTGGCAAATGCCAGGGTTTTCAACCAAATCATATACACTGCCATTTACCTCCTTAAAATCTGTTTACAAACAGAACTGGAAAATGAAAATGAGTTACATGTGATACACTAATTTTTGCCTAAAAGCTTTCCTTTCCCCCATTAAATTGTTTTGTCAATTAAAAAAATCAATTCACCATTTATGTGTGGGCCTATTTCTACAACCTACTCTGTTCCAATGATCTATGTATCTTTTTGCCAATATCAATTTTATCTTAATCAACGTAGCTTTATAGTAAGTCTTAGAAAAGTAAGTTCTCTTTGTTCTTTTTGAAAGTTATTTTGGTTTCTCTAGGTCCTTTCTGTTTCCATATACATTTTAGAATCAGCTTGCCAATTTCTACCAAAAAAAATCTGCTGAATTTTTAAAGACTTATTTGAGAAAGAGAGAGAGAGCATGCACATGTACATGAGAGAGTGCACACACATCCGGGTGGGGGGGGGTAGAGAGAGAGAGATGGAATCTCAAGCATACTCCCTACTGAGCACAGAGCCTGAATCGGGGCTCCACCTCATGACCCTGAGATCATGATCTGAGCCCAAATCAAGAGTGCAATGTTTAACTGAGTGAGCCACCCAAGCAACACACTCTTGAAATTTTAATTTGAATTGTACTGTATGTGTAGATCAATGTGGGGAGAACTGCCATCCCAACAACAAGTCTTCCAATCCACTTACCACAAAATCTTTTACATACCATTTATTACATATGTAACTCAAATTTTCCCAAACCTAAACTGTACAATGTGTATAGCAAATTCATTCTCTCATTCATCCATTTACTCATTCAACAAGTTTTTAAGTGCTTAAAAGCCTCCCCCTCTTGTAGGTGCCTGAGATACAGTACCAAACAGAGATGTAAATTCTTTGCTTTTGGGGTACCTGGGTGGCTCAGTTGGTTAAGCATCTGCCTTCAGCTCAGGTCATGATCCCAGGGTCCTGGGATTGAGTCCTTCATCTGGCTCCCTGCTCAGTGGGGGAGTCTGCTTCTCCCTCGGCTTCTGCCTGTTGCTCCTCCTGCTAATGTTCTTGCTTTCTCTCTCTCTCTCTCTGACAAACAAATAAAATCTTAAAAAAATAAATAAAATCATTTGCTCTCTTGGAGCTTAATGGATTACCTTAAAACTTATCACCCTAATTCCTTTCCTTCTACCCACTGAGGAAGAACTCTGGCCTTCAGGTAGCTCTGGGAACCCTCGGAGAGTATCCTACATGAGGTCAGAAACAAGGTGTCTTGACCCCATAAGAACACCTGTAAAGTACCACTGCCTTGTACTACTTCCCTCCACAGTTCACTCCTTGCTCCACCGCTAGTGAACCTGCCAGCCCAAACAACTCCAGTCCAGGAGCTAGTCAAGATCTCCTTTTGCTCAAGAAGAGAGCAGGACAGAGCTAAGTGTTTCTACATCTTTGTCTGAAATAGATGTTAACTTCATCCCTAGGTGACAGACAAGAAAACTAAGGCCCAGAGATGGTCAGTGGCTTGGTTACAGACACATAGCCAGTAACTGGAAGAACCTAGATTCAAATTCAGATCCATCTGGTAGGAGCTTAGTTGGTCCTTCCACTATGTATTGTTGCCTCTCAACCTCGTGGATACAAATAAGTGTTCAGATATGAGGGCATAACCCAGAACCACAGAGAAAATGCACATCATCAGTTAAGCAGGCTGTCTCCTGCCTGCGGTGAAAGAGACCAGTAGGTGCCTTGACCTTGCTCCCCAGAGTCCTGGAAGGACTGTCAAACACAACTGGTCCTTTAACAGCGAGATTCTTAAGAACCTAAGAACCTTTAAATGGCCTTCAGAGGGAATCAGGGAAGTCTCTGAAAGAGTATGCTGAGGTTTCTGTGCCTGTTTATACATTTCTTGGTAGAAAAATTTGCAATTTCCTAAAGTGGTCCTGTCCTCTTCCAAACTGTTAAAACCACCACACTACAAAGCCTATCTACCCTTCGGCCCTCTGCCTGGGACATGCAATCTGATTACTCACCAAGTGTTTACTTACTGAGCACAAACAGGGAAAGCCAGGGCCAGCACTTAGTACTAAGGAAGCAACAGAAAATACTAAGTGGTAAATGCCTGCTGGAGGGAGGAAGGTAGCGGGGGAAGAGAGGGAGAGAGATACACAGAGAGGAGGGAGAGAAAGAGAGCATGCACTACAGTTGTTGAGGGGAGAGGTGGAACATCATGGGGTCCTTAGGGAAGATTCGAAAGAAAAGGCAAGCCAGGAACTGAAGGTTGAAGGATGAGTGTTTCCAAGATTTGCTCTCGGGTGTAAACAAGAATGAAACTCTTTGCTCCTGGGGCCAGGATCAGTATCAGTGGGTAACGGGCAGCTGTGGCCATTAGATTACCATTAAACGCAACTTGGTTGTTATTGTCCTATTGGGTCATCAGCATTCTGCTAGTAGCAGAGCACAAAGGAGGAAAGGAAAGCTACATTGAAGAGAAGATAAAAAGAACACAGCAAGCAGAAAATAAAATGCCTTCAGTCTATTTTGCAGACTCAAACCCACTAATCGATCTTTCTGACTCCAAGTTGAGCTACCACAGGACATAATATACACACAGATCAGCAGTAGCACACACATTTTGACATCATCTGGCCATGGAAAAGAAAGGCATTTTAAAGAAGTCATTAAATCATTTGGCCAAAGGAACTGCCCACCAGTCTCCATCTCTGCAGCCCAATCTGAGTCAGCCTCTGGTCTCTCCTATCTGAATTCCATTCTGTACACATGCGAGACACATTGTTTCACTCCAGCATCATGCAGACACACTTGATATTTAAAGCAGGTTATCTATTTTTAGTTGGTTGCTGAACATCTGTCGGCCTCTCTCCTTAATACACTGCTCAGTAGACAAGAAGGAGAAGAGCAGTGTAAAATCATTTTGTTGTGCAATACCATGATTAGTTTTCTCAAGTTGACAGCCAGCCTTAACAAGATTCTCCTCTTCAGGAAAGGTTCTTTTGATGGATGGTGTCCCTGTGGCTCTAAACTGAATAGCAGAAGCAAGAAGGAGGTGAATTCTATAGTTGGAGAGAATCTTTTTCCTGCTAACTCAGGTGTAATTGATAAAACCCCATCCCTCACATAGCCCCAAAGTGCAAGTCCAAGAAAAAGGATGGTTTTTTTTTTTGTTTTTGTTTTCTTGCTTTGCTTTAACAAAATTATCCCCAGTTCTGTCTCTTCTGAATCTGAACTTGATTACAAATAGTAACCTGGGGCCGGCAGCCAAGTTTAATATTTCGCTGTACATTTTGGGGAAAAAAATTCTCCAAATCTCAATTAAAAAACAAAACCAAAATGGCACACTGCCTATAAAAACAAAGGAATGCAGCACTGGGAGAGAAACCCAGAGATTCAGGAAGGTAGATGTTTGATGAATTCTAAAAATCTTCATACCTAACAGTCGCAGTCACAGGAAAGGTCTTGATTTTTCTCATTCATCAATATGGAAAGAACTGAACCAGAATAAAACTCAAATTTCTCTATAAAATACGCCCTTCTTTTACACTTTCCCTTTGTAAACAGGCCCTTTAGGCTTTGAGTCATCTGGGTAGGATCAGTAACAACATCACATTTTTGGGCTGTTACAGGTGAACTCAGTGGATGTGTCTGAGAGAAAATACAGGAGAGAGTGGGAAAGCCCACCTAAGATGTCAGCCTGACAGGATTTGATTTAGGATTTTAAAGACATGACTGACCCACAGGGAGGAAGCAGAGCTTTGAAAGGAGGAGAAGGAAAAAACCCTCTTCATTTCCATCCATGTATTTACATTATATATTTAAATATATTCACATATTTCCATATCTTATATGGAAGCTTTATATTTATTTATATCCACTGTACCTACATTGTGGGATCTACAATTGCACATGTGAAACGGTCCAGAATCAGTCCTGAGAGGTCTCATGGGGACTGAGACATAGCAGCTTTAGGAGACAAATGTTTCCTGTAATCTTCTATTTACAAATCAGCACGAGGGGCAGCTGGGTGGCTCAGCTGGTTGAGCATCCAACTCTTGAGTCTGGTTCAGGCCATGATCTGAGCGTCATGAGATCGAGCCTCATGTTGGGCTCTGCACAGGGTGTGAAGCCTGCTTGAGATTCTCTCTCACCCTCTCTTGCTGACCCCCCTCCCTTTCCAAGGGGGTGGGGGAAGAGCACGAAAAACATAGCTTCAGCAAAACCAACCATAACAAGATTTTAAAGTCCTAAAATTTGTAACGAAAATAAACCCCTTTTACATTTCTTAACAATGGCAGCACATTTAGTTACAAGGCATAATTGAACATAGGGAATAAATAGCTACTAAAAGACATTTGTGATAAGGAGATCTCACGTACATCTTCTCACACACGGATTTCTCATACCGTGCTTTCAGGGAGGGGAGAAGTTAATGAGATGGTTGTCACATCTGATAATCCTATCCCATTACTTATCATTTCACGGAACCTTTACGGAATCCCTACTATGTGCCAAGGAGTATTCGTTGGAATGTAAAGATGGGGATGTGGGCAGCTCTTGCTTTGTCATTATAGGTCATCCTCAGTTCATGGAGTATGGAGTATCTTGTCCCAGAGGGTGAAGCAAGCCCTTCCCTGTCTAACTTCCCAAGCTCATCAGGGCACATCTACAGCTGAGATGTGAAACACTAAAAGCAAGCACACCTTATCTTCACCAAAAATTATTTTAAATGGGTCATAAGTTTAGAGTAGCAAGTGTTGTCACTAAAACGCAATGGAATACTGTGAGAATCAATCACGCCTACTCTGACATCCTATTTTTCCATTTTAATCTGCTTGTGCTTTGTTTTTACATTTTGACACACACCTTAATGATAAGTACTATTTTTTTGCCACCAAAGGGCTCTCAATTGAACACATAAATATTGTCTCATTTAATCTCACAAGAACTACTTACAGTAAGTACAATCACAACCATCTACATAAAAAATTAAAAAGGACATTCAGGCAGCAAAGGTCACATGACCAGTCAGTAGCAGAGCTGGGACTCAAATACCGTTCTAAATGGCTCTAAAACTCTGGCCCTTTCTTTCTATGCTGTACTTATGTGCTGCCCCTTAACCCTGTCTTTCCAAAAGATCTGGATAGTTGAGATGCTGGTACGCACTTCTGCCAATTCCTGTCTTTACTTCCCCCTTGGTCATTTCAGATGGTTTTTCCCTGCCATTGGCCATTCTCGACCATGATGCTCTTTTTAGGCTAATCCAGAGTCTACAAAAATAGACAAACTAGAGTAGTTACTGGGGTTAATAAGGGAAAGATGTTTAATTTGTTGATAATGCAGATTTTTGATAAAGTTCATTTACATTTGTAGTGAGAAAAAAGCACCAAATTTTAAATGGCGTGTGACTTTTTCACCGGCTCTTAGTCTGAACTTCCAAGAGAGCTTCATAATTACAAATGTTACAGCCTAACAAAAACATAATAAACAGAATCTCCACTTAATAAATTATTTATGTGCTAGCTGACATAAAGCCTCTGTCAGTAAGTTAGATAACTGAAAAGAGAAAAGGCAAATTGTTTGGGAAACATACTGCATATGTCCTGATTAGAAAGGATTTTTTTAAGTGACTAATTTTGAATTCTGTAACAGCTCACTGTGCTGCACATTTAGTTATTACTAATACACTGGTTATCGATTTTAACTTTAAAAATATAACTGCATACCTCTGTGACATAACTGTTCAGTGCATTCAGCTATTAACCCGAAGACTGATGGTAACAGCCCAAGGTAAGGTGTAATTTCAACCATTCAAGGGCATAAGGTTTTCCTACTGTTTTATCATCTATAGATTCCTTGATGGAAATTGAGCCTCCAGTATTCTGGCTCCTATCCTCATTTCTGATACTTATTGAGGGCGTCCCCCTTTCCTCAGTCCTCTGATGCCTGCCAAGGGCCGCCCCATCTCCCCAATCCAATTCCCACAGAATATCTGCTAGGATATCAGATTTATAACAGGAATTCCTAAAACAGAGACGTAAGAACCCAGGTTCTGGGGGGATGAAATGTTTAATGATGCAATACCACTACCCATCCACCTACGAAAATGTGGACCAAAAGGAACTGCCATACTTTGCTGGTAGGAATGCATAGTAGTCCAGCCAACTGTAGAAGAGAGGTTGGCTTTTTTTTTTTTTTTAAATGAAACTAAATATACTCTTACCATGCAACTCCAGCAATGATGCTCTTTGGTATTTACCTAAAAGCGTTAAATACTTGCATCCACATAAAAAACCTGCACACAGATGTTTACAGCTTTACTTATCATTGCCAAAATCTGGATGCAACCAAGATGTTTTCCAGAGGTTAAATGGACAGGCTGCAGTACGTCGAAATAATGGATTATTATTCAGTACCAAAAAGAAACAAGCTATCAAGCTTGTACTTGAAAAGACCTGGAGAAATTTTAAGTGCATATTACTAAGTGAAGGAAGCCAATCTGGAAAGGTTACATATTATATAATTCCAGCTATATGACATTCTGGAAAAGGTAAAACTATGGAGACAGTAAAAAGATCAGTGGCTGGATGGGGTGGATGAATTGGTAGAGCACAGAGGATTTTTAGGGCAGTTGAAATACTCTATATGATACTACAATGGCGGTGTATGTCATTATCCATTTGTCAAAACCCATAGACTGTACAGCACCAAGAGTGAGTCCTAACGTACACTGTGGACTCTGGGTGATAATGACGTGTCAGTGTAGGCTCCTCTACTATAATGAATGCACCACATTGGCAGCGGATGCTGACCGGGGTGGGGGGGGGGGGGGCTATGCATGCGTGGGGACAGGGAGTGTACGGACAATCTCTACCCTCCTCTCAAATTTGCTATGAATCTAAAGCTGCTCTCAAAACAAAATCCTTTAAAATAGAAAATCACATACATATATATGTATGTATATATATATATGTGTATGTATGTGTGTATGTGTATGTGTATATATATATATATATGTATATATATATAAAAGACTATTATAGACAACTACTGAGAAAAATGTCTTACTTACATGAAAGCAACAAAGTTAAGTGCCTCAAATGTGACCAGTTCTCAGTGGGCGTAAATAACAGACCAAGTTAAAGAGAGTTAAGTTTAAGGGGTGCCTGGGTGGCTCAGTAGGTTAAGCCTCTGCCTTCAGCTCAGGTCATGATCCCAGGGTCCTGGGATTGAGCCCTGCATTGGGCTTTCTGCTCAGCAGGGAGCCGGCTTCCCCCTTTCTCTCTGCCTGCCTCTCTGCCTACTTGTGATCTCTCTCTCTCTCTCTCTGTCAAATAAATAAATAAAATCTTTAAAAAAAAAAGAGAGAGAGAGAGAGAGTTAAGTTTTCATAAATACCTATTTTTTTCTTATAATAAAAAGAGTTGTTTTAAGTTGAAATGTCATCATCATTTTAATGTTTTCAACCCACAGTGCTACTGAAGGGCAGGGGCCAGAGAGTGAAGTTCTTTAAGGAGAAAGAACAGCTGTGTTCAGTACTGGGCACACATGAAGAGTCAAAGTATCCCGACGGTGTTACCTCCATGTTTACAGAACCGCTGAGCATCAACTTCTGTGCGGTTCAGTTTCCTATACAAAGGCTGAATTACAAAACAAAGAGACTAATGAAAGGAAATCCACTGATATTCACTTGAAATCAAATACATATAAAGGATAGAATAAAATGCCATCCTGTTAATGCTTGCTATTTTACTTCAGTAAAAAAAGAAAAAAAAAGGCTTTAAAATTTTCCTTTTTATGCCCCTCAACTTTCACATCTTGCACTAAAAGAGTTTTTTCATTTTCTCTATGATGATATAATCAAAGGAGAAATGTATGAGAAGCCCGATAATTTCAGAGTCTTCATTTCAAACCATTACAGCTGAATTGCATCATTTCCTTTCTAAAGATTGAAGCTCTCCAAAAATGCATAGATGAAAGGTCGCAGCTTTCTAGAATACTTGCTCACCCACTTATACAAATAACATATAATAACATGCATTCTAAGACTAGTTATTTTTCCTTTAGTATCTCAAAACAGTATGAATTGATCCAGGCTAGATCAGCTCTTAAGCCCCTCCACGGCTTGCCCATCAAAATAGCAGGTCAGCAACAGGGGTTTACGGAGCTGCCTTACTGAGCCACGGCCTTACCAAACAATGATCATCATGTGAAATTAGATTCTCCATCCAAAACAAAATTTTTTTGTGGCTGAAATTATGATTCTGGGTGCAGGCCTCCAGCTCGAGCATCAACATTGATGCAAAATTGATGAAACTTCCAA
Source organism: Meles meles (assembly GCF_922984935.1). Taxonomy (NCBI): domain Eukaryota; kingdom Metazoa; phylum Chordata; class Mammalia; order Carnivora; family Mustelidae; genus Meles; species Meles meles. The sequence continues at coordinate 139,687,582 of NC_060066.1, read as the reverse complement.
GTGAAATTGCATTGTTTGATCTTCACAGCCCTGGAATAACATAGCCTAAAGCTACAGTTTCTATAAACTTACTTTGCACAAACGACTTAGCCAGTATGGATGTATTGACATAGAGTGCCCATGAATGACATTAGGGCTACTTAGAAAAGAGACAAAATAACAGCAAAAAGAAGGCAGCAATTGGTTCTGAAAATTACCTTTTTCCAGTGAACCTCTCTGAAAAATTACCTTTTTCTGCTGAATCTCACTCAAAAATTACCTTTTCCAACTGAAGCTCTCTCAAAGTGCCTTGATGTTAAGCAATATTATAGTTTTAAGTTGAAAATGTCACAAGGCCATGGAAAGAAACTGATAGAAAATTTCAGGGCTCCTTGTTGATATTTGAAGCAGCCTGTGGATTTTTGTTCTTTAACACAGATCTGCTCTGCTGTGCTACCACTTTGATTTCTGTATTGCCAAAAAACAGCATGTTTCTAGGCTTAATGGCTTCACAGACAAGAGTATGAAGGTGATTTCGTTATTGCTGCTGAAGTTCTGCTACCAGTAGGAAATTGGTAAACAGATGTTTTCAAAATCCTCTCCATTCACTGTGGAACTTTTTAAAAAGTACAGTAAATAAAATTTTGAATTTCTTTTATCCTTCAAAAGAAACCATAATTCTAGTTACTGCAGTATCCTTTTAGAAATCAGGCACTTGAGCTGAGTTTTTTCATTTTCCTGACAGAAGGAATTTTTATTTCTCCAGTCAGTAGATGCAGGAGAGGCATCACACAATCCGAAAGAAGGATGATTGGAGTGGACGTCTAAGGACCTGGGTTCTAGCTTTCAGTCTACCTCTCACAGCAGCGTGATCTTGGGCAAGTCCTTGTGGAATAAGGGAATGGACAGGATAATGTCAGAGGTCCTTCCTACCCTAACATCTTTCCTCTAGTCCAGATTTAAAGACAAGACGTATAACAGTGGTTACTGTCTATTATCATGGGTGTTGCTAAAAACAAGTTGTAGAAATTGTTTTCCTCGCCGATTGTGGGTGTGACTGTGTATAAGCTCTTAAAAACCAAAGACATGCTGCCCTGTTGGGGCTGCTCTGGGTATGATCTCTCCTAAAAACAAATGGGAGAGGTCGAGCCAGTTACAATATGTGGGAACTGAGTCATTGAGCCTTCCCTGCCATTTAGATGAATTTTCTCCTTCTTGCTTACTTTTTCTTCTCTCTCCTCTTCCTTTACCAATCCCTCTGCCCCTCTGCTTCTTTCCCACCCTCAGTTCTTCTGTTCCACCCTCTACCTTCTCTTTCCCTCTTTTCACTCACCAGCCTTTTAACTTCTCCTTAGTACCAGCCAGAAGGACCTTGCTGGCAGAACTCAAGATTATACATGATACATACTGCTGTAGTAGACCAATCTTTAATTAAAAAAAAAAAAAAAAAAAAAAGGAAGGGGGCACCTGGGTAGCTCAGCAGGTTAAGCCTCTGCCTTCGGCTCAGGTCATGATCTCAGGGTCCTGGGATGGAGCCCCGCATCGGGCTCTCTGCTCAGCAGGGAGCCTGCTTCCCCCTCTATCTCTGCCTGCTGCTCTGCCTACTTGTGATCTCTGTCAAACAAATAAATAAAACTTTTTAAAAAATCATGGAAAACAAGAGGCAAGACTCTTAACTACAGAGGACAAATGGAGTTACCAGAATGGAGGTGGCTGGAGGGGTGGGGAGGATGGGTTATATAGGTGATAGGGATTGAGGAATGCACTTGTGATGAGCAGTGAGTGTTGTATGGAAGTGTTGAATCACTACATTGTACACCTGAAACTAATATTACACTGTATACTAACTGGAATTTAAATAAAAACTTGAAAAAAATCATGAAATAATTAGAATTAGAGGTATACCAAATGACCATTTTGGCTAAGTGCTTAAGAATCGATATTAGCTAAAATTAGTATTTTGCCCAAGCTAAGGCTAAATAAATTTTGGAATGCAATAATAAGTCTGAGTATTTCTACTTAAAATTAATTAGAATCAGAATTTTATTAACATTTTTCTCATTTTTATTTTATTTTTTTTTTTTTAAGATTTTATTTATTTATTTGACAGACAAAGATCACAAGTAGGCAGAGAGGCAGGCAGAGAGAGAGGAGGAGGAAGCAGGCTCCCTGACAAGCAGAGAGCCTGATGCGGGGCTCAATCCCAGGACCCTGAGATCATGACCTGAGCTGAAGGCAGAGGCTTTAACCCACTGAGCCACCCAGGTGCCCCTTTATTTCTTTTCAGTGTTCCAAAATTCATTGGTTATGCACCACACCCATTAACATTTTCAATAGTCAAATCTTAAAGGTTTTGACACTATAAAGTAAGAATAATAAATTCTTCCTTTACTCATTCCTAAATTGCCTTTATAGTCTTTATCCTGCATATTGTGGTACTAAGTAGAGTCTGCTTTCAAGTGGCATATTTAATATTTGATTAACTGTTTTGCACAAAACAAAATATTTTTAGAAACCCTTTCAAGTAGCATTTTCTAAAAGAAACTGTACCTATGTTTCATAACTTGGGGGAAAATCTTTAAAAATATTTCAATTATAGAATATGGTTGGCAGTCAGAAGTAATGATTAAAGATTTTTATTTAAACTTTTAGACTTCATAGATTTAAAATTGTAATTGTCCTACTAATGCATTTTACAAAGTCTGTTGTTTTGAAGTTTAAGGAGAATAAAATATTTTCATGATATTTTTTTCTCTGATGTTTTCCCATTTCCTTCACATACTTTATATTCTTGATTCTATCATGGATGTTGTATGTAATTTTGGAATTTGCCCTCATAAAACTTTAAGTTTGAAAGTTTGAGATTGAAAATTCTGCTTTTAAATTCCAAGAGGTGGTGAGTTTCAAAACATTACTTTAAAAAAAAATCATAGACAAAATAAAAGTAAATATCTAAATTTAAATACAGCTCTTGGTGGAATGTGGGAGAACTACAGCTCTGGGTGGGATGTGGGAATACAACTTCTATGGAGGGAATTTGGAATATATAACAGTCCTACAAATACATTTACCCTTTGTTCCAACAAGCCCACTTAAGGGAATTTACCCTTAAGATATGCCTCCAACAAAATGAAAATAAAGAGTCACGAGTTTATTCGTTACAGCATTATTTGCAATGGCAAAATACTGGAAATTTCTAAATGTCCAAACATAAGATATTGGGTGAGTAAACTATACTACATATAAATGGTAAAGGACTATGATGCTGTAAAAAAGAATGAGGAAGAGCTCTAGGCACTGATAAGGAGTGATTTGCAAAAGACTTTTCTAAATGAAGAAAGCTTCTATATACATGTTACCTTTTGCATAAAAAAGAAAGATGGGACAAATGCATTCTCTGCTTATCTTGAGGGGGGTGGAGAAGGGTGAACCAGAAAGCAATTAAATTATTTACCTATAAGAAGGGGGAAGGAATGAAATGGCGTGAAAGTATACAGGAGAGAGTAACACTTCTCTGAGTAGACTTTTTTGCAGTCTGCCTTTTGGAACCATGTTTATATTCTACGTGTTGCACAAAGTCAGGTGGAATCAGTAAGAATGGGAGCAAAGGAGACTCTGATAATAAATACCAGCTGAAACAAATGAATTCAATTGTGTTTCAAAGGAATGCCATAATTACACTGAAGGTGAAAGGAGAAGGAGGGAAGAAAGGTGGGAAGGAAAGAACTCATTTAAATAACTGATGGACACAGATTTGACTATATCCCCTTAGTGCTGGAGAAGTAGGTACATCATGGACTGTGTGGTAAGGGGGTAAAGAACTCCAAATACATCATGAACTCTGTTTAATAGGCTTATTATAATAGCATAGGTAAAACAACTCCCTTTTATTTTTTTTTTTAAGATTTTATATATTTGTTTAGAGAGCAAGCAGGAGGAGAGGCAGAGGGACAGGGAGAGAGAATCTCAAGCAGGCTCCATGGTGAGCACAGAGCCCTACACGGGGTTCATCTCACAACCCTGAGATCATGACCTGAGCTAAAGTCAAGAGTCAGATACTTAATGACTGGGCCACCCAGGCACCCCTAGATGAAGCAATTCTGAAACGATTTTAGGTATATTACAGGACTGAGAAAGTGAATAGATGTGCTGTTGGTGACCAGTATTCTCACTGTGGAAAAAGGAACACACAAACAGAATGAGGAAAGGCAAAAATGAACCCTATGGAAAGGTTTGGAATCAGTGTCATGTTTTCTAAAAATATGTGCATATGAGTGTATGACATATATGCACCTCTATGTCTGTATGTATATTTTATGTATGTATATGTATATTATTTTCAACCTTTGCCCATTGAATCAAGAGCCAAGAATCAAACACAGTTCAGGAGCCACAAATATACCTAGTGTCCAGATCTTGGAATTAGAGCACACTAGATAAATGGCTGATTCCAGGGTTAGGCAGGATACAAACAAAAGGAGTCTGGAAAAGCTTGTAATGCCAAAGAGTAAGGAAGTGTTCAATGGAGGAAGGGGAGTAAGCATGTCACAAGAACTACAAGTCAGCTTGAAGGGGTGCCAAATGGGACAACATGAATGTCCAAATAATTAAATACAGCAATGAACAATACATAAAATATGAGGAATTCGTAAGTCCATTTAAGTAGTAAATAAATACACAAATTGGAGGGATGAATGGCTCTTACTTACCCTCAAAGGCTAACCACCAACTAGCAAATGTGGAAATAATGCTGGAGTTCAAGGAACCAACATTCTGCAACAATCACAGTAAATATTTTATCAGGAAATAATCTTTGATACTAAATCTAAAGGGGAAATTGTGATGAAAAGCAGGATATTTTCATTCCCTTAAAATATCTCCCTACAAACTGCTTATTATTTGCAAGAGGGAAAGCCAGTAACAATATAGTGGCAAAATCAGAAATACCTCGACTAGACGATCGAAATTCACATCACCAGCGAGGAACTGATGGGCACTGTGTGCTTCCAGATAGGGTACCCACAGAAGGAAAACACATCACCTCCACAGTATTCTGTGGAGAGAACACAGAGGGCAAATCTGTTCAAGACAAAGTATTAGACAAATCCAAATTTAAAGTATTGTATTTAAAGGAGGGAGGGAGGGGAAAATACATTCTTTGAAAAGTCAATGTCCATTCTTTTTGGTTACCAGGACCCCCCCCTCCATTTTCAGTCCTACAGCTGTTTTGGTTAGGCCACACATGTCTGGGATTGTGCCAGTATCTGGGGCCGAACGGTAGGAGGACAGACAGAGAAAAGCACCCATGTTTCCCCCACTTCACTGGGATCACAGCTATACTTCTCAGAGAGAAATTTCTTCCCCTCATGGAGTTTTGGCCCATGTGGGCTCTCTTTGCCATCTCTGCTACCATTGCCATGAGACTGAGGGCTGGAGAGTGCCAGAACAAACAGAAAGAAATAAAAGAAAGAAAGTATCTGTACTCTTTCTCATCATCAGGAGTGGTTTTTGCCTGCTCTTTGAGCCAAAACTAGAGGAGTTCTCCTGAAGTTCTCTTTTGTTCTGCTGATAACCACCTTTTGGAATTCAGGCTGTGCTGAGTTCAGGCAGGGTGATAACAAAGGGGGTAAAAGAAATCACAAGCTGGATGGCATTTCAAATTCTGGTCTTCTTCCCCAATCTACTGCCACTATTTATTTTTCAAAGTCCTGAAACAGCCACTCCAAGCATTCTGTCCAGCTGCATAGTTGCCCACAGAGGGATAGACCCAGTGGAGGGTGTTTATCTCATTCTACCCAGAACCAGAAGGGCTTTAAATAACTTTTAATACTGATTTTTAATTTAATTCAATTGTAGGCAGAGAACATACTCTGTAGTATTTCAGTGTCTTAAATTTTATTGATCACTTTTTCATGGCCCAACATATGGTCTTTCTTGGTAAACATTTAATATGTACTTGTAAAGAAAATGTATTCCAATGTTGTTGGGTATACTGTCCTATAAATGCCAATCAGGTCAAGTTGATTCATGACATGGCTCATACTTTTCTCTATCTTTACTGAGTTGCTGTTGTTCACTTCTCCTATCAGTTATGGAAGACAGGTGGTAAGCTTTCAACTGGGATAGAAGATTTGTCTATTCTTTTTAATTCTTTCATTTTTGGCTTCATGTGTTGTGAAGCCATGTTAATAGCATATTTGTAATTTTTCTGTCTTCTCACTGTGGTCTTTTATTCCATAAAATATTCACCTTTATCTTTAATGACAATCCTTTTCTTGAAATCTACTTTTCTTCTTTTTAAAAGACTTATTTATTTGAGAGACAGAGGGCACAAGTAAGGGAGGGGAAGAATCTCAAGAAGCAGACTCCCAGCTGAGCCCTGAGCTCAGTGTGGGGCTCAATCCCATGACCCTGAGACCACGACCTGAGAAGAATCAAGTTGGATACTCAACCAACAGAGCCACCCAGATGCCCCTTGAAATCTATTTTTCTACTATTTTTATTATTTGCTTGATATATCTTTTCTGTCCTTTACATAAAAAGAAACAAAGTTTAAGTGTGTCTCCTATAGAAAGTATATATTTGAGTCTTTTAAAATATTTTTCCCGTGTTCCAAAATTCATTGTTTATGCACCACACCCAGTGCTCCATGCACTACGTGCCCTCCTTAATATCCACCACCAGGCTCACCTAACCCACCACCCCACTCCCCTCCAAAACCCTCAGTTTGTTTCTCAGAGTCCAAAGTCTCTCATCGTTTGTCTCCCTCTCCGATTTCCCCCAATTCCCTTCTCCTCTCCATCTCCCAATGTCCTCCGTGTTATTTCTTATGTTCCACAAATAAGTGAAACCATTTGATAATTGACTCTGCTTGACTTATTTCACTCAGCATAATCTCCTCTAGTCCTGTCCGTGTTGATACAAAAGTTGGGATTTATCCTTTCTGATGGAGACATAATACTCCATTGTATATATGGACCACATCTTCTTTATCCATTCATCCGCTGAAGGGCATCTTTGCTCTTTTCACAGTTTGGCGACTGTGGCCATTGCCACTATGGACACTGGGGTACAGATGGCCCTTCTTTTTACTACATCTGTATCTTTGGGGTAAATACCCAGTAATGCAATTGCAAGGTCATAGGGTAGCTCTATTTTTAATTTCTTAAGGAATCTCCACACTGTTTTCCAAAGTGGCTGCACCAACTTGCATCCCCACCAATAGTGTAAGAGGGTTCTCCTTTCTCCACATCCTCTCCAACACTTGTTGTTTACTGTCTTGTTGATTTTGGCCATTCTAACTGGTGTAAGGTGGTATCTCAATGTGGTTTTGATTTGAATCTCCCTGATGGCTAATGATGATGAACAGCTTTTCATGTGTCTGTTAGCCATTTGTATGTCTTCTTTTGAGAAGTGTCTGTTCATGTCTTCTGCCCATTTTTTGACGTGATTATCTGTTTTTTGAGTGTTGAGTTTGAGGAGTTCTTTATAGATCTTGGATATCAGCCCTTTGTCTGTAGTATCATTTACTAATTTTTTAACCTAATTTGACAAGGTTCTTCCATTTGGAGTGTTTAGATCATTTACATTTAAAATAGTTAGCGACATGGTTGGATTTAATTCAAGCATTACATTGTTTTCTATATATTTCATTGTTCCTTTCCTACTTTATTTGATTAACTGAATATATTTTAATACTCCATTTTAAAACACTGATTTGCATTTTTTCAAGGTTTTATTTATTTATTTGACAGTCAGAGAGAGAGGAAGAGGCAGGCTCCCTGCTGAGCAGAGAGCCCAATGTGGGGCTCAATCCCAGGACCCTGGGGTCATGACCTAAGCTGAAGGCAGAGACTTTAAACCACTGAGCCACCCAGGCACCCCTGATTTGCATTTTTATAGTATACACTGACTGACACAAGATTTAGGACCGTTCAATAATCTGTCATGAACTGCATTCCTAGCCTCCTATACCTATCACTCTCCTCAGTCCTCTCTTTGCCCTATATTCTGTCCACTTTAAACTTATTCTGTCATCTTATAACCTTCTCTTGCTATTCCATGCCCTCTACGTACCAAAATATACTCATAAAACCAAATGAAATTATTAAAAGTAAAACTCTAGTCACTGTAGCTGGCAGAGTACATCTAGTAACATAACAAAGGAAGCAAATATGGACTAATGATTTTGAAACATTTTACCTTCTTTTTGCCTCACCTTACTTATTTCTAAGTATTAGTGGGGAGGTATTCTTGGGCTACTGCAGCACAATTTTTTGCAACATATAACATATGCAACATATAAAGGAAAAACTATCTGGCATTGCAGGGATTGGTTTAATAATAAATAAAAGCAGAAATAGCTAGTTAAGGCTTTTGAAATTAAGCCAATTAAGGCTTTGTATCTTCAAGTGATCATAAAGAGAATCTGAATTTCTCTGTGGTTAATATACTAGCCATAATAAAAAGAAATGGCCAGTGCAAGGTGCATTCATGTTGATCAACGGAGGACACAGAACAGAATTGCCCAAGATGAAGCTAAAGAAAAGATTGTGTAGACATGACCAAGACTGAGCCATTTGTCACAGCTACTTCTGACCAAGATCTCCAGTAACTTCCTAGTAAAAAGGTTAGGAGAAGAAGCAAGCTGTGGTTATAGCATTCCCTAATTGTAGATCAGTGTCTCTATCTATATTTATATCCATATATATTAACCACAAACTAAATTGTGTATAATTTTTTCCATAGTGTGGATTGTGGTATATCTTTTAAACTTTTCTCCAAAGTCTCAAGTTAAAACAATCTTCTCAGATAGGTTAAAATGAAATGCTTGAATCAAATGGTCTCAATAATTAACACATTCAAGATTTTATTACTCATTTTGGATAGACCAGTTTGCTGCACCCGTAAAGAATAATAAATAAGACATACTCCTAACTTCCTAACTTAGTACATCACACTTTACATTTCCTTATGTTGTTTTCCCCATCTAGTCAGCCTTTTCTGTGATTAGATAGTCACTACGCATTTTTAAGACCCACCTTTGTGTTTTTGTCCGTGTTAGATCATCCGTAGATAGTAATTTGTCATTCCTTCTTCCAGGCTCCCATAGCACTGTGTTCTTACCTCTATCAAAACTCTCATTAATATTAGATTTATCTGTTTCTTTTCTATTTTCCCCCAATCTATGAACACCATCCTAGCATTTACTGCATGCAGGAAAAGAACAGAGAAAGAAAAGGGCAGATTAAGGGCAGAAAGGAAGAATACCATATTTTGTTCAATTAAAAATGAGCCCTTTTCTTCACATTTTAACATCTCTGAAATAAGGCTATTCTTACAATCCTCTGTCTCTTACAGTCAAAATCTAAGTAACAACCATGATATAGCTGGTATTGCCTGCATGTGCCTGAACTTGATCATTCTGAATAAAAACCATGTCTAAACACCTGCAAACCCACCTGGAGATCATTTTATGAAGCAATAAAAGTCAGGGTTGTCTTAAAACTTCTGTTGTCACTTTCTGGTAAGTTTTTTTAAAGGTTTAGCATCAGGGATGCCTGGGTTGCTCAGTTGGTTGGGCGTCTGCCTTCAGCTCAGGTCATGATCCCAGGGTCCAAGGATTGAGATTGGGCTCTCTGCTTCTCCCCATCCAACTGCCCATTTCTTCCCCTGCTGGTGCTTGCCCTCTTTCTCTATCCCTCTCTGTCAAATAAATAAGTAAAATCTTAAAAAAAATAAAAAAAAAAAAGGTTCAGCATCAAAACTGTATCAGTAGCTTGGAAGAAGTTCCCAGAAACTACATAGAAAATTCTTTTAAGGAATGCTATAGCACCAATGATCTTGATAAAATATTATGCAGATAAACATTTATTTTTTAAAAGTCAAAAAGGGACTTAGATAAGTCTAATGAACATATAAAAATATGTGGAGCACTTTAAGAATACCCTAGCCAATTTATTTCACTTAAGTTTTCTTTCTTGGGGCATTCATAAGAGCAATATGTGATTTTAAAAAAGCATATATATACATGCATACATACCTACATAACACACACTGTATGTCTAAATAAACTTTAAAAAGCTCCTTCAGGAACCACAAATATTCTATAAAGAAGACACTTGTTTAGTTGACGGTATTTTTGTTTATATCTTACCATCAATGGCAAGGTAGATTAAATGGAATTTATAAATTTATCAGCTTATTAATATTGGTTAACAGAATTTATACTAAGAGAAATTTTGCAAAATTATCCATAAGTGTTTGGGACCCCTACATGCTTCAGAATCAATACAGACAAGTTTTATTAACTATGGAACAGCCTCCTAAATAACATGTTTTCTATTATTATTTTCTTTTTTTATTAAAGGTTTTTATTTATTTATTTGACAGAGATCACAAGTAGGCAGAGAGGCAGGCAGAGAGAGAGAGGAGGAAGCAGGCTCCCCGCTTGAGCAGAGGGCCCGATGCGGGGCTCGATCCCAGGACCCCGAGATCATGACCTGAGCTGAAGGCGGAGGCTTTAACCCACTGAGCCACCCAGGCGCCCCTCTATTATTATTTTCAATAACAAATTGTATTAAACCAAGTGGAGAGTCAGAAAATAACTTAATTTCCAGAGAAAGGATAAATGCTCTGAAGAGTTCCTGTGAATGGAAAACATCTCCACATCAGCTAACATTGTTGGATTCTCAAGAGGGCAACATGACAGCTAGGAAAATAATACTTTTTTATTTCAACTATTAGATACTCTGAGCTGTTCTTATTTAATGTTAAAAGTCATATCATCATCATAGCACCTATTTTGCTCAATGCTTCCCATCTTAATTTAGTGAGAAAAACACATGACAAACACCTTTCCACAGAAAAACTCTCAAATTAGTAGAATGGACAAATGCTCTGGTTGCATCAGTTACATTTATGAATATAGCAGCTCTGAGTGATAATAGTAAGAAATGTATTTAGATGATAAAGAGTCTTTCCAACAAGGACAAAAATTCAGACACTTCTTATATTCAACATGAGTACTTAGGCACTATTTTAAGGAAAAACATATGGGCCCAGGTGCTCAGACAAGACCATTAATTAAGTAATTAATTCTATTTTCCAAAGCTGCTTTTTCTTTGCAACTTTAAGTAGCCACGAATCTCTTTTCCCCCTTCTCTCCAAAACATAGCTGTCAGTATTAAAAGTCCAAATGTAGGCTTTTACTTCTTTCAATGATAGAATAAGAAAATGCCTAACTTAACTGCATACTAAAAACAATTAGAAAGCTGTGTAAAACTGTTGCCAGACACTGGATAACAGTTCAAGAGGGTAATCCCCAAAAGAGAAGCAAACAAGGCAAGCTACATAAGCACTTGGGCAGACTGCTTAGAGCCATCTTTCAAGCTATTTGGGTAAATTGGTTGTGGTACTAATTTCAACATGAGAAGAGTGGATGGCCTTCCCACACAATACCAAACAATTCTCACACATCAGCAGGATGTCCAAGAATTCAACTCAGTTCAGACATTATCTACAAAGATATAGCATCAGATTCCATAGGTTAAGGATTTAGTCCTGTAAGACTGCCCCATCCCCCAATTTAGATGCTAGTCATAAACTGGTTATTGCCTGTGCTTCGTCCAACTAGCTATAAATCAGAGGTTCCCATGACCTTCCCCCTCAGATTTGATTAATTCACTAGAGCAGCTCTCAGAACTCAGAGAAATATTCTACTTACTAGATTACCAGTTTATTCTAAAAGGATATAACTCAGGAACAGACAGATAGAGCTAAATAGGGCAAGGTATAGGGAAACAGAACTTCCATGCTCCCTCCTGGTGCACCATTCTCCCCGAATCTCTGTGTGTCCACCAACCTAGAAGCTCTCCCAGAAGACTTGTCCTCTTGGGTTTTTATGGATATTCCATAAATTGGAATTGATTAAATCATTAGCCACTGATTTAACCTCCAGGACCTCACCTCTTGCCAGAGGTCAGGGGTGGGACTCAAAGATTTCCAACTCTCTAGTCACCTGGTTGGTTCTCCTGGCAACCAACCCCCATCTTCAGGTGAGGTCCAGAAGTCATTTCATTGACAAAACAAGAGCCACCTTTGTCACTCTCAACACTTAGGAAATTCCAAGTGTTTGGGGAGCTGCAAGTCAAGAACCCTAGAGGAAGACCAAATATATTCTGGTCATATCACAATATCACAATGGTATGAGGGAAGGAACTCAAGTAGAGCCAAATGGCTCCACTAAATTGAGGAAACTGGAATTCAGAGAGGCATTTTAGGGCATGACATGATCAAGTATAATGAAAATCCTAAATAATCCAAAATAAATAAATAGTGAAACCTGCAAAATACAAAGATAAAGGGAGAATTCTGAAAGCAGAGAGGGACAAAAGGTCCTTAACCTACAAGTGTAGACACCTAAGGTAGGCAGCAGACCTGTCCCCAGGAACTTGGCAAGCCAGAGGCCAGTGGCATCAGATATTCAATGAGCTAAATGGGAAAAATATTCAGCCAAGAATACTTTATCCAGCAAGGATGTCATTCAGAATATAAGGAAAGATAAAGAATTTCCAAGATAAGCAAAAACTAAGAATTCATGACCACAAAACCAGCTCTGCAAGAAATATTAATGGGGACCCTTTGATTGGGAAAGAGAGACCAAAAGCAATAAAGACTAGAAAAGAACAGAGACAATCTATAGGAACAGCAACTTTATAGGTAATATAATGGCACAGTATCTATCAATAATTACTCTCAGTGTAAACAAACTAAATGCTCCACTCAAAAGACACAGGGTATCAGAATGGATTAAGAAACAAACGAAAAAACCCTAAGACCCAGCACGGCACCTGAATGGCTCAGTCAGTTAAGTGTCTGACTTGTCTGACTTTTGGTTTTGGCTCATGTTGTGATCTCATGGTCATGAGGTGGAGCCCCATATCAGGCCCCAAGCTCAATATGGAGTCTGCTTGAGATTCTCTATCCATCTCTCTCTGCCCCTCCCATTTGTGCTTGCTGGCTTGCTTTCCCTCTCAAATAAATAAATATTTTTTAAAAAGACACATCAATATGTTGTTCACCAGATACTCATTTTAGACCCAAAGACACCTACAGATTAAAAGTGAGGGGCTTTCCCTTTATCATGCTAATGGACATCAAAAGAAAGTTGGAATAGCCATACTTACATCAGATAATCTAGATTTTAAACCAAAGACTATAATAAGAGATGGAGAAGGGGACTACATCATAATAAAGGGGTATATCCAACAAGAAGCTCTAACACTGGAAATATTTATGCCCTCAACTTGGAAGCATCCAAACATATAAATCAATTAATAACAAACTTAAAGGAACTCATTTATAATAATACAATAATGGTAAGGGACTTTAACACCCCACTCACAGCAATGGATAGGTCATCTAAACAGAAGACCAACAAGGAAACAAGGGCTTTGAAGGATACATAAGTCTCTCTGGTCTTAACAGATATATTCAAAACATTTCATCTGAAAAGAATAAACATTCTTTCTGAGTGCACATGGAACATTCCAGAATAGATCACATAACTGGGTCACAAATCAGGCCTCAACCAGTACAAAAAGATTGAGATCATACTACGCATATTTTCAGAACACAATGCTATGAAATTTGAAGTCAACCATAAGAAAAAATTTAGAAAGAGCATAAATATATGAAGATTAAAGAACATCCTACTAAAGAATGAATGGGTTAATCACGATATTAAAGAAGAAATTTTAAAAATACATGGACACAAATGAAAATGAAAACATGACAGTCCAAAATCTTTGGGACACAGCAAAGGTGGTCCTAAGAGGGAAGTATATAGAAATAAAGGTCTTCCTCAAAAAGTAAGAAAAATCCCAAATATACAACCTAAACTTACACCTAAAGAAATGGAAAAAGAATGGCAAATAAAGCCTAAAACCAGAAGAAGGGAAATAATAATAAATAGAGCAGAAATAAATGATATAGAAATAAAAAAGAAAAAGAAGAAACCATAACAGATCAATGAAACTAGGAGCTGGTGCTTTGAAAGAGTTAACAAAATTGAAAAGAAAAAAAATACCCTAGCCAGACTTAACAAAAAGAAAAGAGAAAAGATTCAAATAAATAAAATCAGGAATGAAAGAGGACAGGCCACAACCAACACCAAAGAAATACAATTTTAAGAGAATATTATGAGCAATTATATGCTAACAAGTTAGGCAATCAGGAAGAAATGGATACATTCCTAGAAACATAAAAACTACCAACACTGAAACAGGAGGGAAGAAAATCTGAACAGACCCATAACCAGCAAAGAAATTGAATCAGTAATCAAAAATCTCCCAAAAAACAAGAGTCCAGAGCTGGATGGCTTCCCAGGGGGATTCTATTAAACATTTAAAGAAGAATGAATACCTACTCTTCTGAAGTTGTTCTAAAAAAATAGAAAGGGAAGAGAAACTTCCAAATTCTTTCTATTAAGCCAGCATTACCTTGATTCCAAAATCAGACAATGACCCCACTAAAAAGAGTTATAGACCTGATGAACATGAATGCAAAAATTCTCAACAAAATACTAATCAAATCCAACAGTACATTAAAAGGATTATTCACCACAGTCAAGTGGGATTTATTCCTGGACTGCAGGAGTGGTTCAATTCTGCAAATCAACATTATATACCACATTAATAAAAGGAATGATAAGAACCATATGATCCTCTCAGTAAATGCAGAAAAAGCATGTGATAAAAATGCTTTTTGGTAGCATCTTTTTTTGATAAAAATCCTAAACAATGTAGGGCTAGGAGGAACCTCAATATCATAAAGGCCATATATGAAAGACCCACAGCTAATAGCATCCTCAGTGGAGAAAGACTGAGAGCTTCTCCTCTACAGTTAGGAACATGACAGGGATGACCACTCTCACCACTGTTGTTCAACACGGTGTTGTAAGTTCTCACCACAGCAATCAGAGAACAAAAAGAAATGAAAGGCATCTGAATCAGCAAGGAAGAAGTCAAACTTTCACTCCACAGACAACATGATACTTTATGTAGAAAACTCACAAGACTCCACCAAAAAATTGCCTAGAACTCATACATGACTTTAGCAAAGTTGCAGGATATTAAAAAAAAAAAGTGTACAGAAATCTGTTGCATTTCTATACACCAATAATGAAGCAGCAGAAAGAAAAATCAAAGACTGGTCTCTCTTAAAATTGCACCAAAACCCATAAGATAGGAGCACCTGGGTGGGTCAGTGGGTTAAGGCCTCTGCCTTCGGCTCAGGTCATGGTCCCGGGGGCCTGGGATCAAGCCCCGCATCGGGCTCTCTACTCGGCAGGGAGCCTCCTTCCTCCTCTCTATCTGTGCCTCTCTGCCTACTTGTGATCTCTGTCTGTCAAATGAATAAATAAAATGTTAAAAAAAACAAACAAACCCGTAAGATACCTAGGAATAAACCTAACCAAAGAGGTAAAAGAACTATAGTCTAAAAACTATGGAACACTTATGAAAGAAACTGAGGAAGACACAAAGAAATGGAAAAACATTTCATACTCATGGATTGGAATGTCTTTACTACCCAAGTAATCTACATGTTCAATGCAATTTCTACAAAAATGACATCTCTAGAAGCAAGGGAAGCAAAAGCAGGAATCAATTATTGGGGCTTCATCAAGATAAAATGCTCCTGAACAGTGAAGGAAAAAGTCGACAAAATTAAAAGGAAACCTACCGAATGGGAGATGATATTTGCAAATGACATACTGGATAAAGGGTTAGTATCTAAAATCTATAAAGAACTTATCAAACTCAATACCCAAAAAATAAATAATTCAGTTAAGAAATGGGCAGAAAACATGAATAGACGTTTCTTCAAAGAAGACATACAAATGGCCAATGGACACATGAAAAAATGCTCAACATCACTCACCATCAGGGCAATACAAATCAAAACCACAATGAGATACCACTTCACACCTGCCAGGATGGCTAAAATGAATAACTTAGGATAAACAACAGAAGTGAGCAAGGATGTGGAGAAATAGGAACACTCCTACACCATAGGCGGGAATGCAAACTAGTGCAATCGCTCTGGAAAACAGTATGGAGATTCCTCAAGAGTTAAAAACAGAACTACCCTACGACCCAGCAATTTCACTACTACATATTTATTCAAAGGATACAAAAATACGGATTCAAAGGGGCACCTGCACCCCAATGTTTATAGCAGCACTATCAACAACAGCCAAATTATGGAAAGAGCCCACCTGTCCAACAACTGATGAATGGATAAAGAAGATGTGGTATTTATATACAATAGGCTATTAGTTGGCCATCGAAAGAATGAAATCTTGCCATTTGCAAATGACATGGATGGAACTAAAGTGTATTATGCTGAGCAAAATAAATTCGAGAAAGACAACATATAATTTCACTCATGTGGAATTTAAGAAATAAAGATGAACACAGGGAAAGTGAAGGCAAAATAAGATAAAAACAAAGATGGAGGCAAATCATAAGAGACTCCTAACTGTAGAGAATAAACCGAGGGCTACTTTAGGGGAGGTGAGTGGCGGAGATGGGGTAACTGGGTGATGGGCATTAAGGAGGGCACTTGATGGAATAAGCACTGGGTGTTATAAGCAACTGATGAATCACTAAATTCTACCTCTGAAACCAATAATACACTATATGGTAACTAAACTGAATTTAATTTCTTTTTAAAAAGGAGTTTAACAAGGTCACAGGATAAGAATTCAATCTACAAAACTCAGTTTTTTTTATTTAACCCCCAAATTATCTTTATATATAAACAATTAGATAATGAAATTTTTAAAATTACCTCTTATCATAGCATCAGAACTATATAGGGATAAACATAACTATAAATATATAGGGATAAATTTAAATATGTATCAGCTGTATACTGAAAACCACAACACATTATTGAGAGTTATTAAAGAATAGTTAAATAAATGGAGAGATATTCATGGTTTGGAAGAGTCAATATTCTTAAAATATAAATTCTTCCTAAACTTATCTATAAATTCAATGTAATCTCAATCAGCAAGCTTTTATAGGAACTGATAAGCATGTATTAAGAATTTATACAGAGGGGCGCCTGGGTGGCTCAGTGGGTTAAAGCCTCTGCCTTCAGCTCAGGTCATGATCTCAGGGTCCTGGGATTGAGCCCCGCGTCGGGCTCTCTTTTCAGCAGGGAGCCTGCTTCCCCCTTTCTCTGCCTGCTGCTCTGCCTACTTGTGATCTCTGTCTGTCAAATAAATAGATAAAATCTTTAAAAAGTAATAATAATAACCCATACCCTGTAACTGCTAATCCTTCCAGAGTCCAGCTATATAAAAGTCACGTTATCTCTTGCAGTTATCTCTTGACTCAGGAACTAAAAGACGCAAAATTTGTACAGGTAAAAATACAACTAGCAAATAACTAGTAGCAAATGTTCACTGTTGATGGTAGTCAGAAAAGCATTGATGAAAACATTGAGGAGCACTGAGGAGGCTTTTTTCTCCTGAAAATGTTAACAAAAAATAAAAGATAATTCCAGAGGCACCTGGGTGGTGCAGTCTGTTAATCATCTGTCTCTTGGTTTTGCCTCAGGTTGTGAGTTCCCGGTGGTGGAACGGAGCTCCTGGTTAGGTTCCATGCTTACTGCGAAGTCTGCTAAAGTTTTTCTCCCTTTCGCTCCCCAACCCTCCCACCATGAGCTCTCTCTCTCTCTGTGGAATACATAAATGAATCTTGAAAATAATAATTCCAAATGCAAGCAAGGGCACAGGGAATGATATGCTCTAAACTTGCTAGTTGCAGTAAAAACTGCCAAATTTCTTTCTAAAAATGTTAGGTAAATATGAAGCAAACCCATACATTTTTTTTTAACAAGGAGATTATTTCTAGATGTTTATCCTAAGGATATATTTAGATGAAAGAATAACTTAATGATGAAAGGTTTTTACTATAACATATTTTGTAATAGTGAAAAATTGGAAGCCACTTAAAGTCCAACAATGTGGAAATGATTAAACCGTGGTATGGAATGTGCTATGAATGTACAGTACAAAAAACTGTTATGTTATCAAAGTGATATGTAGAATAAATTAAATTACACTGTGATTGCAATTGTGGTTAAAAACTTATGCTTATGCTACTGGGTAATTACCCTAAAGATAAAAATGTAGTGATCCGAAGGGGCACGTGCACCTGAATGTTTATAGCAGCAATGTCCACAATAGCCGAACTATGGAAAGAACCTAGATGTCCATCAACAGATGAATGGATAAAGAAGATGTGGTATATATATATACATATACACACACACACATACATATACACACAATGGAATACTATGCAGCCATCAAAAGAAATGAAATCTTGCCATTTGTGATGACATGGATGGAACTAGAGGGTATTATGCTGAGCAAAATAAGTCAATCAGAGAAAGACAAATATCATATCAGATCTCCCTGATATGAGGGAGTTGAGAGGCAACATGAGGGGTTTGGGGGGAAGGAAAGGAATAAAATAAACAAGATGGGATCGGGAGGGAGACAAACCATAAGAGACTCTTAATCTCACAAAACAAACTGAGGGTTGCTGGAGGGAGGGGAGTAGGGAGAGGGTGGTGGGGTTATGGACATTGGGGAAGGTATGTGCTATGGTGAGTGCTGTGAAGTGTGTAAACCTGGTGATTCACAGACCTGTACCCCTGGGGCTAATAATACATTATATGTTAATTTAAAAAAATTTTTTAATTATTAAAAAATAAACTTGTGCTTATGAACAAAGGCTGGAAGGGGCTAAAGAAAATGCTAAATTAGGTTAGGTCAAAGACATAAATAGTTTTTCTATTTCCTATGCTTTTTGTAATATTTTGTTATTTTATAATGAACTAAATAGAAATATTGAATCTACTAGGTTATCAAAGTTTAAAATAAAGGAGTAAACAAATCACTGAGAGTTAAAAACTCTGTTAAAAACAGAAGCAACCATCCATCTCATTGTGAGGAAAGTATAACTTGACCCTCGGAACATCAAAAGTGATTAATTTGGTAGAAATTTTATAATACATTGTACATTTCTGGACATCAGATTCAACCCTAAGAAGGAGAAAGAGCTTGTAAGTTTTGAAGTCCTGGATTAGAGTTCTGGCTTTACCATTTAATATATGTGCAGTATCAGGCAAATTACTTAAAAATATATTTACCTATTTGTGCAAGAAAGATAGTGGTAATGCTCCCCTGACTCACACTTGATATAGTTTAAGAACTGTATGAGATAACACAAATGAAAGCCTTTTGTAAGCCAAGTATTGGCTATGGGCATTTGTCACCACTGAACTTGGACTAAGTTTCTACCACACCAGCCTCCTCAGGAGATAGAGTCTGAGACAGAATCGCCATTGATATTCTGTAGCCACCATCCACATAACTTCAAACTGGTCCAATCATGTCTAAGAATTAGCACTTCCATAAATGATAGTTAAGAATGAGGAAAAAGAAGGCCTGAACAGAACCTTCTCAATTTTCTTTGAGGAAAAAGATGAAGAAAGAAGACAACAGAGAGATCTTCTTTAGAACAGACCAGAGCCAGGGGTGCCTGGCGGGCTGAGCTGGTAGAGCACGTGACTCTTGATCTCCTGGTCCATGAGTTTGAGCCCCATGTTGAACGTAGAGGGAGGGAAGGAGAGGGTGGGGGAGAGGAAAAGGGAAAGGGAAGGAAGGAGAGAGCATAACCTACAATATGGATAATGAAACTTCCCTCTGAGGTGGATACCTATATCTGGCAGTGATCAGGAAGTAGAATCTACCACAGCTTCCCATGGGCAAGGGCAGTCCTTCTTGGTGACGCCACAGAGAGTGATCTCCTTTCATTTCCAGGGCGATGATGCAGGTGGCATACAGATGTTTACTAGCAGCTGAGCAGAGGCAAAGCCACCAAAGGTTTGTGCTCAACTTTAGACAAAGTTTAACAGAGATGGGAGGGGCTAATTATCTTTCAGAAAAGAAATCTTACAAACCATGTATAGTTTTCTTCCTCAAACGTTTTGCGCTGCAGGCTCCTGAAGGGAGGGGCTTCTACAAACTGACCTCCCTTTTCAGTAGTATTGGTAAGTATGGCAACCACACTGCTTCCCTAAGAATTTTCTCAGCTTTATTTTATAATTGATTGTGTTCTCAGTTGGCCAGTGGATCTGCTCACCCCTGAAGGAAGACTAATGATTTCTGATTCGGTTGCCAAACAGTTTCAGAAATTCGAAACACACTTATTTAACAAAGATATCACAATTAGTGCCAAGCACTGCTCTAAATGCTAGGTAAAAATTAACTATGGTGCCACACTGTCAACATCGCCTTGTCTGGTACCCACCCCCCCATGCTGACAATTCCCCACAGTGTGTTCTCCAGGGCTCTGTCCTGACGAGATGTAAATGGCTTCTCTCTCGTCCCCAGGGAGCCTGGCCATTAGAAATGCTTTCCTTTATTTGAATTGATCCCACTACAGGCAGAGAACACATTTGCCCACCACTCTTTTATCTCACCTCCCTTCCTGAAGTTTCTGCCTTTCCCATCTGCAAGCCTGACGAGCGTATTGTAAGACAGATCTGTGACTTCGTGATATGGATGTCTCGTTTTCAAAAATCTTCAATCGAATTTTACTCCCTCAAGCCCTCTTTTTCTGCTTTCCATGCTTTCTTATTGGTTAACACCTTTCTAATCATCAGGTGTCCAGAACTGTATCATCTTATCACTTTGCAGGTTCAGCTTCCAGGTGCTGTTTACTGTGACTCTAGGGCTTTCGAGGCATTTCTGCCTTTCACTGGAGAGCTCTGTTTCCCCTCATTTATCTCCAGGCACTTAGCTCCTTCCTATTTTCAACTTTGGTTATTTTCTGCGCCACATTTTTTGGTCTCACTGGGTTTCATCTATTATTGCTTGTCAATCTGTAATGCAGATAACACAGCAAGGTTTATAATTACCCGGTAATACAACTCCTAGGTTACTTAATTCTTCGAAATCACTTTAAGAAGTTAATAAATGCCAACAAGAGCTAACAGTTTTATATTATTCATGATAAAAGAGCTAGCATTTACTGAACACTTCTATATGCCAGGCACCATGCTAAGCGCTTTCATGAATACTCGCACAGTAAATCATAATCTGTAGATGCTATTGTCATCCTCCTTTTGCAGATAAAGGGAACTGAGGTTTAGAAAAATTCAATACCTTGCTTGAAAATCACAAAGCTGTAACTGAAAAGACAGGGATTTGAACCCAGGCTGTGGACTTAATCGTCAACCTACATTGTTTTCACCTGGATTTAATAAGGAACGCAAGTCAAGAGGCTTTCCTTAGTTTTGTTTACTATTTTGAATAATAAAAAAATAGCTAATCGCATTGTTTTTAACAATGGAAAAGGCTTGATCGTCAGCTTACTCTTTAGAAAGAGTACACCAGGTTCACCGTAAAGGGTTACCATATGGTCGCTGAACAGACACATGAAGCATCAAGACTGGAGGAGAATTTCCAGAGATCACCTCGCCCAACAGTTCATTTGAAAAGGGAGGACGCTGAGGCACCGTTAGTTCACAGCCAAGCACGGATGCCGGCTCTGCTTCCACCCCAAGGTCCTGCCTCCACGTTGAAGGGAAGTGGCTCCAGGGAGGCACCACAGGGACCATGCAGCTCTGGGCCAGAGGACCAGAGCCTGCTACCATTTATCTCATTTGCAGATGAAATCTTGCATTTCTGCCCTGCCCGTGTGGCTTCTGCTATCACCCACATGCCTGTTTTCCATCAAGGCCCAGGCTGGCTCTGGGCTCTGTGCCTGGCCTGACATGGATCCCAGCTTAGCAAGGCTGCTTACTTGCTTCCCTGCTCAGACCACAAACATGCGGCTCACACCATGCTCCATCTCCTCTGCAGGCCACTCTCCCCTTCTCCACCCGCTGTCATCAGCCATCAGTCCACTGAGACCCTGGCCATTTCCCACACAACCCCTGAAGCCTCTCCGACCACCTCAGGCCAAAATGATCTCTCCCACCTCTTAAACACAGAAACTTCTATTTCCCAAGCCATTCATTTAGCACTTATCATATGCCGCTCTGTATTGTCTGTTTGGTATCTTTTATCTAAGAGCCTGGCTTGCCTTGAGGGCAGAGATCATCTCTTATTCATCATTGTATCCACCACATTGTTTAGCCTAAGGCCCAGAACAAAATAGGTGTTCTATAAATGTTGATTGATTTATTGTACGTGGAAATGAAAATGACTTCCTTGCTTCTATGGTGACCCCAGAAAATAAAGTCAGTTTTCTGAGACCCATGAGGTCAATGAGAAAACACTTTCAGAGCCTTCAAAAGGAAAATAATTTGAAGTACTTATGACTGTATGAACAAGTCTGTGTCTAGGACCTGTTAAAATAGTTAAAAATGTTTGACTTGTTAGTGGGTTTTAGGTAAACAAAAAACAAAAACAAATGTTCACTCTACAGATTTGGATACTTGGACAGTTTTCATTTAATTTTTCAAACCAGGGATACATACAGACGTGGCTT
This sequence comes from Meles meles, assembly GCF_922984935.1. NCBI lineage: Eukaryota > Metazoa > Chordata > Mammalia > Carnivora > Mustelidae > Meles > Meles meles. The sequence goes on along the minus strand of NC_060066.1, from coordinate 139,665,020 downwards.
GAAAATTACACTGGTTACTTGCCATCAGAGTACTAAAACTAGGGAAAACCCAAAATCACAATCCTGAAATTCTCAATATGTAATGCATTTTACTGGGTTTGAAGATTCTGTTGAGATGAGTCAATGTATTTTCATGACTTTTCCCCATTATACTAACATCTTAATCACTGAGAATCCAAAACTCTGAAATTGTACCCGAAGAACTAATCAAACTTTTACATGTAAGAACTTGATTTCAGAAAGAATCTTTCACTTATTTTTTTTTTTTCCAATGTGGCTATACTTGGCTCATTGTTATCCTAAGATTGAGGAAAAGCTTTGACTATATTTTTCTGATATCTCCCTATCTTTTATCAACAGGCTGGTCATTTGGGCTGAGGTTGATTTGGTCAATGTGCTGGACTATGTTTTGGTTGGAAACTACTGGATAAATGGCATCTTGTCATTGTCTAATGCGTCTTTCACACCTATCATAGAAGAGTAGGAATCTAGGATTAGAAGGATTAGAATCAACTCATCCACTTCTTTTGTAGGGAGAGATGGAAACCAAGATTAGATAACTTGCCCAAAGCCACACATTCTTGCTGACAACAATCAATAAAGTACTTATTTTTGTTATAGAATAAGCTCTTTGTCACCTTATAATTAGCCCGATTAGCAATAAACCTTAAATATGTTTTGAAGACTATTCTCTGGTAGAAAGGCACTCTGGGTAGAATATAGAAATAATAATAGAAGTCATCTCAAGTCACAGATAAGGAAACTCTCTAATAACAAAGACAGGCTTCCAAAGTGTGCTGGGCAGGGGTCGAAGAGCCATGTGATGGCTTCAGGGGTTCCCACCCTGCTGAGAAAAGACCAACCTTGAAATCAGGTTTAGTTTGTCTTCAGCATCCCCCATCTCCCTTTCTGTGGTCCTTTCCCTCTCACTGCTGGCTTCTCTTCTCCTTACTCCCCACTTCAGATGTCCTATGTACAACCTTCCCTCTATCAAAGAAGAAATTAAGCATTCACTTATTTAGTGTAGATGAATTTCAACCTATTGTTTTAACCAGACTTTTCCATCTTAAGTCAGTCTTGATGTTAAGTCTTAACATCATCAAGCAAATGGTATAATGTTTTGGGACTTCCTAAAATTATACCTATGGCCAGTGAGGAATCCAAAGTTGATTTAGCTATATGTAGACAATAAGTAAGGACCCATCAGAGGAATAATCTTTCCTTTCCCTACTCCTGGCCCTTTAGATGGCAACTTCCTCCCTTGGAAGGATAAAACAGGGTCTGGTGACCATTCCTAAGAGCGGATTGAGGTAGAAGAATTTATGTCCCATTGTCATAAGCATCTCCTAGATATGAATTCAGTCTTCCCTTGACTCAGGTCTTTTTGGCAGGCAGATTTTCTCCTACTGCCTTCCCATCAACTAAGCTAATTATAAGTCAGCTGTCCACCAATCCACCACTCATCTATTTTCCCCCAAATCACATTTTGCACTTTCTAGCTTATATTATAATGATTATATTATAATAGTTTTAGAAAATGATCACCATACCTTTTCCATAATTCTGGAATGAAATACATGCTACATCTATTACTCCCACCATGGTAACAATTTCCGACAGTATGATATAACATTGGAGAATATGTCTTCACTCACAGGTATTATTTAATTGTATCTTGTAATTAAGGTCATGAAATTTACATGACTACTATATAATGTGCATTTGTAATCCTAGTAACTCACACTTTTTAGTACTTTACAGTTCACACTGATTACAATTACTTTACAACTTACAATGATTCTCTAAGATAGAGGAAGGAAAGCAATTATTATTATATGCCTATTTAACAGTTAAAAAGACTGAGATTCTTTCATTTGCTTGGTAGTACTGGCCCCTCTACTTTTTCTAGTTCTCCTGGAAGGGAAAAGAGAAGAAACTAGCATTTGGTGATCAACCGTAATGTGTTAGGCACCAGGTCAGAAGCTTTTTACCAATAATATCTTAAGCAACTTGCTTAAGTTTCCAATGGCTAGTCAATATGGAAATGGACTCTCTTCTTTCTTCCCCCATCCTGAACCTTATGACTAATCATCTGAACAATGGTCCCACCTATATCTTTGGTTCCTCTTACACTTCAGTATTTCTACCTTAATCACTTACTGAAGTCCAATTCCTTTCACCGTTGAAATTTGCTTTCTCTGCTTCCATCCCAGGCTTCAGTTTGTTACTTGAGAAAAACCATTAAACCACACGTGCGTGTTCTCTAAATGTGCCTCTGCCCTGCCTCTTTATGTATTCTTGGGCAGCTCCTCCTTAGTTCTTCCCACAGTTATTTTCTTCTTTGTGACTCACATTGCTTTCACTCAACACATCACCAGAGTCCCTCTATAGCACAAAAATGAAGCCATCATTCATTGTCTTCCTCAGCTTCCAGAATACCTAACTACAAATTTAAACAGATGCTTCTCCCCTTCTTTCTTCCTTCCAGTTTCAGAGGATATGTCCCTCCTCTTACTCTAGAATAAATCCATTTGTACTTTTGACCCATTTATTCTCAGAATTCTTGGGATTCTTAGTTTTATCCCACCAAGGACCCTTACCCCTTGGTCCTCAAACAAATTCAGATTTCTTACATTTTGAGAAAAACATTAGCCTCTTAGCCTCAAGATTTTCTTGTTACCATAAAACCTCCTTTTCCCTCCCCAACTAAACCCATAAAAAAATACAAAACAAAAATCTACAGTTACCGTATCTTGAATTTATACTAGTTCATTGCAATTTCATTGCTTTCCCCCAACCTCACTGCTGAAAACTTTCCCTACAGCAACCATATGTATCAAGTGGGGCTATTCTCATTCAGCTCACTACTTTTTGATTCTACACAACTCTCTGCTGAAGAGAAGAGGTCCACTTAGAACTACAGGGGGTTCCCATGTAAGTGGGAAAGCTTATGCAGCTATCTCTTTCTCTTATTCTCTGGCATCAGACAACTTCACAGCCTTCTCTAACACTAAGATTAATTTATCTATTAAAAATGGCCATCCATTCATTCTCTCCCTCTCTCCACATCCCAGAGATTTATCTCGCCTTTACCATAGTTTATATGTAAGATTTATAAATGTTAATACTTGTCAATTCTACTAATGCTGAATATAAGGAAGGACACCAGTGACATCCTTGTTGCCAAAATATTCAAAGAGGCCATGTTCACTTGGATGCCCATACTCTTTTAGCATGACTCATGACTGGAGATATAACCATCCACTCAGTCAACAAAGCCTACAATTCCAAGTCATTCTTGACTCCTCTTCTTTCCTTCAGCTCCAACAAGTCAATCATTGAGAGCTGTCAGTATTACCTCCAAAATTCTTGTAAAGTCTGTCATTTACTCTCTAATTCAATTACCAATTACCAAAGTGCTAGAGTAACTCTGTACAACCTTTCCCAGTGGTTCTCCACCAAGGCAACTGTGCCCCCCAGGGGACACTTGGAAACCCTGAAGACATTTTTGGTTGTCACACTTGGGAATGGGGAGTGGGTACTTCTAGTATCCAGTATAAGATATTGCAAACATCCTAAATGCAGGGGACCCCCCCAAACACACACACACACACACACACACTCACACACACAAATACAGAACTGTTGGTCCCCAAATGTTAATGGTACCAATGCCAAGAAATCTTTGTCCAGCCTATGCCAACAGCCTCTTACAGGTCTTTCTTCATTCAAGTTTTCCTTCTTATATCTATCTCACAAAGCCCTAGCATGATTTATCTAAGATGGAAATCTGTCCACACAACTATCCTGCTTGCAACTCTTCAATATTCCTCCTGGATAAGGCTCACCCTGTGCAGCTCTTTACTTAAATCTCTGCACCTTCTAACTCTCCTTACCCTCTTTACTATCCAACAATAATAAAATGCTTTTAGATTTCCCACCTAGTTCGTGACTTTCTTATCTGTATTCATTATGTTTCTTTCTTTGAAATGTTTTTTTTATTCCTGCTCTCCCTTATCCTTCTAACCCCTTTCCTTCTTTAAGACTAAGCCCACACAACATTTCCCTCAAGAAACCCTCTATGGGCTTTCCTTCCCCCACACACTGGGCTGTAGGCCACTTCTCCATATTTCCAAAATAACTTGTACCAACATGAGTTTAATCACCAGGCTTATCATAATGCATATCAGTTTCTGGGTTTTGATCCACCTCCATTTAGACTAAGTTGCCTGCAGGAGAGTCTATAAGGGCTGTATCTTGTATATGTTTTTAATATGGCACACAGTAGTTGCTTAAAGAAAAATAATCAATGTTAACTTACATTGACATAAGAGTTTCACACTTTTCAAAATTCTTTCTCATGTAAAATCTCATTTGATTCTTATAATTCTGTAAGAGGATGTAGCTGGGACAGACATAACAATATCAGTTTTATGTATCATTAAACTGGGGCTCAGAACTTGAAGTCATTTACCCAGAGTGACCTGGTTTCTAAGTGGCAGAAGTGATAATGGGATCCAGATCTCTTGTGTCATGTCCCATGCCATTTCAAGCATTTTGGACTAGTTGGCCTCATACACACCTCTCCACCACCACCACCACCAGCACAAGAAACACAAACACTTATATATTTGTGCATGCATATTTATACTTGTGAAGTTATATGTATTTGTATATGTGTATACATAAATATGGCTTATGTTGGTCTTTACTGTCTAAACATATAATACATGCATATGTATGTATATACATATACATCAGTATAAAATCTATGTGATTATATATACATACCTCAACTCTCCCTTTGTAATTCTTACGATTCTTTTTTTTTTCAAAGATTTATTGTGTTTTATTTGAAAGGAGAGAGCACACATGTGAGTGGTTGGGGGGGCAGAAGGAGAGAGAGAGAATCCCAAGCAGACTCCCACTGAGTGCAGAGCCCAGTACGGGTCTGGATATCACAACTCAGAGATCACAACCTGAGCCAAAAACAAGAGTCAGAACCTTAACCAACTGAGCTGCCCAGGTACCCCTGTAATTCTTACAATTCTTGATCAAAGCGTTCATTTCCTTCATAACTCATCCTAAGTTACTCTGGAAAATAGTTAATGAGGCACATCTTTAGAAAAAAAAAAGAGATGTAGAGAGTACCAGATGATGAAAATTGGCAAGTCATCTGTATTTGGTCTGGCTTACTTGGAGACACATTCTCATGTTCATTCCATTTACTCTTCTGAGAACAGTGGAACCACATGACCTGAGATGCAAATAGACAGGAGGAGACCATGAACCATACGGACCCTGTCTAAGCCTCCCAGAGATAACTATACACAGCTAAATCAATGTCTCACCCCTTTAAGAAAGTGCAATTTTTGTGAATGCCTGATTAAAAATCCAACTTCTGTTGGACTAGCATCTAGTCCCTAAATGAAACAGACCCATTCCTCCATGATGACGGGTATTGAACAGATTTTTTCCCTTGTGTGAACTCACCACTGGTACTCCTTACGTTCAAAAGTACAACTGCATACAGGCAAGATGCTGGAGAGGAACTGTCAGATGTTTCTAGTTGCGGAAACAGACCCATGTATGATATTGGAAGAAGATGCTTTGGTTTTTTTCCTAAAAGCCTGGTTAGGTCAGTAAACTGCAAGGAAGCTTTACAAAATAACTTTAATAAATGTATCAGACATGATCATCTGCTGGAAGCCTTAACTATGTAACAGTATTAACTAACACAGGTATCTTTTAAAATGTGGGGGACAAAATGTCAACAGTGCAATACATATATGGTAACAAAAAAATCAATGTACTTAAAGCAACTGCTAGGCAAGTAGTGGAAAATATTTTCAGATAAATTTAATTATTATATGTACTCCTGAGGTGCGGAGAATGGTTTAGTATCTTGCATATTGTATATGTTTTTATCTGTTTGTAGAGACTAAGGAATGAAGCAGCCATTAATTCCAAAGGAAAATGGCTTAATTAATCAATTACACAATGTTTTCCTATGAGTAGAGAATGTGGGTTCTGGATTTTAAGGATGAGTCTTAGATCCCAAACTGTCTCCAGTGAAACAGTTTCAAATTTAAGTTTCCCAATTACCCCCAATGTTTTAAAAATGTCAGTGACTCTTCTCCTGAGAATTCATCTACATTATGATTTTTGCTTTTAGTTTTGGCACACAGTAGTTGCCATTTTCAGTGTAGGCAAGCTTATTTTTTTTTAAATTATGTGACATTTATTTTTTTTAAGTTTTTTTTTATTTTTTTATAAACATATATTTTTATCCCCAGGGATACAGGGCTGTGAATCACCAGGTTTACACACTTCACAGGACTCACCATAACACATACCCTCCCCAGTGTCCATAACCCCACCCCCCTCTCCTGACCCCCCTCCCCCCAGCAACCCTCAGTTTGTTTTGTGAGATTAAGAGTCATTTATGGTTTGTCTCCCTCCCAATCCCATCTTGTTTCATTCATTCTTTTCCTATCTCCCAAACCCCCCATGTTGCATCTCCACTTCCTCATATCAGGGAGATCATATGATAGTTGTCTTTCTCCGATTGACTTATTTCGCTCAGCATAATACCCTCTAGTTTCATCCACGTTGTCACAAATGGCCAAGATTTCATTTCTTTTGATGGCTGCATAGTATTCCATTGTATATATATACCACTCTTCTTTATCCAACCATCTGTTGATGGACATCTAGGTTCTTTCCATAGTTTGGCTATTGTAGACATTGCTGCCATAAACATTCGGATGCAGGTGCCTCTTGGATCACTGCGTTTGTATCTTTGGGGTAAATACCCAGTAGTGCAATTGCTGGGTCATAGGGTAGCTATTTTCAACTTTTTGAGGAACTTCCATACTGTTTTCCAGAGTGGCTGCACCAGCTTGCATTCCCACCAACAGTGTAGGACGGTTCCCCTTTCTCTGCATCCTCACCAACACATGTCATTTCCTGACTTGTTCATTTTAGCCATTCTGACTGGTGTGAGGTGGAACCTCACTGTGGTTTTGATTTCCCTGATGACAAATGATGTTGAGCACTTTCTCATGTGTCTGTTGGTCATTTGGATGTATTTACATTTACATTACATTTCTGCAAAGAAATGTAAAGAACTTATCAAACTCAACACCCAAGAACAAATAATCCAATCAAGAAATGATTGGCAAATAATTGGCAAAACAAATAATCCAATCAAGAAATGGGCAGAAGACATGAATAGGCAAGCTGATTTTAAGAAAACCTGTAATATAAGTTTCACATATAAAACTCAAATATGTTAAAGAATATTTTAATTAGTAGAACATTTTCAGTTGACAAAATAACACCCCTTAGAGTTGACTCTAAAAGCATTTATTTTTTTAATTAAAGATTTTTTTTAAAGATTTTATTTATTTATTTGACAGAGTAAGATCACAAGTAGGCAGAGAGAGAGAGAAGCAGGCTCCCCACTGAGCAAAGAGCCCGATGCGGGGCTCAATCCCAGGACCCCGAGATCATGACCTGAGCTGAAGGCAGCGGCTTAACCCACTGAGTCACCCAGACACCCCGACTCTAAAAGCATTTAAATCTACAATCACAAAACTAATGTTAGACATAACTTAAGTTACACTTATGTTAGACATTTTCAGGATACAAGTGTTTTTACAAAATAAAGTGCACTTATCTATTGACTTACTTCCTCCCAGACTCAGAGGTCTTTGTATTAAATACACCAGCAGATTTGATATCATCCAGAATGGCTTGAAAGGGGGAAGTGATGCATTTTTAGCCTTCTCACTAAGCTGAAAGCCTGTGTGCTTTATTAATTCTTTTAAGGAAGAAGTGTTGACTAACTGGATATTCAATTCAACCACTTCCAGAACTAACACTCATAAGCAGGAATAAATGGTTTCAATGATAGGACTAGATGGCCTAAGATGAAGGCCTAAGACACCTCACACCAGTAAGGTAATGTACGATACTGGCATTTCATGAAATATGCTGTTTGGTCTTAGAAAGTTTGTCTATAGAATGTTTTATTATCCAACTGTGGATTGAGTCCTTCATTCAACAAGCATTTACCAAGCACCTGCTCTAACCCACGCACTGTTCCAACTAGATGCTGAGGCCTAATACTGCATAAGACAGAGCCACTTCCTCAATGAGGTCTCGGTGCACCAGAGAAGACAGACTGGCAGAGACAGGTAACTTGTAACTTCATGGTAAGGTCTACAACAGGTATGTGAATAAAGAACCATGGCAGCACTGGGACAAGAAACAAGTGTGATCTGAAGGGACACTTGTGCCCCAATGTCTAGAGCAGCAACATCCATAATAGCCAAACTATGGAAAGGTCCAGATGTTCATTGACAGTTGAATAAAGAAGATATGGGGTGTGTGTGTGTATATATATATACATATATATATACACACACACACACACACACACATATATTGAATAGAATAGAATACTACTCAGTCATCAAAAAAAATTAAATCTTGCCATTTGCAACAACATGGATGGAACTAGGTGTTATGTAAATGAAATAAGTCAATCAGAGAAGGACAATTATCATATGATTTAACTCATATGTGGAATTTAAGAAACAAAAGAGAGGAACATAGAGGAAGAGATTTAAAAAAAATAAACTAAGAGAGGGAGACAAATCCATAAGAGACCCTTAATTATAGGAAACAAACTGAGGGTTGCTGAACGGGAGAGGAGAGGGGGGATGGGGTATCTGGGTAATGGGTAACAAGGAGGGCACATGATATAATGAGCACTGGCTGTTATACAACTGATGAATTGCCAAACTCTACCTCTGAAACTAAGAACACACTTATGTTATTTGAATTTAAATTTTAAAAAATGAGTATGCATCAAGTAGTTAACAATTTTTTCTGAGAGGTGGTGATATTTGAGATGGGTTTTACAAGGTAAGAATAAATTTTCCAAGGACATAATAAAAGGCATTCCAGATTGTGGAAACAGCATGTACACAGACACCAAAACGTGTTAAGTCAGGAAAATTAAGTTGCAAATGCCTGAACAAGAGGAGGTTGTACATTTTAAGGAAGAAAAGTAGGGCCAAAAGGTAGCTCAGTAGATTATGAGATTTTATACATCAAGTTAATGTATTAACTTGTTAATACCTTAGTATTAAGAAGTAAAAGTTAATGTAACTTCATTATATTTTCATGCATACGTTAATGTTCAACATTTACCTGTGAGGAAAATGGTAAGAGCGGAAATGGTGTAGGAAGGTGATTATGTAGATATGTTTTTGTATTTTATATATAAACACACACACACATATGCACATTATTTTTTTCCAGAAAATGATCTTTGCTTTACAATTTCTTTGAGGTCAGAGCAGCATGAAATGGGTCTATGCATCAAAGGCCCTTCATGATCAGCTGTAACATTTGCTACCCTATTTGGCAATCAAACAAACTGTTTCTTGTGGTCTTCTATTATTTCCTTGAGCTGTTATATAAAACATAAGATCACTGAATCTTTTGGATTGTCTTTCTATCTCCCCAATTAATATGCCACACCCTTGAGGGCACAGACTGCCTTGTACAATTTTAATTTTTTTTTAACAGTTAATACACTTACAACATTAACATACCAGCCTCCTCATTTCCAGTCTACATCTGACATTAATTAGATCTAGAAGAGTGACTTTACTGACTTATAAAATGTGTATATTTAAAATCATCTGATGCCTTTGAAACAGGCTCTTGCAACAAAATAAACAGTACCAAATTACAGCAAATAAAAGAAAATATATACAGAAATAATTACAGAAATAAATAAATACATATTTATACATATAAAAATACATAAAATAAAAGAAAAAAGTAAAAGAAATATCCATGAACCTATATTTCTATCCATGATAGGAAGGAAGGAAGGAGAAATAAAGGAGAAGGGTCAGCTCATTCTTACTATAGAATTCCAATTCTTGGGGTTCCTGGGTGGCTCATGGTGTTAAACCTCTGCCTTCGGCTCAAGTCATGATTTCAGGGCCCTGGGATCAAGCCCCGCATTGGGCTCTTTGCTCAGCAGGGAGCCTGCTTCCCCCTCTCTTTCTGTCTGCCTCTCTACTTGTGATCTCTCTCTCTGTCAAATAAATAAATAAAATCTTTAAAAACTAAAAAAAAAAAAGAATTCCAATTCTTACGTTAAAACGTATGATGGAAGCAGAAAGTTACCACTAGGCAAACATCATAGAATTGCTTATTGCAGGCAAGAATCCCCAATGGATGTTTAAATTAGTAGGCAAAAAGATGATGAGTTGTGAAATAGTTGCACGGTCTCAGACTATTGCCCCAAAAGAAAACAAGGCTAACTTTACAATGGATAAAGCTGGCACATAACACCTTTACTACATGATCCAAGTTATAATCACCAGTAATCAGTTACATCAAGATCACACATCCTAATAAGATGCACTGAGACACAGTCACATTACTTGTGGTATTCTAGCCCAAAATGTATAACCTCCATCTATTCATGAGAAAACCTCAAACAGAAACTGAGGAATATTCTACAAAATGATTAACCAGTTCTGTTCGAAAGCATCGAAGTCCACTATTATGACTGGGGGAGGTTAAAAACAGCTAATTGCAATGTGACAATTGTCTGGAAGGACACTAGTAGGACAACTGGCAAAATTCTAAAAGATCTATAGATTCATTAACAGGCTGTATCAATATTAACCTTATTTCTATAATTGCATTACGGCTATATGATATGTTAACCTTAGAAGAATCTAGGTGAGGACAATGTGGCAATTGTATTGTTTTTGTAACTTTTTTATCTAAAAATAGTACAAATTAAAGTTATTTAAAACTATAAATGGGCTCTTGTTATAGATTAAACTTCTCAAACAACTGTTTTTGTAACAACTGCAAGAAGATTAACTTTTGATTTCCAAGTCTTTTTTTTTTTTAAGATTTTATTTATTTATTTGGCAGAGAGAGATCACAAGTAGGCAGAGAGGCAAGCAGAGAGAGAGAGAAGGAGGAAGCAGGCTCCCTGCCGAGCAGAGAGCCCAACACGGGACTCGATCCTAGGACCCTGAGATCACAACCCGAGCCGAAGGCAGAGGCTTAACCCACTGAGCCACCCAGGTGCCCTGCTTTCTGAGTCTTTAGCTGAAACTTTTATATACATTGTGACGTGATACAAATACACAGTAAGTAATATCCTCAAGTAGAAGCAGAGCTTTCCACCTGGAGATTTGGCTCTCTTGTGCTGCTAATGAAGATGGTCACAGTTAGGGTAATACACAGAATTTAGGGCAAAGGAGAAAATACTCAATCTTAAAAAGCAAAGAAGTCTATAAATGCAAAAGCATTCTTAATTTACAAGTATTTATTATCTATGTGCTAATTACTTGGCCGAGATGAAGAAGTAGAATACACAATCTTTGGACCTGAGACCTTTATAATCTGGTTCAGGGGACAGGGTGAATATGTACAATACAGCTCATCTTTCTCATTTCCTACTCCTGGCATTTCCACCAGCAGGCACCTTCACCACAGTAACACTCTGGGTCACCATATTAGTCCTTTCCGGGCTGCCACAACACAATACCACACATGGACTGGCTTGGACAACGGAAATGTATTTTTCTCAGTTCTGGAAGCTAGAAGTCTAAGACCAAGATGTCAACTGGGCCAGTTTCCTCCAAGGCCTCTTTCCTTGCCTTGCAGAAAGCTGACTTTTCACTGTGGTCTCACATGACCTTTTTTCTATGTATCTGCATCCTTGGTGTCTCTCTTAAGGAAACCAGTCCTATTGGATTAACCTCGTTTAACCTTAATTATCTCCTAAAATGTTGTATCTCCAAATACAGTCACAATGGGGGGTTAGTTAGGGCTTCAGCATGTGAACTGGAGCAGAGAGGGGACACAATTCAGTCCAGAAAAGCCATGCTGAAACAGGACTGGCTGGGATCAATTACCAAGAGCTCATCTCAGCCCTCGCCTCTGCTCTTCGATTCTGCCTGTCTGCAAGCAAGATGCATTCTCATCAGGTCTGTTGCCCCAGTGGTAAACTCAGCAGGACCGTCTCTGCTCCTCTACATAGAGGTGCATGTGTGGGGAAGGAGGATATCTATGACATAGTAGATAAGCCTGATTCATTCAGGATATAGTATTAGTAAACCTGCTGTCCAAAACTTCTCCTTGATAAAGTTTTATCAGCTAATTAAAAAAAAAAGAGGTAAGATTTTGAGCTCCATTTGCTTGATTCCTGTATTTGCCTTTTTTTTTTTTTAATATGACAGAGAGAGAGAGATCACAAGTAGGCAGAGAGGCAGGCAGACAGAGAGGGGGAAACAGGCTCCCTGCTGAGCAGAGAGCCCGATGTGGCCCTTGATGCCTGGATCCTGCGATCATGACCTGAGCTGAAGGCAGAGGCTTTAACCCACTGAGCCACCAAGGCACCCTTTGTATTTGTCTCTTAACTGGTTCTGAATTGAGCAGAGAAAACAGGTACTATTTGTTGGGCCTCCTTATACCATAATAACATATTTATATCTCTTACCTTTTACATAATATAAAAATATACAATAGTATAATTGAGTAATTCTTAGAAACTTTTCTGCTACAGACATTTAAGTACCATTTCATAGAAAATGACTTTGTGAACAAGACAAGGATGCCCACTCTTGTCAATTTTATTCAACATAGTCCTGAAGGCCTACCCAGATCAATTACACAGGGAAAAAATATTAAAAGCATCTAAATCAGAACAGAAGAAGTGTAACTGTCTCTATTTGCAGATGACATATTATATATAGAAAACCCTAAAAACTCCATCAAAAACTGTTGGAAGTAATAAACACAATTCAGTAAAGCTGCAGGACACACAAAAAAATCAATGTGCAAAAAATCGCCTGCATTTTTAGACACTAATACAAACCATCAGAAAGAGAAGTAAAAAAAAAACACAAAATAAAAGACAATAACAAGTGTTGGCAAGATGTAGAAAAAAGGATGCGGGTTTTTGTAAGTTGCGTAGCCACTGTGGAAGACAGTGTGGAGATTCCTCAAAAACTTAAAATAAAACTACTGTATGATCTAGCTATCCCCTTCTGAGTATTTACCCAAAGTAAACAAAATCATTAACTCCAAAAGACATCTGCACCCCATGCTGACTCCAGCATTATTTATAATAGTCAAGATGTGGAAACAACCTAAAGGTCCAACGAATGAATAAAGAAAATAGCCAAAGGAAGAATATACAATAGAATATTATTCAACCATAAAAATAAGGAGATCCTGCCACTGACAACAAGATGGAGGGGGCTTGAGGGTATTATGCTGAGGGAAGAAAGTCAGACAGAAAAGAGAAAGACAAACACTATATGATATGACTTATATGTGGAATTAAAAAAAAAAAAACTCATACAGAGAACTGATGGGTGGTTGCCAGAGGCAACTATGGCAACATGGGAGACAGTGGTCAGTAGCTACACACTTCTAGTTATAAGGTAAGTACTGGGGATGTCATGTACAGCACGGTGACCACAGTTAACAATACTGTATTGTACATTTGAAGGTGCTAAGGGAATAGATCTCAAAAGCTCTCATCACAAAACTGACAGTATGTGTGGTGATAGACATTAACTAAACATCCTGTGGCGATCACTTCATAGTACTGTATATCGATCAAATCAGTATGTGTACACCCAATACAACCTTGTAGGTCAGTTGTAACCCAATGAAAGAAGATTAAAATTTTAAAAAATACATGACTGTGAAATTGTGGTTTATTTTCACAAAACAGATGATGAAGTCATCCTTTAGTCCCCACTACGCCAACTTGTTTCACATTTGGCTAATAATTTCAAATTAGAGTCACAAATTAAGAAGTGGATCAACTCATTTTTACTATAATTTTTGTTTTATAGTATGGATGACACCAAAAGGTCATTTAGACACTACTTCAGTAATTTTACTTGCACATCTCTTCTAACAGTTTATATGTACAGCACTATTTCTGAAAAACATCACTGGTTTCATCAGAACTACTGGTATCAAAAGCAAATGAGTCTTTCCTTCAATGATGATTAAACAGAAATGGAGAAGGCGACAATAGTAAGAGGTGTATATTTTTATGCACAGTAAATAGAACTACTTTTATATGTGGATATGAATGAAATTGCCTTAAAGTAAACTTAAAAACTGAAAATAATCTTAGTTTATTTCAGACAGCAGGGTCCGTGCTACAATGTTTACAACTGGCCTGTTACACATATGGAAAGTATTCCTACCAACATGCTACATAATTTTCACATGTCTTGAGACTCTGTCAAACCAATCTGTGTGGACAAAACAATCTATTTCTGAATTACCCATTTGTTAGTGTTCAGAAGTAGAAGGAATCTTTTGGCAATAATTAACAAGGTATGCTCATGCGTATTAGCACATAAAGATTAAATTTTTAACACTCAACTCATTTCATGCTGAAACAAATCCTATTGTGGTAACTCTAGGCTAACCTATGGCATTGCAATCATTATTACCTAATTAACCTACTAATGGCCACATCATAGGAGTTTGTGTCTATAATTATTTTCAATATTGGTTTTAAAAGCTATTAAAGGAATTCAATCCTATGGATTTCCAAAAACTATCTGTGAAACCTGACTGCTGCAATTGATACAGAGGAAAATGCCCTGCCCGTTGGATGTTGTTTGTTGCAGCATATGGGTGATTTCTTAAGAGTCCACATTTTTATCTCTATATTAAGTACTGAAAGTGTATACTGGGAAACAAAATAGTGAGGGAATATTCCCAGAAATTTGGGGGCAGAGGCTAAATAACTGGTACTAATTACATCAAGTATATTAATTATTTTATAATATCTTTTTTAAAAATCCTGCCCAAGTAGGAATAGAAAGTCTTGAAAACAAAATGCTGAGACTATAAAAAAAAAAAGACATCATTTACACAATCCATTAAAATGTCCAGAAAGAGAAGTTATCCATGAGAGCCATACATTATCAAAATTCAAAACTTGTTGCTGTAACAATCACCTGTAGATTATGAACACATTTGCTCCGAAATCCTCTTTCCACTCAAATTACAGAGCTGCCACGGGACTGTTAGAATCTGACTGATGAATGGTCCTTGTTTTCCATACAAAATTGCAGCGGGGGCAGGTGGCAAGAATTCTGGTTCCTCACAAGCGCAGTAAAGAAAAGAGAAGCATCCTTCAAGAAAGGTACCAGTGATGGAAAATGCTGGCAGGGGCCTCAGTGAGCTGCTGCTACTGCACGGTTTGCCACTAGATGTCCTGTGGACTAAGCAAGAAGAACACTGGTGCATATATTTGCATTCTTATCCCAGCAATGGATGTTTCTGATTTTAATCAGGTAGCCCTGGATTTCCAAAATAGCCTGGTCAACCATTTTCTGCTACATTTTCTATTGACAGAGGCAAAATAAAATAGAGGTAGGTTAGGTAATGAACTGCGGTGTGCCATTTGTCCCGCTCGCAAAGAATTATACAAGTATGATTGAAATACTGATCTCGGGATCTTTCATAATGAGGAAAGTGGGCGTGCACACACAAATATAACTCCCTTCTTGCAAAGATAGAGCTTTTTTTTTTTAAGATTTTATTTATTTATTTGACAGAGAGAAATCACAAGTAGATAGAGAGGCAGGCAGAGAGAGAGAGGGGGAAGCAGACTCGCTGCTGAGCAGAGAGCCTGATGCGGGACTCCATCCCAGGACCCTGAGATCATGACCTGAGCTGAAGGCAACGACTTAGCCCACTGAGCCACCCAGGCACCCAAAGATAGAGCTTTTAATTAAGCTTCATTTTCCTCATTTAGCAGACTCAACAGGCTGTCTTGTGATAGATTTTCTCCCTTTTTTGTGAAGGGTAATAATACACGGGTATAGCAAAACAAACATAGTTTATTCAGGGGAACCATTCACACTATGTTAACTTCCAGGACTGGAAATTAAAAGTTGGAAATTCAAGTTGAAATGTTACTGTCTCTCGATTTGGGTGATTATTATGGTGAATCTGTGAAGTACAGAAGGTATGTAAAAGCAATGTGAGGTCTTTCTCCAATTCCACCTCCTAACAAGGCATTAAAGCACCTGAGGATACCAAGAACGTGGGCCACAACGTGATGGGAAAGGAGGTCTCTAGCCCTGGATGTTTGAGTACGGAGGTATGGAGAAAGCTGGCAAAGCATCCATGGAAACCCCCAGGGCTGTCAGAAAAGGGAAGGGAAAGATAAGTTTGCCAGTGGCACCTAGGGGGAATCCCACAGACACAAAGACCAACAGCAAATGCCTTCCCTGGCAGTCCTGGGGCATGCTGGCAGGACAGGAACCCCGACAGGGATGCCAGGACTGGGGATAACCAGCACCAAGTTCTGTCATTCCCCAATGGACTCTTTTGGGGGATTTGATTAAACAAGCTGAAAATCATTTCTGAGGGTAAAAATAAAATCAAATGAAATTATTTTGAAATTTTTGAAACTGTGTAGCCTATAACTAAAAAAAAAATCTGTTTTTGAAGTGTCCTTGGCTTCTGTGGGCATACAGGTATGCTGTATTACAACAGGGCACAAGTGCCCCATCAGACACAGGGAGGACATGAAACCAAGCTGATGAATGAGACTCCAGGTACCCCGCAACCCCACCAGGTGTTCTCTCTCAATGACTGGGTTATGACTCTCCCAAGACAATTGCTTTTTTTTTTTAAAGATTTTATTTATTTATTTGACAGAAAGAAATCACAAGAGAGGCAGGCAGAGAGAGAGGAAGGGAAGCAGGCTCTCCGCTGAGCAGAGAGCCCGATGTGGGACTCAATCCCAGGATCCCGAGATCATGACCTGAGCTGAAGGCAGCGGCTTAACCCACTGAGCCACCCAGGCGCCCGACAATTGCTTTTGTTGTCCCCTTTGAGGGGCTTTCTAGCTTGCTTTCGCCACCACTGCAGCCCCCTTAACCATCTCCCCAGCAGCCACAGGCCGAGACAAAGGAAAAAGATGTGATGAACTGCAAACTTGGCCAGCTTCACTGAGAAGCACCTCAGGAACAAGGGGGCGAACCTTCTTTAGCATAACCCACAGCTGCCACAGATTAGGTACCTTCCACTGGGGCTGCCAGCTAAGAGGTCTTGCTTTAAAGAGGACTTTTCTGCGTCGCTTTCCTGTTTCTAAGACCTTTGAGCTGATTTCTTCGGGCCAAAGAGACGAGACTGGAAGGCGGTGAAGGAGGCAGGAGGGACAGAGATTCATTCTTTTATACATTTATTGGACAAATATTTATTGAGCACCTGTGTGTGGCATGTTTTACCCAAGTCGATTCTATACTCCCTTGCATTCACACAGGCCAGTGAGACTCAGAGAAAAATCCAAAAAGCAATTTTTAAAACTGATCGCCCAAGGAGGAAAAGGGAATGCTGAGGTACTCCATGAGAGAGAGGATAGAAGGGTGGCGTTCGCCAGGGTGTGTAATTCTAAGTCACTGAAGCTGATGGTCACTTTCCTGCCTCTGTTCATGGTGAGCTCCCTCCCTGGAAACCTCCATTTATTCGTCTTTGCTTACATCATTCACCAACTTTCAAGGCCCATTTTGCACGACAGTTCTGCGTAGAGCTTTCCTCAGAGAGAGATTTACCCAACTCTCTATGATTTATGTGTCATTTGAACAACAATAATCCATAGCTGACACTTCTTTAGGACTCTGATTTTACTCCAGCACACAGTATTAATGAAATTGCTTTTCCTCACAAATAAACAGTGATGTCCTTAAGGATAGGGCCATTTGTATGAAGATTTCAATGACATATACTAAATAAACTCTTGCTGAGTATGTTAAATTGAAAGGTTAATTGAAAACCTTATGGTTTTCAGACCTGTAGCAAAGTCAATGCTAGAAATCAGGCCTACAAACACGCTGCTGTGTTGGACCGCTCTGCTCCTTGGCTGATAGGCAAAATAACTCTTCAACGCAATGACCAAACATGATGATCACGCTTCCAAATGTAAAGTTTATGTATATGTAAATATCCTGGATCAAATCCAAACTGCCCATAGACAGTAAGGAGTTCTGTATTCAGGAAAGAATGAAAGAGAAAAATGCCCATTAATTATTACTCATAAGTGATTTCCAAGGTTCGGTTTCTAAATGGCAAATAATTATAGTTCTAATTGCTAAGTAACAATACTTCTAGTTAAAATCAAATTGTTTAAAATGGTGAAATTTAAAAACATCAAGAAATAGTGATTCCAGCAAATAAACAGGCACATTTCTTTAAAAAGATCAATAATTTTTAGCTCAGTAAGTGATGTACTGGTCATCTTGCCCCATGGTTAGTTTTGATGTGCCAAGGTAACAGAAAAAAATCAGACTCATAAAAATTATGAGTACTGTGTGATGATTTACTTTGTTCAATTATCAGCCTTTATGAGTCACCCTATTTTAATTGATCTGAAGGAATTCCACGTTTTTATAATAAAAGTCTTATCTTATTGTTTCCTTAACTGGACTCTAAGTTCCATGACGTCAGGGAACATGACTTTTTCTCATTGCTCTTTTCCCAGGGCTTTCTATAGGACACGTAGAGCAGGTATTCAGGTAATGTTCTGTGAATGAATATGAATGAATGCATGTGTGAATGAAACACGACTTTAGAAGCTAAAACTGTATCACATCACTGTATAGTCTATGTCTATAAAATGTGGGCCAGAACAGTTAAAAAGTGAAAAATTCAGTCAATCAACCAATTGTTAGGTCATCCCTCACTCGAATCAATCACTTAAATTATTTTATGGCATGATATATCCTTTGTGTTCATATCAACCAAATTCATGGAAAAATGACCCTCTGGTAAGCCAGGCTATATCTGATAACATAAATGGCAAGACCTTTTAGAAATTTTAATGCAAACAAGATGTTCATATAGTCATATTGGAATTTTATGCTTATAACAAAATCAATATTTCTGCATTTTCAAAATTCCATCTTCACTTAGTCTATAAATCTCCATTGCAAGGATTAAGTAAATCAAAATCAATAAACATAAAGAATCACTTGATGCAAAGCCATTAAATAGTTTAGAGCAGAGAGAGGGAGAGAGGGAGGGTGGGCGGGAGTGAAATACATAATTGAGAGGATAGTAATAAATAATACAATAAAAGAGCAAATGCCCGTGTATACATACAGTTGTATATGTACAAACATATATATATATATACGTGTGCGTAGGCCCACCCACGCGTGCACATGCACGCATGCACACATCCCCACACACACACACATGCTGGATGCTACCTTGAGACATACAGGCAGCTAGACGATCAATATAAAAACACCCTTGTTTCTATTAAAATGGCATTCTAGATTCGAGGGTAGAGGGAAAGCCAATCTATTTTAAAAAGACAATTTTCAGATATGCCTGCGATTGTTTATTGACTTCGTATTTAGGATTTATGAAATGGAGAAAGTTCATTAGAGCAATATTTAAGTAGAATCCCATAGAAGAGATGCAGCACATTTAATTTTGTCATCCAGTTCTACATGGATCGTGAAGTATTCTGTATATTATTAATAGAAAATCTCATAGAGAAACTATTAGTAAGCAAGCTTTGCATATTCTCTTTTTTTTCTTCTGGAAGAGTTTTTTTTTTTTTCTTTCTTATGGAGAACAGAAAGAAGGCAAAGCAAAAAATTAAAGCATATCCTTTGTTCACATGAGTAGGTGCTTCTCTGTATTCCTTTTATGCTGTCTGGATTTCCAAATGTGCCCTTATCATTTTTAGCAAGTGAAAATTGAGAAGAAAAATAGAAATGTAATATGTATTATTATATTTTAATGTGATGTTCTACTTTTCTGTTTGTAGATATTGAAGTTTTGTCGGACTTCATTAAACATTTAATAAATCACCACCAGTTTTGTGACAGATTTTAGCCATAACACAAACAGCAGGAGGTATAAACCCAGCTAAGTTCATATAGGCATATAATATCAGCGTCTACATCATCAAGCCCCGCAGGCATATTGGCAGAACGACCAATGGAAGGTAAGCTTTTTCCGACAAAGCTTCGAAAATAAAGTTTTCTTCTTTTATCTTACTACAAATCAATTGGAGCCCTTACAGCAAAATCCTATAAAATAACTTCAAACACCACTTCTTAGTCTAAAAATTTGTATTATGGCTATGACTCTTTGAAGTATTATGACTGAAGTTTGGAGAAAAATGATTTAAGTGCTATCTGCTAGACATCAGAGCTTCAAAAATTCTCTCAGTTTTTCTTGACACATAAACTACTACCCACTGTATGTTTTAGAATTTTTTTTCTTGCTTTTAACCACCTAACCCAGTTTGCTTGATAAAAGTTATTTAACTGCAGTTTATCCAATTGAATTAATACTCTTTAAAGGTTCACCAACTTGCAATTGATTATTTTACTTTGCCCAGTTTTTTTTTTTTTCCATTCTGCTGGAGTTTGGGGAATTTAAAAAAAAAAAAAAAAGAATTTCTAGAATCTCACTTTCATTCCAGAATCTGACTTTAAAGTTTAAAAAAAAAGATCACTGAAAAATGTGTGAAACATGGGGTTAAAGGCACTGTGATTCCTGCTCGTAAGTTAAATGTCAGAAAAACTCGTAAGTTTCTCCTTAGACTGGCAGGGCAGTGAGATGGCAGCGGCCTTCAGCACGGCGCACAGGACTGCTCAAGCCTCCGCCTACAGCAACATGTGGAAAGTGTTCGGGATTCAAGTAACTGCATGTTCAACCACCATTCTTCACAAACTGGAGCAGAGACTTTGGTAGTTTACACTTTTTAAAACAAGACACACAAAACCTTTAGTTTGAAAAAGAGGATTCCATTCAACAAGCTCTTAGTGAGTATCTGTCTTATGCAAGTACCTCTCTGAGATGCTGCGATGGGTGAGGTGTGCAAAAATGGAAGGAAAAAAAAAAGAGTCCCTGACCTCAATGGACTGCCTCTGACTCAATACATAAAGAATGCTTGGGATTTTTATCCTATTTTCCTCAAGAATATTTTGGGTTGAGTCTCTTTTAAGAGAAAATGATTTTTCAGAGTCCAAAATAATACAGCTAATAGAAGGTCTATATCCCAATGTTCTTATATAACATAGATTCATATATTCAAAGCAACATTATTTTTAATAGGCAAAGGCTGGAAGCAAACCAAATATCCACTGACAGGTGAATGGATAAACTGTATTGGTATATGCCTAAAATTGATTATTATTCAGCTTTGGGAAAAAAAAAGAAATCCTGCCATTTTTGATATTAGGGATGAATCTTGAGTAAATTGTGTTATGAAATAAGCCAGTCACAGGGAGCCAAATGCTGTATGATTTCATTTATATAAGGTACCTAAGTCGTAAAATCAGAGAGATAGAAAGGAGAATGGTGGTAGTGAGGGGTTGGGAGAAATGGGAAGCTGTTTCATGGATAGAGATTCATTCTGCTAAATGAAAAGAATCCTGGAGATTGCACAAGAGTGTGAATGTGTTTAACACTACTAAAGCGTACACGTAAAAATGGTTAGGAGTTTATTGCAATTTTATTGTGGTATCTTACCACAATTTAAAAATTTTAATATAAAACCCATTCTTAGTTCATGGTGGTATAAAAACAGGCAGTGGGCCAAATTAGTTTGCCAAATCCTGGTCTGATGTGTACACAGGTAGCAACTGAGTCTGTGATATCTCGACCGCCACTCCTACAACTCAATACAAATTCTTTCTCTGACTTCCCATGAATGACCTGTGAAGTGCTATAAAATAGACACAGATAAAGTATTATGGGAAGGCAATAACCTCTTCAACATCAGCCACAGCAACTCGTTTCAAGACATGTCTCCAAAGGCAAAGGAAACAAAAGCGAAAAGGAACCCTGAGACTTCATCAAGATAAAAAGCTTCTGCACAGCAAAGGAAACAGTCAACAAAACAAAGAGGCAACCCAGAGAATGGGAGAAATTACTTGCAAATGACACTGCGACAAAGGGCTGATATCCAAGATCTATAAAGAACTCCTAAAACTCAACACTCAGACAGATAATCACGTCAAAAAATGGGCAGAAGACGTGAACAGACACTTCTCAAAAGAAGACATACAAATGGCTAACAGACACATGAAAAAATGTTCATCATCTTTAGCCATCAGGGAGATTCAAATCAAAACCACATTGAGATACCAGCTTACACCAGTTAGAAAGGCCAAAATTAACAAGACAGTAAGCAACAAGTGTTGGAGAAGATGTGGAGAACGGGAAACCCTCTTAAACTGCTGGTGGGAATGCAAGTTGGTGCAGCCACTTTGGAAAACAGCGTGGAGATTCCTTAACAAATTAAAAATAGAGCTACCCTATGACCCTGAAAGTGGGGTATTTACCCCAAAGATACAGATGTAGTGAAAAGAAGGGCTATCTGTACCCTTATGTTCATAGCAGCAATGGTCACAATCGTCAAACTGTGAAAAGAGCCAAGATGCCTTCCAGCGGACAAATGGATAAAGAAGATGTGGTCCATATATACGATGGAGTATTATGCCTCCATCAGAAAGGATGAATACCCAACTTTTGTATCAACATGGATGGGACAGGAGGAGATTATGCTGAGTGAAATAAGTCAAGCAGAGAAAGTCAATTATCATATGGTTTCACTTCCTTGTGGAGCGTAAGAAACAACATGGAGGACATTAGGAGAAGGTAAGGGAAAGTGGGTGGGTGGGAAAGTGAACCATGAGAGACTGTGGACTCTGAGAAACAAACTGAGGGTTTTGGAGGGGGGGGGGGTGGGGGCTTAGGTGAGTCTGGTGGCGGGTATTAAGGAGGGTACATATTGCATAGAGCACTGGGTGTGCATAAATAATGAATCTTGGAACACTGAAAAAAATTTTTTATGGGAGTTTAGAGGAGGAAAAGATGCATCTAGTTGTAAAGATCAGTAAAGCCACTGTTGACTTCAGTGATTTTCTCAAGTAGAAGGTCACCTGAGTTAAGCTTCTGCACAAGTAGTGTTTAGATATATATATACGGAGAGGGAAAGGCAACACAGACCAAAGAGAGCCCAAAGAGAAAAAACACACGGGGCAAATGAAGAGTTCAATTTAAATGAAGCAACATAAAAAATTGGGACTAAGACTGGAAATTTTATTTGGGATTATGCCAAGAAAGTCATTAAATTAAAGAACTTGGACTGCTTAGGCAATGAAAAACAAGGAAAGGTTTTTGTACAGAGCCAATGGATGACAAGACCCATAACATATACTAACACAATTTGTTTCTGTTTGACGCTAGAGTATAGAAAATAGGGCAAGCAGGGAGACTAGCTATGTGCCTACTGCAACAGCAACGATAATGAAGGCCTATAACAGGATAAGGAAAGATGGATTAGAAAGAAGTTAGGAAGTTTGAGAGATGCCATAGAGCTGAAATCTATGGAATTTGATCACTGACTGGAGAGACAAAAGAGGGGGACAATTCTAGACAATACTAAGACTGTTATCTTGGGGGTTGGGGAGATGATAGTGTCACCAACAAAAGTAAGGGACATGGGAGAAAGGCAAGTTTAGGAGAAAATATGTGAGTTCAATTAGATACACTAACTGTGAGGTAACAGTGGGATATCCACAAGAAGGTGTGTCATGAGTAGCAAGGACAGAAGAGTATACACGTGTGAGGTGGGTGGAGGGGAGGGTCAGTCAGAAAGCTAATGCTTAGAGTAATGAATACTGGTGAGATTTCCAAGGAACACAGAGAAGGCCAGGAATTGAATCTTGACAATAACTACTTTAAGAAGTAGGAAGAATAGGATTCAGAGCATGAGTCAGAGATATAGTTTAGAAGGATGCGAGGAATAAGAGACTAATATTTGTTGAGTACCTAACTACTGTGCTAGAGATAACACATATGTAGGTCACCTACTTTTAATCTTCAAGTCAACTCTCTCAGGTAGGTCTTAGCCTTCCCTCTTTTCAGAAGTGACAACACAGAGGCTCAGAAAAGTTAAATGATGTGTCTCAAGTAACACAGCCAGTGGCAGACCTGGGATTCCCACCCTAGTCCTTCGAAGGAAAAACCAGGTGAGCTATACCATGAAATACAAAGAAGTAGAGTGTCTCAGGAAAGCCGCAGTATCAGTAGCATTACATGTATGTAGAGATGAAAGAGAATAAACACGGAGAAAAATATCATCTAAATGGCTACCAGATTTGCTTATAAGGAAGTTACCAAGTTGCTTCCTTCCAGAGCTAGAAACTCAAACTATACTGCCAACATTTCAAGAACAAGTGGGTGGTTTGCAAGTGATGGGCAGTGAATGAAAACCTTTTCTAGCCAGGAATGCGGTGATGTAAGAAAGAGAAGATTGTGTGGGAACTCAGCAGAGTTCCTGGGTTGGGGAAAGATAGTCCTATTGTTTCTACTTTGTTTTTATTTTTCTTTTGTTTCCCATAACAGGAGCCCAGGGTGCATTTTTACGCTGAAAAAAGAGATCAAATAGAGCATTTGGAGATGAGATAGAATGAGGATAACTCAGCTAACACACAACTAAAAAGGCCCAAGATGAAGGCAAGTAATAGATTTGGATATCGATAAGCACTAAGCATAAGAACTTTTTTACGTTGAATACCATAGCTTGGTTCAGTCCACAGAACAGTAATCTGTACTTTCTCAGTATGTTTTACTCAACAAAGACTCTCTTTTTAGCAGTTTAATATATGCTGCATAAACCAGTTATATAAAGCAAGGCACGAGGCTGGAGCGCTCCCACTCCAATTTGACAACACCATCTTGTCTTCACACCACCTGTCACATCTATCAACATTTTAACTAATGTCAGAGTTCTTCTTTTGCTAATGAGCTGCTACAGAGAGGAGCGTTTCTCCTCTCAGTCCGCCAGCTACAGTATAATGAGGTGGAGTGAAAAGCGTGATCTTCCTCTCAGAAGCCCCTCTTTGCTTAGAAGACCATCACTGTTCTTTTTCTCTTTTGTCACAGACCGAAATTTAGTTGGTTGAGGCCCTTTTAGATGTGTTTTTCCTTTGATGTGATTTAAAAAACAAAAAACAAAAAAAAACTAACAAAACAAAACAAAACAAAAAACCCCTCCTCCATCTAAAGGTCAAACCACCCCCTAGGTTGACATTGGTCATAGGCCAGGAGTTATCAGTGTGGTTAAATGAAGTGGTTTTGCTATATCTAAGTACCGTACCAGACATCCCTTTTCCCAAATAGTATAGTCTCTTTTTCCAAAGAGATAGCTTTTTATATTCATCTTCTTCAATATCGAAAACCAAATGATTGTACTTGCCCAGTTTCCCTGACCTATGCTTATGGTCACCATGTTCAACCAGGAAGCTGTCTCCCCCCACCACTCACATGGTGAACTTCGACTCTTTAAGAGTCAGGGCATCACCTCCTCCAGAAAGTCTTTCCTGAATGCCTAGGCTGACCGAAGCGTCCCTACTCTGGGCTGGCATTCTATCTTATGCACGCCTCAGTTTTGGCAATGACATCATTATATTGAAATGACGGATTTTTGTACTTTTCCCCAAACTAGCCCATAATCTCATGACACACAAAGTGTCTTACGTAGTCTTATCCCCAGTGCCTAGCCCAGTGACCTGGAGGCACCTTGGTGACAGCTCTATGTGAGAAATGCAATGCCACAACCATTTACTTGCAGTAAGAGATGCCTGGCATTCCTTTCATTAGCTTGTATTTCCTTGCTTTAAGTCTACAACTAGAGTAAATTCAGATGAACTAGAGTTAGCCTAGATATAAGCAACTACTGCATTCGTCTTTCCCAAAGTGTGCTCTTCAGAACACTGGCACTGACATGGTCCCAGGACCCCTTGTTCCCACACATGTGGGAAAGACTTCATGCTATCCAAATATTTGGAAATTCACAAAGCCTATTAGATTTAAATGGTTCTAAGAAGTCAAATCTGTTTTAATGCAATGTTTCCAAAAGAATTTATTTGACAAAAATCCTTACTTTGGGGGGGTTGGGGGAGCATATCCCCTATTAATATCCCACAGACTTAACACTCCTCAGAAAATACTTTGAGAAACACTGCCTTATTCATCAAAATCATCCTAACAGAGTTATCTATATATGTGCTATAAGCCAGAGACAGATTCTTCTTGAGAGATCATCTGAGCTCCTCTAACTTATTTCCTTAGCTGTTGTTCATAAAGACCATTTCTGAAATAGACTTGTGGTTTTGGCTATGGACGTATAAAAGAATGGTTACTCTAAAAGATAATCCCATTTTCTGGAAAAAAAATTTTTTTGTGGTTCATATTTCCTATCATTACATCCCAGGCATTGTTCAAGTGCTCTGAGAGCCCAGGGAACATAATTATATTCTTAGTGCAATCTCCTCATTCTTCCAGTTACAATGAGATATCCAGAAACATTTATTTTGGTGAGAGCTTATACATCCAGAATGTTGTCAAGTGGACCCACTAAAAAAATCCATATTTTCCACAAAAATAGTGTTCTGCATGATACCAATCCAGGATTTATAGACACAAGAACATGTACAGGTAGACAGACACATACATGCCTTTACTTGTCTATAAATTAGTTGTGAAAATTAAAATAAGCATCTAAGGGTGTTTAATTTGGTGTACCCAAGCATTTGCTTTTTTTTTTTTTTTAACCTAAAATTAACATTTTCTGGCAAGTCATTCTTGAGACTACACCAGCACTTTCTGTGACTGGACCTCATCAGTGGAAAAGGTAGATTTCCAATTTTGTAACACTGGAGGGATATCTGCATCAAGAAAGATTCAACGTTAACATATTTATTAAGGGCTTGCTATTGGCCAAATTCGGCATTACACTACCGGAGGACTCATTTTTTGTTTACCAGCAATGCTAATGGGCTGAGGTCAGCCTGTGTATGTATTTAAAATGTTTGGCTCACATGAGGTTGCTCAGTATGGAGACTGAGTGATGGCTGTGCTAAATAATATACTCACTTTGGTGAACTAGAAAGAGTGGGCTTCAAAGCTTTACCAGCATTGTTTATACAACCCTTTCTGATTCAGTGCAGGCATCTCAAAGACATTGTTGAGACAATGGGGCAAGTTGATGAGTTTGTAGACAATTACATATAGATTACCTAATTGCCTTAGGTTAAACTTATTTTCCAACCCTACAATCTCCTAGCATTCCTAATGAGATCTCAACAAATACAACAAATAAATACATCCTAAATAAATTCCTAATAAGATATCAATAAATGGAAATTTAACAGCATTTTCAAGTATCTTTCTAACCCTTTATTAAGCCCTACATTTTGCATTTCATAAGACTTATCACTAGTAATTGTTGTTACTTCTTTGCTGGCATTTAAGCTGTGTGAAAACATGGATTTTTCCTATTCTCTACTACATTCTCATTGTTCACCTCTGTGCCTGACATACTGAAGAGGTGGAATAAATCTTTGTGGAATGAATTAATTAATATTTTCTAAGTGTCAACTGTTCCCTTCTCTCTTGAGTTAAACTCTGGGTCCCTTCAAGAGGTATTTTTCTCCTATTTTATTGTTCCATCAACCCCCAGTGGATATTTCCACTGAACTGACATTTTAAATTTCTCATGTCTGTGTTCTGTCTGCCCTCCTAGAATAACTTTCATGAGGTCAACAATGGTGCCTTACTCATCTTTTTATCGCAATCCTTTAATACATTCTCTGATGATTAGAAGGAGAATGATAGTTATGAAGGAATAAAGGAATAAATGGAGCGAAATTTATAAGCTAGTGTGCCAGACAGACACAAATAAATCCAATACAAAGGCAACTACAACAGTATCATTACAGTGATAGAAATGGAATGCACTAAGAAAGGACTGGGGTGGATGAGATTTAATAAGATTAATCAGATCTGCAAAGACTTCACAGAGAAGATACCATCTGAACAAGACCTTCAAGGACAAATAAAACTTTGAGGAGCACAATGGGGCAAAGCACTGAGAAGGAAACAAGTGCCCTTGTATATGGAAGGGGAGGAGTAAGGTAATGGGGGAGTTACGGCAAAATCACACTAGAGGAGACTATGAAGAGAGGCAGGAGAGGTGTGCTCAGAGACATGGTAAGAAAAAAGGGTTCTGATAAGGTTATTAAAGACTTTTTTTTTTTTATTATGTTCAGTTAGCCAGCATAGAGTACATGACTAGCTTTTGATGCTCTGGATTCTACGTGGAATGGAACTTTTCCTCTTGCCTTTCAGTTTCAGCTAAGAACTTAAAGCTAAGAACGATGAGTAGTAAACTTGTCACACTTTAAAGTGGGATCCTAGAATGTTTTGATGTAACACTTATTCAGAGTTAACCCAACTCTGTCACTATCAACCCCATAGGTAACAGCTAGACTTTCCTGAGAAGATCCTTTGCGTTGGGAAAATACTAGTAGGGAGTGCAGTGACAGTCTCCCTTCTCACCAACAATGACCTCAAATCAAGTGAAGGAGATCCCAAAAGGACATTTAAGGGACTTGGAAATACCTGAAGAAGAAGAGATTTTATTCACAAATTCAAGCCGGATGCTTGTTTAGAGATAGGAACTAGTAGGCCTTTCCATGCTTCTGGTCACAGAACTCAAAAATGTTCTTGGGTACACCTGAGGCATGTACCCAAAGGAGAAGGATAGAGGCTGATGCCTGCTTGAGGCTGGCTAGTGCTGCCAGTGAAGGCAAGGCCAGGAACAAGAGACAGGTGGCTCTCAAGGACTCCCATGTAATGAATCAAGTATACATAAGATTTCCCATGGGCCACATGGATGCGAAAGAAGGCAGCCTGATGCCAGTCATCTCTAATGAACTCTCCTGGGAAGAGGAGATCCCAGAGAAAAGGGACAGGGGATGTGCCATGGGAAGGCAGGAAGAGAGGTGGGTAAGCATTTCCTGAGTCAGGGAACAGTGCAAAGCAGAGGGCCACACAGGGTCTTCCAAGGAGGACATCAATGTGCTCCCAGAGATGCCATCAACACTGGAATGCTGCTGTGCTGGAGCATTACAACTCCCAGAGAGCTGCGAGTAGGACCCCTTTCCTTTCTCCCTTGCTCTCTACCTGTACTTCAGAGGATTCAAATGGAAAAAGAGAGAATGTGGATTCAGAAAAATAAATGGCCAGAACCTCCTTTGCCCACCATTAGTTCTAGACCTTTCCTAAACTGAGAAGAGATGCCTAGAATTAAACAAGAAACAGAAGTTCTGATGCAGGGTGCCTGGGTGGGTCAGTGGGTTAAACCTCTGCCTTCAGCTCAGGTCATAATCCCAGGATATCCCCTGAGATCGAGCCCCGAATTGGGCTCTCTGCTCAGCAGGGAGTCCACTTCCCCCTCTCTCTTGCCTGCCTCTCTGCCTTCTTGTGATCTCTCTCTGTCAAATAAATAAATAAAAATCTTTAAAAAAAAAAAAAAAGTTCTGATATGTATCAGAGCAGAATTAATACAAAAACAGAATACTTTTAAAACCCAAAAGTGACAGTAATGAAAAGTATCATCAAGGGTGATGGCAATGGTAGAAAAAGATAAAGCCATTTCCTAATGGTTTCCATTTCTCTAATAAGCTACATTGAACCTTTTCTGCTTACGACAGAAGCTCAACAAGTTATTTTTAAAGAAAGAAATGCAATGACCTGATTTAATCTCTAGAGCTACCCTTCATGACTGTATAGATTACTGAAAGAATGGACACTCACTTCTGTGTCAGAGGGTCATAAACTCCAACTGCACTGTTAAATTTTCCCACAAGGTAAAAAGTGGGATGGCTCTGTGAAAAAGCAATGTAATTCTCCCCCTTCATACTAATTCCCAAAACAGAGCAGGATACAAAGTCTTAATAAACCATCAAAAGCACCCAGAAGGAAATATTTCAAAATATTTCATCTGCACATTGAAGCTTCATGAACTCATGAGTAGTATGTTCTAATAGTAGAAATCCTACTTTCCACTCTGCAGACTCTCTCTCTCTTTTATATTTGTTTGTGCATCCTGAAAGCACTTTGTACTTCAAAGTATCTCTCGAGAAAATGATGTAACTGACACACCTTGGCACAAACCAAATGAACGCACAGATTTCCCTAGGAAACGGTTCCCTTCAGCCTAGGGCCTCTGTTCTCGGCTGTTCCCAGAGCCCAGTGTGCAAAACGAAGGAATGCAGATACTAAGCAGACTCCTTGGTCCTGTTCATCAGTGTTATGAAGATATAAAAATAAGACTTAGACAATGCAATAGGGAATTTGATATATTTAGATGGTCACAAGCTGAATTTTGCTCGTCACTGCTATAAAGAGGTGAGGAAAAGCTTTTTTAAAAACTGTTTTTAAGATGAAAGGTGTAGGGAGTTAAGATCATCCCTATAACTTGCTAAGACTGATTCTAACAATACACAGTGCCACTTTCAATCTGTTGGATGCTTATGCAACCCACCACCACTGGCAAGGAGAGCTGGGTCAGGACCGATTACTGTTCTCCCCAAACCTCAACTTGTAAGGCTTGCACAAGCCCTCCAGAACCTATCACCACCAGGCCTCCAAATTAGAGCCAGGTCAACCTGTTGGTTACCACATACACTTGGGGGTCTCTTGCTCTCTTTTTTTCTCCTCTCTAGCAGTCCTCTTTGGGTCTGAATGATAAAATCTCTCCTTTTCATCTGGCAACCCCAACGCCGAGAGAGAGATTTTTCTGAATGATATTTTTCAACTATGAAAGAACCATTCGGAGTGAAATAAGTCAAGCAGAGAGAGTCAATTATCATATTGTTTTGCTTATTTGTGGAGCATAAGGAATAACACAGAGGACGTGGGGAGATGGAGAGGAGAAGGGAGTTGGGGGATATTGGAGGGAGAGACGAACCATGAAAGACTGTGGACTCTGTAAAACGGGGGGGTGGGGGAGGTTGGGTGAGCCTGGTGGTGGGTATTATGGAGGGCACGTATTGCATGGAGCACTAAGTGTGGTGCATAAACAATGAATCCTGGAACACTGAAAAGAAATTTTAAAAATAAATAAAAATTTTAAAAAATAGTAGATTGTAGTCGAAGCCCATGGTGTGGGTACAATGCCTTGCATTTCTGGGTTTCTGGAAATCATGCTGTCATTCACAACTACAGGGCACAGTTCAACTAAAAGTCAGAACTCAAATGACTCAGAACAGATCAACCTGAAATGAACATTCCAGATTTGATTCCATTATCAATTTTTTAAATACATGCATAAACAGTCACACTGCAACATCGAAGGAGAACATGGTAAGAAGTGGTCCTTATTTCTGGTGTGAATTCCTACTTGGGTTTTTTTTTTTTTTTTTTTGCTGCCTTGCTGCTAACCCACGGCAGCTGAATGCATCAGGCTTTTCAGGTTGGAAGCAAGGGGAGCAAAAACCAGAAATTGGTGGGAACCATAGCCCAGAGCAGAATAGCTACATGGTAAGGAGGAGTCCTAGGTATCAGATTAACCTCTACATAAACTTCATATACACTTTCTGCTAGAATAACCAATCCTCAAAACTGCCAGTTGGCCATGGAAGAAAGCACCCCACATATCTGGTGATCCTTGACACAGGTCTGATGCAGAACTTCCACTTGTCAGGGCCACTCTATCCTGAAATGGCCTGATAGTGACAAAGCAGCTACTATTTCTACATGAAATTTTCCAATTAATAAGAAAGGGAATCGTGATGAAAGTCTGCCTCTAACCCTCCATTCTATGCTTGGAGGATAAATAAATTCATGCCTATGAAGTAGAGCACAAGAACTAAAAAGAAGGACTATGAACCTTTCCTTCAAGCATGAAGTAAAATGCAAGATAACAACCAGACACCAGAATCATTTGCTGTGGTAGTAACTTTAAATTCTGCAAGATACCTATTTAACTAGCGAATTGGGAGGGAATTTTAGGTTTTCACAGTGTCTTCATCACTGAAGACATAAACGTACTCTTATAAAGCAAATCATCCATCAAACTCAACCAATCAGTAATCCTTTTTAATGTATCCAAACAAGTAAGAGTGGGGTGTTCAGAGCCAGAACATCAGTGTGGCCGCAGTGTGGGGACATGCTCCCTGCCCCCACCCCCCGCCCTCGGTTAAGGACTGATAGTTCTTAAAAGCAGTCTGGGCTCTCTAAATGTTACTTCCCTTCCTGTCCTTTATAGCAGCTGCCGTCTCCTCTTTAATCTGGTTTTTCCATTTGTCCTGTAATATTTGGTCACTGAGTATTTACAGAAGGTCTGCTATGTGCTGGGCACTGTTCCAGATCCCGGAGGTCAATGATGGACATGATGGGCACCGTCCCTGCCCTCCTGGTGGTTGCATTTTAGAGGGAGAAATATACAACAAACATGTAACAAATAAATAGAATCACCTCAAGAGTGTGAAAGCTACAATCAAAGTAAGCCACAAAAAGGCCAATGGAACAGACAGGGAGGAAATAGGCCTCTGAGGAAGGAACATTAGAATTGACCATCGAAGAAGAGGCTTTGTCTCTCTCATCTCCTGATAAACCGACGGTGCCTAGAACTGGTAGCCTGTAAATGATCAACATTGAGTTGAATGCCCAAGTGAAAGACTGAACAGACAGAAGGGCTCACACATGTTACCGTGAAAGGAGAGAGGCAGACTCATGAGGGAGCACTGCCTGGGGACTGGAGAAAGACAAGGAAGGCCAATGAGGGTCAGTACAATGAGCAAAGAAAGAAGTGTCAGGAGGTGATGCAGGAGAGGGAAGCAGGGCCAGATCAGGTTTCTTGTTAGACACCGGTACCCAAGGCTCATCAGCAGGCCATATTCGCAAACCCCTGGTCAAGAGGGTTCCCCCCAACATGGCTGACCTGAACCCATTGCCCAGTCTGAGGAAGGAGCCTCTCCTCCGTGCAGTGCCAGTAATGCAGTGAGGCTCCTCTGTTTGTCAGCTCTTCACATGAGCTCCCAGCGGCTACTGGTACCCCCTCCCCAACTAAACCCTCAGCTTCTGGCTGGGAGGGGACATGTCTCCTTCCCAGACATTCCTCTGCAATAACCTCCCATGGGTACCACTGTCTTCCCTTTATCACACTTATCCCCTGATGGGTTAGAATTATCTGTCCCCCGTAGACTGTAAGTGTCCTTGGGGCAGGAGCTGAGTCAACTCATTCATCACTGTGGCATGTGGTAGAAACTCAATAAAATACTCTCCTACAAATAAACTAGCTCTAACCTTTACTTGAAATAAAAGGACTGGAGGAAATCTGTTTAAATGTTTCCCATTTCTGGACTGAGAAACAGTTAACCAACATCTCTGGCCTCACAGTGACATGTTCTAGAATAAGCCAAAAGAAGGCAAACATCCTTGGCTCTCTTCCTGACTCGGACTTTGTGACTTTGAGCAAGCCATTTAACCTCACCTGTGCCTGAGAGCGGGAGCAGGGCAGGAGAGCCTCAACCCCTCAGGGCAGGTTTTTGTTGTTGTTGTTGTTTTCTGTTTGCTTGTTTGGTTTTTTAAAGATTTTATTCACTTGACAGACAGAGATCACAAATAGGCAGAGAGGCAGGCAGAGAGAGAGGGAGAAGCAGGCTCCCTGCTGAGCAGAGAGCCCAATGCGGGACTCAATCCCAGGACCCGAGATCAAGACCTGAGCGGAAGGCAGAGGTTTAACCCACTGAGCCACCCAGGTGCCCCAGGGCAGGTTTTTAAGTTGGGGAGGGAAGGGGCAGGAAGAACAAAGAGCTTCAAGTTCCCCAGGATTTTTAGGTAGCAGGTCTACCAGATCTCTAAATTACAACCACAAACCATAAAGGCTTATTTGTATCTACAAGCCGTGTTAGGAAATCAGTTTTCGTTTGCGTCGGAGCTAAACCAACAGAGCAAATGCGTGTGAAGGAAGGTGTCCTCAGTTAAGATAAAGGTCAGGCACAAACAGAAAGATGCATTGACACCTTAATCATTGCTTATTAGGGTAACAGTTTTTAATTAAATATTGAAAATTGAGAGAGAGTCGTAGGGAAGAAGTTTACATGTGTATTTTTTTTCTGACATCAATACTGCCATTGATGAGCAGATCCAATTTAGTTTCACTCTGAGAGTGCAGACAATGGTCAGTTTTCCTCCAGCTGGCTTATTTTACAAGCATTAATGAACAATTAACCAACACTGGCACTCTTTCCGTCTGTAATCCTGTAGTAGGATCACTAATCTCTACCACTAGCAGCTAATGATGAAGGTCTCTTAAGCTTCACTTCTCATCTCAGCCAGTTCTTAATACTTGCATAAGTATGCTTTCTGAGGAGGGGGACCCCCTACTGCTATGCAACCCCGAGAACAAAAGCCCAGAGACATTTTTGAAGGGGTTTCTGTTCAATAACACTTCTATGCTTATGTTTGCCTTCCTCCTACAACAAACACCAGTGATCAACAGAGGGCTCTGCGGGTCACGGAGGGCTCTGTGTTTCCATACTTCTAATACTTATAAGAATGTATTCAGACGGCATTATACACAACCCCAACCCCAACTGCACAGGCAGACACCCTAAAGTGGGGAGGGAAACGTGGACTAAATAGAATCCAACCGCATTTTTCTCCGTGAGTCAGCTTTGATTTAGTATTGAATTACACGGAGTCTGAAACCACATTGTCATTAAAAATGTAGAGGGCAGAGGCAGATTTATCTAGGAAACCCCACACAGGATAGGTCTTAGTTTCTCTGAATTTAATACAACTTATATCCAATTGTCTCTCTCTAGTGGGGCAGAAACCAATTCACTATTTCATTAGAACTCCTCCATAGGGTCGCGATTTAAAGAAAATGCAGGGTCAAGATTAAAAAAAAACCAAAAAACTGTAGAGTGGCACAACGGTAGAATAAAAGCTTGGCTGAAACGACACACTTTTCATTCTTAACTACTTTTCAGACTCTTAAAACTTGCTGGGAAAGTTGCTATTTCAAGGAAAGTTGTCCTCCTGACTCGATTCCACGACGGCCTTGCTAGAAGAAGTCTCCTGAGCGCAAGTCCTGCCGGGTGCTGAGCGGTGGGGGAGAAGGGCAGCAGCAGCGTGGACAGCAAGCACATGGCTTCTGCACCCACGTACGAAGGCAAAGTCAACAACAGCACATGCCCATGCAGGGCCGAAACATCAAGCCTGGAGTTTTATACCATTTTTGGCGCTCATAAAGCTGCAGCGTCTTATAAACGACATTGATCAGGAAGCAGCAAAATACGCCGGCTAACGTGGAGGGAGGCATGGGTGCTGAGACCGAGCACTGTGATGGGTCCCAGTGGAATGGGAGCTCTCTCTGGAAGAGGAGGAGGAGGTCCAGGAAGACAGGTGTGGGAGTGTGACACGAGCCCCTCTTTTCTTGCACTTCAGCTTCCCACTAGTTCTAACTACCCACATTGCCGTACCATACGGTAGTGATGTGGGCACTTAGAGAGAGGGAGGAAGCTCGAAATAAATAAGTTAAACTATTCTGCAACTCAGATCCAAGATGAAAGGGATCTTTTTCATAAACCAGCTCACTTCCTAGTTTCTCCTTTCAGGCTGCTGAAACACTACTTTTCTCCCCTAACCTTCAGGGCTTCCTGCAGTGGAAACGGGGCTTAGCGGACAGAGCCCTGGACTAAAAGTTTGGAGGTTGAGTCCTATTCACACACAGCCCCTGACCCTTGTGTGATTTATACGAGTCACTTAACCTCTCTGCCCTTCTGTTTCCTCATTCATTCCACAGACACAATGCTACCTGCCCCTCCCCACCTCCGTGGAGCCGTGAGAGGGAGTGACCTATGTCAGCAAAGCGTTTGAAAACACCATTCGTTGATATGAGGCTCACACAGTGTAAAACGTTGTAATAGGCCTGCAGCGTGATAGCACACACAAAGAAGATACGGATAGACTCTAAGATAGGGAAACATGGAGGTCAGGAACACTTGCCACTGAAAATGTGGTAGTCGTGTGCTTTGAAAGTGAGTCTCAGTGACAGGATACGGAGTTTATTTGCTCTTTAGAAATCACTGGGCTGATCCAAATTAATTTAAGTGATTGTTTGGACAGGAGAAGTAACGTTTAAAAGGGAGTGGATAAAGTCATGGTACCCTGTGACTCTCAGATGGGTGCTTCTTAACCCTCAATTAGGAAGAATTTATTCAAGATTATCTACTATTCTCCCTCTCAGAAATGTACTCTCTTCACTGCCCCACAAATGCTCAGTTCCGTTCCTTATCTTTCCATGCTGCTTCCCACCTTCTCCCCTCTACTCGGTTTTTGCATTCCAACTTAAGTCCTTCCCATCTTTGTTGCGAGAGTCATGTAACATTCCAATATATTTTACTTATTTATATATATCCCCCCAAAAAAATATCCCCCACACAATTCCTGGCACGATACTGGACACAGGGGAGAAGTCCAATAAATTCCTATGGCATGGTGCTGTACAAGAACCGGGCCTAGAAAATCAGTTCCTGAAACACACCAATTATTTGCCTTGGGACCTTTGCACATGCTGTTTCTGATGCCTGGCCCCTGCTCTCTCCAACCCCCACCCCACTCCACCCTCACTCTGTCCTTTGAATGGCTGACTCTTTCCTGCTTGTAGTCTTGAATATAATCTATTCACAGAGGTCCGCCCTGACCACCCAACATAAAATAGCCTCACTGGAGCACCTGGGGGTGCTCAGGCAGTTAAGCGTCTGCCTTTAGCTCAGGTTGTGATCTCAGAGTCCAAGGATCAAGTCCCAGGTCAGGGCTCCCTGCTCAGCAGGGAGCCTGATTATCCCTCTCCTCCCCACTTGTGTTCTCTGTCTCATTATCTCTGTTTCTCTCTCTCAAATAAATAAATAAAATCTTAAAAAAAAAAACTCTCTCCATCCCACTGTTCTCTCACATGTATTCTTCTTCCTCCTTGACAGCAGTTACCACAATTTGTAATTACCTGTTTCTCGTCTTTCCTTGTTTACTTCATTACCCTCCATGTTCACTTCTAGAATGTACACACCCTTCATCTTTAACACAAGAAGCTTATCTGTTTTGCTCGCCACTGTTCAATAAATGTTTGTTGAATTAGTTATGACGTCACCCAATTTTTTTTGGCCAGTACTGCCCAGTGCTGAGGCAGCCCTCAGCGTTCTCCCTGAAACAGAAAACATCTCCCTTTCTACCAGTGTTGCAACTTATTTATCAGGATCCCCCAAAAGGAACAGCATATGTTTGATATTTTATAGTAATTCCTGTTAAGACACTTTCACCAAACAAACTCCATTTCTTTATCTCCCTCTCTTTCCAATCTGGAGTCAAGACCCGTGGGCCGGGAGGAAGACCAGAAGTCACACACACACTGGATCTGAAGGACCCATCCCACAGAACGGCATCTGTGTCCCAGGACAGAGATCCAGCGTTTCACTGTCCTGAGTCAGAGGTAGGGCCTTACGCTCTCCAGATCCTTCTTGAGAAACCAAAAGTGGCCTTTCCGCTCATCCTCTTTGTTCCATGGCTTGGTATGAGGAATCAACCATCAGCTCCAATCGAACTTTTCCTTGACTCCGGAGAGATGTCAGATTTTCAATGAAGAGCACACTCTCTACCTCAGATTCAAGATAAGCATGAGATTAGTACCCATCTGGGACCTTGATGCTTAGTGATATATTAACACCCCACCTCACAAGGTTATTTCAAGAACCAAATGCGACAAAAGCATGGTGCCAACGGACGACTGGTATACAAGTGTTAGATTTATCGCACACAGCAAGGCTCCAAGTACCAGAAGCACTGCACACGCATGGTTCCCAGCGCTGTGGGCTGCCGAGTTTTACGGTATTTCCAAACAGATATGGCGATGGCATCAAGTAGGGTGGTTTTGCCTGTAAGTAATAGAGAACTCCACTAAAGGATGCTCATGCATAACAAGAAGTCCTGAGGTAGGGAGGCTCCAGCGTTGGGTAATTCAGAAGTTCAAATGTGTCATCAAGGATCTAGGTCTTCCCTTCACTCTGCCATCCTTAACATGTTGGCAAGCAACCCACAAGGCCCCAGGTTTGCAAGTGTCCCATCTTCACGCACCAATATCCAGAAGTCTCCAGCAGATTTCCCTTCATATTCATGTCCGTTGTGTGGAGCCAGGGTAAACAGGTAACCCTAAACAAATCACTTGCTTGGGAATAGAATTCTCAAGACTCTCCTGGACCAATCAAGATTACCCCAAGGAGAACTACAGGCAAGAGCCACTTCAGCCAATGTGTGGACACACACATGGACACATTTTGGGTAGGAAGCCAACACTGTCTGCTACAGTGATGTAATGAAGGCTGAGCCCCTAACTGTTCCCCAAGTCAAACACTATTTAGACATTCTCATTTACGTCAGTGAAACGTTTCCTTGGGAACTAGTCTATTTTGAAGGTACGCATCCTGCCTTCAGACGATACTCCTTC
Organism: Meles meles; assembly: GCF_922984935.1. NCBI lineage: Eukaryota > Metazoa > Chordata > Mammalia > Carnivora > Mustelidae > Meles > Meles meles. The sequence continues at coordinate 139,626,583 of NC_060066.1, read as the reverse complement.
CATAAAATTGGCAAAAAGTTTTGCCCTTTCTATGCCAATGGATCTAGAAAATCATTCCATCTCTGATTATGAAAGTAACAGCTCCCAGGTGCTAAGTTCTAGGCTGGCGAAACTATACATGGGGAAGATTCACCTGCAGACAGATATAAAAAATAAATTAAAAAAAAAACACACAATGGGTCATTTTCATGCTATTACACTGTCAGGTGGCTGGAGACCCTGGACTTTTGCCTCATTTCATCTGATGTGCTTATTAATTACCCAAAATACACATCTTCACATGATGCCCGCTGGCAATGAGACTGTTTTTGAAAAATGAAACACATTCAAATGCAAATTTAATCTTGTCCATCCATTGCTTTAAAATCCTTCAATGGCCCCTGACCACACTTGGGTAAAGCTCAGCTTCTAAATGTGGACCCTGCTCAACCTTATAATCTCCTTTCTTTCTGTACTACCCTCCTCTCCCAGTCCTAGTACCCAAGTTATTGGAATGGAAAACATTAAGCATATCTATCCTAAAAATTAGTCTGTAGCAGTTTTAATAGAAATAAATGTCCAATAGTAAGGTATTGGTTAAATCCATCTTGATATATACATATGAGGACTATAAAGCAGCCATTTAAAATCATGCTGTAGAACATTTAATGATATAAAGACATGTTTATACAAGATACTGGTAAATGAAGGAGATTATCAAAATCCAGGTTCAAGGATGACCCTAATTTATTATATATATGAATAGACACGTATTGGAAAAGAACTAGAATATTATACACAAAAATGGTAACAATGGCTATTTATGAAGAGTTAGAGAGTACAAGATTTTAACTTTATTCATTGGACTTTTACCTAGTTTCCAAATTTCATACAATGAATGCCTATCACTTTGACAATCTGAAAGAAACTTCTTAGGGAAAAAATTTAAGATCTGAAATATGTAAGTGGCCACACCCGGAAAAACTGCAAATCAATGCTTCCGCATCTGTTCTTCCAACAGCCTCACCCGAGCTCCCCAACCGCGCTCACATTCAGGCACACGTTTAGCAGCTCTTAACCTCTACCTGGTTGCCGGTTTACTGTGGTGCCATGGACAGCAGGAGCCCAAGAAAACTCAGGGCCTGGAATTTAATTAAATTTAATTAAAATTTGGGGCACCTGGGTGGCTTAGTGGGTTAAAGCCTCTGCCTTTGGCTCAGGTCAAGGTCCCAGGGTCCTGGGATCAAGCCCCACATCCGGCTGTCTGCTCAGCGGGAAGCCTGTTTCCTCCTCTTTCTCTCTGCCTGCCTCTCTGCCTACTTGTGATCTCTATCTGTCAAATAAATAAAAAATAAAATCTTTAAAAATTTTTTAATTAAAATTTAATTTAATTATTTAATTTAAATCCAAATGTTTCCAAATTTGATAGAGAAGATTATGGGCTGATGGCCCCTCACTGTACCTTTCTCAGGATAGACATCATACTATTCTTTCAATGACAGCTGCTGGACTATACTACTCTTCGAGTCCGCAACTTAGCTATCCTTTCTGTTTGCTGAGGCATGTAGCCCAGTGCTTTGAACACTGCAGGTGCCCAATAAGGAACTCTTTCATGAATACAAATGATCCACCAACTAATAGACTGACCTATCAATGAATAAATCAACTGACTTCTGAGTGTCCATCGGCCCCAGGAACTGCACTGGGTCTTAACAACAACAAATGGCAGTAAAGTATCCCTGCTTTCAAGTAACTTCCAACTTGACAGGAAGGCAGAGCTACTGCAAATGAGCCAAATATGTGCTAAATTGTGTCATATTGATAGATCCGAAATAGAAATGGCGAGATGAGAAAGATGAGCATAGACTGGAATACAAAGCAACTCTAAAATAGGATCTGCTCTCCAGCCAGAGACCACAGCCTCAAGGCCCACCCCCCCCCCCCCAGAATTCCCCCACTCCTGCCCACCCAATATAAAGGTTCTGTCCCAGGTCAATCCACTCAGACAACCCATCTACCGAGGCCATATACGTAACAGTTCCTACATAAGGAAGGCTATCATTATGGACTAAAAATCAGAATACAACCCTTTATCCATACTTATCAAAGGCTATGGAGTTTAGGGATGGTGCTAGGGAGAGGACTGATGGATTCCAGGTTATTCCAGAAGTTCAAATGCACCATGACTTACACCTTGGACAGATCCCCTCCCTTTTGTTTGAGAATTTCTCTTTACCCCATCCTTTCATTGATTCAACTAACCAGCTATCAATTCCACAAATAGGAGATTTCAGTCTAAAAGGAGAAATATGTATACACACAAAGTAAGTTAAGAAGGTGTTAATTGCCTTATGAGAGGTGAAGATGAAGTGCTAGGAGATCACTTCTAGCCAGAACTCAGTAAGTGCTCCATCAAGAAGAGAAAAAATGATGTAGCCATTTTGTAGATGGGAAAGGAACAGGTAGAAACAATGGGGGAAACAGTATTGTCAAAACAGATTAAAAATGTTTTACACACACAGAGGCACAGCAGAGGTGGGGAAGAGGAGTTATAATAGTTTGATTTGGTAGGAGGACAGACAGAAATAAAGATATTGGAACCTCATACAGAGGGAATTGGACTTCATTGCTGAGATAGTAGGGAGCCAGTGAAAGTTCCTAAGAAGGGGAAGGAACGTGCTATTCCCCAATGTTTACTTGCATTGCGCCAGAAAAGAGGAATGCCTCCCAAATGCGTTTCTTACCTAACAGTTGTCTATTCAAAATCCGTGCATCCTCTAAGTGATCCTCTATCTTCCCTTTAGAAAGGAGTTTTATTGCTTGTGCTGTGGTAGTCCTAGATTATTCCCACTCTGTCTTAGCTGTGTCATGTCATCAACCTAAAAATAGATGCTAATTAACAAGGTTATTTCTAACTTACATTGTTAAAAAGAGAAGAAAACAGTGATGAAACACTGAGAGTATCAAATTAACCAAGGATGGAACCAACTTCTAGTTCAAAATTCCCACCTCACAGACACTGAATTCACTAAATAGTCTCCTTTTTTTTTTTTTTTTTTTTTTTGTAAATCAGATAGTCATTATCCAAATTTCCTATCCCTGATGTGATAATATAGTGTGATGAGACATGCCCCAACAGAACACAAATTGACTTTTGGAGTCCAGATGCTACATGGAGTGTGTGGATGGTAAAGCAAATATCTCACTCTATTATCTGTTGTCTCTGAACCAACAGATTACATGGTTCACTGACTAGCTGAATAACTTTTAGACAGTTTGCTCATGTCTATTTACACATATTCTTCAGAAATATATTAACAACTGAGGAACAGCTGTAAAAATTATATAGCAAGACGGACAGATGAGAGTGACAATCTCTCCATGTACATTTCTGCAGAGAAGACGAAAGTTTTACATGGTAAAGGAAATGGGGAAAAACACACATATGCACATCTGTATGTTGCTGCCACTACGAAGTGTGAATTCCATACAGTAATACAGGCAGTCCAAGAAAGCACATCATAAAATCTCCTGGAGACTCTTTACATCTGTCTGGGATATTACTATAATATGTATCTTTACAGCGATGGGTTTAAGATTTATGTTTGTGCTCTAAAATATTCTACTAGACAACTGTATATCTTAATGAATTTTCATAATCCATTTGAGAGCCAAAGAAATAGTGAAAGTTTTCTGGTTCACACTTTTACTTTTAAAATATTTATTCTCGGGAGCCCATGCAGAGGTGGTGCAGAGCGCTTCGGCACTCAGCGGCTCAGGAATGTGCGCTTTCTGAGAGGCTGCAGCAGAGCCTCCATATAGAAAGCACGAGAGGTTGGCAACTTCGAATGAAGCACGTTGAACAATGGCAGCAGCTAGGAGTCATGAGCTACAGCAGCAAGCAGAACTATGGTGAGGGAAATCCCGTTCTGCTTCCAGAAGTGGAAGTGCTCATGGATCTGGGAAATCTGCAAGGCATACCCCAGCAAGGTCTCACTCCGAGGAAGATTCCAGGCGTTCCAGATCGAAGTCCAGGTCCAGATCTGAATCTAGGTCTAGATCCAGAAGAAGTTCTCAAAGGCATTACACAAGATCAAGATCTCAGCTTCGCTCCCATAGACAATCCCGTAGCAGGTCTTATAACTGAGATTATCTAAAACAGCTTAGCCACCGTCATTCTCCCATGTCCACTCGCAGGTGTCATGTTGGGAATTGGGCAAATCCTGATCCAACTGCTGTCTTGGAGTATTTGGATTGAGCTTGTACACTACAGAAAGAGATCTAAGAGAAGTATTCTCTAAATATGGCCCCATTGCTGATGTGTCCATTGTATATGACCAACAGTCTAGACGTTCAAGAGGATTTGCCTTTGTGCATTTTGAAAATGTAGATGATGCCAAGGAAGCAAAAGAGTGCACCAATGGAATGGAACTTGATGGATGTAGGATCAGAGTTGATTTCTCTATAACAAAAAGACCACATACCCCAACACCAGGGATTTACACGGGGAGATCTACCTATGGCAGCTCACACCATCAGGATTACTATGACAGGATATGATCGAGGCTATGATGAGTGAGACTACTACAGTAGTAAGGAGTAAGTAGTAAGGAGGATGGACAGCTGCTCAAGACAGGGATCAGATTTACAGAAGGTGGTCACCTCCTTACTATAGTCATGGAGGATACAGATCACGTTCTAGATCTTAATCATACTCACCTCATCTCTATTAAAACATGAAGTTGAAGACTTTCTGAAACCTACCCTAGAGTTGGGATATTGTTTGTGGACAATATTTTTTATTGTCTCCTGTTTAAAAAGTGAACAGTGCCTAGTGAAGTTAGGTGACTTTTACACCTTTTATGATTACTACTTTTGGTGGAGTTGAAATGCTGTTTTCATTCTGCATTTGTGTAGTTTGGTGCTTTGTTCCAAGTTAAGTGTTTTCAGAAAAGTATGTTTTGCATGTACTTTTTTACAGTCTAAATTTAGACTGCTGAGAAGTTTCTATTGCACAAAACTTCATTTAAAAGGTTTTCTACTCAATCCAGGGTATTCTGAAGATCAAAGCCTGTGTGTAAAATGCTACCAACTGGTAAAAAACAACAATAAAGTTTGGTTTTTACTTTTCTTTCTAACATCAATGCTTAGCAAAACTGTTCAGATTAGGTTGTCAGTAGTAAATTTCAAGACAAAAATACCTATTTTCCTCCAATCCGTGAGACATACTGTACTTAATATACCTGCAACTAAGTGTTAAAAATTATGCTCTGTAACCCTGTACTGCTAGTATTAGAACTAAAGAACTTCCAATACAGCCAATGCTTAATGCTTATATAAATGTAGATTTGTCGGCCTTTATGTAATCTGTATCATATAAAGCAGGGAATAAGAAAAGAGGTATACAATGTATGCTTTTAAAAGGCTATTTCTTAAAGCTGTTACAAGGGGATAATGGTATTTCAACTAGCTACCAGCAAGCAACAATACCTTCCACCACAAATGTACTCTTTTTCTTCTAGCTTTCAGACTACGGAAAAAAATGAGTGCTTCAGAGTTCAGGAAAAGAGAAGGGAACACTACACCTGTGTTGTGGATGAACTGAAGACTTGCCTGTTCATTTTTTAAATATGATTTTCAAGTCCTTTGCTTACCAAAGAAGCCCAATTTCACTCAAATGTTTTGAGAACTGTGCTTAAATAAATGCAAATGAAAAGAGAAGGAAAAAATTCTCAAATCAGAACTCAATTTTAATGTCCTCTGCATGTCCCATACATCTCACACTGAAAGAAATTATTAACAAATATAAGAAGATTCTCTACTACAATAAACCTGGTCACTAAGTATTTTGCCTTAAAAATTAGTCTTGTTATGCAAACTTTGTTCAGATAAATGCTGCCTATCACTCCTTAAAATTTCCAACTTAATTTAGGTAGGGAAATGGATGGTTGGAAGACACTGGGATTATGTTGCCCTAATATTCAGGCTCCGTGGACGTTTTAAGTTTGAAAAATACTGTGTACTGTATCTTCTTTCCATAATTCCAACACACCACTCCCTTCTAGAAGCACTATCTGCCTTTGAGTCCCAGGATGCTTCAGATTCCCCTGGCTTGGCTTGTTTGTGGCAGCCTTTTCCCAGTCTGCTTTGCAAATCTACCCTTATCTAAAAACTGTGACATAGAAATAAAAAATTAAAATTTCAAAATTTTAAAAAATTAAAAAATAAAAACCATGGAATACTGGAGCTCTCCAAGCTGCAGCAACCCTCCCTTTGTTTAGGACAGTCACACGGTTACTAGCTGTATCTGAGTCCTCTGTTCCATTACAGGCCATGACTCCATTTGCTGGGACCTTCAGACATGCCCACACATTCTCCCACGTGGCAGCGCCACTTGAGGATATCCTCATACTCAATGTGTCTAAAATCCCCGAAGCCCCAGGTCCAGCCCGGATCCTCCTTCAGTCCCCTATCCCAGGGATGGTACCACCATCCTTCAGCTGGAAAAGCCAGAAAGAACCCCAGAGGATGTCCCTGACACCTCGATCCTCCTTCCCTCCAAAGTTCAGTCTATCTCAAACTAGGGTACTTTCACTCTTTCCTAGCAGTCTGCTACTGACTGTTCCTGCAGTAGGCTCTCCCCCACTGGATCTTTGCAGGAGCCTCGTACCAGTTTCCCTCTAGTCTAGTAAAAACGGTATCTTTAAATGCAAATCTCATTTGTTAATCTCCCACCTAAAACTCTTCAAAGTCTTCCCATGACTCTTGGAACAAAGATTAAAATTCTTGACAAGACTACACTTGATCTTGCCCCTGCTCCTCTCTGGAGCCTTATCTCATGCCCCCTCTGTCCCACTGGCAGCCCTCCAAACAAGCCTTCTTTCCTTTATTTACACCTGGGATGCTATCCCCCACCCAGCCTGAGATGCTTTATACTACCCCACCCTGTCCTCTCATTTTACTTCTACATATCCTTTAGATTGCAACTCCTCTCCCAAGTTTTGTTCTGTATTCATTGTAATTAGTCACATAGATTTTCTTTCTCCTTCACCGTATTAACAACTCCTTAGGGCGTATTTTGTGTTTATATTCCTACACTGCCCAGTACACTGGTAGGCACAGAAGTGACTCCCTTCAAGATGAAGTAAACTAAAAAGTTCACCATGGAAGTGAACTAAGACTGGATAACTGTGATTAGGAAACAAACAGGCATGTTTGTTTCCTAATCAGCTCATGGAGTGGTGAAAATCCAGGTCTCAAGAGGAGAAACCTGGGGGCAACCTCCTACTATTTCAAGTTCCCAAGGTTAAAAGTTTGGTTATTGAACTGGCCTCCACATTACCAAGTCCAGTTTCTCCTGTGGATTTTCAGATTCCGCAGGTCAGTGTATGTCAGACCCTTTTGAAGTTCACACCTTATCCTTTGTGTCTAGGAGCACATTCTCGGAACATAAAACAGGACGCTTCTGAGGACCCAAGGAACCTTTACTGAAACTATGGCCAAAAACATTACCTTCCTGTATTATCAAACAAACCAACAAACAGCACAAGTCAGAGGGCTGTGATCACAATGCTAATCGCTAGAAAGTTTCAGAACCTGAACATCCAACTCCTCCATGTCTTCCAGCGAGTGCTAAGGACTCTGGATTATGTGAGTCGAACTTTCTTACACTCTCAGACTCTGAAAAGCCCAGATTGTAATACAGCCTCCTGATGCTTTATTTAAGTCCACGAACTAAGATGTCTGATCTATTGTTTGAATGCCATTAAGTCAATTTGGGGAAAGGAGGAACTAGGATGACTGTAACAATCCCTAGACATTCCAGTTTTCCCATTAAGGCCTTGCTGAATAAAACTTGCAGATTAAGGCACAGATTTTTTTTTCCTTCATTTGTTTTCACTAGCCAGCTCTCTCCTCATATTGCCTATAATTTAGATCATTTCGAAGACATTCAGTAAGAGTCACCACTGTGTCTGATTCAATTGCCTTAACTTGTTCTTTGTTCAAAAGGCATATGAACAAGTCACTAACGGACAGAAAAAAATAAATTCTCCTTTAGACGAAAACACCTGATACATCCAAACTCCTATCCACCCCAGCTACCTGTCTATTTCTTCTCGTACCCAGGAAGCCAGTGTTCATAGCTACATCTTTCTTTGGGCTGATGATCAGTGGAACTGTTCTTCTTATAAACAGAAATCCAATGAAGAACCTGTTCTGTGCTCCAACTGAAAGTTAAAATGATCTGCAAGCTTTATTTCAAACACATAACTATTGCTATCTGTTGCTGGTCTAGTTACTTAAAGCCAAGTTGTAAAAGCAAAGTTCCAGGACTAATTACCTTTCCTCTTGGCTGCTTTGCTGCCAAAGCTGTAATCACAGAGGATAATCTTCAGGAGCTTGGCGTCGTTGCTAGAGCAACCAACCCAACTTTAAGCAATTTTCAATATCTTCCTTTGGCGTATTTTAAATAAAAATAAGATGTAACCGATTCCAGGCCACCCTTACCAGAGCTACGCACATTTTCACCATGCTGATGTAGTTATAAGGAAATTCGGAACCTAGTCTAGAAGGCATTTTACACAACACACACTCTTTGTGTGGAAACCACACAGCATGTGCCACCTTCGGGCCAGTCTTCCATCTCCCCGGGGCAGGAGGTCACAATCAGAAGGAAAAGGCTGACAAGAAGAATGCTGCTTCCTCCAGCTCAGCCCTTGCAGCCATCTCAGAATTTAAATGCATCACAGCCCAATTCTACAACGCCCTGTATTTCTGTTTACTTATTCTGACCGGGACATCAGCAGATCCTGCCGCTAGGATGGAATACTCAGATGTTTGGGCTACTGTGTCTGGATTCCTTGACTGACTATTAACAGCAAGCTTTCTACTGTCCCTAACTAGTTTTTAGCTTATTTTTATTTAATTGTTTTCTATATTATATTAAGGAGCCTGGCACATTTTTGGGGAGTAGGAGAGGTATTAATTCTCAATATTAACGAACACACCATCCACGAAACCAGAATTCCTACATAACTACAATTTCAGTAACAGTCCCCCCTGTATTTGCTGCCAATTCATCCTCTACAAAGTAGAAACCATTTTTACACAATATCCAGGACAGCGGGCATCTGCATGTGGCTGTGGCCTCCACTGAAAAAAAAAAACAAACAAACAGAGGAAAGTCGGCTTTTTAGTCCGTCTGTCCATCCATCTGTCAGGAGGTATTTATCAGGTACCTAAACAGTGTTGGAAGCATATAAGCCTAAGACAATTTTCTGTCCCACACAGGTAACAAAAATCTAATGATTTTAGGTGGGGTTAATAAAATAGGGGGGAAAATGTTTCCTGGGCTATGGAGAAACCAGGAACAGAGGATTATGTTAGCAGTAGCCCATTAAAAAGATAAGGGAATAAGCTCTAGCCAGTTAAATAACTTGCATGGCTCCTGCTTGGATATCCCTTCCCAAAAAAGATGACTATCTTTACTAAAATCACTTTTCTAAGGCTGGGGTACATATGTGCCAACTTGTGATCCCTAGAATATGAGATAAAGTGACCAGATATTATTAATAATCCATTAGCCTTACTTGAAAACTATTAGTTTCCACTAATGAAACTAATGAAAGTTAGCTTTCATTTACTTGAAGCCCAATGGGTGAGTTCAGTGTTTTTTTTCCGGGAGGCTCTCCATGAAGTTTCAGGGATTCTTCCTTGACGGATGGTCTGTTTTCTTGAGCTGTTGAAGTGGATATAATTTGGGTGCCCCTCAGTAATTTACGTGATGACTATCAATGTACTACATATCATCAAAGGCAATACACATTTATTTTTTAGTAGTAGTTTTTAAATGCATGGCTCTCAGATTGTTCTTACTACAGTAATTCAGTTTCTTTGAATATGTAATTTGGCTTCTAGCACTTTCCCCCTTCTTACCTTTTATGGATGTTTGTTCAGATGTTCCCTCACCTAAAAAGCCTTTCTACTTTCCTCTAAAACAAAATGGACAAATCCATGCTTAGCAAGCAGCTCAGTTTAATAAAAATACCATACAACTCCACCTTTTTGCAAAATCTCTTCTTAAGAAGCCCTCATAAAATGATTTTTCCTCTTCAAGATCCTCCAGCTTGTTGTAAGATTTCATTCTGCTTTGTCATTTAGTGGCTTCACACAAGGACATGTCCTGCCTCTCCAATTAAATGCCAGGAATCTGAAGTAAAGGGATCTTTTTTATTTCCTTTACTTCTGAACTGCCTATGCTATGTTTAGGAATAGATTATGTTGTAACTGTTATTGGAGAAGATAAAAATAAAGATGAAAGCCTTTGTGAAGTATGACATCTGCACCTAAATTACTCTATTTGTGGTTCATTAATAAAGTCTTGATATTTCCAGATAAGACTTTTACACATAATTAAAGAGGTGAACTGATCATTCAATAAATATGTATTAAACATCTACTACAGGTCTAATACCATACTAGGTGTTACAAGTAATATAAAATTATAAATAATATATGGCTCCTATCCACTAGGTGCCTATAATGTAGTTATATCTAATGGCAGATTTTGCTACTATCAGATATGATCAGATACAAGTTAGTGGAATGATTAAACACACTGGCTGTTCCCAAAACATATAATCCAGATTTTAAAATAGCATGGTTCAAGAGGCTGGATATGAAATTATTTAAATAGAAAATGAAGTTTTAAACATTATGAAAAGAGCCAAGTAATTAAATAGTAAGCACTTCTTAAAGTCAAACAGACAAAACAAAATAAACATCTATGAAATTACATTTCATGATCTTAGTATTTTTCTCTGCATCAAATCAAGCACTAGTTCTATTGCTTAAACCAAAAGAAAAAAAAAAAAGAAAATACAACCAACCAACCAAAAAGAGAACCCTCTGTGTCAGAGTTCCTCATTTTCCTTCTCACCGCCATGTGGTTCAGCTCGATCCTCATTGCTCCTCTCCTGAATCTGTAGTTTAATTGGTTTGCCCACCTTCCACCTCCACACCAGTGCAGGAGTCTCCAACACACCAGCTACGCTCATATTATTCTCTGCCCATGAGGCCATCGGGGTATGGCCCTGCCTAATCCACAGCACAGGGTGCAAGACCCTCCACAGTCCAGCCTCAGTCTTCCATCCTCCTCCACTACCCACTCCCATAGTCCCTTCTGGTCCCAACACAGGAATCTTGCTAGGGGACTCACAGTTGATTCACTCTGTCAAAACACATATGAAGTAATTGTGCAAAACCTGCTGCTAAGTCCTGGGAATATGGAGGAGCTCAGAGTCTACTGATGGGGACAGAGAAGTTGTCGAATGGGCCAGGGGTCATTAGCGGCAGAGACAAATGCTGCTGCCAGCTTGGCTTGCTCATGTCCCTGGATTTGTATAAGAAGAAGGAAACAAGCCCAAATGGATGGAAACATTTGATTACATAGACAGTCAAAGCAAGAACAGCATGGTGTGAGCTCCCCGCATGGCTGTTCCCGCAGGAGGACACGAGGCTAGAGGGACCGACAGCAGACGGCATGAGTGGTAGGTTACTCTGCCTGGAGGAGTCGCCTCTCAATTACTGGCCTGCAGTCTGGCCAAAGCCTTGCACAGAAGCCTGCAGCTGTACTCCAACAGGAGGGGGGCAGGAAAGGAGGTGGAAAGTCCTCTGCTCAGCTGAAAACCAGGAGATAACGTGAAACTGCCTCAGGGCAGCTACCATAAGGTCTAAGAACCTGCCTTGTGGTGGTTCCTCAACAAGCTCATCTCCCATTACTCCAGGAGGGATCACAGGACACTTCACCAAGTCTCGGGTGAAGTCATGGTCAAGCCTCACCTACTTGGCCTAAGTGGAAAGAAACATGCAAGGTTGCCCGGGTACCATGACTGAGCCAGCGCCCCCCACACCACCATGCGTAATTAAAGTAAATTTCAGCAATACACACAAGGACACAGAAATGCTCAGAAAGCTGTCGAGCACATCGGAGGGGGCCTGGCATAGTGACACGATGGACCCTAACACATACTTGATCTGCCTAAATGTTCCTCTCCCCTGAATAGTCCCACACAAGCCCAGAGTGAAAAGTTCCTACCACCTCCTCTGTACCTTCTTCCACCATTCCAGGCTGAATAAATTGCTCTTTCCTCTGTATGTTCATAGCCCTTAGATCAGGCCTGTATTTATTATTTGCCATAAACCATTCATTCACTCATTCATTCATAGGCCAGACACTTCCTGGAGCATTGTCAACAGGGCAGTGAACAAAAAAGAAATATCCTTCCCCCATGGACCTTCCATTTGTTCTGTTCTCTCTTGTCCCTTCTATTCATAGTTGCAGTCAACTTCTAAAACTCATGACATGGTCTATTAGCCAGGATCCCTTGACCGGTCTGGAATATCACTTTCTTTCTTATGTTTAAGTTACAGTAGGAGAAATAAATCTATAATGCATTTTTACAATTACACAACAGTGCAACCAAATTTCATAAAACTTAATTTTGCCACAGGGCTCATAAAAGAAAAATATTACATGGGTTAGGAATTGTGCTTAGAATTCTTCTATCAAAACCTCTCAAGCCTAGGATACAGAAGGCTTCTTGAGTTCAACTAAGGACTTTGATTCAAAACCAAACATTGGAAAAGTTTTCCTCCCCAGCTGACAATGCTATCAGACATGACCAAATTCTTTCCATTCCCCTTTCCTCCTCTTGCTGCAGTGCCTTTGAATTCCTCAATCTGAGTTTTGGATTAGAAAACAACCTTTTTCCTAAGTTGACTTTTGCTCAAAAGCCTTTTTTCCTCTCTGATTAGCAAGAACAATTTACCATCTGGTAAACTTCTTCATGATAAGATCTAACCCCACTGAAAGAAGTCAAATGTCAGTTCTTTAAAGATTAGAATTTTCTTCTTAACGGAGTTTCTAACAATGCAAAAACCAATTTTTGGTAAGAGCTGTGGGACACCATTACAAACATGACAGAAAAAAAGGAATTATGGGAAAATTTTATACCAACAAATTATACAAATGAGGTGAAACTAATTCCTAGAAAAATGCAAATTATCAAAACTGCTCAAGAATAAATTATTAAAAAAGTAAATCTTAAGTGTTCTCACCATTCCAAAAGAAAAAAAAAGTAACTATGTGATGTGATGAATATGTTAATTGATTGCAGTAATCATTACAGATTGTATATGTATATCAAATCATCACACATTGTACATCTTAAACTCACAATTTTCACTTATCAATAAAACAGAGGAAACAAATAGATTATCTGAAAATATATACATTAAATAAAGAACATGAATAAGCAATTTAAAAATCTTCCCTCCCAAAAAATAAATTAAAAATTTTAAATTTTTAATAATTAAAATTTCCAAAAGATTTACTGATCAAGTTGTAAAAACATTTAAGGAAGAAATAGTATCAATCCTTTCAGCAAATAGAGGAGCAATTTCTCAATTCATTTTATGAGGTCAGTATTACCCTGACATCAAAGCCAGAGAAAGACACACAAGAAAAATAAACTACAGACTAACAACCATAGATGTAAAAATTCAGAAAATGTTAAAATGCCAAATCCAGCAATACCTAACATAGATTACACACCATAATCCCGTAGGATTTATTAAAAAAAAAAAAAGTTGGTATAAGATCCAAAAACCAATTAATACAAAGTACCAATAAAGAACAAAAAACAACATGATTATTTAAAGATGCAGGAAAAGCACTCCACAAAACTCAAACCGATTCACGACTAAAAATAATCTTTCAACAAACTAGGAATAGAAGGATACTTCTACAACCCTATAAAAGGCATGTAGGAAAAACCTACAGTTAAATTATACCTAATAGTGAAAGACTGACTGCTTTCCCCCTGAGATCAGGAAAAAGGCAAAGAGGTTTCTTTGCTCCCACCACTGTTATTTAACACTGTACTGGAGGTACTAGCCAGTGCAATCAGGCAAGGAAGAGATATTCCATGACCCAGTTTAGAATGGAAGAAGTACAACTGTCCTCTTCCATGGATGACATGATTTTGCATTAAAAAACCCTAAGTAATGAAAAAAAAACCTACGGTAAAAATAATCAAGTTTTGCAAGGTCATGGTATAGAAGGACAATATACAAAAAACAATTGTATTTTACATAATAGCAATTAATTTTAAAATAAACTTAATTCCATTCACACTATCATCAGAAAAATAGCCATGAACATTTTTAACAGAAGTGGAATTTCTGAAAATGACAAAATATTACTTTTTTTTAAAAATCTAAATAAATGAAGAGATACATCACTTTTATGGCTTGTAAAAATCACTACCACTAAAATGACAATTTCCCTAAATTGATCTACAATTTCAATGCATTCCCAATTAAAATTGCAGCAGGAATATTTCAAAAATTGGCAAGTTCAATTTAGATAGAAATGCAAAGAACCAAGATCCAACAAAACAATTTAGAAAAAGCAGAACAAATTTAGAGGAGTGATACTACCTGATTTCAAACTTATTATAAAGTTATAATAATCAAGACAGTGTGATATTGGGATAAGGATAAACATATATAGACCAGGAAAAGAGACTCAAGAGTCCAGAAATAGACTTCCACATCTGTGGCCCACTAATGGAATAGTATAGTCATTTCAACAAATAGTGCTAGAACAACTGGATATCCACATGCCAAAAAAGAACTTTTTATCTTTTTCGAAGGAGGAGGTGGAGGAGGAGGATGAAGAGAAGAACTCAGACCTTTACCTCACACCATACACAAAAATCTATTTAAAATAGATTGCAGACCTAAATAAAAGAGTTAAAACCAAAACTTCTTGAACAAAAGACAGGAGCAAATCTTTGCCAAACTTTCATAATACAACACCAAAAACAAAATCCATTTTAGAAAAAATAAAAAAAGATAAATTAGACCTCATCAAAACTAAAAACATGTGCTCCCCAAAAGACACCACTAAGAAAATGAAAAATCAGCCACAGATAGACAGCTAATATTTGCAAATCATATAATTGATAGAGGACATCCAGAATATATAAAGAGCTCTAACAATTCAATAAGACAAAAAAAATTCTTTTAAGTGAGCCAAAGATTTAAATAAGCATATTACTAAAGCTATACAGATGGCTAACAAGCACATTAAAAGATGCTTAACATTATTAACCATTAAACAAATACAAATTAAAATAATGAAATACCACTGTATACCCATTAGAATAGCTGTAGTCGAAAAGTGTAACAATGTGGGGCGCCTGGGTTAAAGGGTTAAAGCCTCAGTGGGTTAAAGCCTCTGCCTTCGGCTCAGGTCATTATCTCAGGGTCCTGGGATTGAGCCCCGCATCAGGCTCTCTGCTCCGCAAGGAGCCTGCTTCCTCCTCTCTCTCTCTCTCTCTGCCTGCTTCTCTGCCTACTTGTGATCTCTGTCAAATAAATAAATAAAATATTTTTTTTTAAAAAAAGTGTAACAATGTTAAGCAACAGCAAGGATGCGAAGAAACTGGAGCAACTGGAAATGTAAAATGGTACAACCACTTTGGAAAGCAGTTTGGAAATTATTCTTGTTGTTTTTAAGTTAAACATAAACCCATTCCTAGGGAATGTGTACACAAAGCCTTCACAAATGTTCAAAGCAGCATTATTTATAACCAGCAAAAACGAGAAATAACTTAAGTGTCTATCAATGGATGAATGGATAATAAAATGGGTCCAGCCACAGAAGGGAATACTGCTCAGTAATGAAAAGAAATGAACTACTATTAACTGCAAGGACACAGATCAAACTCAAAACCATCATGCTGAGTGACAAAAACCAGACACAACTACACGTTGTATGATTCTATTTATACAAATTTATACAAAATGTTTAGTAATGGCAAAACAATACACACAGAAAGCAGATCCATGGTCACTTACAGCTGGAAGTAGGACCAGAGACAGACCTCAAACAGAGAGCAGATCAGTTTGGAGGGGAGGGGGTTATAATGAGTTGTTCTAAAAACTGAATTGTGATAAGGCTGCACAACTATATAGATTTACTAAAATCATCACACTCTAAACCCTACAATGAACAAAGTTCATACAGTTTAGAAGATGTACCTCAATAAATCCGAAAAGATCAAAGTCCATGCCTAGGTTAGAAGAAGAATCTCTGGAGGCAGAAATACTCAGTACATGAGGAACAGAGAGATGCCTGATTGTCCCAACTGTCTAAGAAAAGAATGAGCTTCCTTGGAAGGAAGGGAGCTCCCCATCACTACAGGTACACTAGCAAGAAGAAACTGGAGCCCTAATACACTGTCCCTGGAAACGTAAAATGGTACAACCACTTTAGAGTGAGTTTCCCACCACTAAAGATGCACTAGCACAGGTTAGCCAACCACGTGGGGAAAATATTATCAAACTGCTGATTCAGACATAGCATAGATCATTGGACTAAGCCATATTTCAGGTCTCTTACAACTTTCATTCATCACTGGTATTTACTGAAACTCTTTAAAATCCTATTACCTCGAACATGGAGGACATGGGGAGATGGAGAGGAGAGGGAGTTGAGGGAAATTGGAAGGGGAGATGAACCATGAGAGACTATGGACTCTGAAAAACAACCTGAGGGTTTTGAAGGGGCGGGGCGTGAGAGACTGGGGGAACCAGGTGGTGGGTAATAGGGAGGGTACGTATTGCATGGAGCACTGGGTGTGGTGCAAAAACAATGAATACTGTTACGCTGGAAAAAAAAAATCCCATTACTAAAAAGAAAGCCATGTTTCAGCAGCTGTTCTCCCAATTTGCCAGTCTTCTACATGTCTAGGGAAGAGGTGGTCCCGTCACAGGTGGGGCATGATTAAAAGTGGATTCAACAATTAGGTGTGGTTCAACCCACCTTTTTCTGTTTGTTTTTTAAACATACGCATTTTTATTGTGCTTTCCTCTCATCCGTTGTTCATGTTTGATCTCTATAAGAACAATTATTGTGGATATTCAGGACATCACTCAGTACAGAAATCTTTGGAGCATATGTTCACCTCATAATATCAAAGGCGTGAAAGAACTTCACACAGGAAAAAAAAACCAAGTACTTTATGCAATCTCTTTGTTAAACATTTTGGTGTTTGGCAAAGGTTTGTTTTATATGGTTATTTTGCCATGTATTGTGCGTGTGTGTGTGTTTGAGCATGCATTAGTTGACTTTGTTTGCCTTTTGCCTGTATGTTCTATTTGAGTTAACAGAGCTAAGAAAAGAGGAGAGTGTGGGTAGACAGAAACAGGTGATACGAAGGGGGCGCCTGGGTGGCTCAGTGGGTTAAATCCTCTGCCTTCAGCTCAGGTCATGATCCCAGGGTCCTGGGATCAAGCCCCACATCAGGCTCTCTGCTAGGTAGGGAGCCTGCTTCCCCGTCTCTCTCTCTCTGCCTGCCTCTCTGCCTGCCTGTGATCTCTCTGTCAAATGAATAAATGAAATCTTTAAAAAATAATAATAATAACAAAGGTAAAGAGTGGAAAAGGCCAGAGGTAGGGAAGAGAATTTAAATGTAACAAGGCAGCCATTAGAGCCACTGAGACAGGGGCTGCAGGAAGGCAGGCATGGGGAGTTGGCCCTCGTCTTCCACCATCAGCACAGACTCCTCAGCCTCCAGGGAACACTGGCCAGGCAAAGGTAGAGAGCTCAAATTACGATGGAGAAAATGCAGGGTGCCTGGGTGGCTCAATGCACAAAACTACCCACTCTTGATTTCCACTCAGGTTGTGATCTCATGATCGTGGCCTCAGAGTCATGAGGTCAAATCCCATGTCGGGCACTGCACTGGGCATAGAGCTGCTTAAGATTCTGTCTCCCTCTGCCCCTTTCCTGTCTCTTTAAAAAAAAAAAAAAAAAAAGATGCAGCAGACCGGTATTTACCATCATTTCATGAATCTCACTGTAAAGATGATGGTGGTAAGTTGCCACTTGTTAAATGCTGACTCTGTGACAAACAGTGATTCTTCCAAGTTCTCTATCAAGTTCATACTATTAAACTCTCAGGGCAACCATCAATGGTAGGTTTTAAGTTGCTTCTTCTGTAAAATAAAAATGATGAACTCACAGAGGTTAAAAAACTTTCCCAGGGTCCTACAACAAGCAAGTGAAAGATACAGGATTCAAACTCAGGTCTGTCTGGCTATGGAGCCATCATTTTTCCCCACCAGACATACTGCCATATTCCACAAATACTTGAGTAGCACCCTAGGGTGTCAGTGGACTGAAGTACACCATCGTAATCATGATCCTTGCCCTGATTGTGAAGAGCATTAGACAGGAACTCTAAGAGCTCTCTGGGACAATTCTCAGTGGCTACCGTCAGTCCATCCATACTCCAGGGTCCAGCATCCTCTCCTGCTTCATGGCCACCAGGAACCTTCATTTCAGGATGAAATCCCTCTTCTCTCTAAGAAGACAAAAAGTGTCTAGGAAGTCCAACCAGTTCTGGCATTCAAACAAGAGCATTTGTCAGAGAAACGATATAGAGGAAGTGCAGACATGCCGGAACTTATGGGGTGTTAATTTCCTAAACAATGTGAAGGCGGGAAAAGTGGAGTTCGAGTTGGCAGAGCTAACAAAGTTCCAGAGAGAGGGAAATGTGGGCATATTAAAACTCACAGCACCAAAACTCACAACCTTGTCTACAGAAGTCAGAGAAGCAACAAATCCAACAGGCTCTGATTACCTGGAGATGGAACCACTAGTCTCTCGTGCACTCTGATTGAAAATTCAGCTGCATAACCTTCCATGAACTGTTTATCTTATGTACTTATTTAACTAACATTCAAACTGACAAGACTCCTATTCTGAGCCTGCTTTTTGTACTTTCATGTACCAACGATCAGATGAAGCTCAGATACCACAAACTTTGCATGTTTTTGATTTTGCACATAAACTGAAGGTTAGAATTCTAGTCTGTGTCCTCAGTCATTCAATTCTTTTAGATCTTTGAACATGACTTCAAACCCTGCCAAAACACAACCCAAATACAGCCTTGCTTCTGTGTCTGTACAAATACGTAAAAGAAATGGGTATGTCAACTTTCAATGGATACCAGCCTAATTGAAGTTTTAACTACTGTCAGGGAACAAAGGCAGCCAGTGCTAACTACGTCTGCTTTGTTCAAGGGTAAGAAGACATTCAGAAAGATGAGCAACGACTCAGTACAGGTAGCACGATGGAAATAAACCAAAACCTTCACTGGCTGTTGCTTTCCGCGCCAACTTCTCCCTGTTCTGGCTCCTACCACACTCATCGTAGCTACATTAAATAATTCACTAACGCATTTTTAATTATAGTAAGTATTTGTTTCTTCTTCACGCACATCAGTCTTGAAATAAAATGCCAGAGTTTTAGGACACTTCTGTCCTTGCAGACACACTATTTTGTTTTATGTTCACAGGGCCCACTGAGGCAAAGACACTCCACACACATTTGATTTCACAGCTCACAAAATCGAGGCTGAAGATGTAATTTATGCCCCAGTATTCACTACATGGAGAGCTGGGAATCAAAGCCCATTCCCCAGCCTCCATATCCGTTGCTCTTTTCCTGGTATCACACCACCTTCATTTAACTGTAGTGGGACCTCTGTGTCTCCTCCTACCATGGAGCTGGAAAAATGTTCAATAAATACTTGCTCTAAGAAATAACATGGAAGGCATGGGGGAGATGGAGAGGAGAAGGGAGTTGCGGGAAATTGGAGGGGGAGACGAACCATGAGAGACAGTGGACTCTGAAAAATAATCTGAGGGTTTTGGAGGGGTGGGAGGTGGGAGGTTGGGTGAGCCTGGTGGTAGGTATTATGGAGGGCACGTATTGCATGGAGCACTAGGTGTGGTGCATAAACAATGTATTCTGGAACACTGAAAAGAAATTTTAAAAATAAATAAAAAAATACTTGCTCATGTGACTCCCACCTCTACTCCTCCATAGGTAAAGCAATCTATAGTAAAGAAAGGGTAGCCTCTCGGTTACACTATGAGTGCATTAAAAAAATGGGTAACTGTGTGTGGTGAAGGTTAACTAGACTTATTGTAGTGATCACTTCCAAGTGTACACATACATCAAATCATTATGTTGTATACAGGAAAACTGATACAGTGGGCCCCTGAACAACATGGGGCTTAGGGAGCTGGCCCCTCATGCTCAAAAATCCACATGTAACTTTTCACTGCCCCCAAACTTAACTACTAGTACCTTACTGCTGACTGGAGGCCTTACTGATAACATAATCAATTAAAACATACGTTGTATGTTACATGTAGTATATACTATATTCTTAAAGCTGCAGAAAATATTTTAAAAATTATGAGAAAATACACGTATAGTACCGTACTGTTTATAAAAACAAAAAAACACCCTGTGTATAAGTGGACCTGCGCAGTTCAAGTTCACATTGTTCAAGACTCAACTATATAACGTTAGATGCCAATTATATCTCATTTGACAAAAAATACATTAGACCTAAGAAGTAGAGGGGGCCTGGAGAACACATAACCTTTGAGCTTTCAGACCCTATAGTGACTACTCAGAATTCTTTAAATTTCTTTAGCGAGTATATGGTCATAACGGTTTGTGCATAAGGTCTAAACTGTGCCCTCCCCTGCTGACTGCTCACACAGTTTGATGGACCATTAAATGGTGATAACCCATCGAGGGTGGGAAACCCCAAGTCCAGTAGAGACACTATGATTTTCACATAATTGCTACAGTTAGCTCCTGCTCCCCCCATTTTTCCACAGCCCTCCTTAGACCCCACTATTTTGTCTCTGCATTCCAATATCTCTCTCCTGAATGTTTTTCCTCCTGCTGGGTCACTGTGGAAATGTTGTAATAGGTGTTATAACAGCTTTTTTCCATGGTATTTTACCAAAACAAAAAGACATATAATCCCTGAAAACCACACACAATCAGGCTGACTGGAGCAGCGCTGGCGGGCACTGGTCTGATGCACCCACCCCACCCTCACTCCATCAGGAAAGTCAAAATTATCACGTGTGGCAAAACGCATGAGTTGAGTTTATAATGTCTCTGCCCTAAGCAGTCCCGAAGAGAGATTTCTACACTACCCAAACTAGATAAGGGGTAGCGGTTTGACAACTATCAAATAGGGGGTACTGTTGGGATCCTGCTGACTTTTCTTTCTTTGTAACAGTGTCCAAAATTCCTGTGGGCCAGTGCCCAGTGCGTGCAGCCCAGGGGCAGCAGCGCCATCGTGACAGAGAGGACACTGCACTGTTCACCACCTGCCCCAGTGATGAGTCTAGGAAGATGCCCTCACAGCCAGCTCTGCGCAGCAGGATTTCTTCCCCTTTGCCTTTACCCTGGATCTCACTCTGCCTTTCTCTCTCAACCACACATCATGCTGTCATCCTATCTGGACTGCAGGACTGTTTCCCAGTGGCCCTGTGCTAAGGCTCTGCAGCAAGGCCCGGAGGCACAGCCTCTCCTGAAGGCTCCATCCTACACGGCTCAGACCAGCCCAGAGAATTCAGAAGCAGCGGGACCAGCTATGTCAGTCCCCTCCCCACAAAATAACGTTCAGTGTTTCAGACTTTGGGGGTCATTATTTAGAACTGATATTAACATACATGACTGGCAACTTCAGATTTCTTTAGAAGATAAAATCTGATAGACTACAATGCTTTACACCCAAGACAAGAGAAATGCAACAGAAACAAAAAACAGAAATATAAAGAGACATTTTTATATCACAAAAATAACAAAGGCTGAGATGGAGCCCACTTTGTTTTGGCAAAGCTGGGGCACTCAGACAAAAGTGTTTACTGAGCTCTAAGTGAACAGCCACCGCAGGCCACTGACTGGCCTGAGTTGTTTACATTAGCCATTTCCAGCCTGTCATCCTGCTTTTAGGTTGGTCATATAGTTACCTGGAGGAGGAAACAGACAGAATAATAAACAATTCCAAAGTAATTCTAGAAGATACTATACCATAAGCATACCACCCACACCTTGTATAACCCAGCAACTTCCCATTCTCGTTCCTAAAAGATGTTTTGAAAGACTAGCACAGTCAACTGTTCTTACTACTAATGCCATAGCATGTTTCCAACAAAAAGAAACCTGACAAGCACCAAATTTCTCAAGCTACAGCAGTGGCATTAATTTAACATCCCCAAAAATGTTTGGGAAAAACAGAGGACTTACTTTATTATCAAAAGAAGGACAGAGTTTCTAACTGCACTAAGCACTGAGCTGATGTTCTCACTAGTAAATTGCATGACCCCAGTGACTTCTAGAAACTAGAATTGCCAGTCAATGCACTGGACAGACAGCCCCAAGATGGGGACACTGACCCACTATGCAAATATCCACCTAAATAAAGTAAGTCAATGTCCCAAGTATTTTAGACATGGAACTAAGAAAGGCAGATAATCGAAATGGAGATCAAAGACAATACTCCTGGGGAAATTCTGAGTAATGGGAAACAAAGGCAGCAGAACTAGACTCCTCTGTACTTCCGTGCGGAGCAAGGGCACGAGTGAGAGGGGAACATAAGCACTTCCTGATCCAGAGACAAGGGTTTCACTGGGAAAGTGGGAGTTCAAGAGATGTAAAAATGGTGTGGGTAGGGCATTTGGTTAGGCTGTGGAGAGAAAGGTGTTCTAGGTGTCTTCATTCAAAAATTCATTCAAAATTCAAATTGATTCAAAACTGATATACTTATTCAAAGCTGCTGGTTGTATTAAAAGATACAGAGGTGAACCAGAGTAATGATCTAAGGGCACACAAATGGAAACAAAGTCTCCAATACCCACCTCTATGCACTATTACATCACCCCTCTAATCTATATTCATTCATCGAACAATTATTAGAGTTCCTATTCTGGACCAGGCATGTGCTAAGTGTTACGGCTGATTAAAAAATGAGTAACATAAGAACCTCTCGGGGAGTTTATCAGAAGCAGCAACATGATAAAATTTATTATGATAAAAAATAAGAGACAGAGCTAAGTGCCTTAAGGAGATGAAATCAAGTGTTATAAGAATTCAAGTTCAAAGGTTCTCAGACAACTCAAATCCCATCTTCCCTGGGAATTCTGGCCATCCCCTTTAAATTTATTCCACACTTTTTTCACTTTCTTAGTAGGGAGGGAAGTTCATGTGTCTTATCTCCCCAAATGGACTATATAGGTTTTCCCCTGCTCTTCGAAAGTGGGGCACTCTGATGAAAGTATCCATAACCCACAATTATAATGGCATCAAGTGAAGAAGTAATCACTTACATGGAAAAATTTTTGAACCTGACCCCAAAAATAACTTCTCGGAGGCTCTTCTGACACCTTAAAACATATTTTGCTAATGGATGCACAAAACAAATCGAGGTAAACACTGATGTTTATGAACAGTTCAAAGCCTCTAGTGTAGTTCCCCAAGAAGGAACTACTCTTGATGGTGTGCCACTCTCGATGTGCAGGACATGCACTACCTCTAAAAGGATTCACTGCAGAACAAACACTGAATGCTCTTTTCACTTCCCACCGTTTTCATAAAAGTGAAAATCCACTTTAGATTCTTTCTGGTTAGCAAAAACAGGGGCATAGTAACATAGGCCTTTCAGAAAAGCAAAGTAGCATAATCCTCCAAACATGGGGGACCCATATAAGGTATTTATGACTACATATTCCTTCTCAGTAATTCCCCCTTCTACCACCACCAACATACTTATTGGAGGGCAATGTGTGTAGTAAGTTCTTAACTAAGGGCTAGAGTTCCTTAAACTTACCGTAGTTCCGAAGATTTTTTCCTTGTGCCTGCCTCCTGCTAGATTTTGACTTCCTAGGGCAGAAACTGTGTCTTACTAATCTTTGCGGCCCTCCTGGGCTCCGACACTCTGGTACGTGTGAACACTCAATAATTATGTGTGCTGAATGAATCTATGTTCAATGGGAACTTTCTAGAAGAATCATAATGACAACTTACATAGGTACAGGGATTTACACAGTTAACAAGCTGCTCTAAAATACATGATCTCCTTCAATCCTCTCAGCAGCACTGCGGGTTGTCCCCAAGAGGACCACTGCACAGATAATGCAACAATGCCCACGGAAGTTCCATCCCCGAGCAGCTAAGAGTGGAGCTGGAACTTGCAGGTGTGAGAGGCTCTCCATCAAGTCTTCCATTCTACCACAGAAGTCACTGAATTCCATGCTGGAATGACTTGGTTTAGCCTTTGTCTGCAAAACACAGTTTGGTATCATGATAGAATAACAATCAGGTGACACCCTTAGTCCCTTTCTTCTTCAGTGTCATTCCACAACAACACGGTCACTTCAGACCACTAAGCCAAGCCCAGTGGATTCTGGCTGCAAGCAAGGGGGTGATCTTGGCTAAGATTACAGGCTGAACAACAATGAGCCACCTCCATGAAAGAAAACCAAATCCATTCAAGTGATTTACATCAGGCAAGAGAATCTTAGCTAAATTTGATGGGTCAAATGTCAGATTTTTCTGTGAGGTAGGCAGAACAACAAGTAGGCAATCAAGGTCCAGGACAGAATCCATGCCAAAACCGACATCAGTGGAACTCTGGGAAGGTCGACAAACTGTCTAACACGGGCTTTTACGATACCCATCCTCATGGGCACTCTAGGGCTTTAAAAAACACCCGTGACTCCCCCATACTCCTCTGGTATAACAAGTAAACTCTGGAGTTCTCACCCAAACTCAAAACTCAGTCATTCTAACCCTTCTTCAGCCATCAATAGACATAAGCTGCTTTTTAATGCGCTCCTTGTACTCGCCTTGTCTCCTGTCAGCAGCCAGAAGTTGGGGTTTTTTTTATCAGGAAGAAGATTCAAAGAGCCTGCCCTGCAGCCATCCCATACTGCACTGCTCTGTCAGAATCCTAATGACAAATTCTAAATACATAAGAGACAGTCTCCAGCTGGAAGAGCGAAGAGCTTCCGGGGGCCTGTCGAGTTCCCTGACCCCAGACCTATTTTTATATTTTGATCTTGGGGACCGTGCCTCGTGACTTTCAGAACCCTCAAGTTATCCCCGGGGTTACAGAGCACTAGCTTAACCAGTCCTAGCAAGACTTAAAACAGGGCAGCCAGGATCAAAGTGGCCAACAAACTAGTGCGTTAGCCACTGGACCAGCCCCCGAGAGAACCCCATTAGGCTGCACCGCACAAGTGGTTCAACTCTCCTCATGAGAAAACCCAACACTCAAGGCTTTGCGTGGCGTACATCTGAATAACCCTTCTAACAGCTACCCATATTTTTATATAAAATATCACAATGGCAGTTTAGTGTTCTGATTGAAGTATGAAGAAAACAACCACACGATTGGAATTTTTTTTAATTTAAAGCTGCCTAAAGCACCAAAGTCCAGTGTTCCTTGCTCTACATTTTCCTCTGAATGATATTAAACAGACTTCCCCTATTCAAACAGAGAGAGAGGTTTAAAAGAAAGAGAGAGGGAGAGAGAAAGAAAAGAAAAAAACCCTGAAGAGTCTGGATTAAGAATAACATAGCACAGAGAGGTTCTGTCAATGACCTGACACTTCATTTTTCCCTCCATTGTCTCCCTACCCAAAGAGCAGGAGACTAGCAACTGGGATGATCACATGAAGGCGGGAAAAACACAACTGTCAGGCTCCAAGGACAAAGCCTACTTTTAACAATACCATTCCTTAAATCCAGACATTAGAGCAGGAGGAATGAGAAAAAAGCAACTCACTCATGGATAGCTTACTGAGGATACTGCAGAAGATTATGCTAATCTTCACTTCATTGTCCTCTGCAAAATGTTTTCATATCAAGCCTTTTATCTGGGGAAGAAGAGATGCCCAACCTCTCAACTCAGTAACAGCCAGCACTTTCTGTGTGGTTTCTGCGTAATTAACACCAGCACTAGACCTTTTCATTTGTGCTACTCAAGCTTAGGGCCTTTTGAGGGTGTCCACGGGGGAGCGGCCCTCACCCTTTGCCTGTGGCCCGGGAGCCCCGGCTTATGCTTAGATCTGCGTGCCATCTGTTAATGGCAGAGGGAGCAAAACTTGAGCTAACTTTTCCTTGACTGCCAGAGAATGCAAGAGACCAAATCCACCAGCATGAGATGAGCAAATTATTACAAAAAAACAAAACAAAAAAACAAAAACCAAACAACAAAAAACCGCCCAAACCCCTGACCTAGGAATTGAGACCAACTGCTTCATTTTTCCATATCAGATTTCTGCCTCATTATAAAAGTAGCTTTCATTCCTGACTTAAATGGTATCAAAGCACTAGCTTAGGTGGTAACTTGAATGGACCAAGGGACGCTTATTTATTAATTTATTTATTTTTGTTCAAGGATTGAGCTTCAGCGTCCACCTCATCTTGTTTCAGAATTATGTCAGAGAGGAGCCACATGCCAGCTTCTGGCTGCCCAGAGGCTACAGGCAGCCCTCACGGGAACCAAGATTTAAGGATGAATTTTCCTCTCTAATCGATTTCCCTGCCTTTTGTTGGCTTAGGGCAAACTCATATGAATATCATAAAAGCCAATCATCATGATGACAAAAGTCATGTGAAAGTGTCCAAGAGAGGCTTTAGCACATGATACTTTTGTTTGTTGTGATTGTTGGTGTGAGAAATGAGCCATTAGGAGTTTCCCAACAACATCTAAAATGAAAGATTAATTATACAAAACCACCCATTTTCCTTCAGATAAATTCCACTAGTCTAGAAATAAAGAACCATTGCCATACTTTTACCTCTTCTCTGAAAAACTGTGACTACACTTATTAAACAACTCAACGCCACTCAGAGCCTGGTTTTTATTCTTCTTTCAAATTAATTTTATAATCTTGGGGGACCATGGGTGGGGGTGGCACGGCAAGTCAGGTAAACTCAAATTCTCCACTGATATAAAAAAGTCACACAAGATCACAGGTTCCCTAACTGAGAAAAAAAAAAAAAAATCTTCAGGAATCCCACCCACACCAATACAGAGTAACTATTCCTGAAATGAGTTATTTGCAATTATTTTTTTTCAGCCTTATGGAAACCAAACTCATGTGCAGAAGTAGTTTATATTTTCCTAAATGTGGGCACCATTAAGATAAAATAATAAAAGAGATCTTGCTTGATGAAAATTTGAGAACCACAAAACCAGACTGTCTCTAAGATCTCTTTCGGCTTTGTATTTCTCTGATACGACGAGTGTCCTTTCCTGGTTGAGGTGGTGTTCTTGGCAGGCAGTTCCAGGTTCAGGGTCCCCTATATGTAGCAGGTGCTTTTTGGTGATGTATATGTTCTCAATGGATTTTTATTCAATTAATCCTAACAAATGAGTTAGCAGGGTTCCAAATAATTGGGAAAGGAATGGTATGAACTCGCTCTGTTTACCTCTGCAACACAGTACGCCTCTGAAGAGCTAAAAAAGGGAAAAAAAGAAAAGAAAAGAAAAGCCACTCTCACTAAGTTAGTCCTGTTCGGTGAAAGAGGGCAGCAGTCATTCCCTGTGGGGGTGCTGGATAAATGTCCGTGAGCCCCGGCCCACCATGACGGTCAATGCCAGATTGCCTGCTCCTCAGCCATTCCAACAGTCTCTGATGTGGATGCACACGTTATACTGAATGTTCAGTCTTTTAAAAATGGGGATCTTTCCTGCCTTTTTTTTTTTTCCATTTATTAGGATCACTGTGCAATGCCAAATACTCATATCATAGATGTCTCTTTCGAGTTCTTGGAGGGAAAAAAACGTTTTCAGAGCAGAAGTAAGTGAAAGAGGATGAAGAGCAGGGCTGTGAGGAACAGACTGAAGTCTCTCCCTTCAAAATGCCAAAGATTTTGTTACATTGTATTTTGGAAAATCAGAAGTTTACAAACCCCACTTGTAATTCTAACACAGCTTTCCTCATTGCTCTGTTTAGACAAAAATGTTACAAATGTTTTTAAGAGCTCTCAACTTGAGGTAAATTTTTCTCTTTGAGATTTTGGTGAAAGAGAAGAAAAGTCTTAAAATGTATTGTTTGTTCCTTTTACGGAAATATATTTTTTCCATTTTTCATATATATATACATATGTATATATATATGAAAAACTCTCTCTACTGTCTAACCTTAGAACTTGCCAGTGCTCTGAAGAATAAAAAGGATAAAAAAGGCGTCGCATGATCATCTAAACCCGACTAGGGTGAGCACATAAATCTTCACAGTGTAAGAGATCCTCTCAAGTTAGGATACCCTATCAAAGCTAAAGCAGATAAATGCGAAGGGCCACCTGCTTCATCCCCTAACTGCACTATTTGGTGGAATTAAACTATTGCCGTGCAGTTCAAGCTTGGAAAAATTGCATAGCTGTGAAAATACCATTTACTGTCTACCCAGAGTTTGACTTAGTATAAGCTATTTAGACCACATAAAATCTGCAATGCACTGTTAGATCTTTACAAATTTCATGAAATCTTTTTCGGATATCCAAAAAATCCTGAACCGCTTGAATCTTTTGTATCCTAGCACTGGGGACTGACCCATAATCTCTTTCCCAGCCGGGATACCAAGTCTGGACCCAACCTTGTCACTGATTCCGGCAGCTGCTTCAATTCACCAGAGGGGAGGACAGCAATCCTACTTCTAAAAGAACACCACAAGGGCTTACGTTCACGATGCCTTGAAGAGAGCCTGAAAGAAAGGTCAAAGGTGAAGAAAAGATAAAGTGCCAAACAAGGAGATCAGTAACATAGGGTCTTCTTGATGAAATCCTAATGTCTGAGTCTTTGGGACGCAAGCATTACGATTGCATTTCCAAACAAAAAAAAAAACAAAAACAAAAACAAAAAAACCTCAGTTTTGCTGGCGTTTGTGTGTCCATGTACCCCCTGCGTTTGTGTGTGTGTGTGTGTGTGTGTGTGTGTGTGTGTGTGTGTGTGCGTGTTTGTGTGTGTGTTTGCAGTGTGGGTTTTGCTTTGTTTTTTAGGTCGGATCACTGTGCAACTGAAAGGCTTATTCAGCGGTCCTTGTCCCGAGTACTTTGTCTTACACAGGCCGCATTACTCTTGTAAACAGAGGCTGCATCAAAGTGAGAGCAGAGAGAGTCACATCAGTGGATTAAGGTCTTCTGCATGATAAAGTAGCTACCTAGGGGGGGATAAACTTAATATGTGAAAGAATGTTATTGAGAGGAATAAAGTACCAAAACTCTGTCATTCTCTTCATAATGTCCTAATCTAATGCCTGCCACTGGGGCCTTAGGCCAGGGTTAGTGTTAATCAATGAAATACCCATCTGTGTTCCCTGTCCTTATCGCTATTTAAAACTAGCCTAAACTCAATTATTGTCCCTTAGAGACCAAGATGGGATATTAAGTTGATTGAAAGGAACTGTGTCCCACAAAGAAATCCCCATGTTAAAATGCAGAGGTGTCAACATTGCTAACTAAATTTCAGCTAAACAGAGATTAGATGCTAATTCTTCCAACATGAAAAACTTGCATAGATTACGTCTGGTTAAAAGTCCGTATTTGAAAACAGATAAATTCTGGTAAACAGAGTAATCAATCCAGAGCAGCCTGCGCATTTGAGAATAAAACAGGTTGTCTGTGTCTCCTGTAACTTGTAGAACACAAGAAATACACAAGGGTGATACTAAATTCAAAAAAGGATGCAGGTCCTGGGCTGAAGGGAACAGGAGATCAAACATTCTGGAATTCCTAACACTTGTTAGAATTATGACAATTATTAAAAGGATATGTAACTTTCTCTCTTGAATAACTAAAATGTATCATCTGAAACTGACTTACTCATAGTTAAATTAAAAAGTAATTTTTAAAAGGGAGAGAGGCAAGGAGGACAGAGCAAGATGACAATATCCCATGGTGGCTCAAAGGTGCCTGTAACCTTCTTACTAATACCTGCATATGAAATGGCAGCTTTTCTCATTTATATTCCTCTTTGCTTTGTTTTGGCCTAGGTTTGATGGCAGATTGCTTTTAGACCAGAGTAAGTTCTCTATAACCAGATCTCCTGGTACATTTGAGAAGTTTCAAAAAAATAAACAGAAAAACAGCTCTTAAATAGACTAACAAGAAAGTTAGTCTAACGCTGAGTGAATATGCTTCTGTTATACTTCTATGTCTTTATAGGTATTTAAGTGCCAACAGGTTTCTAGGATATCATTTCATAGTAACAAAATCATAATTAAAAACTTATCTGCTAAATAGTGGTGCAGAAGCATCCTCACTCCTTCCTTGTTGCAATACTAGCCCTCAGCATACTCATTAATGCCACTGGTAATACTAGTTAAAACAGGCATGATTGTAACCCAAGAAGAGATGGACAAGCCAGAGGAACGGAACAGGTGGCTCAGAAATAAATCCTACCGGAGTGTGATACGTGACAGAGGAGAAATCACATGTCAAGAGGGGAATGCTGGCTCAATGAACAGTGCTACTGCCCAGCAGGAATACCTACCCACTTGTTCATTACCTTGCAGGGAGTCTGCTTCTCCCTCTCCCTCTGCCTCTGCCTCTCCCCCTGCTCAGGCTCTCTCTCCGTATCTCTGTCTCAAATAAATAAAATCCTTTTTAAAAAATTATTTAAATAAATAAATAAAAGTTCTGTTGCATTTAAAAATTAATCACTCAAAAGCAAGAAAAAATAGTACCCAGTACCAAAGTTTTGGCCAGAGTGCATTCTAAACCTAAAACAGTGAAAGAAATTACAAAGTAAAAACTGATTCAGCAACACATACATTTTAAGTCACTCAAAAAAAACCTGAAAAGTAAACAGCCAGCTAAGGAAATGTTTAGAGCAAATATTACATAAAAAGGCCCAATGTCTCATGAAATATGGAGAACTACAGACTCTTACAGAACACAAAACAGTGAGACCTTTTTTCAGCTAATTACAACCAGTTTCGCTTAGAATTCTTTCTCGTCAAGGACAAATTCATCTAATTGAAAATCAGCACCTTGGGCAGAGTCATTTTTGGAGGTCTTGCTCTGGCATGATCTTTCAGACCGCCCCTCTCAGACAGTGCTTCCTGAGGCAAGATGCTATACAGTCCGTACATTTGTTCTCAACAGTTCAAAATCCCTGGTCCTCCACTGCCCGTCTTGAACTTTGGTTGATGGTAAGTAGTATCTGACTCCTTAGTGCGGCCACCAGCAGCTTGCTGCTGGGGTAACTCTCTGTACTTTTTCATTTTTTCAAGATTTTTATTCATTTATTTGACAGAGAAAGAGCACAAGCCAGGGGAGCAGCAGGCAGAGGGAGAAGGAGAAGCAGGCTCCCTCTGAGCAGGGAGCCCCGTTGCAGGACTTGATCTCAGGACCCTGGGATCAGTGACCCGAGCCAAAGGCAGACACTTAACCAACTGAGCCAACTGCACTTTTTCAGAGGAGATGAAGTAAGGAGGAGAGAATCAAAACAACACTTGGAAATTTCAGCTGTGCCCACAATGTTTTAGGAAGCTCAGGCTAGTCTCCTCAATCCCCTGCTGCAAATCAAATTCTTCGTTCATATCCGCTCACGTGGTCAGGCACAGAGAAAATCGAGTAGAGAAAAGTAAATAGGAAACACGTTCCAACGTGCTGATATTAATATACAAACTAACCTCAACCATTTCACTCTAATTCCAGAGAACAGTACATAACAGTATCACCCTGTGTACATAAAACAAATCGAGGGATGGCCTCCGTACAAGCTGGTTATTCAAGTACAGCCAGTATGAGGGCGTAGTGCCAGGTGTCAGAGCCAGAGAGGGAAATGCTCTGGAGTCAAGAGCATCTGGAACAGCCTCCAAATGTCAGACAAAAAAAAAAAAAAAAAAAAAAAAAAGATTGTTATCTTTGAGGGACTGAAGTGGGAGCTGAAGTGCTCTCCCTCCATTAGGCAAAGTGTGGTGCAGCTGATTAACCTGAATGTTACCTTGGTAACCCAAGAATTACACTGTAAATGAAATGTGTGTCGAGGATAGGTACCTTTCATCAGACAAGAGCCACATAAGAATTTTGAGCAAGAGAGCCATAAATCTTGGGTTTCTAGCACTTTAATCATTCATGAAATAACAGTCTTTTTTGACAAGAGGCAAGCATGGCCACTAGTTATTAAACAAGCAGTGAGAGAACACTGCTGTAGCAGAACCATGAAACAGCCCAGGCTCGACTTCAGGCATAGTGAAAGTACACACAGAGCCTATGGAATATAGTTATTATAATGCTGACCTATGTAAAGCAGAGAGTATTAAAACGCCAAATTTTTCAGTGGGGCCAATGTTTTAAAAGGCTACACTGCAATTTAAAAAAAAAGTATTGCTTTCCTTCTTTTTTTTTTTTAATTTTTAAAATTTTTTTTATTTTTTAATTTGTTTATTTTCAGCGTAACAGTATTCATTGTTTTTTCTTAAGAACCCTCCATACGGGGGCGCCTGGGTGGCTCAGTCATTAAGTATCTGCCTTCGGCTCAGGTCATGATCCCAGGATCCTGGGATTGAGCCCCGCATCGGGCTCCCTGCTCAGGGGGAAGCCTGCTTCTCCCTCTCCCACTCCCTCTCTTGCTGTGTCTCTCTCTGTCAAATAAATAAATAAAATCTTACAAAAACAAATCAAAAACCTCCATACAAAGTAATAAACATCCTTCATATTTGTTACATTGACCTTCTTTCTTTGTATGTTATCCATCCTTCAAAGTGGTTCCACACAATGGATAAAGTATAAATCCTTCAGTGTGGGTCAGTGTGTGTGTGTTGCAACTTTTCCCCTCTAAGAACCAGTATCGTATTTTTAAAAAATAATTAAATTCTGGGCTCCATTCCTTTCTCCTACTCCCACTGAATTCTGAAAGCCTCTCTTGGTCATCCACGGTGCTGGGAGCACTGACAGATATTTGAAAGCTAAATGAAGCTTTTAAAGTGCTCAGAACTGCCTCCAGGACATGCTTGTGACCATCATCTTGAACTTGAGTCTAAAGAGTAAAGTCCTAGGGCCATATTTAGGGCTTTAAAGACATGTTTTAAAATTGATGGCAAGTCTTTTAAAACCTGTGATCAGGTGAGGGGGGGAAAGGTCAGCCATTCATCCTTCTTTGAGGCTATGCCTTTGCCAAAGGGACACTCCTTCCACAGATCTCACTACCTTTGGTTTGGTCAGAGAGAGGGAGAGACAGACAGATAGACATATACCCCAATTCCCTTCTCTCTTTAGGGTGTTTATCTTATTCGTTTAACCCTGAAATTATTTATCAATTACCCTAAGGCAGTGTTTCTTAAAGTGGATTCTGGAGAATTCTCTGAGTGACACTTAGAAGATAGCTTCACCAACAGGGTTCAGGACCAAATAAAACACTGTGTTAAACAGAGTTTAACATGTTTCTTTACGAAGGACTTTTTGGAACCTTGTGCGCTAATACTTTGTGGCCTCTTGCGGGACACTGAGTCCTCAGTGGGGGACACCAGCTATAGTCCCCGCCATCAGGGAGCAACATTCCAGACAGCCCCCTTGAATGTGCAGGTTAACGGGCCATCCTGCACTTCATCTGGCACTTCTTTTTTCAAGACCATTTTTCAAGGCCTATTTCACAATAGACCCGGGACGTAGAGCATATTAATATCCCCACATTAATTCTCTCCACAAACTGACTAGTGTTTCTCCCTTGATGAGCATCCCAGCAGTTCAGGCTTGAGAACAGACCTTTCTCTCCCCCCTTCTCTCTCCCCGCCAGAGGCAGCTGCTAGCTAAACCCTCCCTCCCCTACTCCACCTCCAGACTCACACGGTACTGGTTGACACCCTCAGCGCTTCTCACCTAGTCCAGTATTATCACCACTTACTCAGTCCCTCGTCTCCAGGTCCCTCCTCCCCAAACATGCACACATATTTCTGTGCTCACACCCATCATCATATCCTCCACAAGCTTTCTCAGCCTCAACAGTTTGACTCTAAAAATCAGTGCTTCCCATCTTATGTCATAACAACCATCCTCTCTCCTCTCCCCCTGGCTTTTACCCACCAAGTTCTAGCAACATCAGTCTACTCAAGAACAGCAAATGTGGGGCACCTGCGTGGCACAGTCCATTCAGCATCCGACTCTTGATTTTGGTTCAGGTCATGATCTCAGGGTTGTGGGATGGAGCTCTGTGTCGGGCTCCACACTCAGTGGGGAGGGAGTTTGCTTTTCTCCGTGTCCCTTTGTCTGTCTGTCTGTCTCTCTCTCTCTCTCTAACTGCAAACTTGCCAGGAAAGCCTTTGGCCCACATGGGCCCAGTGAAATACCATCCATTTTCCAGCTTAAATCCTACAACTTGAAGTCTGTCTTGACCCATCCATCAGGATTACCTGCTCTTCACAGAGCCGTTTCTATCGTGTTTCTAGCCTTACACAGTCAAGCCTGTATTCAAAGCTTTTCATGTATTTGTCAGTATCACCTCCTATCCTGTGAGATGCTGAAAAACAGAATGTTATCTTTTTTTTTTTTTTAATCACAGCAACTGGTACCAGACACATAGTAGGCAGTTTTACACTTTTGTTGAACTGACTAGAACAAAGTAGACTAGAAAGACTTTGGTTCGAGGTGGAATCCCTAGCAGGATGGCAAGCAGTCATCATCAGCCTGAAAACCGCTTCTCTGAGGCTGACCAGACAAGCCTGACCAGGCATACACGGATAAGTGCAAGTGCTGTTGAGGGAACAGTAAGAAGTTTCCGGTACACTCAAACAAATTAACACCACTCCTTAAGGAGTCAACATGCCCATTTCAGTTGTAATGGCTGAGTGCCCATGTGTCCCTCAGAAAACACTGGAGAAAGGAATAGAAGGAATGCATCAACAGCCAATGGAAACACAATCAATCTTCAACCACTTCCAACGGCAATGACACCCCGCACATCAGGTCACTGTTTCACTTGGCTTTAATCACCTATGCATTGAGGTAGTCCACGCGCTCCTTCTCTTCTACTAGAACCTACAATAGTCAGCATAGGGTCCTAGTGTGGGGCCTTCTGTATGACTCTTAAAAGAGACATGGAAGCAGAAAGAATGGAAAAGTTGGAGCCAAGCTGACTTACTCCAGCGTTTTTTGTCAGACGATCATGCAATTTTTCGCTGCACTGAGAGCTCCTCAAGAAAAGTGTTGTTTTAAAAGTGAAAATGAGCTTTTGGGACTTCATCAAGCTTCTGCACAGCAAAGGAAACAGTCAACAAAACAAAAAGGCAACCCACCGAATGGGACAAGATATTTGCAAATGACAGTACAGACAAAAGGTTGATATCCAGGATCTATAAAGAACTCCTCAAACTCAACACACACAAAACAGATAATCATATCAAAAAATGGGCAGAAGATATGAACAGACACTTCTCCAACGAAGACCTACAAATGGCTATCAGACACATGAAAAAATGCTCATCATCACTAGCCATCAGGGAGATTCAAATTAAAACCACATTGAGCTATCACCTTATACCAGTTTGAATGGCCAAAATCAGCAAGACAGGAAACAACGTGTGTTGGAGAGGTTGTGGAGAAAGGGGAACCCTCTTACACTCTTGGTGGGAATGCAGTTGGTGCAGCCACTCTGAAGAACAGTGTGGAGATTCCTCAAGAAATTAAAAATAGAGCGTCCCTATGACCCTGCAATTGCACTGCTGGGTATTTACCCCAAAGATACAGATGTAGTGAAAAGAAGGGCCATCTGTACCCCAATGTTTATAGCAGCAATGGCCATGGTCGCCAAACTGTGGAAAGAACCAAGATGCCCTTCGACAGACGAATGGATAAAGAAGATGTGGTCCATATACACGATGGAGTATTATGCCTCTATCAGAAAGGATGAATACCCAACTTTTGTAGCAACATGGACAGGACTGGAAGAGATTATGCTGAGCGAAATAAGTCAAGCAGAGAGAGTCAAGTATCATATGGTTTCACTTATTTGTGGAGCATAACAAAGAACACGGAAGACATGGGGAGATGGAGAGGAGAAGGGAGTTGAGGGAAATTGGAAGGGGAGATGAACCATGAGAGACTATGGACTCTGAAAAACAACCTGAGGGTTTTGAAGGGGCGGGGGGTGGGAGGTTGGGGAACCAGGAGGTGGGTAATAGAGAGAGCACGTATTGCATGGAGCACTGGGTGTGGTGCAAAAACAATGAATACTGTTATGCTGAAAATAAAAAAAAATTAAAAAAAAAGAATGAAATTTTTAAAAAGTGGTGTTTTATTTATTTATTTTTTTTCTAAATCTTCTGGTACATTATAGAGAAACAGAAATGTTTTTCCGATAGGAAAAAAAAATGAATAATCAACTGACAGTAGCTGATGAATTCTCTATATCAATAACTACTTTCCTATTAACTACTCTCCCCTCACAAATATCTCAAAAGGAGCTTAAAAAAAAAAAAAAAGCTAGGATTTTTAATTTGCTGCAGCACACCTGGGTAGCAATGAAATCCTCAAGTGTCTACCTGACAGAGTGATACCGGGAAGCAACAGGGAGCAGCCAGAAAGGCAGGTAGCACATGCCAAAATTAGGAGGCAGTTTACACTCTTCCAGACGAAGAGCCGTAAAAGGAGTGATGGATTGTGGCACAAAGAGAAACCTTTAACTAGGATTTGCTCGGTGTGGCATCCAGTAAGTAGCATCAACAACATTCAGGGGAGCAAAAAAAGTGTCTGTATGCTGAGATGTCAGCTTGTAAAAGTGTCAGTCTCCAAAATAAATCAAGTAGCAAAGGGAAACATATAAATAACCATACTTGATGCCAGCAACACTAAGCAAGGGGGAAAAAACATTTTAAAGGAATTGTCCTTGTTAACCACATGGTGAGCTGGTCTTGGCTGGAGGGTTTTCTAGATGAACAAATGTAGTTTTCCAGTTTTTCTGGAAAGGAGATGGCAGCTACGGGGTCTGCTGGAGAGAGCACTGATGGGAAAAACCAAAATCTGGGGGTTTTGCCTTAACTCAGTTAAGAGAACAAAACCTGTGTCTCCTAAGAATGTTTACCTTTCAGTTCCCTCCTCATAAAATGGAGACTGCTTTCCTTTGCTGCACCTCCCCTGTTCACAAAGTTATCAAACGTGTGGTGACAACGATATCACAGTCGTAAACTCCAATCCTGGGGGCAGGGCCCAACTGTAACCTAAAGAATAAAGTACTTGGCTTTCGTGAGACCAGGAGGGGTCCGCCGCCCCCACAAACACCTGGTCATCTGCTCAACGCTCCTAAAAAGTCCTTAAATGGGACTCAAAACCCTTCAATTCTATGGCATAAAGTGCAGATGTCTCTGAAAAGAACACTACACAGCCCTGAGGAGGTGGTATGGTAGGGCAGACGAGAGACCATCAGCCTTAGGGTCAAGAGATCTGGATTGAAATCCTAATTTCACCCTGTATTAACTGCGTGACTTCAATTAAGGGCCCATTTCCTCGTTTGTGAAATGTGGGAGAGGAGCTCTTTCCTCTGTAGATAGAGTGACTTATCTATAGGTCCACTGGAAGCAATGAATAACAGACACAGGTTGTCTACTGCACAGACAAGGATACGTTTTTGCCAAACATGGATACGGGGACAGAGCCCTAGCAGGCTAACAGAAATCCTGCTTCTCTTCAGGTGGGTGAGAGGAGCAATGATCTTATCATTAGTGCAGAATCAGAAGAGTTTTGATTCTTCTTCTGTGCTCCCAACATCTGAAACCTTCTTCGAAAGGCTAGAACTCTCCAGGGTCTCCCAGAGTCAATGGGAAGACTTTATCAACTTGTTATATGTGCATTTCTGGAGAGTGGGCCCCAACTTCTACCCACATCTCTATCCAGTTACTTCAGCTCCAAGACAGTTCCTTAAAACCCATGTGGTGCCATATTCAAAAGGGTGAGGATAAGGTGCCAAGAATTGAGAATGTTAATATCCCATCTGCACACCCTCACTCTCCTCAAGGGCTCATATTTGCTACAGTCACATAGGGGCCTACAGTACAAAAGGCCCATTGAAAGGCCCACCTTATGATACTAATTCATGACAGTATTTCCCATGCAGGTCATGTAAATCACGAATTGTCACCGGCATTTGAAAGAAGCATTTAGGATCAAATTAGTTATAGGGCTATTTCTGAATAGACATACCTGTATTTATATGCTCCTTATTTAAAAATACACCTTTCCACAAAATTATTACCTCCAATACATGATCTTATTCTGACACATGGTATCCATTACAGAGTCTTCCCTTCAGCATCCCTTTCTCTTCATTGGGCCTTTTCCAAAACTAATAATCCAAACAATTTTTAGTTAGGAAAATTTCTAGGTTAGAATAGCTGAGTTGGTTGCTAGGTCACCTGCGGCATCGAGAGTGACCATTTAATGGGGGATAATCCAGCCAGCTCTGGCCAACAGATTGTTCAATAACATTCCAAACTTCCTAATAGCCTTCTCTCCTCCTTGCATAGATTTTCTGTGGTGCACAGGTTCTTCCACAAGCCCTGCCTCTGTCTTGCTATGATGGAGCAATGTGCTGTAGGCAACAGGAGCACCATGTGTGATGCCTGTTCTTCTGCTCTCAACAGGAGGATTTGCTTGTTTATATGGCCATTAATTTGGCATTTCATCTGGCTCCGTTTGACTGCAGGGACTACAATGAAGCCTGCCTTCCTTTTCCACTTTTCCACAAACTTAAAACCAACAGGCTAATTTCTCACCTACCCAAACTTTGGTACTTGAAATGGAAAAGATGAAGGTAGCTCTTTACTTTTTACATTCAGTCCATTTAGCATCATTGCTGGGGTTTTTTCATGGCTGCATAATACAGTGGTTAGTTACATGATAATTTCCTATGGTGACTTTCGCAACTTGTAGCATCCTTCACTTGTGTACATCCTTCACTTGTAGCAACAAAAATCAAGGCAACATTAAGAGTCCCCACATTATAACTTCAGAAATAAAATCTTGATCATAATATTAACCTTAACAGCTCCATGGAAGGAGAGAAATTCTTTTTCTGGGCCTTCCAGAAAGTAGAGGCTGCTTTATATACCTTCAAAATGTGCTTCAAGAAACTTGCTATTATTAGGATCCTCATTCCTAAAACCTCCAGAAATGTTCCTGTTGCAGCCTAATTCAAATATAAACTTCACTTTTAGGCTAAATTTTTAAACTTGTTACTCTTCCTTTAATTTTTTTCCCTATCTATTGTTTTCTTTTATCCACTCCTTCAAAAATCCTTTGTGGGCTTTCTTACGTGACTGTATCTACAATCTCCTTTTCTTCGTATCACACCTTCTTCACACTTCTTCCAGAAGACCTTTCCAGAACTACTAGAGTACACCCAACACATCACAACAGGACAAGCTGCCACCTGCAGCAAGAATGAATGACCTTTCATGTCCTTTTCAGTCAAGGAGCTAGGATTCTTCGATTCCATTCCTGTGCCTAGATCTTGAACTAGAGTATAGCCAGTAGGAACAAAAAAAAGATGGGGGAAAAAAAAAAACCCTGAAAATTAAAGTCACCAACATTAAACTAAGCACAACCCTCAATGGGACACTTATGACAGAGAATTATCACATCGTCTTTGTGTCTCATGCACCTACAGTATTTTCTGAAGGGTGGGACCACCAAAAAGAGCCAGCATTTGTGCTCCTCTGAACTGCTTTGCACTTGGCATAAATCTCGCAAAGCTCAGTTTCCTAAAATATTTAAGGAGAAAAGAAGAAAATAAATCTTACGTCTTTTCTACAAGCTACTTAATACTTGGAGCATTGCTAACTGGGTTAAGGGAGATACGAGAGAAAGATCAGAAGGATGATCTGGCGTAAGCCAACAGAGCTAATGTTTACGGAACATTCACTGAATGACCAGACATAAGGTCAGGGCTTCATAGGCATTACTGCATTCATCCTCAAGACAACCCTGTTGTCTTGATGGATACTGATTTTATCTTCCTTTTGCAAATGAAGAAATTGAGACCTTAGAGAAGTTAGGCCATTTGCGCCATACCAAAAAGTAATAGAAATGAAACCTGGATCTAAATCTAGGTCTATCCTCTTCAGAACTCAAGCTCTTAACCACTCCTTAAAACTAAATGACTGGAAGACTCGAAGCTAACATCCAAAGAACTCATTATGGTTCCAATCCAGTTGTTAGGGGACGATAATCATACATACTGGTCCTCAACCCTGCAGCTGAGACTGGTGCCCTGTAGATAGTCTACAAATTAGAGCGTAATGATGACAACCTCCTGTCCAGAATTGCCAAAGCAAATCCAGCATAAGGCCAGCTGCCAGAAATATTACACCATCAAATACATCCAACACCAAACACAATCCTCATATTTTGCCAGCCATGTGGCCCTGTACATATGGCAGCCTTGCTCCCTAGCAGGAGAAGCATAGGGGGAAACAACTTGAATGATGAAGAACAGCAGGCATTTAAATACTTCCACTCAGACAGCAGGTAGCTTGTTACCTGAAATGCCCAGGATCCATCACTTGGCAAGGAGAGCACGAATACCAGACACTGATTTCAGGAACACAGCAGGAAAATACCACTGTGTACAAATTCATGGTGAAGAGAGATGTTTTCTGTTTCCGATCTGGGTTATCGGTGGGACCCCATTTCCTCCTCCATCTTATACCTCGCTCGTAACGGTGACCTCAGAACTTTTCTCAGGAGATCTAAACAGGTCCAGATCCCTCTCTCTCCCCCACCATTTGGGAGAGCTGCAACACAGCAGGGCCTAGGGAATTCTCAGCAATCAACAGAGCACTGTTGATAAACTGGCATTACATGGGCCTATAGGAAACCCAGCTCAGCTCACCAGCTTCCTGAGACACTGAAAGAGGCCATTGCCATGTGTGGCCATATGCCTGTTAACTAGGAAAGTGGATCCGCAAAAACTTTATCTGATGACTTACGGCTAAGTAACACCATAACTCAGTTGTGCATTCATTCATTCATTCATTCATTCATTCATTCATTCATTCTCTCTTGCCACCCTCTCTACTCTCCCTGCAAGCAGCAGTGGACAAATCAACAAAGTTCTCCTCTTTCTACAAGGAACTTCGACAGTATTATAAGAAACTATGAAGATACCAGACAACAACGGCAGTCCAGGCTCTGCTTTCAAAGATTTTGCACTGCTTCTTTGCAGATGATTCCCCTGAATAAAAGCTAGTTGAGGATTACAAGTTCAACTGATCCATTCTCCACTGAAACTGCCAAAAGCATTAAAGAGTAATAAAAAGCTGCGGGGGGGGGGGGAGTGGCTCCTGACAAACATCTATATTCTCCATCACTGTAAAGATAAATGCAACTGCAGCCCTGCTTTGTAACAGATGCTGGGGAATGAGGCTGGTTGTTCTTTGAGGGAAGGAGGAATATTCCTTA
The DNA here is from genome assembly GCF_922984935.1 of Meles meles. Lineage (NCBI taxonomy): Eukaryota > Metazoa > Chordata > Mammalia > Carnivora > Mustelidae > Meles > Meles meles. Next base: position 139,585,248 of record NC_060066.1, on the reverse strand, counting down.
TTGTTGTAAAAGGGGTTTATGCTTAGCTGATTTGATTGCAAGGAGCAGACCTCACATAAAACTGACTCGAGAAAATTTTGGGGAGGTGATAAGTGAGTTAACGTAAGGATACATGTAAGCGGAGTAATAACAGAGAGTGATCTTAAAGGACTCCAAGAAATGGAACAGGCTTCACTGGGGTAATTCCCAACCCTAGGGAACAATTCATCTCCTGTATGGGTCTTCAAGATCTGTCTCTGATTCATGATGAATGGCGGCTCCCTCTCCTGCCCCTCAGCCAGCTCTACCTTGGCTGTCTTCCGCCTGCCAATGGCTCATCAGGACCTACCTCAAGGTATCTTTGAATGCACCCTGTTTCATCTGACCTTCTCACCAGCAACTTGTATCTCTCTCCAAAAGAATTCAATCAGATTTGAGACCATGGTCTCAGGTCTCTCCCATGATCTTCTCCTGGTGTCTGGCTGAAATAAACTGGTCTCCATAGAAAAAGACAAGAGGTAATTATTAGCCAGACGAGGTGAGGAGCTGGGAAAAGTGAGAACGTCCTTTATGCATTCTGTTGTCATTGTAAATCCACTCTTCTCTATTTGATTTTAGGATCCTACCTTATCTTTTTCTTAAGTTGGTGAATTATCTACACAATAAATTCAGAACTACGTATTACTTTTGGCCCCAATCTACAACCTGGGACAAATAACGCCAGTGAGCCTATCTGTAAAGTGAGAGAATATTCCATAGTTGCCACTTTCTCTTTCACAAAATTCAATGAATTGGGATTAGCCTCTAGAAAACCTCAGTTGAGAATGTCTGAAGGTAAGAGGAATTGCTCTTTCCCCATATTCCCGGAGGGGGAGATTTTCTGGGATCACAGCTGCTGTCCACTTCCTCTAAGAACACTGGCAGGGACCCACATCCAGGTATACACATATGAAAAATCCACTTCCTGACAGCTTCCCAAAATGGGCTCCCAGGATAAGCAATTAGCATGGAAAATTATACGAGCCCCAAATCTAACTTCTCATTTTGCTAATTATTCCTCCTTTTTGCCTATGTAATTTTGATGAGGGTAATCATTTGGAAAACCTATGCATGGGGGATTTTGAAATTTCTGAGTTCAAATAAAATAGACATACATAATTAGAACATTAGGTAGTATTTTCCAGGAGTATAAAGTATACTTGGATCTCAGTGATAAGTTCATGAAGATAAAGCTTCAATCCATCCAGTGCTTTGAAAATTGCTGTCTTGAGCCTGAGAAAGTGCAAGCTGATGAAGTGTGAATGCTAAATGATAATAATGATAATAATACATCTCATTGACTTAGTGCTATAACTTGTTGAAAGCTTAATGCATCAGGACTTAATGCACAGATTCTGTGAAAAGACAGGAACACGAATGGTTACAGCTTTAGGGTAAACCTGTATATTTTGGTGAACTATTCCATCCTCTTCTCCAACATCACAGTTTTTGTATTGTCATGTGTTCTAAAGGAAAAAGTGGATTAAACATTTGTGTTGCTACCGAGGCTAGCTGTTGTCCACATAGAAACGCAATCTCCATTATTCAAGCTCTCAATACTTTTGCTTCCATAGCAAAGGCCTTAAGATTCTGCAAATTACTCAGTTACCCCAACAGCTCCATTCTATCTTCATACCTGCTTTAAGAACCCAGCCAACAGGTGAAGACACGGTGAATACTGAAAAGGGCTTCTTTTAAATCACAGGATGCGAGTTTTCATTTTTTTTTAAAGATTTACTTATTTATATGACAGAGAGAGATCACAAGTAGGCAGCGAGGTGGGGGGGGGGGGTTGTGGGGGGGTGGGAAGCAGGCTCCCTGCTGAGCAGAGAGCCCAATGCAGGGCTTGATCCCAGGACCCTGGGATCATGACCTGAGCTGAAGACAGAGGCTTAACCCACTGAGCCACCCAGGCGCTCCAGGAAGAGCGTTTTTAAATAATGAAATGTTAATCATTATTTTCAGGACAACAGATTTATGAAAAACTTGGAGTTAATAAAAAAAGATAGTAAATGAGCAAATACTTATTGACTGTTCACTGTATTTACATAAATGGAATGAACTATATGAAAGATACAAAGATATGAAAAGCTAATTTATGACTTCAAAGTACAGGTACTCCTTATCACATTTAAACACCCCAAGCAGTAGGCAATATATTTCTTTGTGTGTGCACACAACACACACACACACACACACACACACACACACACACACAGGCATTCAATAGGAGCATCTAAAAATCATTGTTTCTATTTCCAACCCACAAATTCGCATACTTGAAAAGTTAAAGCATTTTGGACAAAAATAAAGATAGGCACATAGCTTCCCACATCAGCAAAAGTTTGTAAATATTTTTCCCAGTTATCTTTGCCTTCCCCGAGCCTCACACGGTCTTCAGCAAAGTCAAGTAGTTGCACAATGAGATACAAAATAAAAGGAAAGGGAGGAGAGAAGGAAGGATAGAGAGAGATGAGGAAGTCAAGGAAAGAGAAAAGCAAAGAAAGAAGGAAAAGATGGTCTAGGAAATTCTTAGATTCAGTGCTACTTCTATTTTCAACCCAAAATATGTGTTCAAATGTTTCTTCACTGTGCTCTACCTTCTGGATGTTGTCCTTCTTAAAACTTAACATGCCCAAATTCATGATCTGACATCCTAGCCCATTCCTCCCTGCTCAAGGTCAAGGCTACATATGTCCCATACCAAACAGCCACAGGTATTTCTCAATGACTCCGATTCCTGCCAAGCTCCAACTCTCACTCTGTAACCTACACCTAGAAGGCTGGTGTGCTGGTATAGGTTCTGTCCAGTTACCTCCTCCCTGGATCTCCCTCTCCCCTGTTTCCTGCAGAATGACATTTCTACCAAATGGCATGCTTGGCTTCCATTTGGGCTTCATCTCTTCCTCAAACCTCTCTAAATATCACAGCCTGGAACCTTCAAGCCAGGCACCAGATAGATGAGTGAGAATCCTGGGCAGTCAGCCTAAGGGTGGAGTTCCAAGTCCTGGTGTTTCTGAGAACCACTGTTGGCAGGACTATGACCAATACAAGGTGTTCTGTGGTTTCTATTACTTAACTTGTGAAGACTTCCTGGACCCAATTCCACAGTGGGGGGTGAGGGTGTGGAGTCCCCCAAGCAACACAAAACAATTCTCAGACACCAGCAGGAGGTCCAAGAATTCAACTCAATTCTGAGACTGCCTACCTGGAGGTAGTATCAGATTTTACAGAAAAAGGACTCAGTCCTTCAAGACTCCCCCTACCCGCTACTTCACACACCAGCTGCAAGCCCCAGGGTGTTACCTGTGCTTCTGACCTACCTGCTACAGACTGGAAGTTCTAACTGGAACCTCCTCTATAGGTTCTTTTGATTTGCTAAAGTGACTCACAGAACTCAGAGAAACACTGGCATTTCCCAGTTACATAAAGGAGATAATAAAGGATTCAAACCAACAGCCAGATGAAGAGATGCACAGAGTATAGGGAAAGGGTGTGGAGCTTCCATGCCCTCATGAGGTACACCATTCTCTCCAATCTCCCTGTGTTCATCAACCCAGAAGCTCTTCCAACCCAGTCCTTTCAGGGTTTTACGTAGACTGCATTGTACAGTCATGACTAACGAAGTCATTGACCGCTGATTCAAACTCCAGTCTCAATCCCCCTCCCCAGGAGGTGGGATTGGAACTGAAATTTCCAACTCTTTAATCATAGGGTTGGTCCTTCTGGCAACCAGCCCCTGCTCTTGGGCAGAGTCCAAAAATCACCTTCATTAATGTCACAAAAGACACCTTTATCATTCCCCACACTTAGGGAATTTCAAGGAATTTAGAAGCTATCAGTCAAGAACCATAGAGAAAGAACAAATATATACAAGAAATTCATTTTGGTCATGTGAATGACCAAATATATATTTCTTACAAATCACAAAATCACTTGCCCATCTCAATTTCATGATCAAAAAATATAAATAAAAATAACATCAAGTTCACAGGGAAGCTCTATTAAAAATTTAAACTTTTGTGGGAAGTGCTTCATAAATTGTAAAGAACTATACAAATGTTAGTGATTTCTGGATTTCTGTGGGATTCCATCAGCAAGGAAAAATAAAATAAACAAAAATTTAGCACTGTGTTGACTTACATCCTATATCAAAACTAGAACTCCTTTTTCTGCCAGAACTAGGACACGAAGCAGTATTATACCTGTAGTGTCCATTATAAGATTGACTATTTCTCATTTGGTTATTTATCTCATGCGCAACAGAAAAAGGAGTTTTATGTTTACTACTATAGTTTGACAAGAGGCCAGAGGAAAGCTTTGAAAGAAAAGGACCAATGCCATGAAAAGGGAGACAATGCAATAAATAACATGAAAATGACTCCCAGAGAATATCAGAGATGTGGATGGACCTCTCCCCATAATTCAGTGGCCATGGCACCAAGAGCGGTCCTGACTCATGGGGAAAGGGCATGATGATGAGGACATAGGGCTCCGGCGAGGTCCACTATCCATCACAATAAAATCTGTGGTGTGGTCAGTGAGGTTTCCCAACTTCCTACGTGTTCTCAAAAAAAACCAACAACAACAACAACAAAAACCTAAGTGGGTGAGGGATTACTTTTCTATGTTTTAACATCATACAGCAGTTAAAGCCACTCATCAGGAAGCCCTGACAGCATCTCAGACCTAATTTTAGGAAGAGAAGAAACTCAGGAGTCCATTATTTCAGAGAAAAAACCCGCATCAGAGAGCACTCAGCACCATCAGTACAGTTATTTCTGAGGTTAAACCAAATAAAACCTTCAAAAGTGTGAGTAACTGCCCTGAAATTTCTTTTCCTGTCAGGAGCACTAATACTAAATTAGATTTAGGATTGCAGATGCAAGAAATCACTGTGGGAACTTTTCTTTCCTTTTCTTTCTTTTTCCAAGAAATTCTTCATTATAGATACTTGAATTAGCAGTACTGTGTTTGTCTGTCACTGAGCGGTCAATGAGTTAAACTATGCAAACGGACAGTCTTTAAAGGCAAGCATATCGTTTCCATCGTTCAGAGCCATCGTAGAGGTAGATGCTGGTGACCATGAAATGCTTCCTTGTCTCATTATTTTTCAAGTGAAATCTTACTAGGTCTGTGGTGTATATTATGATGTCAGTTCGTGCCATAATTCATAGGTGAAGAGAATGTTTTCTATCTGTAAGACAAATAATACTTTGCTTTTCAACATTTCCAGGGACTAAAGAATATGCATACGAACAAAAAAATTCACAAGAAAAACTTCATGTATTCAACAAGCACTGGTTGAGGAGAGGCACAGAGAAGTTAGGAAGCTTGCCCACAGTCTGGCAGTGAACAGAAGGCCAACTGCAGACTCTGGGTCAGCCCTGAGCCCAAAGCCCTGCTTCTTGCTGTTACCTCACACTGTTGGCCCCTCAGGAGCCTCACAAACTCTAACGGGAGATAAGACAGAGAGCACATTCACTCAGTGTCAATTCATTTGTTCAACAAGTAGCTGCTGCGCACCTAGCCGAGGGCCAAGTGTTATCTGGACAACAGAGCAAAACGGGATGTTGGCCAGTAAGATGGATGAAGTGGGATACGCAGTCACGGGGCCACTTTTGGTTGACTTCCAGCAGAAGGTGGTAGGTAAGATACTTCCTGAAGGACAGGTCCATAAGTGGGGGTGGCCCGGGACAGGAGCTTCATTTTAAGTGAGGTAAAGAGTGAGAAGGGGTTTACAGAGAGCGGGAAAGCACATCGTATGAATGGACTTAGAAGAATTTAAGAACAATTTAAAATATTGAAAAGTGCAGCCTGGGGCCAGAGCCTCGAGAGCTCTAAATGCCAGAAGACGACGACCGCATTTTATTTGCTAGGCAATGGTAAATCATCGAAGACATTTAGCAGAGGAGTTACTTCATCAGAACTAGGCTCTAGAATGACGAATCTGGAAGAAGCGTGGATGTGTACAACCGAGCAGCAGCAGGTACGAGCCCAGGGCCGGGAGGTGGCTGGGGCCCAGGTAAGGGATAGAACAGTGTTGGGTAGGGGCAGTAACCAAATTAGGAACAGATGCAATGCCTCACATGAATAGGCTCAGCAAATCCACTGCAACGATTTGTAGACCAGTTCCCATAATGAATAACGTTCCCTAGAAATACAAGTATAAATATAAGTAGGTGCTCTGATGGGTCTGTGACCTTTCCACCACCTCAGCAGACACTCAAAGCACGACACTGCCTGAACACAGAAAATACCAAGTATCCAGGCTCAGCCTCACCTCACCGTCTGTCCCCAAACATGAACCACTCTCAGCCACATCCCCTCTTGCAATGATTCCTTCCCTCAGTCACCTAACTTCACAGGGTCACGATTGGAGAAGGACAATTTTTTAAAGCTGCAATATGCATACACAGACTCAATCAACCAAGTCTAGTAAAGGAGAAGAATGGGTCCGAAGAGGGAGAACACTGGCAGAAAGCAAAGAGGCCAAGAAGGGCCAGTCATACATGGACTTGAGTTTGCTTCTCCGGGGTGGAGGGATGGCTACACCAGTCACCCACACTCCCTCACACCCGTCCCCTCCTGCCCACAGCCTGCACTGAGAGGCAAGCAGACTTTTCTTTCCCTTGTTCACGTCATTCCGTTGTCCCACAGCCATACGGAAGCCTTCCCCTCCCCCACCACCCCGCCCCACCAGGAGGCGAGTTGCTGGGATTCAGGCTCTGTGCTGGGAAGCCTGAGAGAGCTGTATCTTCCCTGGGGAACAGAATTCACACAACAGTCACAGAAGAGAGGTTGGCAACCAGGCCCAAATGGAGATGAAACCTGGGACTCTACAGCCTGAATCAACCCGGGGATGCCGTGGCTCTCAGGAGAATAGGGCTGGAAGGTTTGGAGCCTGAGCCCTAGTCCTCTCCTCCAACTCAGAAGTAAACTCTGGCTGGAGTGCTTCTTGGACCCTTGCATTTCCACGCCCTCCCCCCGCAAGTATGGAGAGCACAGAGGTATTAGAAAGCAAGCAAGCAAGCAAGCAAGCCCCCACTTCTCTTTCAAGAACCTCTATCTAGAGCAGGCCAGACAGTGGTGTGCAGAGTCTCAAGCAATAAAGGAGTCGGGAGGCTGAACACACCAACGGCAAGTTTATGCCAATGAAAAACATGAGCTTACATAATAAAGCTGGGGCAGAACTGCTGTGAGTGGTGTGAGCAGAAGCGTTCTGCTGACTGCTGCTGCAATGGGGAACAGACTTTGCATATTATATCACCATGTTTTGTTGTGTTTCTCATGCAGTGTTTTTCTGCTCTTGACTTTGAGGTGTGAGGGGGAGGCTCTAATCATATGGCCTTGTGCAGATGCTCTATTTGCATTTCTATTAATCCAGGCCCTCCTGGAGATGCTGGAGCAGAGACACAGCATGCTTTGTGTTTGAACTTGTGAGAACCCATACCACCGCTTAATAACTTAATACATATGTATAGCCTCCCTCAGACAGCCCACTAGGAGGCAGAAGCAAGAGGAGGTGCCACCGGCTTGCGACTGCGGGGCTCTACGGAAATGTGTTCTGACAGGAAGGAGCACCTTGCTCAGCAAAGAGTCCCTGTGCCTTAATTCCGGCTAGCCAACCCACCTGCCAGCCTGGGAAGCCTTTTTTTTTTTTTTTTTTTTAATTTTATTTTTTTTACAGCTTGCATCCAAAGCCTTAGTTCTTAGTGATCAGAAATATCCAGGCAGGTGAGGCTGCCTGACCCTCCCGGGACTGAACTTGATAACATGGCAATGGCTGTCCCTTTGTTTCTGGCATGAGCTCGAGGACACAAAATTTTTTTAAAAAACAGGTAACATAGGGAAGCGGGATTGTAGGTATAGTGTTGAAAGCATCCGTCAAACCTGTTCTTGAACCCCAGCCCCCCCTTTGACTAGCTGAATGACCTTAGCAGGTCACTTAACTTTTCTGAGCCTTGGTTTTCTCATCCCAAGTAAGATGGTCAGCACCTGTCTTGAAGGGTTGCCTTGAGGATGCAAAGAAATCGTCCCAGGGGAGCACCTGTCAAGGATCGGGTACTTAATAAATCACAGCTATTACTATTACATCATGCTGTTTCGACCAAATAGCTCCTTATTTTGCCAGCTGATTTATTCATGGACAGTTCTGCAGAAGCAAATGAAGGAAGGGCATGATGGGGGAAGGCGAATGGTTGTGTTTGCTCTGAGGAGTGATGGCATGAGTGATTCTGAGAAAACGCTCTACCACATTTGTGCAGAAATAGATACCATCACTTTTAAACAGATTTAGAACTTCCCTCTGCTTTTTCAATTTTATGTTGGGAAAAATCTATGAAACTGGCAAACATAAGTAAAAATCACTCAAAATTCTTCTATGAACCCTTCAAGAGAATTTCATCAGAGCAGCCCATGAGACAACTGCACCCATTTGAGCTAAATATCCCAAGAATTACTTTCAACTGATAAGATTACACAGCAATCTAGAAAGAAATCTCACCACCTGTTAAGATTTCCCTAAGACTACATGAATAATGTTCCTTCCTTTGCTTTTTTCTCCTTGAAGTAAATAAGAGATTTCAGAAGTCAGAATTACAGATTTTCATTTCCCTCAACAAGTTTTTTCCAAGTGTTTGTGTCATAGGTGTGGGGTCTAACATGTTGTGTACATTTATGTAATAAAGAGCCAAGAGGCAGAACAACACATGGTGGAGATATTCTAACTGTGTAAATTAGCGCCTACCTGGGTTCTTTCAGTACGTGCCTGAAAGGTGGCAAAGCAGAGAGAATTTTAATGAAAATTAGCTAGATGGCTGACAGCACTTGTCCAGGTGACCCTCTAATAAATAAATTGGCAGTGCTAACATTAGGAGGGATGAGTAGGGTAAAAGGAAAACATGACTACCTGTAATTGTTTTCATCTACTCACAAGGAATGGATTCATTTATAGGATTTGTACTAGACCTCATATACACTAGATGCTCAGGAAGTATGAAAAGCACAATAATTTATTTCTGAAAGATAACTTCTTAGAATCCACTCAAATTACAATGAGAGCTCTTGAAAGCAACTAGCTAGTCCAGAGTACATGATGACCAATTCTGCCAGATGACTGGGGTAGCAACAAATGCCCAGACCTCTGCTCTGGTGCCCCACCACCATCATCACCACCACGCAATGTTACTTGGAATACCTACATGCACTTTCCAGTTTTGTTTGCTCTACCTCTTCCACAAGGCCTGCCCAACTAGATGGTAGATTTTGACCCAGTTCCTCAACTTGGCTTGACCTTGCTTTATTTATGCCAACTCTAAGCTTTGGTCACTCACCGCCTTTGATGTCTGTGAGCATTATCATCATCTCATTTTTCCTTAAATACTTGAAAAGGAAGTTGGCAACAAAGAACAATCGTACATTTAATAGGTGTTCTCTCGAGTCTGAAATTTGGCGATCCTTTTCTGATTTTTGTTTCATTCTGACTTCCTGGAGGCTAGCACCTTTGGACTGATAAAAATGAATGCCCTTTGGGTAATATTCCCTTATTCTATCAATGTCCAGAAGCCTCTATTTTTACCCTACTCTCTAGCATCATTATTTCTGCCAAGAGTTTGACTTGTGATGTGGTAAGTACACCTACATAGCTCCTTTCTTAGATTAAGTTCAAGAATGCTGAGCGGAAAACGCAGCACTAAGCTTTGAAAAGAACAACCCAGCCAAATGTGGGTTCTAGAGTCAGACTCCCTGGACTCAGTTCCCAGCTGTAACATTTACTAGTTGTTTACACTGAGCAAGTCTTTCGCTGTCTTTACTATATAGTGTCTTTATCATCAAATGGGGATAAAAGCAGCTGCCCCATATGGTTGTTGTGGTTATGAAATGAGTTAATGCATAGAATGCTCTTGCAATAGTGCATATTGCATAGTAAGTGTTCAGTTAATATTTCTGTAATAACATCATCACTGTTATTTTATAGACCTAGGATTCACTTCTTCTTCCTGGTGTTTTAAGAATATTTTCTTGTCACTTTTGTGTATCTCTGAAATTTTTTGATCACTTAGACAGTTAAGTCCACATGTAGGTCACATATCAGTCTTTACATTTCTTTAGATTAAGGTAACACTTGGATTCTCCAAAGTTTTTCTGCTTGAATTTTTCTCTCTGACCTTCACACACTCACACACACATGAAGAATTACTGGCAGTCTTTAGTATATACCAGCAGGGGTTAAGTTCTCATTCACCAAATATATTAACTAAAAAAACCCAGCAAACTGTTCAATGGAGTTCTGTGAATAAAAGCTTTCAATTAACCAGAACGGATTTCTAATGCTTTACTTGGGAAGTAAGTCAGGAAAGAGCTATGTGTATCTTCATCCAGTGGAAGGACCCAGGACAGAAGCTAGCCTGTAACAAAAAAGCTAGCATGCAAATGAATACCAGAGGGTAAGGTGAAATCTGAATGAGGGCAGAACATAAACAGAACAGCAAAGCAGAATAAGGCTGACCTTTAGAGTGGAGAGTCCCGTGACCAAGCCAGACAGAGAACATTTTGACATGGCCAATCGGTGGGTCATTTCAGGAGGCCTATGGTCTGCCTTTCCTCTAAGCCATGCTTTAGGACACTTCAATTATTTCTTGGTTATTTGGCCAAACCTCAAGAGGACAGGGATTTCCAAAAGAGAAGAAAAAAAAAAAAAAAAAAGAAAAGAAAAGAAAAAGAAACAGAAGAGGGAAGGAGGAAGTGAAATTTTCTAATACATATTCTGAGTTCAGTACAACTTCAGTCCAATCTGCTGTACTTTTCTCTGCATATATAATTCATTATGAAAATAAAATTAATTTTCATAATGATGGCACTGAATTATAACAAGTTCTTCAAAGAGCAAAGATTAAAATGAATCATGACGTGACAATTAAAATGTGTTCACCATACCTTACTAAGGCCAAAAAGGTTCCAAAATGTTTCTGCCACAAAAGAGATCTTCTATGAATTTTGGAACACTGAGAAAAAAATAAAGTAAAATAAAATGTAAAAAAAAAAAAAGAGAGAGAGAGATTCTCTGACTACATCTAATTAATCCAAAATTTCACTAATTAGAACAGGGATGGAAAAAAGCCTCAGGAGTCTCAGGTAACACCTGTAATCTATTGGTAGGGGCTGCCTGGATTACTGTGTTAACAAGGATTCTGGGGCCAATCCAAGTTGAACAGGAACACATTCTGTGACCCATTAGTTCTATCTGTCATGGATGATATTCATGGAATACATTTTCCATTTGCTTTATTCTAGACTCTGAACATGACATTCTCTGAGAATTCTAATGAAAACCAAGATTTTGCCACATATGTTACCACTAATTTTATACAAATAGTTAATATCCACTATTGAGTCAGAGAAGCTATAAAATTTTCAGCAAAAATTTTCAGAAAACTCCTTTGTGACACACTTTTTTCATCATTTATAAGTTTTAACTTTGTTTCACAAAATTGTTAACACTGGTTAATGGTGTTAATACGTAACAGTATTTTAGAGGTTAACAAATAACCATGACCCCACATACAGATGTTGCACATCAACGACATAAACCCCAACACCAACCATGATGTTGAAATCACAGCAGCCTCATCTTCCCGACAATGTAATCTAAAGGAGTTTGCAATTTAGGAACGTCCTACTTTAGGTAATGAAGGTCCTGAAATTTTACATGCTGGTCTCCCCAATTATTCTGACTTGCTCATAGGCATCTAATTCCACTTCTCAGAGATAAATCATGTTATCATTTAGATTAGTGGCCCTTAGCTTTTTGACCTTCCATGCATGTTTAAGTCTTCTCAGTTTGGCTTCTCTCCTTAATTAGGAGAAGCAGCCTTGTATTTTAAGAATGTCACTGTTTAAAACAATGTGAATTTTACATTACACATTTGCCTTGAAGCATCTGCAATGAACTCCTTTTTATAAATCAAAACAAATATGAATTTAAAACCAACCAACTATTAGGTCCTATAGCCCAAATTATGTTGTTCATGACCCTGTTGGTATAAAAATTCACATTCCTTTGTTGAAGACTGGTTCCTACAGTACATTATTCTCCTCCATCTCTTTATTTCTGGGAAGTTCAAAAGGAGCAAAAACAAAATTTGCAGAAAAGCACCAAATTAGCAATTAAAGTCTCTAATGTAAGACCTAAATTATAATGCTCCATTCCAAAAGATTAAATATTAAACCTCTGGAACAATTCATTCTGTTCCACAGAACAGAAAGGGCAGCAGAGAAAAAGTGCAAACTTCAACATTGGTTGCTGAGTTTAGTGTTGCTTACAGTTTTCTTCTTTACTCTCAATCCTGTTACAAATAATGCAAACCTGTTTTTATTAATTTACATTAAGTTCATTTAACACTGATGAAACAGACCAGAAATGTATAATGAGGAACATTTAACAAGCTCCTGAATTAGGGCTAATCATGCTCTGTTTACGAGAGCTTATTTCATTCTTGGAAAATATCCTGGTAGAAAGCCCCATCCCTATTTAACAAGTAAAAAGGAGAGAGTCACCAGCTACCGGTAACAAAGAAATGAACAAGCTTAATAATCTCCAATTTGGTTTTCCACTCCACTTAATGATGGAGGCAATTCGAGCTCTGTGGCCAGAGTACATGAGGAAGCATCCACAAGTACTGAAAATTTAATTAAAAGTCAGAAAGCCATTGCAATGAAGACTCAGCAGAAAGCCATTTATTTTTAAAATCTAATATATTCTTCATGACTAAAGGCTAAAGCACATGCTGACTTACACATTTAGCTGTAACTGATTTAAGCTACTTGATGATTTTTTTTCTTTTTTTCTTTTTTCTTTTTTTTCCCCCTGCTCACAGGGTGGTGCTCAATTTGCAATGGAGTAAATTGGCAGAATTTAATTTGGTGGATTTTTTTTAACTCTGTAAAAAGAATCCTCATTAAAACTACACAATCATCTGTATACTTTTTTTTCATCATTAACTAGCTTAACTGCAGGTAAAAGAGATACAATTATGGATTTATATAAATCTGATTGTCAATTTACAGCTGAAAGACTGGTGAGTTGCCTCATTTTAAATAGGTTATTTTTTTCCCCTTAACCTTTCTTTGTTTTAATGAGGATTCAATTTGTCACTGTCTGAGAAGTCTGCTAGCAGGAAGTTTCCTGGAAATTATAAGGAAGAGAAAGCAGGAATGGGAGAAAATACTTGACTAAATTTCAAAGTTGCTGAAGACTCAACATTTGAAATTCATCCCCAGATCAGTGGATTTATTGTCCCTCCATGGCTATCCTGGAGTGTGGAAAGCCAGAAGAGTAAGAACACCTAAAGGAGGCCTTGAGAATGAAGGGGAGTTGAGAGAAATTTCCTTAGATGGGGTAGAACTGCAAAGAACATTAGGTAAAATTGGGCCTTTCACGTGACCTTGATATGGATGTTATTTTGCATATTTTATCTTAACCTTGTTCCAAAAAAAACCGGCTTTGAAGAAAGTGAGTCCTCAAAGTGATACTCTAGAAAGCAAGACTTCCCACTACCTCAAAAGAGGGGCCTGGGGCCTCTATTCTCTAGCCCAGAACCTCATAGGGGGCTAATCCTGCTGCTAAAACCTGGGTAAAAGGAACTCTGTGGAACTCAGCCATCAACTTTCCACTCCTTTCTCTGAGATCATAGTTTGGGGAGGCTTCTGAAGTCCATTGCATTCTCGGCTCTATTTCCTCTCTGCTTTCTCAAGTCTAAATTAAATAACAAAGCTGTTCTCCCAGTTAGCTAATACTAATCCACCAGTGGGGTGACCTCCTACAGTTGGTCATCTCATTTTACCTCTGACAATGAGACAAAAACATGAGAATTTTCCTAAGAGGGCAGCATAAACTTCCCAGTCTGAAGCTACTAATCTTAAGTTATCTGAAGCTACTCATATTGGAACCAACAACTCTCTGCCGTAGCATCCAGAACCTTCTTGGTGCTAGTCCCTCCCTGAGGATGTGGAGAGCCAAGCCACTTCTCACTGCAATCTGGATCCAATATTCCTGACCAAAAAGCAACCACAAGGGTATCTAACAATTCAGGCTTTATCTGATACTACGCATCCTCAAAGAGTCTCCTATACTTACATGATGTACAGGAGTAGGTCCAAACCAGAAAAAGTATACCTGTGCTGTGACCCTGCCTTCAGGACAGTAAAACATTTTTTTAAGCTTTTCACAAAGTAACATAGAACTTTTGGTAGTTGGTGTCCAGAATGAAGTATGATAGCCTATTCCTAAGTACTTGTGAAATATGAAAGGACTAAGAAACTCAAAAGGAAACTTCAGTACCTATTAATCCTGCAATGCTCTTTGTCACGGATGTTTCTGAACTTCATAGTGACCTCACGTCATGGTATGGCCCTACTGCCATACTGTAACATAAAAATCCTGGTGACAAAAGATTCACATCCATAACCACCACCAACACTACCAAAATAATCTTGAAGGAGGCTGGGTGTCCATGACAAATGGGAACCAGGGATTTTAATTTATCACCGTATTGGTGAAATAGTCTTCAAAGGCTTAAAAAATTCAACCATAAAATAGGATTTTCACTGAAACAACACCCATTGTAAGAATCGTAGGTTCCTCCTCCTTCCCATTACCAACCTTACTGCAACACTACCGTCTACACCTTCTTCCCAATACTTTCATTCTTTTTTTTTTAAGATTTTATTTATTTGACAGAGAGAGAGATCACAAGTAAGTAGGGGGAGAGGGGGAGGAGGCTCCCTGCTGAGCAGAGAGCCCGATGAGGGGATCGATCCCAGGACCCTGAGACCACGACCTGAGCCAAAGGCAGAGACCTAACCCACTGAGCCACCCAGGTGCCCCACTTTGTTCCATTCTTTTATTTTTATTTTCATTTTTTTTAAGATTTTATTTATTTATTTGACAGAGATCACAAGTAGGCAGAGAGGTCATCGGAGAAAGAGGAGGAAGCAGGCTCCCTGCTGAGCAGAGAGCCCAATGCAGGGCTCGATCACAGGACCCTGAGATTACGACCCGAGCCGAAGGCAGAGGCTTTAATGGCTTTAACCCACTGAGCCACCCAGGGACCCCCACTTTGTTCCATTCTATCTATAAAATATAACCCCAGCACTTCTTGGCAAGCCTCAGCTACAGATGACATTTATTCCAGCTCTTTAGAGATCAAGAAAGAACATAGACAAAGTATACTAACCAGGAACACAGTCTAGAAAACATCCACTCCAGTGGGTGATTTGGTATGACACCTCAGAAGAGCTGAGACCACTCTTAGCTTATTGGCCAGTGCTCACACTATTAACTCAGAGGTTTTCCGATGGCAGCTTTCTCTATTACTCATGGTCCTTGTTTTCTCAGTTTTTCTTCTGCTAGCTCAATTAGAACTAACTCTAGCCCTTAAAGTCAGTCACATTCATCCATGTACTACAGCGCTAAGTCATACAAAGATCAAATTTGTGTTATACAGCTCCCACTGGCTGCAAAAAAAAAAAACAGACACAGATCGGATACCACAGAAATTACTAGTCCAGAACGGAAGACACCAGCATGGGAAGTGGTAGAGGCAAAAGTCAGGGGTATGATCCCCATGCTGTAGGAGAAACAATTCTTGCTTGGGTCTGATCCTTTCCCTGGAACATTAATAATCTTGCCCAGATTCTCTGTCTGCTCATGGTTTCTCTGTTTTAAATCTTTATAAATATTTTTCATTTTCTGCTCTAGAAAGAATAGAACCTTGATATTAACCATTCCATTTTCAACCTTACCAAAAGCAGTGTTTTCTTTGAAAAACTGGGGTCATATGTCCGCAATTTCTTCATTATTTTATGCAGTCTGAATGGGGGAAAAAAAAAACAAATTGAAAGACTTTTGCAATAATTTATATGAAGTCTAATACACATCTTAACTAGTGTACTAATGGGAGAAATCCAAAGAAAAGAGTAAATTCAAGAACTATTCAAGTAAAAAAAACTGTTCAAGTGATACAGTTCACAGAATTGGGTGACTGATTCTAAGTGACAGGTTTCTAGCTTGACATCCAGATGGATGAAGACAGCATCAATGGCAATAAATAATAGGAATGCACAGGGGATAAGGGAAGGGAGAAGTTGGGGCATGTTCCTTTTGAGGTACCTGTGAAAAAATTAGATGGAAATATCCAGCAGCAAGTTGAATATGGGAACCAAAAGTTGGAAACATAGATTTGGGCATCTACAATGAAAGGGCATTAATAAAGAGAATGTATAAAGAGTTCTAGAATGTATAAAGAGAATGTAATAGAGTTTTTAGATGGCTTATATAAATAAATCAGAGCAGTGAGCCAAGGCCCATAACACTGAGAACCTTCATGAGATGAGATCTAAATATGAGTCCAGAAAAGAGATTTTTAAAGGGTCACCCTTTCCAACCTCAACCTGAAGCACAGTGTAGGAATAAGATACAATGAGAAATGTAACTGCGGGGGCGGGGGGGGGTGCGCACCTATGTGTAAGGTTTACACAAGAATGGTGAAAAGTACTGAAGGATGTACACCAGACTGAACATGGAGGTACAAGGCTGAGAGAGAAACAGAGGAAACAGGAGATAGAAAAAGTGCAGCAAAGAAAACAAACATGTAAGCACAATTTTTATCAAATAATCCTACTTATGTAGAAATCTCTCTGTGTGTGCATATATGCACATTAAGAAAATAAGAATAAAAATGAGAAAGAATAAAGCTGGCTGTATTTATTCTCTGTTGGGATTTTCTAGGGTACACTCCAAGTGAAAAGGCAAAATGCAAATTAACAAGCGTAACACTGTCCTACTTAGTACAATTTTCTTAAATTATGCACAAACATGTATTTATGTATCTGTATGGATGAGAAAAGGAGCAATGTGTGGAAGGCCCACACCAGTCGGCTATCACTGAATCCTTGAAAAGCATGGGACTGGAAATAGAAGGGGGGTGGGGACAGTGATAATGAGTGGTCTCTTTATACATCTTTACATCGTTTCACTTGTAATAAGAACAGATTACTTTGTAGTTTTGAAAATAACAAATGAAAAATGTGAAAATCAGAGCAATGGTCCCCCAAAATTTAAGTTCAGCAGCAGTAGCCAGCACCTCATAAGAGAAGACCACCACATCTTCTCTTTTGAACACCCTAACTGCTGAGCCAGAGACCAAATTTGGTAAGGGTTCTTCAGGGTACTATTTTTGAAAAATACCATCCTAACTCCTTTTATACCTTAGTATCATCCTAACTCCTTTTATACCTTAATCTGTTCAGCAATCTTTTTTCTTCATTTTTTTTTTAAAGATTTTATTTATTTATTTGACAGAGAGAGTGAGAAAGCACAGGAACACAAGCAGGGACAGCAGGAGAGGGAGAAGCAGGCTCCCACCAAGCAGAGAACCTGAAGCGGGCTTGATCCCAGCACCCTTGGATCACGACCTGAGCTGAATGCAGACGCTTAATGACTGAGCCACCTAGGTGACCCTCTTCCTTTATTTTCATTTTTTTTTAAATATTTTTTATTTTTTTGACAGAGAGAAATCACAACTAGGCAGAGAGGCAGGTAGAGAGAGAGGAGGAAGCAGGCTCCCCGCGGAACAGAGAGCCCGATGTGGGGCTCGATCCCAGGACCTTGAGATCATGACCTGAGCCGAAGGCAGAGGCTTTAACCCACTGAGCCACCCAGGCGCCCCTCCTTTATTTTCAAATGCAGCTCATTTTATATAATAACTCTTAAAAACCTTTGGCATCTTAACTATTATTTATTTATTATTTATTATTTATTCATCTTTGAGTTTTTCAATATATGTGAGAAAGGCCTATCTATATTATCTTTGAAAAAGTCATTGAGTCCATTATCAAAATTTACCTTTATTAAGTTAACCAATGTGGCTGAAATGCTCTCAAATTCTGAGTGATGCAATTATTTTTACACATTATGTTTATAGATATTTTTTAGATATGTGACCTTTTAAACCTGTAATTTAAAGAAATGTGTAAGCTAAAAACTGGAAGACTATTTGATTATACTTTAATGGTAAGTTAGAAATTAAAGACTATCTCTTCATGATTTCCTGGATCCAATTCTCCAAAGAGATAATACCATATAAATATTGAGAGAGCCCTACTACATGGAACAACACATCCACATATCCCCTGGCAAACTGCGGGACTGAGGTCAAAGGTAAGATTTAACAAATGACTTCAAGTACATGGTGAAGACAAACATAAAATCCGCCCAAATGTGCCATGTATTTTCCCTCATCTGTAATGAGTGACATTATCTTTTATCATTTATTCCAACAGAAATTCATTCAAGGTGAAACTGGCTTTAATCAAAGATACAACCAAAGCTTTCAGATTTTACACATGACTCTGAAAAGCAGCCAAGAATTACTGCCCCCATCCTGGATCTCAACAGGGATTTAACTCAGTAGAGTATCACCTCAGTTGAAGAAAATTTTGATGCCTGGTTCCAGCTTGGGAAACTGGAGAAATACACAGGCTAGGCTTCAGCTTTAACTAAGCTAGACCATTGGTGAAAAAATAAAGTACATCAGTTTGGTTCACAGTTTGATGAAATTTGCTAACTAGGTTCAAACCAAAGTCCAGAAGATGCAAAAGTGTTTAATAGTTTGGTATAAGTACCGGGAAAAAAAAATACAGGTTATTACTAACATTCCTTGTACTGGACAACATGGTTAGGATGATTTTGTTTTTCCTCAACAGCAAGGTATACTTAGTGTACTTTTACCTAAAGAAGAAGGACTTTACTGCCACCAACCAGAATCTTCTTTCTATAGCAGATGACAATGGAAAGCAAAGGATGACTCCCCCTCCCCTGAGAGGGATGACCCCTCCACCGCCAACCAGAGGCAGCTCCACAAATTCTTTGTTGAATGATCTGGCTGGAGAAAGCAGAGCAGTTGCCAGGGAAAAATGAAGTGGAACAGGGTAGATGGTCAAGATGCACCTGTCATTCGAGTAGGGTTCAGAATTTCATGGCAGGCTGAAGGTTATGCTGTACCCTGGAGCTGATTTAAGAAGAAGACACAGTACGCAACCATTTAGGCATGAGAAACTTTTGTTCATAGGTCTCATGCAACTCCAGAACTTTTTTCCCTTTATTAATGTGAAGGACTCCTTGTCAGGATCTTCATCAGCCCTGAATAGCCCAGGTTAGAGAAATCTACATCAGGCCTCTAATTCTTGAAACTTAAGTTTTTTTATTCTTCTCCCCTTGTTTTAATTGTGCAGAGGTAAATGCAACATAAGCAATGTAAAAATCAAGTCTTGCTAGTTAAATATAAGAACACAGAGCAAAATATCTGAGAAAGGTTACACCTCTTTAAAGATGCAAATTGATAATGGAGCTCAATATCAAAACAACAGAGCGCTGTTAATTTTTTAAAAGGTGCAAATTGCTAATCTTACTTAAGGCTTTTTTTTTAATTGCTTATTAAGAGTCCTAGCACATACTCACAAAAAATTAAACCAAATAAACTCTGAAAAATAGAGGGAAAGGGGACTAACCATGAACTGCGTGACAACCCTTTGTTTCATTTTTGGACTTGCTGGTTTCAGTAACAGTTGCTCAAGTTTGGAGACTCCCTGTCCTTCCAGACGTCCCCACACTTGGTTTGCCCATTATCTATTCCCACAACAGTGCTGTGCAACCACCACCAACCTCAGTGACATACAACAATAAACGTTATTTAGCTTCCCGGTTTGGGGTTCAGCTCATGTCAGTTGGCTGTGGTTGACCTTGGCTGGCCTCACCCCTACATCTGCAGTTAGCTGGGGGTTGACTAAGAGGCTCTGCCAGTCTTAGCCAAACGTGCTCACATATCTGGGATCACCTCCTGTTGACGGAGTGACTGACTGGGATGACAAGGCCACCAGTCTCCGCTCCACACAGCTCATCCTCCAGCAGGCTAGCCCAGGCATGTTCTCATAGCCAGGACAGAGGAGAAACACTTGAAGCAGAAACATGTAAGCATTTCCTCAACCACCTGCAAGGAGCACAGAGATTCACAGCTGTTTTACAGTCATCCTGTGGAGGTGGGATGGACACTGCCTCCCCACTCTTCCCAATTAAGAGTTTGGATGTCAAGAGTGAGGATGCTTCACACACAGAGAATGTGAAAGAAAGTTTATTACTCATACAAGAAACTTCTTGGGGTAGATGCAAAACAATCCAGAATAGCACAAGAGGAGAAGTGGGTTGGGCTTTTATAGTGGCTGGGAGGCAGGTGGGGATGGGGAAGGGTTTGTCATGTGGGTTAGGGAGTTCAAACTTCCCACTGATGCCAAAAGCTCAGGAGGAAGATATTTCTTTCCTTGTCTACAGCCAGATGTGTGGTGGTAGAGAAGGGAAGGGTGGAGGTCTAAACGTGTCAATGGCCAAATACCAAGATTAGGGTCAGCCTAATTGTAACATTCGACTGGCCAAAGAAAGTCACATGGCCAAACTCAGAATCAAAAAGCAGAGAAATCAACTCCAAAGAGAGGAATTACAAAGTTATATGCCCAGAGCGCACAGAGAGAGAAAGGGTGCAGGAGTGAGACTACTCATGCATTCCATCCAGTGCATCTGATGAAGCCTCGGGGTTAGGACATCATTGCCTCCAGAAAAATATCTGGATACCCATGATGAAATAATGGGCCATGCACTCAAAACATGGGGGAAGTGTGAGAGAATGATGAACCCAAAGAGTTATGAATTTTAAGTGACCTTTGACAAAGAAAAAAGAAACATCAAATCTTAAAAACATCAACTGAATCAACAGATTGGAGGTTAGGGAGTGGAGGGAGTGCACCTAGATCCCCAATTTGATGTCTGTCCTTTCTTAAGTCATGATATTAGGTCTTAAGGTAATTTGGTGTGATTATCTTTTAGTGATCCTCCTGAGAAAGAAGAATCCCAGCCTGGTCTTAAGTCTCCACAAAATTTATCACAATTTGACATCCTTCCCTACCCCAGTATATGAATGTAAGAAATACAGAATGATGTCAGTATCGATCTAAGTAAAATACAGGAAGAAGGGAAAGCCTGGCAGTCGTCAACCTCCTTCTCAAGTCCCCGCCCCCATTAATAATATAAAATAATAATAAATAAATAAAAACAATAATAATATAAAATAATGTATTTTTATGTTATCCACTATTCTGCATTATTTCTCCCTCCACCTAATCAACAAGGACAGGGCACCTGGTCTGTATGATAAGTAAAATGCTCTTTAGCATTATAGGGACCCTGGTCTCCATCATCTGCCTCTTTCAGAAGCTTGAGAGTGGAATCAATGATTATCTTGAGAATCACCAGTGCTGGACAGATAAGTCAGCCCAACTCAGGAAAGATAAGAAACCAGAAGTGCCACAATTTAGAACACTTTTGCCAATTACCTGAAAAGAGCCTTCAAATTTAGATTCCTCAGGAAAGATCCTACTACTAAAGGACAACGCTAGGAAACAGAAAAGAATGTAACTCATGAGAATTTGAAATCCTAGGGAGCAAATATGTCAATGAAAGCAAATGTCAATGACTTTTCCTAAAGGTCCACTGCATTTCGCCTTCCACATCCAATAACTCCTTCTGCCCATATGAATTTTCTAATGTCTGACAAAGCCATTCACTCTTATCTATCCCCTTATTCTACATATAACTCGGATAATTAAGTGCCATCCACCCCTGGTTCCCCAATAGTTACAGGATGATTCCCTGGCTCCATTACACAGAATGTTAAGACTCTCCACAAAACTGTCTCCCATCTCTCCAGTCTCATCACTTGCCACTATATCCCCACATCTTCCATCTCCATTTCTCTATACCTACCACATTCATTTAACTCTCCACACTTCCTAATTCATCTCTCATCCTGGAGTACTCCTCGGTGTTTCAAACCACTACCAATGAACCTCCAAATCATTCTTCATTTCCAAGTCCAAATATCTCATGCATTTTGAATTCTTCCTCACCTCTTGCATACACCATTACTTTCAGTCTCTGCATGCTCATTACACTTTCTATCTTTCTCCACTGTAGCCCCTATCCTAACTGTATCATTAATAATAGTTACCGACCTATTTATTTCCGGCTAGACTATGAGCTCCCTGAAAGGCAGGGACCATCTCAATCCTCTTTGTATCTGTCCTTGTATCTGTGCCTTTAGCACAAGCCCCGAAACCTAGCAGGCTCTCATCCACGTCTAATAAATCAATGAATGAACAGTGAAT
This sequence comes from Meles meles, assembly GCF_922984935.1. NCBI lineage: Eukaryota > Metazoa > Chordata > Mammalia > Carnivora > Mustelidae > Meles > Meles meles. The sequence goes on along the minus strand of NC_060066.1, from coordinate 139,562,958 downwards.
TCATTACTTCTTCCTCACAGATCTCTTCTCTCCCTCACACCAGCAAAGTGATGTTCCCATTCCCATGGTGGTCCTTGGGACAAACTCAACAAGGAACCCTCCATCAGCAACAACTACCTATGAACTTCTGAGAGGTAGAACCTAAAAGATCAAGACACCAAAAGAAACGTAATGAAAAACACATGAAGAAGTGAAAGAGAAAGAAAGGCGGAATCGGAGGAACCAGAAGAGAGAAGTAATAGATTGAAAAGAGTCTGGATGGCAAAAAGTAAAGTAAAGGTAAGAGTTACAACTGTAAAGGTAAGACACACCACGAGAAGGAAAGAGACTAGAAAAAAACAGAGGGAAAGGAAGGACGACACACCTAAGGAGACCCATGAGATCTAGTTCAAAGAAAAGTGAAAAGACTTTACTCAAGAAGCACAGTGTTAAAAAGTGAAGGAGAAATTTTTTAAGTGTTAAACTGTACCCCAAACAGTATAAGGGGAAATTTTCACACGGTGAAACTTAAAACAAGTGGAAAAAAAAAGTTACAAGGCTTTTGCTTGTGTTTAGATGGTATAAAATACTAAATCATAACTAAAGCACTTCACCAGCACTAATTGAAGTAGGTAGGTCAACATTACTGGACTGGTTTTAAGAGAAAACAACCCTTGGAGCCTGTAAGATTAGATACCACAACAGGATCACATGAGCACTCCTCCAGAAAAGAATGGTGTAGGTGGCACAGAGAAAGCTACATTATGAACAGACCTATGGGAGCGCCTGGGTGGCTCAGTGGTTAAAGCCTCTGCCTTCGGCTCAGGTCATGATCCCAGAGTCCTGGGATCGAGCCCCACATCGGGCTCTCTGCTCAGTGGGGAGCCTGCTTCCTCCTCTCTCTCTGCCTGCCTCTCTGCTTACTTGTGATCTCTGTCTGTCAAACAAATAAAATCTTAAAAAAAAAAAAAACAAAAAACAGACCTATGAGGGGCACCTGAGAGCCTCAGTCAGTGGAACATCTGACTCTTGATTTCAGGCTGGATGGTGATCTCAGGATCATGAGATCCAGCCCTGTGTCAGGCTCTGTACTCAGAGCAGAGTATGCCTGGGATTTTCTCCCTCTCCCTCTCCCTCTCCTTCTCCCAATTCGCACATGCACATGTGCAGTCTTTCTCTCCCTCTCTCAAATAAGTAAATAAAAGCTTAAAAAAAAAAAAAAAAAAAAAGAACAGACTTACAAGAAACCTCCCAGGCCAGAAGTAAATGAAAATATAAATGAGCAAAAGACAGATAAGTCATATACAAGTTTATGGAGTGATTCCTGAAAAAAAATGCCCAGCATTTTCAATATACTACCTCATGTCCAGTTAGATCTGAGGACACTGAGAATCAAGCCCATGAAAGAGACAGCTCCATTTGGCAGCCAACTGCAAGTTCACTCAGTTTCCTGATTCAGAAGTAATGCCAGAGATGAAAGGAAAACCCAAAATGGAGGTCTGGCAGGATCAGGAATCCAATGCTGGTGCAAATTGATGATAATTCTAACAGCCTGTCTCTTCCTTCCTGATATCCTCCCTTTAAGTCAAGTTCTCAGTACAAACGGGAGGGCTTTCCAGCCATGTCCCTGAAACGTCTGCGACATCAGAGTCATCCGGGTCCCCACTGCACTTCTCTCAGAGGTATTATGGCTGGACCGTAATCACAGATTCACAAGTGTTCGTTTTTGCTTACTTGACTATGAATACCTTGAGGTCAGGGCTTATGTCTTCCTCATCTATTTCCACAAAGCACCCATCAAGATGCCCATGATGTAGTAAGTGACAAATAAACTAAGTGCAATAATAGATGAATAAATGAATGAGCACATTACAAATGCTCTTTGATCTTTAAGCCAAGCCCCCTGAGGGTTTCTGACAACTCTCTGGGCACCTAGCTACAATTTGAAATATTCACCACTAGATGGCACTATTTTAATGAGGTAGTAGAGCCCTTACCCTGACATCCTTACTGTTGGATACCAGCTTATGTTTAAATGAAAGAACAACTATTATTCCCAAAATGAAATCTTCTAACCCTGGAATTTCTCTTTAATTTCCATAATACTCAAATGTTTGACTTGTCAGAAAGAAAATACTTTCCAATAAATTCTCACTTTTGCCCAATTCCATTGTTAGGACGACATAAATCACCAATAGGAAGTTGACTCCTTTCAATAACTCCTCCATAAGCTAAGCAACTTCCCTTGTTAGGCTAGGTTATGGCCATAGGTATTTTTGAGCTCATACACAGGGCATTTAAAATCTTATCCACGTGGGGGCACCTGGGTGGCTCAGTGGGTTAAAGCCTCTGCCTTCAGCTCAGGTCATGATCCCAGGATCCTGGGATCGAGCCCCACATCAGGCTCTCTGCTCGGTAGGGAGCCTGCTTCCCTTCCTCTCTCTCTGCCTGCCTCTCTGCCTGCTTGTGATCTCTGTCAAATAAATAAATAAAATCTTTAAAAAAAAATCTTATGCACGTGGACAGAGTTAGCCCTAGACAATCACCACATAAGCAGGTGCTGTCCCATCATATTCACATAGCCTTTCAATGTTCAGACTCCAAGGCCACTGTCACCACTGCCATTAAGAACAAAGCTCAGTGGCGGTAACAGGCAGTCAGACACTGGTGAGTCTCAACACGGTGCCAGCAGGCTCCAGGAGACAGAGCACCCAGAATGCACCTTGACAAAGGTGGGCGCAAAAGTGACAGGCAAGAAGAAGGGTGACTTCCTTGGGCACCCCCAACCCCCGTTAGTGACAGATTATTCCTAGGGGTCAGGTAGTAAATCCCCTTCATTCAGGATCCAATAAAAGGTGTTTTCCTCATGAAAAGAAGAAAAATCAATCAACTAGTGACATTGCCTTAACCATATACATTAGTAAGGTTACTACTGTAAACGCGTAGACAGGTTACACTGCCTTTACTCATTTTTAATAAAACCTGGTGCTGGGAAATGAGGTCCTTTCATTTTGGAGAGCTTCCTCAAGAAAGTCGTCTGGGTCATGCTGATCTTTGGACTCCCAGAAAATCCTCTAGGGATAGTTGTTTCAGGTCCAAATTCGCCCTCTCCTCTCCTGAATGGCTCCTTCTGCCCTGCTGCACACCACTGCCCACAGCACCATTAGTGCCCCGCACTGCTGAAGACAAACTGCACCGACTCAACTGGAATCCCGGAAGAGCAAAGGTCATGCCATTTTTATCTTTTAAATTCATTTTCGTTGTCCAGTACAAAGCCCTGTGGAATAATTGTCTGAGGAGGAGGAAGTCGCTTAAGTGTGAGGTAGAACTCAGCAATGCACTCATCTTCAGTAGAGGGGACAATGCAGCTGAACACCTTACCCAGCTTCCAAGTCTAACTCATCTAAACCTGCCATCTTTAAGATCACACTCAGCACATCCTCCTTCTATCCTCATTCCCCCAAATCTGCTGCTCCTCTTGAATTCCCCTTCCTACTGATACCGTAGTTCTTGCAATAACCCAAGCTCAAAACCTTCATCTTTGCCTCATTCTCCTTCTTCATCCCATTCTTGCTTGTATCCAGGTCCTTGCTGGGGCCTCCAGAGCCATTAGCCTAACTCAGGCACTCACTGCGCTTCAGTTTTGGGAACTGTCTCTCCACTTGAAGATTTTTGAGGGTGAAAAGCCTTTATTTACTGATTTTCATATTTTCCTCAGGGCCTTTCCTAATAGGGTACTTTATTACTTCAGTTACTTGAGAATAGAAGTTAAATGCAGTCAATAAAGCATTAAGAAAGGACACATACTTACATACACATGGAGAGATTATAATGAATATCAGGAAAATTTAAGTAAAATGGGAAAGACTGAACTTGAACTAGCTAATACATACTGCAAGCTTTCCAAAGGTATTATTCTTTTTATTATGAAATGTACAATACTATATGGAGTAGTACATGAATTACCTTCCCTCAACAATAAAGCCAGTGAAAAGAAAACCAGATGTGGACACAGAAGAGATACTAGGACAGTTTAGTATTCAACTATTGTTAGAGGTAAAACAACACCTATGTTCTCTATTCCCCTGCCTCCCGCCCCAACAAGAGACTTACTAACCTGATGATTTCAGAAAACCTGGTAAAGGACTGATGCACCAGGCCTGATGAAGTACATGTGTGTTTTAATAGAAGATGTCAATGCCTCTGTCTCCAAGGCAGCTGGCTCATGGGGGCTACTCCTTGCCCACCTGATGACACTATACAAGCACTCGCTTTATCACAGGCAGGGACTTTATCTATTGCACCCATCAGAGTGTCTCAGGCCATGGATAATGATACCGGCTTCCCCCTTTCCTTCAGGGATGACTGTCAGGCATCTCAGAGAAACACACTAATGGTCAAGAGTACAGGCTCTGGAATCAAAGGTCTGGTCATGATTACTGGCTGCTGCCGCTCTTGCTACTGCTACTATTAGTTTCTGTACTTTCAGTATTCAGGATTTTCCTGGGCTATCCCAGGGCCTATTTCCAGAAAGTCATATGGTATCATCACCCTCAGCCCTGAAGCCGACTCTGAGTTTGAGGGCATACCCATCAGAAATAGAAATAGGAGCTGAAATATTTGCCAGTGAAGGAAGCCTGAGGTCTTCATAAGCATTCAACTAATGACCCACAGCCCTCCCAGTCCCTGTGGCACCCTCCCCCAATCCACAGCCAGTGTCCACTGGGCTATACAGTTTATGCCAGACACAATGCAAAGATCTCCACACACATGACCACATCTCATCTTCACAACAACCCTGTGGAGTACATTATGTTAGGACCCCATTTCTACAGGAGTCGGAAAATCAGAGGGTAATCCTGCCCCAGGTCACAAAGACAATCCAGATAATCTTTCTGATTCATTTTACCCTCCTTTCCTCCAACTACCTACAAAGATGAGTCCTGTCTTGTATTTGGTTTTTAAATTCCTACCTTGATATTAGACCATATTCCAACATGAATTCAATCCATCACTTAATTTCCTGACATTCAAGTAGAAGTCACTCATTTGGGTGCTGGGGTACAATTCTATATCCATCAGCTAAACTTTGCCAATATTCCTACACTATAAAAAATATAAGTATATTGATAGAACAGAAAATACTCTGTAGATATGTAAGATCAATGTAGTCATTTTACAAATGAGAAACTAAGCTCATGGGGAAAAAAATAGGTCTTGCTCAAAGTAACACAGGAGGAAGAAATTCGAACTCAGGGCACGTCTCTTGCCACAGCACTCAGCTCATCCCCTAAGACTCACTCATGTGTTCAGAAAACAAATTGTGAAGGATGTATTTTTTTTTCTTACAGATAGTACAACAGCTGTACCAGTGTTTTTTCCCTGTAAATTATGATGTGTGGCCTACATACTTCAGAAGGCAATCATCCTAGGATCAGGTGGCAGGCAAAAAACCACCCCTATTGCCATCTAGCCAACCCTCAACTATTTACCCTGCCCTACCTTGTCTTCCCTCAGAAACTCCAATAAAGGCTCTGGCTAAAACCGTCATTGTTCCTGCTTCTGCTTCCTAGTGTTCCTCTATAGTCCTGGGTGGCAAGCCATGCCTCTCATTTCCAAAAGAATCATGGAGTTAGATTAAACTCTTCTTTCAATGGCATTGACTCTCCATGTCATCAGTCACTTTTATAAATTAAGACCCAGCCACAGAATAGTGGTGAACAGCAAAGGCTCTGGAATCAAAACCAATGGACTTACCTGACTCCCTTCACTGAGTAACCTGGACAGCTAGTGAAGCCTTCGAAGAACTCTGGTGATTGAGAGAGGCTTCACCAGGCTGAGGGGGCAAGAAAGAACATCCCAGGCAGAGGACACATTCATGGCAAAATCACGAAGGCATGAAATAGCACGGAGTACTCAAAGAGGCGTAAGAGGAAGGTATTGCTAAAGCATAATGACCAAGGCACAGGGTAGGGGGATGAAGAGGCTGGAGAGCTAAGCAGAGGCCAATGATATGTCAGGCTAAGGGCTTACACTTTATCCTACAGATGATGAGGAACCAGTGACAGATTGTAAGCATGGCAGAGACAGGATTAAAAAGATCACCAGAACTATCAGTAAGACCTATGGTCAACTTCTCCAGCTTTCCACCTGTCTAGAATGGCCTCACATCTTCTCCTCCCCATGTCAAATCCCAAATTAATCTCAAGGTCCTGCTCCTAATTAATTCATCACTGTTGGGAAGCCCTGTCTGGCTCCCCCACCCTGTGGCACTCTCCCTTTCTCTGAAAGACCCTCAGCGAGTCTGGTCCACTCTATCCTATCTCACTAGTTACTACCCTGAATAGTCCTCCCGAGACAAGTACCTCTGAAGCCACCAGACAATGAATTCTTTCAGGGTAGGACCGTGTACTCTATCTTGGGACCCCCTTTCAGTAGCCTATAACCAGACACTGGTCTCTGTTGTCAGCTTGTTGTCAAGAGGCCTCAGAGGGGCCTGCAGCAGCTGTCAGAGAAGTAACAGATTGCTTATCCTGCACATACTCCACATGTTCAGAAAACAGAAAAATATTTCTTCTAAATCCTGTACTTCTCCAGAACACAAGGATTCCCAGGGAAACTAGGCCACCTGATTCTTGGTTCTCCAGGGCTTTCTTTCCACTAGCAGAAGCACAAGTAGCTGCTACAAGGGCAAAGCTATTCAATTAGCTCTAGTTGAAGCTCCTTCTTTCCCCACAGGTGTAAATTGGGTGCTGTGCATGTTGTTTTGAACTTGACTCAGCATAAGAAGGTATTTATTTCCAGACCCTCTCCAGCTCCAAAGAGGAGGCAAAGACACATTCAAGGCCTGTAGTTTACCCTGCATGCCCCAATCCTCTACCTGGGGAAATCATGCACGGGGAGGGTTTCCCTAAGCAAGTTACAGGTCAATTCTCCTTCCTGGGCTTGCAGAGACGAGTGTTCCAGACAGTTTCTGAGGTATTTTAAAAGTGGTTAAGAATGCAAACAGCATATGACTGCCAGGCACTGAAGTAAATTTCTCTCAGGAAGAAAAAAATAATTGTAAAATCAGCACAATAGAAGCCTACATTTCTCAAAAGAAGTCTGATCTAAGGATGCAACAAATCTCCTGGCAAAACTCTCACCCAAATAGGAAAACAGAAATGGAGCATGTTTTCTCTAACTGTTGCTTCTAAATAATTTAAGGTACACTCATACCATTGTCTTTCAATGGCTACCATTTCATGTTCAGTATATAATGTATTTCATCATCTGCCCCTGTGCCCTAATTTCATCTCCTGCCACTCTCCCCAGCATACCCCATCCAACTCTCCCAAGCTGGTCTCTGCATTTCCTCAAATGGGCCATATTCTAGCTCATCCCCATTCATTTTCCTATGCTACTCTTGCTTCTTGGAACTTGTTTCCACACACCTTCATCACCAGTTTTCTGGTTCTCCTATTTCTAGATACAATAACCAAACTTTACTAGTCTCTCAAGTACCCCGGCATTACATTAGGTTGTAATATAATACATATAAGATGTGCCTTCAACTCCAACTCGGGCAGCATCCTCTCCAGAAACTACCTTCATCCTTTACTCTTCAGGAGCCAATTAGCGTTCCCTCTTCTTTAGTCCTTTATTATAGAGGCTCCACTATAACCAATTGTTAGGTCTCCTGCCAGGCTATGAGCTTCTTGAAGTCTCACAGAGAGTCTTCCATTTGTGTCTCCATAACCCCCATTCCTAAAGCTTACCATGTGCTCAATAAATAATTATCTAATGAATCAAAAAAATGAATGACTACATGGATAGACTTTGCATGGCAATAAACAGTAGAGTGAAGATCATTCTGCAGGCATGAATTTAAATCCCAGCCACATTTCACTGATTACAGTTGGAAAAGTTACTAAACTTTTGTCTTTATCCATTTAGCAAATAGGAAGAACAAGGGCCAGAATGACTAAGTTTCTGTCAGTGGGTTGAGCCGCTGCCTTCGGCTCAGGTCGTGATCTCGGGGTCCTGGGATCGGGTCCCGCGTTGGGCTCTCTCCTCGGCAGAGGGCCTGCTTCCCTTCCTCTCTCTCTGCCTGCCTCTCTTGTGATTTCTCTCTGTCAAATAAATAAATAAAATCTTTAAAAAAAAAAAAACTTATATTCTAGAAGGGGAAAAAAAAATGTCAACAGACAAGTAAAACAATTGCCAATTGTGACAAGTATTGTAAAGAAAAGAAAATCTAGAGATAGAAAATGACAAAGAAGGGCGCCTGGGTGGCTCAGTCGTCAAGCACCTGCCTTCGGCTTGGGTCATGATCCCAGAGTCCTAGGATCGAGCCCCGCATCTGGCTCCCTGCTCAGCGGGAAGCCTGCTTCTCCCTCTCCTACTCCTCCTGCTTGTGTTCCCTCTCTCACTGTGTCTCTGTCAAATAAATAAATAAATAAAATCTTAAAAAAAAAAAAAGAAAGAAAGAAAATGACAAAGAACGGCAAGATGTCTCTGAGATAATGACATTGAGATGGAACCTACTAGAAGCTGACGAACTAGCCAGGAGAAGACAGGGGCACAAAATTCCAGGGAGTGAGAAAAGTGTACATAAGCCCTACGGTAGGAAAGAATGGTGTCTTCATGATCAAAAAGACCATCAGTGGAACTGAAGCATAGTGGAGAGGGAGAGTTGACAGTGGGCTGAAAAGGCCTCTAAAGGATAGGCCTGCATGATCTTGCTTGCAGGTCACAGTAAGGAATTTGGATTCTTTTCCCCAAGTATGATAGGAAAAACATCAAAGAATCTCAGTAAGAAAAGTACTTGCTCAGATTTGTATTTAAGAAGATAACCTTTCTTGGGGCACCTGGGTGGCTCAGTCATTAAGCATCTGCCTTCGGCTCAGGTCATGATCCCAGGGTCCTGAGATCAAGCCCCGCATTGGGCTGTCTGTTCAGTGGGAAGCCTGCTTCTCCCTCTTTGACTCCCCTGGCTTGTGTTCCCTCAAATAAATAAATCTTAAAAATAAATAAATAAAATCTTTTAAAAAAAGAATGGCTGCTTAATTTTACCAGATGCCCCACAGAATCTACTTATTTAATCAGGTAATTTTGGTCTTTTAACTTAGATTTTGTGGATAAATTTCATCTTGTTCAACTTCATTCCTAAAATAACTTGATCTTGATGTTCTTTTGATACATTGCTACACTAAGTTGGCAGAATTATTTTTGTAAGTTTTACCTTATGTGTATAATAATGTTTTGCATCTGATACCAGTACAGTACTGAATGGGTAGCTTTTGGTTAAACACCTCAGATTGGAATCTGTTTCTCCACAAAGAACAAGAGAGGAAATGACAACTCAGAAAATTTACTGCTTTTCAAAAAAATGGAAAGGCACTTATATAGTGACTAATTCATCAGAGCAGAGAAAAACTACAATCTCAATCCCGGTCATAGAGGACATCAAAAAGAGGTAAACTGGCTCAAACCTCTCGAGCCTAACTAGATTTAGGAACTGAAGGAACTACATATGTCCCAATTCAATATCAGATTGTTGAAAAGCAAGAGAATTGGTTAAAAGTTTGGTTTAAGAAGCAATTTTTTGGCAAGCTGTGGTTCTGACCATGATAGAGTCATCTCTGAAGATAAACAATGTGAAGGAAAACTATCAGGCTAGATAGACTTCCACAAAGGAAAACTACCATTTTAAAAAGAAGGTTTAGGGCACCTGGGTGGCTCAGTTGGTTAAGCAACTGCCTTTGGCTCAGATCATGATCCTGGAGTCTCAGGATCGAGTCCCACATGGGGCTCCTAGCTTTGCAGGGAGTCTGCTTCTCCCTCTGACCTTCTCCCCTCTCATGCTCTCTCTCTTTCTCTCCCTCAAATAAATAAATAAAATCTTTTTTTTTTTTTTTTAAGAAGCCTTAAAAAGCAAGGAAATTCTGACACATGCTATAACATGGATGAGCCTAAGGACATTGTGCTAAGTTAAATAAGCCAGAAAAAGACAAATACCTTATCATTCCACTTATATGAGATAGCTAGAGTCATCAAATTCATAGAGACAGGAGGTGTAGTGGTAACTATCAGAGGCTGGGAGAAGAGGGAAATGGGGAGTTAGCATTTAACGGGTATAAGATTTCAGTTTGGAAGATGCAAACATTTTGGAGATAGTACATAATGTATGAAAGTACTTAATATCAATGAACTGTATACTTAAAGATTAAAATGGTCAATTTTACAGCATGTGTATTTTTGTCACACAAAAAAAATTTCTTATTTACAAAAAAACAAGGCAAATCTTGAGACTCCTGATACTAACTAAACATCATAGACTTTTTCCCCCTGCTCCAGTAAGTACAACCCTGATAATAATGTAAGGGATAACCAAAGGAGAATTCTGAAAGGTGGAAAGAGAAAGGTAAACACTTGTTAGAGAGACCAAGAATTGGAGGAACAACAAGAAGACAACGTATTTTATGTCCACCTACTCTCTCCCAAATAGAGACATAAGTCCAGTGTTTTCCAATCTCAACAAGCAACAGAATGTGGCCCAGATAGATTCATTCCTTCTCCAGATCAAGTGTGAGCCCCCCTGACAACACCAAGGTAAAGTCAAGGGAAGGGAAAATCATCAGAAGCCCTGCAGGCAATAAATGGCCAGAGCAAGTGCCCTCCTTCCTACCAGGACCGAGACTATACTCCTTAACCTAGAAATACCAGGCACTGGCCTGCAGAACTCCTTGGGCAGCACCAGCAGGGACCCATGGAAGCTCCAGCAGCAGAAGATAAACCAACAGGATCAAGTAGCACCATAAATTCTCCATAAACCAAAGGGTCATTGGAACCACAGTCTAGAAAAGTAAGCCAAGAACTGTATGCTAAACTTAAACAGGGTGTCTTCCAGATAAAATAAAAGGTAGGCTCAACAGTCACATAACTTAATAGCCAGTACATTCAAGATGTAGTTTAAAAAAATGCCATTATACCAAGAACCAGGAAAAGCACAACTTGAAGGAGGAAAGAATGAACTGACACCACTACCACCATCAATCAGATTTTGGAATTAAGTGACAAACATTTCATAGCAGCCAAAATAAAAATGCTTCAGCAGCAAGTACAACTTCACACAGAACAATTGGAAAAAAAAAATACCAAATCTCAGGAAAGGAACAGAAGTTCCCCCCCCCAAAAAAGAAATCAGATATAAATTATAGAAATGAAAAATGTAACAAAATTTTCTTTTTTAAAAGATTTTTATTTATCCATTTGACAGAGAGAGAGAAAAAGCACAAGTGGGGCAGGTGGGGGAGAAATAGCACAGGGAGAGGGAAGAGTAGACTCCCCACCAATCAGAGAGCCCAAAGTGGAGCTTGATCTCAGGCCTCTGGGATCATGACCTAAGATGAAGGCAGACACTTAACTGACTGAGCCACCTAGGTGCCCGTGACAGAAAATGTTAAATCTCTCAGGGAGCTCAATGGTGGAGTGTATATCACAGAATAAAGAATCAGTAAGTTTGAGAATAGATTTATAGAATTAATGCAACCTGAAAAGAAAGAAGAAATGGGGGGCATGGGGAAGAGTCTCAGGGACCTATGAGATAACCAAAAATGGCCCAACATGTGTAGCATCAGAGTCTCAGAAGGACAGGAAAAAGAGTGTGGGGCTGAAATAGTATTCAAAGATAGTCTAAAAAGTTCCCAAATTTGGAAAAACACATAAACCCACAGCTCTAAGAAGCTGAGACAATCCCCCCAAAATAAAGAAAAATCCAAACATACACTTGATAATTAAACTTTTGAGAACTAAAGAAAAGGAAAAACATCTTGAAGGCAGCTAGACAAAAATGACTTATTACCTGTTAAGGAATACCAATTCAAGTAACAGTAAATTTCTCATCAGAAGCCATGAAGGCCAGAAGAGAGTGGCACATTTTTTCAAGTGGTGAAAGGAAGGAACCAGAAATTGTGAATTCTACATCTGGCGAAACTATCCTTCATAAAATGGAAATAAAGACACTGTCAAACAAAGGTAAATCAGTATTTGTCATTAGCAGTGCCACCCTTAAAGAAAGGCCAAAGAAGGTACCCCTGAATAAAAACTGTTATGCTTAACAAAGATTAGAAACAAGACATGTTATGTATTTTAAGAACACAAAAATGTTCAGCACACCAGAAGGTAAAATCACAAGACCACCAAATCAAAAATACTAGGCATTCAAAGAGCAGGAAAAACATGGCCCATGATCAGCAGAAGCAGCCAGTCAAAACCAGCCAAGAAATGACACAGATAATAGACAAAGACATTGAAACAGTTACTGTAACTGCATTTCATGTGTTCAGGAAGCTAGAAAAAGACTGAACATGTTAACCAGAGATATGAAAAATCTTTAAAAAATCTCTATTAAATTGCTAAAAATAAAAACTACAGTCTGAGATGAAAAGTGCACAGGGTAAGAGTAATTACACATTGCAGAGAAAAAAAAAAGGGTGAACTTTAAGACATTCAAGAGAAATTATCTGCCAAAAAAGCACAAATTTAAAAAAAAAGGACAATTCCAAGTGACCTAATTTATCAGTAACTGAAGTCTCTAAAGAGAACAAAACATAGGGACAAAACTATTTTTAAAAATAATGGCTGATGATTTTCTAAGTTGATGAAAGCTATATACCCAGAGATCAAAGAAGCTCAATTGACTCCAAGAAACTTGAACAAAATTATACAATGACACACTAACATAAAACTATTTTAAACCAACAAAAAGAAAATCTGGAAAGTGGTCAGAAAAAAGAAGTTACAGAAACAATCATAACAATGACAACAGACTTCTCATCAGAAACAATGCAAGCCAGAAGACAATAGATTGTGATAAGCTAAGGTGGATACCATAAACTCTAAATAACCACTGAAATAAAGCAATTCTAGATAAAAAAAAAGTCAGTAAGGGGAATGAAATAAAATTGTAAGAAGAGTCGATCCAAACAAAGGCAAAGAATTGGAAAAATGGAATGAAGAACAGGCAGCGAGACAGTAGATTCTAACCCACCCATATCCTTGAGCATAGAATCTGCTTGAAGGAATTCCCACTAACTTAACTGGGGACAATGTGGGCATTAAAATTAAGATATTAATGAACTATAACCATGAAAATACATAGAAAACTATGAGTCCATATGAATATAGTAAGAGAATAAACTAAGTTTGATGAGGAATGAAATATTTAGTTCGTTTCAAAGTGTCTCTCCTTCAAAATACTTGTAATTACAAAGGGAAAAAAGAATAACTTAATAGGTAAAGAGCCTAGAATTTACACAACTGTATCTTCTACATATGCTTCATCATTTATTGTTTATCCCTTCTTAATTATCTTCAAGAATGGAGCAGTTTTGTGATCTATCAGAAACAGCAGAGGAAAGTTCTTTGGTCTCCAAGACTGTATAAAATTCTTTCCAAACCAAAATCTTACAAGCATAGAGCTTAACAAATACAAGCAATATTCATTCAGAGAATACTGAAAAACCTTAAGTTTAACATGTTCCCATTTTAAAGTTAATTAATAAAATGATGTTTTAATAAATTAATAAATCAAAGTATTGAAATTGGAAGAACATAGTGTAAGGCCTAATATTTCACATGCTGTCTTGACATGTTGGAGCCTGATGGCTCTTAACGCATAAGCTTCCCTGCTCTCACCAGGTATGTCCCTCATCCAGTGGAAAGGCTCCCCAGCTGGATAGCTACACTCCACCTGGTCCTCAACCTAACTCTTTCATTTTCCCCGCCAGCCAGCAAAATTATTCAAACAAGCTCATCACATCATCTCGCAGGAATCAGGGGTCCCCTCCTCCTCTTCTTACAACAAAGCCCACCTCCCACAGCCCCTACTTGTTCACTCTGCTTCAAAGTGCAACCTAACACAATAGCACTTTTTATTTAAAAAAAAAAAAATCCAGAGGAATCAAAACATTGCAAAAATAAAAGCTGCGAAAGCACCAGAACATCGGCAACTTTACATATCAACTTGGAATTGGAAAGATCTTTGTAAATAAGACAAAAACCAGAAGCAGTAAAAAATGAAAACCTGTCCACATAGACACAAAATAGCTGTACAAACAAAATGTGTAAGTAAAGCCAAAAGACAAAATACCTGGAAAGATGTGTGCAATATAATGTAAAAAGCTTATTTCCTAATTTAGAAGACCTTAAATCAATTTTTAAAAAAAAAAAAAAGAGAGAGATCACAAGTAGGCAGAGAGGCAGACAGAGAGTGGGGGAAGAAGGCTCCCTGCTGAGCAGAGAGCCCGATGTGGGGCTCGATCCCAGGACCCTGAGACCATGACCTGAGCTGAAGGCAGAGGCTTAACCCACTGAGCCACCCAAGCACCCCTTAAATCAATTTTTTAAAGGACAATACAATAGACAACAGTCAAAGTCTATAAACAGATAGTTCCTAAGAAAACTAAGACAAAGGTCCTATAAACACGACTCAACTTCTTAAATTCAAAGAAATATGAATCACTTTCCTGGCAAATTTAAAAATCTCAATACCTAGAGCTGGTAATACTGCATGGAAATAGAAACTTATTAAGGTTCTTATTGGAACTTCCACTACTCCATTTACTTAGTATTTTTAGGTAGTAATTTGGCTGTCTGTCAAGTTTCTAAACATTCGTATATTTTAACTCAGCCACTGCCTTGTTAGAAACTTTTCTAAAAATTTGAATATGTATATTCAAAAATATATATCGAGATACAGATACATCTTTATACACATTGGTCATTACAAAAACAGAAAAAAAAAATCTAAATGTCCATCAACAAAAACCAAGCTGATATGCTCTGGTACATTCATACAATGTAATGCCATGCAGCAATAAAAATAATGAGATTGGTCTATAGGTAAAAAAAAGCTCCATATAGACTATTACATTTTAAAGTTATATAGACTGTGGTATGCACAGTATGATCCCATTTGTGTAACTTACACATAAATCAGAATTTGCATATATGTAGCGTACAATCTATATATAAATATATATGCACATATATTTCTACACATATAGGTGTATGCATAAAAATTCTCTAGAAATATATACAAAAGAACAAGATGAGGAGAAAGGAGATATTTTACTTTCATCGTATGCCTTTCTGTAAGGTTAATTTATTAATTGATTGGGAAATATATATGAAGTTTAAAGGAGACTAACATATATAAGGTACGTGGCACAAAGTAGAAATACTCAATAAATGCTCATTTTATTCTCCCATAATGGTGAGAGCTAATAATTCTCTGGGACCACCAAACTCATTTTATTTAAGCTCACAGCTTTTCTTCTTTATGGACATAAATAACAACTCAGGATCTTAAGGTGAAAAATTTCTAGAGAAAGACATTTAGATCATCTCTTAACTTTTTCTTTACTATACAAATCGATTTAAATTTTCAACTTTTGAACATTTAAATTTTTCCCCCAAAATCCTGAGCACTGGCATTGTTGATGTGATTCTTTTTTTCTAATTGGCTTCCCCTCCCTCCAGATTGCCTTGATACAAAAAAAGAAACCCAGGGCAATTTCTTGACTATCAAAAATAGAAATTTTCACTTTGAAGCGTACATGTTTTCCTGACTTTTTTTTCCTACATTAGCTCTGTTCCCTCCTCAAAGAAGCAAACTTTGCATCATGAGAAGCAGTAGCTAACGTTATGAAAAAAATAAACAAATGTCATCTTATCTAAGAGTCCATGGCAGTACTGCATTTAGAGTTAAATGGTCCAGGTCTACCTGGGCTCCCAGCAGCACTCACTGCTGGACCAGCCTCCTCCTAACACCAGAGCTGTCTGTGCCAGGATCCAGGCCAAATTCCAGACCAGAACTTCACGTCCAAGTGCTCTGATCATTTTTTCATTGCAGTTCTGTAGCTCCTTACTGCCTGCCACTTAGTATTCCTGCATGTTGCTAAACAGCTGCCATGTTGTTTCCCTAGAGATACGTTCCTGAATATCCTTACCTATTTCACAGGGCTGTTATAAAGCTTAATTAATTAGTGTTTCCTGAATGCCTTGAGGTTGTCAGATGAGAAGTGCTAGGCTGAAATGTAGAGTCTCGTTAAATCTCCAGATTTATCCTGGAGATTGAAGCAGCTCACCTGGGCTTGACTTCTGACAGGGTATGCTCCAATCCCCTGTGCCACCATCACCTCAAACCAGCCTTCTGAGAGGTGACAGATTATTCAAGATGTCCCACAGGGCTAAAGGCCAAAACCACACTCTTCTCCTTCAACCCATGTGTGTGTGATTAAGGTAAGGATGAATTTTCTCATAGTGAGCCGCAAAATAACCCTGTCAGATTCCAGAAGGGACTTAAAGATTTTGGTGGGGGGGGCATCTGGGCAAAAAAAGGGTCATGGAAGCTGCAGAACAGGATGTTGAAAAGAAAAAATAAAATGCCCTGACAACTTGAGATAAAAAGGAAAAAGGCTATGAAAAACATGAAGGATTTTAGGGAAGCAAAAGAAATGAAGAGGCATTTCAAAGAGTAAGATCTCCAAAGAGGTCAAAAGTCATATAAAAAGCTACAGAACATCACTAGTAAGCAATGAAATGCAAATTAAAATACTGAAATATTTCCCATCTGTCCAATTGCCAATACTTTACCATTCTGTGTGCTGGCAAGGATGCAGAGTCAAGAGATATCTGAGGAGCTGTTATAGGGAGAACTGATATGGGGAGCATATAAATTGACATCATTGCCCGAGAAGTAATTTAGTCAAGTTGAACATGTGACCATCCTAATACTCATAAATTCCAATTCTCAGTAAAGAAACTTCTGCATGTGTGCATAGGAAAAGTTTAAAATTTTAACAGCAACCTCATTTTGCCCCCCAAAAAGGAAAATAATGTAAATATTCATCAAGAGTAGACCAAAAGTAAGGTTGGCGTAAAAATAAGGCAATACTCGATAGCAGGAAGAGAAAGGAACTAGTTATCATATTAACATGGGTAAACTTCACAAACACAATGGTGAATGAAAAAAGACAGTTGCTACAGATCCATAAAGATAACTTTGAGGGTAAAAACATGCAAAAGAACATCACATTGTTTAGGTATACATACTTACGAATAAAACTCTAAGAAAATACATACAAATGATAAACTCCAAATTCCGGGAGGAGGGTGATGGAGGACATCTGGTATTTAGGAAAAGCACACAGAGGGTTTCAACACGGTGGTGCATAGATGGCGGTTAATTATGCTTTTTACATTTTTTTCTTCTACCTTTTTACATGCAGGCAGTATTTCTTAATAAAAACTATTCATCCATAACCTTTGTATGTTTATATGACCAAAGTATTTTGTAACAATTTCATGTGTAAGAAACGACATGAAGAAAGCTCAGACACAAAACATGGTCAGTGGAGAGAAAAGGACTTGAAGAAAAGCCAGTAAGGAGTATAGCACATCAAGTACACAGCTCCATGGTGTTTTTGTGTTTGTTTTTCTGGTTGTTTTGTTTTTTTAAAGATTTTATTTATTTATTTGATAGACAGAGATTACAAGTCATCAGATAGGCAGGCAGGGAGAGAGGAGAAAGCAGGCTCCCCACTGAGCGGAGAGCCGATGCGGAGCTCCATCCCAGGACCCTGAGACCATGACCTGAGCTGAAGGCAGAGGCTTTAACCCACTGAGTCACCCAGGCACCCCTGTTTTTCTGTTTTCTTCTCTTCCGTTTTTTTTTTTTTTAATTATGTTATGTTAGTCACCATACAGCACATCATTAGTTTTTGATGTACTGTTCCATGATTCATTGTTTGGCATAACACCCAGTGCTCTATGCAATCCATGCCCTCCTTAATACCCCCACCAACAGGCCAACCCATCCCCTCACCACCCTATCCCCTCACCACCCTCCCTTTTGAAGCCCTCCATTTGTTTCCTGGAGTCCATAGTCTCTCAGGGTTCATCTCCTCCTCCGAATTCCACCCCCTTCATTTTTCCCTTCCTTCTCCTAATGTCTTCCATGCTATTCCTTATGTTCCACAAATAAGTGAAACTATAAATAATTGTCTTTCTCTGCTTAACTTATTTCACTTAGAATAATCTCCTCCAATCCCATCCATGTTGATACAAAAGTTGGGTATTCATCCTTTCTGATGGCTGATTAATATTCCATTGTATATATGGGCCATATCTTCTTTATCCATTCGTCTGTTTAAGGGCATCTTGGCTCTTTCCACAGTTGGCTACTGTGGACCACTGATTCCATTTATAATAGCACCAAAACCCATAAGATACCTTGGAACAAACCTAACCAGAGAGGTAAAGAAACTATACTCTAGGAACTACAGAACACTCATGAAAGAAACTGAAGAAGACACAAAAAGATGGATAAATATTCCATGCTCATGGATCAGAAGAATAAACATTGTTAAAATACCTATGCTGCCCAGAGCAATCTATACTTTCAATGCCATCCCAATCAAAATACCAATGGCATTTTTCAAAGTGCTGGAACAAACAATCCTAAAATTTGAACAGAACCAGAAAAGATCGAGGAAATGTTGAAAAAGAAAAACAAAGCTGGGGGGATCACGTTGTCTGATTTCAACCTATATTACAAAGCTGTGGTCCCCAAGACAGCATGGTACTGGCAAAAAAACAGACAGATAGACTAATGGAACAGAATAGAGAGCCCAGATATGGACCCTCAACTCTATGGTCAACTAATCTTGGACAAAGCAGAAAAAAATATCCAATAGGGAAAAAAAAATACAGTCTCTTCAATAAATGGTGCTGAGAAAACTGGACAGCTATATATAGAAGAATGAAACACGACTATTCCCTTATACTGTACACAAAGATAAACTCAAAATGGATGAAAGACCTCAATGTGAGACAGGAATCCATCAAAAACCCGGGGGAGAGGGGCACCTGGGTGGCTCAGTGGGTTAAGCCTCTGCCTTCAGCTCAGGTCATGATCTCAGGTCCTGGGATCGAGCCCCGCATCAGGCTCTCTGCTCAACAGGGAGCCTGCTTCCTCCTCTCTCTCTGCCTGCCTCTCTGCCTACTTATGATCTCTCTGTAAAATAAATAAATAAAATCTTTAAAAAAAAAAAAAAAAAAAACCCCGGAGGAGAACATAGGCAATCACCTCTTTGACATCGGCCACAGCAACTTCTTTCAAAACAGTCTCCAAAGGCAAGGGAAACAAAAGTAAAAACGAACTTTTGGGACTTCATTGAGATAAAAAGCTTCTGCATAGCAAAGAAAATGAAGAGGCAGCCCACAGAATGGGAGAAGATATTTGCAAATGACACCACAGACAAAGGGCTGATATCCAAGATCTACAAAGAGCTTCTCAAACTCGACACTCTAAAACCAAATAACCAAGTCAAAAAATGGGCAAAAGACATGAACAGACACTTCTCAAAAGAAGACATACAAATGGCTAACAGCCACATGAAAAAATGTTCATCATCATTAGCCATCAGGGAGATTCAAATCAAAACCACATTGAGGGGGCACCTGGGTGGCTCAGTGGGTTAAGCCTCCATCTTTGGCTCTGGTCATAATCTCAGGGTCCTGGGTTCAAGCCACACATCGGGCTCTCTGCTTGGCATAGAGCCTGCTTCCCCCTCTTTCTGCCTGCCTCTCTGCCTACCTGTGATCTCTGTCAAATAAATAAATAAAATCTTATAAAACACACACACACACACACACACATTGAGATACCAACTTACACCAGTTAAAATGGCAAAAATTAGCAAGGCAGGAAACAAGTGTTGGAGAGGATCTGGAGAAAGGGGAACCCTCTTACACTGTTGGTGGGAATGCAAGTTGGTGCAGCTACTCTGGAAAATAGGGTGGAGGTTCCTCAAAAAATTAAAAATAGAGCTACCCTATGACCCAGCAATTGCACTACTGGGTATTTCCCCCAAAGATACAGATGTAGTGAGAAGAAGGGCCATCTGTACCCCAATGTTCATAGAAGCTCTGTGGTGTTGCCAGAGCACACGTTCTTAAAATCCATCATTGCAGAGAGAACGTTACAGCTGCTTTCAAGTTATATTTGGAAATTGCAGCACTTATTTTTTAAAAAAGAAAAGAAAAACACTAATTTCCCTAGCCCTCCGAACAGTGATTTCCCAGGATTTTATACGCATATAAAATATAAATGTCACATAGAATTCACAACCCATAAACTGATAAAACTGATCACCTACAGTGGGAGCCTGCACTCCTACCTTTCTTCCCCTTCTCTGTGGCAGTCTCCAAGCACCTCTGCAGGGTCCTGGGACTTCACAGAACACAACTGGATTATCATTGCTCTAAAATGGCACTTTCTAAAGTATGTTTTGCGAAAACATCAGTACTGAGAAATATTCTCCGTTAGTAGGATGTCACGGTCACATATGTTTGAGATATGCTACACATAGTTATTCTTGGATGTTCACTATGCATATTAAAGGTTCAGACAAGCCCTGCAACAAAGATTCATTTAACCCATTATTTCTCAAGCTTTAGGTGACCACAGAACACTCTTCTTCACAAAAGATCTTTATTATTAGTCCATGGAACACTAAGCACCCTTTCAGAAACACTTGGCTTGCACCATTAAAGATATTTTTCCAAGAAGCTATCTCCCATAACTTTCTCCATTTTCAATATAATAAACACCATTTCTAATGATGTTTTTACACTGTCCAAATTCTTATTTTTTCAAACACGTTTCGCTGGTACTTTCTCTATTAAAAACTTACATATTGCAATGCCTCCAGCGAGATGGCGTCAGCTTCTTGTGGTGTGTGTGGGTGTCTGTGTGTGTGTGTGTTACCATACTAATTTTAAGGTATTTTTCTATTTCTATAAAAAATGTTATTGGGATTTGATAGGGATTGTGGTAAATCTGTAGATCACTTTGAATAGTACGGACATTTAACAATACAAAGTCTTCCAATCCTAGAACATGGGGTGTCTTTCCATTCATTTTTAACTTCTTTAATTTCCTTCATCAATCTTTCATACATCATTCCTTCATTTTTCTTCATCTTCCATACTAACAGTCTAGTTCTCAATGTGCAAGTCTTTCACCTCCTTTGTTAAGTTTGCTGCTAAGTACTTTATTCTTTTTGATTCTATTGCAACTAGGATTGTTTTTAGTTTCCTTTTTGGGAAATTATAAGTGTATAGAAATGCAACTGATTTTCGTATGATTTTGCATCCTACAACCTTACTCAATCTATTTATTAGTTATAACAGTATTTTTGTGGCACCTTTAGGGTCTTCTGTGTAAAAATCTGTCTACAAACAAAGATAAGTTTACTTCTTCCCTTTCTATTCTGATGCTTTTATATGCACCACACTTCCTGATTTTAAAATATATTACCAAGTTACACTTGTTAAAACAATACAGTTCTAACAGTAAAACAGATATAAAGGCCAATGGAACAGAATAATACAGAGCCAAAAAATAAACCCATGTTTACAGTCAACTGGTCTTCCACAGGCTGCCAAAAATATACAATGGGGGAAAGATAATCTCTGAATAACCCAATTCAAAAAACGGCCAGAGGACTTGAATAGACACTTCTCTGGAGAAGACATACAAATGGTCAACAGGCCTATGCAAAGATGTTCAACAATTTTAATCACTGGGGAGAACAAAACTACAATGAGTTATCACCTCACACCTGTTAGGATAGCTGTTAATCAATACCAAAAACAAAAAATAAATAAAATAAAAAGCGTTGGCAAAGACATGGAGAAATTGGAGCCCTCTTATATGGCTGGTAGAAATGGAAAATGGCAGGCACAGCTGCTGTAGAAAACACTATGGCAACTCCGCAGAGAAATGAAAATCAGAACTACCATAGGACCCAGCACTCCCATGTCTGGGTATATATCCGAAAGAACTGAACTCAGGATCTCAAAGAAAAAGCTGCACTTCCATGTTCACTGCAGCAGAGGAGTGAGCGGAGGGGGGAAATGGAGAGTTGCTGTTCAATGGGTATGAAGTGGTGGCTACACAAGTTCTAGAGATCGCTTGTATAACACTGTGCCTATAATTAGCAATATTGTATTTCACACTTAAAATTTTAATATGGCAGATCTCATGGTAAATGTTCTTACAATTTTTTAAGCAAAAAAATAAACTTACGCATTGCATGCTGGTTCTACTCATCTGTCTAACACAGAGATACTGAATGCTTATCCACAGAAGGCATTTGAAATGCAAGGATGCAGGAGACCCACATTTTGTCTTTAAGGAGTTCACTGTGTTGCGTTTTTTGGGTTTTTTGTTTTTTTTTAAGGCAGGCATGCTGTTGACAAAAGAAAACAAATTCTTTGAGCATATACTGAACTTAAGTGGATTTGATATTTCTGCCATGTATCAAGCCCCTAGAAGTTTTCAAGCAGATTTCTCACAGCATGTTTAATGGTATGAGTTCATCTATGGTTAAAAGTGCTTAAGACAAGTAGACACTTAATAAATGCTTGGTAAATTAAGGAATGAATCAACACACACACTGTATGGAACAAACATCCTTAAAGGCAGGACAGAACTTAGCCAGAGATAGAGATTAGCAGCTCTGGAAAGGTCTACCAAAGCTAAGAAGGGCAATATCCACAAAACATCTTAATGAAGTGCAGGTCAAGTTTCCATCATAGCTATTTGTTTTAATTATACACCTCTTTTAAAACAGCCCTGATTTTCAAGAATTAAAATTTCCATT
This sequence comes from Meles meles, assembly GCF_922984935.1. Taxonomy (NCBI): domain Eukaryota; kingdom Metazoa; phylum Chordata; class Mammalia; order Carnivora; family Mustelidae; genus Meles; species Meles meles. The sequence goes on along the minus strand of NC_060066.1, from coordinate 139,540,261 downwards.
AAAATGCTAGAGTTTACCAAATCCAGAGAGAGACTTGGGTGTTTTCTGGAAAAGTTTTAATTAGAGTCTCTTTTATTTGTAAACATTTATTGCCAAAATTGCAGTAACACTGATTTAAGAATTTATAAGAAACTGAGGTATGAAAGTAAAACTAAAATTTTCCTTTGGAATATGGAACTTTCCCTTATTTTTGAAAAAGAAATTTAATTCAAATTTAATTCAATAACACAATCTGCCCAACTAACCCCAAACACAGACTTCTTCGGATGAATGAATAAACAGCCCTCATCTGACTAATGCCCTTCCATGAATAAAATGTCATGAGAGAAGATGTGGGAGCCTTTTATTAGGGCTTTTAAAGGATGAACATTTAACACTAATAGGTAACATTAATGACCCCCGTAGTCCAAACATTTAGTCTCTTGGGAAATTCTGGAGTTCCCTTTTGATACTTCCCTAATAACAGCAGAGCACAGTCTACTGAAAATAACTAACTTAAACTGGCCATTGAAGAAGGTACTGAAGACCGGAGAAATCTTTCCTATCTTGACAACACTATCTGAGCCTTTCTGATATACTACATACAAAACTCTTACTCCAGAACAGCCTGCCATTTGAATACCATTTTTATGCTCCTAGAATCTTGAGACACTCATTTATTCTATCAATCAAGATGAGTATACACATACTGAGAAGAATTCAAAGAAAGATGAAATTACGTATTTGCCCTTGGAGAACTTACAGTCTCATCAGAGAGACAAGAGATAGAACATCTGTAGTTTACTAACAAAACAACATGGCAACCAAGCGACATTATCAGAAAATAAATGGTAAGGGCCAAAATGCTATGCTAGGAAAGTGAGTGATGCAAGCATTCAACTGTCTACAACTTCGGAGAAGTTGCAGGAAGATGAACTGGTCATGGAGATTTCACAGTGAAGGCAACCTGACCAAGCTGCAACAATAAAAGGATCTGGAGAGGCTAAAAAGAGGTGGGAGAATATACTATAGAAATCTTCGTAAATAAAGGCTCATAGAATGACAGATCTAATACAAAACATGCAAACTAAATAGATTAAACCAACAAGTTTGCTTAAAAAACCCAAGCAAGAAAACCAAAGTATATCAAAAACACTGGGCTCAGCACCCAGCCATGGCTTCCTTTGTGAAGCTCACACACATTCCCAGGTCCCTAATATCTAGCATTTGTTAATATACATTAAGATTTTTTAAAGAAATGGGTGGGAAAATTGTGGAATCTGAACCAAAGTCCTACTACATTCTACAGCATTCACATTGTGGAGTCTCTTCATACTCCAGCCATAATGCCCCAGTGTGGGGAAAAAAATCTTTATTTCCTAGACCTGGAACACTGGTAAATTTATTTGCCAAAGACAGTGGGATAGGGATATTTGAAAGAATTAGGTCCAAATCAGTTAATCCCATAGATGAATTCATAGGAAATTCTGAGAAAGATTTCTGTACCCAAAAGAAAAATAGAGAAAGGACATCCTAGACATTTACTGAGTTAGGCTTTACCATACACCAATTATTTAAACTTTTCTTTTAAAAAAAGAAAGATTTTTATTTTAGAGAAAGAGAGAGCATGAGTGGGGGTAGAGGGAGGGAGAGAATCCAAGGAGACTCTCTGCTGAGTGCAGAGCCTGATGCAGAGGCTCAATCCCAGGACCCTTGAGATCATGATCAGAGCCAAAATCGAGTCAGAGGCTCAACTGACTGAGCCACCCACATGCCCCCACCTTTTTTTTTTTTTTTCTTTTTCAGTTACTTGAACTTTATTATGATCTTGCACAGAATCTTTCTGAATGGGGCACCTGGGTGTCTCAGTCGTTAAATGCCTGCCTTCAGCTCAGGTTGTGATCCCAGACTCCTGGGTTCAAGCCCCACATCGAGCTCTCTGCTGAGCAGGAAGCCTGCTTCTCCCTCTCCCACTCCCCCAGGTTGTGTTCCCTCTCTCACTGTCTCTCTGCCAAATAAATAAATAAATCTTTAAAAAAAAAAAAAAAAGGAATCTTTCTGAATGGAGTCCTCTGCCAAGATCTTAATTCAAATTTTAAGTACAGTATATAGGTTATAAGTGGACCAACTTGTATTTATTTTATACTAATTATATTGTCTTAGGCACAGTCTGGAAATACAGGAAAAGTGCTTAATATTAGAAAGCTAAGACAACATTTGAAACAATTAGCAATAAATTGCATTTGCATAATTGAATGTATGATTCAGACTAGACAAGCAGTCCGACAGCAGAGACAATGAAGAGAATGTCAGAATAGTAAGAAGGACTTTCTGGGTTCTGGAGTTGTGCAAGCAAAGACAAAGAAGAAGGATAATGTTCATGTCCTTGGATACAATAGCAAGAAGCCTGGTCCATATGGGAGAGAGATTATGTGCCTAGGAAAAAGTGAAGAGAGATTAAGAACAAGTGGAGTCCCAGGGGAATTCTACCAAACATTTAAAGAAGAACTAATTCCTATTCTCTTGAAACTGTTCCAAAAAATAGAAACGGAAGAAAAACTTCCAAACTCATTTTATGAGGCCAGCATCACCTTGATCCCAAAACCAGACAAGGATCCCACCAAAAAAGAGAACTACAGACCAATATCCTTGATGAACACAGACGCAAAAATTCTCGCCAAAATACTAGCCAATAGGATTCAACAGTACATTAAAAGGATTATTCACCACGATCAAGTGGGATTTATTCCAGGGCTGCAGGGTTGGTTCAACATCCGCAAATCAATCAATGTGATAGAACACATTAATAAAAGAAAGAACAAGAACCATATGATACTCTCCATAGATGCTGAAAAAGCATTTGACAAAGTACAGCATCCCTTCCTGATCAAAACTCTTCAAAGTGTGGGGATAGAGGGCACATACCTCAATATTATCAAAGCCATCTATGAAAAACCCACCGCAAATATCATTCTCAATGGAGAAAAACTGAAAGCTTTTCCGTTAAGGTCAGGAACACGGCAGGGATGTCCATTATCACCACTGCTATTCAACATAGTACTAGAAGTCCTAGCCTCAGCAATCAGACAACAAAAAGAAATTAAAGGCATCCAAATTGGTAAAGAAGAAGTCAAACTATCACTCTTCGCAGATGATATGATACTATATGTGGAAAACCCAAAAGACTCCACTCCAAAACTGCTAGAACTTGTACAGGAATTCAGTAAAGTGTCAGGATATAAAATCAATGCACAGAAATCAGTTGCATTTCTGTACACCAACAACAAGACAGAAGAAAGAGAAATTAAGGAGTCAATCCCATTTACAATTGTACCCAAAACTATAAGATACCTAGGAATAAACCTAACCAAAGAGACTAAGAATCTATACACAGAAAATTATAAAGTACTCATGAAAGAAATTGAGGAAGACACAAAAAAATGGAAAAATGTTCCATGCTCCTGGATTGGAAGAATAAATATTGTGAAAATGTCTATGCTACCTAAAGCAATCTACACATTTAATGCAATCCCTATCAAAATACCATCCATTTTTTTCAAAGAAATGGAACAAATAATCCTAAAATTTATATGGAACCAGAAAAGACCTCGAATAGCCAAAGGAATATTGAAGAACAAAGCCAAAGTTGGTGGCATCACAATTCCGGACTTCAAGCTCTATTACAAAGCTGTCATCATCATGACAGCATGGTACTGGCACAAAAACAGACACATAGATCAGTGGAACAGAATAGAGAGCCCAGAAATCGACCCTCAACTCTATGGTCAACTAATCTTCGACAAAGCAGGAAAGAATGTCCAATGGAAAAAAGACAGCCTCTTCAATAAATGGTGCTGGGAAAATTGGACAGCCACATGCAGAAAAATGAAATTGGACCACTTCCTTACACCACATACGAAAATAGACTCCAAATGGATGAAGGACCTCAATGTGAGAAAGGAATCCATCAAAATCCTTGAGGAGAATGCAGGCAGCAACCTCTTCGACCTCAGCTGTAGCAACATCTTCCTAGGAACAACGGCAAAGGCAAGGGAAGCAAGGGCAAAAATGAACTATTGGGATTTCATCAAGATCAAAAGCTTTTGCACAGCAAAGGAAACAGTTAACAAAACCAAAAGACAACTGACAGAATGGGAGAAGATATTTGCAAATGGCATATCAGATAAAGGGCTAGTATCCAAAATCTATAAGGAACTTAGCAAACTCAACACCCAAAGAACAAACAATCCAATCAAGAAATGGGCAGAGGACATGAACAGACATTTCTGCAAAGAAGACATCCAGATGGCCAACAGACACATGAAAAAGTGCTCCACGTCACTCGGCATCAGGGAAATACAAATCAAAACCACAATGAGATATCACCTCACACCAGTCAGAATGGCTAAAATTAACAAGTCAGGAAATGACAGATGCTGGCGAGGATGTGGAGAAAGGGGAACCCTCCTCCACTCTTGGTGGGAATGCAAGCTGGTGCAACCACTCTGGAAAACAGCATGGAGGTTCCTCAAAATGTTGAAAATAGAACTACCCTATGACCCAGCAATTGCACTACTGGGTATTTACCCTAAAGATACAAACATAGTGATCCGAAAGGGCACGTGTACCCGAATGTTTATAGCAGCAATGTCTACAATAGCCAGACTATGGAAAGAACCTAGATGTCCATCAACAGATGAATGGATAAAGAAGAGGTGGTATATATACACAATGGAATACTATGCAGCCATCAAAAGAAATGAAATCATGCCATTTGCGACGACGTGGATGGAACTAGAGCGTATCATGCTTAGTGAAGTAAGTCAATCGGAGAAAGACAACTATCATATGATCTCCCTGATATGAGGACATGGAGAAGCAACATGGGGGGGTAGGGGGATAGGAGAAGAGTAAATGAAACAAGATGGGATTGGGAGGGAGACAAACCATAAATGACTCTTAATCTCACAAAACAAACTGGGGGTTGCTGGGGGGAGGTGGGATTGGGAGAGGGGGAGCGGGCTATGGACATTGGGGAGGGGAGGCGAACCATAAGAGACTATGGACTCTGAAAAACAACCTGAGGGTTTTGAAGGGTCAGGGGTGGGAGGTTGGGGCAACCTGAGGGTTTTGAAGGGTCAGGGGTGGGAGGTTGGGGGAACAGGTGGTGGGTAATGGGGAGGGCACGTTTTGCATGGAGCACTGGGTGTTGTGCAAAAAGAATGAATACTGTTACACTGAAAAAATAAATAAAATGAAAAAAAAAAAAAGAACAAGTGGAGTAAAGCTGTAGTTTAGAACAGGAGTTTTCAAACTCCTACCAGCAGCCTATTTTTGTAAATAAAGTTTTACTGGAACAAAGCCAGACTCCTATATTTACAGATAGTCTATGGTCACTTTCACTCAACGGTAGGGAGGAATAGTTGTGAGAGTGACCATAAGAGTCTAAAATATTTATTTTCTGGCCCTTCTCAGGAAAGTATTCCAATCATTGGTATAGGACATGTAAGTATTTGGGAAAATGGGAGTGAACAAGCGTGGGGTGCCAGAACTGTAACAGGTATGTTATGTTTCCTTATAGTGGCCCAGCCATGCACAGAATAGATCCCATCCCCCAGGCTCTATAGGTCCTTGAAGGAGAAGGTGGGAGAAGACCTTGAAAAATCGGCAGAAAGAATATGGGAGAAAACCTTGAAAAATCGGCAGAAAGATTTAGAATTGATGTAGTAGATAGTGGAAAGTCTAGGACAGGCAAATGATCAATCCAGAAGATGAACCGAGTGAGAGCAGGAAGGAAACCTGAAGGAAAGTGCCAGTCACAACACCGCATAAATCCAACCAGGGGTCTTCAGTAAAAAAGGGAGATGAAAGGATAATTCAAAGAAACATTTCCAAAAAAACCTCAAGTCATGGTGACAGATTAACATGAGGGGGTAGTAGAAGGGGCAACACATCAAACTAGAAGTAATACAAGTGGGGTCTAGTTCCAGCTCTGGGTCTTTGGCAGAGACACTTTACGGGTCTCCACCTACTCATTTATAATGCTAGAAAGTAGGCAGAAACATTAATATGTACTTTTTTTTAAAAGATTTTATTTATTTATTTGACAGAGATCACAAGTAGGCAGAGAGGCAGGCAGAGGGAGGCGGGGGAAACAGGCTCCCCACAGAGCAGAGAGCCCGATGCAGGACTCGATCCCAGGACCCCTGAGATCATGACCTGAGCCGAAAGCAGAGGCTTTAACCTACTGAGTGACCCAGGCGTCCCAATATATACTCTATTTAAGGACTTACTTGATGCCAGGCACCAAGCAAAGGCAATTCACAAATTTATCTCTCATCTTCACAGAAGGCTTTAAGAGAGGCAGTACCTGGCCCCTTTCACTAATGAGGTAGCTGAAGCTCAGAAAGATTGGTAAGTTGCCTGATAGGACATAGCCAGTAAAGTAATAAAATAACTTGGAAATTTAGACTTGGTCTCTGCATGCACAGGGAATCACATGGGACAAACATTCATCACCATTTAAAGGTTAACCACTACTTCATTCTGAGAAGTCCTGAATCATTTGGATAGTCCAGACTTCCCTTCCCTCCGTCCCTCTAAAACAATGTATTAATGCTCCCCAAATATCCACACACTCCTTTATACAGCCAGATGCCCTTGTCAACTTGACTGTGTTTTACCCAGGAAGAGGTGGATAGAAGTGATGTAAGCCACTTCCATACTCGTATCCTAAAAGCAAAACAAGTGCTTTATAGTTTTCAGTGGACAGCCTTCCATACATAAATTATCTCATTTCAGTCTCACAGCAAACAAATGGGGTTATTACACATGATTACAGAGAGAGAATCTTAGTCATAAGCAGATTAGACACCAATTATTCTGTAGGTGAGAGGAGGACTCTGAAGGCATTGTGTCTTTCATTTCTGTGTGCCAGCACCCACCAGTGCCTGAAGCCATCTGGTCCCCATCCTTTGAGTGTAATTACTTTTGTGTAGAAACATGGTTCAAACTGGACACAGATAGGTAATTCTAGTAAATAGAATTCGGTCAGAAATAACTTGAAAGGATAGCGGTTTTTCAAAGCTCAATTGTATTTTGCCATTTTTCCTCTCCTTAATCTAAGTTCTTCAGCTTGACAACCCAGATGTCAACTCTAGTAGTTTCGTACAACACGGCATAATCTTTCTCTTCTGACCCCAACCGTTCTTTTTCCCTCTCTCAGTGACAACTTCATACATAGAGTGAACCCATCGCCTGCTCCCACCCGATATTGGCAAATCTGAACAACACCCTTCACAGGCCTCTTCTCCTGGGATGGTGTAGAGGGATCCTGGGATCCCTCTTCTAGACCCACGTGGACATTTCAGAATGTTAAGGAAACTCAGCTGAATTCAACTATCCTAGATCTCATCATTATAGTCAACTGCGCAACTCTCTTGCTTCTTCTCTGAACTGGCTCCCCGCCCTCCCCCTTCCACTGGAATTTAGTGAGAAAATGGCTTCTACTATCAGCCCGTCTTGTGTGATAACACAAATAGAAATGAATGGTGAAAAAAAAAAAAATCAAAAGCCTTGCTCTTTGAGATATAATTTAGTGTCTGGCAGGAATAATTCAAGAAAATTGTGTCCACTTCCTGATCACATAACTAAACAAACAATGAGGGGGGATGTCCTGCTGAGAGACATTTTCACATTAAAAGGTGCTAAAAATGGGCTAGATCTCCTCACAGCCCTGTTGGAGGCCTCCGTTCAATTTTTAGTCATTTCCTTTCTGTCCCCAGACTGGTAGCAACTGGCGAGGCACAGGGAAAAGGAAACGCTGCACCTCTGTGCTGATCCACTTAGCGATTCAAGCCATGACTGGGCAAGGATGGAGTCTTGTCTCTTCTAGCCATTTTCAGATGGCTGCAGGGAGGGAAGCCAAGAGAGACAAGAGGAAAAAAGAAAAGATTAGAAATCTTCTTTGGACTCTTCTTAGGTAGAGATCTACAATGAATCAAAATCATTCTTTGAGGTTCTCCATCACAGGATCTATATGGATTAAGCCTTCCCTGTTGACCAGATGCTACAGTGAAGTTAGAAATTAAATATGCTGAGACATCCAGTATTAGACATAGCCTCTCCTGCAAATCTATCAGTTCTGTCTTTTGGAGTCTTATGAATACTTGATAAACATGCCAATGCCAGAGTCCACGATTAGTAGTAGCCTTCTTTAAGTATGCATGGGGACAGAATGTCCACTGGCAATGCCGTGTCCGCCACATCAACATGTTCATGCAGGAACCCATCTAACAAATAGTTGGAGTGCCTGCTCTGGACCAGGCATTACACCAGAGTTGGATTATAGAACAAAAGAGGATACCTGCCTTTTGGATTCAGAGTCTAGGGCAGGGTTTCCCAACCATGGCACCACCGACATCTGCAGCAGACTGATTCTTTGTGGTGGGCCTATCCCAGACATTGTAGGGCAGGGTTAGCACTTTAGCAGCAATTCCAGCCTCTACCCACCGAGGCCAGTAGTCCCCTCTCTCAGTTGTGCTATCAGAATGTGATCTTGAAAAATATGTCCAGACATAGCCAAGTGTCCCCTGCAGGGAGGTGGGCAAGATTTCACAGTGACTGGCCAAAAGAGACACAAGGCTTAGTAATCAAATAATCACAAGAGAACAAGAAGGGCTGCTTTGCAGGAAGTTCTGTGGGAGCACTCAGAAGGGAGCACTTCAAGTGGAGAAGGAGGAAGATGAATACCTCCCACTGTTCTGAGCACACTCTGGTGACCAAGCCCAGAAAAGAACAGACAACAGTCACAACAGATAACCTCTAGCACTTACTGAGTGCTTTCTGCGTGCATGCACTGTTCTAAGCATTTTGCAGACATTAACTCATTTGATCCTCACCATAGCCCTAAGACAAAGACTCCATCATTACCCTCCTTGGAAACAGGCCTAGAGAGGTTAAGCAACTTGTCCAGGTCACAGGGCCAGTCAATAGTGGAGGTGAGATTCAAAATCCAAGCAGCATAGCTCAATAACGCTGCTCAAAAATTTTAAAACTTAAAAAGGTAGTCTGGCTTCAGGAACCATATTGCTAAGCAAAATAGGTAAGAAGACAAAGAGACCCGAACACACACCAAAAGGATAAGCACTGCCAGTAGTGAGAAGACAGAGGCGGAGAAAGAAGCACTTCGTGTTATAAACATCAAACTTGCTAAGAGAATAGACTTAATTATTCCCACCACAGAAGAGAAATGGTAATTATGTGATACGATAGAGGTGTTAGCTAACACTACGCTGGGAATCATACCACAAATACATAACTCTATCAAATCAACATGCTGCACACCTTCAAAACCTGCACAATACTGTATATCAAATATATTTCAATTTTTTAAAAAAAAGAAAGAAAAAGAAAGCAAGGAGCAAGAAAGGAAGGTTGTCAAAAAGAGGCAATGTTTAACCACTTGGGGAATTTGTATCTTAGAGACAACATAACTAGGAGGACATCAGGATGGGTGACAATTTGCATGCAAATTTGCACTTGCAAGATTTATGGATGTAATACACTTTGCACGGAATATTTAACCTCAAAACCAAAATAATTCTACTTAGTATAGCCTGATCTTCTATACTTCCCAAGATGGGTATCCACAGGATACAAAGCAGTGTACCAGGGGGTATAAAAAGCTTTAGGATAAGTGAAGCTTATCTTGGAGTGCTCATGGTTTTGCAAGTTTGATATTTTACAAAGAGAGAACCAGTGTATTGTAAATTTTGCACTCATTGTTTAGAGAAACACGAGCCTTCGGGAAATTTCAAGCTTGTGATGTCACTGCGGGCCATGCCGCCAGACCTCCAAGGGTACGCATGCGTTCTCTTTCTCCACTTAAGATACCGTGAGGGAAAAGAGCATGGTAAGCATTTTGGGCTGGTTGGGCTTGTTTCTTAGAAATCGAAAAGTCAGAAGAAGTAGGCCACTGTCTGATTTTCAGATGAAAACCAAGCCAGCCGGATGGAGTTCGCTGTTGACAACAGGCTTAGGCTAAGCTCTGTGGCAGTTTTCAGGGCCAGTTTATGATGCCAATTTGGGAGAGTATCCTCCCACACCAAACTACAGCCCACTGCTTGGGATGAACATTCTAAGAAGAAATCAGAACCAGGTCTTAAAGACTCCCCATCAGTGCCCTGCCTTAATTAAAAAAACTCAAAATGCAGCCAGGCCTGCTATCCATGCTCACTTCAGGCCTTTGTATTTTGTTCTTCGCTCTGCCTCAGCAGCTCTCCCCTAAGGCATCTTCTGACTCTCACCCCCACCTCCTTCTGGCCACTATGCAAAGGCCATATCCTCAGTGAGGCCTTCCCTGACCACCGTACTTAAAAGTCAGAAATTCCTCCCATCTGCTTAATCCCACTACCACCAAACAGTCCAAATACCATACTTGCTAATTTTTTTTTATTCTCTTTCTTCCACGTCCAGAATGTTAGCTCCCCAAGGGTAGGAATTTTTATGTGCTTTGTTTCTTGATATTCTCTAGCACCTAGAATATAGCAGTAAATATTTGAGGAATAAATCAATTATATCATTTAATCTTCACAAAGATTACATCTTCTAAGGCTTCTCTCTTAGGTGTGAATTCTGCCATCAATGTTGTGTCGATCATGAGAAAATAAATAACCTTAGTCCAGGAGTCTAAGGCTGCTGGAAACAAATACATACACTGAGAGGCTGAAACAACAGAAATTCATTTTTCACAGTTATGGTGGGTAACAGTCCGAGATCAGAAAGTCAACATAGTCAGATTCTCTTGAGAATCCTCTCCTAGGTTGCAAAGAGCCTTGTTCTTGCTGTGTCCTCACATGGAAGAGAGTGGGTTGGCTCTCTTCTTTCCCTTTCTGATGAGGATACCGATCCTATCATGGGGGCTCCATCCTCATGACCTAATTACCTTTCAAAACCCCCATTTCTTAATACCATACTATTGAAAGTTAGGGTTTTTTTTTTTAATATTTTATTTATTTATTTGACAGAGAGAGATCACAAGCAGATAGAGAGGCAGGCAGAGAGAGAGAGAGAGAGGGAAGCAGGCTCCCTGCTGAGCAGAGAGCCCGATGTGGGACTCGATCCCAGGACCCTGAGATCATGACCCGAGCCGAAGGCAGCGGCTTAACCCACTGAGCCACCCAGGCGTCCGAAAGTTAGGGTTTTAACATATAAATTCTGAGAAGACACAAACGTACCTTCGGTAACACCAAGTATTCAGTCACACATGTTGGCTCTCTTTCTAAAATTTGTACTATCATTCTAGTGATACTCTATAGATAAGTAAATGGAGATTCAGACAGGTAAATACCTTGCTCAAGGTCACAGAATTCAACTCAGGTCTATCTAGCTCCAAAGTTACATGCTTATATATTCAATGAATATTTTGTTGGTAAAAATAATTATTAATAGTACTATTGTTATCACACTTTTCATTAGGGAAAATTACTTCCCATCCATTAACTCACTGGATACTCAAAACAGCCCCAAGAGGGTATTAGCAAATACATCATACTCCCACCTGCCTCACAAAAGCAAAACCAGAGAGTCTGAGAATTGAACAATTTGTCCAAGGTCACCTACCTAGAAAAAAGAGACCAAGGGGAGGGGCGCCTGGGTGGCTCAGTGGGTTAAGCTGCTGCCTTCGGCTCAGGTCATGATCTCAGGGTCCTGGGATCGAGTCCCGCATCGGGTTCTCTGCTCAGCAGGGAGCCTGCTTCCCTCTCTCTGTCTCTTTCTCTCTGTCTACTTGTGATCTCTCTCTCTGTCAAATAAATAAAATAAAAAATCTTAAAAAAAAAAAAAAAAAAAAAAAAAAAGAGACCAAGGGGGCATTACAAAAAGCTCATTGCCACTGTCAACACCTTGGCCAAAGTCATCCATATATACAACCAAATGACATGACTCCCAAGTCTAGCAATCCTGTACGAAGTCAGGCTAAGTTATGGGATTCTTCATACACATTAATTTCTTCTATTACATGTAAATATTTACATCCAAGCTGCAGCTCCAATCTCAAAGTGTAAGAGACACAACAGTTCCCTATTTGAGCAAATAGGACCAGGGCAGGGGACTCAGCCCCAGTGCAATGTTTCCTGGAAGGGGGCCGTAATGTGTTTTAGCTCCAGGGGGTGGCAGCAGTGACAGAAAGAGCAAAGTCTTTAAAGCTGGACATAGGAACTCCTAGGGCAGTTTGTGGGAACAGTTATGGATTGTTCTATACAATACCAGCACTCATGATGAGATAGGGCAAACATTTTACGTGAGTAAAATCCAGGAGGATTTCCTGAACACATTAGAGAAGGCAGACACTACGAAAGTCTAAGGCTAGATTTATTGATATAATACAGACCTTCAGGGAACTAAGGTATTGCCCTTTGGAGAGCTATTTGGGGAAGGATGCATTAACCAAGTCTCAAACCATCAGTCAGGAATAGACTCCACACCCCAGATGGCACCAGCTTTTGATTGCCTGTTGACATGCATTTTCTGATCACCCACCCCCATGTCACTTATATGTAAGTTCCCTGAAGGCAAGGACTGGGCTATGTTTCTCTTCGTATATCAAGTACCTAGCACAAGACCAACTGTACATGATAATTATTTGTCAAATAAAATTAAGTAAGTAATATTTTTATCATGGCATTTGTATAGGCATCTAAGCTCCTGTAACTAGCCAACCATGAACTTCCATATAAACAAATATTACTCTTTATTTTGTATTCCCAGTTTTAGCACTGGGCATGCAACATCATAAGCTTTCCAAAAAATTTTGCAATGAATGTTTGGATAGATGAATGGATATTACCAGAGTTTCTTAACACAATCCATTTCCTTAATGGGGTGCAATATTTTAAGATACAGGACACTTACCACCTATATCTTGATTCCTAATGCCACTCCTTAATAAGACAAACGAGAGATTCTTGGAGTTATGATTCTCAGCTCATTCTGGGGCAGGCAACATTCAAGAGGAGTTTGGAACATCTTATAGTGTGGGAAAGTAAGGAAGTTAAAAAAAAAAAAAGATGGAAGTGTATCAGAAGGACTCAGGAGTTGATGATAAAGCCCCCATGGCCAAAACAATTTAAGCAACCCAATAAATAAAGAAGTACTGGATTATAACCTAAAGTATAAAATGAATATTGATGAGTCCATACTGATATAAATGCCTGAATAATTAAGTTGAAAAAAAGAGAAGAATATTCTATGCCTAAGAATTCTAAGTAATTTGGTGCACCTAGTTGGCTCGTCAGTAAAGCATGAGACTCTTGATCTCAGGACTGTGAATTCCAGCTCTCACATTGGGGGTAGAGATTATTCAAAAATAAAACCTTAAAAAAAAAAAAAAAGAACTCTAAGTAATTTGTACCAATAACTCCACCCTGGTGGTGGTGGTGGAAGATAACTTCCCACACTTTAAGTGTGGTCTGGGCACAGTGACTTCCCTTCAAAATAGTATGGAAAGTGGGGCAGATACAAGAGTTACTTCACAGTGAAGAAACAGGACACACACTACATCACTGAAAGGATCAAGGTTAACCACCATAGGGATCCCATGTTGATAGGATGTACACTTGAAATGATGTGATGAGAATGGCACTTTTATATCTGTGGTCTTCCTCCCCAAATCCCATAACCCCCATCCAATCACAGGAAAAATATCAGAAAAATTGAAGGATATTCAAAAACAAAACAAAACAAAAAACATCTGACCAGTACTAAAAACCATCAAGACCATTAAAAACATGCAACTTATCATATCCAAGAGGGTAAATAAGTGTGATGTGGTATCCTGGATGGGATCCTAGAACAGAAAAAGGACAGCATGGAAAATCCAAGAAAATCTGAGTAAGTTAGAGTCCCTCTTAATGTGTCAATAGTGGTCAATTGTGGCAAATGTACTATATTAATGGAAGATGTCAATAATGGGGGAAACTGAGTGTGACGCATATGGGAAATTTCTGTACCATCTTCACAACTAAAACGAGCCTAAAAAAATCAAAAGTTCACTTTTTAAGAAGTATAGGAAAAAGAGATATCACATACTTAAAATGATACTCCAACACTCAGTCACAAGAGAATTTGGTAAATTCAGTCTCCAAAGACATGAGTTACTAAGGACTTCATTTCTGCCATGATGCCTCTACAATCAAGCCCTCTAACAGAGCAATGAGATGGCCGCTACCACCCCCTATGTTCATCATTTCTAGGTCCTCAGGTGACATTCTGTCTCCCCTCGCCCATAGTCCTTATCAGAACTGAACACAAAGCAGGATTTGTAAGGCCTTATCTCTAAAGTCACTTCTCTACAATCGACCTGGTTAGTGAAATTCTTCCTACTTTGAATTTCTTTCCCCTCACAGCCAAGGACGAACTCTTAGTAAGTACTCTGGCCTCTGCTGGCCTGTGTTAGCATTCCCTTCTCTTCCAGTGACCGCCTCCCTCTCCCCTTCAAGCTCCATAATCACTACTCGCCTCTCTGAATATACCCTGAAAGACCAAAATAATAGTTTGAGCCTGGGGGTTGGCCAGGCATGGGAAGGAGGGCTGGACAGGTGCAGAAACCCAGCTGCTGGGCCTACCTCAGACTTGGCCTTTTCTTTCAATGATCTGAGTCATTTCCTCTGGCCCCTCTTTATCCAATTGAGATGAAAATGTGCTTTTCTATTTGAGTCTCAGTGCTCCTTTGGTGTCTAAAGTCTACCTTTATCCTTTTGGATTGTCACTGATTCTGAAGGGAAAGATAAAGTTAAACCCATGGAGCCTGCCTAAGGCCTCAAACTACTCAGCATGGCAGGAGGCCCCAGTAAAACCCTTTCTCCCTCTTCTCCTCGAGGTAAGCCTGTCCATCAACAATTACCCGCCATTTGTAGAGCTGGTGGCGCGAACACCTTCCCAAACCCCCAAACTGCAAAGCAGCCCCCTTGGAAACCTAGGTATTTGTAAGCACCATCACAGAGTAGAATTCCTGGAACGGAAGGAGGTATCATATTTGAATGCATTCCTCAAGCAACACTCATTAACATGGGAAGCCCCTTTATTTCAGACCAGCCAGTTCTCAAACTGAGAATTCCTGCTTTATTTCACTTTGATGCAACTCTAAATTAGATTGTAAACAAGGACCTGTGAGGAAACAGAATCAAACGCATCTTTCATAATTATTAGAAGCGTTCACTCTCATTAACAAGGGGTAATTGTTTCTGTTTTGTAAATTGATCTGAGATGAAAGGAGTTAGTTAATAATTTATACTGTACTATGGAAAGGGGGCTGTGAAAAGACTCCACGGAAGGATTTGAATTAAACAGCCTTTCACCCTTTTAATATCTCACAAGAGATTCTTCTGCACTGGTTCATTTAATTTAGTGGACACCGCAGTGTGGCCCATTGATTGTGGACAAAACTTGTGAAGGGCCTGGTGTGCACCCCTGTTAAAACGTGGGAAGAGAGTAAAGTTGGATGTGAATTAATTTGATTCTGTACATAATTCTTTTTCAATGGGATTCTGTGTCCCATTGCAAAGGCATGAAAAAAGGAGACACTGAGTTTGATTGCTCAATATTCATCTACATTTTCCTCTCTATGGGCACAATATGCTTGGCTTAATTAACTTTTCTCAAAGGTGAAGCAGTGCGCACCATCTGCTGTGAGACAATCACATTTGTATGCCTCTCAGAATAATCCCTTTACTACTGAAAACAGCTATCATATAGTAGCCAAAACCCAAACTTTCAAACATTTTTGGCCTGGGAGCGAAAGACCAAATCCATTCTGGTCCAGAAGCACAGGGCTGGGAGACAGCGCAGAGGAGAGGCCGCGGTTGTTGTTTTGTTACAACCCAGCTCCTTGCTCGCGAAGGATTTTGAGTTTGCCTTGTCTTCCCTACGCCACCAAATTAAAAATTCTCCATGCTTCGTTTAAAGCCGGGCCCAAGAACAACTGCACAGCGGGGGCATCCTCCTTCTCTCCTACCTCTTAATTTCAAACCTACGCGAGAATAGGAAAGTGCACCATGAAAAGAATCATCGAGTCACTCAAAATCCCAACGCAAAATATTGAGGCAAAGTTTAGCCATTTAATTTTTTAATCAAGCCTCAAGGACCACACAGTGTTATCAAGGGCCTGCTGAACTTGCTCGAAAGCTGGGTCATTATTTGATCTTTGTGGCTGGTAATCTGATTATCTCATTGTGGAGGTAAACTTCAGACCCAATCTTGTTAGCAGCTGGCGAAGTTGGATTACTACAGCTACTGAACTGGAAAATGAACTGGGCAGTCCAGCTTTAGCCTGGCTCTCTTTGAGCCCGCAGTTGGCTACTGCAGGGTATATACTTGTATGTCTGAATCAGCACTTGATTCCAGAATCTCACACGGCACTGTAAACATATTCTCAAACGATAACACCGAGCTAGGACTCCAAAACGTCGGCACGCCGTCACATACACCACGTATATTCCAGAGCCCACGCGAGCACGTGCACGCTACACACCCCCCAACCCCCCAGCTCCAAGGGATCCAACACAGGTAATGTCTGTTCAGAAAAGGAGATGGCCCAAGACATTTAAGGAAGGAAGTTAACGAGCAGCCTTCTTGGCTTTGAGATTCACAACTCAACAGAGTTGCTAAAATATGCAAATACTCACAGGAGTTGTGTGGTCCCTGCTTAAGACACTCACAGTTTTGCTTCTGGTCTCACTGAGGCATTGACTGCTTTTACAGTGAATGCCCAGCCCCGTCAAAGCCCAGAAAGTCTTGAAACATAGCTTGAAAGAGTTCAAAGGCTCTAAAAGACAAAAAAGGACTAAGCTGGGATTTTTATGTACACTGAAAAGAAGAATAAAATATAAGTTCCTTAATGCAGGCTGTTATGGCAATGTTCCCCATATCAAAGCATTATGGTGCTACGGAAGAGTGTTGAAAATTTTCTTGCACACCATATGCAAAAGAGAAATAGGAACAATTTAGGCCGGCGGTGATTTTGTGACATGAAACATTGAATGCTCTTTTTTGACACACTATTGAGTGAACAAGGAATTCAAAGAGTTTGAACTGGAACAAGTTTTCTGCCTCAATAACCCATAATCAGCCCCAAAGAACTGAGTACTCCTCAGAGTAGTGGCCTGCTCTCAGGCTGCCCATGGTGGGGTTTGCTGGCTATTATAACATGCATCAAAGCAAGAGCTCTTATGTTGGCTTTCCTCTTATCAATTCCGCTAAAACCTCAAGTCTTTGGTGAAATTTCTGAAACCAGAAAGCCGATCGGCAGCATTCCCAAATATCAACATCTCCCACAATCATCACAGAACCACATTAGTATATGGAGCAAGTTAGACAGCAAGGCAACGAAAAAAGAAGGCATCTTTGCTGGGTGTGTTATACCGCAGACGTTATTTAGTGGCACTTACAATGGTCCTTGATTTATTTCCAAAGTCTGGTGAATGAGGCAATCTTGCTCTATGATTCGAGTAGAGGCAACAAAGTGGATTTTACAAGAGATTGCTTGCTTGGAAAAGAAAAGCCTTTCTTGCTCTCTTTTTTTTTTTGCTTGGAAAAGAATAGCCAGATTTGAAAATGCATCTTTGCATTTTAATTTATTTTAATTATTTTCAGGAAGTTGTATTCATTTTTGTGGTTTTCTCCATCAAAATTTTCAGTTTAGCCAGAAAATGTGTAGAAATTCTTAATATTTACCAAAATTCTTAATATTTACCACAAAAAAATCTGCCATTTATGTAACGACTATTTCTTAGCATCCACAATTAAATTTCAGAAGCATGATAGGGAAATGTGGAAATATATCACTAATGATAAGTACCCCTTTTCAACAGTCTTTTTAAGACAAAAACCTATTTTTCAGCATGTTCAATGATAAGAGTTTATGGTGACTAAACCATCATCATCACAAAGTAATAAACCATGCTGATGAAACCATAGGCAAAATAATAATCTGGTCTATTTCTAAACAAATTGCTATGCCATTTTATAGGACTAACTTTGCCTATGTTTTAAAAGCAGTAACCAGTTTTTGGAATAATAACCGATGTCTTAGCCTGACAAGGACAGCATCTGTTTGAGCAGTGCAATTTAACAAATCGGAAGCAGGGAAACTGAGGGCATTTTTTTAATTGCTATTTCCCATGAGAATTTTCAGCCAAGGTATACATGTCCAAATCAAACCCAGAACTACTACCTGCTACAGTCAGCTCCTTGCACACACTGCTAGGAAAAATGTTCTTCTCATCTTCAAAAAAGCATACCTTTTCTTTTCACGTTATTCAGCAGGCCCCCAAATTACACTGGATTGTTTCCCAAGAAAGGCAGAGAAGGAAGGATAAATTCTTAGGCCTAAATTTAGATCTGAATTTACAAGGAACACCTTTTAATTAAGCATGACATTTGACACAATCAATTTTGAAGTTACCTGCACACCTTCACACCTATAAAAATTGTTGTAAATCCTCAGTGCAACTTAACAGACAGCATCCGGCATGCACAGCAGCCTCCCTATGACAGACACATCCAGGAGAGAAGATTTTGTTGCTTTTTTTAAAGAATGTGGATACGGTTTGTTTTCTTATTTTTTTTTAACCTTTCCATAAAATGCTCTAAATCCTTCCATGTTAAGCACACAAGTACATTATCAATCTTCCTATATTTTTTTGACCTTGCAGAGATTTTGCCACCCATTGCTACAATAAAATTTATCCACCCACTAGAAGAGATAGATAAAAATAAAGGTGACAAAAAAAATTTTTAAAGGTGATAAGACATATTTATGGGAAATGTTAGAAGTCATCAAATGTAGTGCTCCACTTATAAAAACATATGTAATTTAATATTATAAGCTTAAGATAACTTAAATGTAAAACTTGTTTTTCCATTTTTTTATCAATATCTTGATAATAGAATATGCATTTAAAATAAATACACGAGAATGAAAAGTGCAGCATGGGAATACAGTCAATCTAAAAAATATAATGAAGAAATATACAGAGGAAAACTAAGAATATAGCTTCCATTTGCTAAGCTCTGGTAACATAATTCAAGATTCTGAAGATCATGTATATGAAAACAAGTCTATCAAAACTCTCTTATAAAATAGGCAGGGCAAGGCAACTATGCCTTAAGAGTAAAAACCGGATAAAACTGGGGTGTCTGGAAGGCTTAGTCAGTACAGCATATGCAACATAGGTACTGCCTCTTGATCACAGGGTTGTGAGTTCAAGCCCCATGCTGGGTACAGAGATTAAAAATAAAATCTTCACAATAAAAATACAATCTTCACAATAAAAATAAAATGGATAAAGCTTTTTTTTCCATATAAGGAAATAATACCTATTTTTAAGTCAGCATAGTATTTCCTCTTCATGTCTTTGCCTGTGTGCAAAGTAACATAAATTTAATTAATGGAATTTAATCATATAAGTGTTGCTCTTCAGATATTCACCTTAAGAGGTCACCTTCATTCCAACAGTCCTGTCACTGCTCAGAGCATATTCTGCCATTACTCTGAGAAATGCTTTAGAGACAGTTTACAAAAATCCAAGAAAACAGATTACTACTGTGTAATAGTCAAGAAGTCAAATCTTTTAGTTTAAAAAACTTAAATTATTTTATATACTTTGAATACCTTTCCAAATTATTCACCCTTTGGTCCTGAATGACTCAATGGTTTCCAAAACACCAAATCATCTTGTAGAGAATGACGACGTACCACATTCAAGGATTTCAGAGTAATGTTGCACAGTTTCCGACAGCAATTCCCAAACACGAGTGATGAAATTGTTTGAATGCTGATACCAGACTTCAGTGGAATAAGAATACAACCATGAAAGTTACAGCTTTGACAAGATCACATTTCTTATGATCAACTCTTCACATGGATACACAGGTACTTAAGGAGCTAATGTATTAAAAAGCACTAAAAAACTCAGTAAATGGTAGCTATCACCATTATAGTGTATAATGAAGGAGTTTCAGCAATGGCAACTATTACCTCTCTATGGGATTGAAAAGACCAAATAATAATGAACAGGCCTCAGTGCACTGTCCATATGGATGAATACAGTTTTGGGGATTTTATGTCACAATATAAAAGAGCTAACTCTTATCTTTGGCTAGAGGAATGCCTCCAACCTATCCACTGGTTTGTCTGTTGACTGTTATAATTCCCCATAACTGTCATATCATTTAAAGCTTTCCATCAGTAGAAGTATCTTGTGTTTCCTTGATACCTTCAGCATGTAGTCCTTAAATTCTGTTTCTATATAGTTTGAGTCACTTATTTGGAGATCATGCTACCAGGTCAGACTGTATCATTTTTTGACAAAAGTCACTGCAAAACTATGATGGCAGATATAGCGTGTTTCTGAGTAAGTTAGTGAGTAGTTACTGTGGTGCTCCATGAAATCTCTTTGTCAGAGCTGATTTACCCATCCCCCAGCTACCAGGGCATGGGCGGGGGGCTGTAGAATTTAAGTCAATGGTAAAGATTCCAGTAAGAAATGCTAACACCCTCCTACTTCAGGTCCTGGAAGTTTGGAAAATCAGTGGCTCATACCAAGTAAATTAGAAATTCCAGAATTGCTGTAATTTGAAAAAAAAAAAAAGGAATTGCAAAGATCATAGGAGATATGCTAGAATGGATATACCACTTAAATCTAGAAAATCCCCATCCAATGATGTCCAAGGAACGGCCCAAAGTACACTCCATTTACCAAAGTTACTGGTATGGAATGTGCTAGGCAAAGAGGCACCAGCATTATTGAGCAGTTTAGTAGTGCGCTCCATAGGCCAAGGTTAGTGGCAGGAGATACTGTTAGAAGAACAGAGATTCCAGAAGCCTGGAATAAAAGAACTTATAACACTCAACCATCCAAAGGAAAATGAGTCCAAATATTGTGATGAATGGTTACACTGGAGTGACATCCAGGACACCTCAACCTCCAGAGAGATATGGAGAAGATTACTGGAACACAGTGTTTACAGGGGCAAAAAGGTGAGCAGGCAACAAAGATATTGCTTAATTTATGCAACAAAGGATAGATAATCTGGAAACCAAGAGCAGCCACCCTGGAAAAAAATCACAATTTCTCATCTAACCTGAGCCTGTTCTCAAATCCAGAACCTCTTGGCTAAGAGATAGGCCAAGCCCCTGTGAGGATGAACCCAGCAACACCATATCAAACATATTCAGTAGTAATTCTCCAGTCTTTCCCTAATAAATGTATGGCTGTTTCCTTGGATAGCCATGCAATGGAAAAAGGAGAATACTCAGACCTTTGGAGAACTGCTGGGCTTAGGGTCTAAAAGACACTGATATCCAGGGACCCAAAGCACCATCATGGTTTTTTTCTTAGAGTGAGGACATAAGGAAGCACTTTAATAATATGGAGTTGTAGCCAAGCTCTGGCTCATGTTGGGTTTACTCAGTCCACTGGATACTTCAACCCAGTGGTGATCATTTTCTGGACTCCAAATGTATAACTGGACTGGGAATACGTTGTAGTTGGCAGAACCCACATTTTGACTCCTTGACCTGTGAGGTAAGAGCTATCCTAAGACAGAAAACGATGCAAAAGCCTCAGAAACTGCCCCCCACGTCTAGCCAAGGTAGTAAGTCAAAACATCACATCCTGATGGGAACGACATTAGTACCATGCCAAAGATTTAAAGAATATAAAAATAATGGTTCCCTTGTATCTCCATTTAATTCACCTATCTGGCCTCTAAAAAATCCAAAGGATCACAGTGCAGAATAGTAAAGGGCTACAAACATAACCAAGTAGTAGCCATAACTGCTGTGCCAAATGCGGTATCTTTGCTAGCACAGATAGCAAAACACAGCCTTGGGCCCTTGGTATGAGGCTACTGAACTTGGGAATGCATTCCTTTCCATTCCTATAAAAAGAAGATCAAAAGTAGTTCCCATTCTCATGGGACTGACAACAATATACATTTATAGATAGTATTGCCCTAGGACTACATTAACTCTCTGTCCCCATGTAATAATCTAGTCCAATGGGACCCAAATTGTCTAGACCAGTAGTTCTCAACCAGGGGAAATTTTGCTCCAAAGAAAACATCTGGTAATGTACGAAAACATTTTTGCGTGACACAGCTAAGGGAGGCAGTAAGTATGGCTACTGTCCTCTTGTACATGGAGGCAAGGGATGCTGCTGAACATCTTAAAATGCACAGGACAGCCCTCCCACAAGAGACTACATGCCCGGGGCGGCAGAAGCAAAGATATGCCATCTGCAGCAGAGAAATATGCACCACTTAAAAAGCAACTCCCATCATGTTACAGGGCTCTGATAGGGACATCAAACAACCATGCAACCAAAGCTTCCCATCATGAGTTAATGACAAAAATTAGGTTGAGAAGGCACAGCAGCAATCCAAAGTAAGACTGAAGCCATACAATCAGCATTGGAAATAAGGAGGGCCAGAAGTCACAAGTAAGCTGCATCAACAGGTAAGTCACACCCTGCCAGTTTTCCACCAGTATTGCATGGATATCTCTCACCCACTTCTCAGCTATAGCTGTATGGAATGGGGAGGGGTTACTTAGGACTATCAGATGGGGGAAAAAAAATACTGAATTTGAGTCATAGGTTGGTCACCTCAGTATGTGAATAAAAGTCAAAAACAGATTTCTGTCCTACATTCCCCCACTCAGGAGTGATCATGACAGTAAGAAGGTAAAGTCCTCCCACTGGATAGAGCTCCAGGTAGTGTATTTTGTCATTTAGTTCCTGTGACAAGACTGGTAGCCCAGGATAAAAACATACATAGACCCAAAGGCAACAGAGAAGGTCCTGGCTATTTTTTTCAGGGAGCTCAAGGGTGGGGAAAAGGATTGGAGGATTGGAAACATGGAAGTCTAAGGACAAGACATGTGGATGGATACATGACAGTATCCATCAAAGTATGGATACTGTGTGGCACAAAGTATAAAGATTTTTCTATTTCATGTTAATTGTCACCAGAGGGCTTTACCACAGAAGAGTTACTAAATAACCACAGGTGGTAGTACTCAGCCAGTTGATGTCATTTCCCACACTAGTACTAGCATAGTTCATTAATGAAGTAAATAGGGTGGAAGGGATGAATGATATACATGGGCCCAACAGTATGGGCTTCCACTTACCAGGGGTCATCTAGTTATCACCACTGCTCTATGTTCAACCTAGCAGCAACAGAGATCAATGCTAAGCCGCTGATATGGCACCATCACTTGAGGTCAAATATCCCCATAATGGCAAGATGACTAGCTGAGAAGTCTTGCACCCCTGAAGGAGAGATTCACCTCATATGGGATCAATGCTGGAAACAACTTGTTATCATGGCCTGAGCCAGCACTAATATCTAAGCATTTAGGCAGTACTTGATTCACTAACGTGAGTTCCCACAAAACACTGCATCAAACCAAGGCACCCACTTTACAGTAAAGGTGTAGCAGTGGACACATAACTGTGGGATCCATATACCACATTATCCAGAGCCACTGCCTGATAAGGCAGTGGGATGGCCTCTTAAAGATGCAACTAAAGGGATTCCTCTTCCATCTATTACATAGAAAGCTGGAGAGAACATCACTACTACCTAAACAAAAAGAAAAAAACCAGATAAAATACAAAACTATAACTTTTCTTGAACCTACAAGAGCTTAAAAAAAAGAAAAAATCGTGACAACCAAGAAGCTGGCAATATAAAGAAAAGCCTTTGTAAGGTAACTAACACACAATTGCCAGCTCCCTTGTGGCAGAGTATAGAAGGAGAGGTTCAAGGCACCAAGCAAGAATGTAAGAAATTTTTAACAAATTGTTAGACTGAGTGTACACAAGTGTGAGTGTATAGAATTACTAATCTCTGGAGAAACAAAGAGTTCACATGGCTCTTCTCTGACTGCTGTTGTACATAAAACAGATCAAGGGCAGGAAAGAAGACCAAAGCTTCCTGCAGTGGTAGTAGAAAAGGACAGGAATAACTGCCACGGCAAGAAAGACATAAAGCCCTGCCCCATCCTACTTCCTTACAGGACAAACCTTTAAGCTCTTGGGATAAGCAGCCTCCAGGACTCAGGGATACAAGGCCTACCTAAGACCAAAGACAAATCAGTATATAAGAGAACCTTCTCAGCTACCACCACCAGGCTAGCAAGTTCTAAGAACTAGCAAAAAACAATCTACCACCATTAAAAGATAAATATGAAGATGGAGAGACACTGGTTCACAGCAAAAGCCAAAAGCCAAGAGTAGAGTGTGATGATTGACAACAAACTTTCAGTGAACATAAAAATGGCCCTAGAAGAATTTGAGGACATATGTTAAACCCAGCTCAACTTGATTATATTAACTTACCCCAGCACCACAAACACAAACTAATGGACAAGAAGATACGTCTATCATTATGAGAGGTGTGCAGATTTCTAGGTATAAATAATACTTACCTTGGTCTCTGCTAGTCTACATATGATGCCCAACATCCAATCAAAAATTACAAAACACACTAAAAGCAAGGGGAGAGGAATGCACTATAAGGGGATAAAGAAATCAACAGAATCAGACCCTCAGGGCACCTGTGTGGTTCAGTGGGTTAAGCCTCTGTCTTCAGTTCAACTCATGATGCCAGGGTCCTGGAATGGAGCCCCACATTGGGCTCTCTGCTTGGCAGAGAGCCTGCTTCCCCCTCTCTCTCTGCCTGCCTCTCTGCCTACTTGTGATCTGTCAAATAAATAAAATAAAAATCTTAAAAAAAAAACCCAGAATCAGGCCCATATGTTAGAACTATCATAGAACTATCAGACTAGGATTAATATAGGAAAATCTTTGATAGAAAAGGAGGACAACATGCATATGGCAAATTTCAGCAGAATTGGAAGCTGTAAGAAAAATAGAAATGTTGTAAAAATAAAAATCTGGTATTAGAGATGAAATAAGCCTTCCACAGACTCATCAACAGAATCAACACACCCAAGGAAATAATCCGTGGACTTAAGGATAGGTCAACAGATATTACCCAAAAATCAAAGGAAAAAGCATGAATAAAACAGAACATCTAAAGATTTGTGGAACAATAACAAGTGACCTAACATACTGGAATGGGAGAATAAAACAACCTAGAGAAATATTTGAAAAGATGACAGCCAAGAATTTTCTTAAAATCATAAAAGATGGCAAACCATAAATCAAAAAAACTCAGAAAAGCCCCAAAAAGCATGAACACTAAAACAGTCTCTTCACTCACACTCACACACACAGACAGGCACACACTTCCAACCACATCATATTCAAACTGTTGAAAACCAAAGAAAAAGAGGATATTTGGAAAGCAAAAGAAAGCTGGAGGAGGGGTGCCTGGGTGGCTCCGTGGGTTAAAGCCTCTGCCTTCAGCTCAGGTCATGATCCCAGGGTCCTGGGATTGAGCTCCGCATCGGGCTCTCTGCTCCCTGGAGAGCCTGCTTCCTCCTCTCTCTCTCTCTCTCTCTCTCTGCCTGCCTCCCTGCCTACTTGTGATCTCTGTCTGTCAAATAAATAAATAAATAAAATCTTTAAAGAAAAAAAAAGAAAGCTGGAGGAAAAAAAGACCTAATATATTGAGAAAAAAGATATTAAATATACCATACTTTTTATCATAAACTATACAATCCAGATGTCAACAGAGTAACATCTTTAAAATGCTGAAAAGGCAAAATAACAACAACAACAACCTATTTCCTCAGAATCCTACACACAGTGAAAATATCTTTCTAACAAAAGCTGATGGCTCAGGTCAGTTAAGAGTCCAACTCTTGGTTTCAGCTTAGGTCATGATTTTATGGGGTGTTGGATCCAGCCCCATGTTGCTCTCCCCACTCATCCAGGAGTCTCTCTCTCTGCTCCTCCCCCCACTCGTGTGCACACTCTCTCAAATCTTTTAAGATTTTATTTATTTATTTGACAGAGAGAGTGAGATAACAAGTAGTCAGAGAGAGAGAGGGAAGCAGGCTCCCCGCTGAGTAAAGAGCCCAATGCGGGGCTCCATCTTAGGACCCTGATATTATGACCTGAGCCAAAGGCGGAGACTTAACCCACTGAGCCACCCAGGCACCACACACTCTCTCAAATCTTAAAAAAAAAAAAAAAAGGCTGAGGGAATTCATTACCAGCAGACCTGCACTGTAAGAAATGTCCTATTCCTTATTACTGAAAAACTAAAAAAAAAGTCAGAAATTTGAATCCACATAATGAAATTACATCTCTAGATATGATTAAAGTAATGGTAAATGTAAAAGATTTTTCTCTTTAGCTTTAAAAGATAACTTTCTAAATTTAAAATACTAGGAGTGAATTGAAAGTTTACAGTGCAGTATATGTAAAAGTAAAATACAGGACAAAAATTATGCAGAAAATTGCAATGAAAGAGGGACAAATTAGGAGTATGGTATTGTAAAGTTTTCATACAATATGTGTATTGGTATAATATTTCAAGACAGAATGTGATTATTTAAATATGTAGGGGCGGCAGGGAGATAGGGGAAACAGGTGAAAGCGATCAAGAGTATGCTTGTCTTGTTGACCACTGACTAATGTATAAAACTGTTGAATCACTATATTATACACCTGAAACTAATATAACACTTTATGTGAATTATACTTGAATAAAAATTAATCAAAAGACAGGCTGAAGTGGCTATACTAACACTGAAGAGTGCAAAACAAGGAATATTATAAGGGATTAACAAAGACATTAAATGATAAAAGGGTCAATTTACTAAGAAAGAAAAACATTGTTTTTCTAGATATTTACATACCTAACAGCTGAGCTTTAAAATACATAAACAGAGCACCTGGGTGGCTCCGTTGGTTGAGCGACTGCCTTCGCCTCAGGTCATGATCCCAGAGTCCCGTGATCAAGTCCCGTATTGGGCTCCCAGTTCCAAAGGGAATCTGCTTCTCCCTCTGACCTTCTCCCCTTTCATGCTCTCTCACTGTCTCTCTCTCAAATAAATAAATAAAACCTTTTAAATAAATAAATTAAATACATAAGCTTAAATTAAAGACATTAAATTAAATACATAAGCAAAAACTGACAGAGGTAAAAGGACAGTCAAATCCACAATTATAGACAGGGACTCCAACACCAGTGACTTCAACAGTAATTAAAAGAACAAAAACAGTATTGCATGGAGCACTGGGTGTGGTGCATGAACAATGAATTTTGGATCACTGAAAAAAAAATTTAATTTAATTTAATTTAAAAAATCCAAACAAACAGAAACTCAGTAAGCATACTGGAGTTAGGAACAATACTATTTACCAACATTATATTATTGATACCCAACACCAACAGAATACATGTTCTTTTAAGTGCACATGGATCATTCACCAAAAAGTATTCCAAGCTATAAATCACACCCCACCCCCTGAATATGAAACAACTGGAAGGACATCAAGTACGTTCTCTGGCAATGACAGAATTAAACTAGAAATCAAAATCAGACATATACCTAAAAATTCCCCTCAAATATTTGGAAATTAAACAATGTACTTCTTAATAACCCACTGGTCAAAGGGAAAAATCCAAAGAGTAATAAGAAAATATTAAGTAAATGAAAAAAAAAAAACAACATAGACGCTTTGTGAGATGCAGCAAAAAGGCATAAAGAGAAAGGTATAGTA
Source organism: Meles meles (assembly GCF_922984935.1). NCBI lineage: Eukaryota > Metazoa > Chordata > Mammalia > Carnivora > Mustelidae > Meles > Meles meles. The sequence goes on along the minus strand of NC_060066.1, from coordinate 139,512,578 downwards.
TTAAATGCTTTCATTAGGGGAAAAAAAAGGAGGAGGGGTCTCAAATCAATGATCTAAGCTCCTATCATAAGAAAGAAGAAAAAGAAGTACAAATTAAACACAAAGCAAGCAGGAGAAAAATAAGAGCAGAAACCCATAAATTTGAAAATGGAAAAAAAAAGCCAAAAAAAGAAAAAAAAGGAAACACAAAGCTAATTTCTTGGAAAGACAGGTAATAGTGATAAAACTCCCACCAAACAAATTCAGAAAAAATGGAAGAAGATGAAAATTACCAATATCAGAAATAGAAGAGAGGATATCACTACAGATCATACAGTCATAGGAGAGTAAGTGAGTATTACAAAAAAAAACTTATGGCCATTTATTTGGCCAAAAAAAGATGAAACAGAGCCCTTAAGACACAAATGACCAAAGCTTACTCAAAAAAGAAATAGATAATTTGAATTTTCCTACCACCTACCAAAGAAAATAAATTTGTAGTTTAAAACTTCCTACAAAGAAAACCACAGGCTCAAATGGCTTTACTGGCAAAAGATTCTCAAACTCTTAAGAAAGAAACAGTATTAAAAATGTCAATTCTACACAAACTCTTCCAAAAAAAAGAAGAGAAATGAGCACTTCCAGGCTCATTTTATACACTACTCATTACCCTGATACCCAAAGCAGACAAAGATATTACATCAAACCATTATCTTTCCTGGATATATACACAATGATCATCTCTAAGTATCAGCAAATTAAGCCCAACAGTACATTTGTAAAATAAACATAGCATGGCCAAATAAGAGTTTACCCCACGATGCAAGGCTAAATATTTGAAAAATCAAACAACGTAATTGATCCTATCAAAAGACTAAAGAAACTGTTGGGATTATCTTAGTAGCAGGGAAAAAAAAAAAAATCCGATAAAATTCAACATCCATTCACCATAAAACCCTCAGCAGACTAGAAAAAGAGAAATTCCTCACTCTCCAAAAGGGCATCCACAAAACACCTGGAGCCTACATCACCCATAATGGTCAGACACCAGGCGTTTTCAGCAGCGCACCGGGCGGCCCCAGGGCTCTGTGTCTTGCTTCAACAGCACGTGGACAGAAGAGTCCCAGGCCCCTTCTTCCAGCCTCCCATTGCCCAGCAACCTCTTTGCCAGTCCCAACCTCGGGAACATTCTTCTTGGCCACCCTCTGCCCCCGGGACCACCCTGCACGGCGTCTGGCGCTGAGCTCCTGACAGTGGCTCAACCATGAGCCCCCAGACTGGTCAGAATGACTCCCCCCGGGGAGAGGTCACCCAGCCGTCCACCGCCGGGTCAACTCGCTCCCCGGGGCTCCCGCACCCACCTCTCTCGGGCTTCTCTTTCCACTGCCAGGATGAGGCTCCGCAGGCCGAGGCGAAGCCAGACGACTTCTCTCCAAGACGCAGAACCAGCGCGGCGGTCGGCCTCGGCCCCGACGTGCGGAACCAGAAGCAGAAGCCGTCTCAAGTCCAGGGGCGTGAAGGCCGGAACGCCACGCCGGCCGCCAGGAGCCTGGGGCCGACCCTCAATCCCGCGCTTTACGTCTGGCTTCCGCCCGCGCAGGCGCCCATCTCGGCTCATCCAGAAGATGGCGACCACCTGACTCAGCAGACGGGCTGGCAGCCTCAGGCTGGGCGGGCGGGAGTCTCTTCCAAACGCCCACCTCCAGCACGGTTAGGAGCCTCCAGATCCTCTTTGAGGGGCCCCTCTGGCACCCCACCTCTGGTGTCAGGGCCTCTGGCTGAGGCTCTCCCTGAGCGGTTAGGCAGCTTTTGACCACCCTGGAGCCGCGTACGCCTGAACAATAAAGCTTTTACACACACACACACACACACACACACACACACACGAAAAGATAAGAACAATAAAGCTTTTACACACACGCACACACACACACGAAAGAAAAAGAAAAGAAAGATAAGAAAGATTAAATTGTTTCCTCTCCAAATCAGAAACAAGGCAGAGATGTGTCTGCCCTCACCATTTCTAGTTAACACTGAAATGTAAAACATAGCCAGTAAGAGAAAGAAAGAAAAGCCAAACTAATTAGAAAGGAAGAAATAAAACCTCTCTCTCTCTCTCTCTCTCTCTCTGCACATGACATCAATGTTAATTTAAGAAGAAAATTTAAAGAATCTTCAAGAAAGCTAGTAGGACTAATGGGACAGTTTAGCAAGATCACAGGATAATATACACCAGCAACGACCAACTGAAAACTGAATTTTTGAAAGAGTACCATTTACAGTATCACCAACAACATGAACTACTTGGGTATCAATTTAACAAAATATGTACAGATGTTGCAAACTACAAAACACTGATGAAAGAAAGACATAGCTAAATACAGATACACAAATTTAATGATTAGGAGATCCAATATTCTTTTTTTTTAAGATTTTATTTATTTATTTGACAGAGATTACAAGTAGGCGGAGAGGCAGGCAGAGAGAGAGGAGGAGGCAGGCTCCCCACAGAGCAGGGAGCCCGATGTGGGGCTCCATCCCAGGACCCTGGGATCATGACCTGAGCCGAAGGCAGAAGCTTTTAAACCACTGAGCCACCCAGGCACGCCCCCCGCCCCCCCCCCCCTTTTTTTTTAAGATTTTATTATATTCTTAATGTGTCAGTTCCTACCAAAAAGACTTACAGATTCAAAATAATATCAAATCAAAATCCCAGCAGGATCCTTAGTAGAAATCTATAAGCTGATTTTAAAAATAAATATGAAGAAACATATAGGTCTAGTCCCCTTCTCTCAATTTGGGATAACCGTGAAGGACCATCTGGTTTCAGAGCTCCCAGTAAAGTTTACTGAAGCCTCAGCTGCAGTCATACTGGGGGGCAGTCTCCCCTGCTGCCCAAGCCCACCTCCCACACTTCCTTATGGGGATGTCTCCTGAGACCAAGCCCAGGGACTTTATATACACAAACCTCCCCCTCTGAGTCAGTTTCCAGGGAACCCAACCTAATTCAGTAGGTTTGAACGAGTTTCTATAAATGAAAATGTTGAATATTTAAGGGACAATTTGATTTCTTTAAAAAAAAAATATCAAATCAATGTGACACAGGAAATGTGTCATGTCAATTTAGGAATATTATCTATGAATTTAGCTGTGATTCCTGAAGAAGCCCATAAAAAATGTACGTAGATGTAATATGATTACATTTATAGAATATTCCTGAAATGACAAAATTATAGAAGTGGAAAACAGCCAGGTGTTAAAGAAAGGGCAGCAGTGGGAGGGAAGTAGATGTGGTTAGAAAAGGGTAACATGAAGAATGGGTGTGGCAATGGGAATGGTTGCTATCTTGACTGTATCAACCTCAACTGATTGTGATAGTTTTGCAAGATGTTACTATTGAGGGGAACTAGGTCAAGGTACATGGGATCTCTTTGTACTATTTCTCCTAACTTATGAGAACCTACAATTGTCCCCAAATTAAAAGTTCAATTAAGAAAAATACATATGTGTCTGTGGAAAATGTTTCCATTAATGGACAGCTTTTTAAAAAGTGACCTTGAGTGCGGCTATTCCAGCATCATTCCAAGACATGAGAGAATAAAAGATAAAATGAAAAATTATGAATTAATTTTAGTTAACTAATTGGTTTAATTGGTTTCATTAGGAAGCTCTGGAATCTTCCTTTAGTCATAGAAGTAGGTTTGCTCTGAACACAAATTTTCAGAGGGCTCTATGACTCTAAATATGAATAACCAGAGTTACCTTATGTATGCATTTTGATTTTTTTATGCCACCTGAAAAAATCTGTAACAAATATATCTACCTTGTCAATGTGAATTTTTAAAACCCCGTTTCTGAAATTTATACCTGCTTCTGAAAAGACCTCTAAGCTAACAGAAATGGAATTAAAGGGACACTGACCACAAATTCCAAACTCAGTCCCTGACTTCTGAGAAAATACCATCATTTTAAAGGCTGTTTATCAAGGGTGGGGGAGAGAGAGACCGACACACAGAGATATCTAATTGAAAGAAATTTAAATTCTACTTATTTCAAAATTTGCTATACATTAACAGATAAAAGCATCATTGGTTAGTTTTTAGAGAACATTTCTTATGTTTTATAAGTTGTAGATAATTTTTGCCACTAATTTGTTTCAGAATTTTATTTTATTTTTTTAGAGAGAGCAAGTGCATGAAGGGCGGAGGGTCAGAAGGAGAGAGAGAATCCTAAGCAGGCTCCATGCCCAGTTAAGAGCCCAACACGGGGCTTGATCTCATTACTCTGAGATCATGACCTGAGCCAAGCTCTAGAGTCAGATGCTTAACTGACTGAGTCACCCAGATGCTCCAAGAAGAATTTTTAAATAATTGTTTCAACAGATATCAAAAAGTATTAACTTTTTATATGATAAAATTTAACAGATAAAATAGATTCTATCCATAGGAAAGAACACTCTGCAGCAGTTAAAAATTATGAGTCAACTTTCTGTGAATCAAATGAAAGGATCTCTAAGATATTTTAAGGGAAAATGGCAAAGATAAAAGGGTAATGGGGACGACTTATGTAAAAATTAAAAATAAAATAATACATATACATAGAACCTAACTTTGGAAGAATATACAAGAAACCAGTAACAGTAGATGCCTCCTATACAGGCCTAGAGCAGAGGCGGGAGGGAGACATGCTTTTCGCTGCATACCTTCTCATATCTTCAAATTCTGTACCGTGCACACATACTACTTTGAGTAAGAATTTCAACAATATTTATAATTAACATAAAGTCTTTAAAATATTGAACATATGAATAAATGAATTATATACATTATTCATTTAAAATTAATACTAGTGAAGTTATAAAGCATGGGTTGTTGTTTTGGTTTTTTTTTTTAAGATTTTATTTAAGAGGATATGAGTTGGGGGAGGGGCAGAGGGACCTGAGCAGGGAGCCTGTTGTGGGGCTTTGTCCCAGGACCCCAAGGTCATGACCTGAGTTGAAGACAGATGCTCAACCAACTGAGCCACCCAGGTGCTCCTAAAGCTTGGGTTTTGAAGGAGAATTCCTAGTGGCTAAATCTGCCATTTACAGGATATTGTGGCCTTAGACAAGTCATTTAATTGTTTTATCCTCAGACTTACGTAAAGTGAGGCTTCTAATCTCCACCTTTAAGGTTTATTCAGTGGACTAAATGTAAACCACACAAAGTGCCCTAGAGAAAGCACACGACACCTAGCAGCTACTTCCTCCATTCCTGTTCTCATTATCTACCCTGTTGTGGTCCTGAGATGTGGGAAAACTAGAAGAATTTCTCAACTGTTATGCTCTCATATGAATTAATGTTTCCAAAGGTCAATAAAACATGAGAACCCCAGTGGTGTTCCATATTCTTTTCTACATCCTGTGTGCAGGCAAGGCCAGCAGTGAAACATCTCAACCTCAAAGTTCATCTCAACCTCTAAATTCATTAAAATTCTAGAGTAGACACTTAATGACAGAGTCTTGGTTTGGGTTCCATCAAAAGCAATCTGAGACAAGCCCATGTGCACAAGTGATTTCTGGGAAGGTGACTATAAGGAACATGGGGGAGGGAACCAGGACAGTAAGAAAAGAAAGAAGGAAACCCCAAAATAGTCTGCATTACCCACCTCCCTACCATGGGCAATGAGGAATTGATCAAGTCAGGGCCATTTGAGAAACATACACAATGACCACCCCACCCCGAACTCTCTACCCGAAAGACAGGAGGCTGAAGCATTTATCCACGTGTTCTGTCCCCCATTGGTTGAGAGTTGAGCTTAGGGACGTTCACATCCCCACACCCTGGGACTTGCACAGGGACCGAACAGGGTCCTGTGCTGTGGCAACAGAGAAAGCAGATGGGCAGAGAACAGAAGACACACATGGAATGCGGTATCGTCAGCACAAGGCGAATGGTTCTTTGACTGGAACTGTCCACTGCAGTTGAGCCATAAACAGAGGGGGGCTGAGGAGACATGACACAGGGTGCCCGAGGCATCTGCTATAGACGTCATCCAGAAACATTCTGGCCAAGTTACTGCTGCTGAAAGAACAAACATGCCCCAAATGTCCGAATTCTCTTTCTTGTCTTCCTCGAGTATGGCAGTAACAATTACATGTTTACAGCTTGTGGCAAAGCTTCAGTGATCCAAATGCTGGAAACATACTTGTGCATATTTCTTTGACAGGCCTGAGCTGCTGAGTAACCTGACATTGACTTCTGGATGTTTACTCCCTTTAACAACTTTTATGTTATGCTCACATTCCTTTAAAAAAAAAAAAAAGGCTGAATATTCTTATTTCCGATGCTGATAAATGACATGTTTACCTCTGTTCCCTCCGCCAAATCCAATAATTACAGAATAAATATGTTTTTTAATCCACTGCATTTACCAGAAGCACAGGAGATGTGCCACCTGCAAATCAAAACAAGGAGACATTTCTGGAGACTATAAAGCCAATGAGAAAAGTCTGGAGATAGCAGAGTTAGGCTCCTTCTCTGCTATTTGACCTTATTTTCCCTGCCCCAGGAACAGCTGCAAACATGGCCACTTCCGTTTAAAAAACTAAACTAAATAGAGAACATACCTGAATAAAGAGAAGGGATGCATCTGAAAGAATCAAAAAGGCAAAGAAAGGACTGAAAAATATTAAAAAGGAAGGAATTTGTGCTACAAGATACAAAACTGAGCAATAACGGTACAGTAAACACGTAAGTACTACCAAAACCCCAACAAATACATCCAACCGTATACACAGACGGCTGTTCAAATCAGTGTGGAAAGGATTAGTTGTTCAGTAAACAGTGCAGGGACCCTTGGTTAGGTATTTAGGAGGGAAAAGAGTTGATCTTACATTGTTATTCACAAGAATAAATAATTTTCACTTAGATGACGCATCAAAATTGTTAAATCCAATTATCCAGGAGTGATGGGAGGCTGGGGTACTTTCTGGCATAAAAGCAAGACATGAAAATTAAAGCAACAATGATATGCCATTTTTGCCTAGGAAAAATGGCCCTCAATCATTGTAGTTACAAGTGAAAATTGATACAAACTTTCTGGGTAGCATCTTGTAGATAGCAAAAGTCTTAAAAATATGTATGCTTTTTAATCCAGACATTAAACTCCAGAAAACTGTCACAAGGAAATAATTAAGAATGCAAAAAAAATAATTGCCTATAAGGATATTCATCACAATTCTTGCAGGAAAGAACTGACAACAACCAAAAGTGCACCAGTTGTAAATCTGTGAAATGACAGAATTGCAACAGGATCAAACTACTAGTTCATGTGTAAAGACATATTGGTAATGGAAACAAAAAGATTATGAAAGAGGGGCACCTGGGTGGCTCAGTCGTTAAGTGTCTGCCTTCGGCTCGGGTCATGATCCCAAGATCCTGGGATGGAGCCCCACTTCGGGCTCCCTGCTCAGCGGGAGGCGTGCTTCTCCCTCTGCCTGCTGCTCCCCCTACTTGTGCGTGCGCTCCCTCTCTCTTTCTCACTATCAAATAAATAAATAAAATCTTTTAAAAAAAGATCATGAAAGAATATCTACTACCATTCATAATCTGTACCATCTGCTCCGTTCATAAGGGTACACCAAGCATCTAGTACATAATAAGCTCTCAATAAATATGTTAAGTGCACGAATGGTAAAACATAATTGCATATGCTAAATACATAACCACGCGGAAGTATTTTTTTTTAAGATTATTTATTTATTTATTTGACAGAGATAACAAGTAGGCAGAGAGGCAGGCAGAGAGAGGAAGGGAAGCAGGCTCTCCGCTGAGCAGAGAGCCGGATGCAGGGCTCGATCCCAGGATCCTGGGATCATGACCTGAGCCAGAGGCAGAGGCTTTAACCCACTGAGCTACTCAGGCGCCCCCACACGTAAGTATTTAATTATGAAGACTGTACAATACCAAACGTAACTTTACATTTTAATGTTAAACATATCTAAGATAAATTTCCATAATAAAGGAAAATACCTATGTCATAATGTTAAAAGACAGAAGACAAACCATAAATATAGTGAAAATACATAGATAAACAGACCAGAAGACTGATTTCTTTGAATAATTGAATTATCATTGATTTTATTTTTCTCCTTTCTTTCTACATTTTCCAAATTTGTTGCCAAAGAATATTTCGTAATGGGAAGGAAACTCTTTTAAACATCATTTTCTGGAATACTATGCATTTATTTAAAATTATATTTTTGAGAAGAGTACTCAAGGTGAGAAAATGTTCGCAGGATATTATTAAATTAAAATACACTGGAAAAACTACATTCAGAAGGATTGCCATTATGTGCATACACACATTCACATACACATACAGAGGAAAGAAGCAGTAGGGTTATATGAAAATCTTAAGGGCTTTATTTCTGGGTAGTAAAATTGTTTCCACTTCTTCCTTGTAATCGTATTTTCCAAATTTTCTACAAAAGAAAAATCTTCCTTTTGAAATCAGGAGGAAGGGCAGCAGGAAAGGGGATGGAAGAGATGTTTTCACTTTTAAGAATGAAAAATATATGGATGGGTTTAAGGTCAAGCCATCAATCCTTAACAGATTCTTTTAGCTTTGTGGGAATCCATTCTCAATGATAAACTTATTTTTCCCTCAAGTACATATTTTCTACAACTGTTCATGCTTATGCCTCTGAACGCTATTAAAATATTAATGTATTCTTCTCATGTTGTCCTCTCATGTTGCCCACTTTCTATCTGAGCAATAAATCTATACTTTTCTAACCTCTCAAAGAGCGGGGAAACTTGCCCAAGGTGACACGACTACTTAGTGGTGGCAAGAGGCCTAGGAACACAGTAATCCTGGCTCCCAGTCCACGGTCGTCCTCTTGGGAAACAAGTCTCTGAAATCCATTCCACAATTTTGAAATGTTTGTTCTTGAAGCGATCTCCTTCAAACAACAACAAGAGAAGTCTTGATATCATGGATCCAACTCCAAGCAGCCTCCATGCAGTCATCCTGTAGACAGAAGATGCACTAAGATCATCAAACACCGGTGTGACCCACGGTACTGGGGGCTTAAGGAATGTTGAATCACCACTTTCTGATGGTTATCCTGCTTTACCAGCAGGGAGAAAGCCTACACAATGAGTTACAGAACCAGGGAAGTCTAGCTTGGGCCACCACCTACAGCCTCCTCGTGCATGTTGGAAGTCCCCTGGAATTCTGTAAAGCTTCCACAAGCACCAGGAAGCTGACACACTTGAGCAGAAACACATAGGCAAGAAATCTATCGTACACGTACTGTTCTGCCAAGGCCCCTCCCCACAAAAACAAGACACAAAACAAAACAGATTTCAACAATCTGTCAAATCCATAAATGGCATGCCATCTAATAACTTGTAATGGGTTCTAAAACACATCGACCTTTCAAATGGTAAATTTCCATCAACTATCAATGAAATAGCATCACTCCCTTTTTTAAAATTCCTCAAGTCTAGCATCTGAAATCTAATTCAAGTCAGAAGTCTTTAAACATCAAATCCAATTGCTCATTCACAGTAAACTCCACGTCCAGAAAGCATCATCTGCCCTAAGTTAGTTAATGAAATATTTGCTGCTGTTTCTTCCCACATAATAAGAAACGCTACTCAACAGAGGATGATTAAAAAATCCATATGCCACATAAACCTCATGAATACAGCTCTCTGTTGCTGCATCAGTCACATAAAGAAAACTGATACTGTGACTTGACACTCTTCTTACCTCGCCAAAAACCTCTCCCAACCACCACATACACAAAAAAAGCAGTAAAATCTAATGAACTTCCTCGCGAGTTAGTGCACAATTGACATCTCACTATGTGAGATGTGTATACAGTCCATTTCAATCTCCATCCAAAAGAAGTAAGAATAGGGGCTTCTGGGTCTCTCTTGCTGTGACTTCTACCACCATAACCCTAATCATGTTACAGAAAGAAAAAACAGCAATACCCTAAAGATTTCCATTGTTAACTTTTTAATCCATCATTTTTTAAATCCATCATTTAATCCATCACCACATTTTTCTCTTCACTCATAAGATAGAGTTTCACATTTTGGAATTTAAGAGTGCTAGGACGAATATCCTTTTATGTTTAAGGGAAGCAGATTAGCTTTTGAGGAAATCACCATTTGTTGTTAGAAAGACAAAATAGTGCATCAAGTAAAATATACTAATTGATGGCTTTCTAAATAAAGCATGATCATTGAGTAAAACTAAATTGGTTGTCTTGTGTGTCAAATTAATCTCTTCATTATGTGGAACCAGGCTGGCTATTTTATGTTTCAATCCATCTTTAAGAGCAGCATTTGATTAATCAAGTTAATGATGACAGGTTTTAGCTAGTGACAAATGATACATTTATTCGGGCCCTTTTTCAGATGATACAAGCTATTGTGAGCAAAAGAAAAAGAAGCATCAATTTGGAAGATTGGATTAGTATGCCTAGTTTGAACTGTCACTTACTCTTGCAAATGAGATTAGAATTAAAGATTAGTTAATGAGTAAATCTCCACCATAATAGATAATTATCATCAAACATAGGGCATACAAACTCTTCCAGATTATTTTACACTGAAGAACATAAAAAATACTGTATATTGGGGCTAATTTAAAGTTGGTGGATCTTGGGCTCCTGGGTGGCTCCGTGGGTTAAAGCCTCTGCCTTCAGCTCAGATCATGATCCCAGAGTCCTGGGATCGAGCCCGGCATTGGGCTCTCTGCCCAGCAGGGAGCCTGCTTCCCCCTCTCTCTCTCTCTGCCTGCCTCTCTGCCTACTTGTGATCTCTGTCTGTTGAGTAAATAAATAAAATGTTTTAAAAAAATAAAAATAAAAGGGACACCACAGGTGGGGAAGCTAACGCCGCTCTTCGAGTCGGACGGGCTTCTGAAGCCAGCAGGATGAATGTGGGGGTGGCACACAGCGAAGTAAACCCCAACACTCGAGTGATGAATAGCCGGGGCATCTGGCTGGCCTACATCATCTTGGTAGGACTGCTGCATGTGGTTCTACTCAGCATCCCCTTCTTCAGCATTCCTGTTGTCTGGACCCTGACCAACGTCATCCATAACTTGCTACCTCCTGGCCAGCTTCTACACCAAGTATGATGCTGCTCACTTCCTCATCAACACAGCCTCATTGCTCAGCGTCCTGCTGCCTAAGTTACCCCAATTCCATGGGGTTCGACTCTTTGGCATCAACAAATACTGAGGGATGGGGCTGGGGATAACACTGGACCAAAGAGCTGCAACATCCTTTCCTTCTCTGTATTGTCTTCTGTATCTTGAAACCCTGAGAACTACATAACCTTTCCCAAACTCCTAGGAAGAAAACAGACTGGAAAATGGGGCTCCCTGGGCCCAGCCCTGCTAAAAACAAATTTTCTTTGAATCAGGAAAGGTGGCAAAGATAAGGGCCAAATCAGTCTCCCTCACAGCAGGAAGCCATGTTTGAGCAGTTTGGTGATTAAGTTTTTCCAGATCTTCTACCTGCACCACCTGCCAGCTCTGTTTTGCTGTGTATTTTCCCTATAATAAAGTTTGGTTTTGTTTTTTAAAAAAAAAAATAAATAAAATAAAAATAAAAATAAAAAATAAAGTTGGTGGATCTCAAAAACAATGTGACCAAACAATTTCAATTAAGCTATCAGCAAGATAATTTTAACTAAAATCAGAACTTTTTAAGAAGACCCCTCTTAAAAGTAACCGTTAATACAGAATGACAGAGAACAATATCCCCCCCTCCCTGCTTCATTAAAAGTAATTATGTAACTAGTCTTTAGAGTCCAATCTATCTGTTTATGGCAAATTTCTAATACAGAGGGGATGGCAAACTATAGCCCAGCCCACTGGCCAAATCCAGTTGGCCTCCAGTTTTTGTAAATAAAGTTTTATTGGAACTGTCACCATAGTTCATTTATATATTGTCTGCTGCTGCTTTCACACTACAATGGCAGAGCTGAGTCATTGCAACAGAGACCATATGGCCTACAAAGTCTAAAATATTTACTATATGGCCCTTTACAGAAACTTTGCTAACCCCTGCTCTAATATATTGGTTTTCAAATTTTAGCAGTCGAATCCTTTCAAATGCAATCCTACAAGAACATAAAGCATCTGAATGCAGTATTTCTAGTATACATTAATTTTATAAATTAAGATGTAAAATATTTACTTAATAAGAAGTCAATCAACAAGAAGACCCAGCAGTTGGGTTGAACACAAAATGAGAAATCGGGAGTGGCGATAACAGCCACAGTCATAGCAGTATGGTTGCATTTTGCTTTGTTTGTTCTGTTGTATTCTGTTTTGGTAGCAGAGAATTGATTCACACAGATAAATGGTTGCAAATAGTAACAGTTTTTTTAAAGCTCCCTTGCAACCCAGGATACTCAACAATTGAAAGATGATAGACATCTATTCCAAGAAACGGTACAAGTTAACCTAGCAGCCCAAGTCAACACGCTGCTGATCTGCAACGTTTTAAAAATCAGCACCTAACACTTCTGTTACATGTGCTTTTTATTTCTAATTTAAGAACAGATTTTTTTTAACATAAAGGAATTTTTAGCTTGCTACGGGGGTTAATTAAAAAAATACATAAAACTGCCTGCCAAATACCCCTTCGCTACTTCGTCTGAAAAAAATGTTTTTCCCAATTTGAAGCATGTGGTCTTAGGAGGAGCTCCCATGTTCCCTGGTGATAACCCAGCCAGCCACAGTGGTGGACTGAAGCCAGCCCACACCAATTCCCAGAAATCTTTGCCTAGACATCAGAGGGAGGACATCTCCACTTCCTTACGATGGGGAAGGAGGACGATATGAAGCCTGATGTTGCCAGAAAGGTATTTTCCAGTCTTGTAGAAGAACTGGATATAAGAGAATGACATGACACACCAAGAGAAACAGAGGTAAGAGATGGAAAGAGAGTTAGTGGCACTGGATGCTATGCTTCCAGTTCTCCTTATGACCTTAGCTGCATCCCTGTCTTCCCTCTTTGTGGTTTGATTACAAAAGCCAGTAAATTCCTACCCTCTGTGTCTGAAGCTGTTTGAGCAAGGTTTGAGTTGAGTATTCTAACTGATACACACACGCACGCACACATACTCACGAGCACAAGCACAAATGTCTTAATTGCAAATGGAGGGGTGAAAAGTCTGGAAGGACAACTATGATCATGTATACTTGTCATTTTTTCTGGCTGCCCATTTCATGAACTCCTTTTCTAAATTTCTGTAATCCTCCTCTTCCATGTAAGTCTTAATGGGAAGAATCAAGGTTCACTATATAATCTGAAATGATAGTAATAATAGCTAACATTTTATATATTTATTATCAGAATTTTTTAATTTCTTTAAAGATTTTATTTATTTATTTGAGAGAGAGAGAATGAGCAAGAGAGAGAAAGAGAGAAAGCATGAGAAGGGGGAGGGTGAGAGGGAGAAGCAGACTCCCTGCTGAGCAGGGAGCCCAAGCAGGGCTCAATCCCAGGACTCCAGGATCATGACCTGAGCCGAAGGCAGTCACCCAACCAAATGACCCATCCAGGCACCCAGAAACTTTTTTATCTAAATTCAATTAGCCAACATACAGAATATCATTAGTTTCAGACGAAGAGTTCAGTAACTCATCAGTTGCATACAACAACCAGTGCTCATTATATCACATGCCCTCCTCAATATCCATTACCCAATTACCCTATTCCCCCAACCATCTCCCCTCAAGCAATCCTCAGATTGTTTCTGATAGTTAAGAGTCTCTCATAGTTTGTCTCCTTCTCTGATTTCTTCCCATTCCGTTTTTCCCTCCATTCCCCTATGATCTTATGCACTTTTTCTCATATTCCTCATAGCAATGAAACCGTATGATAATTGTCTTTCTCTGACTGACTTACTTTGCTCAGCATAATACCCTCTAATTCCATCCACATCGATGTAAATGGTAAGATTTCAATCGGGAAAGTTCCTAAATAATATGCCTAAAATAACTTATTCTATTTTCACTACAATCCCATAGAGTAATTACAACTATTATCCCTACTTTACAGAAAGTAAAGAGACACATAGAGGTCAAGTAATCTGCTCACAGTCACAATCAATAAATAGACAAACCCAAGAAATTGGGTTCCAGAGTCCCTACTCATAATCTCTTTGCAACTTTGTCCCTGAAAATCCCAGACCTTTGCTTTCCAAGACCTCACATTACATCTAGGATATATTAGCCAAAGCACCCAGCCCAGACTTGCATCGTCTAAGACAGAATAAAGAGAGACTTGCAGGGACCAGGAACAGGTGCGTCCGTGGCAGCGATGGCGTGAAAGAAGGATGGAGCTGCTGGAAGTAATGGCCATGGTGCTGGGGCCACTGCAGCGATGGACTCTGTGTTTGATGTTGCACTCTGTTACCTCCTGGCTGCATCATCCCCAATCTGGTCCTTCCCTCTGAAGATTCAGAAAGCTATCACGTCTCTTTTTAAATGTACCCCTTTCTTGCTTAAGTCAGCCAGCATTTTCTGCAACTTGCATGTAAGAAGTTTAACCTTTGACTATATTCTAACAATGGTTACTCTTAAGGAGTGGACTTGGAGAAAGATGGATTTTTTTGGTTACTTCTTACATTTCTATATTTTAACGTCATGCCTCAAAAACAGTTTCCCACTCCTCTTTCTTCCAAATCGCAGGCCTTGTACCCTACATTAAGAGATTTCTCCTTGCCCTTCACACCATATGAAACCACTGATGAGTTCTAAGAAGGGCAGCGTCTGGCCAGCAATGCATTCTGAAGCAGAGTGAGAATGGCTTTGGTCAGGACCAGACTGCGGGTCCACTAGGGGGCCCGTGAAGAGTCCATTGCAACAGCCCAAGTGGTTTATCACCAGAGTTCCCACTAGAGAAGTGGTAAGACAGACCCAAAGAAGGGGATAGATTGGAGAGCATGCTGAGAGGTAGATTTGGCAGAGGCTGGTGCCTAAATGGACATGGGAGAGGAGAACATAATGAAAGCTGTCAAGGGTACCTTCCAAGCTTCTTCTTTTGGTGACTGACAGTGATGCCATCGTCTAAGACAGAATAAAGAAGTGAGAGCAAGCTTATGAGATGAATGCCATCCAGCTGGTCTTCGGGTCAGTTCTGAGTACCTCAGAGATTGCCAGAGAGGGAGCCAGTATGCAGAGGGAAATGGCCACCTGATACTCAGAGATTCGAACAGAGCCGAAACATAGACATTGGTATCATGAGCATTCGACAGTGATAACGGGAACCATGAGGACGAAGACGATCATCTAGGGAGAATATGAAGTGTTAGAAGAGCAGTGAGAGGAAAAAATGGAATCTGGGGGAATATGTGAGGGATGGACAAAGAAAATAAAGAGGACAGCATAAAAAAGAAAGAGAAACAGCAGTTGGAGAGGCTGGAGGAGAACAAGTAACGCACCATATGTAGAGTCAAGGGTCAAAGAACTCCAAAAAGGAGAAATCGGTAAAGTAGATGAAATTTGACAGGAAGGTCAAATTTTCAAAGACTGAAAGTATTCATGGATTTCGCAATTAGAAGGTACCTACAAAGCGCATAATAAAGCAATCCTGGGAATGTTGATCAGGAAAGGATCTCTTTTAAAAAAAACATATTTAAGGACCTAGAATTTAAGTGTATATAATGACACCAAAAATAAAACATCAATAACAATAAAACTTCTGTGCTGATGTGACCTCCTTGTCTCCTTTCAAGTCATCAGGTTCTGGTCCTGAATGAGGAAGGCAATATTTTACGTTGTCTCTGTAGGCTCAGAAGCCCATGGAACATGTTTCTTCTCACAGCTGAAGGAATTACAAATGATCTAGTCTTGAATATGCACGCACTCTCTCTCCTCTGTTTTTATTACATTTTAAATAAGACTTTAAAAATGCTAACTTATCAGATATACACTAGAGGAAAAAGAAACAGCATGGATGTAACCCCCTACTAATGAGGCACTAATGCATAATTATTATAATACATGTACTTCTCTCCACAGACGAATATTTATAAACACTGAAACAGTCTAGTTTGCAGTGAAGTCTCATGTACAGATTGTTTTTCTCTTGTGGTTTGTCCTTTTTTCTTATTGTGGCAATATTTAATGAATTTCACAGACTCTGCTCATTCTCTGAAACTACCGAATGAACCTCCATACATAATGTGCACTGCCATCAACAAGCATATAGAGATGAGACATACAGCTACATTAAACACCTCCCACCACTTGTAAAATTAGTCCATTATCTCAATTTTAAATACTTAACACTGAGCCAACACACAATATGTTAAAACAAAATTGGTTAAATTAGGTAATTTCAAAAGACAGAGTTTAGGGAGGTGATCAAGGGAAGACTACAATTAAAGTAATTTAGATTAGGGGCGCATGGGTGGCTCAGGTGGTTAAGCATCTGCCTTCGGCTCAGGTCATGATCTCAGGGTCCTGGGATCCAGCCCATGTGGGGTTCCCTGCTCAATAGGGAGTCTGCTTCTCCCTCTCCCTCTACCCTTCTCCCCTGCTCATTCTCTCTCTTTCTCGCTTGCTCTCTCTCTCTCTCAAGTAAATAAATAAAATCTTAAATAAATAAATAAATAAATAAAGGAATTCAGATTAAACACTGATAAGGCTTGAGGAAGCGCATTAAGTAGAACCCTTTACTCAGTCTAAGTTCCAAACCAGTTGAGAGCTAAACAAGAGACAGAGATCAGAACATCGGCAGGATCACCAGCAAAGGCCAGACCAGGTTGAAAGATGTGGCTTAGGTGTGTGTCAGCAGTGGACAGAGGTAAATTCCTTCCCTCAGTCCCATGCAGTGCAGAAATGCAGGCCACCTGGCCCTCAGGAACATCAAGCGTTGAAGGGATGCATTCTCTAAGACCACGTCATGTAAACACTACCACCTGTTCATCCAATTTCTACTTTAGAAAATTTACATAGAAAATCAGATTAGACAATGAGATACCACCTCACACTGGTCAGAATGCCTAAAATTAACAAGTCAGGAAACAACAGATGTTGGTGAGGATGCAGAGAAAGGGGAAATTTCTTGCACTGTTGGGAATGCAAACTGGTGCAGCCACTTTGGAAAACAGTATGGAGTTTCCTCAAAAAATTACAAATGGAGCTACCCAACAATTGCACTACCAGGTATTTATCCAAAGGATACAAAATAGTGATTCAAAGAGACACATGCACCCTAATGTTTTTAGCAGCAATGTCAAAATAGTCAAACTATGGAAAGAACCCAGGTCTCCATTGACAGATGAACGGATAAAAAAGATGTAGCATACATACACACTGGAATACTACTCACCCATCAAAAAGAATGAAATCTTGCTGTTTGCAACAAAAGGACTGGAACTAGAGGGTACTACACTAAACAAAATCAGTCAGAGAAAGACAAATACCATATGATTTCACTCATAGGTGGAATTTAAGAATGAAACAGATGAACATAGGGAAAAAATGAAATAAGAGGAAAATGGGAAGGCAAACCAGAAGAGATTCTTAACCATAGGAACAAACAGGGTTCCTGGTGGGGAGGTGCGGGGGGGATGAGGTAACTGGGTGATTGTATTAAGGAGGGCACTCTTTATAATGTTGTAAGCAACTGATGAATCACTAAATTCAACCTCTGAAACTAATAATACAGTATATGTTTATGTAATTGAATTTAATTTTTAAAAATCTTTTGAAGAAAATCAGATTAGAATGTGTGCTTCCTAGATGGAGTTGAACACACACACATGTACAGACACACGGTATGAGAAAATGGCTAGGCTTTGTATGTCCAGTTCCTTTCCCAAACTCACTAGATAGATAACTCATGGTAACTCTGTGGGTTCCTTTCTAATAAGTGGTAAGGCAAGAGGGAAATTCCTTCTCATGGAAACTAGAGGTTTGAGCAGTAAGTGATTCCTATTATCCCTAATAAATGTAAATGATTACTGATTGTAAGTTTATTTTGCTTTCTCTCAACTGCAGGGTGGGATAGCCATGTCTATCCACTTCATTTCTCTTTGGTTCTACAGGTCAAGATTACAACCATATCTGCATAAATAACAGTGCATATATGCACTGAGTATATATCTATAGACTCATCTGCAGAGACAGAGCTTGAGCCCCAAAATCATAATTCCCTAAACTGAAATTCAGCTGCTGGCTGAGGAAGGTTAACATTAAGCAAAAGCATTCCATAAATTACATTCTGCATTGTATGAATGCCATTATTCATTCCTTCAATTAGCCTTCATTGAGGGTCTACTGTATCCCAAACAGTGGTCTAAATTATGGGGATACAAAGATGATCAGTCAAAATTCCTGAATTCTAAGAAATAGTCCCCCCCCCAAAAAAGTTCAAAGAAATAATGTACCAAGTTACATTCAAGAACGTATGCTACTAAATGCTACTTGAATATTTACAAATTTAAAATTAAGTGGGTAGGGACTTCTATTAGATATGTAAAATCTCTTTACTCTATGACCTATTCTCTTTGTTAGAAGCAAACCACCACAGGTCCTGTCCTCATTTAAGGAGAAGGAATTATACAAGGGCATCACTCAACAGGGACCACTTTAGAATGTGTGCCTCATCTCCTTAATATATAAAGAGTTCACCTAAAAAACTGTTTAAAAATTTTCAGTAGAAAAACTGGCAAAGAAACTGGACATCTGAAGTATACACATTCTAGATAAAGCATACAAGTAGCTCTTAAACATATAAAAAGATTCAACCTCAGACCTCCCAAGAAAAATGCCTTTTTTAAAAACCTATCCTATTGGCAACAATATAAAACTGGTCATGTATTATTTGTGAGATAATATGCACTCTTCAGCATTGCTGGCAGAAGTATAAATTTTTTTAAAAGATATATTTATTCTTTTTTAAAGATTTTTATTTATTTGACAGACCAAGATCACAAGTAGGCAGAGAGGTAAGCAGAGAGAGAGGGGGAAGCAGGCTCCCTGCTGAGCAGACAGCCCCATGCAACGCTCAATCCCAGGACCCTGGGATCATGACCTGAGCCGAAGGCAGAGACTTTAACCCACTGAGCCACCCAGGTGCCCCAAAATATGTATTTATTTTTTTGAGTGAGAGAGAATGCAGTGGGGAGGGGCAGAGGGAGAAGGCGAATTCAAGAATCTCAAGCAGACTCCCCACTCAGCAGGAAGCCTGATACTGGGCTCGATCTCACCACCCCAAGATCATGACCTAAGCCAAAGTCAAGATTCAGATGCTTAACCAACTTAGCCACCCAGGCACCCCAGTATAAATTTGTTTAATACTTACAGAGAACAATTGATAACTGGCAATATCTATAAATGTAATGTTCCTTGCGATCTAGATATTCCATTAAAAAATTTAACCATAAAAATTTAAGAGTATACACATGAAATTACATTGACTTCAGCAATATTTGTAAAAGCAAAAGATTAGAAACAACCTGGCTATCAGATGTCCAACGGAGGATGGACTAAATTAACTACAGTATATTCATATAGTAGAATAGTATGGAAACTATTAAAAAGCATGAGGTTGTATACCAAATACTGCTATGGGAAAAAAAATATTCTGTAGAATAATATATATAACAACTATCTTTTGTTTTAAAAGAAGAGGAAAATAATATAATTTGTATTTGCTCCCAGACGCATAAATAAATCCTGGAGGATATGGATATACATCTGGAGGGGCTATATATCCCTTTACATCTGTATGTGGTAGATAGACAAACAATAGATAGATGATAGAATCAAATCTTTGGCCCATAGTCTATGGTTGTTTCCCCTGATTGTACCAGTGCGTTGCCAAACCTTCAGTCTTAAATTTAATCAGAACTGAAGTTGTATTATTCCAACATTTAAGGTGGAAAAATTCCTATAGATGTGCAAAAGTAAAATGGTTATTGCTGAATCCATAATTACCCACCATATTCATACTTACATTGCATTTTCTCCCTCTTCCTGTTCTTCAAGTTCCCAGCCCTATACTTGATGGATCTTGGCCATACTTACCAAGTAGTTACCTACTTGATGGAACAAGAGTACATAGGGACCTCTGACCATTATCTCCTGGTATGCTCAAAAAATAATCTTTTACCTAACTTCTATAGAACTTTACAATCAGAAAGTGTTTTTCAGGGGCGCCTGGGTGGCTCAGTTGGTTAAGCCACTGCCTTTGGCTCAGGTCATGATCCTGGGGTCCTGGGATCGAGTCCCGCATCCGGCTCCTTGCTCGGCAGGGAGCCTGCTTCCTCCTCTCTCTCTGCCTGCCTCTCTGCCTGCTTGTGTGTATCCTCTCTCTCTGACAAATAAATAAAAAATCTTAAAAAAAAAAAAAAGAAAGTGTTTTTCAGATACCTGCAATTGTCTAAATTGACTTCAGAGAACATGGCAATTTGAACTCATATAGTTATCTCTGCTCCTGCTTGCCCCTCACTAAAATGAAAAACAAGAAATGGAAAGCTACAAACCCACAAGGACTAAGAGAACAGAAAAGGAAACAAAAGCAGAAGAGAGATTTTATCTCACTTGAATATTAACAAGTGGTCACTCGTGTTGCAAAGCAGGAAAACCTGAAGCCTGTGCCTATAGAGGGAAAAACTAACAAAAAGCTTTATTCATGCCACCAGAACCCCAGGAAAGCAAAGAAGTACAAGGCACCAAGAGACCTGGATGGGTAGTTTATATAAAACTTTATTTAGTCTGTGGACCAGCTACCTAGGCATCTCTGAAAAACCTATTGGAAATGCAGCATTCCAGGGGCACCTGGGTAGCTCAGTTGGTGAAGTATCTAACTCTTGATTTCAGCTCAGGTCATGGTCTCAGGGCTGTGAGATCGAGCCTCGAGAAAGGTTCCCTGCTCAGCGCAGAGTCTACTTGAGATTCTCTCTCTCTCCCTCTTTCCCTCTGCCCCTCCCCTGCTGCCCTCTCTCTTGAATGAAGGAAAGAAAAAACAAAGAAAGAATGAATGAATTCTAGGTACCACTCCAGACCTACTGATCAGAGCCTAAGATTCCCAGGTAATCTGTAAATACATTAAAGGTTGCAAGGCATTGCTATAAAGAGTGATTCAAGTTCCAGAACTGCCCCCCACATCCCACAGAGCCATGAAACTGCTCCACCCCCCACAGGAGATAAGAGATTTTCTTCTAGGTATGTTGAACCCCAGAGCTCCCACACCCAGGGGCACTGGCATAGCTGAAGATAGGACTGAAGTGGCTTCCACTCAAAGCCATGTAGGGAAGAACAAGGCCCGCAGAGCTTAGCAATCCAAGGTCTAGCAACAGGTTGCCATTCCCAGGTAGAACATTAGAAATTTCCCCTTTGGGGAAACCAGCTAGCCCAAAAGAGAAGACCTACACATGCTGACATTTGGAGATACCCAATGAAAAGTCAATTCCTCAAATTATTATGTTGACAGTAAAAATAGAACAAGGCATACAAATCTGATCTGGATCAGAGAAGGCAGGTTTTTTTAATTTAAATTTTACTTGGTTAACATACAATACAATACTGGTTTCAGGAATGAAATTCAGTGATTCATTAGTTCCATACAACACCCAGAGCTCATCTTATCAAGTGTCCTCCTTAATGCCCATCACCCGTCTAGCCCATCCCCCACCCACTTCCCTCCATCAACCCTCAGTTTGTTCTTTATCATGAAGAGTCTCTTACTGTTTGTTTCCATCTTTCTTTTTTTTCTTTTCCCCCTTCCCTTATGTTCACCTGTTTTCTTTCTTAAATTCTACTTATGACTGAGATCATATGGTATTTGTCCTTCTCTGTCTAACTTGTTTCACTTAGCATAACATCCTCTACTCCATTCATGTCATTGCAAATGGCAAGATTTCATTCTTTTTGATGGCTGAGGAATACTCCACTGTGTACACGCACCACCTCTTCTTTATCCATTCATCATCGATGGGCATTTGGGCTCTCTCCATGCTTCAGCTATTGTTGACAATGCTGCCATAAACATCAGGGTGCATGTGTCCCTTCTAATCAGTGTTTTTGTATCCCTTGGATAAATACCCACTAGAGCAATTACTGGATCATAGGGCAGCTCTAGTTTTAACTTTTTGAGGAACCTCCATGCTGTTTTCCACAGTGGCTGCACCAGCTTGCATTCCCACCAACAATGCAAGAGGGTTCCCCTTTCTCAGAGGAGAAGGCAGTTTTTTAAATATGGCATGCTTTCTGTCTCCCAGCTTAATCTCTGGCCCAGCACATTGAGTACCGGCAAATGCTTCAGTCTCTGGTAAATGCTCCAACCCACCAGTAACAGCTGTCTGTGACACTCTGGCAGGAAAAAAAGATTTATTTGCGATATATTTGCAATATATTCCACAAATGTGGGAGGGATATTGTCATACAGGTTACATATTATACTAACATACATACATACACACACATTATACTAACAACTGACATTTATTGAGAGACCATGATGTGTACTTTCCCTGTATTTCCTCAATTCCATCCCGGGGACTGAAGTAAACATTATAATTATCCTTGTCCTCAGGTGAAGACATTGGAAGTTAGTTACAGGCATTAATAGACTATCAGATGAAACAGCAGACTGAACACACATCTACCACTCTTGCTCCCTCCAGACACATCACTCACCTTATTTAAGCGAGATAGGATGAACAGGAGAGGGGGCAATATCCTTGCAAACCTGTAAATACACTGAGAATGGTAAATGACTTAGCAGACCGCAGACCACTGTATCTTAAATTGGTGGTGGGGAAAACAGAAAACCCACATAATTCATAAGGCAGAATCCCTGCAATGATTCAGAATAGGAATTCCAGGTTCTTCTGGAAGTGGGAGTAAAAGGTGGGAGTACTAAAAATAAGGGGAATTAGCTGAAACCTTTGTTTAAAAAGCAGTCATATCCCCCCACATCTCCTCCCCCTCATCCATCCCTGCCCCCCATCTAGGAAAACAGATGAGATTCATTCTTGGGGGGAGGATTGGTAACCAAGTCCTTGACCAGGGGACCCCATGTACAGGTAAAGGCCTGAGTTCTGTACTGAAAACAGACTTCCCTCCTTGGCTCCCAAAACACTGGCAGTCAAGCATTCATCCTCTGGGCAGGAGACTGTGGGGAGTATCTGCAACCCCACTAGAGTTTGACTAGTGTAAGAGAAAAGTTCTAAAGACACTGACGCTAGAGGTTCTCCAAGAAATAGATCTCTCTCTACAGGGTAGTCACAGTAACAAGGCATGCTCACGGGCTTACAGCCACCAGTCCATTTTAAATGATGGGCAATTATTCAGTACAAGATTGGTAGACCTCAGAATATGTGGTAGTACTCAATATCAGCTAGAATACAGGGAAACAGACTCCCTCATGCACAACCATTGAACACGTATATTGGCATAACCTCTTTGGAAAGCAATCTGGAAAGTTTCATAGCAAGTTAACTGCCAGGAATTTACCCTTCAGCAAATTCACTAGCAATTTACTTGCAAAAATAAGCCAAGCTATATAGGCAAAGATGTTCACCAAAATGTTGTTTATCATAAGAACTGAAAGAAAAGAAGCTTAAGTAGCCACCAGCTTAAAAAAAAAAAAAAATGGCTTAAAGCACTAGGTCCACGCAGGAAATGGGATATACACAACCATTAAAAACAATGAAGTAGGGCACCTGGTGGCTCAGTGGGTTAAAGCCTCTGCCTTCGGCTCAGGTCATGATCCCAGGGTCCTGGGTCCATAGGTGTTGATATGGCGTGATTTCCAAGGTGTAATGAAAAGCCAAAACAAATTACACATAGAAGAGTAAATATAATATACTATCTTTTCCACTTAAAACACATACACATATTTATATTCATACACACATCTACTCACTTCTATCTTTGTACTTGGAAAGGAAATGTGTGCATTTCTGAAAACTATTAACAATAGCTACATCTAAAGACAGAAATTTTGGGTCTGGGATGGGAGGAAGATTTGTTTTTTATTGTATCCATGTTATTGATTTTTACCATATACATGTATTTTCCATTTAAAAAATAAACAAAATATTGAAAGGACATTTTTAAAAGTTGTGTACCTTTATCTGAAGCATTAGCTACTATTAGAAATAAAATATTACCCAATCTATATCCTTGACATAGAATTCTCTCTTGACCCAGGGACATATAAAATCAAAACTCAAGAAACCTAACACTAAGCAGCTCCTGATCTGGCTACCTCACCAATGACTACCAACCACCATCAACCACAGACATTTCTGTTCCTCCATTTCCCAATTCGACCATGCTTCACTCAGCCTCTCGAATCAGAAATCTGGAAATTGTATAGGATTTTACCTTTCCCCTGCCCCCTATATCCAATCACCAAATGCTATCAACCCCACTCCCTTAAACTGCTCATGAATCTGTACCCAACCAGTCATCCCCTCTGCTTTAATTAACACAGTTATCAGACCTCCCCCACATTGCTCTAGGATCCTTCTTACTCACTCCGTAGCCAGTATCTCTTGAATTCATATTCCACGCAAGTGCCCCGGTGATTTCTCAAGAGCCCCAGTTTGATCAGCCTTTCCCTGCTTAAAAGTTGTCAGTAGTGGGGTGCCTGGGTGGCTCAGTGGGTTAAAGCCTCTGCCTTCAACTCAGATCATGATCTCAGGGTCCTGGGATCAAGCCCCACATGGAGCTCTTTACTCTGCAGGAAACCCGCTTCCCCTCCTCTCTCTGCTTACCTCTCTTCCCACTTGTGTTCTCTGTCTGTCAAATAAATAAATAAAATCTCTCAAAAAAAAAAAAAAAAGGAAGAAAGAAAGTCGTCAGTCGTTGTCCTCTTATCACATAAATGTGATCTGGCCTCATCTACGTACCTCCACTCTTTCCCCGTCCCTGCACCATACAGACATATTTGTAGGCTCCCAGTTTCACTAGTCAGGGCCCACGCTGTTCTCTTTTCCTGAAGCCTTTTTGTCCCCTTCATTCCCAGTTGCCATTATTCCTTAGTGTTGTTTTGCTTGGTACCTCAACTCTGATTGTGACCCTCTTCATGTTTATATGCACCTCTTTTATTTTCCTATCCTCAAATGCTAGCACAGCTCCAGGTACATAATGGGACGTCAGTAAATACCTGTTGAATAAATGAAGCAAGCTAGAAAGACCAGGTATCATTCTAATGCAGGTTAGTGACCATTTCTACAAGGTCTTTCTTGAAAACAGAGATTCTTTTCCATGCATCTTTTGATTGTTGTCAATACCACGCATCTTAAAGATAAATTTGGTGAATAACGTTTTTATATTGTGCCTTAAAAATTAAAGCAGCCAAACTACGTGGAGAGACCCACTGAGGGGCACTACCAGTGAGATGTGACAAAATTAGTACAAATGGCTCAGGTAAGAAAGGAAGGGCTTCCAACCAATTAAAGCTAATATAAATAAACTATAAAACATTAAAGAACAGTTCACAGTCTACCTGTGGTTGGACCTTTCAAATTGCAGCAATGTGGATAAAGGAAAAACTCCAACTCACTTAACCTAGGAAAGATTATAAATCATAATAAATAATGTTTGCTACAACAATGGAATCAGGAAAAGAAAATTCATAAAGCCTTTACTACATAAAGCCTTTACGAGGAATGTAAAACATTCAAAGCTCAACTCATTTTCCTGTTGCCTAAATGTCCTGTATTTGCAGAAATATTCTCCATCACCTTGACAGTTTTCTTTTGTATACAAATTTTATTTACCTGAATTATTAATGCTGCTTGTGTTTGTGCCCGTATCTTAATTTTCCTCTCTTCATTCCACTGTCATGAGTGTTGTGATTCACATTTCAGGAGATGACAAACAAAATATTTCTTTGGGAAACTGGGTAGTGTCACCAATGTTTTTGTACTGGTAAGAGATTATTCTTTTCCCCAGTTTAAAAAAAAATGAACATTTCTCCTTTTTTTTTTCTTACAAACTGTCATTCACAGAAATTACAGTTTAAGCTGTACTGAATGGATAAAAGATAGACTTTATAGTAAGGATTGTGTGTCAGACAAAAAAAATATAGGACAAGGAGACCCCAGTGAGCAAGCAATTCACAATATGAAGTATGTGCCTTCAGGAAAAATTCCTCAGGCCAACCATAACAAACAGCAATTAGTAATGTTCATGAGAGTATTATTTTTGTTGTACAGCTAAAATTTTCATATTTTAACTAGCATTGCCCTATGTCATACACAATGTTTGGCCTCAAATCCTATTTGATTCAGCCAGAAGTTTGGCTGAAGCAAAAGCTATGGACAGAAATACTTAAGAGTTGAGCTTATAGCAAGATGAAATACTCTACTGCCATTGAGAAGAACGGGGGCAATTAAGAGCCTTCCAGATCCCCTTAAAAATATACTTGTAGTTCATTCTGTTTTATTTTACAATAAACTAAACTAATTACTGAAAAGGAAGAGAAAGCAAACCAGTCTTTCTGCAACAGCTCCTTGCAACTCTTTAAGGAAGACAGATGCCTCACAACTCCCACAGAAAGTGCAAAGATTCAGCTGAGGTATTAGAAGACCCTGTGTACAAACACCCCATGATTTCAAACAGACAAGCTCATTGGGAAGAAAAAAGTTTTGTCTTTGATTTCTTTTAGAACGATAAAATGAAAGGGGCAGTAATACATATTTTAAGCCCTGCGAATTCACAATGGGGCTTTAGAATAAAGAGGTAAAAACCTTTGAACTAACAAAGGTCCATCACCATGCACTTTTATTCTCACAAGCGACTTGTGAAGGAAATTATGCTAGATGGAGGGACCAGCTGGCTCTTGCCACTACACCTTTCGTAACATAACCCATTTCCAGACGGTATCAATCCGGCCAGAATGGACCATATCATTGACTCCTGTTGGACCTCTCCTTTTATCGCATAGAGCTGTTTTTAGTCCAGTCCCTGTGAAAGCATTCACCCACTGGCTCACATCTGAGTGTCTCTTTGTACTAGCCCAAAGCCTGAGGTCCACAGACTGCATTAAGTTGATTAAAGTAGTCCCAGAGACTTCCTAGGCTTTTACGCTACCCTTAGATTAAAGACCAAAAAAAAAAAAAAAAAACAAACCTTCCTTCTTCTGAGGATGTTTCAGTCTTGGTTGGGGAGGTAATTTGGATGAGGTGTTGGGTTTTCTGGCATTTTCTTTTCTGGTTTCATTTATTTTCTCTGCAATTTTCAAAGAAGTCAACAAAAATACAAAGGCTCTTATGTCTGAAAGAGAAAGGAGGCTTTTACTACAAATGATTTCTAATTACTCCTTTGTTCCAAAAAGCCGGTAGTTACAGCTGCTGAAACAAGAAGACTTCACTCGGTCCTAATGAAGCATTCCTCCTGGGCCCTGGGAAAAGAGCCCCATGGAAGTATCCACAAGTTCCCTAAATGGAACTGGATGGAAATGGCTCCTTAGTCAAATGCAAAATCTAGAGGAAAAACTGGAGGCCAAAAAATCAAATAGTCTGTATGGGACCTAATCATAAGCCCACGAAAGAATCAAGAGAATGAAATGGGACATGGCACGGTTCGAGTGTCTATTTTCTAGTGTGCCGGAAAAGGTAAAGCATAGCGGTTAAAACATGGGGACAAGAGTTGAACCCCTGGGGCTATCTGAATAGCTTCGCCAATGACCTTGAGAAAGTCACTTAATCTCAAAAGCTCAGTTTTCTTAACTGTAAAAATGAGGATAATTACAGTATCTGCCTTGTTAGGCTATAAAAGAAAAAGAAAAAAGACCTTAAGAATAAAATGTATCCTAAGTATTTAGCATGATTCTTGGCATATAGTAACACTCAATACACTTTACCAATTGCTACTCTCCTATATGAATTATTTTCTGCAGTTCAACAAAGCAAACTGAGAAGTAACACATGGTATGGTTTAAGACACTAGGCTTAGCTCCAAATGATCTGGATCTTAGTTCTGGCGCTGCCATTTATTTGCTATGTAACTACAAACCAGTTTTGTTGGGCTTTGTTTCTTTGTTTTTAAAGATTTTATTTATTTAATTGAGAGAGAGAGAGAAGAAGCAGGGGGAGGGGCAGAGGGAGAGGGAGAAGGAGACTCCCTGCTGAGTAGGGAGCCTAATGTGGAACTTGATCCAGGAACTCTAGGATCATGACCAGAGTCAAAGGCAGGTGCTTAACCAACTGAGTCACCAGGTGCCCTACAAGCCAGTTTTGAAGCCTTATCTTCATCTGTAAAATGAGGTGTTACACTAGCTTACAGATTCATGTATCCAAATGCCTTCTCAACACCACTATTCTATATGTTCAAAACTGAATTACTGCTATTTCCTCAAATTCTGATCCACTGGGCCAAAAAATAACTTTTATTTCTCTTTCCTAGCTTCAAATCTCAATAAACTTCCCTATCTCAGTAAATAGCACTGCGATTTACCTTGTCCTTCAAGACAAAAACCATTGAAATCATCCTGGATACCTCTCTTTTTTACATATCTCATACAATGACAAGTCCTATTGGCACCCACCCACAACATATATCCAGAATTTTGCTACCGTACCTTACATCCACAGCTGTCTTTCTAGTTCAAGTCACCATCATCTCTGGCATGGATTACTGCAATAGCCTACTCCCAGCCAGACTGGACCTTTTACAATTATGAAATATTCCTCTTCTCGCTAATTATGCTTTTTACCTTAAAAGTCTACTTTGTCTGATATCAGTAAGGTTGAAACAGCTCTTTTGTTGTTTTTAAGCTTGTCTTTTCTATCCTTTTACTTTCAATCTTGCTATGTCCTCAAATATTTGCATTCTTTATTCTCTGAAAGCAGCTTACACTTGGACTTTGTATTTTTATCCAGTCTTATAATCTTTTACTTGGAGACATTACAACTGATATCACAGAAATTCAAAAAATTAGAAGATCTGCTATGTACCACTTGATGCCAGCAAATTAGACAACCCAGAAGAAACAGAAAAATTCTTAGAAACATACAACTTAGTAAGACTGAATGAAGAGCTAGAAAATTGGAATAGACCAATTGCTAGTAATCACTAAATCAGTAATCAAAAACTCCCAACGCAGGCAAAAAACAGGACAAAAGGGCTTCACCACAGATTTTTACCAAACATTTAAAGAGTTTATACCAATCCTTCTTAAACTCTTCCAAAAAAAATCAAAGAGGAAGGAAACTCATGAACTCATTTTATGAGGCAAGACTTATTCTTACACCGAAATCAGAAAGAACACTACTAGATTGGGGCACCTGAGTGGCTCAGTGGGTTAGAGCCTCTGCTTTCAGCTCAGGTCATGATCCCAGGGTCCTGGGATCGAGCCCCGCATTGGGCTCTCTGCTCAGCAGGGAGCCTGCTTCCTCCTCTCTGCCTGTCTCTCTGCCTACTTGTGATCTCTGTCTGTCAAATAAATAAATAAAATCTTTAAAAAAAAAAAAGAACACTACTAGATTAAAAAAAAATGTAGGCCAATATCCTTGATAAATACAGATGAAAAAATTCTTAATAAAATGCTAGCAAACTGAATTCAGGAAAAGGATCATTCACCATGATCGAGTAGGATTTATCTCTGGGATGCAAGGATGGTTCAACATATGCACATTAGTCAATATGATACATCCCATTAAAAGAATAAGAAAGAATCAAAATGATCATCTCAACAGATACAGAAAAAATATTTGACAAAATTCAACATCCATTCATGATAAAAACTCTTTAAAAATAAGCACAAAAGGGGCGCACGGGTGGCTCAGTGGGTTAAGCTGCTGCCTTCGGCTCAGGTCATGATCTCGGGGTCCTGGGATCGAGTCCCGTGTTGGGCTCTCTGCTCAGCAGGGAGCCTGCTTCCCTTTCTCTCTCTCTCTCTGCCTGCCTCTCTACCTGCTTGTGATCTCTCTCTGTCAAATAAATAAATAAAATCTTTAAAAAAAAAAAAAAAGCACAAAAGGAACACTTCTCAACATAGTAAAGGGTATATGACAAGCCCATGGCTAACATCATTCCAAATAGTGAAAGATGAAAGCTTTTTCTCTAAGATCAAGAACAAGACAAGGGTACCCACTCTCATCAATCCTATTCAATACAGTACTGGAAATCCTACATAGAGCAATCAGGCAAGAAAAAAATAATAAAAGGTACCAGAATTATAAAGAAAGAAGGGAAATTTGCAGACATTATGATTTTGTACATAGGAAATCCTAAAAACTCACCAAAAAACTGTTGTATCTAATCAATGAAATCAGTAAAACTGCAGAATACAGAATAAAGATGCAAAAATCAGTAGCATTTTTCAGAATTTCTGAAAAAGAAACTGATCTCATTTACAATAGCATCAAAAAAACAAAATACTTAGGAATAAATTTAACTAAGGAGGCAAAAGATCTCCATCCTAAAATCTATAAGACACTGTTGAAAGAGAGGCACCTGGGTGGCTCAGTCAAGTAAGCATCTGCCTTCAGCTCAGGCCATGGTCCCAGAGTCCTGGGATCCAGTCCCATATGGGATGGGGGTAGGAGAGGTCCCTGCCCAATGGGGAGTCTGCTTCTCCCCCTGCCCCTCTCACTCTGTCCCTCTTGTGCCCTCTTTCTCTCTCTCTCTCTCAAATAAATAAAATCTTTTTTAAAAAGACACTGGTGAAATAAATTGAAGAAGATACAAGTAAAAGGAAAAGTATCCCAAGTTCATGAATTGTAAGAATTAATATTAAAATATTACTACTACCAAAAATAAATAAATAAAATATCACTATTATCAAAAGCCATCTACAGATTCAGTGTAATCCCTATCAAGATTCCAAAGGCATTTTTCATAGAAGTAGAAAAAACAATCCTAAAATTTAGAACTTTACACAAAAGACCATGAATAGGTAAATAAATCCTGAAGAAAAAAAGAACAAAACAGGAAATATCATTCTTTCTGATTTCAAGCTATACTATAAAGCTATAGTCCTCAAAATAGTATGGTACTGGCATAAAAACTGACAGACCGAGAGAACAGAATCAAAAGCCCATAAATAACCCAAACACATATGGCAAACTTATTTTTGATACAGGATACATGAATACTCAATGGAGAAAAAACAGTTTCTTCAAAAAATGGTGCTGGAATAATTGGATATTCGGTATAAAAGAATAAAACTGGGTCCATAAATTACACCACTCACAAAAATTAACTCAAAATGGATTAAAGACTTAAATGTAAGATGCAAAACCATGAAATTCCTAGAAGAAAACATAGGCACAAAGCTTCTTGACATGAGTCTTGGTAATGAATTTTTTGGATATGACACCTATCTGATGAGGGTTTATATCTAAAACATAAATAACTCATACAATTCAATAGCGGGGGAAAAAAAAATCCACAGAAACAAATAACCCAATTTAAAAATGGGCCATGGACCTAAAATAGTTCTCCAAAGAAGATACAGGAAAACCAACAGGTAAAGGAAAAGCTCAACATCATAGTCATACAAGTTAAAACACACATTAAATGCAAATTAAAACCAGAATGAGATATCACCTCACATCTGTTAAAATGGCCATCATCAAAAAGACAGGAGATAATAAATGTTGCATGGATGTGAAGAAAAGATGGATTACTATTGGTGGGATTACAAACTGGTACAGCCAGTATAGAAAACAATATGGAGGATCCTTAAAAAATTAAGAATAGGGGCACCTAGATGGCTCAGTCATTAAGCATCTATCTTTGGCTCAGGGCATGATCCCAGGGTTCTGGGATCAAGCCCTGCATCGGACTCCCTTCTCAGTGGGAAGCCTGCTTCTCCCTCTCTCACTCCCCCTGCTTGTGTTTCCTCTCTCTCCGTGTCTCTCAATGTCAAATAAATAAATAAAATCTTAAAAAAATTTTAAGGATAGTACTACCGTACAATGTAGCAATTCCACTTCTGGGAATATACCCAAAGGGGGGAAAACTCTAACTCAAAAAGATATCCGCACCTCCATATTTATAGTAGCATTATTTACAATAGTGAAAACATGGCAACAACGTAAGTGTCCATCAATGAATGAATACGGCATAATATTCAGCCATAAAAAATGAGGAAAACCTACCATTTGTGACAACATGGATGGAACTTAGAGGCATTTTGCTAAATTAAGTCAGACAAAGACAAATTCTGTATAATCTCAGTAATATGTGGAGTCTAAAAACAAACACAAACTAAACGCATAAAAACTGATCAGGCTTATGGTTACCAGAGGCAAGGGGTGAAGTGAAGTGGCATTGGAGGAAGGTAACCAAAAGATACAAATTTCCAGTTATGAGATACTGTACTATGTACATGATAAGTACTACAAGGCCAGGCATAAAATGATGACAATGATATATAGGAAAGTTATTAAGAGAGTAAATACTAAGAGTTCTCATCACAAGGAGAAAATATTTCTCTTTTATTCTTTTACTCTCCTTTTCTTTTATTCCATCTATTGAGAAGATGGATGTCGGCTGAGCCTACCGTGGTAATCATTTCACCATATATGTAAATCAAACCATCATGCTGTATGTCTTCAACTTATACAGTTATGTCTGTCAATTATTTCTCAATAAAACTGGGGGAGAGGGGAGAGGCTAGTCTATCGTCTTCTGACTCCCATGGTCTAAATCAAGAAGTCAGCTGTAAGTCTTGTTATGTTCCTTTGAAAGTTAAGTCTTTTTCTGGCCTAATATAAGATTTCTCTACTTATTAGCTTTTAAGCAGTTTTATGTACGAGATGCCAGATATTGTTTTAATTGTATTTATCCTACCTAAATCTGTGGAAATTTTTAATAGTTTTGGAAAATTGGTAGTCATTAACTCTTTCCTCCTCTCCTTCTGGGACTTAATAACATGTATTTTTCAGAATGTACCACACTGTGCCCTTATCTGCTTTTGCATTATTTTTCTCTCTGAGCTTCTGCTTGGATATTTTCTATTGGCTTATTTTCTAATTCCAGAAAACCACAGAGCTTCCAGATTATGTAATCTGCCTACTAGAAAGGCTTTCTTATTTCTGGTAATAGGAAGGTCAGTTATTGGGGGAACTAATCTTTTCAAGCCAAACCAAGATTGAGCTGGGTTGGGGCTGTGATGAGGTTTAGGAAAAACCTAACCTACCTCTCTTGATCCTGTTCCTAGGGCATGAATTCCCAGGCCTTTTAATCATAAGCTTGAGAGGACTTTGATTTCCCACATCTGAAAGTCTGAGATAGATTCAGTTCTGCGCCCTTCAGAGGTTTACAACTTAGCTCTTTAGCTTTCTACTCCACACACCTTCAAATGGGGCAAATGTCTTTCAAGGAAAGATCAATTATGTGCCTGAGATTCCTTACATCTCCCATTTTGTTATTCTAGCCCCCTAAAAGGCCAAATTTCTGCTGGTCTCTCTGCCTCTCTGGAATGGTCTCCTGCCAAAAGTCAGGTCTGGATTTTCAACTCTAGATGCACCCAGATTTAGTAAGTACCCTAGATGAAAAGTTCCAATAACCTATGAATTCACCACTCTTTCTAGGGTTTTCATCCCTTACCTATTTTGCTTTTGGGCCTCCTCCCCTACAAGGATCTTTGTTTCCTAAGCATCATGAGACCATATGAAATTTCACTCTACTTTTCAGAAGTTTTCAAACTAGCTCCTTAATCTCCTATGAAGTCTCAAAACTCAGAAAAATGTCTTAAAGAGAAGGCTGGCCATGCATCTGACACTTCCCCAGTCTTGGATTTTTTTTAAAGATTTTATTTATTTATTTGACAGAGAGAGAGAGATCACAAATAGGCAGAGAGGTAGGCAAAGAGAGGGGGGAAGCAGGCTTCCTGTCAAGCAGAGAGCCTGATGTGGGGCTCAATCCCAGGACTCTGAGATCATGACCTAAGCTGAAGGCAGAGGCTTTAACCCACTGAGCCACCCAGGTGCCCCCCAGACTTGAGTTTTGTCATTCTAGCCCCACACTATCACTACAACCTTTATTTTCTGCAGAAGTAGCCTTCACCCTGGGCCAAATTCTGAAATCCATAAAAATCTCCTAACAGCCTTTGGTGCATTCATTTTGGCCACTCCGTAGGCTATTTGCCACAGAGAAGCCAGGATGATCCTTTTAAATCATAAATCAGATGTCACTCCCCCTGCACTTGTAATAAAATCCAGACTCCTTATCATGCCTTCAAGAACCTACATGTTCTTGCCCTGATACCTCCTTGACCTCATCTCTTAGCTTTCTGCTCCTTGTATACTGCACTGCACTCTAGCACAGTGAACAACAGAACTTAACTACTAAATACATGCTGTGGGTAGGTACTCCAGATCTTCTAGCTATTCTGTAAGTACACTTACAAGAAATCCATTCCTCTCTCCTGTCCCACTCTATCCCAGAATATACCCTCTATAAGACCAAAGACTTTGTCTACCTTTCCAAATACTTTATTCCCAGTACCCAAAATAGTTCCTGGCCATATCAGGTGCTATATAAATATTTCCTTAATAAATAAATAAGTAAAATTGAAGCCACTTTGGCTGAAATGTAGCTGGGGTTCTGATCCCCTGAATAATTGTCTCTCCTTTACTTCCAGAGATAACCTAGATAATTCAGAATTGATCATGTATTTTTTTTAAAGATTTTATTTATTTATTTGACAGAGAGAGATCACAAGCAGGAAAAGAGGCAG
Source organism: Meles meles (assembly GCF_922984935.1). Taxonomy (NCBI): domain Eukaryota; kingdom Metazoa; phylum Chordata; class Mammalia; order Carnivora; family Mustelidae; genus Meles; species Meles meles. The sequence goes on along the minus strand of NC_060066.1, from coordinate 139,477,915 downwards.
GCAGAGAGGGGCAGGGGAAGAATGCCCCCTGCTGAATGGAGAGCCTGATGCTGGACTTGCTCTCAGGATCCCGAGATCATGACCCGAGCAGAAGGCAGAGGCTTAACCCACTGAGCCAACCAGGCATCCGACCACATACTTTTTTTAAATGAAATTTTAATTAAACTCTTAGAGGAACACTTAAACATATCCAAAGCAACATGGGGTTACAAGTACCACGGTTTGGAAATGATATGGATCACTAAGATTCCTCCTAGTTCTAACAGTGTAGCCGAAAATAACATGTTAGGAGAAAAACTACAACTGAATATCCTAAAAGGTTTGTTTCATTGATACCCTTTTTCGGAGGCAAAAAAGATACATGTCTTTAGATGCTATAATAATCAAGAAAAACTGTGTTCTTACTTTGTAGCTCCAACTTATTTTCTAGTGAAACCTTTTTGATTCAGTGTCAGGTTTTAGAATACCAATCAAAATTAGTTGTAGGCCTCTGCCTTTCGCTCGGGTCATGATCCCAGGGTCCTAGGATCAAGCCCCGCGCCGGGCTCTCTGCTCTGCGGACAGCCTGCTTCCTCCTCTCTCTCTCTCTGCCTGCCTCTCTCTCTACTTATGATCTCTATCTGTCAAATAAATAAAATCTTTAAAAAAAAAAAATTAGTTGTAGGCTTCTCTCTGAACAAAAAGGACACTCTCTCCAGAATGCATTAGAGACAAGACAACTACATATGCTTGTGGCAATTTCATATGTGCAGCTTCAATTTTTGTGGTTTTGCAGTTTGGTTTCTTAAGAACTTAGGCAGAGTTACAGAAGTTTCATTTGTGGGTGAGAAGGGAAAAAATAAAGTGTTCCCACTGACCTATGCTCTACTTTCCCTGTATATAAAAAAGGACTTCATGCTTATGGAACTTCACAAAAGTAATGACTATATAAGATCCAAACAAGTCTAGTCCCTGAAAAGAAGTGCCTTTCATCAAAAGAGGTCATTAGTAATCAGTCACAGAGACCTGGTATTTTCTTCCCACCTCTGCAAAAAGATTCAATTTGTTCTCTCTCTGTGTGCAACTTCCCATTACTCCTCAAGACAAGATTTCCCTGAAGTACCAGCTTAGAAGACACAAGGATTGTTAGGTACACCTTTGGTACCTATCCCTTTTCACTGCAATACATATCTTTCATGATTCCATTGACCCAAGCAGGACATGGTTTGGTTTACTTGCTTAAATAAAATAACACAGAAAGAATGAGTCATTACCAAACAAACAATTAAGCTAAAACTTAAAATGATCAATTACCTCAGACAAGGGAAAAATTGTTTGAGGACAACCTAAATCCATGACCAGAAGCCAAATTATGGGTAAGATAATGTAAATTTTTTGGTGTTATTCTTAGCACACCTTATTAGCATCATCAAATATTATTGTAATACCAATCATAACCCCCAACTAATAACCACATATCCAAAAAAAACAAACAAACAATAGTTCAAAGTAATTTGAGATTTACACAAGTTCTGCCTACGTTTTACAATTAACCTTCATGCATTTAACTCACAAGTACTCATGTTATAGGCAGGTAATCATCAAACAACAAAATACCTGAGAATTTTTCATGACTAATACAGTTAGACTTTTCAGAGACAAAGATGATATATCTTCAAATTAGCCTTTTAGGATTTAGATACTTAAAATGCTTCTTACTTCTGGGATCAAAACTGAAAATACTTTTGTCTCCAGATTTTTGAGAAGCATGATGGCCAAATAAATTAGAACTGTTACTTCTCACATCTGAGGCTTAACCTGTAATTCAGAAGCTTCAAATGGTGGCCAAGAGATCAAATCCAACACATAGATAAGTTTTATTTGATCTATACAGTGATTTTTTAAAAATGTTAATCCATTGTCCACATTTAAAAATTAAGAAAATTCACTTTAAAAATGCAGAGAGCCAGCCTCTCTTGAAAAAGACCATACAGGTTGCTCTTTGCACAGAGAATCGGCCTAAGGAGTAAGTGAGGCTGACATCCAACACGCACTTATTTGCTGCGCCAGGTCTATATCCACAAAATATAGGAGCGCCTTTATCTAAGTTGTACAAAAGTGCCATACAACCTAGAATGATACTAACTCTGGGCCTTCATTCCTACATGGCAGCAATCACCTGGAAGATTCAGACAAAGAATGTAAGTTTGAATTTACTCCAGTCCCTACTACTCCTTATTACCCTCCTGCTTTGCTATGTTGTGAGATCTGTCTGGTTTCTCTGTAGACATCTGAGTTTACGACTTCTGTTCAGCATCAGAAAGAGATGATATTTATTTATTCATCTAAATAACATAAGCTTAGATTCATTTGCAGAAGCAGGTTATTCAGCTCCTGATATCAATACAAATACCCAAGAATTCGGCTTTACAATCAGATAGAGAGAGGTGGCTGTCTAACACTGGGAGAGTTACAGAGCCTCCCTGTATATCCATTTCTTTACCTGGAAACTAGATGAATAATCCCCACTTAGTAAGTTTGTACATTAAAGTGAAGATTAAATGAGGTAACATGTAACATAATGCTCAGCGGATATTACATTTATTTTTTAAAGTGTGATTTCATATTAACTGCTAGAATGACACCTTCTCCCTGGCCCAAAGACAAACACCCTGTCGGTTATTTCTGGAATCTGGAATTTCATGAATATTTGTTCAAATTTATTAGACCAGAAAGCATAAAGCATGAAGGCAGGGATCATGTCTACTTTTCATTATTCTCTCCCCAGCACTGGTATATAGCAAGAACTTTAAACTCGCTAGTAGGATAAATAAAAAAAAAAAAATGAAATAACTTTCCAGGCTGCACTGGGAGTTGGGGAAAAAAGCAAGCTCCTTCTCACTCCCTAATCCATGGCTTACTTTTCCAACATGAATCAGGGGATACAATTAAAATAGGAATTTTTTTTTTTTTAGATTTTATTTGCCAGAGAAGGAAAGCACATGAAGGGGGAACAGCAGAGGGAGAGGGAGAAACAGGCTCCCCACTGAGTAGGAAGCTCCACACAGAGCTTGATCCCAGGACCCGGGGACCCTGGCCCAAGCCAAAGGCAGATGCTTAACCAACTGAGCCACCCAGGCACCCCTAAAAATGGGATTCTATGTCACATGAAAAGACAAATGAAATACATACTTGAACAGCATATACAAAATTAAACATTTGCTTTGTGTTGACATTGGTTTTCTTGGGCAACTAAACTGTATAATATGATGCATTAAATCAAAGACAGGGAGGGTTGAACCATACCCACCACCAAATAGATATGTAAGGAGGCTACTAATGAGAGCATCAACTAAGGTCATGGGATCCAGAAACCCAACTGTCACTTTTCACATGGCCCCAGGGAGAATTTTAGGGTGATAAATGACTAAAAGATGTATTTAAAAATAGGAGCCTGTGTGGCCCAGTCAGTTAAGCATCTGTCTTTGGCTCAAGTCATGATCCCAGGGTCCTGGGATTGAGCCCCACGTCAGGCTCTCTGCTCAACAGGGAGCCTGCTTCTCCCTCTCCCTCTGATACTCCCCCTGCTTGTGCGCTCACGCTCTCTCTCCCTCTGCCAAAGAAATAATAAATACTTTTTTTATAAATAAATAAATAAATCTAAAAAAAAAAAAAGGGAATTTAGAGAATCTAGAGATGCCCTAAAGGCAGTCTTAATAACAGAATGGGTCGGGATGCCTGGGTGGCTCAGTCGGTTGAGCAGCTGCCTTTGGCTCAGGTCATGATTCCAGCGTCCTGAGATCAAGTCCCACATCGGGCTCCTTACTCAGCGGAGTCTGCTTCTCTCTCTGTCTCTGCCTGCCTCTCTGTCTCTGATTGCTTGCTTGCTCTCTCTCTCTCTGACAAATAAATAAATAAAAAATCTTAAAAAAAAATAACAGAATGGGTCAAGGGCAGAGTTTAGTGACACTTGAACATGGTCTCCTCTTTAAAATAAAACAAACAAACAAAACCACACTGGTACATGCAGAAGACTAACTTACTCAACTGTCCTCTGTGGACCACTGAGACTTTGGCAGGGTTTTTTTCAATGAAAAAAAAAAAAAAGCAGTTAACACCTTGTAATTAGCCGGCTTGAATCTAAAATGTAAAGGCAAGTGAGATTTGCTTTTCCAAACTCTTTCTTTGAAAACGGGCAAACTGGTACAATATAGTTTAGTGACCCAGGTTCCTCATTTTTATATGAGTGCAACTGGAAATGGGATGCTACCTCTACTCTATGTGTGTAATGTAGCACAAAGGTATGATCACTGAGGCATACAACCAGAATGTGTCAGTTCAGAGGAGGGAAAAAACCTCCCGTCTCTGGCAAAATATTTTACACTAAAAACTATAGCTATTTCTATGCAAGACTTACTAAGCAACATACCCAGGGTAGAAAGTGGATTCACGTTGCAATAATAATGTCTGGTTTACACGAGGACTAGTTTGATCTAACCTCTTCTTAAAGGATAATGAATTTTTTTAGCTATTCAAAACCTGGGTAATTTGTGATCATCTATTCCCTATTATGGAAGGTTCCAGTGGCTTCACTTTAATCACCCAGGTTTTATGCTGTTGAAAAAAAAAAATATATTAGATGTTGCTACTTTGATACATAAATGTTTTGTTTTTTAAAAAAGAAAAGATATTTTTCTCTTTCTACCAGTGAAAAGGCTGTGAGCAGAGCTGCCATTCGTTGACTCCTGTTAGTTGAGTAGGTGCCTGTAAAGGGCCAGGTGGTGTTTATGCAGATGACTGAGCAAGTTACAATGTGTTCTTCCTTTTGGATAAAACATTAGTGTATCAGATGTGACAAATCAGATGTTCATCTTCCGCACTTCTGCATTATTTTACATTGAGAATTAGATGATGTGCTGGCTTAGCTTTTTGCTTTTGTTTTTTTCTTGAGAATGAGTTCATAAATAAAGTTCTCTCTACACTCTGCATAATCACAGTCTCACAGAATAGCTAACTGGCTAGGTAATATGATAATTACAGCCCTACCTATCCTGTATTGTACAAGAGAAAAAGCACGTGTTCTGGGTAACAAACACACACCATTCATACCCTGTAAGAGCTATTTAACATATTATCCATTCCTATGCTCCTGTTGTCAAGGAAAAACAAGATCTTCTCATCTTGACATCTTGGGACAAAGCAGCTGATGGTCCAATGTCCTCCCCGAAAGTCAGCATCTTCGGAGCACCAAAATGCAAGACTCAAAACCATTCTTCACTATGCACAAAGGAAACGTTTCCCTCCAATCCAAAGGCATACATTTGGTAGATGACATAGAATTTTTAAATCAGACTTTAAAAGAGTCCTCAAAACATTTTTAAATATACTGATAACATTCCCCCTTACAGAGATAGCATTGCCCCTGCTTAGCATTACCATGCTTTCAAATCACTCCAACTCCCTCTGGCTACTCTCCACACTACCATTTTGTCCAAGAAAAGACAGAAAAAGCCGGAGATTCCCCATGAACACAGAGTTCCAAAAAGAACAACTGAAAACTTACACAGTCTTGTGTAGTTGATATCTTTATTTTGAGAGTTCCTGTAATGAATTAGAACATCACTGTGTGGTTAGTGAGAAATTAATAGACAAAGGTAAGTGAACAGGTTAAGGACTCTTAAAAGTTCTCTCAATGCTCTTAATTCATGCATCCATTCAACAAATATTTATTGAGTTTCAATCATATGCAATTCAAGATCAGACCTTTTAGTCAGGGGACAATGAGAGAAATACCATAAGAGAAAGATAAGTACACTAAGGAAATTTCAGAGTTAGGTGGGATCACAGAAGAATTTATAGAAAAGATGTTTTTTGGTGGATCCAGGAGGATGGATCGGTTCTAAAACATGAAGAGTGGCTGGAGAGAAAGAGGGATAGGAGGAAAGGGTCATAATTCCACACCTCTTAAGCAATGTATTACTACTATGTGGCGACTATTAATAATGATTTCATTATTTAAAGAAGTGATTAATAATAGCTCATGTATTTTATAAAATATATTTGGCATATTTGCATATGTTTTACATATTTATCATTAAATGTTAATATCTTAACATTACACTTTGATATATTTAATATATTTTATTTACTAATAACTATTGATGTAATTATTATTAAATAATTTCTGTATTTCTGCAATAGTATCTATCATAATAGCCCCCATATACAAAGCATTTTTCCTTGTGCCATGCACTATTCTAAGCTACGTAGCTACCCAGTAAACTCGCACAACAATCCTATGTTAAGTACTATTAGTATTCCAGTTTTACAAATAGAAAGGGAAGAGAGATTAACCAACTTGCCTGAAGTCACTACAAGAATGCAGAAGAAGAGGGTTCTAACTAAAATAGGGTGGACTCCAGAGCCCATACTCACAACTGAGATCTATCACAAGATCAGTCCCGCTGTGGACCTTTCTGAGGCTCACATGGCTGTTGGTAGAATTCAATGTCTTATATGGCAGGGTGGGGGTGTCCTTTCCTGCTGGCTGCCCAAGACCTGCATTTCCTTGCCATGTGACCCTCTCACAATGTCATAATTTTCTTCTCTCCAGTCCAGGAGTGTATCTCACCCCAGAGTGCAAAACTGAGTCATAGTAATCAAGGATGGATGATCCCGTCACCTTCACCACATGTTGTAACTGAATTAAGGGAGAGTGACTATCTCATCATAAAACAGGCCCCTTTCATACTCAAAAGAAGGGGATTATACAGGATATATACACCAGGGACTCTTGAGGACCATCTTAGAATTCTATCTGTTACACTGGCCCAAAAGTGGATCTTGGAGCAACAACTGATAAGAAAGTTATTTATGAAGAAGTTTTCTAAGAAAAAAACAGCAAAGAAGTGGGGAAGTGGGCAGGGAATTTTTAAGGGAGCCAAACAAGGATGCCAATACTCAGCATAGTCTCATGAAGGAAAACTTTAACTCAATTCCAACAGGGAGCTGGGCAGTTTAGGTTCCACCTTAGGGTTGACAGATCAGAACTGAGGGAGCTGAAGTATGACACTCCCATCCCAACTGGCCATTGGTACTGGGGCCGTCCACTGAGGATGCAAATTCCCAGACTCTATGGGCATCCTCAGGCAAACTAGACACTCACAGCCTAAAAGCAGCTTCCTGACAAAACAGTGCAGGTGCTGGCTTTCAGAAATGAAAGCCTCTGGGGGGTCAACATGAACAAAATGGTAAAGGGATCTGAGGAAACAGTAGAGGAGCATTAACATCATCTGTCACATGAACTTTTGATAAAAGTTTTTAAATATCAAAATTGCATCCTTTTGTCATAAAAGAAATTACATGAATGTAATAAACTGTTTAATGTAATTATGTAGAATTCTGGTTTTGGGGGGCGCCTGGGTGGCTCAGTGGGTTAAAGCCTCTGCCTTCAGCTCAGGTCATGATCCCAGGGTCCTGGGATCGAGCCCTGCATCAGGCTCTCTGCTCAGTGGGAAGCCTGCTTCCTCCTCTCTCTCTGCCTGCCTCTCTACCTACTTGTGATCTCTGTCTGTCAAATAAATAAATAAAATCTTTAAAAGAAAAAAAGAAATGTGGAATAAATCTGGAAAGAAAAAAGCTGAAAGAAAGTGATTCTTTAAACTTCTGTATGAAGTCTTGAACTTCACTCTCAATCTGAACATGCATGAAATCTAACAGAATCAGCATAGCGAAGGCTTTAAGAACAGAAGTATGGTGTCGACCACCAGGGAAGAGGCACAAACTGTGAAAACCAGAAGAGCACTGCAAACTCTTTGAAAACTAAACTGACATTCTAAGCCCACACAAAACAGGTCAGGACTTGAAGTCTATATCTCATAGTGTTAATTGTTTGCATTAAAAAAGAGAGAAGTAAAAGAAGGAGGAGGAAGAGAACCAGAAGCCATTCTCCAGATTTTAGCTGAGCCCAGAATCTCATAGCATAGTATTCAAAATGGCCAAGATACAGTCCAGAATTTCTCAACATGCAAAGATCTAGGAACATGTAGACAACTAAAAAGAAGAAGCAATCAACAGACACCAACATTAAGATGACCCCAAATATTGAAATTATCAAACAAAAAAAGCTATGGCAGTTATTATAACCATGCCACATGAAGTAAGGGCAAACAACAATCTAGCAACAAATGGAATAATAGGAATTTTCAGCAAATTAGTATTAAATGAAAATTCCATAATTGAAAATTACAGTAACAGAAATTTTTTAATTCACCAGAGAGACCTCGATATACAATAGAGATAAATAGTGAGTGAACTTGAGGACAGATCAGTAGGAATAATCCAATCTGAGTAAGAGTAGAAATGAATCCAATCTGAATAATAGGGGAAGAAATATAAATAATAAACAAAGCTCTGTATTGGAACAATATCAAAAGGTCTAAGATTTATCTTGCTGGAGTTCTGGAAGGAGAGAAAAAAGAAAATGATCCCCCCCAAAATAGTTAAATAATGGCTGAAAATGCCCCAAATTTGGTGAAAGACATAAATTTACAGATCCAAGAACCTCAATGAACCACATGGGATAAATTTAAAGAAAACCACACCCAAACATATAATTAAAATGCTGAAAGCTTTCCCCAGTTCTGCTTTCCTCGTCCTTCACCGTTTTGTCTCCTGAGAGCACCTCACAGAAAACCTCCATGTATAAACCTCAGTCTCAGAGCCTTTTTCCTGGGGAACCCCACCTGTGATATAGTAAAATTAAGTTCACCTCCAAAGAGGGAGAGGAGAAAATGGAATTTGGAGCATGAATAGGAAAAAATTCATAGGCTTAATCTGGGAATCAGTTATTTTATTTTTTCTATGATTGAAATATTTTATAATTTCTAAAAATATATGCATGTCTCCAGCAGAAATTGTGATAAATATCATGGTCATTTAAGCCAAATATTTCTGCAGTTATGTAGTAACTTACAGAAAATTCATAGTATGTAACGTAAGTAATAATCTGGCCCAAGGGGGGAAAAAAACCTTTAAATATTAAGATGTCAAGTAAAATAGCCTACATGTACTTAGCTACTTTTTTTCTGAAAGTCACTTGTAAAAAGTATTTTTAATATCTAGAGAGAAAAACAATTCTGCAATAAAAACAAATACTCTACTTTCACCAGACCAAAATGATAAAGATTTTCCTAACAGAGTTTCTTTTCATTAGGTTCTTAATAGCAATTTGAAACAATAATAGTATCAAAAAGAAGTTTGGGCAGCTGCAGACACCTCAGGTCCTGGCCATTGCACACATCTCAGGCCACACCCAGAGTCCACCTGTCCATCCTTCACCATGATGGTCAAAAAAGGCACCAAGGACCTCATATACCTGCTCTTGGAGTTTAGGTTCATCTTCAGGCTCTCCAGGCTTGCATTCCTTGCCAGTGGACTTAGCTCTTGTTTGAATCTGAGACCAAGAACAACTTGAAGCAAGAAAATGACCATTCCAGCTTCCATACTGAGTATAAATTCTGATTGCAGCTGGCACCCTTGGGATGCTGGTGGGTTTTCTGGGCTGCTGGGCCACAGGGCAAGAGCCCCAGTGCATGCAGGGATTGCTCTCTGGCCTCCTCTTGGTGATATTCGCCATTGAAACAGTGGCAGTCCCATGAAGATGAGGTGATTCAGTCCAGGAGTTTTACAAGGACAAGCTGAAAGTCAAGGACAAGCCCCAGCAGGATGCTAACAGCCGTCCCCTCTGCACTGGACCGCTGTGGTGTGGCAGGAGGAGTGCAACAATTTATCTCAGACATCAGTCCCCTGAAAGGATTTCCTCCCAAGCATCCCAGTGAAGCCTTGCTCTGAGGCCATTAAAGAGGTCTCTGACAGCAAATCCCACATCCTTGGTGCATGGGCATCGGGACTGCTGTGGTGATATATCCACAGGAGCACAGAGAAGATCTACAGTCAGTGTGTGCCCCTGAGCAGGAAAGTTTACCCTGAAGGTGGATGATTATTTTCTTGGGGTTTTTTTGGGGGGGAGGGCACTAACTTAAATATTCATTCTGCATTTTCAAAGGGAAAAAGTGATCCTGTGTTTCTCTTTTTATTTTTGTTTGTTTTGTTTCTCTTTTTAATGCTTTATTCAATATTGGTATTTGTTGTTGCTTTGGTTTGTATTTCTTTTTTTGGTTGTTTTTAATTACTAGGTTAAGCAGAAGTCCTGCAATGAAAGGTACTAATTTGCTAGATTCTAGACAAAAGACAGTGTACATAAAGAGAATTTTTTTGAATTTACATAGATTTTTAAATATCTATCACATTTAATAAGGTTAAAACTTACATTGGAGACAATTTCATACCTAGTAAGAGATGACAATAAAAAATGTCTACTGCATTTTTCATATATTATTTCATTTTATCAATAAAATGTCTGTAGTTATGAATTCCCTCCTCTAGTTATGAATAGAGTACATACAGAGAATTTTTTTGAATTTACATAGATTTTTTTATATGTCTATCATATTTAATCAGGTTAAAACTTACACTGGAGACAATTTCATACATAGTAAGATATGACAACAAAAAATGTCTATTGCATTTTTCATATAGTATTTCAATTTATCAATAAAACGTCTGTAGTTATGAAGACCCTCCTGCCACCAATGAAAATGAGCCATAATTTCCTATCTCTCACTACTTTACCTATTGGCCCTCAAATCCGTTCAAACTCTAAAAAGGCAAGTCACAAAACCGGTAGGGAAAACTGCTATTGTATAACTTGACAGAATCGAAGAAGCCGCTGGCCATGTGACTCATCAGGAGGACAAATTCACCCTGCGCTCCCTCACCCTACTCACAGATTCCAAAACTAGCTGAGGACATGGGAAAGAGCCTGCTTGGTGAGAAATCTCTTCTTCTCTTTCTAATGTGTGCATGTGCGTGCACACGGATGCACGTGGCTTCAAGTTCAGAAGCCCACAGTGGCGGGTGTGGAAAGGGAGATGATCTCTAAAAAGCTATATATAAAAGTTCCCCAATACCAAAAACCAAAACTGCCCACAAGGACCGAGCTTCCAGGAGTGCAGCTATATGGAGCGAAGGACAGAGTAAGCAAGATCCTGTGCTTGCAGACTAGATTAAACCTCAAAAAGAAGAGACCCCAAAAAGAAAAAAAAAAAATCCTCAGAGTAAAACTTTTTGTTTAGTTCTTATTTGAATGCTTTCCCACAGAAAACAGAATATGAAACCAAGGAGCCCAATCTCATCTCAGAGGGAGAGCATTAAAGGGCTTCGGCTCGGGTCATGGTCTCAGGGTCTTGGGATCGAGTCCCGCGTCGGGCTCTCTGCTCGGCAGGGAGCCTGCTTCCCTCTCACTCTCTCTGCTTGCCTCTCTGCCTACTTGTGATCTCTCTCTGTCAAATAAATAAATAAAATCTTTAAAAAAAAAAAAGAAAGAGAACTTAAGAGTTAGTCAACGGACAAAAGACTGAAGAGCTTTGGTGATTTTTTTCTCCAGAGGACAGTTTATACTACAGGAGCCTGAGGTAAAGGGTAAAAAGTTGTGGATTAAGGCTAAGACTGATAAGAAAGGTTTGGGCTGAAAAAGAGATACAGCTGTGAAGGACAGCCACAGGCCGGTTCCAGGGTTGCCATTGCCTTCTTGGGATGGACGTGATTTCAATGCCTGTTCAGGGCTTCTCAGTCTGCGTCTGAGAAACAAGGTGAGGTCACCAGATGAGATTCAGATTATCCCAGGAAGCCTGACAATGTGGTTCTGCCAGCACTGGGTAAGTGACCACGATGTCAACTGGACTCTCCAGACCTGAATGTCTTACTAAGAAAGCAAATTCCAGGGGCGCCTGGGTGGCTCAGTGGGTTAAGCCTCTGCCTTCGGCTCAGGTCATGATCTCAGGGTCCTGGGATCGAGCCCCACATCGGGTTCTCTGCTCAGCAGGGAGCCTGCTTCCCCTTCTCTCTCTGCCTCTCTGCCTACTTGTGATCTCTCTCTGTCAAATAAATAAATAAAATCTTAAAAAAAAGAAAGAAAGAAAAAAGAAAACAAATTCCAGAACACCTGGGTGGCTCAGTCAGTTAAGTGGCTGCCTTCAGCTCAGGTCATGATCCCAGGACCCTGGGATGGAGCCCTGCTGAGCAGGGAGCCTGCTTCTCCCTCTCCTTCCAGCTCATGCTCTCTCCCTCTATCTCTCTCACTATCTCTGTCTCTCTCTCAAATAAATAAAATCTTAAATAAATAAATAAAAACAAATTCCAAGTCCCTCTACTCTGTATTAGTTACCAATTGCTGCATAATAAATTACCCCAAAGCTTAGCAGCTCCCAATAATAAACACCTATTATCTCACACAGTTTCATGGGTCAGGAATCTGGGGGCAGCTTAGCCAGGTGGTTCCGGTTCAGAGTTAGTCATGAGTTGTAGTCTAGATGTTGACGAAGGCTACGGTCAGCTGAAGGCTTGACTGGGGCAGGCAGACCTGCTTCCACACTGATAATTCATTCACATACCTGCCAAGTTAGCTCTGGCTGTGCTCAGGAAGCCTCAGTACCTCCCCATGCAGATACCTCCATAAAGAGAACATTGCCATAACATGCAAGCTGGTCTCCCAAAGCGTGAGTGATCCGAGAAACAGCAAGGAAGAAGTCACAGTCCCTTTTATGACTTAGTCTCAAAGACACACCTATGTCACTCTTGACATATTCTATTCATTAGAAGCAAGTCACTCAAGAGGAAGAGAATTGAGCTCCACATCGTATAGGATAGAATATCAAAGACTTGGGAGACCTGGGTGGCTAAGTGGGTTAAAGACTCTGCCTTCAGCTCAGGTCATGATCCCAAAGTCCTGGGATCGAGACCCATGTCAGGCTCTCTGCTCTGTGGGGAGCCTGCTTCCCCCCTCTCTCTGCCTGCCTCTCTGCCTATTTGTGATCTGTCAGGTAAGTAAATAAAATCTTAAAAAAAAAAAGAGAGAGAGAGAGAATATCAAAGACTTGAGGCACATGCTAGCTCAGCAGAAGGAGCGAGCAAATCTTCATCTCAGGGTTGTGAGTTCAAGCCCCACATTGGGTGTAGAGATTACTTAAAAAAGTGAAATCTTTTTTTTAAGACTTTATTTATTTGACAGACAGAGATCTCAAGTAGTCAGAGAGGCAGGCAGAGAGTGAGGAGGAAGCAGGCTCCCCGCTGAGCAGAGGGGCTTGATCCCAGGACCCCGAGAACACGACCCGAGCTGAAGGCAGAGGCCTTAACCCACTGAACCACCCAGGTGCCCCCCAAAAAGTAAAATCTTTTAAAAGAAAAGAATATCAAAGACTTTATGGATATATTTAAACCCCCCACCCACCCACTCCAAGTTCATATACTTGACACAATGAAGGAGCATGCTATTAGCAAAAAAATGATGTCACCACTAGTAAGACTAGTTGAAGCAAGAGACAGGTCCTAGAATAGGGTGTGGGGAGGTGAGCTGCTTTGGGCGTGTTTAAGATAATATTCCCAAGTGGCAAAATTTCTAATTTGTTTCTTGGTTAAAATTTATATTTTCTTTCTTATCTCCTTTCCCTATCACTAATATCTAGTTCTTTGTATACAGATAATCACAGAATTTTTTTGGTCTTATTTTGATTCAACTCTGATGCAAGCTGATGTTCCCATAGCAATTTCTAAAAAGCAAGCACTGCTGTCCAAGCCGAGGGGAAAAAAATTGATCCAGAAGCTGAGGAGAAAATTGTGTTGATCTCTAACAGAGATTTATTATACTGAGGTTACATTCAGTCCCTTTCAGAGTCACAGGGTTCCTGTGGCCGGGTTGAAGAGCTAAAACCCTCTAATCTATGGCAGATCTCAATTTTCTCCATGGATTTATCACTTCCTAACATTTTGGCTTCTTGTTTCATAGTGCCATGATGGTTAGATCTGCAGTTATGCAGACTACTCCACCAGTGTGTAAGACGAGCAAGATTATAGTCAAAAATACCAGGCGGGATTCTATTATAATACTCCAGATACGAGATAATAAAGGCCTGAACGCACACAGTCATATGGAGAATAAAAAAAAGAGGGGTAGGTTTCAAGACAGAGTTCTCAGACATGACACTCTGAGCCTGGTGATGACTCAAAGGTAGGAGATGAGGAAAAAGAAAAGTAGAGGAAAACTCAGATATGTCTGGTGAGTCCCGGATTGCCCAGGACTTTGGTGGTTTTCACAGTGAAAGTCTTGAGTCCTGGGAAATCCTTCAGTCCCAGCCACTGGGCACATTTGAATGCCCTGTGGTAGGAATACCATTAACATAAATACAGAATACAGGAGACGGAACACAGTGGAAAATAAATTCTGTATGGACACATTGTATTTAAGACAACTACAGACACTATAAGGAAAAACAAACCGGAAATGCATTTTTAGAGCTTGGTGGGAGGCTGGGTCTGGGTATGGAAAACTGTTGGGCATCCGATGAGAACTGAGGTCATGGGGGGAGAGGACAAGAATCTCACTGGAGGCTTTGTAGAGTTAAAGAAAAAGGGGGTTCCGAAGAGGACTTGGGCTTGGGGGGAAAAAGTGAGGGATAAGCATGCTCTCAGAGGATGAAACTCAAGAACTCATCAAGAAACTGAGAGGAAAGTGGGAAAAATGAGAGAGTGTGATTATCACAGAAACCAAGGAAAGAGGGGATTTTTTTCTTCTTTTAGAAAATCCCAAAGAAGCACAAAAATGTCAAATGCTGCAGAGAAGAGTCTACGGGACCTGGAAATTAGTTCTATTTCTTGTGCTGACAGGAAGGGAGATAGATATCAGAAGCCAGCGCTAAGACAGTAAGGAGACCGCCAGACCCAGAGAGTGCCAAGAGGGTCACAGAGGACAGATCTATGGCCATATACCCACCAGGGCCCCTGAGAGCCCAGAGAGCCAAAGCATGCACCATTACTTCCATCTCACTCTCCATTCCCAGGCCCTGAGAAACTACCCCCTTTCCTGGCAGCTTTATTTTAAAAACAACTCGTATTTCTTTTCTTTCTTTTTTTTTATTTTACAAGTTGTATTTCTTAAAAACAGTATGTGCCAGCCACCTTATGTGACTTATGTCACTTAGTCCTACAGCAACCCAATCAGAGGCTTACTATGAATATACTTCATTTTGCTCATCTTCAAGTTCTCTCCATCTAAAAAAAAAATCTGTGATGGCAAAAACTGAATAGTTTTCTATAATGTACCATACTCTAAGAACATCCCCCTCATCTGTGAGATTGTTCACTGTCCCTGAATCCTGAGTGTCTGTTGTCTGCTTTGGTTTCCAAGAATCAAATGAAATTGTTTTTCTAAAAAAAAAAAAAAGTTGTTAAGATACCTTTAAATTCTATTATGATGTGTTTTTTTTTAAGATTTTATTTATAGACAGAGATCACAAGTAGGCAGAGAGGAAAGCGGCAAGGTGGGGGAAGCAGGCTTGCTTTTGAGCAGAGAACCCAATGTGGGGCTCGATCCCAGGACTGTGAGATCATGACCTAAGCCAAAGGCAGAGGCTTAACCCACTGAGCCACCCAGGCGCCCCTATTATGATTTTCTGAGGCACAATAACCCCACCCACCTTATGCTAGCATCCAGGTTAAGAAAGACTAGACTTCAATTCTTTCTATAAGAATATCTAAATAGGCATTCAAATACCGATTACCTCTGCAATATCATATTCACAACCTCTGTAACTGAAGAGTTTGTTCATTGTTTTTGTTGGTAACTTCTGTTTACCCACTAAATGACAAACTTCTGAATGTCTAAAACCAAGCAGCATACTCTTCTCATCCCCTGCAACACCTAGTACATTACCGGACACCACGGCATTTCTTGATATTTGATGGCTGAGTAGTAACACTCAGATACAAAATAATGACCAGAATTTACTTGCACCCTCTCGGTGAGAGTCTTCATGATGCTCCCCCGCTGGAACACCAGGATTTAACCATGTTGGTCTGAGCTCTGCTCACCAAATCAATTCATTAAGTCATAGAATTAATTATATGCTGGTGGAAAATGGAAGCACGTGGAAAAAAAATGTACCAAATATTTCCATAAAAGATCAAATGAGTAAGTGCCCATAAAATGAACGGGTATCATCTTGAAGACTTTGCTAGGAAAAATTAATAGAAATTTTATTTATTTCTGCTGTCATACAGCCTTCTGTATACATTTTCTCTATGATATTTTAGTAGAAATAATACTATATTCCCAACTCAACGAAAGCTAAAACTCTCAAAGATGGGACATATATAAGCAACTAATGAAACAGACTCCATTTTCCCCTCTCTGTATTACTCAAATTGAAAAAACTCCAGAGTTATCAATTCTTCTGTAAGACATGCAGGTCTAGACTTGTATAACTACAATTTCTGCTAACTGGCCACAGGCTAGTATTTTCACACCTTTTTTGTACTAAATGGTTAGAACTGATCACTCCACCAGAAGCTGTCACTGAGACATCTTCATTTACAAATCTTAATATATGCAGCAGTAGGCTTGAATTTTTAGGATTTTTTTCTCTTTGCTTGCATTTCAGTAAACTCTTGCAAATATCATCCCATTTTTGCCTTTTGTGCCATTATGCACACATAAATACCTGTTAAGATTACTGAAAAATTTTTTATTCAATTTGTCACATATGATCAGTACATTTCTAGTCTGGACAACTCTTTGGATAATTACCTGAATTTTTTGTTAAGTGCTTTAGATTGTTCACTTAACTGGATAAAAAGCAGTCTGCTGAAAATAAAAGACAGAAAGGAAAATAGAAAAAACAACGGAGGGCAGTGGGGAGGAGGGCGGGGGAGGGAGGGAGTAAAACACCAAGCTTTGCTAATAAATAGTTCTCAGAAATATCAGCTCCCAATTTACTACTTGTACACAATGGGCCAGTTGGAACTTGCATGGTGATCCAATTTGCCACAGCTCTTGTTTTTAGTCTTTGTGGAGAAGCTGTGTGAGCACAGTGGGGGCCGCTCCCCGGCATCCCCTGAGTCAATCAGTGGGCTTTTGTTTCCTGCTGGTCAAAAATATCAGGTGGCTTTGAGAGTCTAATTATCAATGAAAAATTAAATTCAATACAGAAATGTAGCCACAAGCACCCCTCTCCTCACCCTTCCTGCGCCCTCCCCACCCCAGGCACGTGATGGAGTATCACGTTATTCCTTAGGATTCCAAAAAGATAGCAAGGAGAAAAGGCATGGGCCTGGAGAAGCAAGCAGAAGAATAAAGAGATTTTTACTTACACGGCTTTCTCCTTTTTTGGTTGGAGGACTGTTTTAATTACCCTGGACATCCTGAAATTAGCAAGCGGTAGGGAGTTCCCTCTTAGAATTGCTAGGCCATATTTATCTCAACATTGCTTCATAAAATGTTCTGGCCTGAGTTTCCATCAGAAATGAGATAAAAAAAATGAAAGAACATCTCTGTTATGGCCAATAACCCCAATTTGCCTGATAATGCAAATATGCTCTCTTCTGATGCAATAAAGGAGTTTGCTGTCGGTTAAGGTATATCCCTTCCTCTTCTGAATTTATTCCAGGCAGTTTGGGGAACATGAAGTTGAAAAAGGTTGTAACTGCAAGCCTGTAACACTTAATTCAGGCTTTCAAAGGTCAAGGTAGATACAGGTTCCTCGCTTCATAGTCTAAGTCAGCAAGGAATTCGAGCTCACCAAATCCAGGTATGGTACCGTATTAGTTTTGCTGCACATGTATTTTCTTTTAATCCTCCTATCAGGAAAGGAAAGGAAAGGAAAGGGAAGGTAGAAAAAGAAAAGTAAAGAACCTTCTCGATAAGTGATCAACTAAGGTTATAACGGGGGAAAATCCTACTAATACAAAATAAGCACTCTGGTCAACCTTTCCCTTAAGATCCTACCCCCACAAGGGGCACCAGGGTGGCTCACTCAGTTATACATCTACTTTCCCTTCAGGTCATGATCTCAGGGTCCTGGGATCCGGCCAGCATTGGCTCCCTGCTCAGCCGGGAAGCTGCTTCCTCTCTCTCAGCCCCTCCCCTCTGCTTGTGCTCTCTCTCTCTCAAATAAATAAATAAAATGTTAAAAGAAAAAAAAGATTCACTCCCCGCAAATGAAATATTAAGGGGAAAGCCATTGGAAGCAAGCCTTGTGAAGGTGCTCAAATACTTCAAACATAGTGTCATCATATTATTTTTAAACACCAGAGTAAATATTATAGTTGATTCACAAACAGCATTTAAGTGTGAAGTGTTCTTCCATATGAGGAACTATCAAGAGATAGAGTCTCTGGAGATTATTTAATTATTAATTACTTAATCAGACAATGTACTTTTCTCTAGGAGTTCAATGTTATAAAAAGCCTGGGGGCACCTGGATGGCTCAGTCAGTTGAGCAGCCAACTCTTGGTTTCAGCTCAGGTCATGATTTCATGGGTCCTGAGATAGAGCCCCCATCAGGCTCCACACTCAGCACACAGTCTGCTTGGGATTCCTTCCCTTTTCCTTCCCTTCATGCTCTGCTCCTCCCTTCCTCCCCACCATGTCCCCACCTCACACTTGAAAATGAGCCTCTCTCTCTCTCTCAAATAAATAAATAAATCTTTCCTTAAAAAAATTTATTAAAAGGTTTGACCATATCGTTAGGTAAGATTGGACTAGAAATTGCTGCAGCGCTCCAAAATTCCTTTCTTTTTTTTTTTTTAAGATTTTATTTATTTGTCAGAGAGAGAGAAAGACAACACAGCAAGAGGCATGGCAGGCAGGGGGAGAAGCAGGGGAGCCCGATACTGGACTTGATCTCAGCACCCTGGGATCATGACCTAAGCCGAAGGCAGACGCTTAACCGACTGAGCCACCCAGGTGCCCCTACAGCACTCCAAAATTCTTAAGACACCAGTTATATAATTGTCTGAATCTGTTTTAAGGATCACAAAGGCCCAATAACCCAATTATAGCTAACCTTGTCCAAGGGCACTATGGAAACTTGATAGTAAATACAATCATTGAAGAAACACCCTCATGACAAGAGGAAGGCACAAGAGTGGGGTACTATTAAAGGTAACTTTATAATATGTGGATATATAAATTTTCGTTTTCCATGTCTTAAATAGAACTTCTCATCTTGGCAAATAGAAGTATTTAAAACAGAAGAGATAAATCCTTTTTGGTCTTTTAAGATTTGAACACTACTTTGAGCAGGGAGACATTGGATATCTCCTGAGGAATGTGTTATCGTTATTCATTTGAAACTTATTTTAAATGATCATATTGTACATAATTAAAGAATAGGCTATCTTTGAACATGGCATTAATCATAGAGAAGAAAAGTGTTTGACATTCTTTAGCTTTTATACATTTATCTGAATTTTGCTATTTTATTACCTAAGACACAATATACATGCACAGAGCAATACCACATCAGAAACAGGAACTGAGAAAGGGCCATTCTTTACAAAAGGACATCAGATAAAATTCTAACCTTGAAATATGTTAATACTCAGGGATGCCTGGCTGGCTTGGTCAGAAGAGTGTGCAACTCTTGATCTTGGGGTCATGAGTTCGAGCCCCACACTGGGTGTAGAGATTACTTATAAATAAATAAGTCTTAAAAAAATGAAAACACTCAGATAATGTAAGCTGAAGATTATTTT
The DNA here is from genome assembly GCF_922984935.1 of Meles meles. Lineage (NCBI taxonomy): Eukaryota > Metazoa > Chordata > Mammalia > Carnivora > Mustelidae > Meles > Meles meles. The sequence continues at coordinate 139,458,289 of NC_060066.1, read as the reverse complement.
TTCAATATGCTTCAAACCTGTAACAACCAAAAACACATCAAAGATTGTGTTTCTGGGCTGATGCTTCTTTGTTGAACTTGGCTTAACTAAATGGTCACAAATAACTTTTTCTAGTCTCATTCTCTCAGACTTTGCTGGATAGAATCAGCTTATCATTAAAATCACTTGGCTGCGTAGAATAATATCCATATCCATTTAATGGATTCTTTATTGCCCACCTGGAGTTTTTTAAAGCAAGAATGCCATTTTACCTAAAATTAAAAATTAGTATAATATTACCTATCTATTAGTAGTAAACAGAATGCTTCACATTAAAACAAAACTTTGACAACATAAAAGATCCCTTTAACAGATACAAGTAGGAGTAAACACTTTATGCAAATTCATTTCAGGTCTTCTGGTCTTCTTGACACCCAGAACTTTCTTTTCCTATTTAAAATTTTTTCTTATTATGTTCAGCTAGCCACCATATAGTATGAGTTTTCCCCCAAACTTTCTAAAAAGGAAGCTGCACATGTTATCTAAAGTTGTATCATACGTCTTCTATTATAAATTATTAAAGGACTTAATGGACAATGCATTAGAAGGAAATCAGGCAAATTACAGAATAATTTAATGTTGCAAAGAAAACGAACAACTTGCAGGACATTAAACACTCTATTTTGACATGGAATGCCTGAAGCTAAAGCAATTAAAGCTGTAAAATATTGCTGGCTGACATGAAGTGTATGTAAATTTGTCATTCATTGGCAAAGGTTTGTACCAATCACTGGAAATGTTCACAGTAAAATAATCCATGTACCATAAAGTGCTTTCAGTGAAGTACTCAAAAAAAAAAAAAATAAAATAAAAAGTCATCTCATATCATTTAAGTTATCTGATCCTTATCCATTGTAAATTTTTGGTTTAATGAAAGAGTATTCTATGCAAATGATCTTAACTTTGAGGATTAGTTCTTGACATACTACTTATATCTATGCTTATTTTATAAAGGAGAGATGTCATTTTTGACACACACACAACCCCCAATAGGAAAAGAAAATACAAGCTTGAACTTGACATTGTATTGAATTTGCTTGTGTTTTCCCCTGTCTCGCACCAAAAGAAGGCCTGTATCAAATAGAAACAGTGTTGAACGGGGCCATACTGAATTCTTGCCAGTGACCTGATTTATCCCAGCTTAGAAATAGTGGTATTCTCCCACAGGAGGGAGGAGAAAAAACACACAGTAATCCTCCAAATGTACTGTTGCTACGGAAGAGAACGGGACGCCTGCTGAGACGGAAAGTCACAGAGTATTTGGGCAGTTGAGAAAAATGTAGGCCCATCCTCTATTGCCAAAGCCTGGAGACTCTCTTTGCCAAGATATCCTGGTGGTTTGGCATTGCAGAGAAACACTGGACAGAACCCTAGCAGAACATATAAGGAAACCAGACACATTTTAATATTCATCCATCAGAGCTGTCCAATTATCCCTTCAAATTAGATGAACCAGTAATAAACTGGGAGCCAAGAGAGCATTTTAATAAATACCAAAAATGACTTCATAATAGCCAGAATACATAGTCAAAATAGTTGGTAAATGCCAACACTTATATTTCTTAGATATTTCACCAATAAATTTTACTAAATTTTCCCAAAGCCTATGAATGAGAAACATCTTTCTTTTTCTTGCCCTCTCCATAATTATGTATAGTTATATACATTATATATATTAAATATCATTTTATGTATTTATACCATATATATTATATGTATATACATACACATATGTATTATGAATATTTTTTTAGGAAAGAACTAGCTCATAAGATTTCACAGCTCCAATTTCCCTAAAATTCTATAGTCCAGTCTTTCTTGGCTGCTATAGAAAAGAAACAGAAGATTAATCTCCAGTCTTATGTTTTGCAGAAAAATTTTTACAAACCACAGGCCCCAGGTAAATAAGAAGCTGTACAGGGGACTCTGATCTGCCAAACATTTAATATTATTCCCATTAGCATTGTGTTGATAATAGCAACCAATCACTTTTATATATTAGGTCTAAATTAAATTAGAAATTTAAATTCGTACATGCAGATACTAAGAAGAAAAAAAAAAGCCCTACTCTAGAGTTTAATAATCCTGAAAGTCTCATACATAATTTGCAAGATAAGAATATTAGTTTGTGGGAGCTCGATAAACATTTATTGAGCATCTCACAGGCGCTGAGGAAATTTCTTAAATGTGTATCAGATGTCCTCAAAAGGCTTCCAGTCTAAGGAGAAAAACAGACAAGTAATCAGATATACAAAAGAATGACAAAAGTACTAAACGAAGGGGCACCTGGGTGGCTCAGTGGGTTAAAGCCTCTATCTTCAGCTCAGGTCATGATCCCAGGTCCTGGGATCGAGCCCCGCATCGGGCTCTCTGCTTCCTCCTCACTCTTTGCCTGCTTCTCTGTCTACTTGTGATCTCTGTCTGTCAAATAAAAAAAAATTTTTTTTTTAAATTTAAAAAGTACTAAACGAAGGTAAAATGGATTTGTGGAAAGAGCAGGAGGAAAAAGGAAGCAAATTAAAGAAAGCAGAGAGGGGTGTCTCAGTCCATTAAGTGCAAAAACTCAAAATTCGTGTTTTTTCATTCAGGTCATGATCTCTGGGTCTTGAGATCCAGCCCCATATGGGGCTCTGTGCTCAGCAGGGAGTCTGCTTGAGGATTCCCTCTCTCTCTCCCCCCCACTTCTTTCCCTCCCCCAACTCATGTACTCACTCTCTCATAAATAAATAAATACAACTTCTAAAAAACAAACAAAACAAACAAACAAACAAACAAGCAAACCAGCAAGCAGAGAAAAGGCACTGACATACAGAATGGAAAGTGTAGAATGATTCCAGAAACTGGCTCACCTGCCCCATAGGTATTCATGTGGTAATCTCCCCAGCCATGCTTCTGTGGTCCACAACTCACAGAAGTCTCACAGACGTATCTAGGAAGTACAAGCAAATAAACATTTGAGGATGTGCTTCATTTCTAGAGTTAGAACTCAGTCAAGGGACAGATCATTTTGAAGTTTGTATCCCAGCAAGACAACTTCTAAGTTGAAAAGGTGGTCACACGTTTCAGTGTTTCACAAGCAGCAACCATGAATCATAGCAATGGTATGGTGTGAGGAGACCTCAGCGCCCTAAGAAAAGAACTAAAATAATTCCAAAATTACCTCTGCCTTTGGACAGTAATAACTACTGGTCTTTTTTTTTTTAATTTGGAAGCTTAAAATACATTCCAATGTTGTTTCTCCTAAGCCTTAACATAGCAGAAGCGAGCTGAAATGGGGTCTTCTTTGTTATAAACATGTTGTATCTATGACGTGCCATATTAATCCCATTTGTACCATAAAAAGTATGATCCACTTGAGCCTAGCTCTCTTGTGAATTATGAATCATTGTAGTACTCTGGGGATAGTTACCATGTCTCTAAAGTTCCTTCTTGTTTCTTCAGTTTTTTTCCTCAAATACCTTGGTACTGAAAGTGTCTGGGAAATCTGAAGTCGCCATAAGAAATACACCAATAATATATTCCTTCCACATATTCTTCATTCTTTCCAGAAGATACATAGCTAAGGAGAACCAGAAGATCAGCAAATAAAATAACACTAGTTCCATCTGACACCTCAGAAGGAAAGGCTACTTATTCCAGTCTTATTCCTTTGGTAAGTAGCTAAAATACCCAATTAATAAGGTTTAACCATCAGACAGAATTTGTTTTTAGAATAATGAAAATGTGTTGTCATGACATGGTTATTCCCTTGTGTGCTTTTTTGAAACGTGCTTCATTAGAACTGATTTTAGCGGTTCTGTTTTCTAATTCTTCATATTTTCACATCTTTTCCAACAAAATAATAATGCATAAATAATACCTGACAAGATGTTACAGATTTTTCTTGATCAGTATCCTTTTGTTCTCCAAACATCTTGAAATATGGGTGTTGTAAAATACAGAGAGAATCTAGATGCGAGCTTTCTTACACAAAAAAGCATCAGTTTTCTCTCTTCTTCTGCAGCTCACAGTTCAGATTCCAGTTAACGGTGCATTAAGCAATACAGAATAGTAATTTTGAGCCCAAACATCATGCCAAATACTTCTCGTGAAAAATAGTTGCTAAACGTAGCATCATTTTGAAAGTCACTGTTTTCATTAACAGTGTCTTCCAACAGCCTTGTTTCAATAGTACTACTATTAACCATGAAATTTAGCTGCTTCTGTTTACTCTGAATTATACCTATTAAACTGCCAACTCAATTTATTTTCCCAGTTGTCATTACCCTGTTAAGAATATTCCTAATACACTAAAGGTTTCTGTATTCCTTTTCTTAGCTTATGGAGCTGCCTGAATTTATGTACCAATACAAGGTAGAATATAGGATCCTATGGAAAGAGGAGTCAATTCCTGACAACAGCCTTCACTCCTATCCCTATTAAAGAGGCTCGTTTTTTAGAAAAGAGTTGGGAGAGGAGTATTTTGTGCATTTCTCTACTTGCTACACATTTTAAGCAACAATAAGCAAGTCTAGTGAATCAAGTAACTACTTTGGAGCTATGACAAAAGGGGGAGTTTAATAAAATGTAAGCCAGAAGTACAATTAGTTCAAGAATAAGCTGCTGGGCACCTGGGTGGCTCAGTCGCTGGGCATCTGCCTTCAGCTCTGGTCGTGGTCCTGGGATCCTGGGGTCAGGATCGAGCCCGAATCGGGCTCCCTGCTCGGAAGCATGCTTCTCCCTCTTCCTCTCCCCCTGCTTGTGCTCCTTCTCTCTCTCTATCTCTCTGTCAAATAAAGAAAAGAAAATCTTAAAAAAAAAAAAAAAAGAATAAGCTGATGTCCTGTAACCGGTACAATTTTACCAGGTACTTTCTTCTTATTGACATCTATGAGCTGTTAGCCTAACACCACCTGAAAATTAAAATTAGATTTTTGAAAATTTGCACTATATCATCACTAGACTCAACAGTGGTAACAAACATTCATTGCACCCCTAGATTACGCTAGGTACTTAAAGCACAACAAAAGATCAGACATGGTTCTTCCCTTCAAGAAATATACTTCAACTTGCAAACCTCACTTGGATTTGCTGTTTTTAATTGATTGATGACTTCATATTCAATTGTGTGAACTTTTTTTTGAATCCCTACTTTATACTAGGCCCTGACCTAGGGACTGGAGACAAAAAGACATTTATATATATAACACAAATTGAGAATAATGTTAGATGTTAATTCACTAGCTATGATCAAGAAGTATACACAGATTCATGTTCTTGACAACAATCCAGAATTTAGAAATCAGCACTTAGAGATGTAATGACACTTTTTTTTAAATTAGAGACTTGAGTGTTTCATCTTTCCCTGGACCAATCCACAAGGAATATTTCTCATCTTGCTAAAGAAAACTACCAGTAAGCACTTTCAAACACAAAGACCAGTATCTCTCCTCCTAGAATGCAATTAGAAAGGAAACTTCAAGGGTAAAACTATCAACTGAAAAATCAGTTGAAATAAATTGAAAAATCAGTTATATCCATACTGTGTATTCATGGTAGGCTGAAACATTTTCTTAACGAGGAAGTATTCAGTGTTTTACAACACTGGTGTTAAGGTGGGGCAGATTCCTAAAGAGTGGCAACTGATACAGCTCCGCCAATGTTTTAAAAAATGTGAGATTGATAAAGTAGTAGATCTGATTTTCACCCATGTCACATAACGGATTCTCTTACACAGATTTGTTTTCGTAATTACAGAAGGGCCGATCTTAGTGGACTGCAAGCCAGTCACAGTACCTCTCTCTAGAGAATAGCAAATAAAGAAGGTCACTAATTACAGCTGCCAAAAGTCAAAAGTTGAGTTTTCTATAGATGTGACCAAGTCATCACGTAAGCAGAGGGAATGCATGTCTTTCCTGAAACTAACACCACAAATATATGGAGTTAAGATGCCTCACAAGTGCAAATCCCTCAAAAATCTGCTCTATGCGTAGTGCTCCATACTATATGTACTCTTGGAACAATCTGGAGAACAACACTCATTCCACTCAGTCTTAGACTAGTCACTCCAAGAGGCTCATAGTGGAAGATAAATTTGTCCATAAAAAGAAATTTTTTGTTAAAGTATGGTATATATTGGGGTACCTGGGTGCCTCAGTAGGTTAAGCGTCAAACCCTTGGCTTCAGCTCAGGTCATGATCTAGGGTCATGAGACTCCACACTCAGTGGAGAATATGCTTGGGATCCTTTCCCTTTTCTCCTTCTCCCACTGCCCCTCCCCCCTTTCTCTGTTACATAAATAAATAAATAAATAAATAAATAGTACCCTTTTTTTAAAAAGTATGATATATGTTATATTCTCAGATTTCATCCAAATAAATATTCAGTCATTCTATCTTTCGAATGATGAGGAAATACACAGTCATGAAATTCTTTCTGCCTATGGAGCAAGATGAGCCAAAGAAAAGGTGGGAGAAATGTCAATAAATCTGTGCTAAGGGACAAGATTAAACATTGTTTTTCTAAGCCAACTGTTCTGTTTCTGAGGGCTGATCTGCGTTGATTTGAAGAACATCATTTGACGTTCCATATATTCCAAACAACAGAACAAGAGTTTTTATTATATCAGAGTCTAACTATATAACAATATGAAATATGCAAACAAATTGAAACAAGCTTTCTTTTAGAATGTTAAATTTTCAAATGTAACGGGATATATTAAAAACATACTTTTCTGTCTTTTCTAAACACTGCTTACTCATATAAAGGGTATCAAACCAATGCACTAAGAGTTTTTATGAAGCAAGCCACCTGGGTGGCTCAGCCAGTTAGGCATCTGACTCTTGATTTCAGCTCAGGTCATGATCTCAGGGTTGTGAGATCAAGCCCCACATCAGGCTCTCTGCTGGGCATGGAGCCTGCTTAGAAATCTTTCTCCCTCTCCCTCTGCCCCTCCCCCTGCTCACATGCATGCATGCACTCTTTCTCTCTCTCTCTCTCTTTTTTTTTTAATATTTTATTTATTTATTTGACAGAGAGAGAGGTCACAAGTAGGCAGAGAGGCAGGCAGAGAGAGAGGGAGAAACAGGCTCCCCACTGAGCAGAGAGCCCGATGCGGGGCTCGATCCCAGGACACTGAGATCATGACCTGAGCCAAAGGCAGAGGCTTAAACCACTGAGCCACCCAGGCACCCCTCTCTCTCTCTTTAAAAAAGAATTATTATGGGTTGGGGGTGGGGTACCAGGTGATGGGCATTAAGGAGGGCACTTGATGTAATGAGCACTGGGTGCTCTATGCCACTGACAAATCACTAAACTCTATCTCTGAAACAAATAATATACTATATGTTAATTAACTGAATTTAAATAAAATTTTTAAAAAATTATAAATTTTATAGACCACATAAAAATCATTCTATAGTGAATAAAATCCCTCATCTCCAAAATCAAATATTTTTTTGTTAAGTAAGCTTTACCGCCAACATGGGACTTGAACTTACAGCGCTGAGATCAAGAGTCTCATGTTTTACCAACTGAGCCAGCCAGCCAGCCCTCCCCCCCAATTTTTCTTTAAATGCGTATTTCTTAGTATTTCTAACACAAACATCTGTAAACAGAAGACTGACTACAGAGGAAGAGGGGTTTTTGTTTGCCTTGTTTCTTTTTAACATCATAGCATCATTTCCCTTTGACTCGTAAAGCCTAAGGTGTTCTCTTTTTGCGATGCCAATATTGGGCAGTAAAGAAACATTTACATTATGGGCTCTGTGATACAGTGAAAGATATGTACTCTATATTACAAAACAGAAGCACCCGGATTTGATCTGCCCCATAACTCAGCATGTTAGAGTGTGTGCCTCAAAATGGGTTTTACTACGTTTTGTTCCATACAGCATTTCTAGTCACTACAGCGATAAGATGATATTTCATGTTATCCACTTAACTCCAAATAGACTTTTCAAATCCAAATTCCAGGTAGGAATCAGCCCCAAAGCATGACCACGTTTTCAAACATTTGAAAGTGCTATGAAATCGTCGTGGATGCTGCAATCGTTTATATGCATTGGGGCCATATGGATATTTATCCAGGAGAATGAGGGTAAGCGCAGATTCGCAAATCAGTGCAAATTGGTCTATATAGATAAAGAGATGCTTGTGTTTGCATATGGATATTCATGAAAATTAGGGGAAAAAAGTCAAAACTAAATAAATATTTAATATGTCAGCACCTGTCATATAGTTTTTGTGTGTGCGCGCTTTACCACTATTGACTAGCAGTAGTACTGCTACTCTAACCAACTTCATTAAAGAATAAAAGAAAAGTAATAAGTCATTTCACACTCTGTCTGACCATTATACAATAATAGCAAGATTTCATGCAAGGGTACAACATTATGCCCATCTGCAATCACAGTCTCTTTGCAAAAATCTCAATTCACACTTCACATGCAGCTAACCTTGTTACCATCCCTTCCTAAATCCATCAGTGTTGCAGCTGCACGTCTTCACAGCCCAACATCTTAAAATTCATCACTTTGGCACCTTAGCATCACCATAGGTCAAGAGAAAGAATCCAACCAAGAATAATTAAAGGGCACCCAGATGTTTCGTTTACTTAGCTCAAGCCTTTCCTTTAACGTATCGGAATTGCCTATGTTGTACTATTTCTTTCATATTTTTAAGATATGTGCAATGTGATTATTTTAAGGGTATGAGACCTGGAACAATACATTTCAGAGTTTTTTTTTTTTACAAGTATAGTTCTTTGTAGTTGAAATTTGAACAAGAGGCGTGATAATGAGTAGGTTGAGGGAAGGAAAGGTGTTATCTCATTAAGGTAATTACTAAGACATCCCCACCATTATATCGGTTTGAAAATGTGGCAATTAAAGCGCCCTACATGGGCTCCTGGAGACAAGAGAACAAGACAGTTCTCTTGGAACTTCTCTGTTACGGTTAATGTGTGTCATGTAAATGAAAGGGTAGACTACTGCTATTTCCTTCTGTTCCTCAGCCCCCACCCTCAAATTTCTTTGTGGGTTATGTTTCTTTTTTCTTTTTTCTTTAACCTGAATTTCATTCTGATGAAAGGTGCCAGATTGACAGCCCTAGAAGGCAAAGACTTCTATTTACCCACAAAGTAGTTGGAGCCCAGAAAACAGTAGGGCAAGCGAGGCAGGCGACATGCTACCAACCTAAATCAAAGAAGACCTAACCTCGTCCTCCCTCTTCAGTCAGGCAAGTCTCCTTCTCTGAGGAGGAGGTTGCCAAATTCACACCCCAAGTCAGGGAAACAACAAATACACATTAAAAAAAAAATAGTAAGTGGTGTTCTTCGCTTATTTTGCCACAACATATACGGGCTAACTCACGTAGCTCTCTATTCACTAAGGCTGACTTTTGCACAATTCACTGAACCCACTGCCTTTGCTCAGGAGGAATTCATTTCCCCTCTTGATCTGATCCTCTCACTATTTCATTGCTTCCACTATCCTAAACAAGATAAAAAATAATGTGATACCCCAAATAACATCTAGAACCCAATCTCCAAGATCTTGCTTTCATGCGCATTTGAGCATTATCTATCTCAAATTAAGGAAAGCAATTTAAATGTCCAGCTATGGAAGAAGAGCTGACTCAACTGTGACACGTTTATGGAAGAGAATACATGTATCAAGTATGATACTTACAAAGAGTTTTAAATAATACAGAGAAATACCTGTAGTGCATGGGAAAAACATAAATGATACCCCAGATGAAATAGATCATAACTATGTAAAAATACACAACAAAAATCTAGAAATAACAAATCAAATATTAGTAGTGTTTTCTTTGAGTGACAGAAGATGGGCTTTTTTTCTTCTCTAATATTTTATAAATTTTTTACGGTGAGCATGCAGTACTTTCACGATAGGGAGATTATTTTAATAATCTTTACAAAAAGTCTCCATTTCTTTTGTAGTAGGATTTGACCACATAAATTTAACTCCATTAAAATTTAAAGTAAAAAAATCATCTGAAAATGCTGTAATCCTGCAGTATCTCTTTCCTTTCTTCATCTCCACAAAAGAAAGTGGGAGAAAAATGTATGGGTTGAAAGGGAAACAAAAACAAAAACAAAAAACTTAAGCAAATATGTTGTAGAAAGAACTAAAAGCTTAGAATAGATATCAAACTAAATGACCTTTGAGATTCCTTCCAATCTTGGGTTTGGATGAAAACCAGTTCTGCTTAAAAACCAACTACCTATTAACACGGATGTTGGGAAAGTACCCTTTTGCCAAACTTCTGAGCAGAACCAAGTGAGAGTCATGCTTGCCTATGGGACTATATCATTCATGGGAGGAAAAGAAAAGCTTATAATACCTGTTGCCAAATAAGGGAGATCCTTCCTGAAATGGCAGGGAGGTATGAAATACTGCTGTTAATAAGGAACGTTTTGAACAGTTGGGGTTTTTATAATCCTGTTCCAAAACAGTAATATTCAATAAATTTACAAGATTAATTCAACTTTTCAGCATTGACATCCTTCAGTAGCAATGCTTGGTCCCTCACCTTTGCCCCTTAAAAACATCCCAGGCATATAAAATGGCAAAGCAAAAAAATCAGAGGATAAAGGCAAGGCGAGAATGGAGAGCAGAAGGGACTCTACGGACTCAGTCTGGAAAAGTCTCCCAGCAGCCTAGAGCTTTCCGCGGTGGAATTCACTCACCTGACACTTCGCCCCAGGCTGCTCCCATCACGTCTGTTACCAGCTCCTGAAAGGAAAGCCGTCGTTATTGCTTTACTAAATGGGGTGGAAAGGTCTTAAGGTTTATATAAATTCTAATCGAATCCTACCCTAATAAATACCTTCGTGGGAGGACTTTGGGCACGTGAAACTAATTGTGCCTTCTTCAGGCATAACTGGGCCACTAGACGCATGGTGGCCTGTGCAGAGCGGCGTAACGTCAGCCCCAGGCACCGTCAAGGGCAAAGGGTTTTAACGAAAAAAAGAAAAAAGAATAAATAAGGAGAGAGGGGTAGACGAAACAGTAAGTGTGGGCCGGGTCTCTGCAACATGGTGGACCCGGGGAAACTCCTCGCCCGAGCTGAAGAGCAAAGAGGAAGGGGAAACCCCAGGGCCGGTGCAGCTGCTTTCCTTCCTGAGCTCTGAGGGGACAGGGGTCGGAGGGGGAGGGCAGCCACAGCTGTCACGTGATACGAATGGGCGGAGCTGTCTCCAGCTGCAAGAACTGTTTCTATTTTTGGTTTTGGTTCTTTTCTGTTGCTGGTTTTTTGTTTGTTTTGTTTGTTTTTAAGGAACTGGTTCTTGATAATCTGCTGTAACATAAATCTAAAGAATTTTGTGGAGGAATCAAAAATACGGATTGCCAGAACTTTCTAAAGCAACCCAGAAAAGAAAGGCAAATTTAAACACCCTGATGGCAGCACTTCTACATCTGGGCTTTATGTGACTTTCTGGGCAAATCTGTTGATGCATAACAATGAAAGATTATTTGACAATTCTATATTTATTCACTACAGGTGCGTTTAATGTAATGCCATAGTGTATTCCTTCAAGGTTGGTGAGGAAGTAGGTGTCTCTTTGAAATCCTCTTAACAATGGAAACGATTGATAAGCTTCCATTAATATGACAGTGTGTGGATAATGGGGCAGATGAATAACAAGATGAGGTTTTTAAAGTGATGGAGGCTCTGACACACCCTTTTTTCAGTGCATCACTCTGTCTTTCTTGATATCTGGGATAGGACTTCCCTGCCCACTGAAGCAAATGCCCCATGTGGGGAGGTAGGAGTTGGTGCAAGAGAAAGTTGGGCAATGGGCTCCTGCAGTGATATCAGCAAAAATTTGATCTTTCAGAAATTATGACATCACAATTTTCCCAAATGAGAGATATTAGAAAATCAAAATCTTTGAATCAGATTATTAGAAAGTGATTTCATAGAGTTCACTCAACCAGAAACCTCCCTACTGAGACCTACCATGGTCTGTTCTCTGGGAAGACACCACTTTCACATCTAACTCAGCTTCCCTCCAGTAGGAAGTAAGCAGCACCGATTTCCATATCCTCTTCCTAACACTATCAGCAAATTGGTTTTTAAACTGTGAAAGAATTTTAATCTAAAAAGGAACAAGAGGATATAAAATGGGAAATCTCACTCACGTCCCTTCAGGAAAATAAAACGTAAGGACTGAGAGATTCCCCATAAATGCTGATCTACAGAAAACTAATAATGTTGGGGTTGTCTTTTAAGAGAGGAAGTTGGTCAGGAGTTACCTCATACCAACCTCGGAAAATGTCCAGAGACATGAACAAGAAATGGCCTACGGTGGGTTGATCTCACAGAATAACCTGAATTGAGCTTTATTTGTATGACTGGACTGGGTTTGTCTGCTTGGGGAATTTGCAAAGCTAGTTTCTGTTCTTTGTTTTAACAGATGCTAACTGAACTCCCCTCACTTTACATTCCCCGTCCTTTAATGTAGCCTGCCCCAAACCCTCAGCAGGCTCACTGGTAGCTTCCTGCAGTCTGCAGGCCCTGAATTCCAGTTCCTCTGCTATACCCAAATAAATGCATCTTTTTTGAGAATTTTGAGCTCAACTCAGTTTACCTCATTTTTAGATTGACATCCCTTGGTGTCAGAAGTGGGATCCAAAGGCAACAACCCCAGAAGAACAACCCTTGGAATCCGGCGATGTGTCCCCAAGGAGTTTCCTGCATTCATCACTTCTGCAGGTCATTGTCTGTTTTCTGTTTTGTGAAGTCTTTTCTTGGATTCCAAACTCCCTGTGTTTGGTTGAGCTCTCTGACTTTATTTAGGATCTGTTTAAAAGCTTTGTCTCTTTTGGTGAGTCCTTGTTTGTTGTCTTGTAAGAAGCATACTAGAATTTAAGTATAATTTCTTTGGAATTGTTAAGCAAAATAAATTTTTTTAGACGTGATATCAGTGGGCATGGGTTGAGCGAATAAATGCTACTAGAGTGCTGGCCACCTCGTTATGAAAGTCTTTGGTCTCCAAAGCCAAAGACTCCTATGAAAGGATAAGGTAATCAGGGACAGGCCAGGTTGATGTTCAGCTGTTTGCCAAATGCAACACAATTTCCATGCAACAAGGGACGCCTGGTCATGGATCAGACAATTAGACCAGCTAGGAGGGCTATGAACGGTATCCAGTGCAGGACACGCCATAAAATAAAACACAACTCCCAACTCTGAAAGCATACACTTCAGGCTATTTAAGACTATTTTTGTCTTTTGCTCTCAAAGAAACCTCTAACGTATGGGATCCCAATCATCTAAAATGCTCTAAGGGTGGCCCTCCTTCAGGGACCCTGGCCCACTGTGTATTAAAAACTTATGGCCTCTCCTCATGCGCATTTTTAACTAAATTGACCAATCTTACCAAAGGTAATTTAGAACTTCAGTGTTCATTATGGGGAACTTTTGAGCTCCTCAAACTTGCTCTTTCTCCAGACTAAATGAGAAGACTGCAACAGAATTAAACAATCTGAATGGGATAGCTATTTTAATTGGTACCTAGAGGCTTCTGAATGTATTCAAGATTCTAAATTTGCCTCTTTAGAAAATACTGTTTCTAAGTAACTGAAGCAAATAAACTACTACAAGGAGACTGAAAAAACTTCTGAAGCCTCTTGCATGGCAACACTGGCCCAGGCCCCTAACCCCATTGCTCCATCTCCTCTGTAGGTCCGTCTCTGTCCTCTTCTAACCCTTCCATTTATCTGAATTCCCCTTCTTCTCTAATGCTGAAACCTTACCCACTGAGCCTCTTAAAACTTTCCCTGATTTTAAAACAGGCCTTCTGAAGATCCAGTTAAACCATTAATTTCTTATGTCCCATGGACCAAATCTGAACTTCGAACTATATATGGTAAAATATTTCCCCAAGGTAACTGAGGATCCTCATAGACTTGCAGAAGATTCAGTATTGTGATTCAGACTTACTGGCCTTATTTCTCCTCTTTGTCAGTTAATCTACGTGCTTGTTGAAGAAGGTCAAACCCAGCATTGTATAAAAACTGCTAATGTGGAAAGCCCAGAACAACCTTTAGAATTCCAAGTAACTCAGCCACCAGCTCTTTTATATGACCAAGCTTGTGCCATAGCCAAAAGGCTGCATCTTGCCATCCCAAGTGCTTTCCCTAAACTGGTAGACTGGAACAAAACTAACGCATGCACCCAGAAGCCTGCCAAACCTGTTCATGCTTGCTACAGCAGATTCCACATTGTTTTTAAATTCTGGACTCCCTATAGATGTTGAATCTCTCAGGGTGGCCTTTAATTCATTGTTTATAAATGGTTTAAACAGATCTATCTCTGTTAGTCAGTAGAAACTCGCATAGACTGGGAAACAAAGCCTAACCCTGATCTTGTCAGTCTAGCTCATCACTTAACCTGTACCTCACACAATGACTCCAGAAGAAAAGCAACTAAAATTTTAAGTCTCCAAATTCAACAGTTGAAATCTCCCAAGCTCTCCCTATCAAACTCTGTCATTATTGAAAAAATAAAAATAAAAACAGAAAGAGAGGAAGGAACGAAGGAACGAACAAGGCAGGCAGGCTCAAAACAAAACCTGGCCACTGGAGAAAGCACTGCTACAAATAACAAAGGTTTAGATAATTACAGCTTTTCACCAGCCAAGGGTCGTCTCATCCCAATGACAGGGTTCTGAGGAAACACAAGGACTGTTTCCCATTCTACCATTAAATAGGCTGGGGGAACTACTCTCCAGATTGAGAACCAACCTCTTATAATATTAATCAACACAGGAGCTACTCTGCCAGTGGTCAACTCCACTACAATTAAATAGTCCCTAAAAACAAAATAAAACAACAACAACAAATAGTCTCTTCCTCAGAGTAATACATTTATTCAAATAGTGGGAATTTAAATAAGCCATAATGTGTCCTTATTTCTAAACCTAGACCCCTTTGCTTAGGACCTTTGCAAGATAAACACCCACTTCTCCTTGATAAATCTGCTCGTGTCCACTTATTAGGGTGAGATTTCCTAGAAAAACATCATGCTACCATTTCTTTCTCTCAAAAGGGAGAAATAACTCTTGAGTTCAGATCTCCTGAACTAAAATCCTGCTAATCAAATCCTCAAGAAAATCCAAACCCTTTTTCTTTCTTATGTATTTTATAAACCAAAGAAGATCAAATTTCAGATCCATTTCCATCATTAGATTTAGTGTCCCCTAGTCTATGGGCAAAATCCCCCATGGACATAGGCAGATTCATAGTGTCCCTCTTTCCCTTAAAATCCAAACTGATCCCTTAAAACCTCTTCCCAAAATTAATCAACACCCTGTAAACAAGAAAGCTTTACATAAAATCTATCATACAGTACTATAACGCACAGGGGTTTATTATTCCCTGCACCAGTCCTTTTAACACACCTACTCTACCTTTAAGAAAACCTAATGGCCAAGGATAGAGATTTGTCCAAGATCTCTGAGCAATAAATAATACTGTTGCTCCCTGCCATCTTCTTGTTCCTAATCCCCATACATTATTGGCATCCATCCCTACCAAAAGCAAAATTTTCACCGTAATCCAGTTATGCCGCACCTTATTCAGTAATTCCAATTGATAAGGCTAGTCAATATCTGTTTCATTCTACTTGGGAAAAATTATAGTATACCTGGACAATAAGGCCCCCAGGATTTTTACTGGAAGTCCTTTTTACTTCTCACAAATTTTAAAAGCTGACTTAGACAATATAAAATTTTCTGGAGACTCCACCTTACTACAACATTGAGGCAAAATGATTTACTTCTCTGATCACCCTCTAAGTCCTCCTCATAAGACGATATTCACCTGTTAAAACTCTTATGACTAAGGGACAAAAGGTCTCAAAGAAAAAGTTGCAATTTGTTCCAACTCGAGTCCGATATTTAGGACATTTAATCTCAAAACCAGGGCTATCTCTAGATCCTGGTAGGCTTCATGGCATCTTGAGCTTCCCAAAACCTAAAACCAAATGTCATTTACAGAGTTTGCTTGAGCTAGCTGGTTATTGTTGCGATCGGATTTCAAACTTCTCCTTAATGGCTCAACCCCTGTGTGTCTTTTTTTTTTTTTAAGATTTTATTTATTTATTTGACAGAGAGAGAGATCACAAGTAGGCAGAGAGGCAGGCAGAGAGAGAGGAGGAAGCAGGCTCCCCGCGGAGCAGAGAGCCCGATGCGGGGCTCGATCCCAGGACCCTGAGATCACGACCTGAGCCGAAGGCAGCAGCTTAATCCACTGAGCCACCCAGGCGCCCCAACCCCTGTGTGTCTTATTAAAAACTACTAAACCTGACCCCATTACCTAGGAAAACAAAGAAGGGCTGGCTTTTAAAACCTTGAAGGAAGTTTTAATAAATCCACCTGTCCTTGGACATCAAAACTATCACCTACCCCTTTTCCTTTTTGTATATGAAAAGGAGGGAAATGCCCTCAGAGTACTTACCCAAATACATGGAGGCTACCACACCAACATCTAGGTTACTACAGCCAACAGTTGGATCCCATGGTCCCCCTGTCCATGCCTTAGGGCTGTCACTTCCATTGCCTTTCTGGGAAAGGCCACTGAAGAAATCGTTATCAGGATCTTCTTTGACGTCCTTGTACCTCACAAGATTGAAGCTCTCTTGAACCACACCCAACACCTCTCAGCAAGCCTCTTCTAGGAAATTCAGTTGCTAACCTCCCCTCCTATCATTCTTGTTTGTCGTATCAATCTCAACCCTGCTGCTCTTCTTCCTTATTCCATTGGTGAAATCCCCATGACTGTTTGACTTTGACAGATTACGTATTAATTCCTCATGATAACTTACACAAAACCTCCCCGGGAAAATGTTGATTTCTCAAGGTTTACTGATAGCTCTTACCTGATAAATGAAAATGTTAAGTGGTATCCTGGATGTGTGATACCAACTCATTTTGAGGTCATTGTGGCTGCACTCTTACCTTAGGCTGCTTCAGCCCAACAAGCTGAATTACATGCTCTTACTCAAGCATGTATTCTAGCTAAAGATAAAACCACAAACACCTATACTAGTAGGCAGCATATTTTGAGACTAGTCCATGATTTTGGAATGTTATGGAAACAACAAAGTTTTCTTGCTTCCAGCAGAGACAAAATTAAAAATGGTCCTTGTGTTCAAGATTTATTAGATGCTATACTCCTTCCAGCAGCTGTGGCTGTTATTAAAGTCCCTGGGCATTCTAACTCCGATGCTCTGGAAGCCAAAGGAAACCACTCAAGATGTCTTTACAAAAAAATGCTGCTCTTATGGGATCCATAGACCAAACCTCTATCATGGTCCGGAGAACTACTTCCCCCAGTGATGACCTAAGAGAATTAACCAAAGATATATACAACAATTGGTCCCTAAAAAAGAAAAAAAAATTGGAGATCTAAAGGCTGTTGGTGTCATCAAGAAAATAAACTCTAGTTCTGACTACCAGTCCTGCCAGAAAATCTAAAATTTCCATTAATAACTACCATACATGAATTAAGTCACTGATAAAATGATAATGTTCATGAATCCACATTGGTGAAAAACATCTGCAAGGCACAAAAAAAAGTGCTTATCTTGCTTATTCCATCTGTCCTAAATTTAAATGAAGAAAACTCATCTATATTGCCTCCAGGTATCTTAGTTTTTTTTTTTGTTTTTTTTTTTTTTTTTAAAGATTTATTTATTTGACAGATAGAGATTACAAGTAGGCAGAGAGGCAGGCAGAGAGAGAGAGAGGAGGAAGCAGGTTCTGCGCTAAGCAGAGAGCCTGATGCGGGGCTCGATCCCAGGACCCTGGGATCATGACCTGAGCTGAAGGCAGAGGCTTTAACCCGCTGAGCCACCCAGGCACCCCCAGGTATCTTAGTTTACCCAAAGAATTATTCGAGGTTTGGCAAATGGCTATCATACAATTGCCCCCGTCTCATGGATGTAAGTACGTTCCAGTTCCAGTAATGGTTTGTATGTTTTCATATTGGACTGAAGATCTCCCATGTAGACAGGTAAATCTTCTGTACCTGAAATGCTGTTGGAAAAGATTATTCTCTCTTGGCCTTCATAGTGTCTGGGAAATCCATTTATGATCAAATACTTGACAAGTCTATGCTGTCTGGCCAGTTCTGCAATACTTTCATTGTGTTTATTGTCCTCAGGCCTCAGGACTAGTCTAACATACAAATGGAGTTACTGACTCAGCTAAATTAGTGGAAACCATCCAAATACCTTGGCAAAAGCATTATCATTGTTCCTTCTAAATCTTAGATCTACTTCCTTTTGGATGCATACACTTTCACCATTTCGACCAGGTCGTGATCTCAGGGTCATGGGATTAAGCCCCAAGCCGGGCTCTGCAAGCTCTAGTTGAGCTTCTCTCTCTGCCTTTCCCTCTGCTCCTGCCTTGCCCCCCCCCCCCAACGTGTTCTCTCTTTCTCTCTCTCTAAAAATAAATAAATCTAAAATAAAATAAAATACTTATAGGATGGTCAATGCACTTAGCCACAACTAACAAAGGAGGGGGGTATATGTTAATTTTGCCAAGACCAGATCGAGTCCATAGAGAATAATCACACTTTGGTAGAACAATCTTTCAACAGTGCACTCCCTGGAGATGACGACATCAAACATCACACTTTTAGCCTAGAAATTTCGTCTATTGGAAAAGACGTCTCCCAAAAGATTCTTCAACCTTGCTGAAAATGCCCCTACCATTGGTTATTAACTAATTCCTGTGTAGCCAAACTTCAAGGAATAGTTGTCTGAGATTCATGTATCACATGTAAAAAACAAACAAACAAACAAAACCCAAATCTGAATGAACTGGTGACCTGAAACTGAAAATTTCTAGGAACAAAGATAGATGACATCTGGAGTAAACAGTTCACCGAAGCTATCTGGACAAGGCCTATAAAATTTTCTGTTCTTTTTTTTTTTTTTTTAATTACTCTGTGTTTAGTTAAATCAGGTCTTTCAGGTCTTTGGTTGATCTTTCTTTCATTTTTCTACTGTCCTTTACTTTACTTGTCCTTTACTTTAACACATCCTTTTAGCCCCACATTACAAAAACTCTCTGATTCTGCTAAAATTACTAATTCTTAGATTTGTACCAGAACAGATATTACTCATGATGAATCTGAATTGGTGGCCTGGCCATTATCTTTAGAAGGATGACAAAACCTATCTGGTAAGGATGTAGGATTTTCCTTTGGTAGTTTTGGAGCTATACCTGTCCTTCCTTCTAGAAGACTGGTTCCAAATACTATGGTTTTCCCTTGAGTGCCCCCCACCCATAAAGGATCATTTCTCACTCAGGCCTAGACTCTTACCCCAATTTTTTCTTTATGTTTCAAAAACAGTGACAGAAATGCCAAAATTGTAGGATAACTCTTATTAAATATTTGTGACTATAGTATTTCATATGGTCCAAATGAGCATGAACTCACTTCCTATTTGGAATCCAGAAGACTATATCATCTCTTCCATTAATATATCTCTATGGTGGGGAAATGAAAACCATAATAATACCAGAAAACAGGAAGCCAATGTGTTCTCCCTCAATGTACTTCATTGGAAATTGATGAATGGTGGAAAATCTGATGAATGGCGGAAACTTAACCTACTTTTTCCCTAGATATCTTCCGGGCCTCCACCACAACCTTACTTATACTAGATCAGTTCACTTGTTATTTAAAATATACTTTCTTCCACTTCTATAGATATTTAAGATGCCCGCATAACCATTCCCATATACTAATAAACTAGATTATCATGTGTTCTGTATAAATGATTATTTTTATGATCATGAAATTCCCTCTTTCACTCCAGGAATAAGAATATGGACAAAGGGTCCCAACTATCCCTTACTCTTAGTAGACATTGAGTGTTTCCTTTAATGTGGAAGAAACATATATTCTACACTTGCCCTTAATTGGAGGAGGTTGTAGGATCATTACCCTCACCCCAATGCCAAAATTAGAAAAACTCTTCCTTCTACTGCTTATATACTTACTCTGGGGTCTTTCTCTTATCAACTTAAAAGGATATGTTGGAACTGGGTACATTATAGTTTTGGGTGACTGCTTAGCTATAACCCTGTAGTAGGCAGAAAGGGTTTGGGACATGCTTTCGCCAGAGCTTTTTTCCTTAGATCAGAATAGCAAACCTTGAAAAAGCAATTCACAATCCTTCTATAATCATGTCTACCACTTCCAGTGTTTCTGTCCAAGATTTGAATATCAACTAACACAGATAGCCTTGCAGAAGTAATCCTGCAAAACCACAGAGTCCTACACCTCCTCACTGCTCCGCAGGGGGAACCTGCACCTTACTTGGGGAAGAATATTATTTTTATGTCAATAGCTCATGGAAAATAACACAAGAACTAAAAATAACAAAAGACGATATCAAGCTGCTAGCAGAAGTTGGCCAACCGGGACGCCTGGGTGGCTCAGTGGGTTAAGCCGCTGCCTTCGGCTCGGGTCATGATCTCAGGATCCTGGGATCGAGTCCCGCGTCGGGCTCTCTGCTCAGCGGAGAGCCTGCTTCCCTTCCTCTCTCTCTGCCTGCCTCTCTTGTGATTTCTCTCTGTCAAATAAATAAACAAAAGCTTTAAAAAAAAAAAAAAGAAGTTGGCCAACCTCCCAGAACGTGGGACATTTTCAATCTATTTAATTTAGACAATTGGGGAAACTGGTTGAGAGGTATATTTCTTTTTTCAAGATTTTAAAAATTTATTTATTTGAGAGAGAGAGAGAGAATACATGTGCAGGCACAAAAGCTTGGGGAGGGGCAGAGGAAGAGGAAGAAGCAGACTTCCCACTGAGCAGGGAGCCTAGTGCTGATGGATCCCAGGAACCTGGGGTCATGACTTGGACCTGAAGGCAGATGCTTAACCGACTGAGCCACCCAGGCACCTCGAGAGGTGTATGTCAATCAATAGCTATCATTGGGCTTTTCGTACTCAGTCTGATCGTTTTAATTAAATTTCTACTGGTTTGCATTAGTAAATAAATGCCTGCTCTCCAAATGTATGTATGAAATAAAATTATTTTTTTCTCAATGACTTTTCCTGAAACTCAACTGAGTATAGAAACTAAATAGTCCACCTTAGAAGGGCATAACTGAGATTTTTCATTTTTCAATTCTCTTGTTATTCAAATGAGCCCAAAGAAATTCCATATCATTTCCTTCCTCCCTAAGATTAGACCTCTGAGGATGGCCTTCCTCAGCTTCATGGGAAAAGACTTCTGAGGATGGTCCTTTTCACCTGCATAAGACATACAATACAATCCACCTATAAAGAAATATACTTTTGACAGAAATCAGCAAGCAATACCTGAATGATATAATTGATCAATGGTTCTTTCTATTGAAAGATCTTGATCAAAAGGCGGAAATGTAAAATAATTTCAATCTAAAATGGAACCAGAGGATATAAAATGTGGAAATCTCACATACATGCACTCAGGAAAACAAAACTTAGGGACGGAGAGACTGATTTCCCATAATCTCCCGATTTATAGAAAACTGATAATATTGCAATTTTCTTAAGTTGACAGGGAGTTGGTCAGGATTTGCTTCCTATCAACCTTGGAAATTTTTGCTTATGGTTTCCAGAGACATGAACAAGAAATGACCCAGGTCCAGTTGATCTTCCAAAATAAGCTGAATTGAGCTTTATTTATATGACTGGACCAGTTTTGTCTACTCAGGGAATTTTCAAAGCTGGTCTCCATTTGTTTTTTATTTTAACAGATGCTAACTGAGCTCTCCCCTCTTTACATTCTCTACCCATAAATATGGCCTGCCCCAAAACCCTCAATACACTTGCCTGTAGCTTGCTACAGTTAGCATGTCCCAAATTGCAACTCCTCTGCTACTTCCAAACAAACCATCTTTTTGACAATTTTGAACTTACCTCTTTTTCTTTCTTTCTTTTTTTTTTTTTTTTAGGTCGACAGAAGGTAGACTACTTTTTCACGGTAAGCACTCTGATTTTGTAGCATAGGAGTGGAGAAACAAAGTACCACCAACGCCTAATTCCTCTCCCCTGAGGCGGCATTATAAATACTTATTGCTCTATAGAAAACTTTCCCTCCCACTTCAGGGAAAGATGCACTGGAACACTTCTTCCTCCAGCCCCCAGACGCTTGGGGGCTCCCCAGTGGTGCCGGAACTTACAAAATGTAGGGAATCCATGCCACTGCAAGTCTCTATCAGCTCCTAAATTCCACTTCGCATTTCCATCCCTCCAACTGTAATGGAGAAGGGGCAGGTAATCAACAAAGAGGAGTTGGCTTCAAGAACTGAGGACAATCTGAGGAAGGCAGTCATTTACAGCCACGAGGCCTTTTGAGGGGAGGTGGAAATGGAACGGAATGCAGATATGGGCACCCACCTGGGCAAAGATTTATTAGCGTTGTCGGAAAAGGAAAAGCCCTTATATTCTCTTCCGAGCCCACTGACATGTGAGAGAGGGGGGCCCTGCTCTGTAGGCCCAGCCCTAGCACCGACCGTGAAAAGCATCTGGACTCCTGCCCCTGCTCTCAAGTGTCCCTGTCCTAATGCACGCATTCCTGCCTGAAACACGGCCGGTAACCGGGCGCCGGGACTTGTGGCCGCGGGCCTGTCCTGGGGGGTGGGGGGCGCAGAGGAGCGCAGAGTCTCGGCTGGGGCGCGCGCCGTGGGAGACCCCGCTTGGAGCCCGAGCGCTGCCGCGGACCGTGAGAGCCTCTGCTCAAACCGCGGGCTGCAGTGTGAGCGCGAATCGTTGGCAGAAAGGGGAGGATCTCTGCACGAAAGAATCAAGTCTGGCGGCCAGAGATAGGGGCAGGTGGGGGTGGGAATCCATCAGCTCCGCAAAGTGACAAAGCCCTTTTATCGTAAATCAAGTTCAATCTCGCGCGCTTGAAGGTCCTCTTCTTTCTGTGGAGCTCCCGCGGAGGCGACCCGCTCGCTGTCCTGGACCGGATAGAAGCGGAAGCCGGGAGACTCCCAGGACTGCGGGAAGAAGGACCGGGGTGGGAGCGGCGGTGGGGGTCCCGGCCTCCGCTCCACTCGCCTTGAGAGCGCTTCTCCTGGGCTTCCATCGGCCGAGGCGGCGGTTCGCGGAGCAGTCCGGGGAGCGCGAGCAGAGGAAGGAAAAAGCGCCATTTAGAGCGATTGCACTGGCGACCTCGAGGCGTCCGCGGCGCAAGGGCTTCGAAGCCGCAGACCTGAGGCCCCGCTCCTCCCCAGTCGGCTTCCACTAAGAACTCATTAAATAGGGACGGTTTAGAGTTGATCTGTCACTGAGCACTACTTACCCCGAGATCTTTGGGTTTTTGAATTACTTTATTGATCTGAAGATTTTCTTCTTTGGAATGTGACCCTGTTTGGACTTAGAGCTAATCAGGAAACGCTGCGAGGGAGGGCTCTTTGTAATCACCTCGCGGACCTCCCCCGCGAGCGCCGTCGACCCTTCCCCGGCGCGTCCCTGGCGCTCGCCTAGGCTTTGCGGGGAACCAGGCAGCCCCCGGCGCTACGCTCCACCGCGCGGCCTGGGAGCTGTCTGTGGTGCTAGGAGAGGGAACTCGGGAGAGCGAGGCCCCGGGGAAGAGACCGGCGGAGGCGGAGAAGAAACAGAACGCCGTGTTGGCCAAGACGGTCCACCCAGCAACACTGAGACCGATGAAGACCTTCAAAATTCAGCCGGAAGGAGGGGAGGAAAAAAGTCCCTTCTGGGTCATCGCATCGCCCTGAGGCAGCTGACCTGTTTTTCCAATGCAAGAGGGCAGTAATACCTCCCTTTTTCTGAAAGCGCACAACCTCAGCCCTACACACTTACCCCTACTCAGCCCTGGGGGTGTTCAGCTTGCCAGAAGTAAGAAGGGAGGGGCAGTGGGCCCAAACCATGCGCCCCAACTCCAGGGAATGAATCAAGCAGTAGAGAGCCAGGCTGGGAACTGGCCAAGAAAGTGGGACCAGACAAACACCTAGTGGGAGACTCAAGGAGGCTAGAGGCACTTTCCATGGTCCATGGGGGTAAACCCTGGGAAAGCCCCCACTCATCCTTCTGCTCGTACCCCTGTAGCCAACAGCCAAGGCAAGAGCCTGCTTTCCCTAAGAATTCAGAGCTATGCAGGAAACATCATTCCCCTTGGAGTCTCCACCCTGCCCTTGCCCATTCCCACCAGTAGTGAAAAGTCAGTCTCTTCCCAAGAACGTTGACTTGTAGCCTGCCTGGCTTTTTAGAAAACTAAGTAGCTCTCTTCCAGTATATTTTTGTAACCACGTGGCTTAACAGGAACTAGTTTCCTTAGCCCTGGGGAGAGCTTTTCCAAATATTTTTAGAAAGTTAAAAATGTAACAAAACAAACTACTCACAAGCCACCCTTTTAAAGAGGGGAGGTGGGATTCAGCAGACTCCTGGGGAAGAGCTGCCTAGGCAAGGAGTCAGATGGCAGGGAGAGAGGAGGGAAGTCTTGGTTTGAGGGTAAGTGGGTTTTATTTGCAACAGAGGAAATCCGCTGTCTAATTTGCCATCGTGTGGGCTTTCTTTTTAAGGGGTGGAGCAAAAATAAACTGATACAAGGTGGTAGGTATATTTGCTGGAGGCTAAAGACAGCCGCAATCGTTACTTTACAACTCATTGAAAATTGCTGGCTTGGACTAGACTGGCTGGATGCTGGCCAGGCAGTCAACTTTTCACTTCACACTCACTACAGATTTCTGTTAGGTTAGGTGGGGTCCTGGAGCTGACATGGGGGTGGGCAAATCTAAAGGGGTCCCTGTAGGTGTTTAAGCACCTCTCTGAAACAAGTTCGTTTTCCTGGGTTTCTGTAGGAAGAAAGATTGCCACTCCAAGCCCCTGTTTTACCAGTCCCCAAGTTAATCACAGGACCAAACCAAATAAAGTCTAACTGTAGAGCGCCCTTCAGACACCAAGTGAAACTAGGGGAAAAGAAAAGGAGCACAGCACCCAGGGACGGCTGTCCTCTGGGCCTCCACAATGGACTCACATCTCCCATGAGAAAAGACCTTTGCCTGTTATCTTTGTTCTTTCTTTTCAGGAAACCTAGGGTTGCACTCCTCATCTCTCAGCCAACCCCCTATCTTTGTAGGGCAAGCACAGAAGAACAGAGAGACCCCTTCTGAGGAAAAGGTTGTGTTTGCATTTGACTTTTAAGCAATAGTTTGGGGATATTTGAATATAAGGGCACCTGCTGAGGTGTGCTTTGCCGTACTGAAGCAGAAAGAAAAGAAGGAAAAGAAGAAATTTGGCCAATTTTCATCCTAAAACTATGCCCACCCCCGACAGCCAATTTGCCAATTTCAAAACACATTTAGAAGGGAACTGACACTTTTAGCTGCCCAATTTCAGGGGTTGAAGAAAACATGACTTTGAAGAAAAGCCAATTTAGGAAGACTCTGGTGCATCCAGAGTAATGGCTAACAGCAGTGGAATATAAAGCTAATTAAGAAACCTTGGTTTGTATAGACAATGCGTCCCCCTGCATTGTCCACCTACGGAGTCCAAGTTCAGCCTTGAGAGTGAAAGGACAGCAGACAGCCTCCTCTGCAGAGTGGCTGGTGAGCTACTGGCTGGCTGCTGGTAGCAGATGGGTGCTCTAGCCTTGTTTGTATTTGTAGGTTTGTTTATGTGTTTTTCCCAACTGGACCTGAGGTCATTCTTCATAGGGAATATGTTATGTGTGAACTCCGGTGACTTCCCAGGTCCCTCTTGTGCCCAAAGCTGACTGGCCCTGGGACAAGTGCAGATAAAAGCTATAGTCAACCCCCCCCCCCCTTTCCTAGCTTTGGAAAGTGCCAATTTAGGCCCACACAGAGCATTTTGAACTATTGAAACTTGATTTTTAAACCCAACAGCAGCTAAGCTGGAACAAGGTGGGTCTCCTAGAGTGCCCAGGCATTGGGCATTCCCCACTGCACCCAGTGATGCCCAGTTTCCAGCCCAACCCAGCTGTCTTGAGTTTGCCCTGGCTCAGCAGGAAGAAGATGAGAAGGGCCAATCCAGACCCTTTTGTTAGAATCAACCGAGACCAAGACCACTTTTAAAGCAAATTGATGAGCTAGATAGAAATCTGCAAACCACTCCCTAATTAGCCAAGGTCTGATCAAGGCGCCTGAGGCAATCTCCTCCTGGATTTCACCTCTTTCTTTCCTTCTTCCTTCCCACCCCTCCCCAATACACACTCCCACAGCACTCCACTTTTTTAAAAAAAAAATGTTTTTAACTCCACTAAGGTTCAATATCAGAGAAAGTTGGAGGATGGGTCTGGATGTGTTTTAGCCGCATGTTTACCCCTTTGACACTGTACTCAGGCAGGTGTGAGGCTAGAGATATAAGAATACCCAGATGGGGGATCTGACTCTGGCCCTTCAGGAAATGACCCTGGAGCTGCAGAAGGTGGAAGCAGCTCTAGAACTGATCCCCTGCTCAGTTGTTCCACGCGTAGTCTTGAATGCTGAGCCTAGGGGGGTGGGATGCACCTAGTCTGGCAGGGTGCACCTGAAGCCAGGGCACAGGTACTACCCATATTTACACCCCATTCATTCTCTCTCTCTTTCACACACACACACACACACACACACACACACACACACACACACACACATTCCTAGGGCAGGCATCGGACCTCCTCCACCCTCTGGGCAGGGCCTTTCATTTTGTGGTCCCAACCCCTGCAAGGATACTGATAAAAAGCTTGGCATGCCTGTCCTGGCTGAACTTGGATTTCTGCTCCAAGGCATCTTAGCACAACCAACTCACTAGGACCAGAGGTTCGCAGAGGCTGGGGGCCCAATGTCCGCGAGAGAATGCGAAGGCAAGGATCAAAGACGCCTCAAGGGTTTGTTAGCTGGGCCTCTTTGAGGCCCCCCGGCGCCCTAATTGCGCTCCCCACAGCTGCCCGCTCACAGGCTGTCCCGCCGCCGCGTGGTCACGGGGCTGCGGGCTGCGGAACAGCTGCGAGGCCCGAGGAGCATCCAGTCGCCCGCTGCCCGGCGCCGGGGACCCTCACTGCCCCGGGGAAGAGCCCCAGGAGGAGGAGGAGGGGCAGACAGCCCCGGGTCAGCTGGGGCTGCCAGGCAGGCCAGGAGCAGGGAAAGTTGGCGGCCCACTTGGCCGGCACCAACAGCCTACGAGCAGAGACTTCTCCCCTGGCCTGGCGAGCTGCTCTGAAATCATCCACTTAAAAAGAAAAGAATTCACACATCAAATAACTGCTCGGAAGAGGCCAGCAGGAAAACTGGAGCTGTTTTTATATAAGTCAACCCAAAGTCTTTACAGATTTTATAAAGTCCTAGTATTACCAGAGGGATTTTTTTCCCCCTAAACCAAGTCAGGCATCTCATCACAGTACATTCTGCTGTAGTAAAATCAGCTCCCTTGAATTTCATCGCTTGTTAAAAAAAGATAAACTTTATTTTTGTAATTTTCAATCACAAAAAAATCTATATTTTTGTCTAAGCATTTATTTACTGAATCAAAAAGACATGAAAAGAAAAATCATGTTTTACTAACGTATATAAGTGACTCTTTTTTGGACAACATATAATAAATATGATATATCACTTATCACTCAGTCTTTCAAATGTACATTTTTTTTTTCATATTATGGAGCATGCCACTTTTCCAAAAGAAAAAAGGTCATGAGAAATCAGTGCAAAGTTCTCAATTACCCTCCTCTTTTCTCTGGGGCAGACGGAATGTCCGCAGCAACGCCCTGTGCCTCAGAATTGAGGCTGTCTGTCCATCTACAATTCTCTCTGCCTCTACGGCTT
Source organism: Meles meles (assembly GCF_922984935.1). Taxonomy (NCBI): domain Eukaryota; kingdom Metazoa; phylum Chordata; class Mammalia; order Carnivora; family Mustelidae; genus Meles; species Meles meles. The sequence goes on along the minus strand of NC_060066.1, from coordinate 139,430,449 downwards.
CCTCTCCGTGCCCTCCATACTTCCCTCCTTACCCCTCCCCCCTCCCTCCCTCCTGCTTGTCCCTAAAGTCATTTTTAAAAAGAGCTTGAGGTTCTGTTTTAGTTGATGTTTTCACTTACTGGTCTCACTTTGCGTGGGGTCGGCGTTTTCCCCAGTCACACTGCTGTGGGGAGCTCCCCAGCCCTGTTTCTGGGGGTTGGGGAGATGAGAGCAGAGGGCTGGTTCCTCTTTGGGGGACCCCCTCCCACTGGTGAGCGGCTTCTTCTCTTACTTCTCGGCTTCCCCGGGGTCGCTCCTGCTCCTGAGGGAGGCCCTGCCCCCTGGTGCGGGGCAAGGAGGGCAGCTGTCCGGCCGGTCAGGGTGGGGACGGGAAGGGAAGGGACTGCAGCGCGGTCGATCGCTGTCTCTTCACCGGGGGTGCGGGGTACCTGGGATGGGGCTGGACAAGGGGTTGAGGGCCGGCTGCCCCCCGGGCCCCAGGCCGTGGATGAGCACGCGGGGAACCAGGGGCCGCTGCAGCTGGGGATGGGGCGCGGGGGGAGTCCGGTACATGCTGCTGTACATGGCTGCGGCAGCCGCGGCGGCCGTGGTGCTGTCCACGCTGCCCAGCAGGCTTGGGTGGTAGAAATAAGGCGACGGGAACATCCTCTGCAGGGCCGAGTAGTTCCCCGCCTCGGCCAGCAGCTCCAGGCCCACCGCAGTCTGCCGCTTCCACTTGGTCCTGAAAAAAAGCGGGCGTGCGTGCACCCCGCAGCTGTGGGAACAGTCCAGGCACCAGACCCTTTCTTCTCTCACCCTCTCCAGGCTTCTCTTTCTTGGGAGACAGAGAGACTGCAGACTGCGAAAGCTCTGAGAGCCAGGAATGAAGCACACCTTCTAGGCCCCCTCCCTACCCTCTTGCTCACAGAATGGCCCAAATTCATGTCAGTTTCATAAATTACACCCTTAATGTCTGAGACATTCGTAAATGAAATTCTATAAGCTTCCCCGCCTTTTCCTTTCTGTTCTGCTGTTGCCCCTTACAATTGGGTTACTTCCTGAAACTTTCCTGAAGGCCAACGGAGACGACTCTTTCTGTAGGCAGTCTTCTCCCTCCTCCCCTAATTCCTTTCCCCAAGGGCCCCCCACAATCCCAGTGTCCACTCTTTGCCCCTCCCCCTTTCCTCCAGTCCAAGTGAGAAGAAACCATAAACAAAAGGACACAGAGCCTCCTGGGCTTCAGACCCTGTCCCTCTCAGTTCCCAGAGCTGTGGAGACACGTCCCTCTCCACAGCCTCACAGGACCTTACAGTGGGTGGGGGGCTTGGGGCAAGGAAGGCACACACCAACGTTTCAAAATTAAATTCATTTGAAAGAGGGCTCTCCCAAGGTGACAGCACGTCAGGGCCATTTGGGTGGGGGATGCATTTCAAGATATTTTCTCCTCTGAGAGAGAGTAACAATTAAAACCTGTGATCGGCTTTTCTTGGTCTCCTCCCTCCTCCACAGTACCCCGCTAGGAAGAAGAAGCAAACAGGCCTTTGCTCAAATGCCCCATGAAGGAGCTCAGGGCTGGTGGGCCATCCATACCCAGCAGCTTCAGCCAAATTAATAAACATGTCGCCCATTTTAAATTGGCTACAAATGACACTAATGTTTTCCGACAGAATTAGGGTGGCTGAAGCCGTATGTAATGAGACAGAAAATTATGGTAAAGATGACAACTGGATGGGCATTTCCAACTGCACTTATGGACGATTAGAAGACAAATGAGAGAAAAGGAGGGGGGGAGGAAAAAATCTAGACAAGGGTGTCTACTGCCAGGCTTGGAAATACGGCACAACTTCAGCCTCAGCTTGCCTGGGTCCTCGCTACAGTTCAGAGACTGCAAGCGCTGCCAACCCCTTTCCAAATTTCCTTTCAGTGGAGGCAGTGGTTCCCGGCAGGCTCTGAGGTGACAAATCTAGGGAAGGGACAGACCCTCAGCCTATCTGGCTGGCTGTCTCAAAAGCCAAGGCAAGGACATTTAAGCTGAGGCCAGTGGGGCAACTCCTGCTGGATCGAAATAGCCAGGCTGTGTGGCCAGCTGCAGACCTTCGGAACCAGCCAGGGGCAGGCCCAAAGGGTGCAGGCTCTACGGACCCAGTGTCAGCTGCACAGATGTCTCAATTTGAGAAGGTGTGGCTTAATGGATCTGGGTGCAAAATGGGGGAGGGATTCCAGCCACTCGGGTTTGAGAGGAAAAGTAGCATATGCCAAGACACTCAGAAGTGCAAAATGTTCCAAACTCCAGCTGCCTCTCCGTACGTCCCTCTCACCTTGGGGGTGTGCTTCATCCCTGCTCCAGCCAGAAAGTCCACAGGGGCCCGCTCTGGGGCCTGGGAGTCCCTGGATTCTCCCGGGCCAGGAAGGAAGAGGACCGGCTCAGTGGTCCTGACCTGGATGGTCAGATGCCTTTGCTCCCCCTCCACAGCATCCCTTACCTGCGGTTCTGGTACCAGGTCTTGACTTGCGTGTCCGTGAGGTTGAGTGCAGCTGCCAGGTCCATGCGGTCCTGCACGCTCAGATATTTCTGCCGCTCAAAGCTACGCTCCAGTTGATTGAGTTGGTGGTCAGAGAAAGCTGTTCTGGCTTTGCGAGGCTTTTTGGCTCTCACAGGGGGACTCTCTCGGCTACTCGTAATCTCCCGGTCTCCTTCCTCCTTTGTTCCTATGGTAGAAACCCATAGCCATAAGACAGTGTGGAATAGGGAGAGTGGTGTGTCCTCCTGGCAAACACTTCCACATTCCCAAGCCAGCTGCTGGTCTTGGGGGACTATACTCCCACCACCCTCATCACACACAAACTTGGACCTTAGCCAAGGACCTTAGGAGGAAGAGGACCAATTTCTGGCCAAAGAGTCTAGAACTTTGTGCAGAACTCCTAAAAGGATTCTAAAAGGTTGTCTGATCTTCCTATCTTTGTAAGTTAAAAAGAAAAAAATATTTTACAATATAGGGTCCTTTTGTTATTTCGTTCACGGGGTAGGGTGGAGGGAGATTTTGTCCCATTCCTTTACTGTTTTCACTATGACTTCATTTTTTTTTAAATTTGGTACTTTTCAAAATACCTTTCTACTCTGTTTTTGGTGTGTTTGTTTGTTTGGTTTGAGGAAGGGGCACCTTTTTCATTTCACTTTTTCTGTTTACTGAAAGTTAAATGCATTTGCTTTCCCTTTTCAGATGCACTTGGGATCAAGTTCTCTGCAGCTGCTTGCGTCAAGTCTTTTAAAGCTTCAGAAAGAATATGTCACCCAGACACCAAGTAGAGCTCAAAATCACTGAGCCCATCCAGGTGACAGCCCAGAGATTTCCGGATTCTATTTGTCAACTTTGGTTTTTTACTGAAATGCTGGGAAATCAATATGTCAATCCCTCTCTGTTTGTACCCGTTTTTGCTGCACTCCTTGATCTTCCCTGCAGGAAGAACAATAATCTCTCTAATTGACCCACTGGGGAGGTTGGTGCACAAAAAATCGCCAGACCAGACTGTACATCTGTTTTGGGCACTATTATGCTAATGTTATAATAGTAAAATGAGGAGCCAATATCCTACCTTTCAGATAGTCAGCACACATCTTTCCCAGAGATGGCAAAGGTTAATACTAGTAACAGTAATGAACTTATTAGTAAAGGTAAAAAAGAATTCTCCTGGTATGTTAAAACTCTTTCGTCGTGCAAAGACCAAAACACTTCCTTATGTAATTGAGGAAAAAAATGGAAAAAGGGAGTTGAAGCACAGTTTCAACTGCTATTTTCTGATTTTACAAAAATAAACAAATCCAACTCCATAAGATTTTACTTTCATAAATGCTATTTCCCAATTACTTATAGGGAGACAAAATCTTACTGAAATACAAATAATTTGTTGGGGCCATGGAGTAAGAAGGGCATTTTAAAAACTGAAAAACTGATTATAAATTTTTACCATAGGGGCTTCCCTACATTAATCACAATCTAATAAAAAAAAGTTACTTTGTTAATCAACTCAGAAATTTTTTTCCTCATTAAATCTGGGAATTCCTGTGATGTTTAGAAAATGCAGTGGGGGGGGGTACTGAAATAATTTGCATTAAAGAATAAACGCCACGTTGTGAACACACCCCTAGACACCATGCTAGCTAAGCCGGTCTCTCTCTCTCCCACCTCCCCTCACCCCCACCCCCCATGTCTCAGCTAGAAAAATCTCTAGTCCTTCCCTTTTATCAATGAAAGTATTCCGGTCAAATCCCCTCCGCCTCCTCCCTATTCCTAATAAATAGAAATTATATAAAACAAAGAAAGGAGCAGGATGGCGGTGAAGGTTGAGAGGTGGCTATGTAACAATAAACCGAACTTCGGACGAGTCCTCGTGTCGCACGCCCAGGCCTTCCTCCCGCTTGGTTTTTGACCGGGGTGCGATCGCCCCAGAAGCTCCCTGAGTAACTCCGCAGCCGAGACTCGAGCGAGTCTGCAGGGGAGACAAGAACCAGAGGGCGAGAAGACACTAGATGGCTCGGGCGGCCGACGCGGAGCGACTCACCGTGGCATTTGATGTCGCTCTGGGAATCTTCCCGCTTGTCGAGTTTGGTTTTGCTGTCCTCCTGCTCGAGCTTTGGCCTGAAGCTCTCGTGTGCTGCGTTGTTCTCCTGCTTCGGGGTGTGGTGGGGAGAGGACACGCTGGTGCTGTAGGGTGCACACGCCGCCAGTGGTTTGCTGTCGCCCAAGATGTCCTTAATTAAAAAAGAAGAGGTGGAAGTCCTGGGGGCCGAGGCGGCCGAGCCCAGCTGCTGGGCCGGCGGTTGCTGCTGCTGCGGCGGCGGCGGCGGCTGCTGTTGGGGAGAAGGCTGCAAACTTTGCGTGGGGGCCGCGGCGGGCGGCGGCGGCGGTTGACTGTGGTGGAGGTGGTGGTGATGCTGGGGCCCTTCTGCTACCAGATGCGTCTCCGGGGGCTCCATGGTGACCGAGATGGGAGAAGAAGGCGCCGTTCCTACGGTATCAATCTCCGAACAGGGGGACGGAGTGGCCTGACTCCTAAAATCCGCGGTCCTGGCCTCGCCGAGCGGGCGGAAATCTCCATTCATCATGCCGGGGCTGCCCGAACTGGCACTGGACAAAATCGTGTCTATTCCAAAACTCGACCCGCTGGCCCCTTCCATTGTTGTCATTTCTACATGAGGTCCACGCCACGTCGCCGCTCAGCAGCCGCCCCGACCAAGCAAAGGAAGCTATCGATCGTAAAACAGAATAAACACTAAACAATGTTGTCGCGGCTTTAAAAAAAACAAAAAAAGTGGGGCGGGAAGGGAAGGAAAGATCACTGGGGGGGGGGGTGGCAACCGATGGACACTTTCGACACTTTTTGTTTTCCTTATTCATAAAGTAGGGGTGGGGAGGAGAAGGGGAGAAAGGAAGAGAGAGGGGGAAAGTTACAAAAATTGTTGAGGAAGAACGGAGCTTGCGCTCCAGGAACGACCGCGCACGTGGGGGCGGCGGAGGCGGCGCAGGGGACTCAGACGAAGACGCAGGCGGCGGGAAGTGACCCCGACGCCGCCGCCGCCACCGCTGCCGCCGCCCTCTGGGTCTGCCCACAGCCTGGCACCAGGCGGCAGCGGCGGCGGCGGACCTGGCAGGTGCAGCGACCGCGGAGCCCGGGCGGTCGCGCGCCCTCGGAGCTCCCGGGCCGCTCCCCGAGGTGGCTGCTGCGCGCGACTCGGCCGCCCTGGAGCCGAGTTTCTGAACTTTCTTGGAAAGTTGTGGAGCAGACACCGCCGCAGTGGTCGCGGCAACACGAGACGGAGAGGAAGAGAAGGAAAAGAAGGAGCAGGCGCAGGCGGAGGAGGCGGCGGAGACGCGGCGCCGAGCGACTCCGGCCGCTGCCGGGCGCGTTCGCTTGTAATCCGGCTGCTAGCGGGCGGCGCCGACCCCCTCGCGTGACGTCACGGCCTCTGCCGCCGCTCTCCGCGCCGCGTGGGGCCTGCGCCCCCGCCACCGAGGCCGCGCGCCGGGCCCCGCGCTCCCATTGGCCGCGCCCGCGCGAGCGAGCGACGCCGACGTCTCAGGAGCCAATGGACGCGCGGCTCGCGAGCCAGTCAGCGAGCGCCGCTCGAGCCCAGCTGCTCTTTTGAGAACCTGCTCAACCCCTTGCGTGCAGCCCAAGCCGAACACCTAGTCCTGCGGTGATTCCCGGTGTCCACAATCACGCGTGAGGGCAAAGGCAGAGAGGAGAGCAGAGGTGGACTAGAGAAGGGAACCGCGGGGTAAAATTAAACACAAAAAACCCACCCAGTAGAGATCTATCCGTTCTCCCGAGAAGTCCGAGGAGGGAGGAGAAAGGACAGAAAGGGAGAAGGAATCCGGCGGGCTCACCTTCGCACTCCAGCGCGGCCGCCCTCGCAGCATCCCCAAACGCGCGCTCGTGTAGTCCGAGGACACTGAGAGCAGAGGAGGGGGGTCCCTGAAGGAATCCGCGGGAAAGTGTGTAACTCCAGCAGCCGGACCTCTGGGTGGGCGGGCGGGCTCGGAGCTCTGATTTCTCCCCGGATAGCCCCGGCGCCCGAGCTGTGGCCCCCTAGGCGGCGGGTCCCCGACGGGGGTTAGAGCGCATCCACTCTGCACTCTGGGGAAGCGTGGGGGAAAGGGTCCTGCTGCTCCAAACCGCGGTCACCAATCTGGTCACCAGTCTGGGCCCGTGCTGGAAGAAATGCCTGGCCAGACACTTTCTCCCGAGCGGGGTAAATAATGCCCCGAGGCGTTCTCTAGTGGCGAGGGCGGCGGTGGTTCACTGTCCGGCTGGCACGGGGCTCAGGAACCCAGGTGGCGGGGCCGCGGCACGCACGCCGCCTCACCACCCGCCAGTTCTCTCTCTCTCCCTCTCCCTCCGCCCCCCCCCCCAAACCGGGCGCTCATTTGGAAAGGAAACAGTCACTGTGGATCCACTTGGGACCCGGAGCGTGGCATGACTGTGACGCCTCGTCGAAGGGTATCAACTTACATTATTTTCTCTAGGACGTCTCCAACCTGTCTCTTGTTGAATGTCAGGGTAATGCGAAGTGCCAGTGACAAGACGGCGTATTACTCCTGATTAAGTGCCGTGTCAACCTAATTAGCAGAGTAATTATAAGGTGCTAATGAATGATTCAAAGTTCTTTGAGTTACATTTTACTCCAAATTACCATTTTAAGAACCCTATGAATCTGAGTGGCTGGCATCGCTTCCGTGACTAGGTGCAGAATGATGGTAGAAAATGGCCTTTCAAGTCTCCAAGGGCTGGGCCGAAATCTGGGGTTTAGTTGCAGTTCTGAAGGTCCCTTTCTGTGAAACAGATTTTTTTTCCGTTGAGGACGGGGGCGATGGTGGGGGTTGGGGGGACGACCGGGTGGTGTCCGGGACGCAAAAGATCTCCTGGGACAAGATGCTGCCTTTCTGTCGGAACTGCACCCGCGTGAGCCCTCGGGCCGGGAGGGGGTAGGTTCGAGAGTCACCCTTCCTGCTCTTTACTAGGGAATTCGCTGTGTTTGACCCAGAAAAAGCCCGCGCTATTTCAAGGGTGTGTTGAGCTGTTTCTTATCTTTGTGCGTTTTTTTCACGGGTCTGTCTCTGAGGAGAACTGCAGGGAGAGAAAAGACCAAGGCGAGATGTTCAATCCGGGCAGCTCTCGCTTTTCTCGTAAGGCGAGGGGAGTTTGGCGGAGGAGCCGGGGTTGGTGAGCCAAGGAGGGGACGCGGCGCGAGCTGCAGGCAAAGGCCGTGGCCGGCGGGAGGGCGTGCGGGGCGCCCCTCGGGAGCGCGCGGTGGGCCCGCCGGCTGTGGTTGAGCTCCTTGGCCTGGGAAGCCGCAGAGGGCCGGGAGTTTTTTTGGAGAGGGGTTGAATTGGCCACCTCTGGAGCGGAAACTGCTCACGGACCAGACCCTCCTGGGAGCTGCCAGCCACGCCTCGGCCTGCCAGCGGGCGGGTATCTCGGAACCGCCGCCCGGGACTTGCGCGGGCATCTGTCTTATGGAAGGCCGCAGTGTCCCACCCATAGGGCCGCGGAGCCGAACCCCCTCGCGCATCCCGGGCACAGTTGGCTTCTGTGGGATGGGCGCTGGGACCGCCCGAGACTACAGGTGTTGCTACCCATTATTCTCCCTTCCCTAAATATCAATTAGGGCTCTTCTCATTCTGACATCACCTGTCACTCCCCAAACGGAGTGCGTTTCCTCCCAAACCTGGGGTTCCACCCGCACTTACCTCACTGACTGTTCTGGGTGGGAAGTGGGGAGGAGAAAACAAATCTAAGATCCAGAACTAACGCACTGCACAAATCAGTTATTCTCGACCTTGATAAATAATTCATTTAAGCCTGTTTTTGTTTTCTTCCGACGCCTAAAATGACTCAAGAGCTCAAAAGGCTGATTGCACAGCTTGTGTTGGACAGTTGAACAGGTTTTTTTTGCTTGGAATAATTCACAACATTAGCAGAGGAGGTAGAAATATGACCCTATCAAAAAAAAAAAAAAAAATGAAATCTAAAAGGAAAGGGTGAGAGGACGATGAAAGTTTTAGAAGAGTAGTGTTCCTTTTATGAAAACTCTAAAGCAAAGAAAATGGAAGCCCAGTAGGCCCCACCTTGTGAAGGTCTCAGATCCTGTTTTCTTAAGAAAAGGTTAAGATCATAGGAGGTTTCTTTGGGTGGGATGTTAGGGGATCAGCTTTCTGCATCACAATTGTGAGGGGATAACACAACCTTGACTTTTATCAAGGCTCCTATCTTTGGGTCCCTACTAGAGAAGATATGCTAGTGGTAGCCTTATAAATATCTAAAAGAGGGACTCAAAGACCAGATTGCAAACTTGATGAAAAACAAATTCTTTAGAGCTGGGCTTTTGTTTCTTAACTTTTTTCCGTTCTTTTTTCTCCTTTCCTCTTTTGCCATTCCCCCCCTCCAGTATATATAATCCATACGCCCAAGAAGTCTCATACTTTCTAGCAGAGCAAACAAAATTAACTTTTTATTTAAAAAATATAAATTCAGAAATAGAACAGGGTGTAGACTAATCACATTTTCAATTCCCATGCAGAGGAAAAGAAATACATTAACTGGATTTAATTTCACGTTTTACCACTGAATTTAAGATACAAATAAATATAGTCCCTAAAGCGGCATAGGTTTCAAAATGATCTTCCACTTTCAAGCCTTCATTTCCTTTTTTTTTAAAAAAAAAGACAAAAAGACAAATGAAGAAAAAATTCTTTAATTTTTGGAATTTGGAAGATTTTGGAATTCTTGCACAGAAAGCAGTTATTTGCCAAATGTGGATAATAGAGAACAAACTTTTCCTTCTGCTTTGAAGGACACGTCAGTCCTGAGTCAGTCAGTGCTCACTCCCCACCATAAATAATAATTCAAACATTCATGATTTTAACAAGTTTTGTTCCTTAATACATGTATCTTCCTTCCTTCACTTTAACAAGTGAGATTTGGGGTTGTGTTTAAACTGGAGCATCAGTTTTTTAAAGGAAGTGAACTTTGAAGAAATGCATCTATAGATTACGATGAATTTGGAAATGATGTTTCTTCCAATCATTTTTATTTTGAACGTTTGCAAGTGTCTGCTTGATGACAATGCCAACTGACGGGAATGAAGTGCAAAGGCGCTTCCTTCCACTGGGCGGCGCCAAGAGCCCCGAGCCGAGAAAGCAGGCTATTGTTTCTTTCTGTAAAAGATGCAAGATGTACAAATAAGCTCTCCCTCTTCTAAGGCTGGCTCCCTGATGACAGCGTGACCTCTCAACATTTCAAAGCTACAGGAACGTCGGAAGTTTTCTTTATTTTTCTTTTCAGTATATGAATATATTTCCAGCTGCTTAAGGACTTGATGTGTATTTGCTTGGAAACAAAATGTAGTAAAGAGAAAGACATGAAAATCCTGAAATTGAGTCCCTTAAATTGAGAGAAACCAAGGGAGTGGAAATTGGGAGCAGAGAGAGAAAAGTAAAGTAGATGAAAAAGAATAAGGTAACTGAGAACTTTTAACGGAATAATAAATTAAAATGATAGTCTTTGCAATCACTAATTGTTCTAGAGGAACAAAAGTTTTGAGAGAGAGTTCTGGTACATAAGAAAATTTGTGATACCCATGAGCTTCATCACAGCTTTAAAGATCGACACGTTAGCAGAGATCTAGTGAAGCTGGCTCTCCTTTGGCCTTTAGCTGTGTGTCGTGCCAGAGCGTTCAGGAGGAGGGCCAGTGGAGATGGAGAGAAAGAATGCTAGAAGAGGGAGTTTTAATCTCATTTTCCACTTCCCCATGCTCTTGAGTAGGGTACTTAACCTTTCTGAATAGTCCTTACCTGGAATAGGGTGGTTGTGATGACCAAAATAGACCTTCTTTTTAAAAAGCTTTTTACAAAATTTGAAGCAAGAGATCGACAAATGAACACCGCAAAGGTAGCGGTTGTTTCTAGTTACAGGCAACATACAGTAACCATGTTTGATTTCCCATCCTCCCTCCCTCACTCATTTTGTTCATTCACTCAGTCACTTAACATTACTGTATATGCCTTCTATGCCCGGTGCTTGAGAATGAGACACTAACCCATCTCTGAGAGTTGAGGGGAGCTTGAGTGTGATGGAAATTGTCATAGCTGCCAAGACGCCTGCTACATTGGGGACGCAAAAGAGAGAGTGGGGAGCCCCGCCTGCCTTGGGAGGAGTTGGGGGAATACAGAGTCTTCCTGAAGGAAATACAGTGTATCTTCAGTCATGAAAGAGAAGGGGGGGGGTACATCCCAAGTAGAGGGATTTATATGGTAGCTCAGAGTATTAATGGTGCAAAAATGTCCACAAACTGTCCAAACTTTTAATCTCCTGGCAATGGAGCTGGGCTGTAATTTGTGGGCATATGTTGACTCTAGAGATCGCTGCTTCGGGAAGAGCACCTTGGAGGGAACAGAAACTGACTAACTGCGCATGCCTACAGACCTCAGCAGCAGAATTTTGCAGCAGGTTTGATTACAGCCCCAGAGATGGCCCAACCTCCTCAAACTGCAATTCTTCTCCTCCTCTACTCCTGCTTCCTTTCTTCTTTCTAGGGTTCCAGATGTGGGAGGAGAAAGAAGTCTTCGTTAGAGGCAAGGGTGGAAATAGAAGAGATGAGAAAGTGTAGGCTGTTGGAAGAGGATGGAGAGTCGGTTTTATTTCACTTCTCAACTAAATCATTGTCCATCGAAGACCAGCTCCTGGGGAAATGAAAGGACCTCCGGGTGACACCGCCACGTCCCACTATAAAAAGAATTCTGAGGCCTCTAAAGCTCAGGAAGGTAGCTGAATCTTGTATCAACTCCTGAGGTTAAGAGGGAATGGAGGGGCGGAGGCAGAGGAGAAACGAAAGCCTCAGAGCGCTGGGCGAAAATGCCAATCAGAGAAGGGGAAATTCATTTGCGATGTTAATTAACAAGCGGCTAATTAAAACGGCACTTTGAGCGCTAATCAATCGCCTTATTAAGTTAGAGCCATCACTGGAACAAATTGAAAGCTCCCCGCCCCGGCTCATGCCTCTGGTGCGGGCGGGGTTGGATTCCCAGACCTAGGGAGGTGTGGGGTGGTCTCTGACCGCCCTGGCAGCCTCTGAGTTCTACAGTATCCTCCAACTCCAAGGTTCACCCCTGCGGAACAGCCCGCCCCTGCCCTGGGACTTGACGAACCGGACAAGGGTCTAGGAGGCGATTTCTAGTCCAGACGCACCCGGCGGGGAAGAAGAGGTTGCGTGGGAGAGAACAACTGGATCCGCTAACCCGCACGTTGCCTCCCAGGAGGAGCCTCCCCAAATGTGCAGGAATTCGAACTATGAGCCGCAAGCGGGGAGAGGGAGCAATTCCGCCCGAGAGGGGGCGCTCTCTGGCCGGGACCACTCATCCCCACTTGTCCCGACAGAGCGATCGCTTTACTTCGAAAGAAGGTCTTCTTAGGCCCTTGCCCAAGTTCAGCCCAGCAACCAGGAAAGAACTAGGCTGTCTTCAGGCAGCAAGGACAGGACAGCCAGCCACCTCGGCTCTGTCTTCTTGGGCTCCATAAGAATGGGGTGGAGTGCGTAAAGGGAAGAGGGAGTGGACGCGGGCACACCGTTTCCAGCCACTTAGTTGTCTCCCAGCCAACCCGTTCACGTTTCCTCATGGCTTTGATTCTCTAAACTCGCTAAGAGAATTAAGAATTTGAATCTCTATTTTGAGGAGCCTTCCGCATATCCTAATTGTTAAATGCCTACTTTTCACCAAATTCCCAAGGGAGAAGTATTTGGCAACAAGAGAGGGCTGTGATTTTCAATGCTAATTAAGTGGAGGTCCTCCTGCAACTCCACCTGCCTGGAGGCCGTAGTTAAGGCAGAACACACCCGGCGCTCACACCACAACATTCCTGGGGTGCAAAGCAGAAGCTCAGTTGAAGAGGGACCCCGGTGGACTCCTGTACGGTTTGCTTTTTACCGCCCGTTACAGGAGAGGGGGGGAAAAAAAAGACGCCGTTAGAAGGAGGTCTTTTGCGTGGCGGGTGATAAGTAGCGTGGCCCAGGGTGTGTTAATGTGTCTGCGATGACACACGTATGTTCTCAGCTGGCCTGTGGGCTCGCCTTCCCAGAGATGCGTCGGACGGCGTCTGCTAGTGGGTCTGAGCATGCTTGGGGTGTCCCGGGAGAACAGAAGGAACGGCTCCCACGTGCAAAGTTCAAAAGCATTAATATTTTCATCATATTATCATTATTCAATATAATAATATTTGCTCGGTTAGCGGCACTAATTAGGCCACATTAAAACTGTAGTGTCTCCCTAATGGTGCGTAATGTGCCCACACTCACATTTTTCTCTCTGAGGATGGGCGGCTTTTGGCTGGCAGAGGAGAGGAGACAGGCAAGCAGTGGGATGGATTAGGGTGTGCCGTCTCCCCAAC